>NC_054085.1:13903219-15255217 GCF_017562075.2 Anopheles merus
AACTGCATTCAAAATACACCATGTTGTTTACTGATGTTGATTTGTCTTCTTGTATATCTCCAGGATGTTTGCTACAAGACTATAATGTTCCCGGCTTTATTATATTGCTTGGCCCATTATATTCTTATCCTATTTTTAATCTATTCCACACAAAAAATAGTTCTAGGCTTTGTGGAATTTCCTACAAGTGTAAAAATTTAACGCTTTATTATCTTCCAATATCCAAATTATCTTCACATCACATAAGTCTTGTAAAAAAATGATGATCCATACTACTAATTTCAGTAATTTTATGATATTGAGACGTCAAACATTTTTTTATGTGGAAATGTATTTCCCGAAAGATCTTTATGTTACAGAACAAAATAAGAAATAAATTTAAGGATTTAATATAGTGAATTTGCGAATTCGATTTATTTTTTGGATAAGGATGATTCGTCCGTTATGATTTGATGAAAGCAAAATCATTTCAACATTTGAGAATTTCAAAGCATACTGAAAATTTTAATTTATTTCAAATCCCAATTATTGCCATTACCTACTCCAGATGTAGATTATGCTCTCCCTGGATTGTCTTCACCCTCGAACCTCCCAAAACCTTTCGCGAAATATGTCTACTAACCACAATTTCAAAATGTCGTTGCCATCCAAACACCATCAACTTCTTACCTCGTTACCAAGCAAGAGAAAAAGGTTCTGTGAAGGCTTAACGATCAGTTAAACGTTTGCCGCTCCGGTACAATTTATGCTCAGCCCAATTATCACATCTCAACAGAGCGTACAAAACGCACGGACGACAATCCCCTAAATGGACTACAGCTTCTACACAGAAAAAAACAACACAACACAGCGAACCGATTTCTACGCAAATTAAGTTCCACTCGCTTCCCACTTCCCACTGCACTGCCGAAATATCCCTCCGAAAGAGTCAATCGCGCTTTAAGAAGCTTACGTGCAAAATTTACTTTCGATTGGTTTGGGAGCTCCAAAAGACAAACCGGTGGGGTAGCAAGCACTACCGCTCACGATAATAGCCGAAAATTTAGTTCACAATCTTCACAACCCCTAAGCCTCCTTACCTTGAGCGATCATAAAACAACCGCTCAACAGGTCAATTGCCCACGAGTGAATGCATCGTCCGAAAAAAAAAGCGCCAAAGGTGACTTGAGGACTCAACTCAACCACAAACCGACGAACGTGGGACCTCCTCAACTCCCCTTGTTGCATGCACGCCGCAGAGTAAGCTTCTTAGCGTGGCAATAAAACGATAAAAATCAATCAAGACTCACTCCACCACGCCTGAAAAGCCCAACTTGTGACTCGTGGGCACACCAGCAAAGACATATACCTCTATCAATCGTTGGTTTGCTAGAGGGAAGGAGAGGTGAACGACAACAACCAAAAAAAACAGCGATCGATTTTCGACATTCCCTGTCCCGGGCGCTCCTCCACCGCTCTGCAACTAATACGTGCAGCTATTTTGGAGCCTGTTAGTTGGCGTACCAGTGTCTTTGCTGCTGAAATCCGAGACGCTCGGGCTTAGCCGCGGTCCAGCTGGCCGCGGTCTCACGGGCGTAATGGGGCCCACGGGCAACTGCGGGCCGTACTATAAATATTAGTGAATTATTTCCCCCAACCTGCTGCTCCTGGAGAGCCCAGTCGCCCAGTTGAGGATTTAAAAAGCCATTCGGTTCGCTTTAAAAAGAAAGGCCGCTGATTACGCAAGGATAAATCAACTCCCCCTCGTGTTCGGACGCTCCTGTCACCTTCCCCGATGCGTCGTCGCAAGGAAAGTCTCTCGTTCAAATGCACCGAATGCGTCACCCCTTCCCCCGGGCTGCGGGATCAATACCGGCGTCAATCGCGCGCGCCCGTAAGCTGGGGAGCGGTTATGCGATACGCTTTACATCGTAATTTGTACATAATTTTATGAGCGACGGAAATTGATAGGTTAGCTCGGTGAAACCGCATCCCCATCGACAGGAGAGCCCCCGGGGGGGGGGGGGGGGGGGGGCGTGTACTGAGAAATATGGACCTTACAAAGCAACAAAAAAAAGCGGGAGCACCCAAGAAAACCGAAACCACGATTTAGAAGCATCGATCATAAGTTTTAGCAACCATTTTTTTCTCTTCATTTGTCTACTGACGTACGGCAAGTGTGTTGAGGTTTAGTTTTCGGTGGTTCATGCCAACAAAAACAAAGAGGTGGGAAGAACCCGTCCTGGGCAGGGAACGTTTTGTTCGTGGCTCATGTTACGCGCGGGCGCGCGCACACACATTGTGGTCACCGGCACAGGAGTGTTGTGCGCGATCGTACACCCAAAAGGTTCGTGCCTTGCCTGGCGATGGGCCGGGAACAGGGCTTGTCCAAGGAAATGCCAGCCAACCAGCTCGATGAACCGTTTTGTTTTTGTGCCCGTACAGCTTGGCGGAGGTTTTCGGTTTTGATCTATGCTGAGATCTGATTGGGCGATAGCGAGCTGGAAGGTTTCAATTCCGCAGGTTTTGTGTACACTAGAGGTACACGGTTGAGGGTTTAGTTTTTTTTGCGAGAAGGGCACAAGATCGCATATAGCTGTGGCCTTTTCGTTTAGGCTCTTGGGCTGTCAGGTGTGGCTCCTCAGTACGTCGTTGGTTTTGTCGTTTTAGTTTGATTTATTTTACAATGTTTCAAGCTCCATACAAAACGGTTTCATGTGAAATTATGACCTAAAACATAAATTCAGTATCCTGCCTAAAACAATCGTAAAACCCAACAATGTGAAGATGATTGCGATGCTGCCTTAATTCTTTATTTCCATTCCGGTTGATTCGGTTGGTTGAAATAGCGTGAAAATGCTGATTTGGATATCTTTGTATTGAATTTAATACAGCATAAACCCAACAAAACCTAGCATAAAACATACTGAAACGCGTATTCATCGTACTTTCCGCCGAACAAAGCGGGCCACGCAAAACAAATCGATTACAAGTGCACCGTACCGTACAGCACTTACACAACCACTCAACAACGATTTAAACTTTAAAGCGCTGTGACACCAGCCCACCACTCCACCATCTTCCCCGTGCCCATTCCCACTCCCTTACCGCAGTCACTAAAACGTGAGCAAGCGGCGGTTGTCCATTTCGGTCGATCAATCACCATCAACGGCTGCAAACGGCCGGTCGGGAGTTGGTTTGGGCCTGCCGGTACCACGTGCAAATGCCACCAGGGACAAACACACACACACATACAGACAGCAAACCATAAGTCAAAACCGTGGTGGCAAATCACCCTCCACAGCCTTCACCCTGCCCCGCTCGGACACTGGCACTCTGGCACGAGACCAACAGCGGACCGAGCAGGGCGCGCAAAGCTGGCAACTGACCACCACCGGGTGCAACTTATTGTGTGATGAATGACCCAGTGAAAGTGTCACACTTTACACTGCAATAAATTAATTAACCTTCTGCGGGGTTTTGGCCAACTGAGGAGGAGACAGTGTGGAACAGTGTGGAGGGTTAGCAAAACTGCAGCAGCAGTGGAAACGAGTTGCATCCTGTTGCTCCAGTGCTGGGGAGCGAACCAAAAAAAAAAAAAAACGGGTAGAATGAAACGCACAGATGCTTTCTAGCAAATGGTGGAAGAAGAAAAAATGGAGCTTTGCGATAGTAACTGGATTACTGGGGTGGAATAAGGGGCAAAAAAACAATATAAAAACACACACAAGCAGAGCAAGGTGGAAATAAAAATGTAAAAAAATGCACACAGGAACAGTTCTGGCCTAACTCCAATGCGCGGACGCTAAACTGCAACATCCTGCCTGGGGTTTCGGTTGGGTTGCACCGCGCCCTTCCGCTCGCAATCCAACGCCCGCGCGTAAAGACAAATGACAAACAATAGAAATAAATTTATCGTGCAGCAAATGCAACTGAAAAGTTGGCCTTTCGCTGCCCCATTTGGAAGGAATAGAAAAGCAGAAGGAGAAAGAGAGAAAGAGAGAGAAAGGGGAGACAGTGAAAGGGTGTGCTTTGAAATAGTGTGCGAATTGGTGTGCACTTGCATAAAGTTGCAAATAAGGGGGTGGAAGGGGAAGGTGAAAGGTTGTCCTCCGCCAGGACAACGGGGGCCGGTTATAACGCGTTTACGGGAGATATTGCAGATTTTACTTTACCAAACCGGGTGGGGGGCGGTAGTTCACTTTATGGCCCATCGTTAGGCACAGATGGCGCATGGTCGAACACTCTACAGCCAGTTTTTTTTTTTTTTTGGTTCCACCGCTCTGCAGCACGTCCACTAGGTCGGCCGGTCGGTTGCGCAACGGTCGGTGCTTGTGCGCCTTTGCCTTTGACAGTCTGGTGCGGTATGCTGTTCGATGAAGCATAAATTGTTCGGTGGCTCGATTATTAGTGCCCGGAACTACCCGGGTGGGAAGAGGCAGAGCCTTTGGTGGAGCCTGGGGCGGAATGTGCGGTTGCTGTTGATATTTTTCATCGAGTTATGTGTGTCCCTAGCTCCATTGCTCCCTTGCTCCTGATGCGCCCGCTTCTATCCTATTAATCATCAACCGGATTGGGAGGCAAACAGGCAATTCGTCGTCGTGGTAAAGCCGCCTAGATGTGCCACGGAAAGATGATTGACTTCGTCATCGACAGCACAAAACAAGCGCGGGCGCGCATTGTAGCATTAACACTAAACACAAGCAGTGCAACCAAATTGCTACTCATCTGTCACGGTGGCGTGGCGGTAGAGCGAAAGGTAAATCCGGCGTGCCCGTTTGAGCGGTCGTACGCTCGTCCTGGGCGCTTCTTCGCTTGACCAAAATCATCATCAAATCAGACGATTACGATAATGAATGTTTATGACCCATCCCGGCCCAGAAGGATCGAGGGAACCGGCTGGGCAACGGATGGACGTACCTTTGCCTCCTCCTTAGCGGCCCGTGTGCATCGTTACGATAGTGTGCGGTAATAAATAACACGCAGCCTAGGGGATAGCGAAGGGAGCGCCGGGTAAAATTATCAAAGTTTCAGCATCATTTAGCGAAACTAAGTGTGGTGTTTGCGTTTCTGCACTAGAAGCTGGAAGATGGCGGCGCCAAGACAGCGCCAAACGCGTCTTGGCAGCAGTGAGTGTCTTGGCGGGTCATAGCGAGTGGAAAAATAGTACGTACAAACACTCTACGGCATTGCACCGGTACCGTATGACGATTGTTTAATGTACCTTTCTCCCTACCTACGAGCCAACTGGAATGTATTTTTTTACCTTTGCTCTAAGTACGAGTGGGAGCAAATATCACAGTGATGTTGTGGGCAGCATCGAAAAGAAAAAGGAAAAAAGTTAAATTGAATTTATATGATTAATATAGTCTAAAAAGTCTCCTTCGATGATATAAGATTGTTTTTGATACATTTTTTTGAAACTAAAAAACAAGCTGAAATATGTCTTGATACATGTACTAAGTTTTATTTGGTGTTATAGCCTACATAAAGGGATTAGACTCTGCAAATAGTTCTTTAAAACAATGTTTTCAAGAAATCAGATTTTTGAAACGATTGCATTTAATCGCTAAACGTTAAATTACGCATTGCATAGATTCAAAAACTATATCAAAAACTTATCAGGAAGTTCTGAATGATAGACTCAAAACGATGTTTGGGGACCAATTAACTGAAAATATATCCCATCTTACCCATAAACAACGCATTTGAAGTCTTCAAGTAAGCACACCACACTATTGCTCATTGTCAAAATGCAACTGGACAGTTTTGCTAACGATGCATCAGATGGTCAGATGCTCTATCAGCTCACCCACTGTGTCCACCCCAAAAGCTTCGCTGCGGACCTACCGCACCGATAACGAACGAACGTCTCAAAGCCGTATACGACCACCGCATCCTCTCGCCTGCTGGCAGCATTGGTTGGCTAAAGACCCTTTATCGTCCCATAAAAGCCACAGTTTCCATAATGGCACAGCTTGAAATCACTTTATTCCATGTTGCGCGTTGTTGGCCCCGCTTGGCCAGGTTGCGTTCCTTTTTCGCTTGCTGTCCATCGACGCCTACCGCTGTTACTGTTTTGTTTTTTTTTGTTTTCGTTTTGCCGTTACCGGGGCTCATCAAAAGCGATCACAAGGAATGCTCTACGCTGGTCTCTTCGCTTCGCGATCACCTTTGCTTCCTTATGTTTTGCTTCCACCGGTGTTCGTCGCCAGCTCATTATCATCTTCGTCTGTTGCTGCCTCGCTTCTTCTTTCACAAAGCTTCGCTTAATCTGGGACCAGAGTGGCAAGGCAGATTGAAAGAAATTCCCTTCTAAACGGTCATAATTTGATTTTTATTATGTTTTCTTTTGGCTGACTCTGCCTCTTTCTCAGTTTTATGCTTTTTTTGAATCATCTTCGTCTCATTTTCAATCAGGTTACTACTTCCCTCTCATAGCACACAACAGAAAATGAATAAAAAGGCGCGGGGTGTTACATTTTGAACGCGAGTAAGTACATAAAGCAGCCAGAAGAAGAAAGAGAAGAGTAAAAAAACAAGAAACAGCGATAAGAAACCATAACATTGTTAAGCAATGTTGAACAAATGATGTTCTTTTTTGAATGATCGAAACACGAGACAGGGGTGGAAGTGGAAGAAAATCAATATCCCAAAAAATTATAAACGGACAGCAACCCCGTGAATAGAGAAGAGAACCAGAAGTCGTTGCGCGACGTTAAAAGATGGGGAAAAAGAAGGCCACGAGACGAGAAAACAAGCCCACGGAGGTTCGTTGCTTACCGCTCGTTGAAATTTTGTTTTGATTCCGGAGCGCAGCGCAAGTCTTTTGTTTGCTTCCCGCGCGAAGATCGAAAGCGTCCCGGACCGCAAACCTAGACCGTTGCTCATCCCGGATCATCTTTCTCCATCTTTCTAGCGAGGGCGCGGAACAATTCTCGACCGCCTCGATTACGATTGGTGCGGCAATGTTGAGAATTCAATTTTTAGCTACGCTTTTCAGCTGGGCAGGGCTTGGCCGTAACGACGAGTGGGCCAAGCCCAACCCGTTGGCCAGGGTGCCAGGGGTTGGGATCCATTGCAAAGGATTCGTCACGGGCACCGCACGAGGCAGCTCCGAAAACGATTTCCCTTTGGATACCGTGTCCTTCACGCGTCAGTCTCGACGCGATCGGCCACGGGCCGCCCAGTCCAGGAGATCATATTAAGCTGAAATTAAAAAGAGAAAAAAAAGGCACAATAATGAATGGCTCAGACACGGGCAACGAAATTCAATCCAACACCTCCGCCCTGTTACCGGCACTGGGCCTTGTTGTGCACGGATTTAAGACGCACCACCAACTGCGCGCACACACTGCGCATGGATTTATTTCAACGGGAAGGATTTAAACCACTGCTTTTACTGCTACCATCGAACGCAGACATTCAAGTGATCAAGCAAATGTTCTCGTTTTTCCCTCCATCTCACTGCAGCAACAAATTCGATCATCTTCTTTCATTTGTTTCGTCTTCAGAATAGCTCCACAAAAAAGCATCCAAATTTTCACAAAAAAAAACCGTTCTTTTCGGTCATCTCCATCTCTACCGTTGTCCGTTTAACTGCGTTGTAGCACTCTTCCCTCTCTCTTTCTCTCCTCTGACTGCGGACGTTCCCGCCCATCTCCCCGTGCGGCACAGTAAGGTGAGGAAAGATGAATGACATTCGCACAGCGGTGATCCCGAATTAATGATGGCACCGTGGCCTCGAACATTTCGGTCATAATTTCCGTCTCGTGCACGGTGCGGCGCGGCCCGGTGGCGGCACGAATCAAAACCACTCCAGTGCGCGTTGTCTCCGATTCTCAGCCTCAGCTCTCAGGTTGGTCTGCCTGGTTTTTTGAGTGCAGTTAAAGCAAGTTCAAGAAAGAACACACAAAAACACCTTCAAGAGCGACGTTTGTTGGGGTGGCGCTGCGGTGGACAGGGGACGGGGAACGATATGGCCCCATGGGTGGAAATGAATTATGGCGACATGATGGGAGACCATTGCCGTTCGATGTAGTGTTTTGACAAGCCACGGAAAATTGATTTCTTCTCATCTTTGGTCGGTTTCGCTTTGGGAGTTCTGAGCGGGGTTTTTTTTTGTTTTTGGGAAGAAGGTTTTTTGCTGTTGCCCGTTATTACAAAACGGACAACATTATTTGGGCCATAAAAAAATCAACAAGATCGGTGAGAACTATTCGCGCCGATGGTCATTCGGTGCAGGTTATTAGGTGTCGTAAATGTGTTTGATGGTAGAAAAAAAAACCTGAAATCGATTGCAATCAAGGTTGCTGAAAGTAGTAAAAACTAACCTTTTAGGTTGATGCAAACACTTTACAACAGTTTAATTAAGATCGTTTTGCGTGTTGCGATCTACTGGTCATTAGGGTTTTGTTGTTTTATTACTTGTGATCACCTATTTGATCAATTCTTAACATACATTTGGAATCTGATCTCTTAAATCAACAACTGATATATTACAAAATAAGATAACCGCTTAAATTGTTAGATATGGAATGTTTTCACGAAGGAACGTATTTTTTACTAGTTATACTATTTCTTATTTATTGTATCAAGAATTTCCCAAATAATGCCTATCTCTCCCACATTTTTCAAGTAAACTTAGCAAACCTCTCCAGTCATAATCATTGCTAACAAAGGACTTAATACATTGTAATGTTTTGCGTTTTTACCTCTTAGAGTGCAATTCAACCCCAAACAGCAATACAACTTGGAGCCCTACAGAGCTCAAACAATGATCGGTGAGTGATTTTTATCCCATCCCTGTCTGGGTGGGCTCGCTGCGTTTCGTAACGGCAAATACTCACGCTTGCAGTCTGTGCACGCAGCAATCATACACACACAAACACACTGACAAAAGGCTTCTTCTCTGCTTTGTTTTTAATTACTTTAATTGAATTACCCTTCTTAAGCTTCCATCAGCGTTCAGCTACGTCCGGGACGGGAGCAATTCTGTCATTCTTCTCCCGTTTCCCCGTGTTTACCTGTGTATGACTTTTGCTGCGTGTCTTTTCTGTAAGAAAGTCCTTCAACAATCCCAACAGCAGCGAATGGAGCAAACGGAATGGAAGGCAATGGTTAAATATAGTTTACCGAAGCAGTAGCGCACAAAACCCTCGTGCATGTGGCCAGCAGATGGAAGTTTTCACCATCCCCCCCCCCCCCCCAACCGGTATGGTACTTTTATACTCGACTGCATCCAACTAGTAGGTTTTCCGCGTGCTAGAAAAATAGAAGTTGCTCAAGACATTTGCTCACTCCCCGCTCATGGGTCCCCGCCAAGCGAATGGCTTTTCAATAATACAAAGTGCTGGCTGGAAAACGGAGACCACATGCAGTCCCATCATCATCAACATCATCATCCTGCCTGTAGCAGGATCCGTCCGATGTTCGTGTGGCAGTAGTATTCTGCCGCCTCACAACCTTCTCAACGGTGGGCTATGTTTTACAATTTAATTGCACTGATTGCTTACACCGACCGGGAAGAGCGCGCGATGGTTGGCTGCCAACTCCAAAAGCAGGAGGAAACCTTACAGAAGTTCGGGGGCAGCCCCCGAACAAAACTGCATCCCTCGTAATTGACCGCTTCTCGATTGCTCCAACAGAACAGCGAAGTGGAAACAAAACAGTGGAACCCAGTGGAAGCAGCAGCTCAACCCGAGAGTAATGATATGTTTACCTTTCCATCATGCGGATTTTGATCCACGCAGCAATTTTCATTATGAAGGCGCTTCTCGCTCGGATCATCTCGAACGCGACTGCTTTTTTTTTGTGGGGGAGAGAGCGAGTGAACGAATTACGATTTTTGAGCTTCGTGGTTAGTCTCTGAAGGGAATTGCCAAAGTAAAACACGAAATGAGTACAGCCAAGAAAACAGCTGAGTGATGCAAAGTGAAATAATCAGTGGCGAGGCATTAAGTGGATTCGATCACTTGCTGCTCATTGCTTCAGTGCCACCCTCATTGCTTCCCTAACCGTCTTGCCCAGCAGTGAATCCATCATTTGCATTTGCGAAAGATAAGACAAACAGTCTCCCGTGGGAGGGGAATAGGCGGGACGGGACGGGAAAGATGCAATTTAATTAAGGAACCACTTTTTTCACCATAATTACAATCCATTTCAGCGTTCCGCTAATCCAATCACGGGCAGCAGGGATGGACGTTTATTAACGAGGGTCGTTGTGAAGGTTTCACCAAATCTCGGTGTGGCCAACTCCGGTGGGATTTTGTGTTTTCTTTCCGGTGGCAGGTTTTTTCGGATGACGGTAAACATCGCATGACAGTGTTTAAAGAGTTTTTGAAGTGATTAATTACTTGCAGGGAGTGATTTAAAAGAAAAGGTACAGAAAATCAACTGCCATTTTGAAGGAAAATTTGAAGATAATATACAAATTTCAAGCAATTCTTCGATGAATAATTTCCATCACACGAAAAGCCTCGTACCAGAAACATCACAACATTTTTGTGAAACGTTCAAAACCACTCGAAGGACGGCAGATTTTCTGCAAAATAATCACTATGCAGTCTATTTTCCCGATTTGTCGCTTCAGGCTGGACAAAATGCCAGTGTCCCGTTTGAATTTGACCGTAAAAATCCCTTTTGCAGTAGGAAAGCCTCACTCGTTTGCATCACCGGCGGGCGTTGTGCCTGCTGCCGGTAACGTAAACATGTTGCATTATGCGCAGGTATCCTCATCGGACGGACAGTAATTTCCCGCCCAGTACGCTCTTGGTGCATCAGGTTTTGCTGATGCTCCGCACAGACGGGTTGATCTAATTGTCGGACATCCGGGGATGGATGGTGTGTCGACGTTTTGAACTGCGTATTGCGAAGCGTCACTGGAGTTTCGTTGAACGGTTTCATGGCAAAACTATGCCTTCAAACGCTGTCCAAAGCTGTTTCCGGAGGTACGATGCGTCCCGAAATTACCAATCAATTCGCGGTCGATATTTGTTGATCGACTTCAGGCATTCCGAATGTATTCATTACCGAGTTTTAGAAGCCGTCGTCAATGCACTTCATAGATGCATTGCTGTGGGGGATGGTATGATGATTGGGTATGTTTTATGTATTATGAAAAGAGACGTTTGCAAGGCCTGAACTGCACAGACATCAAACTTTTGTACCTTAAAAAACACTTCTAAAATGCTAGATATAAGATCAAACAACCATAAAGACTCTTAATTGTTTGCAATTTATTGCTGGACCACAACTGCAAAGCATCTGCAGCTATTCTTCCGGTCATCTCGTATCTGCAAGAACGTCAATCCGATGACTCTCTATGGTGACGATGCTCACCCAGCGACTCGTTTCGATATGCTTTCGGAATTCAAGCATAACTGCTCACCTGACCGTATCGGTCGTCTTCTGCTTCTCGGAAAGAACAGGCCGGTAGGTCGACAGTCTAAACCACAACCCTCCAAAACCCCAGAATGCCTTTGAACGCAGTTGCTGCTGAACAATTGCGATAAAAACCCACACAACTTTGCAGCAGGTTGAAACGCTTTTGACGCACGAACCGAAAGGACCTTACCGATTTGAAATCTTAATGGGACACCTTCCTGTCTACATGTTCCGGACATTGAACTTGTCCCTTTGCCGCTGTACACATTATGCGACCACCCAGAATGCGCAATCTTTTCCATCGCACTCCCCCTACTAGCCGTAAAAACGGAGAGGGCCTAGTAAGGTTCTTTCTTCGGCAGTACGTAATTAATTAATGGCTCGCTTCAAAGCAACAAATGAATGGACAAAGAAAATTGCGCCTTTCCTGGTTGGTCAAACTATCAACATACCCTCACACAGGGACAGTAAGAAACCCGTAATCGTAAACTCGTATAAAAGTCCCTATCGGAGAACATAAAGGGACACACCGTTCAAACACCGGGGCAACATACGACGATACGTAGGACGGTAGACGAAAAAAGGGCTCGCAGCAAATTGTGTTGCAGTGCTGTGGCCCGAGCCAGTGTACAAATATTTACCACAACTTGAACAATAAAGTCTCGAAAACCCACTCTAGCACGTGAGTGAACCTTACCGGCCACCGGAGTGTCCACGCGTCCAGTCTCTGCAATGAAAATCACACCCGTGGGGTTAAACCCTCGGCAGTCTCGGCCGTTCTTGGGCTCAGGCAGGGCGAATTTGCAAGACACTGCACAAATAATCGTAATCGGACACCACTTGACCGCGTGTGTGGTGTCCCGATGGCCCCGGTGACTTCGAAAGGTGAGGTCATTTGCAGGATCAGAGATACTACCAAACGGAGAAAAAAATGGGCCTTGCGGGTCGAACTGCTCCAAAGAGCCAAAAAGTAAACTTCCCAGGCAAAGCCCAAAAAGAAAAAGTCAAACAGAAGATGGCCAGGGTTAAGAGTTCAGATTGCCTGGGGATTTCGCCTTTTGCGTCATTTATTGATTCTTCGACCCCGTCGGTTTTACTGTTCTCCAGCCCAGGGTTGTCGTACAATTACGACAAGAAAATATGTCTATTATTCGTCGATTCGTTTGCCTAGCTGGTGTACCGGTGTCCGGTACCGGTTCCCCACCAAAAGTGCACGCGATCGATACGACACATTACTCGCCTTTGGGCGGCGAAGAAGTATTAGTGAATCACGGTCACAGAAACTCCCCCCCCCGTCCCCCCCCCCCGTCCCTGTCGACCGATATCCGACAGGGTGACATTAATTAATTATTTCCCAGCCGAGCTTGTCGCAGGCTAAGCCCGAACATGATGGGATTTGCCTTTGTGCTAACACACGTGTCCGCTCGTCGCTCCTTTGTCGTGTGGTTGTGTAAACGTGTAAATAGACCGTGAAAAGTCAAGATAAGACTGGTCGTAAAGGAGGCTACAAGGCAGCGGTTTGGCTATTGATATTACTCGCATGCCGTTCAACGTCTTGAAGAAAATTGTGTATTTTTCTGTGAGGACCGCTGCGTTTAAGAGCTATTTTGCGTTACAAAAATACATAAAAATCCTGCAAGTCTTTTATCAGATTCAAAAACTATCAGTCAACGATTTCCAAACTTCCCAAAACAGAATCACATCGTCCATAATTCAAAGCATTGTATTCCCCCGTGGGGCGGCCTTCGTAATCTAACTCAAACACTGCTCACAGTTGTAAATCTCTGTAGCACACTGCACTGGTGCACGATTGCCTGTTTGCACAGTGATAAATTAATCAGCAGAGAGTTCCAGTGAAATCAAACATCCATCTGGCTGTGCCCGATTTTGCTCGAAATCCCAACCGTCCCAGTGACGCATTGTGTTCCAAATAATGAACATTTTCAATAAGGCCACTGCTTTTCGGTGCACTGCTCGCTCCCGTTGCTAAATCCGAAAGTAGTTCAATATAATTCTAGTACACCGGTCAGGCGACGGCGACCACACACAACCAATCATGTAAATATGAAATCGAACGAATATTTAGTAAGTGGCACTCTGGTTGAATTCATCCGGTTTTCCACGACTTGCCAAAGTAAAAGCGAACGATTTTCCTGCATAAAAGATTCCACTGTCAATAGTGTAACCAACGGCACACATGCACGATGGATCAATACTGACGACCGAGAGAAAGTGAACCGAAAAATCCCATACTGACCTATTCGTTTGCCACAGTTCACCGCAGCCACAGCACCGGAGCGGCTCTATCACAAATTCAATCATTTAACCTGCGCTTACGGTGCAGGCAACATTCACCCCGGCCGAAAACATCAAAGATCGATCGATTATGGATCGAACTGTGGCACGGGTTCGGGCTTTGTGGATCAGGGGAGCATTGGTACTGTTACGTCAGGGTAAGGTTGACGTAGGTCCGGTACAAGTGACGAACAGCGAAAAGGGAAAGGATTTTGAGCGCGATTTTCGATCGACTTGAAATGATTTGCTCAAAGAGGGTTGAGCTTTTTGGCTTTATCATGATTTTCTCATGCATACGTTAAAGGGGGGCTTTCATGTGTGCAATAAGGGAGTATGAAAAGTTAAGGTAGGGGAAAATAAACATAAAATTTAAAAGAACAACTGATAAACGCGAAAAATAATCCTCTACGAAGACAGAAGCTGAACAAAAATTGAATAAAAAAGGGAATACAAGAAAAAATCAATAAACCAATGAACAACCAATCTAAAACAGCAAAATGATAAATATGATATAAAAAGTCAACCCCAATTTGAAGAAGTCTATTACTAGAAATTTAGCATAAAAATCAGAAACAACATTCTAACAAAACAATTGAAAATATAAACTAATAAATAACTAAACATTATCAAATAAATCATTTAAAACGTGCAAAATCAGCACACAAAAACTATAACAAAGGTAAACAAATATAAATCTATAACAGAGAATCGAACGACACTAAAAAATAGACGAGATAAAAATATAAAAACCTGGCTTCATAAAAATTTGAAGAAAAAAGAATTAAACATCAAATAAACACTTGAAAAGTGTAAAAATAAGTAACAAGAATCGGTCATCGGGTTTCTTCTGTATTTTCCAATATTTTTGCACCATGTTCAAACCCATCGATCTACACTAATAGCATTAAACAAATCGATACCGATCACGTATAAAATACCAACCCCCAAAAGCGCCATTCATAGCCCACCGCCAGCAAATGTCAGCTATGAGTGAACGGCATGCATCGGGTCGAAATAATCTCCCCGGTCAAATCTCGTGCAACTCCGCCCCTCCCATTCCCTATCAACACCCTACCACATGCACTACAACGAGCCACAACAGGCATGTATAAATATTCCGACCCAACGTCACCAGAGACGATGGCGAAGCGTACGAGACAAAAAAAAAACGACGTAAATTTAATCTCAACCATCCCAACCCACCTACCCTGCCGAAAATTAACGTTTCGAAAAGCATTCCGCAAACGCGGCAATCGCCCATCGCGGGCACCACCTCAGTGACACAGTTCAGCCTCGGTTCAGCGCTGCACTCGTTATGGATTCGATTGAATAATTGAAAATTGTTCTTATGAAATGTGAAATCACAGCTCGGGGCGGTAGTCGGCGGTTGACAAGCACACGGACGGAACCAGCTGGAACTAATGTGTCCCGTTCTGGGTTACTTTTGGAATTTATGTTGCACTCCCACGTGGCGCTGCAGATAGAGTGGCCAAACGGTGGTGAAGCATTGTTAGCCGTCAAGTCTCCCCGGTACCATGGCGCAGTAGGCCGACGGAAAATCACCTTCAATCGGGTAAATTGTTGTAACGTTTTGTTCCATTTGCAGCCAGCTGAACCCCATCCCACCGCCGCCGCCCTCACTTGTGTGGGTGGGCGAGTGAACGTTGTGGTTTTATTAGAGACACCCGGGCTTAGAGAAATCGGGTTTTTGTTGCCTTCGTCTCTCAATTTTGAGCACTTATTTTATGATTCATGCTTCTTGACTTGGGGGGCCCTAAGGACTGACTTTGGAGCAACGTTTCCTTTTTTTTCCATCGCACGGTGCTATACCGTGATGTGCCTCGGGAGTGAATCAACAGAGCCATCATCATCATCATATTCTTCTTCTACTCCTCCTATGTGATGTCGCAGCCACATACGCTTGCAAGATGTGTGCATCGGCGGTGGGTCCTCTGCGCAGCAAAAAGTCACTCATAATGCCAATAATGGGTCATGTCGAAAGGGCTCTTCACGTCACGATTTCGACTGGCAGCTCCCACACGGGAGAGAGAATGAGAGAGCGAGAGGAAAGCAAAAAACGGGTCATCTAACCTCTGCTAATGCTCTGTGTGTACTGGCGTAATCGTTGTTTGTGAATTAATTGCTAACAATTATGATTCGAGCTGATTCGATCCGATGGGGGTTTTCGCTAGTACCCGTGTCTCCCAAGAAGGAGGATGATTGTAGTGGCTTTATGTAAAAGTTGTCGTGAATGGTCCGCTCCGCTCACTGTTCAGGTGAAGGGAGCCGACATGAAAATGATGATGATGATGCAGCAGGAGTGAGTAGCCTTGAGTAGCTTGCCGGCTCTCCCTTTCCATCCTTTACCATTTTGAGCGCAATGCATTGATGTGAATTTCTTGCACGGACATGTCAATACATTAATTATGCCGCGGAAGGGTGTGCGCTAACATAATGCGCGAAAGAAAAGAAGAATAAGAAAAACAACCATCGGACACTGCAGAAAGCTTCGCAATTTATCGCGATCCTTCGCTGTGTTCTGGCTACAACAAAGTTGGTGCTGCCGATGCTGCAAATACTGGGACACTGGGTTTGTTTTGTGGTTCCCTTTTTTTTCTTCTCTTGTTACCTTTTTATTGTGTTTACAGTTGGCTCCGGTACGGCACCGACATTCCTCGGTTGCTGAGTTAGTGCTCAGTCGGCTCATGCCTTTTTGTTAAAGTGTTGACCTTAATCGAGTGAGCCTTCCATTAATCGAACGAATTGACAGCTGTGCAAATGAAATGATTATTAGCGGTGGTGAGCAATTGCATGAATAGACAGGCATGTCAAATGTTTAACTTACAAATGATTTGTTTTTCTTTGTATTGTAAATTAGTTTCAGCTGCGTTCATCTTTGTTGAGGTCATTTTTCCATGTGTTGTATGGAATTATTATACATGGCTCCGAATGAATTATGGTTTACTGGATAAGGATTTAGCTGAGCGGCACATTTTTGCGAATTTGAAGAGTTTTGAACATTGTTGAAAGCAAATAAAGCATTTCGAAAATTGGTCCTTCGAACCAGATTTCGTTCGTAATGTTTTGATTTGCCTCAAAAACTGAAACATTTCGGTATATAAATCTGCTGTTTATTTTTTAAACTTTGATAATGATGTTCCTAATGATCCTTAGAACCTTGTCATTATATTCACTCACGATGTTGTTTTTTCTCAGATCCTCCAACTCACCACAAAAAGCACAAAACCGACGATCCACCTGCCATTGTGATCCATTGGTTGTTTGTTTTTATCGTGTAACGTTCAGCGAAAAACCACACACTCAACACCCGAGCGCCTCTAATGAACTTTCCGCTAATGGTTGCAAATGTTCATCTTCTTTGCAATTTGCAAACGAACAAAAACACAAAACCGCTCACAACCTTTCAACCTTTTTGAGCAATCAGCAAACGCATGTGCATTATTAAGCGCACCATTAGTGTGCCGGGTAAAATAATCAACACATCCACGTCCACAACACCACGCCGCAACAGCGCTACAAATCGAAGCAAAATGCAATCGGCCATATCGTTGCATGCGGCGGCCATTCCCTCAGGCACAACCTGCACAAGCACGCAAACGTGGTGCATCGTCTCGACAATGGCAAGTAAGAAGGCAAATGGATCAGTGCCACTCACGCGCTGCCCGTGCACACACACACACACACTCGATCATTCAGCACGCTTCGTCACAACCGAGCAGCGGAAATCGAGGGAAAGAAAACATTTGAAGTGAGATAAGTGTTGCAACACTGATAACAGTGGGTTAGCGAACAAGGAAACGAAGAAAATATTATTTGCCATTCAATGGGAAGGGATGGTTATCGGGGATGATAAGACGAAACGAGGGTTTGCGGAGCAGTACGCATCGTTTCACGTTCCTGATCTCGGGTGCCTTCGGGGCCAGCGGGAGATATCAAGCGCCCCGCAGGAGATCATCCTGGCGCCCAAAGGAAACTTCAAACTGTTTCATCTTTCCAGCAGACGCCTGTGGCCGACCCGCTGCATTGGGAGGAGTCAGGGAATCACTTTCCTTGCCGCGTTTTATCTTGAAGATGAGGAAAGGGAGCAAAAAAAGGGCTGTGATGGAATTATAATTGAAAAAAATATATACGGTTCGCTTGCAAAACCAAGAAGTACGGATGCATGTTCTCGGCTCACGGCATAATTCCCTGTGCGAGTCAATCTCACGCAAGGCCGGGTGCACTTAAACCCTATCGCCGTCTTTCTTTTGGTTCAGGAAGCAATGCAAAGTCTTGATATTGATTGGTTGTAGTGTAAGTGATCCTTGAAAAATGAAAAGAAAAGAAATCGGTGAAGTATATTATTGATTTATTAAGTGGAACTAAGAGTTATCAGCGCCTGAAATTATGCAATTATTGAAATGCAACTGTAGGTCCTCATGTTCCTGAATACAAAAGACTTTAGCCCTTCGATCCGGAGTCTTGATATCACTTAAATTAATAGAAAGGAAGAGCGAAAACTGGGTTAAATTATTATAAGAACGAATTGCTTCGATTCCAGCTTCCTCCCAGAACTGCTGGCAACTTCTTAGGCGCCCTTCAACTGAAGATACAACTGTAAGGAATACAGCAAATTACATTTCTATTGCGTATGTGCTTCCATTCCATGCCACCTTGGCAGTCGTGTCATGGGCTTTTGAGGTGTTCACATCCACCCGGTTTTTGCCCCTCAGCTACAGTCATCACTTGCCACTGTTTACTTTTCGCTTACGCTGTTCTTTTTCCTTCCATAGCTTCAGTTTCTCCAACTTTTTTGTTTCATTTTCATGTTGCTGCTGCTACTGCTGCTGCTGCAGTATCGCACTTTGTTAAAGCGCCATTATTTTGCATCTTGTAATTCGGTTTCACGATGTTTAAGTTTCCTGCTGCTTCTTTTTTCTCCACTTGCTCAGTTCAAGCAGCAGCGCAACGCTGTTATGTGTTGTTCTTTTCATTTATTTTTCTTGTTCCTGTATTTCCTGCCATTGCATTGTTCCCCAAGCTCCCCAGTGCGGAGCACGCGAGGACGTGAAAATAAAATAAAAAAGGGAAACTGTTCCTGCTGGTACTTTGATGTTGAACTTTATTTGTTCGTGCTAACTTTTACGGTAAACTTTAATAAACGCACGCAGCGTTACCGATGCTTAATGCCACTCTCATGATGCCCACCATTATGCTTATGGCCTCTTTGGTGCCGCTGCTTTCCCGCTCGTGCTGATTGAAGTCTAGTGGGAAATGTTCTTCTTCGAGTCTTTGTAAGGTGGATATGGGTGAATAGGAACGAGAGAAGGAGATGACAAAAAACAACAGCAGAAAAAACCAAAGGCAGTGCCGCTTGTTGTGGGACTGGATGTGATAGAAAGAATTCCCACTTTTGAAGAAGTTTTCTAAAGTACCGCCGACGCTCCCCATAAGCTGATGTCGGTGGCTAGAGAAGAAAGTCATCACACACATTCCAAGTGTGGCGGACCCCAGCAGCGCCGTGCGATACTAGCCTGTAGCTCACGCTCCCATGCTCGGAAGTTGGCAGATAATAATTTCTAATGTAATTATCCTCCGCCGTAGTAGCAACACAGCGCACCAAGGTCCTCCAAGCTGCACCCAGGTACCCAGTTCCATTTCCAAGGGGCATCGCGCAAACATCTCGCTCCCGAATGCAAGAACTTGTATCCGAACAGGACACAGTCACGGTGAAGCGGGGGGAAGAGAAGCGGGAACAAAAAACTTCTCCTCATTACGACAACGACTAAGTACCCGTGAGGAAATGGAGCAACTGCTACCAACTGGCGCAAAGCGCGCCCCCGTCCCCAAAATGGCACAACAGGCGAGCGGGACTTCCTGCCAAGACATTTCTTCTTCTGCGCTCGAAGCCAAGGTAGCCAGTGCCGGGGGTAGGGGTGAAGCAAAACTTTAAACACTTCAACAAAGAACATTCCGATGGAATGTTCAACTCCCGTGCGCCCATAGATCACTGCGGCGAGGGTGGACGGAAATTTCGCACAAGAGTCTAATGACGCTTTGCGACCCGAAAAACCGCAGGGATTTTGCAAGACTTGATCTCCGTCGTTTGGAGGTTGGGTTTTTTTGTTGTTGTTGTTGTTGTTGCTGTTTTGGTCGGTCACACTACTAAGCGGGCGAGGTCGGGTGGGTGAACTTGGGAAGTCATTCACTCCCTTGGGTCGAACCGGCTTCTAATTGAAATGCTGTGTTTCTTTCTCAAGGAAGGAAGTCTCTACAGAGACCTCATCCGCATCGAAAGGAAGGAAGTAGTTTTGCAAGCAGGCGGATGTGACAATTAGGTGCGTTTGATTAAATGAGTTTTCTTTTTCTTCCATTTTTTTTGCAGGTAAGATACAATCAGGAACTCAATATGTTATTTGTCAAAAATGAATGCAAATATGACGAGACGAGATAGGGGAACCTTGTATCACGGTAAGAAGAATATCTTGTTCTACAATTTTAAACCTTTTTTGGAATATCAACACTACTTTAAGCGCACACTGTGACTTCTATCGCGACTCTTTAACTGTCCCCAACACTACAATCAGTTGGACCCGCCGATATTCAACTTTAATCAGCTAAGTACCTGCCGGCACCGATCCTGCACTCGAAATATCTCTGCTTCATTCCAAATATTCATCACATAACCTTTTTCTCCCACTCTCCGAGGACCTCTTGCCTACTATCCTGCCAGCCCAGTAGCAGTATGCATTGTTAATGATAAAAGGCTCCCGTCCTCCGAAAAGCGTCCCAAAGGGGTGGAAGAAACCAAAATAAAACCAAGCCAACCGTGCGTTCTCGTATTTCTTCGCACACTTGAACCTTTCCCGCTTTCGAATGGCACACACACAGAGCACTTGAACTTCTGACCCAAGTTGCCCATTGCATTTAATGTTTGTCGCAAAAAAAAAAACAGTGACCCCGAGTGTCGTACTCCTTCACTACACTCCTGAATAACTGAACCAAAAAAAAGTAAAAAATAAAACGAAAGCCTTTTGGCGGAAGAAAACATCCCGAGGGCATTCTGCGTTGAGGGATGGAAAACAAGAACCACACAGTACCAGATCGCACCTCAATCCCTTTCGAATGGGGCAACCAAAACAAAACAAAAACAAAAAAGCCTCCATCCCTATCGCAGTAAAAACCGCGCACAGTCGAACCACGGCTCATGTGTGTTTCATGCCGTTTCGTGTTTCGTCGAGATTAAAATGTAAATAAAATAATGAGCCCGCGAGGCTCCAAAGTTCGCGTGATCTCTCGCACCGCCACCGCTACACCGGAGGTACGTACACATTGGTGGCGTAGTTTGCCGGTGGGCCAGTGGGTGTTGCGGGGGGGGGGGGGGGTACTTCCGGCTACACGTTTGCAGGACTGGAGATGACTGTTTTAATCTCGGCTTCCGTGCGCCAGTTACAGTGTGCTGGCGGTTATGAAGTTTGAATGAGGAGAGGACATGAGGAGTGATATGAGCCGAGCTAATCCAGCCAATTGGAGTTTTGCAGGCGTTGCCCGGCGTCAGCGCTTATTTCGAGCCTCGGCCATTGCTTGACAACTTTAATTTCAGACACATTTTGGGAGTGCGTTGAGTGGAAGTTTTTTAAGTTCTTCGTTTAGGTTACATTTTAAATACATACACAGCTACACCATTGCTTGCTCCCAATTACAGAAGCCTTCACTCCAGTCACAATAGTCACTCAGCTCACATGCCAATCCCGCGAACGGCTCGCTTATGGTGCAGTTGTCAGGTACAGCCCAGGCCCAATCTCACCCAAACCCTGGAAGTCACGGCAAGTGGACTTAGCAGTCCACGGGAATGACTGGCCGACCAACTCCGTCCTGTGTTTGCGCCACTGTGGCACTGGGAGTGTGCTGGAGCTCAACCACTTGACAAGTATGCCGGATCCTTACCGTTCCTGTTCGAGATCGCACCGGTCAGATCTGGGTCGGCCGCCGAGGGTAAGGCCGCGTCAAAACCGCACCGTTCAGCACCGGGCACAAAACCGCAAAGCACCACGACTGCTCCACGGTTGCTTGATTATAGACACAGAAAAAGAGAGAGAAAGAGACGAGGAACGGCTCACGACCAAAACTCAATGTCAGGTTCGCGCTATGTCCACGGGCTTACCACCGAGCGAGCGAGAGAGAGAGAGAAGGAGAGCTGATTTCAGATACACACTGTCGAGAAATTGCAAATATTAATGATATTCAAATGAGATTCGGGTGCTCAAACTTCAGGACCTGGTCCTGGTGGTGACTGTTTCGCTTCACGCTGGCCATGCGGATCTTAACAAAAACGACCGACCACTACTGCGCCCGGCGTAGTCCCTTGTTGCAGGCGAAACACACGAAAAGTGGTGCATTTAGTACTGCACTGAACTAAATAATGGCACTGTCGCTGCTGCCGTTGCTGCTTCTGTTGCTTTTGTTTTGGTAGCAAGTTGTTCCGTTCAACTTTTCAGCCGGTGTGCTGAGCTGAAGCCCTCGTCGGTGTGGCTTTCTCACCCCGAAACCCCACAGAAACGCTCAACGAAAGCGCTCAGTGTCGCGAGATTTGAAGCTGATGATAAGAATTAGAATGTCATTGTCGTTTGATCGGGTTGATCGCGAGGAAGCTGCTGGTGGTGGAGAAAACTTTTATCTCTCGCACATATCGCGCGATGGCTGGGCGAAAAACAATAGTGCCCGGCAGCAGCAGCAGCAGCAGCCTCGTTCGAGGCGTACTTCACAATCTTGATTGCTGCCGGTTGGTGGTCCCGGTGGGAGTTTTGGGATTTGTCTTGCGGAGCATGGGCAGGCTGAGGAAGATCTGGACTACGAAGGTGATTTGGCAGGAATATTTCGCTACAGTAACAGCATCCTGCACCGCCCTCACAGTCAGATGTTGCCCGATTAACCGCCAGATGCCGTACGAAGAGCTTCACTGTTTACACATCCTCCGCGCGAGATCGCTTGGATCGATCGGGCGCAGAGGAAAGTTATGAATATTAATGATGTGTCGTCACTTGACCGGGGAGCCATCGTCTGGGCTGGTGGCTAGTGGGCGCCCCCCTCGAAAACAACGCTAGCGATAAAATCTATTAACAAGCGAAACAAAATCTGTGTCCGTTTTTCTGGTCAATTAAAATGTGATTCTCGTTCCCGGCTCGTTTCCCGGGGCCGATCGCGCACGATCGCATTTTTAGATCGTTTAATGAGCTTGCCTGTTCATGCCCCGTTTTTGCTGGTTTTCTTCAGCTGGCAAATGTTGGCCAGACGAGACTATTAGAACGATATCCCGCGTCGATCTTTCAGTGTGTGATTTGAAAGGCACAGTGTGAGTGTAAAGTGCGGTGGAGCGATGCTCAGGATGATCGATTAGCTGTGAATTTTTGATGAAGTAATTACCCCCGGTGGCTCATTAGGCCCGGTTTGGCTGACCATGTTGTGATCGATCGATCGTTCACGATGCACGACGGTTCGACGATTCGTTAGTGGTGCGATGTTTTACCAGTGTTAATCACTGTCGACGATCGGTTCAGATGGTGGCGGAAGTTGTAGTTCAAAGTACTGTTAGAAGAAAGCAGGAGTGTAAATGTTGCATTATTTAAAAAAAGAATATATAAGCATGTACAGAATGGAAGTAATTTAGTAGTTTTAGGGCTAAAACCTAACGAACTTTAGTCCTTCGAACCGGATTGGTACCACAAGAATGATCAATTAAACCCAAAAATGACAAAGAATCCGGTTCGAACGACCATATCAACAAAGGAAATCTCTATTAAAGCACAAAAAATATGAAAATTTGTTTAAAACAATTGCATATTGTTAAAGTATTTGCATATTTGACGATTAAATATAGTTTCATATGCATCTCAAGCAGCTTCCGGAGTGAAATTATTCCATCACCACCACTCTCAGGATGACTCGCCATTTGACCGATCGAGTCACCAAAAAATCCCACTTAGACTTGACTCTCTCAAACCCCTTCCCGGTTCGCTTCGGCTTTTCATGCAGCAACTATTTGCCGACTTTCCGAACGTCATAAATCTCGAGGTCCAACACGCATTTGCCATTTGTCTTCGTGCTCCCAGCGACACCCAGCGTGTGTAACGGTGATGGAGATGCTATCGCACGGGGCACAGGCTCTCCGATGCGGCGGCATGACGACGGAATGCCTCCCGGTGGGTGACTTACGCGAACACGTCCCATACGCAAAACACACACACACACACACCGAAGCTGCTAACGACTCAAAACGACGCAGAAGGAGAGCGAGCGCAGTGCGAGAAAGATTTGTCATTTTATTTTATTTTTATCCACCAGTTTCTTTTTCAGATCCCTCGGCATGCTCATCTGCTTTATTTCTTTTAAGGGACGTGTTTTAAATTCTACGAATTGAAAAGTTTCTTTTCTGCTGCTCTACTGCTCCCGTCCGCCTTCTCCCGTGTCTGCACTGGTGGTGAATAAAGCCTTGCATCGGAAAGTTAGTCATCTTACTGCGGGCCGCTGTTAGTAACATTGCTGCATCCATCCAATTTCGTTACGGATGTTGTGATCCGTTTTTTTTCGTTCTTTTTTCTTTGCTTCAATACCCCCCACACAACTACTTTGTTCAGAGCTCGGTTCATTTTGTTGTGCTTGTCCGCGCGATGGAACACGGCACCATGTTCGACGCAGCTGGCAACACTGGTGTCGTTTTGTACATAATTTTTACATCAACTCACGTTCGCACGGTACATTGCTTGATCGGAGATCGGGATTTTGTGTAGTTTGTGTTTTTGGAGAGATGTTCAAGAATAATGTCCTTCTTTGGCGGACGAATCATGCCGTCGTCTAAGGGAAAGTTCCTTTAATGTACAATTTGTTTGTCAGATTTTAACGACGAGATTTGTGGTTCCCCTTTTTTGGGGCAGCGGAAACAAACGCCAAGATCGATCCGGTCCCAGATTAGAGATCCATTTGTCGTACATTGTTCATTGTGACGATCGATCGATTACGCCCTACGCCGGGGACACAGCACAAATTGAGCACCCCTAGAGATCCATTTCTGCAAGATGCCAATTTCAGAAAGCGAAAAAAAAACAGTCACATGCCAGACGCCGTCGCTTGCCGTACCCACCGGAAACCGTAAACAAATATCGCAAAACTTCTATCAGCGAATAAGCGGTTCAGCAGTCCGCACACTGCTCGCCGTTGTTTAATATTTATTTCTGTTGCCTGTTTCTTTTGATACACATATAAGAGTTGTTTTTTCCTCCCCCTCAAGCCCTCCCATAGTTTTCGTGGGGTATAAGATGCGGTTCGTTTGCATTTGCACATGGCACACAGGCTGGCGCATATGTTTTCCCTGGTGCGCCACACTGCGGGAAGCAAAGGGGTGGAATAAAACGCGAATTAAATGACATCCGGAGTTGGAACGTTGAAAGAAGCGAAAGCAAAAAATCCCCATCGAACGCATGCCAGACCACACTGGGCGTGGAATGGAAATGGGTACTGGTACTGGTGAACCTCGTACGTGGGTGGACAGTTGACGGATTAATCTGCGCTACGAGTAGGCTCATTTCCTGACGCGAATAAGTCAGGCCTCCGCGGAAAAGATTATTGTTCGGGCGCGCGCGCACACACCAGGCATAAGACAGAGCGAGTGACAGATTAAAACGCTTGACGCATGACAAACGTATATGAGTCAACAGCTGCAGATTGTGTCAATGTGAGTCTTTGCCGGGCTTAGCTTGTTGTTGACGTTCAATTAAGCTGCGAGATTCAAACGGTTACAGTAATTGTGTCTGTTGAATGGAGTGGAAAGGAATTAATTTGGGAAACGAATTTAAACGGTCCTTACAGTTTAATTTACAATTTCTTGGAAGACAATATAAATTTGTTTGAAGTTGCGAAGACCCAAGCCTTCTCTTAGACATTTCTTAGCACCTTGATTATTTCAACCAAGGAATGCTAATATTCCCCGAGCAACAAACCGATCATAATAAACAATCAAATAATAATGGATATCCCCGAGAAAGTGCCACCGACCGTCAGATAAACCACTCGCACAAACAAACAAAACATTAGCTCGGAACGATGCCAGGTACGCCAAGCCGGCCGCACGACGGGCCGGGACAGGAAGGTTAGAAGTTAATCGAAATCCAGCACAAATCCTCGCCGCTACCTTACGGGCTAGAAAATCGTGCCACTCAAATCATGAACCACCGACACCGTGTGCACCCACACCTCCACCAAATCGCGGACACACACACACCGAGCGACTACATCTCCTGCCTCCCTTCTTTTCTCATTATCAATCAAGCGCTGTTTTCTCCGCTCCGAGCGGTAGCGTTTACTTGCGACCTGGTCGATTATGTTAATATGCGCACCACGGCCCAACCAGCAACTCACTCCTGCTCGGACGGGCGGCGTGCTTGGTGGCCCATAATTGAGGTTTGCTTGGGCTGGCTCCCCCATAGGTACTAGCTAAATACTTCGATTAACGAAAGGGAACAGGAGTATGAAGAGAGAGAGAGAGAGCACGACACTACGAAAAGCGAGTGCTTTCTTCGCACTCGAAATGGGTGCATGATTAAAATAAAAAATAACGAACATTCGTAGGCGCGTGAGTTAAGGGTGACAGCAAAGGAATAGAGCGAAAGAAAAGGCTCCCGAAGGGTGCAATGGGACATCCCAGGGAAAGAATTAGTCACTCGTTTTGATTGTATCGCTTGGTGCGTTTTGTTTCGTAAGTGCTGAATGTGGCCGATTTTCATAAAATAGCAATTCCCAAACAATCACCTCTTGACTAAATAAAGAATGATTCATTTTCCATTGTGTAGTTCTAATTGTTCTTATATTTTCTATTATTCTAACCTTTTGGTGGGCATTTCTGCATGACTGTCTGACTGTGTGCTTTCCATTTTATTTACATAAAGCGCGTGCGTTAGTCATCCAACACGTCAGAAATGAGATCCGAGAACCACCGTCGCCCTGTAGTGTCATTATTATTCTGATCAACCTTAACGCAACGCGCGAGATCGTGCCGAATCGATTTACACAACCACCACAGACAGGGCAGCCAAACAAAATTAAGCCCATCACCGTTTACGCACGTAAATGGAGAAATGAATCAATTAATCCGACCGTCCGTGCGCAAACCGTACGCCGATTGGACATGTCAAAACAACGCCCGGGAACGTTGGAAACAGCACGCCGCTTCCCTGCTTCCGGCATTCCGGCTTGTTGATCGATGTGTAAAAATATTAGAATATCACTCCAGGCCACTCCGCAGCTACCGACCATTCCCGGGTTTGTCCAGGGTGAAAACGAAACGCTGATAAAGTGCGCTCCTCTTATGCAAGCATCGAAACGCATCGATCTGTGACGGGACGCGCTACGCGCTATCAGCATCACGCAGCGATTGAAGTGGGACGCATCATTAGTGTTTTGCAGCATCGTTCCTGGGGCTGTGTCGGCTTTACCGACGCGACAGATAAGAGCGTATGATGCAAGGGCATCGGGTACGACATCACCAGCGCGTATCAGCACGCGTGTGAGCTGTCCGAAATGGGGCATCAGTTGTCCGTCCCTCCCCGTTTTTTGCTGAGCACCGGGTTTAATCCGTGCTGAGGGAAAGAGTTCACAGTGGTGTAAAAACAAGTAAATTAATTTCGACCCATCACTACACTCCGCCACTCCGCGGGGCGATGTGTCAAAGTTGACAACAGCAATGATTGTTTTGAGACGCAACCTAAAATATGATGGGAATAGTGAGTTGTGCAATTACGGTGATGTTTTGAAAAAACAAGCGATTGAAAAACAAACTCGAAGAAACGGACCTAGCATCTGTTTCTTGAATTCGAATTAAAACGCAGTATCTACAAAAGTTTTTGAAGAGTAAAACCTCAATGTTGTTCTTTTGATTTCGCACTGTCATCACTGTTCTTACTAGCACATTGCAACAGAACTAATAATAACTTGTTAAATTCAGGTCTATAAATGTCCTCAAAATACAATCAAATAGCTCAATGTGCCGTGGCGACTCTTGATGAATCCTCAGGACAATTTCAAACTCGATATCAGTCCAGTATACTCCCGACTTGAACCCAGTCGCCGTTGACCTTAGCATCAACCTGATCGAACCCCCCATTCGGGCTCACACTTTACGATGACGACCCCCTGAATGAACCTGGATTGGTTCAAAAACAAACTTTTTTAAACTCCAATCCTCCAGAGTAGGATACGGTGGATGCTTTTCGTTTGTTTTTTTTTTCTGCACGAACGGAAAAGCGAGTTCATTTCTCTCTAGCTATAAAACGGTTCCCGTTCCAAAAAAAGACACTACACTGCGGAAAGCACTATCAGTGACACCGGAGCCACCGGCAGTAGCAACAGCAGCCAATAGGCCGAGGCCAACAATTTGTACAAACAATTTGCGAGCATAAATCGAGGCCAAATGTGCATAATAGAGCGCAATCGCTGATCGGCTGTCGGAAGAGGAAGGAAGCACGGAAGGCCTCGGGCAAGAGTGCCCCATTACCCAACCCACAATGGTCTCCTCCAATGCCTTCCCTTGGGTTGCAGTAAAAAAGACACAAAAAAATAAACGTCATGCCAAATCCTGAGCGTGTTCGCGTATAAAAATTCCATTTACGGTCTTATCAGCGCCCGAGCCGAACCGGACACAACTCCACGCGACTCCCTAAGCTGGCTGCTGTGTGTTTCAGCCCGTACTGTATCAACCCCACCCACTGCACTACCACTGCACACCGATCGTCCCCTACCTACCCAAAGAGGCCGATCGGTTTATGTTGATTTTTCAACTCTTCCCCAGCTTCTACCACGGCGCTCTGCGTTCGCTTCGGTTTTGCATTGTTATTTTTATGCCTACTTTAAATACTCCCGCTCCTGGGGACGACCAAAGCGTGCCAGCAGAGAGGTGCAATGTGCACATTGGCAGTAATGGGTGCCGTGGAACTGCATTCGTGACACATTCATGCCCACGCCCTGCCGCATTCGCCCTGAAGTTGCGTGAAGTACCAAACACGGAGGAAAAACACGGTCACGCCACCTCTCGACCGGACGCGTGTGGGTGTCCTCCCGTTGGGAGATTGGGGAATTAAAAACTCGGAAACTCGGCCGTCGGTGGACGATAGACGATGAGAAGAATGGTGCAAAGCATAAAAAACGGTCACGCAAAATCAAAATCTTCCATCCACTCCTAACCATCCTGCACAAAAAGGCGCACAAAAGCTCCCGAACGGGAATCCGAACCGCCCGGTAACCGTGGTAACTGACCACAGGAAGTGTTTCAGGCATTTCAGGCGAAAACGGGGGTGAAATATTTCGTATCAGTTTTTTTTTTGCTGCTGTTTTGCTCTGCTTGCTGCTCTCCGCGGCGAATTCTAGTGGCACGATTGTGGCACGGATTAGACCCATCTGGCCACCCATTAGGATCATCGCCATCTTGGGAATTGAAACGCGGGCTCGGGCCTGGGTTTTTGGGACGATATTGAGGGGTCAGATTATGGGTAAAATATAGTCCGTTGCCATGGTCATTTGTCTGGGATAGTTGAGGTTGTTTTATTTTTGCTTTTCCAATTCGGATGGGTCAAATATCACTGTACTCGTTCCCGGAGTCAACAAAACTATAGTTTTGGAACACTGCACAGCACACACTCACAAAATTGGGTAGAGATTTGGGTAGCTTAAGCGAGCAGGGTGGTGTTCAATGATGGTTTCCTCTTGTGGAGTGATTGTAATTTTTGGAGTTCCCGCAGTATTGACAAATAATTGGTGTTTTCTTTTGGGTAAAATGGATTTGAAATATTTATTTATGATTATTTGGTATTGTATATCACTTTCATTGCTATGTTTTGTGTTCTGTTTATTTTTTTTTTCATTTTTAATAGTAATGTTTACAATACTTTCCATGTCGTTTCGTTGTACTCCCAAGCAGCTTTTAATTTTGTCTTTGTTATATGTTACTGAAGTTTCTCTTGCATTTTGAATCTTTTCAGTCTTAGGATCTTTTGATTTTTATGATTTTTTTCATAACATTCTATCACTTTCATAGTAATATAGTCACCGTTTCAGACATCCTTTCGCGAATAAGAGCAAAACGAGCAGCAGTCCACTTCGGAATTCGGCACCCAAACTATGTAGACACCCAGGCGATAGAATCTACTTCCAGCACCTTAAATGGGCTTGATACTTTATCCCGCACTGCCAAATTCAGCTGCCCCCAAAAATCGTGACGGTAATACAAATAGCAATGAAAAGCAACAACTACAACAACAAAAACCAAAACACTCCACCAAATGGAGAGCGATAGAGGATAAAATTGAACCCATTTACTGAACGCCCGTAGATTGGCACAACAAGAACAAAACACGACCAAAAACCCGCAAAAGACGAATCTTTGTTTCAAAGCCAAAGGAAGAACCAAAACCCCCTATTGGAACGGGGTTGGGTTGAGCGTATGTGTGGGGAGCGTAAAGCAATTTTCGGTTTTTGACGGCATCAGTCAAAACCTCTTCACTGGGAAGTTTTGTGCCTTCCTTCCTTCTGGTTTTTTTTTTGGTGCTCTTGGTTTTGTTGTCGGTTCGAGAGCCTTATCGACGAAGCCGCGCGCTCCGCTGTGGTGCAATCGTCAAACTTTGAAAACGACATGGAAAAGACATTCTCGAAACTATTTTTTGCTCCCCTTTGCGGGTCCCCCTTTTTGGACGCTTCTTGATAGTGCACAGAGCCGACGCGGAAATCTGTACCGCGTCCATCCGTCACTGTCGGCTGTTTTGTTTGCGGTGGAATGTTTGAATGCAGCGGGTCTCTCTCGCGCGCTCTTCGTTCGGTTCGGGCCTCATCAGTGGGTGGATGCGAGCGAAGCAAAAACGCACAACGCAAACCAATCCCCATACGGCGGAAGGGATGGAAGTACATAAAAAGCAACAAATCGCGAGCAAACGCTAGAAGTCAACTGGTAAAATACGTCAAGAGTTTATCCATCTTGAGACGTGATGCTCTGCGTGGTCTTTTTGCTGCTTCCAATTCACTTTAGTGAATGGACTATTTTACTTAAATGCATTGGTATCTAAAAAGGCAATTAGGATAAAGTAATTGAAAAGTCCAAAGTACAACTAGAAGGACTGAATGTCAGTAAAACATTGAATGAAATGGTAGAAAATTGTGGAAAACAAATATGTTTCAATAAACATTCAACTAAGAAAGCTATTTAATGCTCTATACCGCATTTAACGAGCATCAAACAAGGCTTCCTTACCCTCCCAGCAATACCATATAGCTCCAGCATCGCAGCGCTGGCTGTCCATCAAACCGGAAGCAGAGGAACGTGTTGCGCTGCTCCTGACAGCCCCTGACCGGAATGGCAAACGAGCAGATTTCACAGTCCGTCTCCGGGGGACCGTCTTCTGCCGCGTTAGCAAGGCAAATCCCATCGTGCACCAAACGTCGATGCATCACGAAGCAGCAGCCACATCCTAATGATGCAAACACAGAAGCCAAGCAGACGGACGGAAAGACGGCCACCACGCCACCGAAAAGCCACGCTCTTGTGGACGTCAATCGGTTTCTTCCGTGCTGCTGCTGCTACTGCTGCTGCTCTTTAAGCTCGCGCGCGCAATCAGACGGCCGCATCTCGTGTCTTATCTCGAAACGAGGAGATATCCATCTTGTAAAACAAACTCGTAACGTGCACCGCTTTGCCGGGCAGAACGCCCGGAAGGTCAGCAGCTCAGCCGGGTGGTGGGCGTCTTGCATGGCACGGCTGCGATCGCAATCAAATACTGGAACGAACGATCGTTCCCTCTCCCCATCGGAGCAATCAGTGTTGCATTCCCGCAGGTTGGATGAAGTTGATGATGGTGGTGGTGGTGGTGGTGATTGCCCAAAAAGCTGGCACACTAAGAATGGCTGCCTTCAACTCAGGTAGCGTCGTGGATGGCGTTGGGGGTCGTTGTCGTCAATTTGGTTGCTTATTTTCTTAGTTGCTTACTTAGCTTTCTTTTGGCTGTTGCGTTCTGCTTCCAGCTCTGTTCCAGTCAACTTTGGAGATGCAAAAAACCGAGCGACTACATTTTTGGTCAGGTTTCATATTGTCGTCGTTTCACATTTCAACGCTTTGTTGCTTCGTTTTGTTTGGGAGAGAAAAATGGCATGCTGGAAATTTGCATATTTTGCCACTTCCAGCAACTCCGGTGGACTTACGAAGTAGCAGCTTTATGAGCTTCCAAATAGCCCGAGCCGCGTGCTGGAGAAGTGTGCTCTACTTCAGCAAACAAAATTAGAACATTTGTTGCAGCTGCAGTTGACGAGCGATCCGGCAACTTTCGCAGACCAAACAGCGATCGAAGTTGACTTCCAGAAATTAAGCTTTACATTGGACAAAATTACCCCAGCGAGCGTTCAACACGAGCAGCACCTTCAGATAAAAGTAAATACAAAGTCTCCGAACGGCTATTAGCATTCGTCACCGGCTGGGCGTCTCTAATGAGCAGCCTCGGGCATAAATATCGAGCAGGCTCCACCCGGGCTTTAATAAACAACGGCCCCAATCGCTCGCGTTCCTTCTGCCCCAATCCGCTGGTAGAAAATTGAGCCACCAAAATGGCGACGACATCGTTCGTCGTCGTCGTCGATAAATTCTACCCCCCCTGTTTCGCCACCACCCGCACAAAACGCGGCGGGTCACCGTTCCTAACACCTAACGCGCCGCTTTTGACTTCCAGCGAACGCACCAAGCATCATCGGACAGGTAGTGTACGCCGTGCGCCCCACTAATCGATCGGACGTTGGCGATGGTGGCCCTGGTGGTGGAGAGAAGCTGTGGCAAGCGTTGACCCGGGCCAGCGCCTTAAATGTACAACGCCAGGCTAAACGGTGCCGATGAAGGCGGGTTAAAACAAGCAAACGAATTAAAAACACATGTTCTCCGATAGCGTCCGAAAACGACGACATTCATGTCCGCTGTCCATTAACTCCTTGTCCTTCGTTTTTTTTCTGTCTTGCCTGAGCTGGACGAAGATTACAAGCCGTGAGAGAGCGCCTGCCACAGCTGAAACCACTCCACCCATCCGAAAGAACGGAAAGTGTTCAGCCCACACGAATCTCCAACACGACTGTACTGCTGCTGCTGCTGCTGCCAAGCAGTTGAAGACAGACGAGTCTTTCGTGTTTGTGTGTGTGCGCCCGGTACGTAACCGTTCACCTCATTTGGCTTAGGTTTATAAATTAAAGATTATCCTTATTATTGTGCATTTCGCTTTTGTACTTGTTCCGCTCGTCTTTCGCTGACGTCCGTTTTTGAGAGCTTACTTCGGCTCGAAGCAAAGCGGAGCATAGCGAACGCTTTGGACGTTTGGAGGGCTTCACTTTGAAGGATTGAAGACGCTAGACGGCGCACAGCTGACCAGCACCACCCAAAACATTTGCCGAAAGTTAAGAACGTTGTTCGTTCTCGTATTCGTTGCTCCTCATTTTTCTTAGAGCTTTTTTGGAGAGGAGGGGTGGGGAGGGAGAATGCTTTTCGGCTCAACACTTTGTCGCTTAAGACTTCCCATTCCAGCCGCTTGGTAGGGGCTTACTGCACTCCTCACGCTTCTCCAGCACAGAGTTGGAGTTATTCTTCGAGGTCACTTACTTTATGATGTCACTTCGCGCCAGATGCATACGAAATCGATTCGCCGTGCCGTGGCAGACGAAGCCAGAAGTGATGGTTTTCTTTCCCCTCCCGCTGGGGCTCAGAACATTGGAATCATTGGAAGCGGCAGTAACCAGTAGCATGTTCGTGCGCGCTGCACGTTAACATTGAGCTCACTCGAACGGTTTTGGCAGTTAGCAAGTTTAGGAGGTGCATAATGCTCCGAGACTCGTTCGGGCACGTCGTTAGTTGTTGAGAGAGCCTGGGGCCTGGGGTTTGCGCAACGGCGGGCCGGATTCATTAGAGGTGTTGAGTGATGGTGTCGAACATTAGGGTTGATTCGAATGAGCTGTGAAAGGGCAGAAACATTGATGGGTGGTTGTGTTGCAAAAGACTCATTTAAGTCGGTGAGGTGTGTGGTGTGTCATACTATGGATTTCTGAGGTTGTGGGAAGCGAGACTTCTATTCTTGAATTCAGATTTGGGGAAAAATGTATATGTAGGAGTTATGGAAGTTGAAGAATTGTCTAGACATTAAAGATATCTTGTATTCAATTATAACATTATCCCATTTGTTCTCGCTTTGGAGACCTTTTAAGAATTAGACATGATATTCCTGTGTAGCCTGTGTATTCCTGTGGGCGGTCCCGTGGTACAGTCGTCAACTCGAACGACTCAATAACATGCCCGTCAAGGGTTAAAGCCTAGAATGGACCGTCCCCCCGTAGCAAGGATTGACTATCTGGCTGGGTGGCAATGAATTAAGTCTCGAAAGCCTGTATAGACAGGCATGTCTGCTTAGGACGTTACGCCAAAAAGAGGAAGATTCCTGTGTAGATGTAATGACTTAATATCTGTACTATATTTTTTTATAAAATAAGACCTAAAGTGATTAACTACTATAAGATTTAATACCTCAGTTTTACTAAACAGAAACTATCCAGTACAGGAACATCAGACTCCAAAGACAACAAATGATGTTAGAGACTATGCTCCAAAAACTGCCTGAATTTCATGAGAACAGCCTCCAGAAGCATACTTTAAATAACATTCTGGACATTGAGGCACTCAACTTCCTTAACTCAAACGCACCTCTAAACCATTATTCACGTACGGACTTCACGACCACGTCCTTGAGCCACAGTTAACTCCTTAATTCTATGACTTAATTGCCTATTTCATGCATCCAATGCTCCCAAAAAAAAAACATCGTCATCGTCGCTCCCTTTTATGAGTCTCCCAAAAGCTCTTAAATTCCACACCAAGTGATGATGCATTTTACAATCCACGCCATCTCCAGCGTCCAAGCGGACAACATTCTCGACGGCAACACGTCATCATCAAGGTAATGAACCAATTCTTCGATCAGCTTTTTATACGTGTCCATACACCCAACCCTCGATGACTTGGATCTTCTCGACGCCTTGGGTGCGAATCTTTTATGATTTACCTTGAAATGCCACCGCTTATTGCCCTTAGTGTGTGCGTGTGTGAAACTGGTGCCAACTCATGGTGCACGGTCGTGAAACTTCAAAGCCCACCGTTTGCACTCCACAATGGACATGTGAAAAAGATCATCAAACGTGCAAAACAAAACTTTGCGATCACTTGTGAAATATTGCAACTGTGTAGCCGACCGGCGAACATGTTCCCGCCGGGCTGTCGGTACCTTTTGCGAAATTTCACATACGCCTCCGTAGTTCAGTGAACGCGCGGCTGCATCCTACGCACCCGACTGGTACCGTGGTACCTCAAACGGATACCCCAACACGGGCACATAAATCATCGTCCGCCGGAACCCAATCTCATTAGCCACGGATTAATGCAATTGTCCTCCCGCCTTTCGCCGATGGGCGCGGACCAGCCAGCCAGCCCCAGGAAGGGGGAAACCCCGCGCGCGAGCCTACCGTTCATTAACACCATCGATGCTTGGGAATCATATTTCCAATGGCGGGTGCGAACGGGCGAGCCGTTGGAAATTAAATGGAAGCAGCAGCAAACAAAAAATAAAACGCGTGCGCCCGCTCGCACACACCAATCGCAAATATCACTTCACTAGTAATGGAATCCTTCCGCCAGCAAACCGACAAAGTGAACGAATGGGATGGGACGAAAAAAGCACACGCACACGCGAATGAATAACGCTGCGCCAGCGAACAGATTTTTGCGTTTTTATTTACTTCATTAATTGGCCGGCCACCTCACGCTTCCGTTTCGCCACGCGAGAAACAAAAAAACAACGAGGCGTAGGGCGTTCTGTAGGCACACACACACACATACTGCCGGTATTCTCTCCCTGTTCGAATGGCGTCGGTGGCGCATTTGGGTGGACGTGTCCTGTGTCCCTTCATACTTCCAAATGCCAAACATTCGCTCAGTTGCATTTGTCATGCCAATAAATAAATCCGATCACAACAGCCGTCGGTCCCGTTCGCCTGCCCTTTCGTGCGCCGCTCTTGCACCTCCCAGCAGGCACATCGGAACGTGCAACGCAACGGAGAAGGAAATTATGCAGATGCGTGAGCATAAATTTGAATACATCGTTCGTGGTTTTGTTTGCCTTTTTTTTCTTTCTTCCTTTTTGCACGGATGTTGTGCCGTGTTGGAGCGAGCTTAAAGGCGACCAGGCAGGCAGCCGGGCGCATTGTTTCAACTTGTCCTGTGGAGTGGCATGCAAACTGCTACAGAACTTAACTCACCTCGCACAAAGGGGTACAACTCCTCGAAGTCGAAAGATCGAAGACTTATGATGAAAACTCATGAAAACGCATCATCGCTTACCGGTAGAGTTCCGTACGGTCTCATCGCACACATGCAACCGGAACATGGGGTGGGAATGAGGAAAAAACAAAGCAAACTGACTGCGCAAAAGGTGCATCATCTTATCATAACACACACACGCTCGCTCGCTATGTTAATTTCCGCGAAACTGTACACCCGCTGTGCCGTAAACGATCGATCGCACTCGCTTATGTGTGTGCTATTTCTTGGTTGCTAAGTGGACATGCAATGTTTTCCCGTATGCTGCTCACCCCCCCCCCCCCCCCCCCCCCCATTAGCTTCCCAGCGGTGTTCAAGCGGGGATTGACTGTTGGACGAGAATAGCGACAGAATCCATACAACACGAGGCAATGATTCATAATGTTGTTGGTGTTTTAGGCAAGATAGCATCGTTTGGCGTTTGAATACGTTTGAACTCTACATTCAAACGAACTGTTTGACATGAGTACCGATCGGTAAGTGCATCTTGTTTAGTGGAGTGGTTGTGCAGATGCTGGCCGTGTGCGAGTACCTGAGCTTGTACCGGGATGATGTAAAGGTGTATTGAAATTCAGTGTCACTTGCTTTTGCACTACAAAAAGGGTCAATGAAGCTGTTCCATTTCGAGCGTTATTGTCCAGGAAAGCTTGAAATCAAACAACTTTTACTGGGAAATCTAATTCAAGTGTCTTTAAACGTAGATTCTTATTAGCGTATGTTATCTATGAGCTCTTCGTTTCAGGACATTGAAGGTTATTATGATTTACATTTTGAAAACAATATATTCCCATGGACTATCACTAAAAAACTTCAGGATGTGTTGGTTAAGGTACGGATCTTCCTAGATTGACAGTTTTACAACTTCTTTCTTGTACAGCCATAATTATTAGCAGAGTTAACACAACTGCATATCTTTTTATCAAGCTTGATTTTGGCCAGACTTCTACAAGATCTTTATTACTGAGGTATTTATGAGCTCCAGAGCCCTGGGTCCTGGGTCCAACATCCAATTATCCTTTTATTTGTTTACAAATCGCTTGTTGAACTCTGAGCTTGCACTATCATAGAGATATTGGAGGTGGTTCGGATAAAATGTATCGGGATACTTATTTATAACTTCAACTCAAGGAGTTTACTATTAACCATGTAAATCAATTGAATATCTTTCTTGAATATCTCTGAAATTTTCTGAAGGTTTCAAATTTATATGGATTTTTATGTATTGTCCCTCCTTTCGAAAAGTAGCTTAATTTCTGGATTTGACCACAAATTCCACAAATTCCGAATAAACACGAAGATACTAGAACTTATCCTGGATACATATAAAACATCATTTTCAAAGTTTTACGACACAAAATATCGTCTTGTTTCACGTTCCATCTAGATATTGTGCATTTTAAGCAACATTATTCTTCCTCCAAACGCTTCGTTCGAGTTTGGATCTGTAACTTCTTTCAGATGAATCTTCCTTGTATCCTGAAACGTAGACACTTCATTGACACTCCATTCTAAGAGTCTTACAAAGCACCAAACATGCCACAGCCCGATCGATACGATCGGACGATTTTATGGACACATTTCACGCCCCGAAAATTGTGCCAAAACTGTCACCCTTTCGCATTCCCACACCGTGTCCGTGTGGACTGCCGAAAGGCAGGACACAAACGGCAAAAGAAAAATCGATCTTTTGTGCTTGTTTGGTCATTAACCTGACCGTGAAGAATCCTTTATCACCTTCGTTTTTTTTTGGGGGGGGTGGTGGTGGAGAATCGCTTAGCTTAGTTGACACTTCCCCGAGCGAAACGGAACGCGAGAAACCAAATCAAAGCGTGCTAACAGCAAGAGGGCAGCCGCTTCCCTTTCCCGTTCAGTGCTCATCAAAACCAGAGCGCATCGAGTGTTGTCGGGAAACGAGTTCAGCCGTAAAGAAATGTAACAAATTTGTTTGTTTATGCAATCTTGGCAGCCAATCCAAATTTGGCCCGCGGAAGAACGCTCGCTGAGACAAAAGTCACAGCCAATCGCTCCAAGCCGGCAAAACGACACAACAACGCGCAAAAAGATCGATCGCGTGCATAACTTTGCATTCCCTCCCGGGGAACGGGATCTGCTGCTGTTGCTTGCTGCGGGCACTCTGAGGACATCATGAGCCTTTTGTGCGGTTTGCGTGCCAAACTTTCAAGTGTGTGTGTGTGTGTGTTTGTACTTCTCGCCTGCCGTTTGTTCTCGTTAGACAAACGCAGACCAAAGTGGTAACATCGTGGGTTTTTTTTTGTGTCGCTTCACAAAGCGTCGAAAATGGTAAGCCGAACATGGAGCAATCCTTTTACCCCGTCGCTATGGGGGTTAGCGTTTTGCGGTGGAGCGAACGAGAACATTTTTAAACTAATTAAAACAAGATTCCATTCGCGGTGCGATGCAATTCCTGGAGCGCGGAGCAAAAATCGTTGCCATCGTTGCTTGCGGGGTATGTCTTGTGGAGTTTTTGATGTGTTTCCGATTTCGAAAAACCCGCAGGAAGCAGAACATCAAACGTAGGCAAATCAATGAATACGGTAAGGAACGAATACGTTTCGATCTGTACGAAAAAAAAGAGCAACAAACAAACGGCAAGAAAAATCGAAAGAAGACTCTCATAAGTAGCGAAACGAACACGTTGCATCAAGCGCGTACCCGGTTCAGCGCGGGAATTGATAATGATTGGGACCCCATCGGGGGTCTAATTAGAAAGAGTTTCACATGTTTTAAGATGAAATTAATGCAACATTTGGGGAAACGATTTAGTCGGAGCTAAATGTGTCATACGGCGCAAGATGAGGGCTTGTAAACATGGTGGTTTATCGAATATAGCTCCAGCAAATGCAGTTTAAAGCGACATCAAGCGGAACTGATGGGTTCATGGCGTCTGTTAGCGCAAAAGTTATTTTTATTGCAATAAATATTTTATTTTTCTGTTGTAACAGTTAAATTAACAATTTTATGCAAAATTACAATTACAATTTTACAATTTTATACAATTTTTTGCAAATTTATGAAGTAAAGGAAGACTGAAAAAAAATCAAAATATATAAAGGCTTATATAAAGGACTTAAAACGTCAAACGAAAATGAAAATAATATTTATTTGCACATAAAACATGTTGTTGCATGTTTGTTGCCTGCTGCAAGTTCTTTGTTAAGCAACATTTTGTACATGTCCAGCTTACATTTACTGAATGTTTCAATTGTAAAAATTTAATGTCTATGTAACAATAAGACACAAAGGATCTTCTTCAAAACGATGGTCTAAGATCACCACCACACTATAACCACTAATTGCGGCCGCGATAGAACACAGCTCTCCCAGCAGACATCGCCACGAGAGGATCGAAGGCAAAGGCCAGAAACAGAACCAAAAACAGTAACGGGAGCAAAAAATCTCCAAAGAAACAGTACAATAATTGCAATTATTTTCCGTTTCCATACGTATTTTTTTTTCGCCGTTGTTTTGCTGCGTTCCTATGGCGTTTTCTTTCTTTTGCGCCGAAACCCCGCGGCCGGGCCACGCTGGGACATACTGTGCGATGGCGTTGCTACGATGCATGTTTTCTCTTGAGGTTTTGAATAACCACACCACACTGCCACACATGGTTGGGTGTAGTTGCTGTTGACGGGTTTGTTTTTGCTCCAGCGCCAGCACCGTTGGGCTAGCTTGTGGCAGTCCGACTCGACAGCGAGACTTGCGCCGGTGACTTCTGTGGCACCCACCCAAGGTCCAAAGATCCAGCTCGGGTTCGGGCCGAGGTACGTAGACCGAGCGAAATGGTCATGTAATTTTCGATTTGCTCTGGCGCATACCGGTTTGCGCCACGGCGTGGAAAGCAACGGCCCCCCGACACAGACCCCGGTAAGTACGTAGGCGGTAATGCCGCAAACGCTGTAGACGGCAGAGCGAGAGAGAGAGAGAGTGCAGAGAGTTGCTGGCGGGAGACCACGTACCGCATGGGCCAGAGCCAATTCTCGTGCCCTCGCGAAATGATCATCATTTCGTTCATTTATTCGTTTGTTCGTTTGAATAAATTAATGCTTTCTGCCGGGATGGTTGGGTTGTTTTTTTTCTGTTCGTTTGTTCCGTTCGTTCCGTTCCTTGGCAGCTTCCCATGGGTCAAACATTGACGCCCACTTATGCTGCGAATTTATACATGTTCGTGTACGGGAAGTTGCACACGATCAATTCCTTTCGGATGGGTCGTTCCGTTCTGACGGGGCCGTTTGCTGCCCATCTATTCGTTTGGTGATCGTGTCTCTTCCTCTCGCTCTCTCTGTGTATGTCATTTATGTTTTGCCTCTTTTGCACATTTTGTTTTGCATCGAAGTTAATTTATTTCGAACAGTGTTGAAAGGCACGCTATCGAGGCAACAACGCACGCATCGCAAAAGCTTAATCTGTTGTTGTGGATTGAAAAGAATAAGAATTGAATTTATTTAATCGTTTCCCAAGAAACATAAAAGAATCTTATTTATGCTCAAAGGAGTTCATTTCTCAAGCCATTTTCAAAACAATTTCAAACCGTCACCAATTAGTTCCATCATTCATAACTCGCCTGACAATAACCAGTTTTAAGCAAAATGACAATCCCAAAACTGTTTTCTCACAAACATTACCGCTCAACAGCATCGCAGCACTGTGTTCTTACTTCCTGTCGAAAAACGCCCCAAAACTCGGGCCCGGTTCCCGAGCGGAAACGACCGTAACGCGGTACTTTCATCCTAAAATAACATTTGTCCACGACATTGCACCGTACGGCTGCACTGTAAGACGAGATCTACGCAAACAATAACCGTGCACTTTGAGTCAATATTGTGAGACGTTCAAAGGATTTATGAGCTGCTGTGGCAGCGTCGGCGGCGTCGGTTGCTGTGAACCACATCTCCACAGCTCCAGCTGGAAAAATACTTTCGCCGTAATTATGAATACTGCAGCACTCATGAAATATGGCTGGCTGGTCTTAGAACGGAGCATGCATGTGTGCTTTCGGAAGTTTTAATCCACTGCTTGCCAGGGTTTTGATGAACGGGAAGATCCCTAAAGATCATATTTTGCAGCTGAAAAGAGACTACATTCAAGATGCTAATGATTTGATTACCGTGTCTCAATTTTATGCACGAAATCCGTAAAAATCCATTCCCAAGTAGATCACACTTGATCGATGACTCTGTTTCGCTTCCCATCGTCCCCTCACTCATTAAAACTGACACTTCCAGCGCGAGTGAAAATTATTGCTTTACGCACAATTTTCTCAAGGGAAACGCGGATGACCAAACCAAGTCAATCGTTTCAACAGTCATCGCCTGCTGTACAAGCAATTTCTCATGCTACCAGAATTCGACAAATAGCTCTCTAGCGCACTGCTGCATTTCCTTTCACATGAAACAATTAGTGCGGGCTGCTGTAGATGCTGTTTGTGAGGCCACTTTACAAAACATGTCACGCGCTGGGCGAGAACCGGCCGAACCGGCAGGAGGGAAACGGGAACTGGCGTACACTTTTGGAACATTTTGATTTTTTGTTTTGTCTTCTTCTTGTGCTGCTCTTCTTCCCATTTTGCCCTGCTTTCCCGAACGGTGGTACGGTCTTGAACGGCAGCAGACGAATGACAGAGAGAACCAGTAGGTTGCGTTAATCTCGACCCGCGTCCTTCGTAAGTGATTTTCCATCGTAAACCGATGGACCATGTTCTAGGCGCTTCTTACGCGAATGGTTCGAGTTGTCGTGCGGCAAAAAGGGGATCTGCGGAGTGCCCTCCGCTGCTTCCAAGCGTTGTTCCCGGTTTCTTCTGGAGGTCGCAGCCAAAGCCGAGGCGCACGTTCGTGCCTGTTTTACGGGCAACATTATGCAGCCCGCGCTGGTACAGAGTCTGGTACGCACAAAAGAGACACGGTACACAGCGTTCATAACAAGAACCATATGTGGTCGCATTTGAATGAAGGCAGCAACAGAAACGGTTTTGAAACGCTGAAACAGAGGAGAGACACAAGAGAGAAGAAAGAATCGAACGGTGCGTGTGTGTGTGTGTGTGTGTGTTCGAACGCACCGAGAACAACTATAACCGAAATCATTCGACACTCCGCTCTCTCCGAAACCCTCCTCTGGAATATTCCAAGGTCTGGAGGTTTTTGGGCTTTCAGAGGACGGAAAGAAGGGAACGGAGGACGCTCCGGGAGGAAACCACTCACCAAAAAATTATCTACGAAAAAGTCACGTTTTATTGGTTTTTACAACCGATCTTCTTGAGAGTTTTTGGTCCCACCTTCTCCCTTCCCTTTCTCTAACATGGTCTTCCCCTTGTGTGTGTGTGGTGTTGATGGAAATGAGAAGACACAACAGAACTGGCACCTCAGCCCGACACAGGGCAGCGAACGAGTGGAGGCAAAGGGAATAAAAGATAAACACCCGGACACTTGAGAACGAGCCACCTTCCTCGACCAACGTCGGAAGTAGTGCTGCCCTCTCTGCTGCAGCAGCGACCCGGGCGATAGGAGCCTCCAGACCTCAAGTGGGCTCATACTCCGCGTACACCGCGGCAACGAAAATATTATCAAATGTCAATACATCAAACAAGCATTAGCCTCGGGCCGGAGCTCTCCAGGACACTCGTTCTTCGCGGGGATTTTGGGACTTCTTCTAAGGTGGTCCGTCCGGGCCCTGTTGATTGTCACACGCTCGGACAAGGCGTCCCATCAAACCCAGCACAGTGCACAGCACGGTATCTCCTGATGTTGTCCTTGGTTGGCGGTGGAAAGTAGATTAGAAGTCGTTCTTATCGCCTACTTCGATGTCCGATATAAACAATTTGTGTGCGTGTGTGTGTTGGTTTGTCAAATGTCAAACATCCCGTGTTGATGTGAGCCGGTGAGCCTAGCCTGAAAAGAAGGAAGAATTCCGAAAATCCATTGTCACGCACCCGCGGGCAAGCTGAGTCACGGGTTCGGATAGATAAGCTGAACGTTGATAAGCTGTCCGTAATGTCTAAAAACTTACCGAACGCGAGACCAAGTCTTGTGCAAAGGCATTTTAGCGATGAATTCTAGGTGCTTTGTGTGGTATGAGCGTTACTACCAGAAGTCAAGTTACTTAAGAGCAGCAATATCATACAGCTTCTACACCAAACGATCTATAAACGCTCTATAACTTTACAACGCACCAAAACCCCATGCTGCCAAACAATGCATTGCCTGTTGGAATTTCGGGAAAGGAATGATTTTATTGCCCACTTTGCAGCCCCAGAATCCCGAGTTAATCCAACGGCATGGCATGGCAAGGGGAACATCTTCATCCGTTTGGCGTTACGGCATCGCCTGCCGCCTGTGTGTGTGTGTGTGTTAGCATCATTCAAATGTTTCACCGGGGATCAATTAAACCTGATCGATTTATGTTACCAGTAGAGGCGGACGGTGAGTGTGATCTTTTCACCTCTATCAGGGCCGGTAGCTTGTTCCTTTCGGTTCGGCTGTGCGAGCGTAAAACACATGCCAAATGGACACGTTAGCAAGAGCCGCAGCAGCAGCACAGAATAACACACACCGACATCTTCGCACATCTTAATGTGAGAACCGGTCCCAAACGATGAAACCCAGGAGTTGAGCGGTCTCTAAGTGCCACTATTAAGGCCCTGATCAAGGAGCACAGTGGAAGAAGCGCAAGCTTACCTTCCGGTACAATGTGTGAAAAGTGTTATAAAATTTAACTAAAATAAGCTGAAGAAAGAAAACAAAACTGTAGACATAAACTTCATTTACTGATATTCCAATAAACAACATTTCTTCGTGCATTTTTGACATATATTTGCTGGAAATGTTCTATTTCCCCTGGCAACAAATCGATCCAAACCAGCCGCACTAAGCCCACTGTTCTCGGAAGGTTCCTGCAGCTCGGAAGGCCACAACCATCATACCGTGAGCCGATTTCCATACGGCCGATCCCACTGTCAGTGAAGGTGAGAAATGACTGACGGAGTAGTGCATTCCTCCGTGCATCCCATCCCGAACGGCGCCGAACGAACGTTTGGTGCAAAAACCTTATTTCCATCGCTGCACCGGTGCACATGTGTTGCAGCTCACCCGTGCACTACCCAAGTACGTTCGCTTCCATTTCCCGTACGGTTCAGTGGATTGGGTTTCCGAAGTGTACCAAGGTGGGTTGTGTAGGTTGGTTATTGATTTTACACCTCGTAGAATCAACCCCTCGCGTACGACTCCCCTGGTGGTAGTGACTGAAATATCTACCGCCTGCACACACCATCCTGCGCTGCTGCGGAATCCTGCAGCAAAGGATTCTCACAGCTGCTCCGATCGCCTGCTGACGGCCTGCTTTACGATAGCGCTGGGGATTCTCCAGGTTTTTAGCTCCCCGGTAGGGATAAGACGAAGATTTAAATTTAAGCGCTATAAGTTCCCCCTCCGGAGCACCAGCCGCCCTGGTAGCGGTGGTGTTTTATTGGAATTCGTACGAAGCAGCAGCAGCAGCAGCGCATTAAATATTCAGCCTTCGATTGGGGCGATTGGTTGGCATCTTTAAAATTAACTAGCCCCCGTGTTGGTGTTGGCTACAATGAAGCACCATTTGCTTTCGTCTTCCAACTCGGCAGCACTCACTTCAGATCCACTTTTCATCACCACTCCTCACCCTGAGCTGTGGCAATGTGTTTGATAGCGGTAGCTTGTTAATTGTACGCCCATGTTCCCGTCAGCCCAAACGACCAACCGATTCTAAGAAGTCCTCTCGTTTTGTGTTATGAAATATTGGGCATCAAGAACACACACACACAACGAGCAGACAAACGAAGAAAAAAAAAACGCACAAAAACATACTCCGAGCGTGGCATCACAAGTCGCAGTGTTTCGTTTGTCGTGTTCTGCTGGAGCAGAAGATCGGCAGAAGACCTGCTGAAGCCCGGAAACCACACAGACTGGAGCATGGAGCGGAGGAACGGTTCGAACAGTAAGAACCACCCAGAAATAACATCTTTAGTGCAGAGCACAACATTAAAACACACCAACACACACACACACACACGAGCGTTCTCTTATCCTTCGCTTTTCCCAGCAGCAACGTTTTTCCGAGCGAACAACATTCGTCTGCACTCGACAGTCGATGAGAAAAACCTCCGAACTCGACGACGATGATCAACTTCCGCCTTAAGTGGCTTTCCAAACATTTTGTTTCTGTTCCACTTTGCCCGCTCACCGATCCTTCCACCGGCCCCCGGCTAGACTGATATCTGCTTCGAAATTGAGATCTGAAAAATTAATTTTCCTCATTTAATATCGAAGCTAAACAACATTGGGGAGCTTCGTGCGAGCGTGTGTGTGTGTTTGCATTCGTTTTAGTCGCTTCGTATCGTTTTGGTTTTGTTCAATGACTCGCTTGGAAGCTTCTGTTTTGTGGGGGATATCTGGAATAAAAATGGAATGATGATAGTTTGCCGGCTGCTGGTGATGCTTTTGATGAAGCGAACTATTATTGGAAGCAATTATCATATGTGAAAGCAGCTCCACGGGGTGTGTTGCTCAAGCATGACAAACTTTCAGCAATAACTGCCTTGGAAGACAGAAATTCAAACAATTGTTTTAATTAGTTTCCTAAATTCCCGAAGTGATTTGCATTTGCATTAAACCTTTTTTTGTAGTAATATTGAAGTGGCTTTCGGGAAGCGGTTTCCCGCAAGAGGGCGCTTTGTGATGTCTTAAATTAAGCTTGGATTTCAGGACAATGTTTCACGTTGAATTTATCAATAGATTCCGGATGCTATTCTTCATTTTATGCTCTCAAATATAAAGTTTGATATACTTTTTTCCAAAGCATTCTTTCCCAGCCACTATTCAATGGTCGGCAAATCATCACAAACCGAAAGGCGATGTGTTTGTTTAACTTGGAAGCATGTTTTGGAAGCTTTGGTGCGGGAAGGAAGAGCGGACTGCAAACATAACGCCAGCCACCGCCAGTTTGTAAGGTTGTGTCAGCTAGTGTACAACAGCAGACAAACCATAACGCCGATATTGCGGGAGCAAAGCGAAGTGGAAGATCAAGTCGAGTGGTCTCTCCGAACACTCGAGTGGACCGTTTCACCTCCTCGTTCTCGGTGGAACGAGAACTCGCCTCTTCAGCTCTTCAGTAGGCCCCTGCCTAAGCCGCATAAGAGCTTAAGCCGCCCCTATCCCCGACCGACCCGGGGACTGATGGACAGTTGGTCACATTTCGAGGCGCGCGCGCTCGGGCCTCCGCTGGGACTGGACAACTCCGATGGGAGCATTATATCAAGTGCTGTTCAGCTGCTTCTACTGCTGCTGCTCCTGCTCAGCACAGATATTGCCGTTTCCTAGTACCTTACCCGCGTGTAGGCCTCGGTAGGCGCTCTCTGTCTCTGTCCGGCTGTTTCCAATTGAATTAAAGTCGATTGTTTCTCGAGGCACGGTCGGAGGCAAACGTAACCCGCGTGCCTGAATGCTACCACCGCTGCTACCGCTTCTCAAGGTGATGTACGTGCTTGAGCATTAATCGAAGGATGATGATGGGCCCGATGTTCCCGTTAGCTCGCAAGGCAGCTTTCGGGCAGTTCGGTGACCTCAAGCCCACCGGTGGCAGGGTTTCTTTTGGGGCCGGTAGCGAAAGAGGGCAACCATAAAGATGGTTAGAATATTGAGCTCTTCCGACTCCTCCCTGCCAAATACCAAAACAAAAAAAAAACGAAAACCCATTTCCTCCACTACAGTACAGAAGGAGCAATCTCGTACAGTTGCTGATTAAAATCGTCTTTCGCCTTTTTTATGTGCCCATCTGCAGGCAAATCTTATCTACGCGCGGTGGTCTGGTCTTGGTGGTGGTAGTGCGTGAAGGACCGAAAATTAGAAAACAACGGTCTCGTGTCGTCCTTAATAGGATTTTTGCATCCCCTTTTCAGCGCTTTTCCGGCGAAGGAAAGCTCTCCTTCTCTCACAGTGTTGGGGTGCCTTCAAAGCTCACAGCAAGGATGTTCTGCGCCTCGGGAAAGGCTCATAATAATATCGTAATAAATGGTGAAAATCACACCATTTCAAATGGAACCACCGTGCGCCACGTGGCACGGGAAGGTGCCTCCTCCCCCTTTCTAAAAGGGCCTTTTAGATGCAAAAAAGGGAGAAAAAAGTAAACCTGAGAAGGTTTTACTTTCCTTGCGGGTGGATGTGGGTGCCCCTTCAAACCGAAACAACACTCGAACGCGATACTGGTTCGTAAAATCAACAATTTAATTTTCCTCCACCACGGTAAAACGGGGAAGCGGAATGGCGGGCAAAAGCTCTCAATTTTCCCGAAAAAAAAACGCACACACACACAAACATACTCATAGGTAAAGTTTTCCGGTGGAGAGCACACGCCGAGTGTACATACACGCACGGTTTGCGAAGTGCTTTTTGCGGAAAATTTCCCATTTCCCAAGGAAATGTAATGCCAAAAAACAAGGGAAGGTGCACCAAACGGGACGCGCTTTTCCGGCATGCTTTCCTTTCACCCAAAACCCAACCCGGCGTGGCGTAGTATGCTGCATGGGCCAGGTTTTATCACGGGGCGGCTGTGTCTTATCCCTCTTCCGCTCGCTTCATCTCGCTCGTGGAAATCCATTTCGGAGTTTATTTTTACCGGCAATTTGGTAACGGGCAAAATTTGCCAGCGGTCCGGGCGGGAGGCTTTCCGTTCGGTTTGATGATGGCTGGTGCGGGTACGGTGATTGGAAGCTTCACGTTTTTCGCCACTTGATGGGAAAATAAAACCGAACACATAGAAAGGCCTTTTTGGAGGATTTTATTTATTCCCAAGGTAACGTTTGCGGTACTTTTCTCGCATTTTCACCAAAAAGCCATCGCAGGCGGAGCTTCAACCGTTTGTTTATATTATTCCCAAAAACCATCCTTCAACGTGCGTGTGTGTGTATATAAGTGTGTGCAAGTTTTATTTCATTTATACCTTCGCTCAAACGCTTCACATTTCCCCGTCAGCTTCAACTTCGCGCGGCAAAAAGGTTCACATTAAAGAGCCTTCAGGAGCGAGAGTCTGCGAGAGTCAATTTGTGATGCCTGGTGGAACCCTTTACGCAGTGCTCCACGATGCAATGTTCCTTTTCCCTGTGGTAGCAAGCGTGCGATTGATGTACTTGATGATCGTGCTAGGAGTTTTCATGCGTGTTTTCGATCCTGTGAGCCGAAAAGTACGACTATATAGTTGAAGCATTTTGAGTGAAATTAATTTCAAACTCATTTTAATGAACCATTCTAGCGAAAATCTGAAGTGAACTTGTACTTTAGCTTTAGTTTCAAATGTGCAAAAACAACATGCATGAGCGTTGTTCAGAGTAGTTTCTCTCTAGAATCGTTCAAAAATTATTAATACAAATTTCAGTTCAAAAACCATTCAACGATATTCAACATGTATTGAAGGTTAACCAACCTTATTGCAGCTCCACAAAAAAAACCTAAATTGGAAGCTGCAATGAAGAGGCTCTAAAATTAGCAGCGTTCCCTGCACAGGCGTTCCTGCTTTTTGTGACATTTTCTTTCAGATTTTCTCTGCCGGATGTTAACCTTTAGCTCAAGGTCATTTAAAGGATCTCAAAATGAGGAAAGAAATAAAAACTTCCGAAAAGATTTGCTCTTCCACTGGAACGATTTCAACAATTTTTTTTAATTTTTGGCTCTTTGGATAAGCTTTCTGCAACCGGAAATGCCACCGGCAAGCTTTTACCTTTTTTTTCCTGCCCACTTCCTTCAAAGATCAATACAGCTGGGGTTTCTTTAAAACCTTCGAGCTTTCTTATCCTGTCGCTTCCTGTCGCTGTTACCTAAATTGAATGGAAATTGTATTACAGCAACGAAAGAAGGCGGAGGGCAAAAACACACACACTGTCGATGAAACGGAAAAACACAACCATTTTCGATTGGGTGTTTCGTTTTTTTGTTGAGTGCGTTTTTCCTCTTTCTATTCGCCGTTTTTCATCAAAAGCTAACGAAGCTAACCCGAACCCATGAATCGTGGGAAGAAAAATGATCCTAATCTTGGCCGTTCCGATCGGTTCAATCAGCGTTTTATCGTCCCGGTGCGACGACGACCCCGTACCTCCGTCCGGCGGGATTGGCCGTTTGTTTTGCCACGGCACTCAAACGCACTCGCCCAGACACGCTCTAACCCCTTTTTTTCGACTCAGCATTTCTTAACTTCATTTTATTTCGCATTCTATCTCTCGTGCCGGAGAGCAGGAGCGAGAAGCAGCCTGAAAGTTATGGCTTTTCCTGTTGGTATTTTTCTACTCCTTCCGTGCTTGCTTCACTCTTTATGAAATAACACCAACACACACACACACCTATTAACGCCCTGCCATTCGCCCGTCCCGTTTGGTGTTCACCACCGGAGCCTCCCGCAGCAGCACCGGAAGCATCTAAAAATCGAGCACACTAGGACACGGCAGCCGGAAAGGAAAATCAGTAGCAGTGCTGGTGAAAATGGTGATCCACCCCCCAGTACTCGTTGCTTTCCTCCGTTTTGGTTCGATTTGGGTGTGCCGGAAATCGAATTTCACATTCAAATCCAATTCCTTTCACCTTTTTCACCGGTGTACACTTACCTTTGGCTGCGCTTTTCTTTTACATTTGCCAATTTCTTCCCCCCGTCGGCAGGTACAAGGAAGGACACGGCAGCAAATGCTGGCCCCGACCGGCTCAGTTCCATTTTCTTATTTCCTAATCAATGGGCATCAACCAGGGCGAGTGGTACGATTCGGTAATCACACGATTGAGCAGTTTTGGTGAGATTGGCGAGGCGGGGTGATTTTTTGCTTGCTGTATTTAGTTGATTCGATGAAGAGGATGAAAAAAAGGATCAGAAAATCAAACATCAGCTGTGTATGTAGAAAAACAAGGAAATCATCTTTTAACCATTTAATAAACTGCTCGAGAGAATACTGAGTAAATACAATAATAGCTTAATTATAACCAATACAAAAAAAAACATAGTTAAAAGATGAAAAAGTTGAAAAACAATAATGTAAAACATAAATAAACCATTGAAATGAAAATTAAAAACTAATCTAATAATCATATAAACATGACACAATACAACCAAAATACAATAATAAAAATGTATAAAACACAGACGAAACTTACACGAAACAAAATCTAAACGAAAATAAACATCTGAAAGTAAAACTTCATAACAAAAGCGTTACAATTCAGCAGTGAAACCAAACAGTTAGAAAGAAACATTGCAAAACTATTTGAATTTGTTTTATTGTAAATACACAACAAAATACTTGCTTTCCTATTCAAAGCATCCATTCGCTCTCCCTGTGTTTGAGGATTTATGTCTCCTCCAACACGCACACACAGCAAGCTCATCCGAGAGTTTTAATACGTCCCCGCCACCGTCGCCCAATTTCCAATCGAATTTTCCATTCCCTCAACCATAGCCAACGTGGGAAGACGGAAAAGGCAACACCAAAATAGCAAGCCAAACGGCTCCCCGGAAATGAACCATCATGTGCAGAGGACCTACCAAAGTCGTTTGCGTGAGATGCAGAGTTCGGTAGTTCGTTTCACCTGTGTGTCCCCTTCCAAACTCGTTAGAAGCAATTCCACAACAGTCTCACCGCCCGAGATTTGTGCCGTGCTTCTCATCTCGCTCCTCGCAAGAGTCAACCCGGGAGCTTTTGACACAATGCCTCCCCGCCACATTCCTTCAGGCCAATGTTTTGGCGTGCTTTCCAGCTCGCTCCAAGGTGGGACGCAGGTGTGCTCCGACAGGGACCGGAAATTGGGTAAAGCTCCCCCAAATCGCCACTCATTTTTGGGGACACACAAAATAACAGCCGCACACACCGACAGACACTCATCCCGGGGACACGAAGAGACAAACACAGCAGCAGCAGCAGCGCGAAGGATTTGTCAAGTTCATCTTTGTCGCAAAGAAAGTGGAAGGGAAATCGCAGCGAAGAAAAGACGGGTAAAGTGAGGAAAATCGATTTCGTCCGCTTCGGGAACAGGTTGGGCGGCATGGGTGATGGCATGGGTGGATGAAAAGCTTCGGAAAAGATTTGTTGGGGTGCTTTTGATTTTTGAGGAGGTTTTATTGCCTGTTAGGACGAGTTTTCTTGGCAGGCTCTTTCTCGGAAGGAAGGCAGAACTGTCCTCCACTAATGATGCAGGGGTTCTCGCAAGCTTTTGGAAAACAGTTTTCAACTCATTTTCATTGATTAACAAAATTTTCTTGAAAATTTACATCCATTTAACGTCCTCTTTTCTTAAAAAAAATGTTGTTTTTTTATTAAGTGCTTAACAGACGCAAAGTGATGAAATGATAAATTGCAAAATAAAAGACCATCCCCGGGCAGGATGTTTGCCGTCCCGCAGCAATATCGATCAGCGATTAACTTCGATGACAAATGGCACCCGTAAGCAATGCGGAAAGCAAGTGGACAGAAGCGATGAGGATGAGTGTTGTAGAATGTTTTCCCTCCATGGCAGCCCTTGGCTTCGTCCGGTTGTGCGGTTATGTCCTGGGCAGCATTAATTTTCTCTCCGCCGTCCTTCCTTCGATCGTATCGTGGTGAATAAAATTCCCTGTCCCTGTGGCTTTTATTCTCTTGTTTTGTTCTCTCCTCTCTCTCTCTCTCTCTCTCTCTCTCTCTCTCTCTCTCTCTCTCTCTCTCTCTAATGGGTCTTTGTTGTTTTCGGACACTTTACAGCAAAACGCGTCAACTCGCTTGATTGTATTTTAATTTTTCACCCATTTCGCGCTGGAGATTGAGGCGGAAGCCTGTTTGGAAGCATCTACAATTATTTGACAACGCTTCTACCGGACGGCGTGTTTTAAATTGTGTCCTTCTGTCATTAGCGAAATGGCGCAGACGGCAAAAACAAACCCGCCTGGACGAGGTTGAGTGGTAAATCATTGCACTGTGTGGATGGAATGGAGCGAAGGAATGGTACACACCTTGGTTTTATATAGCTGACGGGGAAAAAGCTTTTTATTGTGAGATGGAAAATAACGCAGAGCGTGAAAACACACACAATCAGATGCTTGTGCTCATAACGATAAGACAATGCATTGGACGCTAAATGGTCCGCGCAAGGATTGGAGGAAAGAAACTGTGCTCTTGCCGCATTGTTTGTGCTCTTGCGCCTCCGTAGCAATGTTGCCAACCCAAAAGCCATTTTACATACCGTCACGTGCGCTTGCAATCAGTTGCAATGTAATGCGGTAGTATCAAACAGGGACAATAAAATGGCAAAAAAAAACGCTGGAAGGAGCCTCTTCCTGGCACGATCGTTCAATGTCGATAATGTGTGTCGCTGATTGGAAAGTGGAAAAACAGTTAGTAGAGAATTAGATTGAAAATCATATTCCTTTGTTTTACAAACAATTTCAAATTATGTTTTATATGTACAAACTCCTTTTAAACCGTTTTTATACCCCTACAAGAAAGGACAACTCGTCCAGATATTTGCATTCATTTATTTAACCCCATCCGTTTCGCAACCATCGCCTTCGCTGTCGAGCGCAACATCTTGCAATACATTTTATTTATTTGCTTTTCCCGTTCTTTTTTTTCGTTTCAGGTGAGTTTTTCTACAAAAAAACGATTCCTCAATAGGCAGAGGAGTGAAAGAATTCGCGCAGCTCAACACTTCCTTGCCGGCAAACGGCAAACGGTGCCGATAGCGAAATAAGCGCCGTAAGGGATAAACAGCGCGAACGTGATTAGGAAACAGAAGCGTCTACTAGCAGCGTGGGAACAAAAAGGGATGTAAAGTGTGAAGCATTTATGGAGGTGAAACAAAACAAAACAAAAAACAGTCAACCCTACCAGGATCAACACCTTATGAATGGAAAGTTGTCGCTTTCATTTCGCTACAAGATATAAATTCTCACCACTGCCAAAACTTTGCCAAAAGAAACGGGAGATTTGAGGATGATTTTTGGTGAATCATTTTGTTTTTCTTCAGCTTCAATGACCTACGTGCTCCACAGGGCGTAAGCTGTCGTGTAGCGTGGGGCCTTTTGATATTTTATTTCGTCACTTTTTTGCTCATAATTTCAACAAAAAAAAAAAAAACGGACCGCAAATCGTCACTTCATTTTTGTGCTCAAACTAGACGAAAAGGAAACTCAAGAAACTGTGTGTTTCGCACCGACAGGTGCAAAAAGAAAGCAAAATTTCCAAGGTCACTGCACGCGAAACTTTTTGGTATACCGTTTGGTTGGCTCCTTGCTTAAGATAAAGCCGGAGCAGCCCCAAAGAATCGAGCAGAATAATACTTTCAACGAAGAAATCGAAAAAATACACACACAAATTTAACGATATTTCTTTTTTTTTGGGTTAGGGAAATTTGCTTCAATTTTCCCCTGCTGAATGGCGTAAGAAAAAAGCCATTCCCTTTATGCCATTGTCTCACCCCACGGTGTCCACGTGAGACACACGAAAGCGAAATTAAAATGCCATTTTAATACGGCACGTAAAATTCTTGTCACTTCCAAGGCAAGCTGCAGCACGGCGAGGGTTGATATTTTCGATTTTTGAAAAGAGATAGCAGAGATAGTATAAAACAAAACGAGAAGGGGAGAAAAAGAACATTATCGCACAAGGTGAAAATGATTGCGCGTTGCTGTCGATCGGAAAACTTATCGCCGGACGGGGGCAAGCGGCGCTATCGGTCTCGCTGAAGGTGAATATGATACTGATGAGGTATGAAGGTGAGCAATAAGACACAGAAGGAAATACACGACAGGACCTGCTCAAGTTCGGTCGCTTTCTTTCGACACTGATTCGTTACTCGTGCGCTGAACGGTTGGTTTGGGTCCGCGAAAAGAAAAACCGACGACACTGCATCACTGTTTGTTTCGACAACGCAGAAAAGAATTCTATGAACAGTGAAGAATATTGGCATTAGGAGCCGCAACTGATATCGATCTGTGCCGGTGTGAACATTGTGAAAAGCATGTCAATTGTGATTGAAACGATGATGATGGAAGATTTTTATCAAAAATCTTAAAGATTTTTTTTAGGATGAAAATTGGCTGCAAACCTACGGAGAATACTGAAATGTCATATGATCTTGATGTACTAACTGCAGAAGCTATCTTTAAAGATAAAAAAAAACAAAGCATACAAGATATCAATATCACCCCATAGACTTTAACATGAATCTAAAACGAATAGTAAGTACATCCCCTTTAATGAACTCCGCGATTAATCCTATCGTATCACCAAACATCGTTGGCATAACTCAATTTTTGGCTTACGACGTCTTCATACAACAAAAAAAAAACACCATAAATGCACCTTCATTCATATTTTGCCAAAACTCCACACGTCATCATTAGACGGTATTTTACGCAAACAAAAAATCCCTCCAAAAATTAAGGGTTGCCGCTCTCCCGAAATCCGGCCTCCTTTCATAAGAAACAAAGCAAAACTGCTCATGCGACGCTAAGCTCTCAAATCTTAACTAACGATACTAAAGGTACCGGGGCCGTTTGGGAGCGAGCAAAAAATGAGGCGAGGAAGCCAAGGCATACATCGCCTTTCCATCATTTGTGTTCATCTCGATTTTGAGACTAACAGCCACACACACACACACACGCTCATTCTTTATCCTTTTCGGCGTTACAAAAAGCAACCCGTGCTAGGAGGCTTTAGAAAGGAGGAAGTCCCGGAGTGTTCCGGATTTTATGTATCACCCCTTTTTTGCACTCTGACGTACCGCAGACGACGGCCTGATTGAAGCCTAGGACACGGAAGACTTCCTTTAGAAGTTTCCTTCTGCGTTTTGTTCGTCCCGAATGTTCGTCCAGTTGAACTTGCGCTCGAAATGATGAAGCCGTGGAAGTTGTGTGCCGAAGATTGGGGACATAAACTGCCCGAGAGGTACATACAACCGGGGGGAAGAAAGAGGGGGTTTCAAAAGTGCAATCGTCAAGAAAATCAATCCATAAAGTGATCCCATTAGGATCCGTCATCCAATTCCGAGGCGTCCGTGGCGTCTCAGGAGTGAAGGTGAAGCTCGGCAGCAAGCAAAAAAAAAAAGGATTTTCCAAGAGGTTTTTACCCCTCGTTCGTTTGGTTGAAGCTGCCGGGCACCACCACCATCACTGCTGCTGCTGCGTAAGCTGCTTTTCCCGCATTCGGCTTTTCCGGGTCCTGGTAACGAGCGAAGGTTGCCCTTGGAAATCAAAATCAAATTCTCTCGTTCGTTCTCCCTGCCCCGGCCTTGTTTTATGCTGTCTTGGCAGCATGGGTTCACAAAACGGCAAAAGAAAAAACGAAAATCTGTCGAGCCCCGAAAAAGACACGGCACGAAACGATGGTCCGGACCACCACCCATCCCAGGCACACGTCACATATGCTAAACATAATCGAATTTGCCCTCACGCCATTAATACATATCGAGTATGGGCAACGGAGCAATAAGGCCGCCCAAGAAGCAGGGAAGGAGCGACCGGGCGAGCAAGGGCAGCCTTGTATAGAAAGCGAACAAGAACGTTCTTATTAAAAGCATGAAAATTCGATCGATGTTTGATGGGTGGAAAATATCTGGCCTTGATTGCAAAGAAAAGAGAGAAAGAGAGAGAGAGAGTGCTTTTGGAATGTGGAAAGGGAAAGTGTTTTGATTATCGGTACCGCACCGTGCCAGTACTTTAAGTCCAAGGACTGTGTACAGTACTCTGTGTTGTGATAAAATCAGTGTTTTCTTAGACTGAGGTACGTCACACGTTTTCTCAGGACTTGTTACGGCACATAATTCAGAATAAAACAACATCGATGAGAAAATGACGATGTCGATGTAGCCGAGATTTGAACCCACAGCCAGTGGTGTGCGAGATCGAGCACTTTAACGCGACACTATAGAAGAGCACGATGCAAGTAGAGATAATAATCAATGAGTATCAGAGAATTGGTTATCTTTCCCGTCCAAATTCAATTAAAAATGAAATGGATGCTGTAAGGATAGCCCCATACCCAACAAGATGTATTAAAGCTAGATTTGGACGTTGCTTCTACATTATAGCCTATATTCTGTGTTTGCTCCCTATCTTTTCTAAACTTTCCGACATGTGTCTTTCCTCACAAGCGGTAAGATGCAAAGCAGAACAGCAAAACTAAAGAAACATGAAACAGATAACTCTTCAGCAAAGGGTAAAAGTTGTCTGATTTTCCGTCCGTGGTTCACACCCACCTTACTCCTCCACCCGCCCCTTCTAAAACCGGTCTCCATTTGGTGGAAAAATGAAAATAAAACTTTCCCTATTCTTCATCCCTCACTAGCTCCCATCGCCATCCAAATCCCCGCCGGTGGGAGGAAATGTTAAGCAACGTGAATAACGATGCTCCACCAAAACGAAGAAAAAGGGACTTTGCGTGCTTTCCATCCCCCTCACCCGTTGTGACGCAGATTCCTTCAGAAAGATGGAGCAACCCCGGAATAGAAACCCCGGAAAACACACGACGACCAACGCCCGGGGGCCAATCCTGCGGGATGGATTTATGCAGTTTAACACTTACGGATTTGCCTACGGCTTTTGCGTCCTTTCTTTCCCGGAGTGCGGGGCGCAAAAGAAAATCCTTCAGCCCTATACCTTCTTAGCGCACAGTCGGCGAAGATCCTTATTAAGAATTTACCCTGTGCTCCCAGGACGTGTGCGTGTTTTTTGTTCCACTCTCGGTCCTCAACTTCTGAATGAAGGGCTTTCTGCAAAGGAGTGAGCGAAAGATAAACTGTCAAACTCTTCACCCGCTCGCGCTTGCTTGAAAGGAAAATCTTTTCCGAAAACGGGCTGCCCGGGTGGCTTGACTTGTACCGGAGGCGATTAGGAAGATATTCCCGAAAAATTCAATCGTCCTTTCGCCCGAGATAGAATGAGTCTTGCTGACTTTTTTTTTCTTTTTTCACGACGCGTTCCTCTTTTCTTGCTCCTGTCTCTCCTTGGAGTCGAGTCCCTCGGTCCAGATTGTTTCCCTCCTGCGTGAGCGTATGTGTCCCAGTGTCGCCTTGTGTCGTCCTCGGGAAAGTCAAGTGAAAGACGAACAGGCCATTTCGATTCGAGGGCGAAAATCGACCCTGCACGGGCCAGAGCGAGAAGTCGGTCGAAAAGTTCCTTCTCACACGCTGCCCGCACGTTCCCGTTTTCGCACTGGTGGCACTCAAAAGGATTCTGTGATTTGCAGTGAGTTTTCGCCCGTACTCCTGATGCTGAGTTCCCCACAGAGCAGCAGAAACAGAAAACCTTCGCACGAAAGAGAAGGAAAATTCGCCTCAAAAAAGGAAAACCGAAACGATATGCCCGTCAAAGGGGAAATTAGCGAAATTCGCTCTTCGCCCTTTCAACATGTCCCGCGAGTGCTCTCGGGTTGTTGCGGGAAAATCGATGAAAATCTTCGTTTTCGCTAAGGGTATTTCAGCACCACACTGGTTTTTTTTTTGCAGTTTCGCGAAGAGCGCGCTCTCATCCTGTCAAGTGCAAAAGTAAACACGCACGACAGAGCGCGCGAGAGAGCGAGAGAGCTATCGCGCAATGCTCACGCTCAGCATCAGCTGCATAATGGGAGAGCAATCTTGTGAGCAATGTGGGCCGGAATTCGCTCTGTTTCTTCTTTGCTGCATGCTGCGGGCGCATAGACGAGCTCAAACGCGTGCGTGCGTAGCTGGAGAGCGAAACGAAATTGAGATGAAAACATAACCTATGCTGCGAGCGAAGGCGATAGGGAGAGAGAGAGAGTGAGCGCATGCAGAGAGCGAAACCGATACACTGGGAGTAGCGCGCACGAAACGGTCAAAATTGCACCCGTGCGGCGGCGTTTCGAGCAAAAATCGAGCGTATTCGAGCAGTTTGATTCCGACCGTCAGAGCGTGTGGACGTACTGCCGCGCGTTCCCGTTTCGTACGCATCAGTCCGCGCAGTGCAGTGTACGCGATCGGGGGAAAAGAAACTCGGGTTTCATTGCGATGGTGTTCTAAGACCAAGTGTTATAACAATTCAAGAAAGAGAAGAAAAACCGTGTGAATACTATTCGGTAATACAGAAGCAAACCCTGGGGAAAATCAGTTTAATACAGAGGTAATAACCATTTTTATAAGAGTGAGTGGTTGATTGTTCTGTCTTGTACTACTGAAGCATCCAAACCAAAACTCTGTGGCAGAATAATGAACAGATAGGAGGCAAATAGTTTTGAGGGCAGTTTTGGGCCCTTCTAGGCTTACGCAAAAACAAACAATCCGAAATCCAACAGTCGCTGCTTGGGCAGCATCCAACAGCATCGTCATCGCATCTGCATCGAGGATCCAGAATGTAGCTGCAATAGAAAGCGGTGATGAAAGTGGTCGTCTAATTGTGTGTACGTGCGCGATTGGGAGTGTTATTGTTCATTAATTGAGAACCAAAAGCTTGAGCCGTTTGTGAAGTGAAAACAATCCTTCGTGGTGGGAATGTTGGAGTGTTTGTGAGCATTACGCGAAGTCAAAGTGTCATTTTTCAAAAAAAAGGCAAGTGTGGGAGTGCGTGTAGCATTAGAATTAGCTGCTGCAGAGGAAGAAAGTGCTGTTCACCAACGCGTCATACTCTGTTCGCCCCGCACAACAAGCATTTCGTCGTACGGCATTCATGTTCAAGCGTGTTCAGAAAGTGAGTTTTCCATCTACCATTACCTATCCCTACAGCAAACGTTGCTGCCAGTGGGGCTCTACATTAAAGCATGTTTCACGTTTCGATGTTTTTATTGTGGTGTGTGTCTTTGAGGATAAAATACGTTTCCTCGCGTGGAGAGAACAGCTTATGGAGACCGATTCGGAAAGCCTCACGACTGGAACGCTTCGTGCAAAAAGATTCGTGTGCGTTTTTGCGGTGAAGACAGTAGTAGCGCTGGTGTGCTGTGCTGGGCTCCAAAACCAAAACAATAAATCGATAAACACCCCGAGCGCCCTCCCATGAGCTGCCCTAAATGGGGGAGCTGGGTTCCTTCAGCTTTCCTTATCGCCCGCAACACCCCCGCCAGCTCACGAGCCGAGCCGGGAGTTGTTGTAGGCTACATCGGTACATCCGTTTTGCGCGTGGGAAAATTCTCTACCAAGAGAGCCACACCAGCGGTCGGGTTTCCCCACAACCAAGGGAAAGCCCAGGGAAACCGTGCTGTTTTTTGCTACGAGATGTCGCACGTTGGGGTGTAGAGTTGAAAAATTCGCGCGTCCTTCCTCACTGCCTTTGGGCCCCAAATTTTGTGTTCCATTCCCGGGCTTTTCCCTCGCTCGCAGACACACACGCACACACCGCACTTTCCCGAGCAGCAGGGAAAATCAGTGGAACCCGAAAACCGTGTACACTGGGTGCTGCAAAACGTGCGTCGCAGTTTTCGTCCTTTTTGGCCTCGATTTTGGTGTTTCCGCACACACTTTCTCGCTCTCTCTCGCTCTCTCACGAATTTGCCGTTTTTCCTTACTCCAGCGAAAAAAAAACATTGGTTTTGGAAAAACTCTCACACTCTCTCTCAAACGCAATGCTCTCGCGGACTCTCTCGTATTTGGATTCGGGTGGTGAAAATTTTGCAATTCGCGCGTACACTCTCCCGGTCTTTCCGCGCGCTCTCTCTCACTCTCTCTCATTCGGGAAATTTTTCCCGATTTTCGGCAATGAAAATGTTGCACACACACAACATCACTCCCTCCTTTTCTATATCTCTCTCTCTTTCTCTTTCGCCCTTTACCCACCAAACGTTCGGGTTGCAGGACGACGACACGGTGGATTTTTTGCTTCGCGTGCGTTCGGCGGCCAAGTCCATTGCACCAAAACGCTTCCCGGTAGCCTACGTAACTTGCGGTCCGTCCTGTTCGTTCACCCACAGCATCGCAATCCCCTTCTTACTTCCATCTTGCTACGAAAAAAAATAAGGACAAATTTCGGGGTGCTGCTCTGCTTGGATTTCAGCTGAGCGGTAATTCGAGCTGGGTTTTTTGTTGTCGTTGTCTCTTCCCATTTCCTTTCTTGCGCTGTGTCCCAGGCCATTGTGGCACCAAGTTCATGGTGTGCATTTTTCCTGCCTGCCTGAGTAGCCTAATTTTTTGACAGCAACCTGGCTGTTTGCGTGTTGGTACGCCCCAGAAGAGTTCTTGTTTTTTCCGTCTCCGGATGTCTTTGGAGGAAAGGATGCGCGCCGATTCCGATGTCTGACCCCGTTTTTTCGTCGTCATCCTGGTGCTGGTGCCGGGAGATGAATTATTGAAACCCTTCGACAGACACACAGGCACACACAGGCACACACACAGCCCAATTATTTGTCCTACCCACGCGAAATAACCCAAAAACTGTTCTCGTTTTTTTGGGGTACCAATGGAGTAGAATTTCTGACGACAACGACGACGACGACCTTCTGGCGACAGCCAGATCGAACCACGACCAAACTTCTTCCGCATTTGGCGAATGCCAACCTCCAACGCGGGAGGCGGAATGTGCGGGTGGGTTTGTTTTTTATTAATTTATCGATTTTCCTCCTGACCGAGTGCGAGCGAGAGGCGCTCGTCAGCTGAGGATGTACGTATTGTGCGCTGGAATGTGTTGAAAAGGGTCGGGTGTAAGGAAAATCACTCCCGTATCTTCCGTGCATGCGGCTCCGGTAAACCGCTTCGGAAGCTTCTTTCAGGGACACAAGGCACTACCCTGATGCTGGCAAGCTTCTAGGATGTCATCTCGTTCCCATCGCGTCCCCGGAGGTACCTGGGTGCTTTGCTTTCTTGGAAACGCCTTAAGCAACCCGAAAAAGGTACCGTTGGCTCAGTGTTGCTTTGTAAAAGAATGGCGGTTGCTTCATAAAACCGATAAGCGCCAGCTTTCCTGCTCTCCCTGAGGCCCTTTCCCAGTTTTGCCGCCGCGATGACATTCCAATAGCAGCTAGAGCAGTGAGTCACCATTCGGAATGGATGTTTTGTTTTTGTCTCTTTTACCTGTAATATCTTTGGGTATCTTTTTTTTTGTTTTACCCCTAAGGGATCATGTACAAACCGGCACCAGGACATGGGTCTTTAGGGTCCCTGGGATATCGCTCTTATCGCTCTTCTTTCTTACGCACGCATACGCATACGCACATTCATAGACATTCCTTCACATTGTTCCTTCACCACTGTTTCGATTTCTTAATCGTTTGTTTTCATCGTTTTTATTTGTGTTTTGTTTGTTCTTTGCTTTTTCTTTTTGTTTGCCATCGTTTTCACTGCTCTTTATTGAACAATTCATCGATCGATCTGTCAACGCAATGCACCTGTCCAGTGGAACATATCTGTAAATTGATGGAAAAATTACAAAAAAATGTAAAACTCGTCGCCCGAAATACGAAACATTCTACGAGAACAAAAGTGCAGTGAAAAGTAATTCCCATAACAACAACAAAAAACCCAAGTGAGTGTGTACGAGAGACATAACAAAAAAATGTAAAAAAGTGACTCAGTGAAGAATATAAACCAGCAGGCGCCTGCCGTATCAGTGACAAATAGTGAAGTAATTCAAAAATTTATGAAGATCCCACAAGTTTTCACGGAATGTCCCGTTTGCCGGAAATGCAAAATGGATGGTTTCTGTTCGTGTTTTCTGTTCTGATGTCTGTTCTGACGTTATAGTTTTTTTTAAATTGTGTTTGCGTTTTTCAATGAAGTCTCGTGTGAATCGTGTTCGTTTTTTCGATACCTTCGATTGCTCATTCCCAGTGTTTTTTTTCCCAGTGTACGATTGTGTTCATTATTATTTTATTTTTGTTTTACCAACGTCATTTCACGCCCAAAACGCGTAAAGTTCTTTCAGTGTTTGAATGAAACGTTCCACACAAAAAACGATAAAAAATGCCTGCTCGTTTGAACAAAATAAAAAAAAAACATCACAACTTTCAAGTGCACTATCGGAAAAATGTGCACGAAAATGTGCTCGACTCCAAAAAAAACAAAGGAAACCCACAAAACATGGAGCCTTTTTTGGGAGGAAAATGTACAAAACGAGGCGCGTGTATCTGTGTGTTGGTTGGCGGAGAGTGTGGAAAGGGGGAAATAATTGTTTTTTTTCTCTCTCTCCCGAAGCACGGCCGTGTGGTTTATCGGATGAAAATAGCGTTTCCGCGTGCCGGCGAACTGTGTACTTGTGTGATTTTCGTGCCCTTCTCCCGCATCCCTTCTTCGACTGCCTTCAACGAATTCTTTTGCACATTCAAGTGAATCAAAAAACTCCATTCTCCACGTTTTAACGTTTACGCGAGGCATCGATTTTTGCTCGTTGCGTTTTATTCCTTCCGTGCTTGTCCTTTTTTGTTTTGCAATACTCGACCGTCCTTGCGTGCCTGTTTTAGGGTTTATCTTACCTTTTTTTGTTGTTTTTGTTGCTGTTACTCGCTTTTTACCCCGTTTCCGTGCCTTGCATTATTCAAAAATATTTTAATTTCATTTTCCACCATTTTATTTTAATCCTCGCAGCGTGCGTTTGTGTTAGTGGATGGGTGTGCGCGTATATTTTTGGTTCTTTTTGGTTTTGTTGAAAAATGTGAAAAAGTGCTGATGAGAAGCTTTATTATAATGTGCCCGGTGCTATAAAAGGTGTATCAACGCGTGGGGTTGTGAATTGCTGGAGCCGAAAAATTGACAACCTGCGTGTGTGTGTGTGTGTGTGTGAAAGTGTTAGTGTGCGTTCATTGCAGGCACAAGTGTTTTCATCAAGAATTTATTTCGTGATTTTTTAGCGTTGCGTTAAACGCCTCAATAAAAATTAAAAAAAAACCTAGTGAAAATTAAAGTTTCTGCTGCAGTGTGGAGGAAAAAAATTGCGCCCAACCTTCTCATAGCCCACAGCGCATCATAGTACTGGGTGGCTCCCGATGTGGCTTGTAAAGTGGTTGGCCCGGTGCCAATGAGCGGCGGTACGGACCGGTACTGCATTCCGGCAAACGGAGCTGCTGCTGCAACGGTGCTACTGCAACAACGAAGGCAGTAGTGTACCCCCAAGGCCCCACCATCACCAACACCACCACCCCGCCCGGGTGCAATGAACAACTCGTACGAATACGGCGCTACGATGGAGTGTCGCGAGAACGGTGTCCTGCGTGGTGCCATCAAACACACCAATCGAGGTTATTATTTTTTTATTTGTTTTATTTCTGTTAATTTAATTTGCTTATCGTTTACACGTATTTTTGTTGTTTTGGTATTTGCTTTACGTTTTGCTCCGTTTTGCTTTACCTTTTTTCCCCACTAACCTAGTGTGTTCAGACGGCTATTGCAACGTCCGATGTTATGTTGATTTACGGGCTTATTGCTTTGGTTTGCTTTACTGTCAACTAGTCGGCACTAAATAGCGGCATGAGTGATGTCACCCGCCTGTCAATAACGAATAACACGCGTTGCTTGATAGAAACAAAAAAGCTAAAATTGATTTTACCATAACATTATGTGAACACAAATAATTTGTGTCAGATCAGTTCAGATCAGTGTATTAATTTGCCGTCAAACAGCAAATAGGATTTAACAACGCTTACTGTCTGCCCAGCAGGCAGCTAATAGGCTTTTCCTCTCAGCAGCAGCAGCACCACCAATCGCCTAACACTAATTTGGCACTGAATCGTTCCCATAAAACCTCCACCTCTCCGCAAACAAAACCCGTAGCTTGATTGACCCATCCCGTTTTAACCACCAGCAGAGCACGGAGAGAGCGCCTTTCCTGCTCTGTCTTGTGCCTGGCCGGAGGATGATAATGAAACGACAGATGAAAAACCACTTGCAACCACCTGCACCAGGTCTTGCCGGTATTTACTGCACCCGAGAAAAGCTGCAGCCATGCCGTGGAATCGCAACGAAAGATCGAAAGGATAATTCAATCTATCGGCAGAAACCACATTTCGCTCCGTTGCTCGTCGCATTCACGGTGGAGGAAAAGTCATTAGTCTGGGCAAGTCTGTCGGGCGGTAGAAAAATAATGAAGTTAAAGGTGATGACAAATACACTCTCGAAACACTCGACGCAGCACCAAACATCCTAGAGACAGCGAGGGGGTAGACAACCGTGGTCGTTGTAATCGCGGGGAGTTTTCATCTGCGCCCCTCCGTCTGCTCTCTCCATCTGCAGAACAGAGCCCGGCTGAAGATCAGCTCCCAATGGAATCGACCGCTGGAAATTGATTTTACTTCACACATTTCTTTTCGCAGCCCGCGCATTTCCCCCGAGTGGTGGATTTCGGGGGTTTCTCTCTCTCTCTCTGTGTCCCTCTCTCTGCAGGGAAAACAATTTTGCAATTTATCATCTTTGTGCGTCCTTCGTGTGACCGGGGGTTTTCCTGTCGGAGTTACCGGGGAAAAAATGTGGAAAGGCCTCGACCCAGAGTCGTCCCGGGAGAATCGTGCACACTCACACACACACACACACACACACACACACACACACGCACATACAACACACGGGGCCTGTTTTAAAGGTCTGCCCTTCGCCTAGATTCCGTTCGCATTGTTATTTTTTCTTCCATTCGCGGTCCTTTCCCCCTCTGTGCGAGTGAATGAAATGGAAATGAAAAATTGTACACAATAAGATGTGTGTGTGTGTGTGTGTGTGTGTGTGTGTGTGTGTGTGTGTGTGTGTGTGTGTGTGTGTGTGACAGAGGGAGGGAAGGTGAAAAATCTCGTTTCGCCGAAAAATTCCCCCGTCGGGAAATTGGCGAACTTTGGCGTCCTAACAATTTAGGACCTCCGCGCTCACGCTGACGATGAAGCACCAAACAACCCGATTACATCGCTTTTTATTATTCGCAATCCTCGCGAGGGCAAGCGAGGGAAAGCGAGGGGTGCAAAAGCTCAAACTCTGTGCATGTGGGTGTGCACGCTTTCCATAAATCTTATCGCACAATCGCTCCCAATCTGGCCCGAAATCTCCCTCGAGTGGCGATGAGATGAACCTCCTTCCGGTTGGTTTGGTTCGCCGATGGTTGATGGTTGGTCACGGCTCGCGGAAAAATCGATAAGAAGTTGTGTGCACGGTGGGATAAGTTTTCATTGCCATCATCATCATCATCGTTGGACGGTGGGCTCTACTGACGATGTAATCTTCTCCCCCCTTTTTTGGATGTAGGAAAAACGCGTCGCTTTTACGCTATCCCCTTTAAAGGGGGAACACATCTCGCCCCTTTATTTGCTGCATTGTGATGATAGTAAGCGAACGAGAGAGCGAGAGAGATGATGGTGGAATAAAATAATAATATCATTAATATTGCTACACGCAGTTGAATTTTTACGATCGTTGAAAATAGAAAAAGCAGAACAGAAGAGGGAAGAACTCGAAGAACGCATCCTGGCAGTGCCCCTAGGACAATCATCGGGGCAATTTACCACTCACACACACACAGACATCCTTTCGAGGATAACGATTTCGAGTTTGTTCGATTTCGACAGCCAACAACTACCCCTCGGGAAAGATCGGGGAAAACGCACGAACACGCCACGCATCATTTGCATATCAATCCAAAATTAAAACAATTTATGTTTTAAATCGTTTTGCTGCCGCCTCGGCTGGCCTCTCGGTGGTTACCCTGCTCTCGTACACGACTCCACCCTTGTACACATTGGAATTGTATTGCTTGGGTTTTGTTCGTCCCCGTCCCCGGTGGATATAAAGGATACATTTTTTCCGTTTTTTTTTCGACTACTCAATTTTCTTCCAAATTTCAGCTCTCACTGCCCACTGCGACACTGCGCAGTCGGTGCACGGTGACAAAAAATTTACATAAAACTGCTATTTACCCATACTCACCCAACCCCGACCCGGGGCCCCGGGCGTGCAAAGAGGGTCAATGTTACAGGGTGGTGAGCAATACAACAACAAAAAAACTCCCCACGAACCGTTTGTCACCTACGGGAACGGGAATCCTGCGGTGAAGTGAAAATCTGCCACGAAAACCCCCTACGGGCGCTCGGTTTTTCGATTCTGGAAATTAAGTGGTCCAGCAAGCAAGCAAAGCAAACGAAAGGTGCCAAAATGTGTCACACACGCTACACACCTACGCCATCCGCACGCAGGGTACGGGCAGGAAACAAACGAGCTGCCATGATTTTTGCTGCTTTTCCAATTATTGTTGTTGATTTTTCCCCCGAGGGGGAAAAGGAACGATTTTGGCGTTGCTCGGCGTTTCACAATGCGCCAAGGGGACAAAAGGGGCATATTTTCACGGCAGACACGGCACCATATGTTGTTGTTCTCTTCGGTCGGTTTGGGCGGCAAGTCTTCGCAGTTTGGCGGGCAAAAGACGCCACTTCCTGGGCTTTTGGGTGTTTTTATTCGAAATTCGCGTTGAGCCTTTTCCCAATTAGTGTGGGGGCTGCGTCTGGCGGGGGTTAAATTTTCCATCAAGCAAAAGCAAGGCAAGACAAGGCAAGCAACGGGCAGAGGCCGGGATGATCTTAAATTACTCCTTACGCCCACCGACCAAGACGCCGTTTGAACTGTTTGTTTGACATTCATTAGGGAAAAGAAGAAATATTAATTAGTTTCCCTCCCTCCCGGGTTTCTTCCACTTGTACAGATTTTTATTAAATTTTCTCCTGCAAATATTGCTATTCCCTTTTGCTTGCGTCCCAATTTCGGCGCATGGAAAGATTTGCTCGCACAACAGCATAAGCATTGCACGATTTGTGGCCTCCCGGTGAACGTGTTTGCTCATGCGACAATCACACTCATAAACGAGCGTGTCGTGAGGGTTAGCCTCCGGGAAAAACTCATTTCCTCAGCCTCGGTTTCAAGGGTAAGTGAAGCGGGCGGCAACAAAAAAAAACAGCTGCTAATCGGCAGCGATTACTAGCGACTGTACTTGCCATTGACAGGCGGCCCCGCTGCATCAACGTTTGCGGTTAGTTTCTTCGTCGCGCAATGTTTGCCTTGGACGCGCAACGAGAGCTTGCGCCAACGTTTGCTTATGTGTGTTATTCCTCGGGAAAAACTGGGAAAAATCAATCGATGACGGGAAAGCAAATCTTTAACGCAAACAAACCTCCAAAACCACAAAGTCAAAGCGTGGCGGGAACAACTCTGCTTCGCTCTATTCAAGGCAAGGATTTCAATGTGACGCGCGTTGTCATCAACCTCTGCTTGAAAAGGGTGTGCGTATCAACAACAACAGAAGGAAGAAGAAGAAAAAAAAGTAATATTCCCATTTTGCCCGGCTTTGCGAAACGCCGCGCTCGTCGCGACATTTATTTGCGTCGGTCAAATCAGGGGCGCGAAAAATTCGAAGGAAAAGGGTCGGGCCTGTTATGGTGTCACACTAACTGCCATCTGTTTGCAACAGATGACGGAAGCAGTCGTTCGTTTTTCTTTTTTCTTTTTTATTGGGCGTTTGAATTGCGTTGGTGAAAGAAAGCATTTTAAAGATTTCTGGCCTTGAAGGGCGCGATTTCGGTCGCAGAACGGGATGGGCTAATCAGCCGAAGAAGAAAAAGAAGAAAAAAACGAGTGAAAAAAAGGGCAAAAGTGTCATCGTGAACGTGTTCCAGATGGTGATGTTTGTTGGGGTGGCTGCCTGAGACTTCACCATCATTTGTGGACCTTGTTTTAATGCTCTAGCGCGAGCACTGTTGCCGTGGTTTTGATTTCGTTTGCCAAATTAAACAGATGCAGTATTTATTCTGTGCACTCTCTTTGCCGATTCAATTACAAAATTAAACACACACACACAGCCCTTTTTCTCACTCCCCGTTTTGAATGTCAAACGCATCAAACGTAATTTTAATATCGTGCAATTCATTATAGACCCTCTAAACATCGCTGTGTGAGTGGCTTACACTGGTAGCCCGTTGGTGGGGATCCTGTTTTTACCACAAAACGCATTGCTTTTAGTGAAATGAGCGTCAAAACTGGCTGGGCCGCCGGAATCAAATCAACAGCCAGCTAACTCGTTCAACCCCCGGCGGCGACGGCGGCTGCAGTGGCCACAAAACTCCCGTGTCGTGTTTAATCCACCAAGCACCACCACCAGCACAGGGGGAAATCGATCGAATCGATTAATCGAATAATTATAATTAAATTGGAAAATGGTTGGTGGTGCGCCAGTCTGGATATTCTCGCGTGCAAACCTGCCGGGCATATCATTCGTCCAATGTTTCGTGCGCAAGGGTTAAAGTTTGATGAAGGCTCGCAGGAACCTTAAGAAGCTATTTTCTGACTTCAGGTGCTTTCAGGAGCGTGCAAACCTGTACTGCAGCTTTGTCGGACGACTTTTTGATGGATAACTGGGCGTTTGATGGTGAAAAACGTTGAGCCACGTGTGGTTAAAAGCGAGCTGGCATCCTTCTGGGAAGGATTGGACGCATTGAGACACTATGCCTATGTGTGTGGTTAAGCTGTGTAGTATTGGGCGTGTAGGACAATATAGTATTACCTTCGATGACACGTGCGGAAAGAGTTGTTTTTGAGAAAAAAGCCACATTAAATGCCTTTTACTTAATTATATTCATATTGTGCATTGAGCTGTCAATATTAACTTTACTCCTTACGACACACTGACTGGTCAATTCGCTTAATTAAACCTTCTAACAGAACGTACAAAACCGAACGATTGGACAGCATCACTAAGCACATTTTATCCCAAACAGGTCCATTGATTTAAAATATTGTAGTAGAAAAAGAACAGTCCTTCCCTTTTTCCGTCAATCATGCTCCAAGTTTGGTTTCACCCAGAAGGCATACGATGAAAAAAAACCCCAAAAAAAGACCATCGTCAGTTCATGTACCAAGTTTTATGTGTACTAACTTTTGCCAGCTTAGACACACACACTTCCCGGGTTTCCGCTTGCTGCCTCCTCTCTACCCCTGAAGATCGATTGTGGCAGGACCCGCTGCCAGCAAAGTGCAGTAAATCATTTCCGACAACCTTCCCGCCCCGAAAAACTTGGCCAGCATTTTTCCTTTGCCTCAATTCTTACACTGTGTGTGTGTATGTTCAATTGTTGGTTGAAAGTTTTGGGGTGGTTTTTCGTCTACATCTACTAGTACTACTTCTTACTCCCACCGCACACACTGTGAGTGCGGAAGTGAGTGGAAGAAATCGATGCCACAGATGATATTTTTTTGTGTTTGTGTTTAGCGTCGTCCTTCCTTCCTTCATCCTGGTTTAGGGGGCCGAAAATTGTTGGCGAACCATTTTGGGGCAGTATACTTGAAAACTGCTGCTGCTGCTGCCGCTGCTCCAGAACGCAACCGTACGGAAAATGATGGCTGGAAGTTGGAAGAGCGCGACAGCGTCATAACGTCGTCAGATGACGCTGGAAGCACCGCGGGGCAGAGAAAAAAAGTAGTGGCATCAACGCGGGCCCCAGCATTGTGTTGGCCACGTTGGAGTAAATATTTGGCAAAGTTTTCTCGTTTTCTTCCTCAGCAGCTCGCTCCTCTCATCGCTCCTCATGCCTTGCTGTTGCTGGATGGTGGTTTGGTGAAGAGTGCTGGCTCGTGTCTCCTGGCTTCCCGTGTACTAAGCAACGGTCGCAGGCGGGCAGGCAATTCCATCGTCAATTGATGCTGGTAGCGTCAACAAGCGGATGGAAGCGCAAAAGTTCGTCCTTCGAGCACCGGTGTGTTCCTGGTTGATGTCGCTTTTTTTCTCTATTGCTCCTGTTCCTTAACCATCCCCAGTACGTGTGCCCGCGGTTTTACACCGATTTTCGTGGAGGAAAATACAGCAAAAGACAGAAACACGTGCGAGGCAAAGTGTATATTTATATACTAACAGTAGTTACTATGTGCAGGGGGTTTTTTGCTTAACCCCGTGCAATCTCCCGCATCCCATTGGATGCTGCTTGTGGAACATGGTTCGCGGAAAGAATTCACAGTATTTCGCGCTCAAAACTATCGCCAGGAAAATCGACAGGACAATGTAAAGCTTTTTTTTCTGGCCTAAACTTTGCTGGTTCATTCCCTTTGGGATTGGGGAAATTCCGACTGTGCGGCACAACTGGCACAGATATTGTTGGTCATTAGTGTGGCACAACTTCTGCTGTTGACGCGTTCCGTCCCCGTGCTCTCTTGAGACGGGCTGCTCAAGAAGTTTTTCCTCTTTTGACCTCCCCCCTGTTCTCAAGATGCGCCGGGCCGTTTTCTCTTGACCTCTTAAGTGTGCCTAGTGAGAAAGAGAAGAAAAAAAGCAAAACTTCCATGACTCATTCTGCTTTTCCTACCGGCACCCATATGTCTTGCGGGACAGGTTCCGCTTTCTTGCAGGAAGCATCGCAGCTTGGTCGTAACGAGGCACACACATCAAAGTGAAGCCTGAGAGGATTTTTCGGATCTTGTTTTAATGATTGCCGCGCAACACTCGACCGGCAGGGCAACGTCTACGCGAGCTCCAGGCTCCACAGAATCCTGCTAGCTTTCCACTTACGATGGAGGAAAAAACAACGTAAAAACTACTCGTTGACCTCTTCCGGCTTGGGAGCTGCGCTGCAGGGCTTCTCTGCTGCACATCGTATCGCAGCTAACGAAGTGCGACAAATTTCGCGCCTCTTTAAGCGCTTCAAAAGATCCAATCTTCCCGGGAGGTCCCAGTCTCTGCGAAGGAAAAATCACTGCAAAAAATGCGCTTTCGATGTGCAAGAAGCACACAGCCGTCTAGAAACTCCCGAAACTGCACACGACGATACTCTCACGAAACCATCTTCAAAGGGAAAACTGTTGCTCACTCCACCTCTCCGCAGAAGGTTGGAAAATTTTGTAATTTCTCAAACACACACACACACACAGACACAGGTCCACACAGAGTTCCGTGGCTCGATTTGCAGAAGGATCCTGCTTGATCTTTTCCGTTTACTGTGAAGTGCACCGTGAGCGAGAAAACAATGAAGTCAGCAGAGAAGGAGCATTTTTTGTCGTGCTGTTGCTGCACTCAGGAGAACATTGTGCAACGATGCTGCCGCTCCTGCAGTGGTTGTTATTGTTATAGCACCCAGGCAGGCAGTACCGGCACCCAGTTGCGCTCGCTGACTGACTTCAGACAAAAATACAAAAATTAAGGTTCCCCCCCCGGACGTTCTCGGGAGCAGCAGCACCGATCGTTGTAATGCGCCATTGGACTGGGGTTTCCCCGCCTGTATGCGCGAATGCTGTGTTGTTTTACACTTTGAAAGCTTCACCCGGTCTCTTTGGTTGCTAAGGCTCCTATCCGGAGCCTTGCTCCGGTTGGTGGAGCGCCAGTGCAAACATTTCGTCCAAACGTACAAAGTAAATGAAAAAGTGAGATCAAGCGCGCTCCAGACTGGACCGAAGCCCCGCAACCCCAAAAACGTTGCTGCAGCAAAAGCTTCCGGCTGCGTGTGTTGCCATGGCAGAAAAATGGTGGTGGAAAAATCCACAAAGCAAATTTTTGTGCTCGCGATACGCGGACGTGGAGCGGCGAGTGGCGGAGAGTGCTGTTTTCGGTTCAGTAATTTTTTACGATTCGTGAGAAGCTTCAGAAAATCGGACGGCGGCTGGGAGTGGAAAAAAGCACACCCACACATCCAGGCTACCAGCTGGCGTTGGTTTTCGCTCGCAGGACCTTTGTCGGTGCATCCGCGTGGAGTTGAAGCGAATAACAATACAAAAAAAGAAAGAAAACAAGCCCTCGAACGATGGATGTTTCTAGCCCCGGAGCGAACGCGCCAGAAGTGGTCGTAAGCCCCGGTCATACACACAATGCAACTGAGCACTGGAGAATGTATGGTCGGACAGGGATGGGCAAAAATCCCCATTCTGCCATTTCAATTACACACAGTTCAAATATCAAAAACCGTTTGCGTACTAGCAACGTGCCGGGCGATTCCGGAGGCATTCCGCAATTACGGTAGCGCGACTCTGTGCTCCAGGCCCCAGAGCTACCATAGTTGGATGCAGCTCTCCAGAATTTTCGTGTGAGCACAATACTAAATCTCCATTCGCTAGCGCTTGGCTGGCTGTGTTGAGGATGATGGAAATAAAAACATGGCTTTTATAGACTGGAAAGGATGATTTTTTTGCCTTTATTGGTGGGATCTTGGATTTTTTGGAGCTGTTAGAACGCATGTAACGCATACAAACTAGGTTAGTGTTTTATTGGAAACTTTTTTGGGGCTTTTCTTTCTCCCAAGGGTCACTGTGTGACCAATGAGTTTCGGTGGTTTCAACAAGACCTAAACCCTAACCCAATATCCTGGTTAGATCAACTTTGGTGCCTTAAGTTTAGGGTCGTCTCTTAAGTCCTTAAGTCTTGCAAAAATACATCTCCAAAGTCAAAATAGGAAGCTTTAGTGTCTAAAGTTAAAACACGAATGTTCGCATTTCCCCATCACCACAAAAAAAAAAACCTCGGGTGTTATCAACTTCAAGATAACTAGTTTTTGTCCACCAGATGCCTTTCAAATGTGCCTCAGGATTTGCCTTGATTTCTACCATTTTGCTGCACATAAACATCAACTCGACCGTGTATAAACACACAGGATCCCCGGTACAAAACTTCTCGCACCGGCGTGAAGCCGCAACTTCTAGCACCGGCGAACTGAAAACCCAGTGATGCTAGCAGAAATTGTGGAAAAAAGGTTTCCCTGCTTCCAGCCATTGGTTTTTGTGGGAACGTCTTCGCTCCGGAACCTGCTCGTACCGCTCATCTCATCGGTGGCAGACGAACGATGGAAACAGCACAGGCGGCTGGTAATGCGCAACCCCATTTGGGGAAAATACTTTACCCCGTGGCCCTTTAATTATCGCCCCGGACGACGACGACGCCGACAACGCCGAAAGGACGGAGTTCGAAAAGAGTTTTCTGCTCGAGCGAGTTTTGATTAGAGCCGTTTGCAAAATAGCTTCGGACTATTTGTCCCCATGGTGACGGCCGCCGGCGACGGGCTGGTCTGGGGTCTGGGCTGTGTCACGGCAGAACTCTTTCTGCCACCCGCACCACGCAGAGCTTATGGAATGCAGTTTTCACGCTCGGGTGTGCCGCATCTTCGCACACCGATCCGGGCCCGTCCCATGGCAACGCTTGGTCCCGCTCGCTGGGCCCTGGGTCCCCCCTATTTTCGCACATCAAATCTGGCGTATCTTTGTGACACAATCGTATGCATCAAATCGAGGCACGATGAAGCGCTCCAACGGAGCGCAAGAAATTGGCCCCGCTGGCTTTCCCTTTGGGCAGTTGGAAGATACGTGCAGATTTCGTTGTGGTTTTACGACTGTCAAAACCAGGCTCAACTGGCTGTAAATGGTGGTTTTCGCACCGGGCGATTCAGTGGTTGTGCTTTTCATTACACCCAAAACATGTGAACAAACTGCAGCAAAGACAAAGGATTGGAGAAGAAGCGACTGACTGAGAGAGCCTTAAAACCCATTGCAGCATAAAATTATGATGAAACCTCCATCAAGATTGGACCCGGGTGCGGCCCACACATGCGAGAAATCGAACCATCATTAATAACGCATTTTATCCTCGAACGCGCATGGTTCATCGCGTTCCGTTTGGTTTGGGGGTTTGGAGTTGAAAGGGAGCAAACATTAAAAAATACATCTCCCAGCCTATCGAAGCCACACGATCCGGTGCGGTGGGATGGCCACAGTGCGCCCAAGCATTCCCGCCTACTTGGCCGAGACCCTTTTTTTGCTTCGGGGTTCTCTCTGGAAACTAAACCTCACGCGCAGGTTTATCTACACCGGGAGGACTGGCAGAACACATCATGCTGCGAGGTAGGAACACGTTTTGTTCGATGCTCCGTTGCGGCCCGTCGACATTGAGAGTCGCAAGTGGGTGGAATTATATGTTTTCCAGAGGAATGAATGTTCACATGTGTGCTGTGCCAATGGGACCTGCCAAAAAGGGTTAAAGGTCAAACACGATTCACGAGCGAGGCGTCAGAATGCTCTCCGTATACGCTGACTACTTCTGGGGTCGGGTTAAAATCTCGAAAAAACAGCTCCTCCTCCGCTAATTAGTTTGCTACGAGAGAGTCTTCGTTAGGGAGTAGCTTGGCCCATTCTTTACTCGTGGAGCAAACATTCTTATGCTTCATTCATTTATCAAAATATCCAACACGCCTCTCGTCCGTTACCCAACGGCATCGATAAAGTCGAAAACAGAAACCTAAGAAAAAGACAAACAACACCGGCACACATAACGCACGATTGGAGGTGACGCCGTATGAATAAACGATCAATCAGTTTGAATGTCAACCCGGGCGCGGGTTCGCTTCGATTGCAATCGAACCGGTGTTACAGTACTGGATGCTGGCTTATTTACACGGCGCTTTAACTCGGTTTTCCCATGACCAAAACGGGCGGCTGTTAAGAACAGGCCAGCCGGCCAAACACATCGATCGATAATGATTCTGTTAAAGCGCTGCAACACACACACACGCCGTGTGGCTCACTTAATTATGGATCATTTGGGCACACGAAAGGAGCGAGTGTGAAGCAGGCGAGGCGGCAAGCAGCTAAATCCATAAAGCAGGAAAAATGATGGATCAATTCATACTTCATTAAATTTGACACAGACACACAGAGAGCAGGGTTGTGTTGTGCGGGACGGTCTCTTGAGAATGCCGAGGGGATGATTTTTTCGGCAAGAGGATTCGACACAAGCGAGCAAAACCCCTTCATCACACGGGCGTCTGCTGTGTGTGTAGGCGAAGCGGTAAGAACCCGAACCCTGCGAGTGAGCTCTGTCTTCGGGAGAACCCACTAATCTATCTACGTTACTTTCGGGACGGCAAGGAGCCTGCAACCAAGAGGACGGGTCTAATCTCCCTTTTTAGCTCACGAATCATTTATCTTCTTCTCCAGTGTCCAAGTGTCCAGCGCGTGTGTGTGTGTTTGATTCAGTGTTCCAAGGGATATATCCAGGGATTCTGTCCTGGATGAACTCTACACAACCGTGTCCCGCTTACGGTGTGACGTATCTGAAAGAATCACAAAGAAGACGGGAGATAAACAAGCAACACACATTCACAACACGATTCAGCAACAAGGAACAAACGTTGTGGTTGGTTGTTTCTTTTTTCGGGCTGTCTGCTGCCCGAAGATCTTCTGGAGGGATCATCAGAGGAGCGCGCAACCAGGCCCCTGAAACTTCCCAAGCCCGGTCCAGGGCGTAACGAACATGCGGGACACCGCACCATGCCACAGCCATTAGTTGGTGCAAAGTGTACAAGATTATGAACAACACAAAAAAAAAGTAGGAACCAGGGAAAGAGAGGAACAAAGATCCACAGCACAACACAAAGCAAAATGTACATTTACGGACATTTAAAAATCTGTCAGAGTGAAAATGATTGAATACATCCCATTGTAGTTCATTAGCGGCTAAACATGTCAAGGGTTTCCTTCAATTTCGGTGTTCGTTCCTCTAATATTTGGTTCACGAGGGCCATGGCTGTTTTTTTGTTTTGTTTTGCTTCGCCCTTTTTCAGGATAAGGGGTTCTCCCTGCCTCCAGGCGTTCAGGCGAGGCTTCATTATTGATGGAAAATGTGTGTGTTTAACGTTTCACTTTCCGGGAAGAGTTGCGGGTGAACCTCCCGGGAGTGTTCCAGGGACAGCAGTGTTGGTCCTCGGGAAAATCCAGACAAACGTTTGACATTTGACAGCTGACTGCAGCAGCAACAGCAGCAGCAACCTGAACTTCTGCTTCTCGATCTCCAGAAGGCCTCTTCCACTAAACTCCCCACGGAAGCTGCGGTGTTCTGCATGATTGTGTCACACCTCATGCAGTCGACGCTAACGCCCCAAGATAATTGATGTAAATTGATAATTGATGTGTGTGCGATTTGATTTATCGTACAGGCATCGCTACCGTTCCCCTGGAAAGGCTTTAGGCGACACTCTTTGGCTTTTGCATGCCTCTTTCTTTACATACACTGTCGATGATCGCAATCGATTACACTACGATGGCGATACCGGCGATACAGCGACGACTACGGTGACGCCCCCTACGGGTACTTGCGGAAAGTGTCAATTAACTGACGTTTTACGATGTATAAATCAATTAGCCGCATGTTTACGCGAGCGCGCGCTCACGCTCCCCCGGACCCGGTCGTTACAGTGGAGGGGTAAAGAGATCGCCTGATTAATGAACGGTTTTGTATGTGTGTTCGTGTTGGCTTTGTGCGTCTTTCGCGTCATGTGTGGTGGTGTTGTTTTTGTTCTTGAATAAAAAGTAACGCCATCGTGTTATGATTCTTGCAGATGGAGATTTTTGTGCTTTTTTTGGCCTCTCCTTACACGAGTTTACATGACAGGCGACTCAATTTCCTGTCCTCATTGATTGCAGGTTTAATAAGCCGACGCAACAAAACACGAACTTCCGTGAGGTTGATGAGGTTCTTGTAGTTTTGCGTAGTTGCTTTGTTATGCCAAAATAAGCATGTAAGAGCCATCAAAACGAATATCAGAAGGTGCACAGCAAGGCAAACAAATATCTCAATCTTCTGAGCTTCCCATCACCATGATACAGCAATGAATTTCAAGCAGTGGGCTGTAACGACATCGCTTCCAGCAGTGGATATCATATAAAAAAACTGATCATTTCTTAACAGACATTGCAGGCTTCCGATGGTTTTTTACTCCAAAAAAAAAAACGTCCGAAGGTAATTGGGAGTGCTTTGTTTTCTTCCGATCATTCGACACGTACCACTATTCTGCATGCTTCAATTCTCCAAAACGTTCCTCCAGACCTCCACCGAAACCGCAAACAACATTGAAACAGCTCCAGCGCAGCACCACCGTGGCCTTGGTTTGCGTTGGAATCGATGATTTTTATTACGCCACCGTGCACGCCTAATTTGATGCGTGCCTGAAAATGGTCCGCTATCCTCCGCCGTGCAGCAATGAAAATGCCGCCCAGCGTTCACCGCCCGGGAGGTACACGCACTATCTTACGCATATCGCATCTTGCGTTGGTTGGTTCGAGAGATCCTTCGTGTAGCGAGTGAAGATAAAAAGTAAGATCTCATTTTCTTTTCACCGCTGCCGCTTGCTCTGGTGTCTTACGGACCCTCTGCGTCGTCTTGCAGGCCCTGCCAGGCCATCCGGCAAGGACGTGCGCCGGCAAACGTCAAATAATGCCATTGTTTATTATCCTTACAATCATCAATTTATATTAATACTAAATATCGTAAAAACTTTCGCTCCTGGGGTGAAGCGTGTCCCGGCACGGGCTGGGAAGTTCCGGTCGACGCTATCTTCTTCTGCTGCTGCTGCTGCTGCTGCTGCTGCCTTGGGTTTTCTTGGAGCGAGCACTGCAAGGACGGCTGTAGGTCGGTTTGTGCCCGCCGGCAGATTATGTTTCGCTCTTCACTGATGACACTGCTGCGCACCCGGGTGCTGGCTGCAAGTAAGAAGATTAGTTTGGGGCCACCGTTGTTTGCTGCCCCAGAGAGTTGGAAGGAAGCGCGCTCGTTCACATGCACGGTATGGGGGGTTTTTTGGTAACGAACCGGGCAAAACATTACCCTCGTCCAAAGCGTTTGTTCCTGCCGCTGCCACGATGTGGCAACAATGATAATAGGAAGACAATTTATCCCATCTATTCACCGAGCTGATGGGGCAAACGTGAGAATACGTGTCCGTGGGCAGCATCCAGCCGGAGAGAGCCCTCTGTACTTGGGACGCATCCTTGTTGTAAAAGCAGCGGGCTGTGGAGAGAGCGAGGCGTGATTGACTCTAATTAAAGTTATTTCAACCGAAATATTGTACCGAAATTAGATTTTAATGGCAAATTAGCTTCCCGCTTTCACGCAGGCACCAATGTCCCGAAAACTCTGCGCAACTTTGCGTCAAAAACTGTCACCGTGATCGGTTGAACTGGAAGCTTGTTAAATTAATTTTTATTTCTCTCCCTGTCCGGTTCTTTCGGCGCCCGGGCCACTTCATTACCAGGCCGGTCGATTTCCAAGAATACATCAAATTACGTACCGCTCGACTGCTGAAGCGCATCGTTAGACCGAGGTTGGGCGGGAAAAGTTTTACAATCCACTCGCCTATTTCCTGCGCTAGCTCAATAAAATGCTGATCGGTCTCGTCTGCTTGTTGTATTTTTTTCCAAGAGTTGTGTGCACTTATGTGGGGAGCCAAAGTTTGTACCGCGGTCAAAGCTGAAGTCCGAACAAAAAGTCACCATCGTTATCTGGTCGAAAGCTCCGTACCGCGAAGGTCCTCATGCCCGCTCGGTCACTAATTAGATAAACTCCCGTCAACTATGAGCGACTATTAAAGCCAAAGCAGCAAAGTTGTCGATCAATACGATCGATGACGGTCGCTGCCTGGGTCCCAAGCTTCTTGTGGGCGCCCGCAAAGCCCAGCAGGACAAACTAAATGTAATCAAACTTGGGAACAAACTTACGATTATTGCTTTTGTTTGGTTCTTTGGCGTGCGTTTTCTCCTGCGTCACTGGAGGCTAAACTTGCCGCAGCACATTCCGGTTCTTGCAACCGTCCTTTCTTTTATTGTTTTAGTTCTCAAGATGTCAATCTTGTTGTGACGCTCCGCAGACGCGCGCTCCGTTCGGGTCTTTTCCAAGTGATATCCGTTTCGCCGCAAGCGATTGATTTTGAAGCTCCCATCAAGTGCCAAAGGTTGACCATTTCCGCCGGTTCGATCGTTAAACTGGCTGCCCGGGTAACTGCAAAGAAGGGGAATGAAGCGGCTAAATTGTGTCTTCCAAGTACTATCTTGATGTTTCCAGCTAAAAGTTGCTAGTACATTTTCGCTTATCGACTGTACAACTTCTAGCCAGCGAGAGTGCCCCATAGCAGGTTGATTCGCGTGTGAAACAACGCCAGCATCGACCCACGGCTAGCTCCAACAGTTCAACGCAGACGAACTCACTGCGAGAGCGTGTGGGCTTTACCGCCGCTCCAGGTGGTAGCTGCTATCGAAAATTATGATCCGTCTCGGCCCGTTTTGCGCCCGAGTGCTTGGCAGGCCAGACCGACGTCAAACAGAGTGGATTGTGGGTTCAACCAAAGGGAGAGAGAGTGAGAGAGAGAGAAACTGAAGGCGACTAGGGGCACAAGGTACCCGGGCAGCACGTTGATGATCGTTTATATTAATAGGCTATTAGCTAAAATCTCCATTACCGAAAGGTGCTATGTCAGAAGACCCGCAAGACCCGGACCAGTGGGCAGTGTGAATCGCGTTTTTTGGAGCTCCACGCGCTGGCCCCGCCATGGGCTTGATGAATGACGAATGGGGGACGCATTTCTGCCGAGAATTTTACCATTTTTGATTGCCGCTAATGTGTGAGCCAGTCTCACCTTGGACGATCAGCGTCATTACGCCCACCACCGCTTGATCCAATTCTGGGCTTCGAAGGCTTGCGCCATGTATGCGTGGCAGTGAGTGTGAACATGCAATCAAATGCTTTTGGATGAGTAAAGACTTGAGGAAGAGTATAGTTTTTGTTTCCTGGAGTGTGTAGAACATCGCACCCTGAACAAACTCACCAACTGCTGCTGCTGCTGGTAGATATCAAAGAGTTTTCCGTCCGCAGTTAGGTCAACGATGAGCGGACGAGGAAACAAGACACGTCTTCTGCAGACGGCGCAACATCTGCAGTGTGTACTTGCAGACTTGCCGTCAGGGTTCGGGGGTTTTTTTTTTGGGTCCGCAGTATGTGCAACATGCCGCAGGTTTAGCCACGCTGCTTCCGCTCTGTAATGAATTCGATGCCAGGAACAAACAGCACAGCAACACAAAAAGTAATACACAGCTAGACACACACACACAAAAAAAGAGAAATAGTGGAGCACCTCAACAACTGAGGTAACAAATGATGACCAGCTGTGAATGTACAAGTGAGCGACGGTGCAGCAACGCTCCCAAGGAACCCCAAGGAATTATGGTGTGAGTGCGGGTGCATGAGGTAGCATAAATTTATTACCCATACTCATCCCGGTCGGTGTTTGCTCCAGCTCCAACAAAGCAAGCAGGCAAGCAAAAGGTTTTCGGGAAGTTGTTGGGCAAAAAACAGACGTAAACAACCGAGCTGACCTCTAGGGAAGCAAACTTCACACACATATGGGAGTTCATATTTCATCCGCCAAACCTCCGGACGTACTTCCAATGGGGGTTTTTTTTTTCTTCTGCTTCTTAAACCGTCTGCAGTCGCATTCGGGGATGCGGAGGTACTAACGACTTCGGTCTTAAACGGTTGAAGATCCTCGGTCGGGGTCCCGTACGTGGGTCCCGTACCGTTCAGCAGCCGAGGCAAAAACCACATGGGGGCACTCCCTTTTGTTGCGTTCTATCAAATAATGAAATCTAAATTAAAATTAAACAATTCGCTTAGTACGCGCGGCTTCCTTATGATGGTGGTGATGGTGGTGACCGACTCACAGACATAACCTCCGTTTTTTTCCTGCTGTTCTTCTTCTGCGATCGTCCGAGGCAAAGGTGACTAGTAGCAGCAGGCAGAAGGGGGAAAAGAAAGCATAATTACACCACTCATTTGCCAGATTGTGTGTTGCTTGTCGGCTGGCTGGTTCGTACACTTATCGCATGCCTGTTTACACGACCTCGTGCATGATGGTGTCCGCGCGCCCAGCACGCCAGTTAGCCATGTCACTTGAACACAATTACCGTTCTGCGACCTCCCCTGAAGCGGCCACTTGAGAGGGAGGGAGAGCGAAAGAACACGCTACATTGGACCGGTTGTCCATACTGGGTCGTGTGGATCGACAATTTCCCTACCTCTACGAGTGTGCGCATATTCAGAAAAAGGGCTAATAAGACAATCGTGACTTGCAGTAAAAGAGAGGGGCAAAAAAATCGAACATTCCTCAAGTACTTCAAGTGACTTTCCAAGCTGAAGTTTGCCACCGGTTTCTGTGTAGCCGGCGCGAGGAGGACCCTCAATTTTGCACCCCATTTTCGAGACCGATCGATCACGCGAGAGCGACCAATCGAGCGTGTGAGTGACGACTTCAAACGGGCCTTCGGTGTGCTTTCTTCGATTTCGCGCTTCCCTTTCACTGGTGTGTGCGCGCGCGAGGGTTATGTAGCTGGTCTTCCAGGCGCGGCAAATTTCAATCAGTTCCCAAGGTCCGCCCGGCCGCGTTGTGATGAAGTTGTCAATTTTGTGTTCGATCTTCCGCTTCACGGGCCGAAAAATTCCATCCACAGCGAAATTAATTAATCAGAATCAGAAAGCGAAAGCGAACCGGTGGCGGAGGTCCGGAAGCGCCACCGGCGTGGGAGGCACATCACCTCAATAGTGGTGAGAGCTAAACTTTCATCCTTTCGCTGTTTTTCGACGCGAACCATCCGGGCATTAGTGCGGATAGGGTGTGGAGGCCTTTTATTTATACTCTGCGTCTTCATTGTATTGTTTTGGAGGCCGTGGATCGGCTTGTGCGCTTCCCCTACCCGGGTAACCGGGCTGGATGAGTTTTTGAGCCAAACGAACTTTGAACGAATTCTAATTACGGGCCTCATTTCCGACAAAGTTTCACCCCGACGTCCGACGGTCGAGGTTCGTTAGCAAAGACGGACGAAACTCTCCAACGCTCGCTTCGTCGGGTGGGTGAGAAGCTCCGGCGCACCTCCGGTGACAACTTGGAACTGGACGGCGTCAACGGGAAGGATACAAATAACGAAGCTACTCCCAGGATTTTCAGCAAAATGGGTTGATGCTGATGATTTTCCTGAAGGCCAAGACAGTGAGGAACTCCAAAGATAAGAAGGATTTGAAAGGGGAAAAAACGAACGGAACGAACCAGCTCGGAAGTGCCATCGGAAGCAAGGGCCAAATTTGCCCTTTCCGTTTTTACTGCTGCCCATAAACTTTCGATATTTATAGAAAGCCTCCCTATCGCTCGGTATGTGCTGTGGACCCAGACGTGAGCCATAAAAAAGAACGCAATCGGAAATTCTCCCGAGAGCGAAGAACGCAAACGAGCTTGAGAGTGTCGTATCTCAGCCTGGAAGTGGATGGGTTTTGGAATTTCGTTCGGAAGATATTGCCCAACTTCTGTGGTGGTTGAAAACACAAACTAATACTTTACTGCGGGTCAGAGAGTATAAATATTATGGATGAGGGCAGACAAGCAAAACAAAAGCGTTCTTACATTGCCTAAACTCCCACACAGAAGACCACAGGGGATGGAGACAAGTAAATAACCTCTAGCGGTACATTCCGATCCAATCGGGAACCAAATAACCCAACTCTTGATCTGCCCTCAAAACTCCTCTAGGCCCTCGCGCAAGGGTCTCGATAAGACTGATCGGGGTCGAGCAGCGTCGCCACCGTAGGTTGTTGTTTGTCGTCACTCTCTCGGGACTCTTGTGGGGTGTGCTATCGCCTTAAACCCACGCGGCCTAGCCTTCGCTAAGTCGCGGCTGCTTCTCACAGGCCTGTCAGAGTGTTGCAATTCTCAACAAACTCCCCAAGCAGCTGGATATTGGCAACATCGTCAGGGAAGCGGACGAAAACGGAAAAGCAGATTTAATTAACAGATAATACTTTCCTCTACCAGGCCTCTGTTTTTTTTTTTTTGTTCGTCTTGCTGTTACCTCCACGCCTGTGTTCTATGTCAGCTCTCAGCTTGACTTATGTTCTGTTCCTACTCACATGCATTTTTTCCCCGCCTAGATAGAGCGGGCTGTGTGTATGTGTTTGATACAACACCACAGATCATCCGCACGAAAAACCGGGGCGAAGATATTGCGAAGTGATTGTGCGCTGCCTTCCTCTGCCACGTTCTTTACTGAAGCTGTAGCAGCAGCAACAGCAGCGATTTTTCTAAATGTCAAAATAGTTTTGTTTCTTATAGCCCAAGACAGCTTTTTCCTTCCCCCATTCTGACTCTCCCTCCCTCGGATGAGGTGAGTGGCCGTCGTGAACTTTGCTACAAAGTCGTCTTAGACCAACAGCGTAGTGTCCTAGTTCGGCGTATGTCTTATAACGGATTTACGCCAACAAAACACCCACGTGGATGGTTCATGAGCACGACTCAAACGTCTCAATGGTACGAGCATGATGGCTTGAACGTTTGCCAGAAGACGATGCAAGAGCATAGAGTGTGTGGTTCTTGTAGGGTGTGCCTTGCCCATCGGGCAGCTTGGCAGCTAACAAATTCTTCTCCGTGGGATACACTGGGCGAAAAAAAAAAACACGACCTTCCTTCCTTAAAAGCACCATCCAAAACACTCGTAACAAACACTGATAAACGCATATCCGACGGAACAGTGACGTTCCCAGCGTACTGGGAAAGCTTTTTTCGGGCCCGGTGGAAAGCTGTGCCGCACGAGCAGAAACCACAGGATTAATAATCTCTTAGCTATTGGTTTTCTTCGAGAATTTACGAGCGATGAGGCTCAAGTTTCCTTCGGGCTTTCTCGCGGCTCGGTCCGTACAACTTTCAAGCTCTGACCAGTAATATGACCGGCTGCTGATAAAGACTTTTCGGTTTAGAATCGAAATTCTGAGCTGGCGGGGAGTTGGAGGAAGCTGCTTGCATTAAGTTGCTCAACCAAACCTCGCCTCGGCAGGGTTTGGTTTTAAGCTACTCAAGTAATAAAAACTTGACAGCTTTAAAACACCTATTTTGCGGGATTAATCCCCATCTCTGCCGAGCAACTCCCCAGCGGACGGGGCGTTCTAATCGTACCCAATTCTTGTGAGCTGTAAATGTTCAATATCCTGCTTGTTGTTTGTGTGTGAGTGAAAGTGTACGAGCTGGCCAATAGTGATAAAAATAGTCATCGTTGTCGCCGTAAGTAGCTATAAAGAAACATTAACGTCAAGTACGACCACCACCACAAACACAGTACGGCCAGTGTGGAGAGTGGCGCGCGAGCGCACACTCCAAATCCGTGGATTGCCACAATTAATTCGCCTGTTTTTATGATTATTGCCCACTTCAGCAGCGGGGCCCAAACCAGCATATCTTTCCAGCAAAGGGAGACAGGCGCACCAGCAGGCAGTAACGATTCGTATATTTATACACTGCACGTTGTTAAAGATTTGCGGTTGACTTCCTTCCTCCGTCACTGGGAGGTTTTGGTCCGATAATGTGATGGCTATTCTGGAACGTGGCTTGCAGTGTGGCTGTGTCTGAGTGTGTGTGTTATGTGCGCATTCGCCTTCACAACAGTGCCCTAGCCATTTTATCGATTGCCACATCCGGCCGTGATAGAAGACCGGCGACGCAAAACAAACCCACATGTGTGTGGGCAGAAGAGCACCCACACACACACACAGTGCAGTGGAATTTTTATTCCACGCTCCCTGCCAAGATGGCTCTCGCACGATACTTCAGCGCAGGCAGAACTGTTGTTCTAGGCATTTCCCGTTGACAATTCAATCCCTGTGCCCGGTTTGTGTTTGTGGCCTTGGCAGAGAAGAGACAGAGAGAGAGAGAGAAGCAGAGAGCGTGTGTTGGAATGTTGCGTGCCAGCGTCCGTTGGTGTGCGGTCAGTGTCAAAAGTGACAGCTTACTTTTTCGAGTCCCTGCGGAGCTGCCCAGACTCAACACGCGTTATTGTTGTTGCTGTTGATTTCTCGACCTGTTCCCGTGTTTTGTTTTCGTTTATCTCACAAGATCACGTCAGGTTGACACGGCGGAAGCACACGGGGACGACCCATCATCAAGACGAACCAGCCCCAGACGGACACGTTCTAAACGCGTTATTAATGAACGCCCCGGTGGGACACACGGGCGACAACGCACAGCGACGCCGTTCCGTGCTCATTTATCGAAGCGACGGCAAACGGGCCGAACAGCCAGCAAACCGCCGTCCTTATCAGCTCCGGTCGATCGCCAAAAACACCCAGCGGACGGCAGCGAGGCGTTTGTTTCAAGACTTTAATTGGGCACCCGAAATTCTCGAAATTGTGGCGCGCGAGGCTGGAAAATCGAGATTTAATCACTTTATAACGTACTTCCTGGCGGTACGGGCCCGGGCATGTTTGTCGTGTTGTATGTACCCTGTCCCGATCAGGTCGGGAGGTGTCCGGGCGTCTTTTCGGACAGTCCTCTTTCGCCCGCTGCTTCGTTCGCATGCTCCCCCCGCGGCGGCATCTCTAATCGTTTGCGTTGATGCTGGCTGATGGGGCGCTGGTTTTTGGTCCGTGATTTTTCGGGCGAGGGGTAGCCCCCGCGATCATTACCTTGTGCCCGCCAAACGCATCCAGCCAAACGAGCCAAACGAGAAGGCGAACTTCTGATTGAGGTCTTTATTCGGGCGCACAGAGGTACGGGCAGCCAGTAGCCACTTCAAAGCAGTAGCGCTGGCCGGACGGTGTTGCGGAAAATTAATGTTTGAACGATCAACGACACGGCAAGCGATGAGCCCCCGCGTGCTGTTTATTATTACATTTTGTGGCTCTCCGCCCCGATGGCGGCGTTAAACTTGTAGTTAAATAATCATGCCACCTCGTTGCACGTAAAGTGTTGCTAATTTTTAATTTAGCGACCGAGTCCTTGCGATGGGCCGCTCCTCGGTCCGCAACGTTGTAAACGAGTCTTTCATGTGCCGGGCTGCCCGGGGTGAGAGAACCAGCCATTGTAACAGGATTGTTGTACCAACAGGCTATCCAGTGGGGAAAAAAACCAGGAAGGAAAATTACATAATTCTCCAGAAGACAGCCGACCCCTACGCCCTGCAGCTCCAAGTGCGTACCGGCCTTCTTCAAAATCAAGGGGAGGTCTTTTTCTGTATAAATCCTTTTCGCCATTCTGCAAGAGGCCCGGGCCCTGCACGTACGAGTGAACGAAACCTATCCAGAGCTAATTTAAAACCCCTATCCCAGCGCCAGTGCTACGAATATTATAATGTAATTATCTGTCCGTTGCTGAGGTGCAGGCGAGGTGTAGAAGGACGCCAGCGCGTGTATGTTCTATCGCCCACCACTGGGTCTTCCACTGTAGCATTAGCCCAAGAGTCCAATCTCGTTACATTCCGCTCGGATGGGGCTTGTTCTGCTGTAAGCTTGCACTTACTTCGTCTGGTTTTTCCTTTTTTTGGGATGTCAGTCGCTTTCTATCTCTTTCCCGTGGTAATGTTTTAAATCCTTTGGCCCTTGGTCAGCCCCCAACCAACTGTCCATCGTCCATGGTTGGTCGGGAGTTCGCTTTGAGCTTGCAGCTACAAGCCCCACCGGGCACTGTTGGCGATATTAAAATAATCGCTGAAGCTCGCCCGAAACACACGTTGCCACGACGGACAACAACAAAACGGCCACCCGACCCAGACCAGCGTACCACCATGGTGGCTATAGTGCGCGATATAGAACATTGTTTCTGGGCGAACGCGCGCACCGCTCAAATCACCGCTCAAAATATGCAGCTTTCGGTACTTGTTCTTTGGCCCTCCCGTCGGGATTTTGCACTTTAATTAAATACAATACAGAGAACCAGAGCGAGGGTTTTTTGAAGGGAGACAAAAAGGCGCGCATTAGCTGGCAGTTTGCAGGATGAGCTGACGAGAAGCAGAGAACATGACCATGTCCATCAAGCAAAGGGAATGCGTTGCTGTGATGCGGGTCTGCTAAAAACCCTTTCTGTCCGAGCACCCAGTGTGTCTCATCGTCATCTCTCCTGGGAAACAGGGGTTGTGCGCTGTCTCGGGAAAGCAGAGGCGGTCGGCTGATGATGGATGCCTCCATCACCTCCAAAACCGGGACGCTACTCACACCGGCAAAACGTTAATAAACGCTTGTTTATGGTGTGGAATTTTCGATTTGCAAAGTTGTTTACGGGCGTAAAAGCAGGAAGTTTCGGAGCGGCTTTTATTACCCGCGGGAGGTTTGCTAGAGGTTCTTCTGAAGCACCACAGAATTGGAGTATCGATCGGTGTTGCATTCAGTAAACAATTAGAAACTTTGTACGACCACCGTTGCTGTGGATGGATCGGGGAGGATCAAGAATGTGAAAACAACGGCCGTATCGAGAACGGTTAACCACAACCATGGGATGATCAGTTTGCCGTGGTTAGTCACGATCTTGCATGACCTCATTGCAGGATGACCAGTCATCATCGGCTACGTGCCGATGATTGGGTGGCGTTAACAGCAGCAAAAAACAGGGCGAATTCAAACCAAACCACAGCAAGTGCAAACGGAGCAGATTGTTTTGTTGTCGCAAGGGAAACGATGTGAGATAGTAATAATACTAAACAATCCACTCTGCGTCGCTCCATATTTGCTTACAAGAAGCTCTCTGCCCTTATAAATAGCCCGCAAACCAGCAAGCTGACATAAACAAGAAGCTCTTTAGCTCTCCTCGGTGGAATGTGGCCGCGCGCGTATTTATGTGTAAAGCAAAACCGTTTATTTTTCTAACCATCACGACGGGTCTTCTGGGCTGGCTTATTTAGTGGCTCATCAAAATATTTTTCGTGCAGTTAAATATTACGCTGCTCGCGCTGACTTTCTGACTCCAACAGAAAAAAAAAAATTACCTAACCCAGACCACGGAGGGATGATTTACGGGCGTGAATAAAACATGCGTCCCCACGGATGATGACTTATGCTGCTACCCTTATGGGTGTCGTCCATCTAGAAGCGCTTCGATGCTTGGAAAAGGTACGGCGCCGATAGAACGATTTAAATTCCCGCCGTAAGACGGATTAGAATCGAACGATTCCTCGCGTTTGACATTCCTTTGTTGTCTTGGCTTCGCTTAGGTGAAGGTGGAATAAGCTAAGCACACAAAAAGGAACTAGTCACCTCCCAGGACAGGATGACTGGACAGGAAATGTGAAGAACAGAGGCACGAAACGGCGAAACAAAAATATAACAAAAAACGGACATTCCTTTTGCGGGGTTTGCGCCTCCTCGATGACATCATCGATTTCTTCGCAGCGAGCTGCCTCCGTCTCTTTTCTACGTGAGTGGAATCCGTTTAAGTGTGAGAGGCATACTATGTTTTTTCTTTAAAAAAAAAGGTTCTCAATTTCCAGAAGCGTGAAATAACGTAAATCGATTAATGATATTACACCCCCTCTCCGCACGTCGCACCACTCCTGGAGCGCTTTAAAGGTGGCGCTTGTTTCGTGCAACAAAACGCCGCCCGAGGACCTCACACGACGGCGCCGCGAGTGTGTCTGTCGGCATGATGGTAAAGGGCTCGGTTGTTGTTGTGTTGTTTTTTATTCTCTCCCTTTTCCCTTCAACGCCGGATTGAATGTCTCATTGCGGAGCGAGCAAATCTGTTGCCACTGATTTAAAACCAATGTCGCAGCGGCTTCACCTTTCCCCGGATCACAGACGGACCGCAGCCGGACCTACGGCGGGAGCGTGTTATGTCACGTAGCGCCGGATTACTTTGTGGTGGGCCCCGTCACCCACCAAGTCCCAAGGATTATTTGTTGGCGGCTTCAGATCAAAAGCCAGCAGCTGCTGCTGCTGCTACTGCCGTTCGCCCGTGCTGTGCGGTGCTGTGTGTGTACACTCTGGTGCGAGAAATATGAAACATGTACTGCTTCGCGCACCAAACCGGACGCGCCCCATTCATTACCGGCCACTGAGCTTAGTACGTGCCTTAGCGGCCTTAGCAGACGCGCCGAACAACCAAGGGCATTGGGCTGGTGGCAGTGTAATGCTGGTTTGTAAATAAAGCGAGCACACCAACATCTTCTCCAGCACCGGGGGGAGGATGAAAAGGAAATTTTAATTGATTTTCACTCCCCAAACCCTCCGACGCTTGACGCCCTTGGATATTCGGCCGTTCGTTTGTCGGTCGATTTCCATCCAGTGCGCGGATGGGTGTGAGCTCCGGAGATTGGAACGATTCCGCATCTGGGGGTTGTTGGTCGTGGAGGCCTCGAGAAACAAAAAACGAACGCCTTAACGGTAGCAGAGCACACAGAATGGAAGACATTGTTTCCTTCGCTCCAGTCCTGATGGCAGAAATCCTGGGTTTGGGGTTGGGTATGGATTGGTTCTTCATTTCATCACGTTTTGTGCTTCGCAGCCTACACCGGGTCCACCCAGTCAACAAGAAATGGAAAACTTACCACACCGAACGCCACGTTCTCTAATCAAAGTTTTGTTAATTGTTTCCAATCTTGCAGTCCAGGGGATGCTACTGTTTGTCCTTCCTTTCTTGAAGGTCGTACCGCCAGGCAGTTGATTGAAGTTTTCCATCCTCGTACAATATGGCTGGCATTCGGCGTCGGCGATCGGAGTTGGAGTTGTAATTTCCGGTTCAATTGTTTAGCTAACCAGGCAGTGGTTTACAGTGGAAACACGCGAAAAAACGCGAAAACACAGCACAAGAGGGTGCGTGTGTTGGGCTGTCACTTCCACATCAAATGATAAGTGTCTGTGTGTGTGCGTGTGGGTAGATGTGACTTGATATCACCTCAGTAACTGACACCCTGGCTACGGCCAATCGGAAAATATGAAAATTACTCCGCACTCGCCCGGCCATTCCCTTTTTCCCATTCATTGCCATCCATGAAGCTATTCAAGGCATGGCTCAGTGAAGACCTTTAAACGGTTTTGGGTGTTTCTATGATCGTGTTCGGTCGTCACCTTTTTTTTTCTTGTTGGCTTGGTTGTTGTTTGAGAGAGCTGCGTCCGGATCCATTCTCGCATCTCTTCCGTTCCTGTTCCGGTTTGGTGTAGTACACGTGCGCCACCATCTAACAACCACCCGGTCCTATTCTTGCGTGTGTCCTCCCATTGTCAGTTGGGACCAATTTCTCATCAGAAAGGAATTTTGTCTTTTCTTTTTTGTGTCCAACCGATGGGATGAGATGGCGGCTCTTTTCTACCTTTTTTTTCTCTTCTCAACCTCCCCAACTTTCCCCCAAAACGAACGACGAGTCATCCTTTTGTGGTGAAGGTTTCCCTTTTGTTGTACGAAATCCACCCACAGAGCGAGATAGAGAGCACGAGGCGAGCGAGAAGCGTTCCAATTCTAAGGACTAAATATTTTCGGGGCACCATCCTTGATGGCTAGGCGCGCAAATACACAAACGCGGGCGCGTGTGCAGTTGAAAAAAGCAAAAGCCCAGAATCACAAAAACGCTGAAGGTTTCCTTTCAGCTCCGGCACGAGACGAGGGCTTCGCACCGTGAGCACAATAGACGTCCCCATATCCCTGGGAGCTTTTTAGGGGATCCCTTTTCTGTCTCTCACTCTCTGTCTCTCTGTCTCTCTCTCTCTCTGTGTCCCGCTGTGCTGTGGGCTAAATTTTCCCATTGTTGTACTAAGCATGGGCACTGCTCACGGAAGGCGTGGGGTGCGATGTTATGCTGCTAGCATATTTGCCACCCAACATCTTCCTGGAAGGGGCATTGAATGGCTGGGAAGAGCAGTAGCAAAAAATAATACACCCAGAACGTTCAGGATCTAACACGCCCGTGGGCTTTGGTAGCCCCCGAAGATACAGATCTCACCGCTTTGTGTATCGCGAACGATGACGATGTCAGCCCGTGTTCACCATGATGATGATGATGATGATGACGGTGGGCAACACCTACAGTATGTTTTGATGGTGTGGTTGACATCCCGCCGTGAGCACATCTTCATCGGCACGTCACGTCTCGGCGTCCGCAACGCGTGTGCGTGTTTCCGAGCATCGCGGTGTGTCTAACATTTTCACACATCCTAGTGCGACACAGCGAACGACCACAGCGAACCACACGACCACGGGTTCAAACTTGTTACGGGAAATCACCTCAACGTGATTCCTGTTGTCAAATCGTTTCCTGTTTTGGGTGGGATGTTTTATTCATTGAACCTGACAGTGGGGACGCGTGGAACATTGGGATATTAGGAGTTCGAGTTCCGCGGAAGAAACGCTTTCTTTTATCCGGAACTTTGGATTCAATGTGTGAATATCTCACAAAAGACGCTGGGATGTCTTGGAATATTCGCCATCGACCTTGTCTTCCTGCAATCGAAGCGTTAGTTCCGCAACTATGAGCTCTCCGTTACCGTGCGCAATGCTTCCCAGGAACTGGTACTGGTCCCGTTTCTTCCCAGCTAAACGGCTTCCCCGGGTCGATAAATGAAGGTATTACCGGAAAAGATATAAATCTCGTTCACTTGAAAGCACATCTCGAGGTCGTGCTGGAAGTAGCTCTCCCCCATCTCCTCTGCCTGTCCGTACAGGTTAGTTGGTTGGTCGAAATGGAATTCCACTCTCTCCCACCGAAAACCTGTACCAAGTCGGGGCAAGAATTTGGAGCGACGGGCGGCATCGGCTCAGTGCCGTGCCATCATCATTTGGGTCGTTTTCGCTCCATTCTTCCTCCGTCTCCCGTTTTAACTCGTTGCCTAATGGCGTAATGACCCATAATTTCCATCGAAAATGGACATAAATCACATTCCCCCGCACGTTCGTGTGTGTGTGTGTGTGTGTGTGTGGTGGGGGGTGCCGCAAAAATCGTTCGCCCGCCCGCGCTACCTGGGCAAATTTTGGGAGAGCGCATTCTCCTTGCAGAGCTCCTGATGGGGAGCGAGATCATTGCAATTACGCAATCGTGTGGCCTTACCATCGGGAATAAGGGCGCACGATGGCCACCTGCGTGGGTACCGCTAAGCCACCGACCGGATCGGACCTCCGAGAACTTCACCCACTAAACCAGGGCCATCTTCATCTCTGCCATCGGTCGTAATCGCTATCATTATCAGCCTCGTTAAAACTCCCACAGTTGCTTTTCTGGGAAGGTTTTGCCCCCGGAGACCTGGAGCAGGGAGGTGTGTTGGTGGTTTGTTCCGAAAATTATTTCAATTTTAATCTAAACGACCCAGCACTGTAGGTGTCAGGGGGACGGAGAGTTGGTTCCGGCGAACTGTTGTTACATTCCCGCCGTTGTGGGTGAAATTTTGGATAAATCACAAAACCTCAAAGTACATACTAATTGGCACCTCTAAGCCTGTCACTTGAGGGAGCATTCAGGCAAACTTCCTGCCTTCCTCCACACATCCGGGAAGTCCCAAAGACTCGAGAGAGAGAGAGAGAGAGAGAGAGAGAGAGAGAGAGAGAGAGAAAGACAGACAAAACCAAAGACAACATCCAAGACTTCGCAGAAGGTTGAGCGCAGCGCGCGCTTCGGGCATGAAGTGCGGGCACCGCTCGAATGATGGACAGAGAAAACCAAAATAAAAGCCCATCCATTTACATAAACAAATGATAAACATAACCATTATCATAAATACATACCGGCTATCGGGACGCATTGTTCACTGCCCAGGGAGAAGCGCAGGGAATTGTGCGGCAATAAGTAGACGGATGATCTTCAATTCTCCGAAGTCCGGGGCTGCGGGCTACTCTTTCGATTAATATGCAATGTTGCTACATCTACTCAAAAACCGATCCGTACAGAAACGAAGAAACTGAACGGGGCGGACGGCAAACCTGAAGAAACTAACGACACCACTGACAGGCATCAACATAAGCATACATATGCCACTTCCCAGTCGGGCAGTGAGCGAGGGCGCAAATATTTATGCGCCAGGGAATGCGCAAACGAAGCCGAAGCAGCAGCAGCAGCAGCAGCAGCAGCAGCACCAGCAGGACCTTGGACACGGTAGCCAACGCCGTGAGCAAACTAACCGCACGCACGCTGGGAGGAAATTGTAAACCAAGAAGACTCTGGACTCTTTGGACCGAAAAAAAAACGCTTACAAACAGCTGCGTTTGGAGCTGCTTTATTTTCTTTGCAGAGGCTCTACGGAGGTGCCTTTTTTATTTATTTGAAAGCCTGGCCAACCCGGTTTCGCTTGCGGATGACTCTCGATGCTCGAAAAGCCAGCAGGGGCCCGAAATGAACATTTTCTTTTATTGACACGCTAATAGAATCAATTAACACAACCCACCACCGGCACCAAGTCCTTCCGTCTTTTTTTTGGTCGAGGTATTGAGGAATAGGGAATCCACACCTTTCGGGAGCCTTTGCAGACGACCCTATGGGCGCGCAACTTGCGATGAGGCAGTGAGGCATTTATTTATGTTTACTTTTAGCGTCTCGTTACTAGCGACTCCTCATAGGACAGGAGCAGAGTCGTGAATGGAGATTTTTTTTCTGTGTGCGGTTCGCTCAATCTTGCTGAAGAAATCTATTTGAATGAAACCCATGCCCCAGAGAGAGAGAGAAAGGGCAGAGGCGAGAAGGCATCAAAGAATGGATGCTATTTACAGTATTTCATTGCGGAGGAGAAATTCCGAGAAGCTTTGCTCAATTTGGAGAAAATCGGCTTATTAACAGCTGATAGAGGGCGCTGTTTACGCGCTGGTTGTGACGTTTGTTGGCTTTGAAGCCTGCTCCGACCGTGAGAAACGTGTACTTTGGGTTGAGGTTTTGGATGTCATGTGTGCAATATCGACACGATAATTGAACGGTAGTGAGTTGCAACGGTATGGAAATGGGTACTTTTACACTTTTCTTTTAGTTTTCTATTGTTGCTATTAAGAAGCGCTTCGATACAATACAATGTTTGTCAGACACCCGAGATAGCAGGTCTTTCAACCTCACAATGCCCGTGTTTTATCCGTCGATTTACGACGCCAGAAATAATCATCCGCACACACTCAGCCACTCCGTCCAGACCGCTTTGTTCGCGCGCTGCTCTCCATCCAATAATCGGCTTTCAGCGTCATCAAACATTAGCACCATGAAGCTCCAGGTTCTTTCCGCTGTTTTTTTTACGATTGTCAGTAATTACTAGCGAGGCTGGGTTTAGTTTTGGTTGGACTTCAGCACCCCACCCGCTCCCAAAAACAATATCACATAATTTTCCCGATTACAGACTGGAAACTTTCCCTCCGAAAGGTTCAGGTTCTGCGCACACACACACACTCTGTTACTGATAGTGGCAAAAAACAACACCACCATCATCAAACCGCTAAGAGGCTTAGCAAGAATGTGGAGAAGCTTTATGGTATTTTCGTCCCAAAGCTTACCGTGTGTGAAGAGCTGTGTGTTCGTAAATTGATCCTTCTAAATTTTAATCCTCCATCATTTGCCTTCATTATCGGGCCAAACCCCGGCAAAGAATGCATCTGACCGTGTGTCCGGCGGTGGTGGTGGTTTGCGAAATCAGTGCTGCCAAATCCCACGGAATCGCTTTCCACAACGCTCAGGGAGATGAAGTGTCACTGGAGGCCATATTTCAACCGGCATACCGGCAATGGATTATTTGCATTTTCCGTCTCGGCTGGTCGTAAATATGGGCATAATTAATATGCTATCGATCGTTCGGAACGCGCAACGGCAGCGAGCATATTTGACGACGATGATTACCCGGCCCCGGAGCGCCATAAATTCGTCCCCAGCGCTTCTGATCTCCGATCTCCGTGCAGAGGGAGCACGATTCAGCAATCTCAAACTCTTTTGGAGACACCGTCCAAACGCGGAATGGTGCAAAGTGTGATCGGTCAAATGGATAAGACACCTAGCTCTGTTTTGTTTGCGAGAGAAGGCATTTTTCTGGCGGAACGAGCCAGTTAATTAGGCGGTCTGGAGGGAAGGAGGAAAATCCCCCCCCCCCCAGGAAAGAGGTGCAAAGTGGGCGGTTTATAGGTGGGTTTATCTGTTGGAGTTGGATCTACCAAAAAAAAGCCTCACCGAAATTCGGGTTTGTCTGTGACCCGAGATGAAATTAATTCCTTTCTACCTTCTCTCACACTAAGCTCGGGCCTAGAAGAAGGGTACAAGACAGATGTCAACCGTGGTTGCGATCACTATCGGGGAAGATGGGGAGCTACCTTTGGGGGCTTTGAGAAGATGTCCCAAAAACTGCCCGCTTCCTATCGCGAATGGCGTAGGATATCCGGCCTTTTGTTGGACTAACGTAGCTAGAGCACACACACAAAAAGGAAAATAATCCGACATGGCAGAACGGCGGTTGAAAAAAGGGTACCTTCCATCAAGATAAAGCGAGCATAATTCTTTGCGCAGGTATTTCTTCGAGGCTTATCTTGCTGGTGTCAAGTTTTCATCGGGAACGCCGGTTTTTTTGTTTAAACCGAATCGCGGGATCGCTGTGCAACAAAACATGCTGCCAACTGAGGCGTGTAAAACAGCTTCAACAACCCTACGAATAAGTTCCATTCCACGCGTTAATGTTAAAAGTAAATTCTGGTGGCAACTAGCCGCCAGAGACACATCGGTGTGTAACATCCAGCAAGGGCTAATGGAACACGGCTACCGTTGTGTCGTTTCGACTGCAAACAATTGACTCACATTCTGAAAGAGATTTCCTTTCCCTCCCTCAAACAATTCCGCCAAACATTCCGACTAGAAAGCTTAACGCTTGGAATGGCTCGCCGGTGCTTGGGCACTCATGGCAAAGTCTAAATGGAATTTTTTGAATTCAATCTCCCAAACGGAACGCTCCACACACTCCTGGCTCAACCAAATTACACCGATAAACATTAGCCTAATCGTGTTTGGTGAAAATGGGCTCCTACCCTGCGTCCCCGCGACCAACGGCTCCCCCGATCCGTTCCACTTCGCGGTCACTGCTGCCGTCGACGGGTGGTGGGGAACTGGTTATTAAGCTTCCAAACGCCTTCGCCCGACCCTCTGGGCTGGGCGGCCTCTAAAGGTGAATGGGACGGGAAATATTTTGACAGTTATGTGATAGTTATGTGTAGCCGTGGTCATCTCCATCGCCGTCTTCTTTCTAGGAGCGAAGAGGTTTTTTTCTTCAGCTTCAGGTTCTTCAGCTTCTGCTTATCGGCAACATTTAATCAAACCACACAGAGAGTGACACAGCGCAAAGTGAATTGGAATCATTTATCTTCTCTTTTTTTCACTTTGTTTCACTACAGCTACAGGCGGAAACACCGTGTTTGATGTTTGATCTTGTATTCAATTGTAGAGCTGAGAATTGAAGATGGGGTTCGCTTCTGGAGCGCTTTCTCAAAAAAGAAAAGTACCCCGAGGGACTTATAGACAGCGAACTGCTAGAGCAACTTTCTTAAGCCGGGAATAATTTAGAGATAATTACTAAACGCACCGCCTACATCCCACTGCTGAAGACTTCATTTCGGTGAACATCCACCTCATTTCCAATCGAAAATGAAGTCCGCGATGTACTGCAACCCTTTGGAATTATCATAATTTTATCATTAGACGCACCCACGGACTGGCTTTGTTTTTCTTCCACTGCAGACTTCAAATTAATCGACCGCATGCTTCTGGAACCCGTTCAAAGATGCACCTTTTCTAGCCGCGCTGGAAAGAAAACGAATACAAGAGTGGCATTACAATGACTGATTTTGTTGGGACTATCTCTGCGAGCGATCTTCCTCTCCAGGTGACTTCTTCATCATTATCGGAACCCAAACAGAGAGCAAAAAAAAAAACCAAAAGCGCACACCTGGGGACGACCCCGGGTGCAATTAATCATTTTAACGAGCATGATGATTTAATTAGGTGCCTTTAAGAAGAAGTGCCTGGTCGGGCGAAAAAAAGGGGTAACCGAAGCCCGAAAGTCGACCAAAACGATAAAAGAAAAGTCAAACATTAGAGGGGGTGGAGTGTCACACTGTGCCATGGTGTCCGTGTGGATTGATTGATGTTGCAGCTGGCGATGAGGCGTTTCCGCGACCGTCGCTGCACTGTAGGTGGCCTCATTTGACTTCGAGTTTTCTCTCTGCCCATTCTGTACCCCGTCACGCGCATTCCGGTCGTGTCAACCGGTATGGATTATCGCGATAAGTCTCCTAGCCCCTAGAAATAGACAACAACGTCGCGATGTGTTGGTCGAGGTACGCCCACGGTGCATCTTCACGTGTGGGTGGACGTGTGTATGCCGCACAGCTCTATCGCAATCCGCTGCAGAAAGATGCATTTTTCAACATCACCGTCACACGTACACTTAACACACGGTGAGTGATGTTTTGTCATTCGTGTTGCTGGATTGCTGAAATCCGTGTGTCAGTCACTCAACAGTCGCACGTGACAGCACACGCTTTTACGCGTGGGGCGCGTTGGTGGCTGGCTGGTTTTACTCAACTCACCACTTTAGGTTTAACCTTTTTTCCCCCTTTCCAAAACCATTTAACATACTTTTAACCTCGTTCTTCTTTCATTTATTCTCTATCACTAAAAAACAGAGTCAAGAAAATCACAAAAAGCTGTAAATAACGAAATAGCGTGGTCGGTGGCGTGCCTTCCCTTTACCCTTAAGTCTCTAGGCCCTGGGACGGCGGCCTATTATCAATTTTTATCACCCGAAAAGATTTCGGACGCATTAAGCCCAAATCAACTGAGCAAGGAAAGGGGGGAAAAGAAACATAACGAAGCATATGATGACTCCGCTTATGAATGGCGGTCGCTGTGTGTGTGTTGTGCCCGTCTTAAACCGTCGCGGGGCGGCCGGCTGTGCGTTCCAGCATCCAGCCAGCAGCATCACCAGCCCGTCGCAATGACACCAGAACCATAAAAGAATTGATTTCTCGTAAATGCGCCAAGCGCGGTGCAATAAAACTCTAGCCTGTCTGTGTGTGTGCGCGCGCTAGTTATGCGGCCCCTCGGAGCGGGCCCCGAGACCCGGGAAGGGGCCCACTCCATCGGTTAAGCGCAGCACGAAGTGGTGTCATATAAAAATATGATTTGATAATGGATCTGGCCGTTCCGGCCGGCAACATCCATCATCCCGTGGCATGGGGACGGGAGGCCAGCATCCCATCCTTCAGTTGGGTAGAGAAGAGAGACGCGAGCGAGAGAGAGTGAGAGACTAATTGATTTAGTAAAGCATCCACATGCTGTGTTGTGGTCGCCCAACTAGCCGGAAAGGAGTGGCTGTAGAACATGCGGGTTGTTGCGGTGGGGGAGAACTTTCTTAAAGGCAGCAGCAGCAAGCGGGGAGCAAAAACGAATTGAGCCCTGAGTGGATCTATAAAAGTTTTATGTCCCCCGGGAGCTGTTTTGCCGTTGTCGGTGGAGCACACGAGCGTTCTGGGTTTTTTTTTGGAATTAGTAGCTCTGTTTCCAGGTCCGTTCGTTTGTTCACAACTTTCTTAAAATGTGTAATTTCTGTCTTCCTTTTTTGTTTCAATCTTTGCAAAACCAACAACAACAAAATCACCACTAGAGTGCTATAAAACAAATGTTTTCGTGGAAAAAGGAAGTGACCAGTTTCTTCTACCAAACGCTCGTAAAATTAACGATAATTAAGCTCCGGGGCGGCTTCGGCACTGGATGCGCAAAACCATTTAGCATTCCTTGAAATACTTAGCGCAAGAAAAACGAGTTTTCTAACCATTTTTTTCCCTCTCTCTCTTCTCTATTCCAGGTAAGCAATCGATGTCCATCTTGCTGCTGACAGATATCCAAACCAGATGCTTTCCGGCTGCTCTTCCTAGTTCTGTGTGTGTCTGTGGAGTAAAATTCACTCAATCCAACTCGCTTTACGCTTAAAGTTGATAACACAAACGCACACTTTATTACGCCGATTACGCGTAAATCTCACTCAACCCCCTCGGTTAGGTCAAAAGGGTATGTTTGAGATTTCCCTTCCCTGATATCCATCCCCTTGCAAACACCTCCCGCACCCAAACGCGATCACATTGGATCCGACGTACGCGAGCATCAGCGGCACGCTGCCGGCCGGTCAGCGGAATTCCGGCAAAATTTTCGCAAAATTCAAACACATGAACTATCCATTTTTCCGTAAATCTGAAGGTGTGTATCTGAACAAAAGTTTCTCGCTCTGTTTTGTAGTGCTAGTCTGTTTATCTGTGTGTCTGTGTGTGTGTGCCTATGTATGTATTTTAGGAGAGTGTGTGTGCAGTAATGATAGTTGTATTTGGAGCTCCCTCGAAAATTAATGATTTATGCGCGTTATCGATGGTGTTTCAAAAGGGTAGCACATTCGATTGCCTTCCACTTAATGGGGTACGAATGCCAAATTTAATGCTGAAATTCCGAACGCTAATGAAGTAGCTCGAATGCGCAAACTAGCTCGTTTGAAAGCTTTCCTTGAGGGAGAGAGAGAGAGAGAGAGCAAGGAGGATCTATAATGAGCTGTATTTAATAATCAGCCCTTTAATGCATGGGCATATATTTCCCTTCTGGAATGGTTTTAAAGCCAGTGTTTCTCGTTAGCAGTAACAGCAGTTGCTGCAGGATATTGTTGATCTACGACTGACGCTACCTGGGACGCGCTCGTTGTTGCGCAAGGTAAACCACACTCTATGTATATGCAGCTCATTACCATTGCAATAGGCTTAGCCTATTCGCCCATCCAGAAGAAGATGCCCACAAGGGACGTGCTCCAAGATTTGCTGCACCTTTCCCAAGATGGGATGTAAACAAAAGAGCTGAAGAACGAAGTACGTTTCTTGAAGAGTACCTTCCCTATCTCATCCATCCAATCGATTTGGTACGGCACGGTGGAACCTCAATTATCTCGCAGCAAACGCAGCTCCAACAGGACGCCGGTATGCGAGATTGATGCCAAAACATCAAAACCTGGCCCGAGATTCCCGCGCAGAACAGACAGAACGCGCGCCTAAGCGAACATGCCGTTTTATTTATGCTGATGACGATGTAAATATTCCATTTTTGCGCTCCAGAACTGCGCCAGCAAATCCTCGCTTCGACAGTCCATTAGTAAAGACGACTTTATGTCGTCGAACGGCAACGGACGAGGAAGGGCAAAAGACACTGGGCGAAACAGTGCGTCCGCGTCCATTTACGCGCAGGCGGCCATAATTTTTCGCTGAGCACCACCACCATCGTGCTCCCCTGGGTGTCCCCTTATGCCAGCTCCAGAGGTACTGCCAAGGGTGGCAGTAGAAAATGGCACTCATTAATCAAGCGCCGCGAAGTTCATCAGCGGCGGATATAGTGGCGAGGGACATCAACCAGCGTGTGCTGCGTTGCGTATGCGAATTCGCGTACTTTATTTGCTGGCGTCACTCAACGCGGCGAGGGCAATAAGTTTCCGTTTTCTGTCTGGTACGGTGGCGGCGACCCACACTCGCTGCGCGTGTGTACACGTTCTCAGCGACGGAAAAGAAGAGGGCGCGCACATGGCGAGAGGGAGAAGAAGTGTGTTCAGCCCACTTCAGCGACAATTTATTTGATTGAGAGAATTGATTATTACGAGATAATGGAATCATATGTGAGTGGTTCTGGATTTAATGTAAACATTTGTCAACATGTACCGGCAGTGTTCGGAATGCGGAACATTCGATGCATTCTTTTTTTTTGGGTGCTCTCGGGAACTTGCCGGGCCTTTGCCACTAAATAAAGGAGAGTTAAAGAGGAGGACACAACAATTCCCAAACCATTGATGCATGCAAGCTCCCGGCGAAACGTTCGCTTCGTTTCTTTGCCGATTTCGATTTTCGGGGTCCATAATTCTATTTACTCTCCTGATTGCACCGTATAATAATGCAATATAGCGGACTGAGCGACAATCCCGAGTGGGTTGGATGTTCGTTTTGCCTTCTTTCCTCTATGTATGACACAGACCGGGACGATTCGATTTTTGCAAAATAAAACCTCGCTCGCGTACCTCCAAGTACGCCCGACTAGCTCTTGCTGCTAGCGGCTGCTTGCAGAACCAAAAACAAAAGCGAAACGAAAGTCTGTATCTAGCAGCGTCTTTCGCTACGGAGCGCTCGAATTGGGTGATCATCCGATTCCCAATCTGGCAAACAATCATCAAGATAAATCGTTAGCCCGAGCCGGAGCAGAGCGTTGGTTTGATTTCTGTTCACTTTGTCTTTGCCAGCGTGCTCTAAAAAGGGCTCTGGTTGGTTGGTTGGGAGGTGCGAGTGCTGTTGTAAGATGTTGCTGAAAATCTGCTACCAAGATGCTGATTGCTGCAAACGAAGAGGAAGAGATACGACAACGTACCAACGTGGCGTCGTCCTAGTTTCCGGTACCGACCGTACCAGTGTGTCCCTCCGGAAAGGAGCGTTGCTCTCGTTGGTACAGTATTTATCACGGACGTCAACACGATGGATCAATATGTGGATGTGGCATGGTATTCGGTTGGAGGATGGGAAAATTTACTACAACAAAAGATGAAATATTTCAACGATCCTGCCCAATATCCCCCGTTTTTTCCTGTCCAGCAAATCGACGTTGGCGTCGTCGTTGTCGCAGTAGCGAGCTTAAATGCAATCGGTACCCACACACACACTGGACATATCCCTGGTTCGTGCTACTGCTAGGGAGAGAACGCTATTTGTGCAAACCGTGGCGTACCCGGTCGTCGTCGTCCAACGTCGTCAACTGTGATTTTGTATAGCACTCTCCTTCTACGCTTCCTTCTGCTGTTTGTTGTGCTGTGTTTGCTGCTAAACACCCTCCTTCTGTCCTGATGGTGCTTCCTCATGGTCGCTTCCAACCAGAGCTGCAGCCAGAAGCACGGCAGGAGCGATCGTTCGCCAACCGTTTGCATCAAGTGGCTGCAGATACAACAAAAAAAACATCTTTCGACTATCAGCTGTATGGTGTGTGTCTCTGTGCCTGCTGGAGTGCTGCTTTCAACACACGACCATATACAGAATAAAAAACGGTGCAACAGGAATGGCAGGCTAGGAATTTGAAACCGTACAAAAATGGTTGGGGGACGACAACACCCGTGCATGCGGGCGACGTAGATAAATATATTTGTTTACCTCAAAGCGTCTGCAAAGCGTCTCTTTCTCTTTTGGTTCGAGCACAGCCGGGGCCCCGATACAAAAAGACGCACCAACAGCACAGACGGTGGCAGATAGCATGGACCCTGTGTTAGCAAGCGAGTGAGTCGTCCGCAATCGTAGAGTTACCCCCACACTTCGATTCCTGCTCCAGTTTTGGGCCACCAGAAGTCACCGGCGACTTGGCGACTCTCGCGCGCCGCGTCTTGCAAGACACTTCCTGTAAACTGCCTGCGGTGAATTGTTTGCCCCGACAAAGCCGAAGATCTAGCAGCACAGCAAGGAGAGGAGCGTGCAAGTTGTCTACAAGTGTGCTCCATAGAAGGAGCTGCTGCTGATTGGCCTCCGGATGTCGACTGCATTCGTGTCGTGCGCTTCGTACACTGGGGTTTTGCTACCAGCAGCAGCAGCAGCAGCAGCAGCAGCATCTACGGAATGCATAATAAAACATTTTTGGGATCGATCTTTGGGAAAATTTAAATATTGTCTTTACAATGTCGCCCGCACTGTCGGTCCGGCCAGAATTGGTGCGGAGCAACTGCCGATCGAAGATGCCGCCATGTTTAGAGCGCAACTGTCAAAATACGGTCCCGCTGATGGCATTGTTATGTCACCGCAGTTCAAGTGGTAGCGGCTGTGCTTAGCGAGTGAGAAAGGGAGATAAAGCGCAACAAACTGTCTGGCGTGTTGGTATTTGGCTTCGGTGGTGCTACAAATAATGTGACAACGTGAGTTTGCCACTTAATTATACTACCAACTCGTGCAGTGTGTTCTGCAGTTAGTAGTGCCGAGGGAAGCATCTCTCCCACACAGGAATGGAAGAAGTAATGGGGGAGGATCCGAAAGATGAGTCCGTTTTGTTGACCGTTTATGCATTAATTTCGTTATCGCAGCCACCCTGTCGGAGCTGCTTGATGTGCTCCGAATCGGCCGGCTTTCTGCTCAATTGGAGCTCCAGTCAGCCAGTGGAGTGGTCGAATTTAATCAGCATTCAAACACCAACACACACACACACACAAGCGCGCGCCCACTTGAGCGCCGGTTGCTTCTCTTTTCGCAGCCGCCTAAAGGCTGCTTGCCGGCGCGAGGCTTAAAAGCTCGCTGTTAATAATATGTTTATCTAAATGGGCACTTCCAGTGATTTAGCACGTTTGAATCACCATTGCTCATCGTCCTCCCTTCGGGTGGTTCGAGTGCTTTGATTGTGTTGGAACTCGCACTGGAGGACCTCCGAAACACCATCTGTGGTTCAAACACACAGTCCTAACCCGCTGCAGATGGGGTAGGGCATAACGTGCCTTTTTTTTTATTAATTCTCACCCTTTGGCACCCTCTTGGAGCTCTAGCTGTACGCATCGAGCTGTGAAGTAGCTCTGCCGGCCACCACCTTTGCGTAGATTATCGTGGGTTGATCACGGGGTCGCTGCGAAGCGTTTGAATTTCTCACGGCACCTTCTCTTCCATCGGCAAATAAAGAAGGCAGCAATATGCACACGCAGGCCCCGATCGAAGTATGCGAACCATTCATACCGAATACAGGTCAATGCGGGCCGGGGCTCGTATCGGGCGGCTGGGATCGAGACTATTTTATGGCTCTGCCTGCATCAAAGCCACTCCCGGCGTTGGTAGCGCTCTGGAAGTGCGGTAAGCCCATTTATCTTCGACTCTACGACTGGGGGTGTGGGGTGATCTCTCCCGCCCAGTGCGGCATCAAACAAACCCATCCCCGATTTCTTTACGGCGTTCAATAAACATGCTGCTTGGAAGTGGTTTGCTTGCTTCTTTGGAAACCATGCACACGGTGTTTTGCTTCCTTTTCTGGGAGCCCTCGCGTCCCAACATGGACAAAACGGGCATTAGAGACCACCGCCGCTGCAGTTGCTCCACGGTGCACACGGTGACAGTTGTGCAGCGATTCATCTGCCAGTTTTCTCGCACAACTGTCACTCCGTGTGCAATCTGATGTGTATGTGTCCTCCCGTTCATTAAGCTCCCATCAGGGGGAAGAGTGGATGGATGTTCGCAAAATGGCAGCCGGCTCGCGGTGAAACGGCAAAACCACAACCAAATCCCGATCAATCGATCTTGATTGCCGATTGGATGGATTGGCTTTAAATGAGCGATTGATTGAACGTCCAGGTCCTGGAATTCGGCATTGTTAACTTGCACGATATCCAGCGACCTGAGGCCTACCTGTAGTTGGGATGGTAATTAAAATGGACACTAACCTGTAGGGAAATCAATCTTCAAACTAGCCCCTGTACTGTCGATGTATCGTAATCCTACCTCCCGTGGAAGGAAGACATTGATGTTGTACGGTTCATAAACTCATCTCCCAAGCAATTAGTGCACCAAATGACGAAATCGGGTGACGGTCAGTCGGTCGTTCTCGGATGTCTTCCCACTGACCCCTTTGCGTGCGTTCCGGACATTGTACTAATTAATCATACCGTTCCGGGGTTGGCTGAACACGAATGGGTTTACGTTTAAGGTTCTTTTGAAGTGTCTTTCTTTTCGGCCCCAAAATCCCCCAAAACGCTTCGGGGAGAACATTGCGTAAAGGTTCGTTGCGCTTCCGGAGCACCGGAACACCCCTGTCGCACCGGTTGAAAGAGACCGGATAGTTCTTTAATTACTTACACCAGATGCCACTCCGACGTTTGAATCTCTCTCTCTCAAACACACTGTGCGGAGCAGCGCAAGATCATTTCTCCCCGGGTTTTGAGCAGTCGGTACTAAATTCTGTCATCATCTGTAACTTTGCCCCGCTGCGATGGGGTGGTAGGCAGTTGTTTAAATATAGACATGTTCACGCAAACGAATGCGTCGCGTTGCAGAGCCGATGTAGACGATTTGTTTCCCTCCATTCCTTCTACACCTTTGGCGTGAGCAATATGTGTATGTGTGATCTGGAAAAGCAATGTTTCTTTCCACTGTTTGCTTGAGCGATTGTATCCGCACCCATATGGAGAGTTTTGTTTTGGTTTCCTCCTCCCAGGGCACTAAACCTCGGAAACCTCAATTGAGGTCATAAAATTCAAAAATCGATGAACCATGGATTTGTATACCATTCTGCGGCTCACGCTCTGGAGCGGAATGCTCGTAAGAATATGTTTTTAATGAACGTTGCTCGTACTGAGACTGGGGCAGAGAGCCGAAACTGGACGACTTTACAGCGAAGCAAACAACGACCCGGTTGGTTTAATAGCTTCGAGTGCGCGTTGGAATGTAAACGGCGGGAGCAAAAGCAATGCAGCTGTTTCATGATGTCAGCTACAAGCTACATGCTTCGGAGCCTCGAGTGTGACATTAATAAGCTGAATTTTTAAGCAATTTGGTGAAACAAAACCACATACTTGTTTGTGTCGCTTTCTGGAGAAAGAATCAAGAGATTGTACAGAACGCGCGTGAGTCGTGGACTTGGGGCTTGATTATAGCCTTTCATGCCGATCAGAAAGCCAACGGCTCGCATCGTGCATCGTTATCCATATGGGATGGGTTACATTCTGGAGTTTCTGGATCGGTTCTCAAAATGCAAAAGGGGCATTCCTTCGGATCACCCGGAACAGGTCGTGTGAGCTGTTGCGTTACAGCTGGTCGCCACTTGCTCGATGCTGTTTGCCTTCCAAAACCTCCAAAGCTCGGGATCATAGTTATTAATTTGAATAATGATACACTGCCTCGAAACTGACCCCCGTCTTTACAGCCTGGTACGCCCTCGGTTCGTGTCAATTTCCAAAGGACCTCTTCCACTGTGGAATACAAACACGCTCACACGCTCACACACACACTGACAAAACAAAAAACCAGCTCTTAAAGATTAAACCGATACAATCAAAACGCTACCGGATGGTGCGAACGAATGAACACGGGTCGAGAAATGAAAAAAAAACAACACATTTTCGAACACACCCCAACGCTCCGATTCCGTTAGGTTCTGCACTGAACCATGAAATGAAGGCAGTGAGACAGTCGGGGAGGGTGGCAAGGAAAAATAGTCCGGACACTACTACTTCATCCGTGTAATTTTCAAACGACCCACAGCGTAGATCCAATGATGGAAGTAACCTTCCCCCAAGGGGATCCCGTGGAGGAGGAAGAAATTGCCGATGAAATTTGTCTTTTGCATTATAATTAGTTCGTTCCAGGGTTAGCCTGGACAAGGTTTTGCGGAAACTTTTCTGGATTTTTTTTTTGTTTTTGTTTTTGAAGTTCAAATGTCGAAAATCCTCGCTTCGATCAGGGTTCAGTGCACGTTTCTGCGCTGATGAAGTGCTTTAAGCGACGCCTTGTGCCTTTGAAATTACGCCCGAAACAAGTAAGTGCTTGAATGATCAGAATATTTTATAAGAGAAAGATCGTAGTATACGAAGTATTTGTACCAGCACACGAATCCATCGTTGAATTCGTAGATTCGATACGCACCCAACATTCGAGCAGTTTGTTGAAGGGTGTCTCAAAGCTACTCCACAAAGCAAACATTCGACTCGCGAGTGTTGGAACCGATCAATCCAGTTGATCCGGCTGTCGTTGTTTCGGAGGGCAACAAGCAAAGCAAGAGCAACCAAAAAAAAAAGGCTATTAAGTAACACAATCCCGACGAATTCGAAGCGACCATATCGAATTATAGGTTTCCTCCCAAATCGGCACCCTTGCGACCCTTTTTGGAGGATCACCTCGCTATTTCGCTTATTGTTTTCTCCCTCTAGCCAAACAAACAAACCCACAATAAAACGGTTTGCGCATCGTGGAATGCTCACAACAACAACAAAAAAAACGTACCGACGAGTGTGAAATTAATTGAAAATTAATCGTAAATAGTTCGCGTTACGCAAGCGGTGCGAGTTCCCCAAACTCCAAGAAGCCCGTAAATAAATAGAAAACAAACATCAAAGTGATTCAAAGGAATCAATTTAGATGAGTATGTATGTGTGTATGTGTGCATGTGTTCATAGAAGCGGCACCCATCAGATCAGGTCTGGATGAGGTGTTCTTCTCCACCGAGAAAAAAAAACTCCATTCGTTAGTCCCGCTTTTTGGGGGCGATCCTCCGAAGATGAATCGATCGTTTATCATAGATCCACCTAGAATACGGCCGCCGCGGAAAACGGAGCCAAAAAAGACGGCCCAACACACGTTGACCCTGCACGCGGCACACGAAGGTCTCGGTCAGGTTTATGGTCCCGGCACTGCCGCAGCTCCGCTTCAGGGGGAGGATCGCTAATTTTCGAATGGGCCCATAATAAAGCATCCCATAAATCATGGGCTAATGAATTCTTCCTCCGAAAATGGGCAGGAAAACGACTGAAGAAAATTCGAAAAAACTCTCTTGCTTCTCTTCTTCCTCTCGCCCTTATTACGACTTGTTTATACGTACAAACACACTCACATAGGATGTATGGCGTCGATCGACAATTAATTATTTCGCTCCTCCAAGCACGAACAGTGCCCAGCACACAGCGTTCGTGCGCACACTTGACTTTTTGGGGTCGTAATAAGAAAATATAATACCGCGCCTAACCAAAACAACATCCCGCGCCAGATGTGCGCGGTCCGTTTCGGCTTTTCGGCCCAACGAAACCCTTCAAACGCGCATCCTGGGGTCATGCCTTCTTCGCAGGCACGATGCACACGCCGCGCACCAGTACTGCGCGGGTCCCGCCGTGACCCTTTGCGAGCTCGTTTGACAGTTGAAACCGTTTGTTTACATCTGCACCCGCCCGCCTGACAGTCATCGTCGTCGTGGTCGTCGTCGTATGGTGCTCAGCTGCCATACGGCTGGTGGAATGCCATTTGCGCCAGGCTTTAACGGTAACGGCCCACTCCATGAAGCGACCCTACACTGAGAAGGACCCAGAAGAAGGGAAATACATCTTTAGCTGTGTTCGTGCTTCCTGGTTTCCAGCCGGTTCGAAAGAGTTCAGCCGGCGTGTGTGTTCTGTATATGGAAATAGCTCCATTAATCATTTCCCTCCCAAATAATCGCCCATTAGTTATGGCGAACCATGGGACACCCCAATCCTCTATCGGGATCTCTTCGGGCAAGGGAAAGATCGAGAATTGGGTCGCACACACACAGGGCTCCAATGGGAAGAAAGCAAATGTTAAAATAAAACTCGGCGCTTGCTCGGACATGCTAAAAACGCTCGGTCGATCGTGACCACTGGCCGGACTGGCTAGTCACGCAACGGGTGACCCATTAACTATGACATCTTCGCTTAACCTGCGCTGCGACATCGTTTAGACAGGGGTCCCCGGAAACATAACGTGGAAACTATGCTAAAGTCGCGGCCTCAATCACCAAACCCAAAACAAAACAACAGGAAAGCTCGCTTTTCCCCAATCGTTCAGACTCGATCATCATAATTTGCTTCGTTCGTTGGAAGATCTGTACACACTAACACATCAACATTTCCGGCCACTAATTTGTGGCTATCTTCAGCTCCAGGAGAGCTTCTTTGCTGATGACCTTCCCGGGGCCGCTTGGCCGTTGATGATCGTCTGAGATTTTCAATCGATCCACGCCTACCTCTCACGCTCCACGGACTATTGTCTGGAGGGAAAGAAATTAGCAATGTCCAACATCTTCCCAAAATAATCCGTCGATTGAGAGCATCATCGTTTCACTGCGATGATGAGAAATGAAGATGAGCTGTATTATAGCAATACAGCACAATTTACGTACCAATTTCTTGTTACTACTGATGCGGAATTTCCTCCAAAACTTTGCTTGATGTGTCGCAAGTCATTTAAGAGACTGGTGGGCGGTAGCACTTTCTCCAAAGAATTAACCCTCCACCTCCCGAACACCCATTAAGTGACACCGTAATGAACGCAATTGAGGAAAAGCTCATCAGCGCTGGCTGATCTAAAGCTACGGGGCACTGATAGCACTGGACAGCTTTTGGGGAAAGTTTGCAAATAGAAGAAATTGGAACCTCGGCGAAAGAAAGCGACGCCGGTGCAAAACTGTCAAAATCTCACCTTACATTATACGGGGTAGGGTGGGCGATAACAAGAGAGATGGTCCTCACCGCCATCAGCTTTCGGGCATTCCCTCGCTCTCTGTTTGTGACACTGACAGCACCCATTTGTTCGGGCATTGGAGGCGACAGAGAAGGAGGAGGAAGTAAAAATTTTCAGCTTCGAGCCAACATTAATTAAACTGTCAATACCGATTGCCCCGATACGGAGGGCGCAAAGTGTTCGCGGAAAATCCCGGCTGCCGGGTGTGCGCTTGGCACGAACGGATATGTCCAGGCAGACATCGTCCACGCCATCGCTGCCATCCCATCGACGGGAAATCTTTTTGCACGAAAAGCTTCGCACTGGTTTTTTTTCCTCTTCTTTTGCTGCTATCGTACCAGGTTTTTCGCTCTATCCATCCTTACTGTCAAACTTCTTTTCATTAGAAAGTTCAACCGAAAAATGGGTAGAACGTCCGAGAACGAGAAAAGGAGATGCCCGCAACCCACACGATGTCCTCTGTCCGAGCGATTGGCTTCCTTTTTTTGGCTGCTGGATCCTCCTGAACAGAATGTAGATGACTTTTTTCTTCCTTTTCCTGTGTGTGTGCCCGCCCTATGTTACTAGCAGGGAGACGAACAGATAAAAAAAATGCGCCCAATCACCGCCATCCTTCTCGCATGGCACACCAGACACCAGAGGATGGTGAAAACTTTCGCCCGCCCGGTTCTGCTTCGGTCATCTTTTGGTTATTTGACCGCATCCCGTTGGCAATAGAATGCTGGAGTGGCAGCGCAAAAGTTGCAGCAGCCCCCAAAACCCCATACCAGAACGGCACTGGCACAGGCGCTTGGGATGGCACTGATAAACGACGAAAGTTTTGTCGGCACGAACGGACAGTGAACGATTTCCCGGATCCGTTTTCACAGCTTTTTTTTTTCGCAAGAGAAGATCCGCGGTTCTGGGCTGTGCAGTGTGGCCTCGTTGCCTTAGTAACAAAACGATATCAAAGTGAGAAGTGCCATCACGATATCGTAAGACCCCTCCTGTTCCAAAGGGGAATACCTGTAGGAAGCGTAGAATGGCGCAACGAAGATAGACCTTGCTGCGAAATACTTTATCCTTTCGCGCTGCTCCGACGCGAAACTTAGCAATATCTTTATCCAAGGTTTTTGCCCAAAACCTATCTCAAAAGAAACCGCACCGAGCTCGGCGCCATGAATACCCGGCGTGCTAGGTAACTCGCCGGGAAAAATCATTTAGTTCACCCCAGGACCGCAGAGTGTGTATGTGTGTCTTTTTTTTTCGGCGCTGGAGCTATTTTGATAGAAAAGTGGAAACCCTGCGCGAACTTTGCGGTGGCCTGTTGCTCTCCGTCACCGTCATCTTTGGCCTCGTGGCGACGGTGGCGTTTGTCGTCGACGACAGCCGCAGAGATGAAAGCGGCAGCGGAACTTAAATCGGATAAAAAATGTTTCCACCCAGCCGCTAGTTCGCTCGCAGTTTGACATGTAACGCAGCAGCAGCAGCAGCAGCAGTAGCAACAGCGGCCCCCGGGATGTCTGGCAGGCACAGCATCGTAGTCGGTGGATATTCGGGAGCTGGGGGATTATTCTCGCCCAGCCCGGCAGAACCCGGAGCGCACGCTTGCCCCCGAAACGTTCACGCAGTGTTTGTGTGTGTGTGTGTGTGTGTTTTTGAGGGATGGGAGTCCTCCTTTAGTGCCGCGCGGAACCTTATTTATGGCACCGATGTCAAAGTTTAATGGTCTCGCACGGGCCAACGCACGCACGGCGCACGGTGTACCAGCGGCATCAAAATATTTTCCCAACTTGCGGCGTGTTCCAAATTGGGAGTCGTAGCTCCCTGGCTTGTCGTGTCGGGTTGTTCTTCTTCTCTCTTTTTTGGGGTTGCTACTCCAACATTTCCACTTCACAGAGTTGAGTTGTTTGAACACGGCTCGGTGTGCGAGCGCGACCGGTTTGAAACAACACCAAACGGTGTCGAACTGTTCCTAAGCTGCCCCCATGTGCCCCCTGAAGGTAGGATTTTACTTTATTTTTTTTTTTGTATGAAAGATCAGTTTTTGAAGCGTTCTCTCATTTCTCTCGATGGATGTTTTTCTTTCTGATGAGTGGATTTACATGCTGCCTTCGCTCGGTGGTGGTGGTGGCAGCGACGGCGATGAATCTCCAAGTGGTGGCCGTGGATTAGTGGAGGATGTGCTGTTCAAACACTTTCCCAGCGTTTTTAATCTTCAAAAGGTTTTCGCCCTCTCGCCACCTCGGCATTTGGACGGGGAAGTACAAAAATAACCGTGCCAGGGGAGGGCAAGCCATCAAGCATGGTGGACCACGAGCCACTGCAGAACTATTGATGTCTTCGTTCGTTTCTACACACTTTTTGATCAACTCCAGCCTAAGCAGGCCGTTAATTTCGCACACTTAATCAAACGAGTAGCGGCAGCCCCCCAAAACCCGCCTCGGCTAGACTTGGGGGTTCTCCAATCGCTAAGCCAATCGACACTTTGTGAGGGGTCGACGAGCTAGAAACCATTTCCCAGCCGCATCCCATTTGTTTTTGACATTTCTATCAATGGGTTTCGGTTTTCTGGGGGGAAAGATTTATCGCCTCCGGTACGGATCGATCTGTCGTCGGAAACTCCCGCGTGGACTGGGGTAATAGTAGGGAGGCAGGAGGACAATCTCCCAGTGCGATACCACACTTGACCCGTACGAACCCAGGCGCTCTTCCATATACGTTGCGAACGATACACAGGCCCGAAGTACCTGCGCACTTTCTTCGCCACAAACGTTGTGGAAGGAAGAGGGAAGCAAATGTACATGAGAACCTAACAAGCCCTTTGACAGCCTCCCAAGGATCCTTCCCCAACCGTGTGGCAAACAAACAACCATTGAAAGCTAAATAAAGCACAACCAAACAAAGGTATGCCTAATTTAAGAAAAACCCAAACGAAAGGTCCCTTTCCACGCAGGGCAATTGCTGCGGGCGGAGACCGATGAAGTAAGGCATATTTCATAAATTGTATTATATTGTAATTTTCCCTCCTCGTGCTTCACCCGTCCACAAACCGTCCAAGTGGATGTATGGATCGATAAATCAAACGCACCCGATGGTGGAAGCGAAAGCGAAGTTGAAAAATGCGCTGCCATGTAGCGACCAAAAAGGCGCAAAAGCCGCTTTTGCTGAGGTCCCCGGAGGCAACAAAGTCACCGGTAAGCTTCACCCTGAAAACGGCAAATACAAACACGGGGACGGGGTACCGTTGGCATTGGCCAATTGTTCCATCTCTCGGTGCGTCACATCTGATTTGAAATTGGGTTCCCAAAAAAGGAACCACCGCTCACGGGGGGATTCGTACTGTGTATGTTATTGAATCGAGCTCGATAGGGGATGAGATGTCATTCAATTCTAATAAATCATAATCCTTTCGAATTGCCAATCCGGCCGCCGAGTAAGTGAGCGAATTGTGTACCGTTGACAACGAACGTCCCGAAGAACATAGGTTTCTCGTCTTCGCGTCGCATGTGCGCCGACTTTGTTAGGAATTTCTTCTACAGCGCACAAGCACTGGGAGGATTTTCGGAACAGCGGCTTCCAGAATCGGCCTTCTAATTGCCTATTATTTGCCTTCCGCTTTGCAAAAGCGTTATCTCTCCCTCTCCGAACTGCCAATTGCGTTTGTGTCTTCGAGTTGATTTTCCCTATACACAAATGTCAATGAATGTGTCTTCTCTCCCGCACTGGGTAATAACAACGACCTCAGGGTGGGGCTATGTTGTTGGGACTGCTCCAGCGTCCAAAGCTCTGGTGCTGTTTTTATTATTGCGTAGATTCGATCCAATTAACCGCAAACAGAACTCCGGCCCGTATGTAGCCCGGGGTCCGTCCATTATCAATGGTGGTCCATTGAGAGCGTACCTCACCCAAGGAATGTTAACTTCACAACTTAACCTCACTTTGGGACCGAAAGTTTGCTGCTCCAATAGCCAATGTCTCCAAAACGCAGGCTATTGCAGGCTAAAAAGGAAGTCATCTGAAAGCCCTTCCGGAGCGCAGGAGAGCAGGGGAGCCCGAGATGAAAATAAACAATGGCAGAAGAATGCACCCCCTTCCTGGAGGTTGTTTGTTCCGGAGGCAAAGGAAAGCATGTGGCGCCACTGCGCCACCCTCCGCCACAAAACCGACCCAACCCCGTCGACTCAATTATCGCAAGACAATAGACAATATTGCCTGTGCCATCGACTTGCGGAGGCTTGTCGCATTATCGCATTTCTCCTTTTTTAGTGGAGCCGATGTCGTCGTGCCCGGCTTGTCGCTGGATGGACGCAGGGCACAGTGTCTACCTTTTGCGGTACAGTGAGCGCAATGAGACGCTGTGGGTGCATTGTGTAGTTGGGTTAATTTTGCGTCTGCCACAACACCGGGGCGAAGGGCAGCTCGTTCAACCACTCGTTTACTCGGCAGAATGTGACAGTTTTGCCGTGTGCGGATGCGTACATGGATGTGGCCGTTCCCGCACCGGCGTTCATTCACAATCGCACATCATGAAAAGTAGTCTGTAGTGTGTTTTAATTCTACCATTTGCTGGGATGATGTATGCCTAATAATAAAACCACAATTCTTTCCTTTCTCTCCCTCCCTCTCGTTCCAGGTTCGTATTCTAAAACGGGGATAGTGCGTAGAGTTTGTAAGAACAGTTGGACCATCCATCGTGCGCCGTCGATGTCTGCAACTCAATGCCGTGAGCGTGAGACAGGAAAGCTTGATGCGTTCTTGTTGGTTGGTCTTGCGGTAGAAAAATACTAACACTAAAACCCAGTCCCCGGGACGATAAACCACTCCAAAGCAGCGCACAAGATTAACAAACAATAGACGATTGGTCATCTAAAGAGTTACCTTTTTACCATAAAGCAAAAATCACCCTCCCATTTCCCTGATAGGCCGAGGTCTCATAGCGTTTAACGATACCCTTGCAACCCGCCACCACTCGCACCCTCACACACAACACAAACACACCTTCATCTTTCACCTTTCTTTCCGTGTGCCCGCGATACCATTCGCAAAACTCCTTCACCAATGTTCCCAACATGGGTGAGTGTACCGTTCATTGAACAACGTTGGTTTCGTTCGTCTTGTCTTGTCCATTTCTGTTCGCTTCACCATTTTATCTCTCTATCTTTCTCTCTCTATGTGTGTGTATTTAGTTTGTTATTCTTTTCTTTTTTTCTCCCCAACTTCATTGAAACCCTTATCTCCGCTTTCCCAGCAGCATCACAGGTCCTAACCAGCATCTTAGGCAATTGCAATTTTTGTCTTCTCAAACTACACACACAGACACAAACACACAAACTCTGTTGTTGCAAGTTGTACACGTTGTTTGGCTCGCTAATTCCACCTCTTTTTTCTTACCTCTGTTTAAGCATCTCTTGTTTTTTTCCTATTTTATCTGTTCATGTGTGTTTCTTTCTTCTTTTTTTCCTACTCTTGTTCGTCTCTGTGGCGTCTTGTGGTGTCCCGTTGTTTCTTTGCTTCCTGTGTCCTATTGTCCTATTGCTGATGCGTGTTTTTGATATTTCCTTACATTTCTGTATGTCTTTCCAATGTCTTTCCAACCAATTTGGTTGCACTTTTAAGGTACATATTTCTATTGCTGTTTAAGATCTTGTTGGAATTTCATACCTTTGCAGTCAGCTACATTATGATGAAATGTTGTTGTTTTCTGTTCCAAGTTCTGCTCAACTTGTCAGCCAGCTTTATCTTCATCTTTGATTCAACACACAAGAAACATAATGTTTTGATGTATCCAGGATTACTGCAAACCGAGGCCAATAAATTGGCCCGAAAATGAAACGAAAATAGCACGCAGCAAATGAAGTCGACTAATCTGTTCAAATATTGTGACAAGCATTAATCTTTTCCTAGGCTACTTTCAGCACACTCTCCCCCGTTAGCCATCAGTACTGCGTAGAGCGCTCCCCTAAGAAACGTTTTTGTTCCGCACCTCGGAACAGGTTGATCAACAAACTTGTAAACAGGATTCGATTCTATCGATACCACCGTACGAGCCGCTGCTGCTTTAAGATGACCTTTTGCGTCGGCTCCGTGTCCGTAAAACCAATTTCTTTTACGACCGAACGGGGGGGGGGAGCGTCCAGCGCGCTTGGGTGAAATTCAATTTTCCATCGCCCAAAACTTGCCCGCTGCGCTGCTCTCCCGGTTTTGGGAAGAACAGGTAGTCAGCATTTGGCGTACTTCTTGTTTTTTTGTAATCTTGTCGCCAGTCCCGAGCCACGCCAAAAGTCAATAAATAATGCAATCCCTCGTTTGCCAGGGGGAGGGTTCTTTTGGTGGTTCGTTGCCAGAATGATGATTCGGAAAATCGGGGAAGGTTCAGGGCGAGGACTTTAAGAATACGTACGTACGAGTGTTGCGCTGCAAAACGTCTGAAACTCACGCGTGGAAGGACTTTTTTGATCCGATTGCTGTCCGAAAAACTGCTGTTTGTTGTACTTTCCTTTGCTGTAAATAAATAAACAATTGTGTGTGTGTTTACGTCTCTTTGCAGCTTAAAAAACACATAACGTTTCATTTCATTGAAGGGAAAACAACTTTCGGTATTTTCCAAAACAACTCAAATCCATTTTGTCTTCAGTGTGTGTTTGTGTGTGTACGTGACCGCTGAAGAGCATCGTACCGTCAATTGCATCAAGATTTCCAAGCAAGAGATTCCACATTTTTCATCATCTTAGTTGAAGTGATCAATAGCTTAAAAGGGAGTTGACTCACTCCAAAAAACTGAATTACGTCCCCAGAGGGATAAACGAATCATGGAGCACTGGAGCGTACCTTTTGGGGAGGAATGTATCTGTCTGGAATTCCGATGCACCTTTAATGTACACGCGCTCCTGGGTTACATCAGCGTCCAACGGTCCAATCCAATGTCTTGTCCATATTTGTAGCTGCTCGGGTTGCTGATTTTGTGTTTCAGTTACCTTCCTTTTCCTCTTAATTGCTTCTCTTCATAATCACCTCTCGCTCTCTCGCTCTTTTCTACATTCATTATCTGTCGATCTGAAGATCGTGTCCTGCGCTAAGAGTTCTCCGAGTTCTGGCTGGCTTGTAAATAATTATTCAAATAGCGCCATTCAAAGTCACTTTACACTGCGCAAAAACTGTGTACAAATCCACGGCTCTCACCCTCGTCCCTTCGCTTAATCAGCCGTGCAAGATCACACAATTTGGTGTGGCAAGCGAGGAGATCGTGGCGGCGGAAGGTTTTGTCACGCTCCCGGAGGCCACTCCGGAGCTTGTGCACAAATGTGTGGAGTCGATTTATTGTAGGCAGTTTGTAGCGTTGCTGAAGATATCGCTGCCGGCCTCGCTGCTCATGGAACAACGGTTGCTTACAAGCCACGATGCCTTTTGCTTTTCCATGGCTGCTGCTGCTGCTACTGCTGCTTATGCATGCAAAAGCGAAACGAAGTACTTGGGCGATAGTCGAACCATATCACATAATGACTTCAATTGCCAAGCTTGTGAGCTACTGGAGCCGTAACGTTCTTAGCTTGTTTGGAGTTTGGAGTAGGGGCCTGGTAGAGTCAGGGTATGGCTTCCTATTTGTAAAATTCTATAGGCATTTGTTCCTGTTTTTGTGTTGCTTTTCTTCTCGTCCCCACAAGCCTCACCAGGTATGTGGAGCTGCGGACCGGTGACTGGGAGGCCGCCAGCAGCATTATTATTGCTCGGTCGATTCTTGTTATTTGCAATCCCACCGGGATTACGGCACCAGGCGACGCGACAGCAACAAACGGAAGCATCCACGGGATCCGTTCTAGACGGCCAGCGGCAACGAAAGGGAGAGAGAGAAGCGAGAAGCAGAAGAAGAAAACGAAAAAAAAAACACAGACACTCAACCAACGAACTTTGTCTACTTAGTTCTTATGGTCCTTCCCCACCAACACACCCCGAAGCACGACAAGTACGCATGGAGAGAAAGAGAGCGCTCGCGATTTCCTTTCCGTTTACCTTTTTCCACATACACACACAGCGCACCGGAGCGCGGTTTGGACCTTCCAGCACAGGAATAAATTGACTTTCTTGGTGCTGTTCCGCGCACTCGAGGCAGCAAACTTTTGGCAAAACGCACGAACACAGTTGCGCGGTGTCTTCGGGGGCTTCGAAAAGCATCATCCAGCCTCAATTACAAACTGAATTCATTAAAAAGTCCCGAGCACCGCAAAACCTCCTGGCTGGAAGGAAATCATGCGCAGAGGTGCTTGAGGAAGCATCTCCAAAAAAAACATACAGTACAAGAATCGAACGCAACTTGTCGGCGTCGACAACTTTGAGACCGTTTTTTGTTGTTGTTGTTCTTCTCCTGTAGAATTTGTTCCGTGTTGGTTCGTCTTGGTTGGTCAATAATATTTCTGTGTTTGTATGTCCGTTGTTCTTGTTGGTGGTGATGGAAATCCTTTGGCCAATATTCAACACACGCCCTGACTGCACAACTACGCATAGTTCACGTCATTTGCCTCCAGCTCCCCGGGCCCTGGTTTTTCAAGCAAAGGCTTTGTTTGGGAGCCGCCACCGCCACGGTAATGTCTCGGCCTGGGCCCCATCGCAGGGGCAAACGCTTGCCAGAATGCATACAAAATACGGGACGGGATAATTAATAGCTGTCACAGGCTCGACCGAAGCTGGCTGGGTCCAAGGGGCCTCCCCAATGTTGGGCAGCTAATGCAAGGCGCGTCGTCCAACGCTTTTCCCACTGCTTGGCAGAGCAAGAATGAGAAGAAAAAAAGCCGTCGTTATTGACAGCAATGAAAGTGGCGCAAGGCAGCAGCAGCAGCAACAGCAGTGGGTACGCGTGGCTTACGTACCCGGGAAGAATGTGCCTGTTCCCACCTCTTTGGCAGTGTGTGCTGTTGCGACCAACCAGGCAGCAGGTTCGATCGTCCGAAGCGCAGTTGTGCACGGCCGTCCCTCCCATGGGAAATGCGTCGCGGGAATCGAACCGTCTGCGTCTGCCCAATAGTGGACGGGACTGGAATTACAAATCTAGGTCGGCTATTCGCTTTTATCGATCCGAATGGTCGTTGTCAGCGCGTTTGATCGCCGAGGTACAATCGCAATTCCTGTTTTGTGGGCCCTCTGGACGCGAGCTGACATGACAACCAACAACGGGGATCTGAGATCGTGCACACTCTGGGGACTGTTCGGTGCGACCTAGGCGCATTCTTCCCCAAAACCCCCCGAGGGGATGCTTCACCAACACGGACGGAAGCCTCAAGTGGTAGCTTATTAGTTAACTAGCAGCATCGAGAGAGGGGTAGAGATCTCGTCGCTTCAAATCGTCCATCGGACGACAAGAATCGACAAACAGAGCCACCCATCAATGTGCGCATTTCCTTCCAGGAAGATGATTGGCACATCATCTTTGAAGCACGAGAAAAGGTTGAGCTGTTTGTAGAAAGCACAGCACATATTAAACCATTGACTCTGAGAGACCAACCCACAAGGAGAGGTTTATCAAATTTCCGTACATCAGAATCTTGTGCAAATCTTGCCGGACCTTGCCTGCCGGCTGCCGAAAACTTCCCGCTTTGCAAGTCCTGAACGACCCAAAAACTTATGTCCGTAATCAAGTAACCGATGTAGTTCAATTTGAAGAGTGAGGGGGGTTCGATTTCGGCAGGCACATGTCATGTAAAACGACGATTGGGTTTCATCGTCCCCCGCAAAAGAAAACGAGCAGTGGAGAAGAAAAAAATCCTCTCATCAAATATGTCAATCGTTGTCCACCCAACGAAGAAGGCGTACGACGGACGTTGTGACGGGTGCGTAAACTTTGTCCGGCAAACGTCCCGCCGGTGTGACGTCTTTGTGAACTTTTGTGTGGCCCCGGGGTACACTCCAAAGCCCGCAAGTTGACTATTTAGGAGTACAAAAACGGGAAGTGAACACAAAAAAAGGAATAATAGACCAAACCAACCAGCACCAACCAACCACCTTCTGGGTGTTGTCTGGGAGATCCCTGCCAAATTCGGAGAATCTTAGCAGCGCCCGGGGTTTGTGTGGTAACCGAAAGGAACATTTGACGGAGAAAATGGTCTGACAGCCGCATGACGAGGGTTTGATGAAGTTCTCGCGAATATAATCCCTGTCCCTGATTCCAGGCTTTTTTTCCTTTTTTTGCTGTTGGCTGTTGGCAGGACCTCTTTTCCGGGGAATGAATGATACACGCCGTACACACCCAGGCCACCAGCGCGACCATGCAAATAGCGAAACATTTGTGCGATGGGTTAAAGCACCGCTTGCGCTTTATCGGAGTCATGCCACGGTCATTGAGGCACAAAACTGGCCAAAGCTGGCAAGCGTGCCATTTGCGAAGGACACGCATCACGGGCAGTGAAGCTCGCTGTGTATGCTCCTCAGTTTACGGTGGACCGGTGGACAGGGACAGGGAGAAGCGAGTGTATGTGAGATACGCCCAAACGGTTTACTTTACCACGTGACATGACTTTTTCGTTGTCACGTTCGGACACATCGGACGTCGGAGTTTGTGCTCATTCGCACCAACCACGGATGTTCCGTGTCCATCCTGTGCTGTGCTGCACCTACGCAGCATTCTTACATACACACACACACACACACGGCGTGCATCGTCCTCCTGGTGCGTTTTTTGCGCGCGTTCCGTCCTGCACGCGCGCGTGTTGTTTGAATTCGTAACACCAAGCGCAACGGCACACGGCATGCGTACACACGGCGCGAGAGCTTCCGTAGCGAATTGCAGGATTTCTGCCCTCCCCTGAACTAACAAATAACGAGACGCAACAGAGGATGGGGAGACGACACATACACAAAAAAAGAAGGCGATTGGTGCAGTGAAAAGCGTCTGCAGCAAGACTTTGGTCGGTGAGGGTGAGTGCGCCTGCATCTCGTCTGCATTTATTCCACCCGGTGCTGGTTTAACAAAAAAACGGCGTTCAAAATTCGTCGTCCATGTGTGTCCGTTTCCCATACACACATACGACCGGGGCGCTTTTGTTGCCGCGCTCCGGAATTAGGCACGGACGCTGGCAGAGCTCGAGCTTGTTGTTGGGGTTTTTTACGCTCCTTTTGCAACGCAGGGATTGCAACGACGAACGGTTTTAACCATTGCCTGGGTGGACTAAATAAACTTAACCTACCCATAAGCTTACAGGCACGGACGCGCCGCCATGGCCATGGAGGTTACCGTCGCGACCTGCAACAACGACCAGCAGCAACAGCAGCATCAGCACGATTGTGACCATTTCTGTGCGCTCCCAAGGAACAAACGCGCGGCCCATCGCAACCCGACAATGCGTTCGTGTTCTGGGATGAATTTTCCAAAAAAGGAAAAATCCACCCACCCCCCCCCCCCCCACCAACACGTCCCACGGCCCGTCGCGGCGTGGCTGAATAATGTAGACGGGTTCGTTTTTTTTTTTACCACCCGTGCCCGGGACAATGCCGACGAGTTTCCCGTGCAGCAGCAGCAGCGCAGCACAAGACGAACCTTCTCACATGCCGCCAACTCCGGCAACCAGTCGCGCTCGCCCATTGGAGGGAAAGTGGTTTGAAATCGCGGAGTAGCGAGTGGTAAAGTGCTGCTGCTGCAGTGCAGTGGGAAGCGGACTCGCTTCATACATAAACTGTGCACGCTTATCATCTTTATTATTGTTATTAAATTGTTCAATTTCTTCCACTCGCACGGGGTGCTGCGGGTGCTGCATTCTACATTTCGCTTTTGTTGCAATGCAATCCCTTAAATGGGAAACCTCGCAAATAGAGAACGAGCGAGCGAGTGAGTAGAGCTATTAAACGGTGTAGTGAAGACATATACGGCAAACACCGTACACCGCTGCCAATAATGCTTTCAGGCAATTGTTCCGGTTCTGTTCCTGAGCGATATAGCTTAAGCAGCGCCCGATAGTATCTGCATGTGGCCCTCGTAAAAGCACCAAGCATCAAGTCCATTCTGTTGCGTTATCTACAAACAGTTACACAGTTTGAAATGGGGTTTAAAATGTTTTAAAACAGCCTTCCATTTATCAGCGTGCAACGAAAGGTTTGCAACTGGATGAAATTGAAAAATCTTCAGCAATGCACGTCATTGTGTTTTGGTGGGCAAGAACTACCATTCAATTAGCTCCGGTAATGATGGTTTCGTTCTTTATTGATTTGTAGCGTTCGACAGGGGCGCGCGGTTTTGCATTTTGCTCCGTCCCATACGTACCGCTCCGTACGTTCGTAACCTCCGTGCTGTTGGTTGGCATCTCGACGAAGGCACGCGAACTCCACCATGCCCGAGCGTGTCGAGTGTGTTCTGCCACTGGTACTCCGTCCGCCGAGCTCCGGGAGCTCGATTGTTTATTCATTCTGCTGTCTATTTGTTGTTTAGCTGTTATTCTTTGCATTTATATTAAATTTTCTGCATTGCTTTTGCACTGCAGGTAACTCCTCAGGCCATGAGCTCTGTGTGTGTAACGATGCATTCCACGCGGAGAACACCATAACCATAAACGACAAGGCGGTGGAGTTGGAGCGCACTGTATGCTGCTGTATGCAGCCTCACACATGCTACTACTTCGCGAACTCGTACGGCCTGCTTTGGTAGGGAATGTGTTTGGATGTGGTTTGGAATTGTGCGCGCTTGTAGCATATGCAACGGTCGATGACAACTTCGTGAACCTGCGTGCTCCCTCGGCAGTAGCACGGCAGTTAATAATGGCACCCTGGAAAAAGGATGCTTCCCGCCCGGTAGCTGACAAGGTTCAAACCTGTACAATTCTTCTATTGTGAATGCTTCATGCGCCACTGCCACACGGGCGCTGCCTGCGTGACAAGGGCACAGCATTTTTGCGTGTACAGCCGCATAATAAACGGACGTCTTCGTGGAGCGATACATCGAGGGACATCCTTTTAATGCCCTTTCCAATCCACCCCGAAAAAAAAGTCAACCGACATAAACACATCCTCTTTCCTGGACGTACGAAAAAAAGGGTCACAAAAAGATCTCGTACATGACATCCGGCCGTGGATAGTTCGGCAAAAGAATGAAGCCAGAACAGAAAAAGGTCTTAACCCGAGCTGGGTCCAAGAAACAATAAGCGATTTTGGACGGGGAGGGGTAGCCTTTGTTTCCTCGGTTCCAGCGCCGAGTCATAATTATTACCCATCTCTTCGGGCTTGGGTGGCCCCAAAGGTTCCCCAGAACAATGGAAACCAACCATGTCCAAAACCCTGGGTCGAAATCATATTAAAATATAATAACAGACTCAGCATGACCGGAATCGATCCGGGCGTCCCCCTATCACGGAAGATATTGAATATCTAAAGGTTAGGTTTTTTTTCTTCTTCTTTCTGATGGTCATAAAAATCCGTCCCATTCATTTTGGGGTGGTGTACCATCACGAGTTCTCACCAGGCAATGGACAGGCAGACACGGTGAGAAGCTCAGGTGGGTCCAGAGGCGTCTTGTGCGTGACCGGGTGTGAGGTGTGATCTATAAGACACATGCCCAACGTTCTTTGCTTTGCTCTGTCCCTTGAAACAGTCCGCTGGGGGAGTTCGGACGACAAACAGGTCCGAAGAAGTGCGTGTTTAATATCGTCCTCGCCGTTCGTTTCGTGAATTATATAGGTGACAAAATATTTTTATTATTTTTCGTTCCTATCACTGCGTCTCTCGCACTCTGTTTTTTTTTTTCGAACTTTATTTCTTACCGTTTTGTGGTACACCGGCTGAGGAAAGGATAAGCCCTGCGACCTGCAAGACCTGAATCTTCTGGCGCCTTCCGTAGACGGCTACCCGAACAATAATGACGTTGCGTAGAAGCGCTTTTCTGCTTTCTTTTGCTACGTAAGATTGGGACCATTTTTTTCTCGCTCTCCTTTCTCTCGCACTCAGCTTTATGTCTAACCCTCGCGCGCGACCCTTGGGACGTAAACGAGTCCAACAACAACAACGACAAAAATGAAGGAAAAAGATTCCTGTTTATTGTGTGCCACCTTGACTTTGGGGGCAGATTCTTCCACCAGAGGCTCTCTAAACGAGAGTTATAAAAACGAAACACATTGCACAAGGTTCCGTTCCGTCCGGGTAATGATGATGCTATGAAAGCCTGCGTACGTGTCCGTGTCCACCGGTGTCATGCTCGCACTCATTTGCGCAAGATGTCCGTCCAAAGAGCGAAGAAGATTCCAAAGATGGACAGTGTGGGTATTTCTTGCCCTGCCGCTGGTAATACAGCTACCGATGGTGTGATGGTTTTTATGACGACAGGTCGAACTCATCTTGCACGAGCGAGCCCCATGTAACCTTTGCGGACCCCATTCCATTCCTTCCCTAACGCCAGGATCTGGAACTGGAGGCCACAAAATGACGCACACAACGTACGCTTAGTTGTGCATTAGGCTGGGATTGATCCCAAGAAAAAGGGAAAAGGGAAGAAGGTTGCATATTACGGCCCGTGTCCCAGTGGTGTTCAATTTAACATCGATTTCCTGCCACCGATGTTACAAAGTCCTTCGTGCTGTGGAGGCTCCGAAGCATCGCACTGACCCTCCACCCCCGCCTATGAGCGTTCCCGCTCTGGGGGATGGACGACAACGTGTGCGCACTTGACATAAATTAAACGAATGCGCTCACACGTAATAGGACGCTTGCTGGAAGCAGACGCCAAGGGCATTGCAGCGATGCCAGCTACAGCACACAGATTGCAAGTCCCTCAAGACACTTTGTTAGGGAGCTTTCTTTTTTGCACCCTCCCTCCCTTGGATGTCAACTTCATGTGCGCTGGAGGAGAGTTTGCGGCTGATAAGTGGCAGCTGGCCGTTGTTCCCAGCCTGGATCCTGGACCTGCTCTCCCAGGAATATTGCCATATTCTTCAGACTTTTGTCAATAGTTCTTTCTGTTTTGCGCCTCCAGCCACTTCCATCACGCACACACACACACACTGACCGGTGAAACTAAGAGCCTCCTTTCCTTTCAATGCAGTCGATAAGGCCACTATCGGCCACTATCGTGTTGCTCTTTTGCAATGGCAGATCCCTGCAGAGCGTATCGATGGAAGCAGGCAGGCCACCTCCTCATCTCCAAAGTTGCTGGTCCCAAAATACATTATCCTGGGTGGTTGTAGAAGACAACAATATACAGCAGCTCGGTGCTCAATGGTGTGTCCTTCGCTGGCGAGCGGACGACATGGGGCGACATATTAAGTCAAGTACAAGACAGCAAGGCTCTACCCTTGTCTTTGCTGGCCCTTCCCCCCCCCCCCCACCCTGCATGCCGATGATTCACCATATCGTGGGACGATATCTTTAAGGCCTCGTTTAGGACATACACAACCACACACGCTAAGAGCATATCCTTCGATATCAAGGATCGTTTGTTTCGGCAACGACCAGAACATCGGACAAGAGATTGAGATGGTAGAATGAGTGTGTGTGTGGATGGGAGATCTTGGGTGGGCGTGAGAATGAAATAGACAGGCCAACAATGCGGGACATCAAGTCGCCCATAGATAAAACACAGACACGAGGAGGGGAGAGGGGCGCACGAAACACCAAGAGGACATCTTAATGCACACACACGACACATCTTTACCCCGGAGAAGCGGCACAAACGGTACAAAACACTGTGTCTAGTGTCTTCGTACGACAATGACATTGTCATGTAGTTGCTGTGACTTTTCTTCTGCCGTTTCTTTTTCTGCTCGTGGATACGACAGGCACTACATTCTTGCCTTGCCTAAAGTGTTTGTGTTGCCCCGCGCCGTGCTGAAGCTTCTTAAAATGTTAAATGCTTCACTGCCCGGACACTCCGGCCGAGTGTTCGGGGATGAAGGCGAGGACACCACACATCCGCCTTGACATGGCGGAACTCCACCGGCAAAGCCAAAACCCCAAACCCACAAAAACCGGACACGGATAATGAACACGGGGATTAATAGAAAATATCTGTGCCTTTGTGGCTACTGGAAGCATGAGCATGGGAGGGGTAAATCCCTGTCAGGCCTAGGCCAAGGACGGCCCACAGCATCATCAAAACGTGGTGTGCGCCATCATAATGCTTTGTATCATCGTCCTTCCTGTGCTACTCTCTTTGTTATGGGTCATTTTTCACGCTCTTTAAAGCAGAGCGGAGATGGCCATGCAATTCCATTTTGCGAAGGACTTTCTCACCCATCAAGGACAGTTGAAGGTGATGGCAAATCCAGGACAGCAAACGGCGACCTGCAAACGAGCAGCATCAAGCGATTGTCATTCCATCATGGTGATAGCCGGCCCGGTTGGTGATGCGATAAACCGGTCAATGGCTTCGCAGGAGTTTGCTTCCTCAAAAGTGCTCCCTCCCGCTGTTGCCGCGGGGTTTTTTTTCCATTTTGCGCGCAGAATTATTCGCCAAAACCCGACCGTACCACCACACCACCGATTTGTATGAACCGATTTGGTTTCGCGTCATTTAACAGCGCCCGTGCGGGGCACGGAGGGCTGATGGCAATTGATCAACCCCAGCTCCATAGCGATTCTGCAGAAATTGCGCGTTGGTAGTGGGAAGCTTCAAGCAGCATTTAATCGTGCATGAAATGGACACGGAAAGGGTGTGGAAATGGTACATAATATGACGCCCCCATCGTCTGGCGTAAAGTTGACGTGCGATGGAAATCATCTTTCCCGCGAAGAAGCAGGACAAAGCAAGGACACAAAGCGCATGGGGAAAAAGAAGATATTCGATAAATGCGCCACCCCGTTCTCTCAACTCCCAAAAGGGTCAATGCCGTATCCGAGGGGACACCACCGCGGGGATAGAAGCGACCGGAGCGCATGATCGGCGCCAGGGTGATTATATTTGATTTTTGATAATGCTGCCAACCAGAGACCTCAAGCGAAAATGTAGCGTTTTCCGCAAAAAAAAACCCAAGCAGATCAGTTACGCGAGCTAGTTCCGGTTTCCGATTTCCAACAGCTCCTCGGGCGGGACGTTCTCCGTTTTTGCAGACTGGATTTTGTTTTCCGCGTGCTTTTGACCGAGTTGGCCCGGCACCAACGGGTCTGGCCGCGTAATGGCGTGGTTAGCATATTGGAATCAATTCTGCCGCCGAAATGCTGCCAGAAGCGGCTTGGAGTTCTCGATTACCGCAGCTCCGAGAAATGAAAGAAACAATCCCACTGTCCAGACGAGGAAACGGACTCAACTTTAAGTACAGGAAGAAGAGAAAAAAGAAATAAAGATTAAATCTGCAGCCCGAGCGCTGTTGACTTAAGACGCACCAAAGGCATTGATTAAAGCACGAGAATCACAAAGCTTTTAGCTGCTTACAGGGAAGACAAAATGCTTCTTTATTTTGAGCTCCGGGCGTCACACTTTGGTCGCATCGGGTCGTGGATCGGGTCGTAAAAATCAGCAAGACGAGGTAAACCAAAGGGAGAGGGGGGGGGGGGGAAGCGAAACGATATCTCCATATTGTCTCTTTATCGCGGCTCCCATAAAATAGGCACCACATGTCTGAGTGTGTGTGTGTGTGAGGACGCGTGGTCGTTGGTTTAGATCGCACGGTAAGCTTCTCTCGAAAAGCACCTCTCTCTCTCTCTCTCTCTGTGTCGTGCAAGATGGCGGGCGATGGCGGACGGGTGTGGGAAGCGATTTTTATGGCACCGTTTTACCCGTCTGCATTTATTTAGAGCCAAGAAGGACTTCTAGAAATAGACGTGCGAGCTTGTTTTGAGCGGGGGATGAATGAGGAAAGAACGAGTGAATGCGATGGATTGAGCGTCAAAGGCACACACACGAGCACCAGTTCTAGAGTGGCAGGCCGCACGTCATAAAGGTTTCTACTTTGAAATGCCTCCAGTGTACGTGTGTGTGTGTGTTTGTGTTTCTGTCAAACACTTTACCGGGAAAAGACTTCTAGCGATGGAATGGTGTGTAAAAATTCGTACGAAGCTTAAAAGCAGCAGCAGCAGTGTCGTAAAAAAGCGAATATCCCGCATTGGGTCCTCCTAGAATGCGGGAAAGGTAGGTGCACGCCCCTGGGGCCACGGCCGTCATATACGGGGCTGCACCGTGGTGTGTTATTTATGTATTTTTGTTTCCGTCCCCGTCCGGTCGGAATTGTTCCATTCTTTCCAATAGCGAACAAGCGACCTCTAGGTGACGCTCACACGTGAAAGTCATCACAACCTGGGCGGAAGGAAGCGAGACGGCTTGCCAGTAGTAGTGTGCCGATGCGATTTATTTCATAGCCTTTCCTGAATGGGGAACCCTTTCGCTGATGAAAGAGCACACTCAAACACACACACACACACTCACACTTCCCTTGGAACTCGTACAGGAAGCGTGACTAAGGAAGTCCCATTAACAACATCCGACACGCAATCCCCGTTGAGGAGAGTTAGAGCTTTTTTTTTTTGTTTGTGCGCTCTGGGCCCGGCTTTGAAGGATTCGTTCAATATGTTCCGGTGGTTAAATTTTACGGTGGCAGGATTTAAAGTGACCCACTGGGGTAATGCCACCACCGGGTGCAGCGAATGTTGGGTTGGAAAAGTAAAAAAAGGAATGAGATTTAACTGATTGAGTTATTGTAACAGGCGTAACAGGGGATGGTTGCATTAATCTCTTGGTCGCTCTCTGTCGCCTGGTATCCTCCTTTGCAGTAAGAAGTGGAACCGATTTGTGATCCAGGTTTAAGGAAGATTTGATGAGTTTTATGTAGCTTGATTTGGCGAGTTCTTGTGATTCGTTTACATTATTCCCGTGAAATGTCATAAAAATACGCTGCCGCTGTTAATTCAATCAATCCATCATGGTGCTCTCAGCCGTCTCAGGCTCGTCTTAAAAAATTCGAGGCAAAATTGACACGACAATATACATCCATTACGGTTTATCTTCCGCTCTAAATTACACCTCCCGGCCGGTACAGCGCTCGAATTCATCTGAATGTTTTGTTTTTATTGCCATCAGCGCTAAATGGATCTCACCCGAGCACCGAGATCTGATTTCCTCTGTGCGAAGATCATCTTTCAAAGCACAAGGCGGCGGCACCGTCAGGCACTGTTTCATTTTCAGCCCACCAATGAAACACACACACACACACATGTAATTTAAGGCCTCAATTTTGGGCAAATTTTTCCCCCACGCACCAAACGAGAAGCCGTTGAATACTGAAGGTCGACCTACTCACATAATTCTACGCGCTTCGGCCCGCTAAGTGCTGCTGCTTCTTGAGCTCATAAAACGGGGCTCATAAACGGAAGACCGTTCCAGCAGCACACTGACAGTGCGACATTCCTTGCCGATTGCTATCAAAGGCTCCGTCACGGCACATGTTGTGTGTCGTTCGTCCGATGGGCGTATGGGCATTTGGCACATTGTTTTTTTCGTTCACGGGGTCCCCCATTACGGGGCCCCCGGGACGAATGTTATTTCAAGCCCTCCGATTAGTCATCAAGGCACCGGTGGAAGCAGCAACAACAAAAATAAACGATCGGCCTTGTGTGCCCAGCAAATCGAAGCTAACCCGTAAACGTAAACATTGGCCTTCGGTGTGATAAATATTCATAAACACATGCGAGAAAAGCGATGAAACGGTGGGCCCGGGAAGGCAACGGTTTCGTTTTTATTGCATACTATTAGGCGTATACCTGAAACGGCATGGCAGGCACGGGCATCTTTCTACCTGCCATTTCCTTATTAAGACACTCTTGCCGCTGGTCCTTCGAGCCGGATCCTGCTTGTACAGGAGCAAACCTGTAAAAAGGGGACGATTTTTTCAATTTACCTACACTTTTAAACTAATTTTATGGTCTCACTCGACACTGTCCGGTGTCCAGATGTGTTGATCGATGCAGGGAAGACCGCTTTTACGACGCATCCTCTAACCCGCCGTTATCCTTGCAGCCACCTGAACCACCGGAGAAACCGGAAGCCGGAGATAAATGGTGCCCGTGCCGGGTGGGTTATGTTTTATGGGCTTTTCTGCTGCTTCTCCTCGCCCTCTCTCTGTCTCTCTCTCTCTCTCTCTCTCTCTTCACTCTCGTCACAGTGGCACAGGACACGGTAGCGCTTTCAAAACTTCTTCTAATGGCCACGGCCAGCCAGAACGGCCTGGAAAAAATAAATAAAATTTAAAGAAAATTGCTATTACCGTTCCTCATTATTCTTCACCACTCCACACGCCATTTCGGGGACCATTCGGACCCCTTGTGCTATCATTTTTAACTGTGCAGGTTTTCCTCCGCAAGCCAGAGGGAGAAAGAGCCCACACTCGCTTTTCTTTTACGACGCATGGTTAATAAAATTCCCGTACAAATAATTTAACATAAATTATGCAAATATTTGCCGCCCAAACCAACCGTCCTCTTCCTCGGTTGGCGCACGAGCGCGTCCATCTTCATCTTTCGTTTGGCGATTTTGACGGGACGGTTGCTTTACCGAAGGCCCAGGAGGCTTGAGTGTCGAGTTAATTGGAGTAGTTGTCTGCGTCCGTTTGTTTGTCAGCCCGTCTATCCGTCTGGCTGTGTCTGTCCGTTCTGTTTTTGTCCATTCTGGCCGTCCACTTCAAAACCCATCAAAAGTCTTCAGGCATGCTTTCGCCAAAAGCGCGTCTATTGCTCGATGCTTGTGTTGTGTTTTTTTAGGGTCGCTTAAGATTTTTTAGGCGCAAGTCGTAAATCAGGGTAGTAGTTTTAATGGAGGTCCCAAGCGTGTGTTGTTTCTGCTTGCCACACAGCACAGGTCTGCCTAACACCGCACGCCTAATTGACCCCGTGGTGCGTGGTTTAAGGGGGGTTTGATGTTGTAAAGCTGCGTCCCATTTCTTAAACCCTGGAACCACCTTGCCGCTTGAAGGGGTCATACCATTTCTGGCGCGGGGTTTTATTTCTCACTTCCGGAAGTTCCGGAGCACGGCGAGATGAGCTGTGAAGCGGGACGGGAGTTACGAGATGGTAAAATTATTTGCTTACGATCATCATCGTTTGACGAGCGTCAAATTAGGGTCGAGCGTATCTTTCTCTCTGTCTCTGCTTACCATTGCACACAGAGTATAATTATTTAATTGATGCACTTGGCATACACCGACTACCGTAACGGGGCGCGTTTGATGTGTCGATGTACTGAAGAGGCGACAAAAGAGTGCATATTAAACAGGGATTGGTACGATTGACAATTTGCTACAACTGCCCAAAATCCAAACGATGTGGCGTGCCACAACACACACACACCTCAACGAAGCAGTCCAATTTGTTGCCCAAAGGTGGGCAGGACGCCATTATTCTAGAGCGCTTTGATCTTGTTGGATGTCTGTGATGTTTTTGTCCCTGTGAATCAAAAAGGGGAAATTCGTCATTCCAGGAGTCTGTGTGAAGTGGCTCCACTTGCCTGACAAAACAGGACACAAATTACAGTAATCAGTCAGCGCACACGAGCATCTGCATCGTCCACTGGCTCTGTGTTGTGCGCTACTGAAATCCCGCGCAATCTCTACCCAAAACTCGCCTCGCATTATCATACTCTCGGCTGACGGAATAGTGATAAGACACGTTGTGTACCTACGTTTGATCGATAATTACACTGTGAAAGGGAATGAAATTTATGTACACTTGCCTGCTTGCCTGCTACCACCTCCAGCCAAGCCAAGAAGTCTCCGCTAACCCAAGGAACTGACGCAACTCAGGTCCAATTTATCTCTCCCCTCCCCGATGGTGCCACTCCAAGCAACACTGGTTTGGCACGAGTTTGGACACGAGATGAGGACCCAGTTCAGCACTTCATAAATCATCGCTCCTTACGCACATGGAGCATGATTCTTCCTGGAAGGACCACCTTGCTGACGATGATGATAATGGTGATGATGATGTTCCGGGACTGAATGGTGCTACCAGCGATGATGCTGCCTGATGATGATGATGATTCGGATAATAATATAAGTGATAGGCTCGATGCTCATTTCACCTGCGGCGTACAGTTTGTACCAATTATAACCGCAAACTTCCCCGTTCCCCGTCGGGTGCCGTGTATCCGCTCACGCAGCCCCGTACTGCCGAATGGCGATACAGTTACTGACGCCGGCCTGGACGCGTGCTCACATATGACGCATTACCCGCAGGCATATCACGCGGCCAAAGCGAGTGATAGAGAGAGAAAGCGCGAGTCAATCGATTCGATACGACCTGTTCGATCTTGCACCCTAGGTAAAGGGATACTCCAGGCTGCTTCGGCTAATCGAGTACTCCTCGCCTGGTGCCATCATGGAGGCATCAAATTAACGTCACTTCGATTGCCAGATTCCGCCGCGAGCGAAACGCGTGGTGATTGTCACACACGCGCGGTAATCTTTCACTCGGGCGGGCGGTCGCGGTTTGATGTATGTTTGACCTGTCATCGTGCTCCACCCCCCCCCCCCCTGCAATCGGTATCGGCCATTTCGCGACCTAATCATACACCAGCGCTTCATCAGCTTCAATCTCCAGGCACGGAGTCACCGCTCCGGCGGCAGCTATGAGCGCTGTTACTAATCAAACCTTCCAATTAGACCGTTTCCCCGGAAGAGACAGTCGAGTAGTGGTATGAAATTAATATTTCCATTCGTGATGTTCGGTTGGGATGATCTAAAAATCAATTTCGACAAACTTCAAAAGTTTTCACTAATTTATGTTCTGTTGCCCGTGCTGTGTTTTCTTCACTCTCTATTCTGTGTTTTTGTGTGTTTGTTTCTACACCTCCCACTGAATCGGTGCATTGAATCGGAAACTAATCACAACTTTTTCTTCCTCTTCTTGACTCTCTCTCTCTCCCCCTACAGGCTGTCTCCTGGACGGAGTTCCGCCTTCAGCTCCACCGGATGTACCACCGCGCAATCCAACCATGAATCGAATGAATGGACGCGTCACCGGCAATCCTACCGAGCTGGGTGTAGACTTCGAACCGTCGTGTCTGGTCCGGACGCCGTCCGGCAACGTTTACATTCCGAGCGGAAATCTAGGTAAGTACATTAAGCCAGGCCCTGCGTCGGGAGGTGAAAATAGACGGGCGATCAAATTTCTGCTGGCACTAGCACTGACCACTGCGTGTCTAAACGGGCCACAAAGCAGGGTCCAGGTTTCAATCAATCCAGGCTTCCAAGAGGAAGGTGTGTACACACGGCACGGCGCTGTGCAAAACGTTGCGCTGGAACACGAGCAACCTTTTCCCAGACCGATCGTAACCGATGTTTTCCGGTTGATAAATAACTCACCATAAATCAAGGAGATAAACAAACACAAAACCTCACACGTTGGAAGGGATTGCCACTCCCGGTTGGCGGGGGAAGTTTGTGTTTGGGGATGCGCCTAGAGTGGCCCAATACATGGGGAAACTCCCGTCTCTAACTAGGGGTTCTCCAAGCGGGGGATTTGTAAATAAGATTTTCCAACAAAAAATCCCTTGGTGAATTTTTAAACAGCGCTCACGAAATGTGTGCTTCTCCAAAACCGACCCATGTGTGTGTGTCTGCATGTGTATGTTGCAAGCGAAAAGGGTACCCACTTGCCGGGTGATACATTCGGGTTGGCTGGTGTTTGGCTTGGAATAATTGAAACGTATCAGTGATTCATACTTGCCACAATTGGATCGAACCGGTGAATTATTGAGCGGTAAGGACCGGCCGGGGTGATACCGTAAAGTGGATTTGCCTGGCACTAAGGTGTTCGGCACTCAAGATGTTTATGGTGGGGTAGAAGCTCGTAATTCAACACCCATCCAACTCGCTTCCTCCTCCCCCTCCCATCAGCGTAATGCAATTTGGGAAATGGAGAAGAAGATTTTGTGTGGCAACAGGAAACTATCGTCCTGTATCGTCTTCTTGGTGGAGTTTGCTAGAACGATTGCGCAAAACCCCCAAAAAGTACTCCACGAAGTTACTACACAGACATATCTAAACGAAGTCAAAGCTGTGAGCTCAAACTGTTCGCACACGTGGAAGAGCAAACCGTTTATCCGGGTAGCATCCGAAGGGAGGAACTGCTGGAGTGAAAACTTCAACAACAACTGCTTGGAAAACATTTCACGAGAACGCCATAAACTATCCCCGCATTCGCTAATAGTGCCTTCAAACCACCGGGAATGCGCTTTGCCGGTTTTTGTCAGCACCATGGGTGCATTATGCAACCAGAATCGGTTGATTTGTCGAAAGGAAATCACTCGTACTCGAGCGTACAGAGCGTACGAAAACAAATTGCCATTCTTTGCCCAGTCCCACTTGACGGCGGCGTGCATCTTGGGAAAATACGGCAGACGATACGCTCGTAAACAAGCCGCTTGAAACGTGCACTCTTGCGCGATTCTTTTTGGTCCGGCTTTCGTCCTCTCCCCCGTGTAGCCCCCGGGGTTCGCTGATTGTCAAAGTGGCAGCGGGGCATGTGTGTTTGAGAACTGGCTACCAGTTCCTTTGTAAAAGGTACCGATTCGAAGGACTTTAAGCCCTTCCTCGCATCCAAAAGCCGAAGAAGTCAAGAGGCGATTTTGAGCTGCCGTTGTCTCCCGGCCATCATACGCTTGTTACCGGGAGCGTTTTACATCAAACGATTGGCCACTTTGGCCGAGCGATCATGCTTTATTCGCTCGGCAAAGAAAGCTCCCAGAAGCTCTTGTGAGAGGGAGGGATAGGGAAACATCCAGTAAGCACAACAACATACCAACAGCATGGATGCCTTTTTGCAGAAATCGGGCGGAGGCCCGCATCATCATTATTCCCAGGGCAGGGGGTTCGTTCAGGAAGAATGGGACATTGGCTGTCGAGGATGAAACACAGCACAGCACACATCTTACCGCTTTTGGTGCGCTCTCTACCGTCTTCAACTGTCTTGTCGCTGGGTTCGGTAAGGAACCCTGATGATGGTTACCCCATCTTTGGGAAGTAGGGAATGTGAAGACAGTTTTGCATATTTTTTGCATCCCGCATCCAAAAGGGAACTCCCCCTCCCACGAGCGTAAGAGTGGTGCATCGTAATGGACCGTCAAATACGTACGCGTTGCTCTGCTGCATAGGTTCGCAGAGACATTCCGGCAATTCGGTTCACTGGTTGAATGTGTGTGCGCAATAAGCGCAACGGAGGCTCAACCTGGGCACCTGCGGGTGAGCTAGGTCTTTGGCACAACGAATGCAATATTGCCATTCTGGTCGTCGTCTTTGGCGTTGTGTTGTGTCAACCGAGATGGTAGTTGCTGTTGGTACAAATCACACACACACATGGTTGTGCTGCACGTACACGTCACCACAATAGGAAACAGAAGGGAGTCTAGCCGACGAACGTACCAAGCAGTATTTATATGTTCCTGCCACTCTGGCACGCTGTGTGCTTCACCAAACAAGCGAACGACGTACTGCAAGGGATTTTCGTCGATACGGACCCTACGTTCTTGGTCGTATGCGTTCGGTTGGAAAACTTGTTCCATTGATGCTTACAAAAACCATTCCTTAGGTGGTAGGCGAAGGTAAAGACACAACGCTCTTCCCCCCAACGAGACTGTTGGTGCTTCGGCACTGGTCTTTGCTCGGTGTAATGAAGGTGAGGGCGTCCAAGATGTGGTCCAGTAATGTTCGATGCGTGTGGGATGCTCGTTGTTGCTACGACACACTAATCCACCGCCGCAAAACGAGGGACCACTTTCCTCGTGGGAAAAGCGGGACCAGTAAGCCCTCTGATTGACGTGTTGAGGATTTTGCAGGGCGTTGTAACAATGTCCTGCATCGTCAACCATCCCTCCATACTCCGGGACGCGTCCGAGTATCGTCCCGAGTCTCCCTGGGTGCGATTTTGCATGTAGCAGAAGTTGTGTACGACACGATGTGCATAAATTTTATCGGCAAATCCGTTCCGGCCTGCAGCCGCCGCAACCCGCTCGTTGCTGGTCCTGGGGTGATGGTTGATCATTTGATTTCCCTGTCCCGTTTCTCTAGGAACACATCCTTAGTCCAGAATTGCTCCCACGATTGGGGCAAGAAGCTGCCCGAGATAAAGATAAAGATCATTCATTAATGCAATTAGATATATTTTATGTAAAACAGACACCTTCAGGAATTGACAGCGGTGGGAGAGGAGGAGATCGTGTGCGGGTCGTCTTCGATTCTGTATCGATTCAGTTTTCAGCCTCCGATACACGGCCGGTCGATGCGATGGGTGTTTTGTATTCCGATGCGCTCAGGAATTGCCATTCAATGTGATAACATGGTCCGGGAATCTGGCCCTGGGATGGACGATGGTAGTTGCTGCCCTCCCCTCGAAGCCTATGTTTATGCAAAAGCGTAATCCGCAAACTCCATTCAGCAAAACACGACCACTTACAGCCTGGATGCACTTGGTCGCATCTTCACACTGCTCCGAACTGCTCCAAGGGAGGCCGCCTCGGACGGAGCGGTTAGAGGCACGAGCCGTAAGTTGATGTTTATCTCGTCTATTGATTAAATAATTGTAAATTTTGTGGCTTCAAGCCGTACGTGCCAAGTGGCGCTTTCGCATCATCAAGATGTTTCAGATGGGCTTGTGAAGGGTGTGGAATGCAGGCGAGGCTTTTCCTCCCAGAATTTGCTTTCGGTTCAATTCTCCCGAGACTGCAGACAAACCGCAGCAAAACGATGGCAGTAGCAGCATGCACCGTGACAGTTACATGAACATATGTATATGTAAATATCCGTAACGCGACTGGCGTTTCGGGGCGTTTCTCCTACACTCCCTTTCCGCTGTCCGTTAAGCAACATCGTACCAAGGATATCGGGAGACGAACGACAAACTTGATCCAGCTGTTCTGTTTGGGCTCGCGCTTCGCTGTACCGCGCGCGTAAACACACACCAACAACAAGATGCAAGGGAATTATTTGTTTATTTGCGCTTGCCCGCACAAGCGGGAAGCGGGAGCGTGTAAGAAGAAAAATTAAACAAATCCAAACAAAGTGCGATGCAACCGTCGACGCTGACGACAAGTGGGCTGGCACAAGCACTCGACGGTAACCAGAGGACAGGACCCACATGCACCAACCAAACACACCGAGTGCGTATGAACATCACATCGCTCTCTCTCTCTCGTTCTCCCTTTGGCAACCGAAATTACCCCAAAAACATAAATTTCCGACACTCTTCACTTTACACGGTGCATCTGTCTAGAGATGGTTGTTGTTTTAAATTGAGAAAATATGTGCACATCACTTGCAGCCCGAGTCGGAAAGGTCGGGAGAGAATTTTCCCCCCCGATTTTTTGCTTCAATGTTCAAAAAATCGAGCCTTGAGGGTGCACCAACCAGCAAGATAGACAGGAGTGCATTTTAAAGTTTGCATTGCCCCTCGACCGTCCATGGGTCCTCCTTTGCTGCTGCTGATGCCAGGCCAAGCCAGGCGATTGCCGAACGCAGCTTCGTTAGTGTGTGCACTCGTGGGGAAAAAAACAAATTGCCTTCATGAGTTTCAGGACGAGCTTGGTTGTGTGTGTGTGTGTGTGTGTGTGTGTGTGTGTGTGTGTGTGTGTGGGCTGGATGTAGTTTCGGTTGCCGTTCTTTGAAACACTTTGCCTCGGCCGAAAAACTCTGTAGGTCACCCGCTACGGTGGTTGTACCAGAGCGCGTATGGCGTTTGGTGTGTTAGGCTCTCGTTGTTGTATATTTCATACCCATCCCGACGATACTGTGTGTGTGTGCATTTGTGTAAAGTCGGCTACCCGCTGGTGTATTCCAACTTCCGGCGAAACTCTGTAGTACGCTTGGTAACAGATGAACGATTGATTCATGCGATCTGTTAGCATCAGGCACCAGACTTCAGACACATATTCATTTGTAGCTGCAGAGTTTGATCCATACAGGCTTCGGGCGGACGACTCTTTTTTTTGTGTGTGCTCCTCAATACCCACTCTATCGGTTAGGTAAACACTAATTGATAAATGGATTCGTGTATAGGCCGTATGCCTAGGAGAGAGATTGCAATCGTTTGCAGAACCAGAAGCTTGTTTTCTGTAGTGTGTAAAAAAGCGAAACTCAACACATCATTCCCAAGTTAGGTCAATTTTCACGGGAAAACTATCTTGGTACATCAAATGCAAAATCTGTAGCTAGGATGGACATTAGGCTGTAGGCTGGCAAGTAAAAATGCTTTCCTTCCCGGTCGCGTTGCTCAAATTCCAACTACAAAAAAGAAAGGACAAACTCAGCTTTACTATGATTTTGTTGCTGCTCTTCCGCAGAATGAAGAGAAATTGGTAGGATTTTTCCACTCGAACAACTTTCCACGAAACGTGGCCGGTGCATCCTGCAGAACGGCCCGAAAAACTAACCTTAATTATTGACGAGGTTGGTTCGTGCTTTCAGGATCGCTCCTAGCGTGGGCCAAATATTGACGAAGACCAATTCCGATTGAGCCGACGTTGCCTACCTAATGAAAGATAAGTGCTGCACGATCCTTTGTCCGAAAGGCTGTTCAATGATTTAGTTAAAAGATAGACAGTAACAACGACCGGACATACGAAAAATCAGATGCTTACAGGAAATCTCTTTAAAACCTTACTATTTCGGTATAATCGCAAAAGAAAGAAAAAAACAGTTTCATTCGATCGGAACTCATCCTTTACCTTCGGTTCCGATCGGAGATCATTTTATGTATGCACCAATGGAAAGCTCCTGGAGACGATAAGGCATTATAGATTAATTATTAATTCCTTCTAAACTAAAGCACTTTTTCACGAATGATTGCCAATTTTTGCCCTGCTTTGTTGCCTTAAGGTTGGAGCTAATAAAATGCCTTGGATGTTCCTTGGGCTCGTTGCTTTCGGGGTACAGTGTAGCACCATTTAGCAAAGGGCTTTTGGCTCCCGGGAGAGGAATTATTGTGTCTTATCTTCGAATTTATTGGAAAAAGAGCCGGCCTTCTAGGGGCAACGTAGGAGTAATGGTTTAAGTCATGGTTTAACAGCACAGCTTCAGCAACGAATACTTTGTTGCTGCCATATCAGCAAAGCTCATCCAGCACGAGCCCTTGCCATCGTCTGCCTCACTCCGAGGCCACAGTGTGCGGAGCAAGTTTAATTTACTCCCATAATTGCTCGTTGGTTTTTCGTTTGACATCGTTTGTGACTATCTATTTTTGATGTGCTGCCTTCAGGAGCTTGAATTCCCCTCCCGGGTGGGAGGACTCCGTCCGACCGTCATTGACAACTCGTAATCGACCGAGAGATTTCGGTGTGCAGCAAACGACATCACATCAGGACAGTGTGTGCCTTCTGCGAGATCCCAGTGCCCACCCGGCCCGGACTAATGGGATGTTTGTGGTTGGTGCCCCTGTTTGCCATGAGAAGAGTTTAATAAAAAAAAAAGAAAAAGAGAGAAAGAGAGCAAGAGAGATTGAAAAAAAACGAGAACATAAACCTCAAAACCCTCCGTTTGACAGACGAATCCTGAACCGTGCGGACAGATCCGTCAACTCCCTTGTTGGAGGGGGACACGCATCCAAGTAACCAGGCAACTCATTTTATTCTTCTTTAACCAATCTGCGTCCCCAGCTCGCTCCCACACCAGACCGTTCCTCCCATCAGCGTTTTGGTCAACCGCAGAATGTAAATTAACGATATTGCATTCACATGTCCATCAAATTATCGGAACAATTACCGTCACTCGAAGCCTCCGAACGGGGGGCTTAGCACTCCGACTCGGTGCGGTTGCTCCAACCCGGCTTTATGTGTGTGTGTGTGTGTGTATGTGTCCACACGCACATACATTGAGTGCGTGCGTGCATACTATCAATTAGATTAAATTAAATTAAAGACTTGAAGTGGCGCTCGGGCGCAAATGTTTGCAACGTCCGCGGAACTGTGGGGATTTTCGTCCCATTCAGCGCAATTTCGGGGCCAGCATCGAAAGCACTGCTCTCTTGGGGCTTAACACTCACTCACACACACACATAAACACGCTCACACATCCATCGGCAATGCAGTGTACTTGGGTTGGGTTATGGTGGGGTTGAAAAGCAATTTGCGTTAATTTATAGTCCCTGACAGGAGGGGGCCCGTACGGTGGAGCACACTTCGTACCCTAGCTACCGGGTGGTGTGAGAGAGCTTGAGGTTTTCGCACAAGCCGACTAAGCCGACCCGACCTTACCCAGGCCTCTACCTCTTCCCGGATTGACGGTCAATGGCCAACGGTTGGACACACGTGTGGACGGCAGGTCCTTTCTTGACCCTTTACAAGCTGTGTACCGCTCTGTGGCTCGTCTTTTGCGGTACGGTACCCGAGAAAAGTACGGTGACTGCTGCAGCGTCGGGGCCTCACTGACAGTTGTGTCAGTTAAGTTGCAACGGTACTTAACGCTGTTGCAGTGCAATTTCCCAACCCTGAAGTCCGTGCCGGGCTTGGGAATTAAGGAAGAGTGTTTGCATTCTGCATGCTGCTTTTTTCCTCCCGTTCCCTCCCAACTCATGAGTGCAATTAGATGATTACTGGTGCAAAGGATTGCTGAATGATTAAAGGCATCACTCAGCAGATTCTAGGAGCTTCCTGCACACCTCGGTAGACTCGGGAGTGTTGTGCGAAGATGGCCACTGTGTGCCCCGTTGTCTAATTTGCGTTCGAGACCATAGCTAGACGCCCATTCCTTTGGTGAGAAAATGTCTAGGCAGACTGAAAAGGTAGCAAATTTGCGTCAACATTCTGAGAACGAACCTTTGGTGCCAATTACAGGGACACAGAGATTAGATTTAACACAGCATTTAAAGCGCTCAAGCTGGAGGATCGGCTCGGGCCGGCGGAAGACATCCAGCCCATGTGCATGCTTCAGAACTAGCTGGCCAAAATGCTTTCCCACTACCGCACCGCTCCAATGGATTCAAAAAACACGAAACACACAGATCTCAACCATTCCGCAGGCTTTGAAGTCTTAACCACCTGGGCGTTGCAGCTTTTGGGGCTGCGTCCGGCTTTTAATGAACACCTTACCGCACGTGACCGGAGCCTGTGCGAGCCTGTTCGAGCAGCAGCCAAAAGCTGCAGGGATGGATTTGGGTTTGATGGTTTCCCAGTGAAGATGCGCTTTCATGTGGTTCAATGCTTTTACGGGCGCCTGGTGAGACATTTCCGGCGTGCTGATTAAAGGGGAGTCGCGCGCAAAACCGAAAAAGGCCCGGAACACATGCATGCACTTTGATCAAGAAGCGCCATGCATCGTCGCCATGATGACTTCAGGCTGACTTCACCTCGCCTTGGCGTGCTACGGAATTCGATTACGTTAAAGCGAAAAGAGGATATGGGACAAAACGGGGAAAGAGAGAGAGAGAGAGAGGAACCGTGTCGGATGATGCAAGCTGGTTCTGGTTTCGCGTTACCAGGTGTGAAAGGTGAAAAACGAAACCCCTGGATTCGCTTGGAGTTGGAGGTGGATTCATGCTGTAGGTACTGCACCGGTGTCGTGCCGTGGCGTGCTCGTGAGTTAACTCACACTCACACTCAACAGAACGGCAGACAGTTAGTCAGTCAGTCAGTCAGTCAGTCAGTCAGTCAAGCAGGCAGGCAAACGCAGTCAGTCGCAGTATGTAGGACGTTCCACGCAGTGCCACCGTCCGTCCGAGGCATGCAACGCTGTGTTTGTCGTTAATGGCGTTGAACTTTTGGAGCCTTGGAGAGAAAGCATCCTTGCTGGCGAGGGTACTCGTTACATGTTTTGTTTCGTATTTTTGTATTGTTGCACATGTGTGCTTATTTTAGCTGTACAATTTTTGAACCCACACTCACAACAGACACATACTCAGAATACAACAGGCGGGTCTGGTCTGGAAGTGAGATTCTTTTGTGCCTGGGTTTGTGTCACTCTGCCTGTCCATCCAACGCGGGGCGCGTCTGTCCTAGTTTCAAGCTGTGTGGTGCAACACTCTTGTACACCTTCCAGCGACACAGAGAACGTTGGCTGACATGACGGGTTTGTTTCTAAAACACCTCCAGATGGGGCGTTTTTTTTTCGCTCCTCCAGTTCTGAGTTGATTTCCACGAAAAAAGGGTTTCCCAACGTGTTGTGCATTTCCATAGGGCGTGTGGGTTGAATAAGTGGCAACCCAAACCCTCACAAGCACAAAAAAGGCGACAACGCGAGAAGGCTACAGTTACCATGCACGCTCTCTCTCTCTTATTCTCGGATCAGATCGGTGTTGTAACATGATTCACCTGGGGTAACCGTATATCCTGCGTCATCCGCGCGCGGGCGCGATGTTCGCAATTTGCTCCAGTGACTCCCGCTGCGTGCAAACAACGCGTCAGGCAACGCTGGGCTGCATGGTAACACACACACACACACACGATGAGCAACTGTGTGTCAATCAGGGGACGGGTGGTTGGAAGCCTGACGTTCTGTGTTACACGCGCACTACCGCAAGGCTCGCCGAAGTGAAGCTCTTTGATCTAGTGACACGCGTGCTGCTGACGAAACCCTGCGTGCAAAAGGGGTTTGCTCGGTGTGATTTCACACCCTTTCCGAATGGTTGGCCGCCTTTTCGTCAGTAGTAACTGGGCGAGAAACGCGGCCGAGGACACTGTAAACATCCCGGAACACACTCACGTTGCAGTGGCGGATGAATTTCTGGGGAAAGGTTTTCCACCGCCAGTTGTCCACGTGTGGAGTAAAAATAATTGCCATTATCACAGTGCAAAATCCTCGCCCAACAGCTCACGAGGACCTGATTGAACCGGCATCGGACGGTCTAAAGATGGCGCACCACACGCTTTACAGACATAGAGTTTTGGAAGGTTAAATTAAGGCAAACCAAGCATGCAGGCGGAAAATTAATTCATTTTCTCTCGGTTGCTGCTGCTGCTTCTAGTCGAAAGACTATTAATTTCATTAAATTTTGAAGTGATCTCCACCAGCTCCACCCGCTGACCGCACATGCAGGAAATGTTTATCTTCCATTAGAAACATGAAAGTCTTCCCTCCACCGCTGCCATCGGCCAGCAGAAATCGATGCGCAAGATGGTTGGTTCGACAGGGAAGAACCAACACCGGGGAGGGAAGGCGACGCTAAGCAAACATCCCTTTGACCATGTTTTTCGGGTTGGTCAGTGTCAGTGTGTGTGTACAGAGAGTGGAGAATTGCGTCCGAAAAGTGCACAGTGTGTTTGAGCGCTGCATACGAAGGGTCCGCCATGCCATCAAATTTATGCATTCATTCATCAAACAGCTTCTTCAAAAAGTGCTTACGATGGATCTTCACTTGTCGAATGGAATGGTTTGCAACATACGCAGCTACCCAATGCTGTCCATAAAGTTCTGCTCCAATGTGAAGGATGTGTGATGCCCTGTTTGCCGTTGAGTTCAAGTACAGCGTTCCCCCCTGAGAGCTTCTAATATAATTTCCCCCAATGTTCGGTCGAGTGCGTCAAACAGTACCGAGACAAAAAAAAAAGGAAAAACACTCTACTCACGATTTGCATAAAGCTTTCCATGCCGGTGAGCTTGTTTGAGGCCTCTTGCAACCGCACCGCAAAAAACGCCTATGTGCAAACAGAACCAATAGAGCGTCGTGCTTTCCATTCGGGCTTAGCTCGTGAGCGCCACTGCAAATACCATTACAGGCTAATTATTTGGAAGCATTTATGCGTACCACACGACCCGAGCCGAGAGCTGGACAGGATATTTTTGTGAGTTTTTTTTGTTGCCTCCCGCAACTTTGGTCCATTTTTTCACTGCATTCGCTACCGCAAATCTAGCCCGCGGTTGTGCGCTCACGTTCCCGGCGTTATTCATGCGCGAGGTCAGATCAATTTAGCGTTTTGCCGGCGTGCGAATGAAGCGTTTGGTCAAGCTACGCAAAAAAAACAGTGTGATTGGGTGTGTGCGTTTAGTTTGAAGTTTCCAGTGGGGCAGGAAAATGCGGAATAATTGGGCCACGAATTTCAAGCGAACCAAATAATCCTACCCGAACGAAAACCGAAGGACCTACAAATTTATGCCACTCACGTCATCGACAGCTTCCTCCTTCACGGAGTTCATGGAGACTTGTTTTTTTTCTGTTTTTCCTTCATTCAAAGCTTTTCGGAATCGTTTTTCCCTACATTTTGAGGCTCTGTGCCGTGGCAGCGTAGAGCGATGATTTTTCTTCACTTTCGGCTCCTAGGTTCGGCTTCGAAGAACAGTATCCGTCGCTCGTCGTCTTTTGTGGTCGTTTCGGTCGTTCGGACCGTGGGGGACACACCACGATGGAATGTGCCGCATTCGAGCACCCACGGTGGTCGCAGGGAGGGTTGATTTTTTTATGCGCTGATGTGTGATATACCTCCTTCCAAAAAAGCTTCCCTCCCCCCGTGCTTCGTGTGCTTTACCGAGATTTATGTGATGAGAAAGTAACGAACCGACGAAGGTAACGATAGAGAGAAAAAAAAGGTTTATACATACACACTCACTCACCTCTAACGATGCAACGACTTGGCTGTGTCTTCATTAATTAAACCATTTTCTGTATTCTGGTGTCCTCCTACCGCACTCCTTCGCACACGTAATGCTCACCACCGCTTGGTGGGAGACTTGATGTCACGTTTTTTTTACGCCTGCTTCCCCATTCTTCGCCTCTCTGTGGTCTGTGTGTGTCACCATCAAACGAGCCCGTTTGATGGACATCACCCCGTTGGCATACGACGTGGTAACACCTCTCTAACGAACCCCATGAAACACTTTGCATTTTAATAGACCTCTCCGGTCTGTCTGTTTGTGGCGTTTAATTTTTATGTGGCAACAGTCACAGGTTGATTCGCTACCTTGCGTTGTTGTGCCGTTTTTTCCCCTCCAGCTTCAGGGTGTGCAGGTTGGGATATTCCGAAATGTTTTAAAGAAGAACTCTTCTCTTCAGACACAGGATTAAGGTTTTTACCAAAGCAGGAAGTTTTGTAAGAAAGAGATCTGCTCTTTGGTGCTCAAGAACCTCAAGAACACACACATGCACTGATCAGACGATTCGGAAATTAATATTAACGTATACCGTGTAAAGTCAAGACCATATCTTGTGGAATCTCGCGAAACCGAAAAGTGTCATTAATTAGAAATTAAGCGCTGGCAAACAGACACAGGCGCAAAAAAACACGTCCCTGCGATTCGCTAATGGCGTATTCTTATATTCTGAGCAAGCTCACTGGCAGCATCAGGAAACATCAGGAGTGCGCACAAAAAAAAGCATTATTCTCTGTTCCTTCCTCTATTCTCACCATTCTTGCACTGTTGTGACAGTTTTATGGATGTCTCACTCGTTTGTCAAGCGACAAACTTGTGCGCATTCCTTCGCTGTCTAGAGCCAACCAAGCGGTGCGGTGCTCCAGAAACGCTTCCCATTATCTCAGGTGGATTAAGAAGGAAACCTGCGCAGCAAAAAAAAAGATCCCTAAAAGTCCAAAATATAATTCCAACGCTCGCCGTTTCAGCTTCACCGCCTTGAGGATGGAAGAAAAAAAAAGCGCGAAAAATGATGCCACTTACCCCGTTTTGCCGCTCATTCCCGATTCCGGATCACCATTCCCCGTTGGCAATAAACAAGCAGATAGGCAATTAAACGACCATTTGTTTATGACTTTGACCTCAGCTCTTTCCAGCTCTCGCCCGAACAGGCTGTGAAGTTGTGTTGTGAGATTTGAGACACACACACACATACACATACACACACATTCACAGCATCTGAGCACATATTTCACGCCATATGTGCGGTGATGGGTTTCCACAATGTGCATCGGTTTTTAACCACAACCGAGTTTGGGTCTTTCCGGGGTTGGACAGCATGGACAGAGCGCTCACAGGCGGTACAGCATGTTGATTAATGAGGTTATGCTTGCACGCTACGAAAGCGCGTGGTTTAGGTGTTGTAAGGTGGAAGGTTAAGGGTGTGAGGGCGAGTTCTTCGTTTTGCAGAAAACCATTCAATCGTGGAGATTCTCAGAAGTGGTGGACCAAATTGAAAATGCTGTGCCCTATTGGAAGTGTGAGCATTATTCCACTGTGTTTTTAAAGCTAAGAGGGCGTCCAATTACTTCCTCGTGAAATGCCTAGTATCATGTTTCAAAATTCGTTTACACCCAACCGTTGGATTCTTGCGCAAAGAACAACAAAGAACACGTGTTCACCCAGAAAGCTCGAATTTCCCCGTGCTTGCCCTAGTTTTTACATACAGTTCGTCACCTTAATTTCTCCATCCCCAGTCCACTCGGTCTTTGTTCGCTTCAGCTAACAGCAATTAAGATTGTAGATTAATTTTAAGCGTTTTTCTAAGAACATAACCTCTCTCTCTCATTTCCCCGTCCCCACACTCCCACCGCTCGATGGTCACGTGGACGCAGACCCGGCGTAAACCAAAACCTCCCTAACAACACAGTGTGGCCGCTCGAAAGCAAATAAAACCTTTTACCAAACAGTTCAAGTGCTCCAAACAAGACCGCCAAGTTCTCCGTTGTGGTGTTCTCGATGGTGGCGGTGGTGGTGATGATGGTCGCGAACATTTTGATATATGATGGGTCGTGCACACACACACACACACACACACACAAACACACAGCCCGCACTCTTGTTGGCGCTCTTGTTTTGACGTTGATGGTTAGTAGTAACGCTGTTCAAAAGCGAGGTTATGTAACGCGTAGTTTTGAAGTTGCCTGAGAGTGCCTGTGTGTCGCACATTTCTCAAACGCTTCGCAGAGGACAGTCGTAGTGCTCCATCCGTCTTCCGCGGTGGTGCGTTTGAATAACAAAGTGAGATTTTTACGAGATTTTCAAAGCGCTGCTCCTAAACGTGAGAGCACTGTTGGGAGCGCTCTGCTATATACAGCAGGGTTTTGGTTTCGTACGTACGCAAAGGGTCGTACAGCTTTTCCACCGAAGTGGAACACTTTGACAGATTGCTTTCCTGCCGTGCTGTGCGATTTTTCGTTGTCTGTGCGCGAGGCGCGTTTTTTGCTGTGTTTTGCTTTGTCTTTGTCCCTCGCAACACCCGATAAGGAACTCACGGCGCTGCCGCTTAATGGATTTCAATCTTTACAGTTTTCGTCCGAAAAGTCATTAGCGTTCTAATGTTATTACCTCCGAACACACACACACACACACACACACACACACACACACACACACACACACACCGAACGCCCGTTCGGGCGTAAGATTATCTATGCTGCCGATCGATGATACCCGACCGTTTACGGCGGGAGGTGATAGTTGCTTTCGGAACAGCTTAATTAGAGATCGGTGGTGGGACTTTTTGTGCTCCCGACAAACGGCCCGTAAACAACACAAAAAACGTCCGACAAGCACTTCATTTGAAGGGAGGCAAACCTAAACACCGCTGTAAAACTATCTCGTTGGGTGTAACTTACGCGTTTTTGTGTCTTACTTTCGTACTGGCTGAGCTTACCACTAATCATATCGTCTGGTTTTTTGTCTCTTTACAGGTAAGCACCATCGGCTTTCATTCTGGGAAATAGGAAACGTACCGCACCACTGCTGTACATTAGGACATTAGCAAGGTACTCGATGCGGTGTTTTGAATGATAACATCACACTCATCATGATGGTCCACACCACGACTCCATTTCACACAAAAACCCATCCGTCAAACATTTTGATTGCATCTGTCAACCTCGTAGTTGGTGGGTCCATCGACACCGTCTGGCACCGGGACCGAGACTAGGCCGAATGCCGCCATTAGTGTTTAACGGGTTTTGTCGGTTGGTCGCACGGTATTCGTGCGTCTGTGTGTCACCCGAACTGGCTGTGGCTGGCGGCCACAGTTAATTCAATAAAGCCCCATTTCGGGTCAGTGCGGCTCGGGTCAGTGCGGCTGTGCCAGTGCCAGGAACGATGGAATGCTTCACGTCGTACGGTGGAATTCAGCAGCGACGCGCTACGCCGGGAACACATGATTCGATAATGTGGTACAAATTCGATTATGTTTGTGTATTTGCGTCCGGGCGCACTCCGACGAGCGAGGTTGATGGAGTTGTTTCATTGAAGCCGCCATTGTTGGTTTCAATTTTTAGGGGGACGAAACGTAGAAAATCTGGTTGTATGAGAGCTTTTTAGCGGACTCCAAACAAAGGTCTTTAAAGCTGGATTTGATTTATTGTGCAAAAGTTGAGTGATTTTCAACTTTAAATTGTTGAACTTTTTCACTTCGTCCACAGGCATGTGTGTGTCTTGCTTGTTCCACATTGCTAAGGTTTCGCTACGGGTTTTGCAAGGTCCTGTTACCTAACCAAACATCCAGCACCGAACGGGGTTTTAGTCTGCAGCTGAAAGGTTCAACCAACTTTCCTGCTGTTCGTCCATCATAGACAGATGCACCTGTACGGTATCGATTCTCTAATATACACACACACACACATTACTTGCATTGAAGGGCTACAGTACCTCAGGAGTACTTCAAAACTGTTCTGTTTCGTTGCGAACTACTACACGTACGGTCTTATTGTTGTGGTTTTACCACTTTCAGTTACACACACCACAACTGACACAAAGCGTCACTCGAAAACGTTTCGCAGCTTTAATGTGGCAGCCATGTGTTGCTGTGTAAAGGTGTAAATTATTCGCACGTTTGCATGTAAATCCTCCCCATTTACGTTGGTTGACGTTTCACGGCAACTGTTGTGCGTGGAGACAGCGAAAGGGCAAAGTAGACACCCCCAGCTGATGCTTAACGGTCAGTGAGCATATTAAATTTTACTACTTTTCCCACCCAACATTCCGCCCCGCTGAAATGGATGGGCTTTTCGGTGAATTCTTCATTCATTCGTCGGTCTGTGTTTCAGAATTGAGACGTTTTGATAAGATCCCTCCCCCCTCCCCCTTCTCCTCACGCTTGATTTTGTTTCCAATGTCCGGGTTAAGTACTTCCGACCCTACCCGAAATTCCCATGGTTCGGGGTTGTCGGACGTCCGCTCATCCATAACGAGCGCGCGCGCCCTCTCTCTCTCTCTCTCTCTCTCTCTCTCTCTTTCTCTCTCTCTCTCAAGGGGCCACCCTGACCGGGTCAGCTTACAACGAACAGCACGCATGAACTGCCGTATCCAAAGCCTTTTGCAAATCCTTCCTAACGCGATCGGAAGTCCCCATCGGGCCCATCTCATTGCCCCGTAACCGTCAGTTTCCAATCAAATTGCTTCGCTGGCGGTTTGGGATTTTCATCTCAAATATTTCTTGGAAAAAAGGATTCATTCGGCCGGATTCGAAGCAACCCAGCAGGTCGAGGGGAAGTGAAGAATGAAACATCCTCGTGCCCGCACGATGTGCTGTTCGAACCAATTTTATATTTGATTTATTTCTAAACTCCCTTAAAGGTTGGGGGGTTTTATTGCTTCCTCTTACGGGCAGAGCAGGCAGAGGCTATCACACATCATTATTTCGTGCTGCTGAACGCCAAATTGTGCATATGATTCTTCCACAAAATTGGTCTATATTTATACATGAATAGGCTTTTCCAAAAGCACGAAAACCCGGTAATGTTGCTTAATTACGCTCCCAGTTGGTGGCGCATTGGTGCGCCCTGATAAATCCCATCATCCCCCAGGACTCGGGGACTTTCTCACCAAGACAACCATGCACGAGGCGGGAAAATCGATTCACTTTTTCCCATTTTTATGCCCAATTTGTACTTAATTCTTTGTCGTCTTATCACCGGTGCCACCTTTTTCGATCGAACACCGTTATCAATATTCACCAGAGCACTTTCTGGAGCAGTGAAAGGTCAGAACTTTGGGCTTGGTGTAGTGTGTGCGTGTGGCCAGCCTGTAAGGACCAACCACATGTGCAAGTGAATGCCTTTAAGCTATGCTCCGTCTCCTGGATGTGGTATTACTAAGGTAATAACGTCCATGGTAACGGGCATACGTGAAATGATGTCTCATAACCTAGCAGACGAAGCAGGCAAAAGTGACAGAACGAGCCGTTGGGTTTACTTGCGTGCCAGTGATAGTGAAGCTCGCCAGAGCGTACAGACCAGATAGGACACACACACGGGCGGTAACCGAACGACACAGAGTACGTGTGTGTTAGTACGGTATGAGGTTCAAAGATGCCATTCCCGATTACTGCCACAAAACGTATAAACGGTCCAGAGAGAGAGTAAGAGAATCACTGCCCGTAATCCCCTCACTAGGGGGGGAGCTGCGGGAAGCTAAATGAGAATGATAAGAATTTCGCTTTCATTCATGGTTAACTGACCTTAAGAAGTCCTTTCGTGCAGTCCGGCCGGACCATGGTTTTTACCTTTGCACGTTCTTGTCCCTGTTTTCTCATCGGTTCTTCCCTGTCATCTTCAGACTGTGTGCGAGAAAGCGCACTGACCAAAATCCCGTTCGTTCTACAGAGTGACCGGGAATAAAAGAAAGCAAACCCCGCATTAGGGCGTTACAGCAAAAGGCATAGCCGAGGATTTCAGCAAAACTAAATATGTTCCCGGCCAAACTCATCTCTTGCCTGCTTTGCTGTTTGAATAGGATAGGATTACCTTCACCCAAAGGAGGATGTGGTGCACCAATCCCACTCTCCCTGTGCAAGAGGAACTCCCGGCTAGAATCATCCAATTTTGGACTAGGACTTTGAGGCTTCTGATCCTTTCGTTGCCGTGCTTCAAGATGACCAAATCTTGATCTTTGTCCGTTAATGGAACATTGTCGGCTACAGATTTCGGTGGATCATTTCACTGTGGCCTGTGCCGCGTAGAATGCTATATAAGCACTGATGGTGGCTGTTTTGGTGCGTTTCAATACATGAAACACCCAAAATCCTATAAGTTTCTCCAAAAATTTGACATTAGCCATTCAATTGAAGGTTTTATGATAGGCAAAACAAGGGCGAATAGATCTTATATCTTATTCTAGCCGAGTAGCATACAGCATAGCACAGCTGAGTGGTGCACAATCAGCACCACCAAATCTCAGCCGTTGACGCTCATTCATCTCGTCCAATTCAAGGGATTTCGGTACATTACGGGAATTGAATTTCTTGTACACACCGGTGGGCGCGCGCTATGAAAAGGTTGTTGTAAAAAAAGCAAAGCTGCACGCGTTGATTACTGTTTTGCATATTGAATCGTTCATCGTTTCAGCAGCAGCAGCAGCAGCAGAACATTTCCAGGGGAACTGTACGATGCTCATCCGACAAGCACGGGAGAAAAGGGGGTTCCCCCGTGAGCGTTCATGTAGAACATTTGCCATTTAGGTAATTATTTAACTGGTCAGTCTAGCGCTGGCTGGGGGAAACCGGCGTTAGGAAGAGTGAAAAACTCAAGCGCAACATAAAATGAACATAGAACCACTAATTTGGCTTTCATCTCACACTCCCTATGGGGCATTTTTTGTTTTTGTTTGGTCCTATTTTTTGGGGTGTGCACCGCCGGAGGGCGTTCCGAGAGCGTTGGAAAGTAAAATACGTTGTCTTACAGCTTCGTTAATTACCGATGGTGACCCCTGGGCTGGACTTCATCATGCTTGTGACCTTCAACGGCCAACGTTTGTTGTTGTTGTTGTTATTGTGTCCAGCTGCTTGATTACGCCCGAGAATGCACACCCTCAGCGAACAGTGTTATCAGAGCCAGGGGCTTCACTTCCGCTCATTAATGTGCGTTGTTCAGTGGCGGCGTGGTCGAGAGTGTTTGTGTGGGGCCGTCTTCCGTTTAATTAATAATCACATTGTGTGGAATGTGTCACACGGAGTCGCCATTTCTTTTTTTTAGGATAGGTCGAAAGGAAAAGTTTATTTTCCTTTTTTTTTTTTTGGTTTTTGTGTGTCTAATGAGAATGCCCTAATTCTGCTTTGTCCCGCAGGTCAGCGCGGCTAATTGAATGTTCTTCTTAAGTGTTGACATTGCCAGGATTCAGCTGGAACTGCGAAAGTTGAACTCCACACTGGAGTCCAGTCCAGACATGTTGCAGGTTATGTTCACAGGGCAAAGAACAGGGGCACACAATTTGTACATTTATTAGAGGCAAATGTTTGCCGTTGATTTGCTTTCTTCTCACCCTCAGCCTGGAAGGTAGGAGGCGAGGCATACAAGAACCAAAATCAACTAATTTAGTCTTAAATGTGTTGCACCTTCCACTTCTTCCGTCACTCCTCAGAAAACACAGAAAAAAAAGACATTTTCCACCTTTTCATATTCAACGTGGACGGTGGAGGCGAAACATGGAAAAACTTCCACCTTCCCAGATGAATATGATTGCTAACGAGAACGAAAATCAGTTCCCGCGGGAGCCGTAGCACCCACAGCTGTCCCAAGTGCGGAGGAGAAACTCGCACCCCCAAATGTGGTCCAGATGAATGTGTCGCAATCATCGGTGCCGGTTTCCGGTTCCGGTTGCGTTTTTTCCACCCCAATCTACACCCAGGGATTGTCCAGAGGAGCGTCTTTCCAGACGACGAAGACTACGACGATGATGATGATGATGATGATGAGGAAGGTGTCTTCTGTGTAGTTTGCTGCTATGCAGACTGCTACTGTCAACCGTTTTGAGCGAAACACAGATTCAAGCGTCGTCTGCTCGCTGCCTGCTCTCGCCGGTGGACAGAACAAGCAATGAATTATGGACTTTGCACAATGTTTTGTGTGCGTTCTGCGCCAAAGTCCCAATCCTCCTGGAGTCCGGGGGTAAATGGAACGTCCCAACCGCGAATTGCGAACATCATCACCATTAGTCATTTGTCGTTTGCTGTCGTCATTTTTGCCGATTCGATTGCAAACCTGCTACCGAACGCATACACGCTAGCAAGACGGATGATTTGTCGCCAGTTTCAGGGTTCCAGTTGCATTTTGGGGAAATAATTTTTCAATTAAATTACATGTGCACTTTCGTGGCCGGCCAGCCACCGGGGGTTCAGAACGAAGTTGTCACGCGGGATTATTTATGGCGCTGTGCGAAAAACACGCGTTTTCCAGTGTGTCGAAACGTTATGTTATGTGCTTGTCGTCCGATTGCACTCCGATACTCTTCCCATCTCTCCGTGTGCTGACTCCCAGCAAAAGGGTTAATATTAATTATAAGCTAATTTTGTGTCGTCTGATAAATTGAAGCTGTCGTACGATGGTGTTATTGCAGCAACGCTCGTATATGTTTCCATCCCCACGGTCAAACCCCTTCTGCAGGCGGGCGCGCACACAGTCACTGACACTGACGCAAATTGATTACCATTTATGAGATGCCTTGCACTCGAGTCGGGACCCGAGCTCGAGCACGGAAATTTGTTATACTTTCAATCAATGTGGTGATGTGTCTTCCCCGCGGGAACGGGGAAAAAGTCACTTGCCTTCTCGAGAGCCACCAGACGACGACGACGACGACGTCGGCAGACCCCGTTCGCGAAAGGACTAACACACGCGCTAAGCTAAGAGGCGTCTGGTGGTGTAAAAATATTAACATTTCATCTTGCGTTTGATGGAAATGTAAACAAATAGCTCGTAGCGAACGTAGGAGCGTTCGACGCTGACGCAACCAAGCAAACGCGCGGTGATGAGTCGCTTCCGCTTCTCCGGGAATTGGTTAGGCACATCGTTTTTTTTTGTACTCACGCTCAACGAAACAAGAAGTTTTTCCAACACGTTTTTTTTTTGCTGCCTTGCTTTTCTTCTCGTTGTGCGGAGATGATGTGCGAAATTTTCCCGCCTAAGGTCTAAAAAATATTGTTTTTTAATTGCCCCGAGGTTTGCTGCGGCATCGATTAGGAAGGTTTAATCACTTAGGCTGGATGTGGCTTTTTTCCTGTTTGCTCCAATATTCACTCATGCTCCTGCTCCTAAAGCGTAGCTAACGATGCATAATTTATCATCCTCAGATGTACGAGCTGAAAATCTTCTGCTCGCGTAATTGGTTGGACTCATTCAGTCGGATTAGGTGGAAGTAATTTTATCTTGCGGTAGCTTTTATTTGCTCAATAAATTAGCCCCAAAATGGATCATAGTCCAAGCGGACGGTAAAGCAATCTCTTCACGGGCGTACAGGAGGGGGCTCATGATCGAACAGTGAACAAACGTGGATGAATTTACACGCCTGCCCGATATTTACAGACGTTTCGCTACGGGGATGGAGGATTCGCTTTCTGTAATGCCGTTTCTTTACACAGTCATCAGCCCCGCCAAGACGACGTGTGAAAATATGAAGCGAAAATGAAAGCAGAAATCAATTTTCATTTTCCATTTCATGCATACTGTGGGGGCGTTGTCGGAGAGTTGGCGTGCAGTAGGGAACCTTCTTTAATGTACTTCGGTTTTTGTTTTCTTCTCTGCTGCGGAAAGGTCAATGAAAAGAAATGATTGATTTCTTTGCACCTCCTGGTAGAATTGTGTACACAAAAAAACGATGTATTGTGGACGTGAAGAATGAATTCTCCTGGAGGATGAGTTATATGTTTTGGGAAGAATATTATTAACAGACACGGGTGTAAAGTGGGGCTTTAGTTTCAAGCCTTCCATTGGATAATTAAAACCACTTTAAAAGAAGGTTCTCACATCATTTGACCGCTCATTGCTCGCTCCCCTCCAGAACAACTAGCGCTTTCATAATTCGCTTTAATGTTTTCAAGCATTTAATAACACGCGCTAGTTTCGCTAGTCCTAGTACCAAAAAGGTACCACTTTCACAGCCCAATTTATTGCTGCCCCCCTGTGCTTTGCTAGCCCAACCCGTGCCCGTCGTCACCAGGTTTTATTTGCTTGGTTTATGAAGCTCCGAATGCGCGCTTGGCATGGGTAGTAAGTTTTCATATTTTCAGAATTTTCAATTTCGCTTGAAGTAGCAGCGCGCAGCTGGGAAAATTGCCCCGAAACCACTCGTTCATTATCTGCGCTTCAGTGAGCCAGTGACAGCGTGGAACGTGTGTAGAAGGTTGGTACGAGGAAAACGGGGCCATATTTGGCTTCCTTGGTCGGAGGGGGATTCGTTCGTTAAATTTATTAATTATTTATAGAAACCAATTTAAAATTTATCAAATCGCCCGCTGGAGCACATTTACTTGCCACACAACGCAAACACACACACACACACATACACTCTGCTTTGGCGTTGGGTTGGGAGAAAAATTAAATATTGGTCAGTGCTGCCGTTGGCTGCCTGTTCTTTCCCGTTTTCCCTTGAAATGCGCTCAGACGCTTGGCGAATAGGAGTGAGAAAACACCCCACCGCGTAAGCGACAAACGAATGGTGACGAATGCCATATTCCGTCGGCATTGAGGTTTTGTCCTTATTGCAACCTGTCCTTCCTGCTTATCCGCTCTCCAGCCCGCCTGCCCATTGCCCGAATCAGCAAAACTAATTAAAATCTAATTACACACCTTTTCCCAACCCAGCCCGAAGCCACAGTCCGCTGGAACCGTCGTCAGGCGTCAGGCATCGCGTCGACGACACAGTCTCACGCGGGAAGCAAAAAGTACATTTTCCCCCAAAAAACCATCACCCACCCGGACGCGCCCAGCCGGGTTCGGAGAAAAGCGCGCTAACCTGACAACGAGGAATGCCGGGCGCGCCCGGTGCTGACGTTTATTACAATATTATTCCGCCAGAGGACGCTTTGATCTTTGTTCGCCACCCACTACCAAGTGTACGCGCCTGTATGCTGACCCTACCGACAACAACGATGGCGGCACAAATCAAGCATAAAACAGTTAATTTTATTAAGGCGCCGTTTCGTCCGCGTCACCCGAAAACCCGAAAATTAGACCAGACAGTCGGGTTTTGGGCACGGGCTCGTCTCTACCAGCGCGAATTAAAGATAGTTCCGGGTAGCGTACTGTTCGGTTTGAAGAATTTCGTACCATCGTTAAAGAGCTTCAGTCCAGCGTCGAGCTGCTAAGTCGAGCAAATTCTATATAATCCCCCGCACCGAACTTCCCGACATTTTCCATCGGGCGAAAAGTGTCTTCATCCTACCACTCCCAGTGTGCCCTCCCACCCATCGCTAAATGCCACGACAATTCTATTCAATTAGCAGCAGCGGCAACAGTAGCGGCAGTACGAAGACAACCTGCGCTACTTGAAAGCTTGAATTTCAAATTAGGTTAACAACCGCAAAAACCAAAAACCTCTTCCACCTGGGAAAGAAAAAGCCCTCTCCTCGCAACTCATCCGCCGCGTCCTTCCGCTCAAAAGAACCTGAAAGAAAGCTTCTCCAACAACACCCGGTTGCGACATCTCCAAACCCCCTCCCCCTTGCCCCAGGATTGCCATTTTCATCGACAACTTCATTGGCGATGAAAATGTCTGCCACCGCCAAATAACGTTTTGTTGTTGCGAGCGGCGAGGTACCTCCCTGTTTTGGCGATGGGGGTTTCAAGTTTTCAGCAAGGGATGAAATGATAATTAAAATTTCGCTTTCAATTACCTGAACAGCGCTGCTGCAGTGCGTTGCGAACAGCCAGCGAGCGAGCGAGCGTGAGGCTTTTGATTTTCTTCGCCCCAAACCGACTACTCCCAGTCTGTCCGCACAGATTTGCTCTTTCCGGCTGTCTTAGGTTTCTGTCGGATGTTTCGAGTGAGTAAAACTTTGCTTCTTAGTGCATAAGAAGCAAAAGAGGAAACAACGCAGAGTGGTTCAACAAGGAACAATGATTCCCCGAAAAAGCGTTCCTCGCCATCAGCTGGAAGCAGAAGCTGGCTCGGCTGTTGAGCTATTTGTGGATTAGCGCAGCGCGCGTAAATGAGCTAAATTTTGCTGGAAAATGTGTTTCATATTCATATTTTTGAACCCAAAAATCTTTACAATGTTTGGTGCTGAACAAAGCTCAAAATAAACGCTCTCCTGAGGAGTTTGCCTCCATTCCTGCACAATTATGCAAAAATACACTTCAACTCATGGCTATAAACGCACCGAGTAACTAACGCTTTAATTGGCGCTTTTTATCGATTATCTGTCATTTGCACTGTTATGCTACACTTCTCTAGAAGCCTGTGGTATGTTTAAACGCATCCAAAGAAAACACCAACGTTCTCACTTTAGCGTTACTTTCTTCTCCAAATTCCTGAAGCTAAGGGGAACGGGTCCTGAAAGCACTTAGGCGACGACATTTTCAGCACCTTTATTCCTCCCAGGGATAGAGAGATAGGCACACATACACACAGACATCGGTACAGTGTCTCTGTTTGCACAATGTGGCCCAAATTCCCATAACCCATTAACCTGGTAGCATCATGCGAGCGAACCTAAAGCGAATCTTCCGTACATCCTTTTTGGGGACAAACGGGATGAAAACGGGAACGCAAAGGAGATTCGCTCGCATATTGCCAGAGGCTCCTGGCGATGTCAGGGACAGCCTGGGAATCCCACTGGAGTAGAGCAGAACGTGTGGGGAGGAAAAACAAACACAAACACGCACACTCACACACCCGTCTAAAGAGCTGCTGCTGATCAGCGTAATGGCAACCGTTTATGCCTTTCCCGGGCCACACCTGAACCGACAGTGCGGCGGATGTTGTTTGCTCGTGCCGTCGACTTCAAAAACCCGACGTTCGGCAGATTTAAATTACACGCCAAGCGCATTTACGATTACGATTTCCTTTTCGCGCTCTGTTTTTTTTTTTCGCCGATCGATAACAATGTTGCAGCCCGGGGTGGCCCGTCGGCTGGAAAATGTCGTCGAAAAGGTGGGCATGTACTTAGCGACGATTGAAAGTGTCACCCAGTTAGCCGGGGTGCTTATTCGCCGTCTTTTTTTTTTTTGTTCCCTGTGCCGCTTGCTGGTGTTTGCTGACATTTTCCACGGAAAGTACTCCGCGCGAGTGTGAGTTTTTCTACAACCGGGAAAAGTACAGGAAAACAAACATGGAGCCGGATAATCGGTGAGATGTAAGTGTCATATGCTTAACACCGCGCTGTGTGGACGAAGCGTACCTGGTGTGCGCTTTTTTAAAACCTTGAAAGCATTTGAAGGGAATTGTCACACTTTTAGGGGGTGTGGGAACAGTTTCCGTGGAAAAAGTGCAACCCACTGTTTGGAGTGTTGCGCTTTTAAGCAAACCACCGCGGCACCCGCGTCACTACAGCGTCGTGTTGTTTTTTGTTCCGCGAATTCTAGCAGAAAAACAGCGACACGGATCCGGAAGAAAGCGACCGTAAAGTAAACACTTTTGCCACCATCACCAAGACAAGTCCGGAGCCGAGACCATAAGCCGCGCGATGAGAGGCCACAAGCCCCGAGCCCACTATCCCGTGAACGTGAAGAGCTTCCTGGTGGTTTGCAAACCCCGTTTTCGCCTGGCTTCTTCTGGCCCTGGGTATCAAATAACAAAAGTTTTGAATGTTATTAAAACATCGCACGCAGCGGAGCGGTTGCTTGAGCGCTTGACGACACCCCTTCCCGCGACGGGCGATACAAGCGACGTCCTCATTTGCAAGCAAGCGAGCGCATTTTGCTTCTGCGTTCTGTGTGTGAGTGTCGCAGCAACTTCCGCTGGTAATATTTTATGCCTTTCCCGACGCGAGTGCAACGGACGCGCCCCGGACGTGGTGTAGCCAGTCCGTGGAAGCGTCCGGCGTCTTCACAAAACGAAGGATAATGATGGTGCTGGCGGTGGTGGTGGTCGAAACGCTTTTTCCGACGACGTGCCTCCCCACCTCCATCAACAGAAAAGAAGACATCCTGCCGACATCGTTCCACGGGATATATACAGTTTCACAGCGACCAAAGACGACTATCATCAGCATCATCAGCATCATCATCATCATCCTGCTAGTGCTGCTGGTTGCATGTCGTGCCTGCCGTGGCTGAAACGTCTTAGTTTCGCTTCCTTAGCCACAACAAAACTATTACTTTGCGATACACTTTTCCGGACGCGCTCTTGGTTGGTAGCGACGGTTCTGCCAGCTTAAGAAGCTTGGCCAGATCCGCGCGGTGCAGCAGTCGGTGGGGATTTTTTCTTCTCAGAAACGCGAAAGCATCGCGGAGCACATGGATGAGAAGGAAAGCGAGGACTTCTGTAAGCCAATGGGATGGCGCAAAAGGGATAATGTTGCATACAGTCTTATTACACGCTATCTTCCCTGTCCCGTGCATTGGCTTGCACTGTAGTTGCTCCAGGAACGCTCACTTCTAGCCCATCGTGTTGAAGACGCGTCTTGCTCCTGTTCGCGTTTCCGGGCCTGGGGAAAAAGGGATGATTTCTCAGTTTAGCGCGCGGGCCTCGCGTGCACACGGTGAGGTAACGAGATCTCTCCAAGGAATCACCTCCAACCCTGCCCCGCCCGTATTTCCATCGTGCGCGATGCGAAGGTAGAAGTTTAATCAGTTTCCTGAAGTATTATACCATAAATTAATTAATTTCAACGCAATTAGACATTAATATGGCTTTTCCTTGCACGTCGTCAGCGCTAGTGTGGGGCCAGGTTTTCGGGACACTACGCGGAAGGTCTCGTGTGCCCCGAAAAACCCCGCACGAAGATGATGGTCTTTTCCGTTCATAACTCATTTACCAAGCGGGAATGGAGGTGGGAGTTTTTGTGTGTTTCGTGGCAAAAGAGCCTTTCTTTTTTTTGTTTTCTTTTTGCTCGCTCACATACAACTTCCTATTGTTGCTTCCTTTCCCATTTAACGCCCTTGCCCTGGTCTATTCGTAAGTCATAATTATTTGCCTCGCACCACGACCGCACCATCATCGCATCGCATAAATGTCAACGCATTGGTTTTGCGACCAGCTTGATACAGTCGATACAGAATGGCAAATAAGTTGCCGAAGGATTCATTATTTCTCCTGCTCGCCAGTCACGTACAACCTATTTCGTATGTTTTTCTGTGAATTGGCACAACTTTTTCCTCTCGCCAACTCGCCATTGCAATCACGCGGATTATTTGTGTGTGTGTTAACAGTGAGATTTGCCGTGTTACATCTAGTCCAAGGGGTTTTTTTGCTGCTTGTTTTACGTTTCCGTCATTTGATTCTGTTTTTTCTTCCCCCCACCCGTATTCCCACTCGTTTGCTGTCAACGCTTCGTGATGAGATTTCTACCGATTACAACACACGCTTCGCCCGCGCACACTGTGACGTAACGTTGGTCCTTCGAACCGGATCGCGTTGCGCAACGTGAGCCGCAGAGCGCAACCTCTCCGCCTTGCTGCCCTCGGATTTCGCATCACCATCATCATCATCATCATCCCGCGCGTACAACGGTGTCTCTGCATCGTTTAAAAGCGCATAAAAACACGATATTTTAATTAAACGAATTCCCGTGTGACAGATAAATTCTAAGACGGCGCGAGAAAGTGCTCGTTAGTGTCAAACGTCACCCTCCGCGCGCGCTCCCGGACAATCCAGCTCTCTACCGCATCGCTGCCGTTCCAGCTGCAACATGACATTTACGCCTTTTCCCTACCATCCCACCCGCTCGATTTTTGGTAAACTCGGTAGCAAAACTTACCTTTTGGCCGTGGCCGTAGTTTCCCCCCTTGCGTGAACATTTGCCAGCGGAATGTTTCAGCGTTCTAGTACGGGCACGGGAGAGAGAGAGAGAGAGCTTTCTTAATTCAAATTACCCGGTGGAATTTAAGTAACTAACACCGAAACATCTTTACGATCGTTTTGAGCGTGTGCCGGCGTGTATCTAGTCCTTGCCAACACTTGCACACCCGGTAGTGAGCATAATTTTATGCAAAAGTAAGCACCGCGACATCGTTTAAGATAATCACCACGCTACGAAAACGAGTTGCCATATATTTATGGGGTGGGATGGAGCTCCCACGAAACATTTGCCATTTTTACCCTCCAATTTGTCACTCCTGGGGCACTGGAGGGGCAGGGTGTGGCACTGTAATGCATTATAGATTTATGGCCGGAAACACGTGTTCGCTCGCTCCGTGGCAAATCAAAGCAGCGGAACAAGCCGCTGCGACCTTTTGCGTCACAAGCGAGCGAGCGCGCGTTGCAGTCGGATGCTATTTTGGAACTATTTTAGAATAGTGCGGCCGACAACTCGGCAATCTGTCAATGTTTTGCAAATGGAAAATTGCAAGTATAACACAATCAAATTCACGATGACAGAGGTACGGGAAGCGATTGATTGTTTATTTGGGGCAATGTACTTGAAATTGTTCACGGAGTGACGTCAAGCAGAAAATGTTCACCGAAAAATCGTAACCATTTTTTTTTTCTCGTTCATCGAGTGTACACAAAATCAATACTGAAGGACTGCAGCGAAAAAAAAACACTGCTACACAATACATACTCGTCCCTTTTACTGTTGACATTCGAATTGTGAGTGGAATCGAAGGAAGAGGGCAACCAGAAAAAAAAAGAACCGTGCCAATGATTTCCCCTGGAGCTGGGAAAAAGGAACATGTCATGTCCCTGCACTGCTTGACATCACAGCTCAAGCCCAAAGCTACACAAACACACACACACAGACAGCCTGATCCATGCAAGGAGGAGGACAACAACAAGCCATCAATGTAAGCCAATGGCAAACAATCACTTACCAAATATGGCCAACCTTCCGAGAAGCGATACGAAACAAAAGTCGTACGATGTGCTTTTCCCTTCTTACTTCTTTTTGCTACCGAACGCGGTTGACTTTCCGGGCGAGGATGCAACGTGCCCGATCCCCCGAAGGAAGGAGATATTGATGAATTTTGTGTACGTTTATGCCTGTGTGTCTGTATGTATGTGTCAATATTTGTCTGCCCAATCCTACTGTAACCAGTTTCCAGCTTTAAGTGGATTTCCTTTTGAACACAACCAACAGCACCGAACACGAGACACGGACCATGCGTCTCCTTTTCTAATTGGAAGCGAACAAAATCCCTTTTTATCCAACCGGATTTCATTAAACGTTTGCTAAAGATATTAACACTACATTTTAACGAATCAATCACAACTAATTGCCCAAGTTATGGCGAGAACCCAACCAAAACACGGGAAAATGGGGGGGGAAAAACCCCTTTGCCGCGGTGCTAATTATCGCACCACGTGGTGTCCCCGTGTGGTGCCCAGCTCCACTGCTCCATAATTAACGGTATTAAACATCGATAAATTAGCTAAACGATTGATCACAGGTTGGGCTGCGGGGAGAGGGAGAGCTTTTTCTCCCACAGCCACCATTTTTCCACGTGTGTACCGCAACGCAAGGAAACGCAGGGTGGCAAAAGGTGTACCAAACACGCCAACGGGGAATAAGTGGCTGGAAAATCGAGACCACCGCGCGTATAAATCACTCGTGAAAGGAAGCGAATGGAGAGCAAAACAAAACAAAAAAAAAAGACAGCGCATAAAACCAAGCGCTCCACACTAATCCCCCGAACATCATAATCCTTCCTTCCACCCTGAGCCCATAACAGGTTCGTTATGGTAACGGGGGGAGGCGCCCGCGCGCTCGTTCACACACAATTGGCCCGATAATTGCTGATCGCTGCGCTTCGGTGAGGAATTATTCCACCCGGTGCTAGTACTTCTCCAGCAATAGCCCGTCGACCGTCGTCGATTGGTAAAGAGCTTTCGAAGCATCAGGCCGTTTACCGTGTTGGGGCGGGAAAGCTGCGTCAAAATTGTAACTCAACCATGAATGAGAAATTCCAGTGCAACGAAATTTTGAGATCGTCCGGTATGAGTGGAATCTGGAATGAGGGATATTTGTGTACCCTTCCAGCTGGTGGTGAGTGTGGGAAAATTGTCACACTTACAGCACCTAAAAACTACCAGACTCGACGCATCACTTCACTGCTGGCAATTTAATTTAAAGGCATCATTTAAACGCACACAAAAAAGCAATCCACGAATCAAACTAACGAGAGTGAACGACTGGAAAAAAAGAATGTTGTTTTTCTATTTCAACTCATCCAAAATGGGGGTAGGGTGGAGGGGGGTTTATTACATTTTTTGCTGTTGTTGTTGTTGTTGTTGTTGTTGTTGTTGTTGTTTTTTCTTCTCTTTTATCACGCTTCGCCTCACGGCGGCAGTAGCAGCGCGTGATCATAATTTGTTTCAATTAAATCCAATTAATCACAGATCGCTCAACAAAACGCCTCCGTTACTAGTTGTTTAAATGCCCATTTAAACTCTCCTCTCCCCCTCACCTGCCCTCCTCTTAACTCACCACCAACCCACCCACATGTCATAATACAACATCGCCTCTGTCAGGGCGCCCACGCGGTCGGTTTTGTTTAATGCTCACTCATTGTTGAACCGCGTACCGCGTTTATGTTGTTACCGAATGTCCTTTTTCACGCGTGGAAAAGTTTCTTTTTTATGTGAGTGCGTGCGTGTGTGTACATGGTTTTTTCGTTCTTTGTGTGTGTGTGTGGTGAACATTGATCGATAATTACTTGGCAGTGCTGTGTCCGTATGTAAACGTCACAGACGCTACGCCACACAGCAACAGCAACAGCAACAGAAAAGCAAACAAAAAAAAAGAGGTGCGGCACGATGAGTCGTTGACAGTTTGTGATGAAAAATTAAACACCTCCCGCTGGCAGGTTTTCGGGATGGGACTAAAAGGCACACGCACAAACACACACACACCCACACACCTATGGGTTGTTGCAAAACACAGGTACAAAATGATGAATCTCCGCGGCCGCATGAAGCGCATAAAGCGAACGTGAGGGAAAAAAACGACATAAATTGTGAAATACAAACGAACATGCAATAGGCATGGCCGACACACCCCTGGAAAATGGTGTGCCCCATGTCACTGCCATACGCAAAAGCTGTGCTTACGGGGAAAATCAGCTCTAATTTGCACTGCACTGCCTGCCCTGGCCAAAGAAGGGGAAGGTCGCTGAGATGAGATTAAAAAATCAAAGCTTGTATGCGGCGCTACGTTTTGTGTGATGTTTTCATGCGCCTTTTTTTTAGTAATAATTGTATGCTTTGTACAATACACAGGAGAGCAAAACAGCAAAGCTGCATGTTTGCACGCCACACACGCTGGATTGCATTATACTAACAGAACGGCCAATAAAAGCAAGCTGCTATCAAAGCAGATTAGTTTGAGCGCGAGATTAACGGCAGTATCTTGTATCATGATCGGCGTGCGAATAAAGCGACCGTCGCTTGATTTTTGTAAATAAAAAAGACAGTTTCAGGCTATTAAATCAAACTGGATTAGGTAACATATCCGGATTGCGTTGTGTAAACTACTTGTCTTTTTGTCTTTTTATTTTACAAAAAAAAGGATACGCTCAAGCGATAGTGTCCGCAATCGAGAAGCACGCATCAGCAAATGGAATTGGCGCTGGGATTTGCTTTGCCTTTCCTCTCTTCAAGCACAAACGGAGCAAGTTTTCGCGCCAAGGATTTGTATCGTGGCATCGGGGGCGGGAAGATTCTTCGAAACATTTCGGATCAATAATGGTTCCCGCCTTCCGCACACAATCGGTCACTGGCCGAAGCACACCGTAGGGTTGGGTACTTTAAGGCCACAACAATAAAACATCTCTCCCGAAGCAAGAAGCGTTCGAAAGTTGGACTCCCCTTTTCTAAAGTTACGGGAGTACGGTCCGGCAAACAAAAGGTGCGATTGAAAACTTGCTGCAGCACACAACGACCGCTGCAATTTCCCACGTGGGAAATACATATGCTACTTTCGGTGCGAAAGTTGCAAATTGAACTTTGGTCCCGAGTTTCGCCACCAGCCAGTAGGATGCTTTCTCCAAGGGTATTGGAAGAAAGGACCAGCATGTGTGTGTGTGTGTGATTGTGTGTCAGAATTCAAACATCGAACTTTCTCCCCCTTTCCACCAGTACAATCTTCTTAATCCTACACCGTTGACTTCGAGAGCCCTTTGCTGGGAAACAGACGAAGTTCTCACACCTGGAGGATTCTGTCATTCTCCAACACACGACACGGTGTGTAACAATGTTGAGCAAAAGTTTCCGTCTCACTCGACACAATCCATCCACCCTGCTGCTCCTCCCACCTGCTTTGCACCTTCTGATTTAGGGCGGTTGGCTTTCCACAGCTCGGGTGGAAATTTATTATTGAATTAGTAATATCTGCGACACAAAACGCACTTCATTTCCATTTCTTCACCACCGCGCACACTCCCTCCCTCTCTTCGGACTGTGGGGGTGTTCTCTCGTAAAACCACCCCTCCCCCCACACACTCACACACACACACACACACACACACACCTTCTCCAGTGGATGCCATAACATAAAACGCGCGCTACCAACATATGTCGCCTGTGTTCAGTGTTGTCACCTTTCCTCCGAGCAACGACCGAACGCTCCATTTCCCATTTGCGCTTCCCAAGATGGAGTTTGAAGTTTTCGAACAGTCCATTACACGCTCGCCCTCGCCCACACACACACACACACACACTCGTTTCGGCGGTGGAGCGATAATTAAAATGTTGAAATAATTAAATTTAATATATTATCTCGACTGTTTCACGGCGTCACGGCACGGCTGGTGTGTGCTCGCCCAAAGACGGTGCGTGACATCTGTGTGTTTCCAAGTGTCGAGATCGTTCGTTCTTCTGATGGTGTATTCTTCTGTTTCTTCAACACATCTCCCATGCTGGGTGCTAAGGAAAGTTAGCGCCACCACAATTCGATTGTCGATTGACGCCGGCATAAATTATCGCTTGACGAGGTGCCGCTTGCTACTAAACAACAAAACACAACGTCACAACGTGACAGAAGTGAACGCGCGGAACAGTGGTAGCGCCCTCTATCGACAAATAAGGGCAACTACGGCCCAGAAGTCAACTATCAATCAGACGTAAGGAGGCGTCTCGGTTGGGGCGAATTGTGAGCAGAAGCTTGTCGCGGGAAGATATTTATGAGCCGCTACATGGGGAAAACATTAGGAAGATTACAGAAGTCGTCGTCGTCGTTGTCGTCAGCGCGTTGGTTGGTTTCGCTGTGTTGGGATGGTCTGTCCCTTGATAAATGGAATTAATTTCCAACGTGCTGTTACGCGGTTGGTTTTTTTACTTCTTCCCCTCTCGCCACAAGCTCTCGAAATGTCTTGCAAAACTTTGTTCCAGCGGGCAAAAATATGAACACAGGCGACTTTGCTTGCAGTAAACGCAACCGAGGCGAAACCAAACTTTGCTTCCGTGGAACCACCGTCCCGGTTCGGTTGCGGTTTTAAAGGAATGTTGAACAATTACCGACTCCTTCGCATATCTTCCCTATCCTTAAACCGGGGTTTGGGGGTGTAAAAAAGGATCTCTTTTCCCACGGGAGAACAATCAGAAGAAACGTTAGAAAGTTAGTGTCACGGCAACCCCTTGCGAGGGGCACACGGCGACGACCCAGCCAGTTGTGGTCGTGCTCAGGCTCACACCGGCTCACTTTACCTCGCTTAACCCTTAATCCTGCCGGTCTCCATATCGCATATCGGAAGCATCATGTCCGACCAATCGGGATGTGCAGTCATTGCGGGAGGGACAAGAAGCTGTAAATTTAATTGAGCATTGCATTATGAAGCTTAGCTGTGGGAGTTTATTAATGGTTAACTTGGTTCCGTAGACCGATGTAGCAAGAGCAGGGAATTATTATTTACCCAGAGCTTTGCTCATTGAATGCCCATCGTATTGGATTTGAACCCAGGATTATATGGTTAGTTGTCGTTGGATTTTATTAGCCACTGTTCCACTGTGTGCTAAGTCCTTCCATTGCTCCGTTCCGTTCGACCTCTTGATTGGTCTGTGAAACGCGTTCTAATTACTCCAATGCTCCAAAGGCGGCAGCGTGCAGCCAGCAACTTCCTCCGCAGCACGCTGATCGTCCGCCATCAAGACGTAATTTCTTCGGACAGCTAGACACTTCACTTTGGCAAGATTTTTCTCGCAAACTCTATCCTCTCCTCTCCCACACACCAACCGGTGCGTCTCTTTCCGTGTAGCGCGTGTTTTAGCGCGTAGCAAAAGTGGCAACATGGGAATCATCTCAAGCGGGAAGTGATACGATACTACGCCGTACCGCAATCTGATGGCCACTGCATCCTTCCTGGTTTCCTGGTTCCGCAGGTCTGTTGGCCACTGTCATAGTCTGCAGCATCCCGTGCAGGCCACGAGTCGAGTGTATAATAAGAAAATAAGTGAAATAACGAGATCACTCTCCGCACCCAATTGCACACGGGAGCGATCCTTGAGTATCCATTTCACGCAAAAAGGTGGGCCCCTGGAGAAGGAGAGCGAAAGACTGAGTGAAACTGCTGCGCTTATTTCTTTTTTCTCCCCTTCGTCCATAATCAACCCTTGGGGTGAGTTTTTCACCGCTTTTCGCGTTCGTTAGTTGCGTTGGAGTTGCTTGGGCGAGAGGGAAAGCAGAAAAGAAAAAAAAAACCTCACGATAGCTCCTAATGAAAATGAAATGAATGCTCCGAACCGTCGGCCACAGCGAGTGCGATAAGAAAGCGCACGGCGCAGCAGCTGAAGTGGAAGCGGACATCTTCAGACGGACCAAACACACCGCGAACAACCACGTGAAAAATCCTTCGTGTGGGGGGATTTCTTTGCTTCTCTTCTCAAGTTGTTCTTCTTTTTTATTGAGGGACTTTTCTTTTCCATTTTTGTTGGAGCTAGACAACTGCCGTCTGTCCGCTTTCATCTCGATTCGTCCGTCCACATATACACACGCGTTTCCTACAAGAGCATCCTCCGGACTCGAGTCAAATGCTCAAGTAGGGTTTAAGGATATCTTTCTTTACGATTCCATACGATAGTAGCAGGCCCGCAAAAAGCCGCTCCGGTGTGGTAAGAGAGAGAAAAAAAGGAACCAGAAAAAAAGGAACCGAGAAACCAAACCGAGAATGCTGCTTAAACCATTCGTCCGAATGTTCCACTCCGACACAACCTGCCCCCGGGAGGACTTAAAGGTTTTCGCCATTTTTATCTTTTCCCGTCCCCACACACATACAGAGAAACTGACAAACACCGGCGTAGGGGAATGGGGGAGAAAATGCCAACCAACCAAGCCGGACCTACAACTTCCTCGGAAGCCTTGGAATCCTGCTGAAACATGCTTGAAATGTGTGTAATCTTATAAATTACAACGTTAATGTCTTTATTATATAATCCCACTGATTTAATATAGATCGTAGCCGAGCTGGAAGCCGGTATAGTTTGCCGGTGGTTTTGGAGGGTTTGGCGTGACGTCATTTCAGCAAATAATTAACCCCCCGCCGCCCAAGATGGATGGGTACAATCGGTTTGCCAGCAGTTCCGGGAGGCCCGGCCGCAGCATCCAATGAGGCCGTTAATTGATGCGACTGTTAAACAGATTAGCTTCACTTACGCGGAACGACGCGGTTGCTGTGGTGTGTCAGTTGTTGGACAAGTTGTGTGGAAAGCTTTTCGGAGTGTAGCCTACCTACAGCCTACAGGATGACTTTTCGTGTTGTTGTTTCAGCGTGCTGCAGGGGGCATGTATGGTGCCAACTTGATGGACAAGAAGCATTATTAAATTATACCGACTAGGACTAGTACATGACAGCAGGACGGGGAGGAAGGTCTCTGGATTCTAGTTTTGTTGGTAATAAAGCGCCGATGTCTTTAGATGAAGATGTACAAGTGTTTTGTGCGCTCACAGGCATCATTTTAGGTATCACAGATGTATCAGAGATATCTCAGGATATTTCCCTGGTGTTGTTTTACAATCACTCAAAGCTTCACAAACAGTAATTCGTATCATTTTTATTGTCCGAACCTAATCTCACCTCAAAAAAATGATTCAAATCCAAATCAGACATAACACGGCAACGCAAACACAAGCTCCACACAAACCCAAAACAAAAGCAACATTGCAACCTCGCGCACGAAAATTGGATTTGACTCGCTACAAACGGACAAAGTGGTCCACCGACCACCACCACCAAAACACCGCAATAGAGAAGCCACCAGTTTTCTAACTGAAAATGAATAATAAATATCAAATTACTCGCACACTCGGCTGGTGGCTCCGTTGTTGTCTGTGTTTGTGGCTCTTTCGCGCTGCCCCGCGAGGGACGCGTAACTTGAAATTCAGAAGCAAATGCTCGGATTTTCCACCGCAGTGGATATTCGAGGTGGATGTTTTAGCCGTGGATGATTCCAACCAATCGGACCATCGCCTTCTCTCTGTCTCTCAGAAGTTTGAATACGTGTAATTGATACGCAACTGGCGCGAGATAAGGATTATGAAATGGGAGTTATTATTGTTATTTTCGAGTGTGTTTTTTTCCCCCTTCCGAAGCCACCGCAACGCAGTACGCGCACGGGAGTCACTTTTTAAAGGTGAAATGGTTCGGTGGCCCGTGCTTGTAAAACGGTTGCTCTGTAACGTTCAAGAGCTTAGGATGGACCGTTCCGGTGCGTTAAAGTAATGCCGCACCGTGCTGGATAAGCTTTGAGGATTGAGGTTTGAGGCTAGGAAATTCAAGTAGCCCGCTCCTATACACTGTAATGCCCGCGAGCTACCGAAGCTTACGACCGCTCAGCTTTCCTTCGCCGAAGACCAAACAACCCGATGACCCCGAACGGTGGGCTCTCCTCGTGGTGGTCGCTCGGTGTTCGATTTCAACGTTCACCGTTGCGACTCCGATCCAATTATTATATCGTTTATAACGCATCGGACCAGCAGCCCGAAAGTGGACGACGACCTCCCAGGCAGCTCAGGCGGGACCTCCCGATGGCACCCGACTGGCCGCCGTGGTCAAAGGCACCGATTTGACGTGGAGCGAAGAGAAGGAAGAAAAAACACCGCCCAAATCCTACAGCAAGCTGTCAAAAGTGTTTTCCAAAGACCTTAAAATCTGACGTTTATAGTCGACGTTTCGCTCTCTTGTGCTCTCACTCTCTTTCTCTCTTTCTCTATTGCCTCTTTTATCGCTCGATAAGATGGCACCCTGCCAGAGCGCTGCACAGCGAGCATCGCTGATTAACATCGAGACCCGACGCACACACACACCTCCTCCACTATCGGTCGTCCCTACACCGCCACGGCTCTTAATTAGGTTTAATCTGCGCAGATACACCGCGATTCTCCGCTCTTCTTGTCAAAATGACAAATCAAAAACCGACGCTCCTTCTCTTCCCCGAGCCGGAGAGCTGTCAGACAATTCAAATTAAAAACTCCCTGTGAGCTGGAGCTGGACGGGGAGCGGCTCGTGCTAAAGGGCGCTCTGGTTTGGCATGTTTGGCAGCCCAGGCGAACCTGAACTACCCATTTTCGATCGATCAATTGATCGATCGGATAGAGAGAAAGAGGGGCGGTAAAAAAAACAAGCTTCAGCTCCCATTTGCCCACTGGCGGTCTCGGTTTGATCGCTTGCCGATCGGGGCCAGTATGTGGTGCGTTTGCGTGTGTCCTGCCGGGCATCATTTGTCAGAAGACCGAAGGGGCTAAATGACAAACCCCCAAATGCACGAGCGGTTGTGTGTTCGTTAAGCAAAACAAGCAAATCCAGCCGGGATAGATAACGGAAGCATCTAACCAACCCCAAAAACCGCCTCTCCCGAAAACCACGCACGGCTGCGACTGTTGACGGGTTGATTTTTGGCGTTTGCAGTGCTGCTGCTGCTGTCCGGGACAGTAAGATTGAAATCTGATTAGTGAAACTAGGTCAACCTAGGCGAACGGATTGTGGTGCTGTGTCGTGTGCTGCTTTGGGGGGTTTGGTTCGAGCTTTTCATGCTCGTACACACATCAGCTCGTGATCAAATAGAGGGATGTGATGCTGTGTGTGTGTGTGTGTGGGTTCACAATTCGCTGCTAGAGAGACACCACAGAAAAAACTGATTCCTGTTGAACGGGCCGGAACCAACACGAAATTGAATAAAACACATCGAACCAAAAGCAAACCCGAAAAGCTCCAAAAACTACTTCCAAAACTATAAAAAAAACTCCCTCTGTTCGGTTTGAGCATTTGTGGGAAACTCCGCATTGTTTGGAGTTGAAGTTTTGGTTCCCCAATTCGTTTGATTGGAAATTGTTTGCTTTTCGAATTGTGTTCTGACCGCGAGAGATGTTGCATGCTGATGCTTCATTTGTTGTTTGCTTTACTCGTACAAATCTCCCAAAAAAATAACACGAAAACTGATATTTTATATTTAATTATTGCTTCACAAACTAATGACGTCCCTGTTTTGCTCTTTCTTTTTTTCAGGTAAATACCCAATCGCCCAATAATGTATCACGTTTCCAAACGGGAAGCAATCAACGAAAGCGATTCGTCTTGAGCGCAACAAAATTCGGTAACTTCTATCAATCGACGTGAAGGTATTCATTACAACCGTCCTGAGGGAGGCGTACCACCGCACCAGGATATAGCTGCCGGGTCTATAGAGCTCTCCGTATCCTTCCCAAACCGCTTGGCCCCCAAAAACAAATCCTGCTCGGAACACACAAAACAAAACAAACACACGACACCAAAAGAATGTTCATCCTGTGCACTGTATCAAACGAGCTTTGGCCGAGTGGCCATCAGCGGCCATCAATCCGGCACAACCAAAAAAAAAATCCCTCACCAATGTTTGTCCGCAAAGGATCCGTTCCGATTCGGGTGGATCAAATCAATCCCCCTGGCCCACACCATCCCAGCCACATCAACAAACGATCAAACTCTCGGGGTTTGCCTGCGGGAATCGGTCCAGCTAGAACCGGCCCAAAATTTCGCCCTAGAACCGACCCAAAAAGCGTACGATGGTTCTATCGATGTGACAGATGATTTTATTACGTCAAGACTCTCTCGACCAACCGAATGTCGATGTCACCGTCAACTGGCATTTTCGTTTGCGGGGGGGGGACCAACGAGGATGAAAGCAAACCTCTCGCAAAGAAGCGCAAAAACAACAAACCTAGATACACACATAGACACACACTGCCGCTTTCGTTTTAGAAGCCGGCCAGTGATTTCTGTGGGTCCTGCGGTCCACGTCGGTGCACGTGCGGTTGTTATTTCATTACCCGCAAAGCACAATCGGACAACGTACACAGGGTAGCTGGTTACGCTTCCGTGCAGCCCGGGCCCCTGTCAGACCGGAGCGGCTGTCAGTTGCGGGACGGCAGCCGAAGTTTGCCAAAGCTTATGGTGTTTTGATTTTTCTTCCGAAAGATCCCGGCGAGTGCACGGGGAGCGAGCGGGCCCGGTGCGTGCGCGAATACGATTGAAAATTGAATTTTGATACTAGCAGCGTCGCGTGACGTCTGCTGCTGATGGTGCGGTGCAGTGCTGATTTTCTCCGGGCACCGCGCCTTCGCCAAGAGACACCAAGGCAAGGCTCGTACGGTTTTGGGGAAGGCATCCGATACGTGCAGGTGATGCTTAAACATTCCACTTCGAGAACGTTGCGCGTTCCGTGCGCGGTTCCCAAAAACCAGCCGCCAAGTGGCGCTCTGAAAGCCTTCGCCGAAAAGCGGATGAGCTGCGTGAGGAGGAGGGCGCTGCGGGACGAGCTGCGAGCGAAGATGTGAATCTGGCATCCGGTGCTGTTGCCGCCGTGGTTTAGAATTTCACGCGTTCTTGGCATTGCTGATCGCATTTTGCTCTATCGCTGGCTGGTAGGCTCGGGTCGCCCGGGTGGGGATATAATTTCGATGCAGATTTGGTTGCCTGCTGCAGCCAGCTCGAACCGGGACGACAGTGTCTCGAATCGAATCAAATCAAACGACGTGCACACGTTCGTGTGTGACACTGTCAACAGGGGGGGAAACCCTGCCACCCCGAATATTGATCGTCTTTTTTCCCTTGAAGTTCCTAGGAATTTGGGTAGATCTCTGTGTGAAGTCTACCAGTGACCAAATCGCTGCTCGGGCGCCATTTTCAAAGGAAAACTGTCACACGCACAACTCCAACCAGTCATCATCATCAAAGCTTGACATTGACAATTTGCCAGAAATTGGGTTTCGTGCAGAAAGCGTATTTTCACGGGAAGCGCTCCTCAAACGACCATTTTACATCATTTCGCATGGATTAACTGGTCCGGAGCAAACGCAGGAATCGCTGACGATGAAGGTCCTATTTTTTGTATACCCTCCAATACCCTCCGCGAATAGTTAATGAGCGCTGAATTGCTGCAATGTTACCGTGCACAAGCGAGTCGCGAAGAGGAGCAGGAGACAGGAGACATGTACGACAGGCGGGTTTGCAAATGGTGTTCTAATTTATTTATAATGCGATAATAATGTACAAACACTGCCCACTGTGTGGGGAGAGTGTAAAACAACAAAAAAAGCAATACCACCCAGGTGCCTCCCGGTGGCAATTGAAATTCTCCCTCCCGTGCTGGCATGTTCCATTGGCTACGCATTTTGAAAGCCTTTTTTTTGCTGTTGGTGTCTACATCACTGCAAATATATATCACTGCTCGACCGATACAAACAGAAACGCTCGAATGCATTCCCACGACCAACGACAGTGTAGCAACGCGGGTCGCACATAAAACAAAATTAATTAGTTTCAAACCAATGCATTATTGAAGAGATCGACGACACACAGACACAGAACGCTGGTCAATTGCTTATGTTTGCTTATGGACTGAGCTGCCTGTAGGGGGTTGTTACAGTAGCCAGATTGATTGGTCGGTGTGTGCAGGCACAAAAAATGCCACAAAATAGGCAGCAAAAACATTATGCTGATGCTCAACCAGGATTGTGTTGCCCCGAGTACATGGAAAGAGCAAGGAAGTGTATGTTGTTTGTGAAAATATTTTTGTTACACTTTTTAAGCTGTGCCAACATTGAACTACAAACAACTCTTAGCTCTCATTTAGGCTCGCCTGCTGATCGATAAAAATGCCGCTCTTTGGGATCGTTTCGACATCATACAGCTTTATTGAATTGTACGAATAGATTAAATTAAATACGACAATTTTAACAACGACGGTTGCAGGAAGAAAATAGGGCCTAGCATACTCCATTGATGTTTGCACATTTATTTTCGTGCATAATTGCATTATCTGCGCTGCAGAATCGCTTCTTGCACCGTCGTCGTCGTCGTCGTCGTCGTCTGGATCAACATGAAAACGGGGTTTTCCTCGGATGCATTAATTATCTGCCGGCGTGTCCGGTGCGCACGTGACGTCATATACACGCACACACAAACGCGTGCATGCATCTTGCACCCGAAATACACACCGAGCGAAACAAAAAGTCTTCCACGCGTTGACTTCCGGAGGCTGTTTTCCGCCATTTTTTAAGCGGCGTTCGGACTCTCCGTTTTGGTGCTCGTCACACGAGGATGCAGGAGAGCACGCACAACGCACCACCGGGAGCACTGATTATTATTATTATTTCAGTGCAAAATCTAATTATTTACCTTCGCCTTTGATGTTACGACGGCCTAGACCGCTGGCGCTCCATTTTAATGCTTCACCGTCCTGAAAGGGACGTTCGTATTTATATTCCCATACAGGCCGCACACGTTTTGCAGCTTGTTTTCGGGAAAGGTTTTACCTTAGTTTTTACCTTTTAAAATGCAAACACACGCGTCCTCGGTAAAGGCAAACCAACTGGACTGTAATCCCTTAAATGAGTCGTCCAATAAACTGTTCGGAAGTGGCTGCTTTCTAATGCAAGTACTGGTTCCGCCAGTTCATCTCGTGCTGAAAATCCAACGACCGTCAATGGCTGTGCTGTTTAGAGCTCATTAATAAAATGGACGACGCGTGGACAAGTGAAATCAAATTAACCACCAGGCTCGTTCGCCGTGCTTGGAAAATAGAAAGATAAATTTTCTCCAAACAACAAAACACGCGACAGGATGGGACACCAATGCTCAATGGCTTCCAAAATCCTGTTCCGAAACATCCGGCAGCATCAGCAGCAGCAGCAGGATCTAATTTGCGTACGGCTTTTTGTGCGCGACTTCCCCGAGTGTTTGTTTTGTTCAAAGGCACACACAAACACACACAGGCAGAGGAAAAGTTCCAATCGAAACATGTTCCCAACCATGTTCCCAAATTTACACACGCGCCGTGTCGCGTTGTTTTAGGGGTTTTGGTCCGTTTTCTTTACTGTCCCCGGGTCAGCAAATAATGAACCCCTCTTGCGCCCGAGCACGAGATTATTATTCGATTGCGGATGTTTCGATTGTTCGATCGGCGGGTTTTTTTTTTGTGTAGTTGTTGGAGACAACAATTAGATTCACAACTGGCAAAGGTTCGGAAGAATGACACTCACCGACCGAGGACCTAATATTAGGCACAACACATTGGCTTGCTCGGAGCACGACACGATGCGATCGTGTGATGGTCATAAATTTATATCAATTTGTTTAAATTCGCACCCATTATTGCTGTTTTATTGGTCCGGGCCGGTGGTGGTGTGCTCTTCGTTTGCTCCCCCTCACGGAGAGCTCCTGGAGATCCCGCGGGGTACCATGCTGGACACCAGGGGTACGATCGCCCGCGACAAAACAATCGAATATCCTGTTTTGCAATTAATGAAATGCGGCTTTTGCAAAACACGTTAATTAGCTCCGGCTGGGGCTGGAAGGGATAGCTGTGGTGGTGGTGGTGGTGGTGTGTTTGTACCAGTTTGTCCGGTGTTGGCCTCCGCTGTAGGGCTTCCGGGTTTTTCGGGGCGTGTGCGTTTTTTTTTTATTTGTTTTCTTCCGTGCGACGGGGATTTAGATTATTCTCGCTGCCGTGTGCAGAATTACCGCACCTCACGGACGGACTGTGAGTGTGTGTTTATGTTTTAGCAATCGAACAATATTAATGTCCCACTCCACCCCTTCCCTGCTGCCGGTACGGAGCACGGTGGTTTGCATAGCAAATAGAACCAAACAAACATGCACGCACGCACACAGCTGATTTGGAGCGAAAAGGGAATGCCAAAAACAAAAAGTGCTGAGCATAAAATTATAATTGTTCCGTTCGGATGGTGTCTTGTTTTGTTTCGGGAGGAGGGGCAGAGGGTAGGGAAAACACATAAAATCGGGCCCGCTGGATGATGCTCCCCGGAAGCGATTGCATGCCCTACAAGGATGGGGTGGCGTGGGGGTAAAGTGGGTGCTAAAATGCCATTTCGCTGCTTACCGCGGGCACACTTCATTATTGGTGCGCCAAAGCCAAACAAAAGCCTAATGGCTAATTTATTTCGCTGCCTGTTTACCTATTTTTATCCCTATCAGTCAATAAATCAGCCACCCCAGCGCTGCCACCTTTCCTGCCCTGTTTGGAAGCGTCTAGCCAAACGCACCACCACGGTGCTGTGATTGCTTAATTTTACAACAAACAGTGCATATTTATTGAGCGAATTGTTGGGCGCCTGCAAACATTATGGATTTATAATGCCCACTTACTACGCGGTCGTAAACCCGCAGCGCTTAGGAAAAACGGGCATCCAATTTGTGGCTAATCGGAACAAAAATCACACTCGCTGAGATTTTTCTGGTTCTCAAACCAGCATGCAGTCGTTTCTATCCACGAATCCGTGGTAAAAACCATCATCCGAGGCTGCATCACAGCTGTTTAGTGCTTTATGGAGTCATTCCAGGGTGGAGAATAAAACCAATAAACATAAAGTTAATCTTCGCCGTTGCGCGCTGGTACTAAGACAACAGTGTGTGTGTGTGTGTGTGTATGACTTGACGCCTCCACCATCAGCATCATCATTGCCATCATCATCGCCAAGCAGCGTCCTTTTGATAACAAATTAAATAAATGAATTTCCGTTTAAACAACACATGGCATGTGTGTGGTGCAATGGTCCACGCCACTTTCGACGATGCACAGTGCAGCCGCTCAACATACGCGTACGTGTTTTCTATTTACTCTTCCACGTTCCACGATCGTCACCATTAGGAGACACACACACACACACACACATACTGCATGCTGGAAAAGCAAAGTTTGTACAGCAATTTAATGTACGGGAGCCAATGGGAATTAATGTAACAGCGCTGTAGAAGTAAAAGTTAATGCCACTTGGAGCACTGTTTGCCACTGCTGACCTTCCCTTGCTCGGTCGCTCAGCAAAAAGCTAGTAAAGTTTGCAGAAGTAGCAAGCATAAGCTTTGATAAGCAGCAGCAGTAAAGTGATCGTTTAAAGCCGACACCTTCGCTAAACGGTTTCTCGGGAACTGCTGTTGCCTATTTCTAGCGCATTCCGGTGCGCTTCGGAGTTGAAGTCATCGCTTCATCGGTTGATTACTTTGTTTGGCTAACATCAATTGGCTTGTTCAAGGCCGCAACTCATCATCCATTTAAAGTAGGTGGACACAAACACACCAGAGCATATACAAAAAACCTTCCCCAAAAGGCAGATGATATGAATTTTCTTCGTAATGAGAAATAGATGTCTTTGGCACGCAGGGTTGAGACGAGTTCGTTTCGGTCCCATCCGATGAAACGTATTAATGCAGATCAGTACACACGCAAATCAGCAGGGTTTCGGTTTCCGTACTCCCTTTTTATGCTGCTGTTCGGTGTCTCGGAAAAGGGGTTGAAAGTTGTCTAGAAAAACCTTAATGAATAATGAATAAATCGAGCCATTCATGAAAGAAAAACCGGGGGAAAGGGTGTGTGTGTTGGTGATTGGCGAATGAAAATTCTTCTGTAAAACCCCTTTTACACACCCGGACAAAAACGAGCGCTTCCTACAAAGACGATAGACCAGTCCCGAAGAAAGGCAAACTGTAGAGGAGGTTGATTTCAAGAAAAAAAATCTTCTCAAACTTAAAAATCATGCTCGCATCATTTATCAGCATATATAAATATTCCAACCGAAGCGAACGGGCGACTGTGGCCGAGAGCGTTGCTGCGGGGCTGTGATATAAAATCTGCTTCCCCACCCAAGGGCTGGTGCTGGCGAATGTGGTGCTGGTGGATAAAATTGATTAAAAAATTATGCGACCACCACCGCTTCAGGAAAGGTCCAGCAGCAGCAGCCACAAAAAAGCAAGGACCGCTATGGCTTGTACGCCACATGGAAGGACAAATAGTGCGTGCGTCGTCGTCCCTTCGGCTCAAAAGCACGTAAGCAAAAATTGCCCGGATCGATTGAAGGCAAGTTTGAACATTCGCCTGGAAAGGTTTCGCGTTGGTATTTGGTTCTTTTCCTTTCTGCCACAAAAGCTTCCGTCGTTGCGTTCGATGACGGATTAAAATTAACAACGCTAATGAAAAGGGCATTCTTCTTCCCATCCAACACGCTGCAAAGCACAGCAAAATGCTTTAAATGCTTTAGTTTAACATCGTTCCGTTCTGCAGAACTGCGGGTGCAACTTGTGCGTTTTTTTTTTGTTTCATTCACATTGTTTCCCTCTCCCAACCTCCCGTAAAAGGAAGCAACGATTAATAAGTGTCACAACTAAGCAAAATAATTATAAAAAATGATGCTTCATTTCCTTACACATGCACACACTCCATCCCCGCTGTTCGTATGCTACACAACAACAACAGATCATTCGAATGGCAAATTAGGTGGAAAAAATGGGCAGCAGATGAAAAGTGAAATATCATCAAATATTGTGTGCTCTCTGGTTAGCCGCTCCCCAAGTACACAGCATCCCCATTCTTACCGAGCGATACCCGAACGGCCCCAAAACCAATCTTGCAAAGCACCCCCCTGTACACCATACGATCGGGTCGAAGATTAAGTATCTTTTGCACAGCAAGGGGGCCCTCCCAAAAAGAAAGAATTGCTTCTCATTGCTCTCTCTCTCTCTCCCTCACGGCAGGGAAGGAAACTCATTATCGATCCGGTGCGCGGAAGGAGTCGCGTTTTTTTCGCGAAGGGCTGGGTTCATTTTTTTTATAACCCCACAGCCCAGCGTCATTTGGCGGTCAGTGACCTGCCGGTGGCTTGAATATGGATTATTGTTTACTTTGCACTATTTATTCATTTTGAGTAGCAGCATACTTGCCTTTTAACGATCCCCTTTTCACTGCTTCAAATGGCTGTGATTGGCACATTAATTGTTATTTATTAAAGCACACTATTAACTGCATTACAGAATATTAACAACAAAAAAAACCACACCGGTAGTGCCAAAACTATAATCCACGTGTCGCAAAGAGGAAATTTATTTTGGGTCATTAAAAAATTCGTCACTTCCGCAACGGGCCCGCTGAAACAATGTCCACGCCGAAGCTATGGTTTTATTGCTGCCGTGGTTTTCCCGGATTCGCCTTAATTCGCCTGTTCGGGTGGGGGTATGGGGCGGTCAAAACTCGTACCGCATGCCAATGAAAATAACTCCAAAACAAATCTCATGACGCACACACACACAAAGACGCGCAAACAACATAAATCCATTGCAATCTTCGGGGCCCGAGCCGCCCTAAAAACACCGAAGGAGGCAAAATATTTCTCAAAAAATAAACCCTCATAAAACAAAAGATCATAAAAATACCCACCTTACCCTACCCCACCACTGCTCCATTACCCCCACTCCGTCCCAGTGGAGTGTGGATAGGGAGGCGAGACAAAAAAAACACCAAAAAAGCCCTTAGAATGCCCGCGTTGCTGTCAAATATTCCGCATTTCCTCTGCATAAATCGCTCGCCTGAAGTGGGCGCCCCGCAGGGAGGGGGTGGGTGGTCAACAGCGGGCAAGAAGACGGGACACCACCTACCCGCCCGGCCCTCCCACTGCGGCGAGTTTGACATTAAGATGCACTTAAGACACTTAATTTATAACAAGGCGTTGTTTTTTCCAGGGCTGGCGTGCGTTTTGGATCGCTTTTCATTCGCGGCAAGGAATGGAAAATCAGCACACAAAAAAAAAACACCCCTTCAAACACACACATTCTTCTCAAACAAAACCACCACAAAAGGGCACATTGGGTGATGGTGGTGGTGGGTGGGATTGCACTTTTTGCTTGCTCCTCTCCCTCTATTTTTTTGCTATTGTCAGCGTGTGGTTTGTTGTGGAAAAAATGCGGCGCAGCGTGGAAAATGTTGCAACCTGCCCGGGCTTTTGTGCTGTCTCTATCGCTCTCTCTATTTCTCTTTATTATTGATTTTTCTCGCCTCCCACAATGTCTCGCGCGTTCAATGCATAGTTTGGTAATGAAAATTCTTGCACCCGCACCGGCAAGAAATGTGAAAAAAGAGCAAAGCAAAAAAAAAGCACGTGCCAAGATGTGGCTTAATTTACAACTCTCCGCCGACTTTTTTCGTTCTATTTGTTGCATGAAGAAAAGCTGGCTAACCTTTCAGTGTTGGCTTGCACCGGGGGTTTTGTTGCCTGTTTTCTCTTCTGAAGCTCACTAAAATTTTCTTTAAAGGCGAAGATAGACTAACAGCGTATAAAACAAAGCGCCTTTGGCAAAAACACGCTCACTTCCCCAGCAGCAGCAGCAGCAGCATCAGCAGCCAGTCGCGCAAAACCCGCGGCAAATAACTCAAAGACGCTTAAACTGCCAGCACCATGTACGGGGAACTTTCCGGCGCATATTATTTATGGCACCGGTGCAAAACTATCCGCAAAGATCGCCAGCCAAACAACGCTGTGAAGATGCAACTTTTCTTCAGACGCTTCGCGAAGAAACGATTGGAATAGTGTGCTGGAGTGTGTATTAAATCCAACCTGAAATGGAAAAAAGAGCCGAAATAGCTTCACATTTGCCAGGATGAGAAACGAGCGGGTTGAAAAATAATTTAATAACCTAAACCAGGAGATGGTTTGGGGTTCTCCAGCTCCTCCGAAAAACCTCCGAAACAAAGCCGTAACGGAAATGAGCAAAAATTGTTGCTGCAGTTTTAAATTAACACGAGCAAGGGAGCGCACACACGCAAAAAAATCGCTACATGACGAAGGATGCAATGATAAACAATCTGCACGCCCCGGGTCCCAGGGACTGCTTGCAATTGGGGAACTCCCCGCACGCGGGCATCAAATCATAACTGCAAAGCATATTTCGTTGCTGCACGGCCCAAATGTACCGATTCGAATTCTTGGAAATCGTGCAATCTGCGCCCACGTTTCCCCTTGGAACACAAACAAAAACAGAGGAGTTCTTCGGTTCTGGAGGCGTATCTTCCTCGCACATATGCGCGACTGGTCAAAGGGGTGGCAACATGCAACTCGAAAATTGCAACTCGATCGGATCGGTTCATAATTCGTACCGGGTTCGTCGCTTCACGCTTTTTTTTTTTGCTTCCTTCCTTTTAAGCGATTGCCAAAAAGAGCCCTCATGTGGTGTGTCTTATGAGGTGGCTGTGTGTGTACACTGCACATGCGAGATCCTCGGCAAAAGATCAAGGTTAACTAATTTGCTGCCATGGATGGCGTACTGTGCTGAGTCAGCGACGGAAGCATACGCCTAAGAACGCTCGGCCCGGCTTTTGGGGGAGAAAATCGATTGTCCGGACGATTTTCGCTTAATTTATTTTTCGATTCCGAGGCCGTTGTTTTCTGTACCAGTCGCTTACCCGCTGGGAGAGCCCTCTAACACACACACACAGTCCCTTTTTGTATTTCTTCCACCGTCGACCGTGCCCGGGTGCTTCTCATCATCATAAATTTATGATTTATCGGCCAGCAAAACAGTGGAATGAGCACGCCCGGTTGGTTAACTGCGAATGTGGTATGAGTTGGCATCCGAACAACGGCGGCGAAGAAATCCGCAGCTTTATTAGTGAATTCTTCACATAGCGCGAGCGTGAATCGCTTTTAAGTCGCAAAACAAAACCAAACCAAAAAAATACGCGAGAAGCAAGCAGAACGATAAAGAGAGCCCGCGCGACAGTTGGCAGCCGCGAAATTAATGACCGTCTACAATGGAGTTGTTAGTGAGGGCCCTGGGGGCCTGCTGATTGATTGTTAATATTTTACTTCTACTCATTCGCAGGTTGTAGTTGGTGTTTTTTTTTTGTGAGTGCGTGGTAGCAAACGTTTGGAATTAATTTGGGAAAAGTTTTGAATTTTTATGACTTGGCTTGGAATTTCTTCCCTGTTTGGGTAATATTTTCCCAAGGAATGGCAGTTAAAGAATTCTCTAAATCTCCCACTTTGCAGAGCTGATGCTTTAAAATATGCGTCCAATTTATCAGTCTTACGCCGTACACGGTGGCATGATGATGGCATCAGGTTTTCGGGGAGCCCATAAGGAGCTGCGTCGTGTCAACGTATTTGTGGAAGCTAGCAATGATTGCATACGACTTACATGCGACAGCTCCAAACAACAACGGGGTGTGTACGGTGTCTGGAGGTGATTTGTTGTGCTACCGTCATCAGCCATCTATAAGCCGATTTGAAGCAGTAGCAGAATCTCCGACCAGCTGATGATGCCCGACGCGCAAACACAGCTATTTCGGTGAATTAAACAGTGACTATGTGAGAGGCAACACAAAGAATGCAGCTGTTTAATACACACAAACACTCAAAAAAGGAAACCCTTTAAACCTCTGTTTAAAGGGGCTTTGAGTGTAAAATCACATAAAACACACGCCTGAAAGATGATGGATTAAGGAGAGAGAAATTTTGGAACCACAACCTGCCACCGTTTCGGTGGTGTCATTCAAGCCCCGTTGGTATCATACAACTATGCGCTTTAAGGATTAAAGCCACCCAGAACCCCGTTTCTTTCCCAACGGTTTAACGGTGCATTCGCTGCTTTGCCGAGGAGTCACCTACGCGCGTGCACTATCTGCCGCACCAATCTCGTGGAAGTTGTCCGACAGGGCGCGTCCGACGTTTACACCGCTCCACAGCACTGTGCGCTGAGCCGCTGGACACGCTCGGCTAATCTGATTAACGCTTCCCGGTTTTCCGGTCCGCGCAAACACACATCAGGGGTGATTGATTCGTTCTGTGGGAGCCGTGTGTCCGTGCTGGAAGATCCCGATGCTGTACCTTCGCTCCATCATGCTGTGAGTAATAGATCGACAGCGGAATTTTGACAGAGCTCCCCCCTATTTCGTGGAGGTTCTTGGGGTTGTCCTCCAGCACGAGGCTCCACACTGTTTTCGATAACATCTTTGGAGACTCTGTTCAGCAGAATGTCTCAGAAATTGTACGACTTGTTTTGGATGCGAGCAATTCCTCTTCTTTCTCAACCCCTATCAAGTGCCGTTGATCGCTCTAAATGGTCAGCTCTCGTGTGTGCCGGTGCGACAACCGATCGATTTATCGCCGAGCGAACATCTGGGCAGAGGTGACATTCCAGCCACTACAGCAAGACGCACAGGTAGCTGCGAACCCCATCGGAAACCGTAAACCCCTTGTCATAGACAAGCAAGGCACAGAGAAAAGCCCAGGAAGCTTCTCATAATGCAATCAACCGATGCTTAACGGGAGCCTGCCCACATAACCCTTAATGGAGCATCGTTAAAGGCTTTTATTTGCCGTTTTTATCCCCCCCGGCCGGATGACTTCCTTCTGCTTTCCGGAACGCATGGACGGCGCCCATCCGCACATGGGACGGGGACATTGTGCTCTCGGTCCATTAAGGAAGTTGACGAGCAGGCATTACCCCGTTGATGATCCCCGGTGTGCCTACGGTCTATTTCTGGTGCCAGCAAACGCCTTTGCGCAGAAAGGATGCACACAGGATATACAGGCTAAGATGAGCGGCAATAATGAGCTCTCGTTTGAATTTATTGCTCCAAAGCTACGGAACACGGACACACCAGCGTGCTTTTGTAATGGAGGTTTGGAGCCTTCTTATTTTGATCTCCATTTATCAGCCTGAGATTGTTCGATAGGCGTCGGGCCAATCCTATCTTCTCGTTTGCTTTCTTTTGGCCTGTGGTCCAAATCATCGCTACCACCTGCCAGCATCTCACCGTGCTTTAAGACTAAAGAGCTCATTGAGCTTTTTTCCTCCCCTGCCTGTGGCGCCCTTCACAGTTCGGCCTTGCTGCCATTCTTCTTCTTCCACCCAGCCCAAACTCAAAACAGAACGGAATACATTAAACTGCGTAAAGCTTTTTCACTCACTCGCCCGCCCGCATTAACTCCCTTGCCGCACAACACACAACCACACCCCCTCAACATGCTTTGCATCTCATTAACGTCACTTTCCACGATCGTGCTTTTTATGTTTTATTTTGTACACCTCACGCCCCACCGCTTTCCACCCCTTGTCAATGAGACGGGGAGGCTTTATCCGATTTGAGTGTATTTTATGTTTTTTAAATTTTCGGCCCTGTCTGTTTTACTCTTTGTGTTGCTTGTTGTGTGTCTCCACCGGTTTCGTGCAGAACACGCACCAGGTTTTGGGCGGGGGGGGGGGGTGATCTGCGTGACGACCGTGAGCTGGAGGAGTCGTGGGAAGGTGGGGCGACCCGTGGGTTGTCTAAAAACGGTCTCAAACAGACCGAACACAACAAGAAACAACTAACCAATCAAGCAAATGGTGTTGTTCTTTTTTCTCGTTGTCTTTCTTGTTGTTCGGGAACCGCACGAAGCAAACATATACGCATTAGATTGGGCGGGGAGGGGAGAGGCAAGAGACAGGGGTCTGTTGGGGCACCAAAGAGCTAATGGTCAGCGTTTGGGTCGGGTTGGGGCCTCCACAAAACGCAAAAAAACCGTTTTGTAGAACATTTCTGTTTAACCTATTGTAAGCTGTCACGTTTTACCTGTTACTACCGCCAGCTAGGCCTTGTGTGTTTTGTTTCCCGCCCTGAAAGCTTCTTGAAAGTGTCGTTTTTTTTTCTTCCCTGTTATCTTTTCGGGGGTCTCGGGAATCTCTCTCTCTCGGGGTCCCCCCAATATCTTCATTCATCTCGCAAGCCTTCACAGAGCCGTCACGGTGTCGGAGATGGTGGACTTTTAGATAGAGCGATAGGCCCGACCCCTGGGCTAGCACTGGGAGAGTGGTCTCCAGGTGGAGTTATTTTGTTGCCGTTTTGGGACACCGCTGACCGGTCCACAAAATCCATAAACCATTGCTGCGGCTGCTGATGAGTTTGACGAGATTTCCATCATTCCCGCACAGAGCAGGATCGTTACTGAAAGAGAGAAGAAAAGAAAAAAACAATAAAAAGATAAATAACTTCATAATAAATCTCCCCCCGCGCACACACGCTCACGAAAACACGAGAAAAAAGCATTCCAATGTTTATAGATATTAACATTTTAATGCTTTTTCCTGTCCCAATCATGCGGAGCGCGCAAATACGGGTACCACAGTGAGCACCAGAAGAAGAAAAAACAAACCGTTTGAGGCTCATTTGAGGGACGATGGGGAAGGCACACACACACACACCCTGCCAAACTGGTAATGAAGCGCCCCGAGTACCTCCGAAATGGTTGGAAGGTGATTTAGACATTAGCACACACCGGGTACACACCGGGCCCGCGGACGGAGCACCCTCCAAAACGAGCGTGTCGAAGGTTAGATCTTTACGAGATAGTCCATTAATGTTTCGGTGATCCCACACCACACGACCAGGAGGGTGGTTGTTCACTCGTTGTTTATGGGTTTTTGGGCAGTGGGGCTTTTGGAGCAAAGAAATCATAACTCGCACGCGAGACTCCGAACGCGTCCGAACGCTTTTTGGCGGTAATATCTCGTTTGGCGTAGCTGTGCATGCTCCAACTTTGCAGGCTCGATCGAAGAGAGGGCGGCTGGGAGATGAAAACTATTAACCAACAGTTCAATCACACACTACCCCCCCAAAACACTCAAACACTCGCAACCTTGGCAAACACGTTGCTGGACAGTTTTGGGTGAAGGTTTTGTTTCGCAGACCTAACCACCCGTGTTAACAACCCGTGAGTTCAGTTTTACTAAACCCATGGGCAAACATCATCCATTTTGTTCTCCCTTTTTTACGTCTGAGAAGTACGCCAAACGATGATGGAGAAAGTGAGGACATAAAAAAAAGGTCGCAAAATAAACCAACAACCTCCAGGATTAACTCTTTCTATTCCATGCTTACATTCTGCCCTCCCAGCCATCGAAAAACGCTGCGAATTACAAGTGGTCGCCCCCGCTGGGAAACAGGAAGCAGCACACAAAAGCAGCCCGCTCGAAATCGTACGGGCACATAACGGCGTTATGAGTAGTAAACATTAATTGCGAATCATAAATTCCCATTGCACCCGTCCGCAATCGTCCGGTGCTGAGAATAACGGCGAACATTGTGTCTGCGCGCTCCACAGACGGGGTTGCAGTGTGGCGCAGCGCTCGACCCAGCTTGATTGCCTCATAAACTGACCCCGGACCATGCGAGCGGTCACGGGCAGCGAGTCAGGGTGACATTTCCCGTGTCGCTGAGTGACAGCAAATTGCATTAATTTCTACCACACAGCCGTGCAGCCCTTTATGGAGTGTTACGCCACTCCGATTCATGTCGTTTTGAGTTTAGAAGTCTCTTTGGGGAGGGAGACGAGAAGGCTCTCTGAGCAGTCAGAACCGTCCGCTTCTAATCACTTACAAATGACTAACACGACGAACGATGACCCTTTTGCTGGTCTGGAATGACACAACATCCCAGCAAAAAGGAAGTAAACGTGAGACGGGATGAAATGGGAAGAAGGAACGAAAATAAAAACAACACATGACTCTTTATTAACTCCCAAAATAGCCGTAGCCGTGCCTGGATGTTGAAAGGTTTTTTTTCTGAGTTCGCTCCAACATGCTCCAACAACTGGTTAGAAGATGCAAAAGGACTTCGGAAGAGACATCCCAATGGGTAATAAAAGTGAATACCGTGAAACGGTCGGCTGAATCTCAACGAACGGACGGCTTCAACGGACGCTGCAACGATCCTCAAGATCCTCACAAATTCGAAATACCGGCATCTTGCAATGCTTCCAACTTCCAGAATACGCTCCAGCTTACCAGCGCTTCATAAATCAAAACATGGATATAAATTATAATTTTTAATTTGAAAACTAAAACCAAACGCGCCCTTTTTCCCATGCGCTCGCACATGGAGTTGCAATGCATTTGCTCCTTTAAGACCGGGACGGAAGTCTACCATTTTGGCATGTGCATGTGAATACAATATCGTGTATCAGCAAGATCCGATTCGAACTGTGAGCCATATCTCATGGTTGGGAACCCATTTTTTATGCAACACATAGTTTCATCGCCAGCATGCGAAAGCGAACAAAACTTCAATGAAAAGAAAGACAAAAAACAGCTCGTTGCCTCCGGAACAGGCAAACCATTGCCAACTCTCTCGTTCTCTGTCTCGGCCATTCTCGAAGCAAATGAATTGCAAATGTCACCATCGTCACAGTGTCACACATGTGTCTGGGCGCGCACATGTATATGTCCAAACTCCCGATTTGGAGCAAAACATTAGCCAAAAGGGAAACCCATCAAATCGTTTCGGACAGTCGGGAGGATGCAGGGAGACTTTAATTTTTTGCTCCAATACCGTCAAGACAGGGCGCCGTGACAGCAGTGTGTTGCTTCGGGGAGCTATCGCTTCTCACACTCCTAATGCAACCAATCATTCCAATCATGATGATGCTGATGATGATGATGGTTAATTAAAAAGAGTTTTTCGACAGTCGAATGAGGCGAGTTTTGTGTATGTTTGTGTGTGTGTGTGTGTGTGTGTGTGTGTGTGTGTGTGTGTGTGTGTGTGTGTGTGTGTGTGGGATTTGCTGCTGTTGGAATTGGAGTTGCCGACGAAGATGACTTCATGATGAAAAGGGCACCAACTGGGGAGTGATGATGTCATGTCGGGCTGCACAGTTGGCGAGTGAATCGATAAGATGAGCTTTCAGCCAGAAAACAACCGATCAGCAGCCGGATATGATGCGATGAGCTTCTACCGACCGATCAATACAGAGTGGAAACAAAGTTGCAGCATAGCCATCGACACCTTTAATGGAAGTAGCCCAGCCCAAGAATAGAGTTTCGTAACACAGTTTCGTAAACATGCCTCAACTGCACTCACGAAACCTTTGTCCTTACTTTTAATGATCCTTACCAGGTGTCTGTGTTTGTGTGTGTGAGTGTGTGAAGATCCCTGTTCCTTGTTGACGGTCGGGATTTTATGGGGATCCATAAAATGCCTAGGACCCAGGATGCTCAACTATGAAACTGTGGGCAAAAGTATCCAAACATGCAGCTCGTAAGATTTATGCGAGAACGGGAATCGTTAGAACGAAAATTAAGCCCACCAGTAAGTCCGTGCCCTCACACAGGTCATGAGCGAGCGGGCGCACACACAGGAAGCTCCTAGCTGACGAAGGCATCGACAGTTACGTTCCCAAGGTTCGCAAGCAGCAGCCACCTTCGCCTGGAGTGGCACGGGAAAGGTAATGGGATCGAGCGTGCATGAAGCTCCTTCGCCCTAACAATGGTGGCTGCAGGCGAAGGCGAACTGATCTCTTAACAGTTTTAGCGCACCCGTACACGAACATCGGCAACTAGTGTAAATAAATTAAATTAATTATATTTTCCTTATGCATGGCTTTTGTCAGGTTTGCTTGCCCGGGGAGCTCGGGGCAAACCCGGCAGGGCTCTTCCTGCGATGATGTTCCCAGGCGTGGTTGAAGATTATTACCGAGGAGCCACACACACACACACACACACACACTCTCTCGCCGGGTGCCTCTTGATGCGGCAAATGTGGCATCGTGTATCACCTTCCGTCGTTCCGAAAGGCGACGAAGAAACTACTCATAAGTCACATATCGTGCCACCCCGGGAGCTTCCGTACAAGTAGTTTTCGTCCTTCTCCATGGAATTCTTCCCGACGCCTTCCCTTCGCTCCGGAAGCTTTCAGCCGGTTTGCCACAAAAACAGTAACAGCAGCAGCAGCAGCAGCAAGTCAACGACGACCCTTTCGATGCTTTTTCTGGTCACAGTTTGTGCTTGCCTTGAGCACGCGTGTGTGTGTATGTGTGTCCCGTTTCGTGCTGACACCATCGAATCGTCCAGGTCCGGGTCAGGTACGAGCTACGACGAGTTTTGGGAAGTTTTCCACCTTCCATCGGAAGGCGCTTGTTTGCGTGTCTATCGGTCGCTCTGGCACCTCTTGGAGCCGTGTTTCGAAAGGGGCAGCACGTACGGCCTTTCCCGTAAGGACATAAAGATTTCACTAAAATAAGGTGGCGAGTGAATTTATGGGGTTATTTGGGCGAGCGCAAATGGAAAAGCGTACCGGGGGGCACTACGATAGGAAGCTATTATCGCGTTCGGGCAAAGATTTACTGCAAACGCAGAGAGAGAGAGAGTTGGTGACGGTACCGGGCCGAGCGAAATGTGTGCGGCAAATGGAAAATCAAATTATATTAATGTTTGATAAATTGCGTTACGAGGTAAATCATATGCAAAATTGACGGCTGTTTTGGCGTGGCGTGTGCGCTCGTGTGGAGTTCTCGGTTTCTTCGCCCTGGGAATTACTCCGGTTGGCGCCTTGCTACCAAAACTACTTTCCGATTAATGAATAATGCAGCATCCTTGCGGGTTTTTGGGAGTCGCTGTTCCTCCCCCCCTTGCCACTTTGGTGGTCTCTAATGGAAAGCCTGCGAAGCCAATTAACTGTATGGTTGCACCAACCGAACCGACACATCCTGCGTCCTGCTGCCTGCTTGCTCTTGGTGAAATGATTCGAATCAATTTTCGGCTTTATTACGCACATCGGCACCGCAACCGACGGCGAAAGTAATGGTGTCTCCCACCCGTTTGGCGTCATTAATAGTTGATGTGTGTTGGTGTGTTGGTGTGTGTTGATGGGGGAGGTCGTCACCGCGGTAAGGATATTTATAGCAAAGATCTTACATGAATTGAGCACCCCCATGCCGATGGCGTTATGAGCCGTAACGCTTCCAGGCTGCCGACGCGCCTTGGTGTGGAGAATTCCACGCTGTACCACTACAAGGCGAACGAGACCCAGCGAATGAATGTACACGACCCGAGTACAGCGTGGGCTGTCATAGTATGTGTGAGTGTGCATGGCAACGGTGACATTGACACCGAGAGTTCGATTGTTTTTTCGACACCGACGCCCAACCGACGCCATTCAAAGGTGCAAGAAATGTCAGGAGAATACACTAATCATCTCCACGCTAAGGGCATCGCCGTACTGCTAACCTGCTTTCCTGCGTCATTGAAATTGACAGCTCCCGTACACGTGACGCCCCTGTCAAACTTGATAATGGTTTGATTTGTTCGCGAATTACTGCTTATTCGATCGATAATCGGTCGATCGATTCAAGGTGGATGTTGAGGCAACGTGCCCGGGATGGTTATAAATTAAACGTGATGCCAAATTTATATCCAAGGCCCTCTCACCCTTGATACTCTATTATGACAATCTTCTATCATCATTTGCAAACGTCCCCGGAAAGGTTGGAGAAGGTTTGGGACGCTAAAAATAATGGCGCCCGTTCCGTAGCACACCTTTTTTCCTTTTTTTTTTTTTTTGTTGTTCTGCGGAACAGGGGGAGAAAATATGCGAAAATGGTTAAGGATGTTGCACTGCACAAGTCAAGATAAATTGAGGATGAAAGGATGAACAGCGGGTCGGACCTTTTTGGCACGCAGTAGCTTGCCGATTTTTGGGGAAAGATGAAAAATAAAAGCCACGTAAAAGTGAATTTTTGGATGCTTTTTTTAAGACCTTTTGCTTCGCTTCCCTTTGAAATGCTTGTCGGAAATAAAAAGAAAATAATTCCGGCTTTTCTGAAATCCAGAGCATGGGACACAAGGCAAACGCGGTGTTTCAGGCTCCTTTTCTTCCCTCCCGAACAAAACCCCTTAAAATAGGAAACTTTTTGCACCCTGTGTATAGTATTCGGGAAACTCGGTTCGCCTCATCGTTTCCATCTTCCTTGCTTGCTGCCTGTTGTTTCAGGCTTTTGGCAAATTTTATTTTCCTTCTTAAACCTTTCCATCCATTTCCATCGCCGCAGTCTCAATCCCAATTTCTACGTGCAGCTAGCACAACACCGGGAGCGCTTGTAAACTCTGCAGCAAATGCAAAACTCTTGTAAGAAGTATTATTTATAGCCACGAACACGGTGAGCTTATTCGATTCGGGGTCGAATTTGTCCGTTTATTTTCGGTAGCGGTCCTCCCCACCACCCTTGTTCTTCCACTCGTTTCGATTTCGTTAAACCCATAACCCAAAACCGTTAAGTTGTAAAAAGGGGAAAGGTAGGTTCGCCATGAAGCATGTGCCATAGTTTGCGAACTTGTATTTTCATCGCCCTCGGGCTAGTTTTATTAATTTTCCTATTCCCGTCGCTGTTCCCGATATTGTTTTATACTTGCACCCGGGATCGTTTGTTTCTTTATCGAGCGAATATTTTTATCGATAATTTTCAAAACCCCCGAAATAGGGAACGACTTTGCAGCTACAATATTGATTCCACCGCAAACACACATCCCACTAGGAGAGAGAGAGAGAGTGCAAAGCTGCGCAAAATCCATCTCCTACGAAAACATGCGGAAATGTCGATTGTTTATATTTGCTTTGCCATCTAATTTTCCGCAATCGAAACACACACACGCACGCACACATTGGGATTTCCTGTGCGGGAAAGAAGGAAAAGAACCAAAAAGCATTCGAGAACGTGTTCTTAGTGACGTTGCTATTCGCGTCTCGCTCTTTCCCGCCATGGTTTAGTGTCGCCATCCGGAGCCAAGTCAGGTTTCACATGCAATCTTTTATTTCAGCACAACTTTCCCTCGTCCCAAAACGGTGGGTGGAATGGAAAAGGTTCTGCCTTGCCACCCCCTCGACCCGTTTGTCATTGGAGAAAACAAGGGGGAAAAGATGCAAAAATACGGGAAGTACGAAATGATATATTTTCTTTGTATACATTTTCGGTGAAAGCTAAACCCATTGTGGTGTGTACGGGGATGGGGCCAGGAAAGGAAAAGTCATGCTTTCCTTGGTGTTTCCAATTTTTTTTTCTCTCCTCGGGAACGATATTTGCGCTTCGCTTCGTGTGTACGCACTCACACATAAACCAAAACTAACCCAAAATCTCCCTAAATCTCGCCCGCTCGCTCCTTCCAAGCAATGGCACGTGCACAGGCGAAAGACGCAAGGCGAATCATTTATTTGACAATTCAATTAATGTCTCACAAGCGCGCATACGTACGCAAACGCTCCAAGCCATCGGGGTCACGTTGGACCTACCGGAAGTTAACCGATATCCGGGCACCGTGAGTAGGGAGGGCAGTAGGAAGGGAGAACAAAAAATCAGGTCATACCTTGATACACATCCACCGCCGCCGGAGTACAGCATCCGGGAAGCGGGAAAGGCAAATAAAAAAAAAACACAAATTATCCAATCAAAACGTTCCACCCACCCAGAAGAACTGGCTGGACATGCTTCAGGTTGGTGGGTCTCGGTAGGTGGGAGCACAGTTTGATTTCTCGGAGCCGGCGAGAGCAAACACAAAAGCACGAAACGAAACACCGGCGCAAGAACCCTGGTAAGACAATCATAATTGCGCAATATGTACCTCAGCGATATGAGCTGCCGTACTGCAGGATTTTCAACCTACAGGCAGCAATCCCCGCATCTGAACATGGCAAATGACGATAATGAACTGGTCTGGTATAAATATTGGACTGGCGAAAGAAAAGAGAGCACAAAAAACTGGCCCAGAAATTTGTGTCTCCAAAATTGGATCCTCGTGAAAGTACTGCCGTGCCGTGGAGGAAATTGGTTCCAAGAAATGTTTCTCATTCCTATTAAAATCCGTCGGTTGGATGGATTTTAAACGAAAGAAACAACAACCAAACTCACCTGTCCCTCTCTCTGTTACATTTTGAGGGAACTTTTTAGGCCATACTGAGCCGTCAAAGAACGAAACCGAACGAAGCAACGAAGCAACAACGGAGGACGGAGACAATTTATCAGACATCAAAAACTTTGCCCAAAATGTAGATAATTCCACTCACCTGTCCCGTGCGTTGCTAGAATCGTCCCCCTCCCTTCCTCCCATTCGTATTCCGTGAATAGACATCTTTTGGGTCGAAAGCCTACGAGAGGAGGTTGGCTAATGTTTGACGTTTGTCTTCATTTTGACTGTTGTGAATCTTTTTCTCTTTGAAATCTCTTCTCCAAACTGATATTTCTTCATTTGCAATCATCTGGTATGAGTGATGATGATTCATTTGCGTTCCGTTTCCTCCAATTCCAACATCTCGTTGACCTCATATGACCCAGTGCACTGCCACGTGATGCTTTCGGATATCGATCGGGACGCGGTGTTACCTTACCGTTACAAGGATGCTTGGGTTGTATAATTCGTTACATGCGGTAACGTGGCGCAAACAGTTTATTTCCCACAAAACATGCACAGACACCAAACAACCAAGGTTTAGTACCACGTGTCTTATCTGGGTCGTAACCCATGTACACGTATGCTCTGCTCCTTCTCCCAGGTGCACTGGAGAGTTGGCTTCCTACCGACTTCTGTACAATGTACCGAAGTATATACCAATCGACCCCTCTACCCACCACAAAAACTCCGCTTACGCGGACTCCCCACTAAATACCCATTTATGCTACCGTTAATTCCTCGGCATTAAAACTAACCTCGCCAAGTCGCTGGAACACTGCTTTTCCCATGTGCCGGTACATTACGTTCATGAACGTAAACTCGAACCAACAACACGGGAGCAGCGCATGTGGAAAAAAGCAGGAAGGTCCATGTGAAAGAATTCGCTTCCTTCCTGGGTGCCCGGGTTCCGGTGGCGCGAGTATCGAACCAACTCCCCCAGAGCCGGACCAGTAGTCGTAGGGCAAATCCCAACAAAGTTGTGTACACTGTCCCGGGCTCTGGGCTTTGGCGAAGGAAAAACTTTACTGCCCATATGCCCCTGCCCTCAGTTCCGTTTGGCTTCCCCCCCCCCCCCGCTAAATTGCCCGAAGCGATGGTTGCCGTGCCCGGCATCACGGTGGATCTTCCTCTTGCGCTGACAGATGGATCACGGGGACAATCACGGGGACCAGGTTGAACGACCAGCCGACAGCCGGCGTTTGATGAAATTTCGAGTGAAAGTTGTATTAAAAGCTTTTAAATTAGTTTATGGACTAGACTTGCTATATCCCCCTCGTGCTCTGGGCAAGTTAATTAAAGTGGGTGGATAAATCTTCCTCCCGCATGGCTTGCCTGCCGCGTCGTTCCCTTCCCTCCGGGAAAGTGAAAAAGTTAGCAGCCCGTACCCGGCTTATGTGATGCATGCAATGTGAAGTGGTTTGCAAATATGGATACGCGCCGAGCACTATAGAAACAACGATTGCGCGTGATTCGGTACGGGATCGATAGCCGGTGGAAAGTGGGAAACGTTCCTCGTGTGGTTTGGGAAGGTTCCCGTGCGGTTTGATTGATGTGTGTACGTGGGAGGGATTGGATGTTGCTAACGTCAACACAAAGCAGAGCAGCAATCTTCCCATTACACGATAGAGGGGTAGCATTAGTTTAAAAATGTAAACAATTATCTACAAATTGATATTAGTTCCAACAACTAACCCCGGGTTCGTTCTCTTCTTCTCCCCCTCTTTTCCAGGTATGCATCAACCCAACCGAGCGTGTGAGATACATCCGCTGAGCTTGAGCGCGACGAGCGATGAAACCCTAAAGGAATTAATAATTAGTAAGAAAATTAACGTTTAAGCGCGCAGAACGCGCTTTCCCCTTGTTTTTGGGCAGAAGTGAACTCATACACTAATGAACTGCGGCGGGCCTCTCGTGCAAAGGGGAGAAAGCCAAAATTGTGCCTCACAAGAAATGGAAGCGCCTGAATGTAGGCAAGATATTTCTTTTGAAAATAAGAAGAGAATGCTTCTGTAGCGCTCTAGTAGGCAGTGGAATGTGGCTGTTGCTTCCCTCACGCCCTGTTGCCATTTTAACGCGTTCAACGAGGCTCCAGGATTTTTGAACCCGCATCCCTGGTTCGTTGGAATACACTTCTCCCCTTTAAACCATCGACAGGTGGTGTACCAGCTACAGGATGGTTGGGAATGGGAGTGAAACACCACCTTCAGATTTCAATTAGCCAAAGAACATCCGTGTACCGGTGTGCACATCGCTGCGCGATTCCGACCAACGCTCTCTAGCCCTCCCCGAAATCTCTCCGAAATCTCCCCGATTCCACGTTCCACGTTGACATCTTCCGACACGCTTGAGCTCCATTGTCTTCTCGAGTACCAAAAATACCAGAAATTCGTCACCGTTCGCTCAAGACAAACATAATTTCAACCGAACAAGAACCTCCAAAACTCCCCCGAGTGTGTTACGTTCTTGTACAACGGAAAAGCGAGCCCTCGCGGAAGAACATCCTCACGGGCGGTGGCATGAGAAATAGAAATCATAAGCCAGAGCATTGTTTCGCACCTTAGCCTCTGTGCAGAATGCTCTCCACTCTTGGGCAAGCCTGCTGCTGCTGCGACTGTGTCACCTAATTTTCTTGATTTCGATGTTTGAAACTTTTGTTCACCCTCGAATTGTTCTTCTCGCAAGCCTTACACCAGAAGGAGTTACTGTGCAAATAGCGGGCGCGCGCGCGCAAGCCTCCTCCTCCGGCTGTAACTTCGGTGCTCTGTGCCGCATCCCGTGTGAAAGTTATGGCAAAACAAATATTAAATATAATTTCTCAATGTTGAAAAGTTATTACCAAAAATGGTCGGAGAGTTGCAAACGGGTTTGAGCGCGCGCAGGGGCGATGAGGTTTCTATTGAAACATCGGATGAAATTAAAACATAACCCTTTTTCGCACCGCTTTTTCCCTCTCGGCTAGCTTTTCTAGCTCTTTTTTTTTTTGGTGTTTATTTTTCGAGTCCTTTCCCTAGCTGTATGTGTGTGTGTGTGCGCGCGCGAGGAAAAGTCGTCAGCAATAATCAACCTCCGCTCCGTTGCATCGTCGGAGGACGAGGCTCATCGTGTTCGTCCTTGACGGGTAGTAGTCCCCATCATGGTTAAGCACTTTTATAGCCTTACTTTTACAAATGTTTGTCTTTGTCGGGGCGGGAGTTGTTCTTGGCTCTAGTTTTTTCTGCTTCTTTCTCCCTCCCAAAAGTGAGCCTTCCTGCCTTACACACTGGGTTATTATGTCGGTGATGAGCTTCTGACATTACAACGAGCACCCATATTTACACGCACACACACAGCCGCAGTCGAGCTATCGTCAAAATTGTTGCGCCACCCGCCGACACCGACGGCGCACAACCCAAACTAGCGTCACGCAACAGCAGCAGACAGCCATTTTCATTACCAGCACACCTATACACAACATGCTGAGTCAGTGTTCGCTTCCTTCGGGGAGGTTTTGCTTTCCCACTGTGGCGAGTCGGCCCACGGAATCCTTTCTGAAGGTTTTTTTTCTTTTTGTTTGTAGGGGCACCTTCCCAGCCTAAGAAAACCCTGGGATAATCACCTTGCCAGTGCCAATGTCCTTTCGTACTTTTCCCTTCAACCCCCTCGGTTGGACTAGTTTTGCCCTTTAAGGACGATAAAAGGGAGGGTTTTGTTCGCTTTTTCCTCACTCTGCCAAACCCTGTCGACGAACACTTTTAATGTTGGGTGGGCCAAAAGAGCCTTTTTTTCCTCCCAGCAACCTTTTGCCAGCCGGTCGAGAAAAGGAAGGTGTTTTTTCAGTACCTCAAACGTGTTTTTGTTGCATTATTGCGGAAAGGGTTAGGTGGAAATTAAGTTTTCCTTTTGTGTGTTTTTTTTTGTTCTGTTTAGAGTGCCCCGCGTGTAAAGAGCGTGAATTGCTCTACTCCTGGGACAACAGGGGGAAAAACACAGTCCACACTTAACACTACCACAATGTTTGTGCTTTCACTTCCCGGCTGAAGGTTTCCCCCTTGCTGGAACCTCGGGAGAATTTAAGGGCGATGAGTTTTTATTTGATTGTTACCCCTTTTTCCCTCGAAAGGTTTTGAAGTTGTCATAATTGGGCAGTCCAATCGGAAGGATCTTTTTTTGTAGCTCGTTTCATACAGAGAACACATTTTTTTTCACCATTGCTTGTATGACTTTTTCCTACAACTGCCTTGCACCTGATTGTCCTTTTTTTGTGCAGGCCCACAAAAAAGGTTTGAAGTACGAGCAGCGTGCACTAATTGCGCGACTGTTCTGTTCCGTTTTAATTTCACTTCATTTTCACCATTGTACTTCGGCTTGTTTTGTTGCTGGATACGGTTGTTTACTTTACTTCTTAAGTTCTTTTCTTAAGACATGCGACCGAGAAGCGTCCGCTCATTGAAGCTACTACGAATCGAACGTCTTGGCTCGCAATCCATTTACATTCGTCAAGAGGACGCAAAATAGAACCTCTCGTCATCTCGTCAAAGCCCTCTGTAGGCTCACGGTAAAGCGGTCAATGGTAAATAGATTAATCTACTGTCAGAGCAGGTAGTGAACCCGGGCGCTCAATTTGTCATAGGCCGCGCTGGAGACTTTTGTCACAGAATGGGTCCATTTTGACATCGCCCCGGGATGTGGAGTACCTTCTTAAAGCTTTTGTTGCCCGTTTGACATCGGTGGTGTAGTGCTGTTGTCCTTCAGAGTGGCTCCAACTTTAGCCAGACTCTTCCACGTTAAAGTGAGACCTTTTTTTTACACACACAAACACACAAACCCGCACCTGATTCCATTCTGAGATTCGGACGCTTTCGGCCGTACCCTTTTTGGCGTGTGTATGGGAACCGTTGTTTAAGTCGTTTGAAGTTTCAGCCTCAGAAAAAGGACCTCAAAGACACACACACACACACACATACAGTCCAAGATGATCTTCCAAGCACTAACTAAGAATGTTTTACAGAAGTTCAAGCCTCGATTGTACGGGCTTTTTTCGTTGCTTGACTTTTGCTTCTTTGATGCCATGGCATGGTCCTCCATGCCTAACATTGTCGTTCGGATACCGACGCGGCCTTATCCGGTACAACTTCCGACTGCGGATAGCATTCACTGTATGCGTCCACCTGGGCATGTGTGTTGGAATATTTGTTGTTATCATAATACCTTTTACAAGCCGGCTTGGAATCGCTTCCGGAGTCGCGGGGAGCAAAAAAGAAGCCTGTGTCACTGTGAGGGCAGACGTTTCCGCCGTCGATGCTTGTGTTGGGTAGATTTCCGCTTGGTGCTTGGTGCCTCCTGCTGTGTGGTCCTCTTTTTGGAAACCTTGAATCCCTTTTTGGAAACTTCCTGCGTGCAAGACAAATCCGACCGAATCCGTGCCAGCTTTGGTGTGTTGCGCCTGCCCGGTCCAAAAAAGGGGTCGATATCAAAGGCAAAACACCACACAGCCACAGCAGGGTGCCCAGGTTTAGGTTTTCCGGCACTCTCGTTCTCTCTTTCTCTCTGTCTGTCTCTCGGCCAACCCCCGACGGAGCATGTTTTGCATACTTTTTAATAGCCATCACCACCAAAACTGGCCCCCAGACAGGACCGAAAGGCAAAATATGTCAGCAATGGTCTGGGAGCCCACAAACTGTTCCTGGTCTAGGGTTGGGCTATTCTGGAGAGACAGAAAGGACACAAACACACACACATGCACACAGTATGCAATTTATGGTTCCTCTTCTAGTTTGTGTTGCTTACAAACACACACACAAGCATACACACATACGAACATTGTAAAAAGTCGTCAGCTTGTTAGGAAGGGGAAAAGTCCTTCCCTGCTGGGCTAGGGAAGCGGAGAGAACCACCCCTTTCCGGCCGGACATTGGCAACAATGTTGATCGGCATGGGCTTCCATTCCCTTTGATACCTTCCCCGTTAGCTTGGGGGATGTTAATAAATTTTCCATCATTTACATACCGTTTGCCGTTCAAGTGAAAAGAGAGACCCGTTTCTTCGACGCTCGGGAGGCGTAATTTTTGAGGCCTGCTGCTGAATGGGAGAGACGAGAATTTTTAAGCATCAATCCAGACGCATCCGGACACGCTACTGTCCAGGAGGGGACGCCTTTTTGGACACGCCCGCAGTGCACGTTCCGCACACGTCCTGCCAGACATTCTTGCAACGGCAGCGAGACAGGCGACCATATTCTAATGGTCGTCTCGGATGGTTGTTTTATCACCGCAAAATCCGAGCAATCTTTCTCTCTCTCTCTCCCGTGGCCCTTCTTTCGGCGTATCATCACCATCGCCATCATCATCATCGTCATCATCGTCGTCGTCGTGAAGCAGGGACGATACCGGGAACAGTAAAACCGGATTTTCTTCACTTGAAATATTTAATTTATCGCAATCCGTAGTCTAAACAGCACAATCCGACAACGTCACCGGTCCGTCCGGCAGAGCGCAGAGCCAATCTCTTCTTGACTTTCCGGCTTGGCTAAGCACCAACTCAAGGACCATCGTGGACATCGTGCTCGGGCTGCGAGCGCCTACAGAGCGCCGCCCGGCTTGATGAAGATGCAATCCAATTTACTCCAGCACTACTACTACTACTACTGCTGCCCTCGTTCCCCTCGGAGCTCATCCGGCTCTCAAGTACGCTCTTATCTCCTGTGCCGACGGCCGCAGAGCCGCTGTCCACTCTCCGGGTGCCTCACCGAGCCGGTCCTTCAAGTTGATTATGGATGCACCCTTACGTGGATGTTTCTCCGTCAGGCTCAACATCAAACCGAGGAACGACCGGGCACGAGTAGTTGAGGAAAGCACACAATCCTGTTACGAGGCTTTCACTCACGTAGAATACGCACTGACTGGTGGCTGTGAAATATTCTAAACGCATCCGTGTTGCGCTGTCCTCGTACGCACAGGAAAAGGGAGAACTTCCCGCCCAGCCACTGCCAGCGGTGGGCATAAAATCAAGCTGGACTAACGACGCCCCTGGTCATTCTGCCGTCAGTCCACGGCTACGGGTTCCCCCTCCCCCACCAGTGCTCTCGTTTAAATAGTTTGCTTTATTATTGCAATACCACCCACCCCTTGGCCACGCAATGTTGGTCCGCTTCGGGGCCGCACCGAGAAGCGGGGTGTGGCGGGAATCCTTGAGGTTTATTAAATTATTGCACGGGCTGCTTGCTGCTTTGCAAAATCCTTGCACCAAGGGCAATGACTTTGGGAATAAAAAGCTGGAACGAAAACTGGAGAGATTTTGAAGTGAGCAAAAACTGGAATAACTTGAACGCAACACAAGGACCACAGGTTGTTGTATTGGGGCACAACTCCAATTCTCTCTCGGGAACGCTCCAGGATCCTAAGGGAGTTTTACTTTCATCCTCTGTCGGCCATTTCAATTGTTTTCATGACGGTGGTACGGGACTTGACTGTGTCTGGCTCTACCGGGAACGCCAACGAGATCTTGTGGTCTGCGCGCCTAGTCGTCGTTTCACGCGCACTCCCAATGAAAGAAGCCATCAACTGCGCCTCAGTGCTAAACGGTTTAGAATGTGCAACCGACACCTAGCCCAGGCGGGAGGGAGACGTCTGGTTCAATCTGGGGTGTTGTTTTCGGTGGAAAGCCTGGAATCAATGCAGCGTATAACGATGGTGTGTATGTTGCTCTATGCAGTACCAACAATAGACAAACACACACGCGCGCTGATGCAGCCCTTGCATGCTTTGGCTTAAAACTACCCTTTTCACTTTCAATCCGACGGCGGCGATGCAACCGCAAAGAACCGAATGCCTTGCGTTGGATATCTCCGCATGCGAAGAACGCGGCCCACCCCGAAACTCCGCCGAAAATCCAATCATCATCAATGGCCGTGAAGCGAAATGGCGAGCGAACACTGGGTCGTCTATGCCCAGACAAACCGCCTCTAAAGCAGTACACCCAACGCTTCCCGCCACTGGGAGGGTGAGCTGTCTGATACGATTCCATCCACGGTCAGCCACTTTTCATGCAACGGCTAACCTCTCCACACAAACCCGGCTGGATTTGTTGGTTGGTTGGTTGGTTGGGTGCCTTGGAGCTTGGAGTGTGTGTGTGCAGACATACACCGAGCACACTGACATGCCACCACCGTGCGGGAATGCCAAATTGAATTTTATTGTTATTTTGGAAAATCTATTAAAATGGTGTGAAATTAATAATAAATTATATTAGATTTTATAGATTTATGCCCGGTCCCGGCGCAAAACGGGCCCCCCGACCCTTCGGCACACGACCGCTGGAAAAGCCTGTGTGAAGGGAAAGGACAAAAAAAATAAAAGCAACCATTGCCTGGGACGACTTGGTGGCCTGAACCTTGTTCACACACAGTCATACGTAGAGAAAGAGCGCCTTTGGCACTACGACGACATGGCCGGGTACGGGATTGCAATCATTTAGGGCTAACCGCAAGATCCTGCTGGCCTTCCTTTGCCGCAGCGCTGGAGTGAATTATCTCGAGTTCTCTTCCCTTTTCTCCCGGGCGATTTTGGATACATTTTATGAGGGGAGAGATGTTGCGCCCAAAATCCCGGGCCTGCCCGGCAGAGGACGCTGAATTAGCGATTAAACTTATTGCCCCATAGAAACACATACACACGAGCGGAATACTGAAGTATGGCGTTCTGAGGTAGAGTTCCACGAGGTAAGACTTTAAGAAATGTGGCTTCGGAAAAAACGCTTCTGAAGGTTTATAGCTACCGGCTACCCTCGCTTTGGCGCTCTGTGTATGTGGTACGGGAAAATGGTAATGTTTCTTTTCGAATCGATTCTACACCGACACACACACAGTGAAGCTCGACACACGGCAGTTAAGGACTTGTCGAGCAGACATGACCCAATTTCACCCCGGGAGACTCACAGGCACGCAAATATTCCATAAAACCCCGAGCTCGTGCGGGGTTCGGTTTGGAACGCTTGAGATTATTTTATTATTGCACTTTAGCGCAGGAATCGTTGCCACAGCGTTCCTGTTGTGAAGGGGTGTGGGGGGGGGGGGGAATGAAATCCCACAAAAATGCTACACACATATACTGGGAGTTTTCCACCCAGCGGGTGAGTGTGTGTGTGTGTTGGCACTTACAACCCCAACAAAGAGAGGGAGAGACACCTGCTGTCTCGGGTATTGGGCTGCATGTTGGAAAAATTCTCCCACGGTTTTGCAAGAACGGAACTTCCCAACCCCCTGGCTCGCTTCCAATCCTCTCTCCCCCCTCCACCCCCCTCTCACATGGAGAACGAAGGCACATGTGCCAGGAAAAGCGTCATAATCGAGCGCTTTTCTCAAGGATCCGCACCGAGCGTACGTTCCCGTACTGTCGGGGTACGTCGCCGGGTTTTACTTTGATCATGAAGGATTCGAACAAATTGCCGTTATGCTTTGGACCACCACCATTCCTCTTTGTCCAATCTCTTCCCCTTTCCCCTTCCAATCTACCTATAGTAGGGTGGGATTTGGAGTTTTTCCTCCATTCGCTTTCCTTTGAACCTGGTGCTTGTGAAATTCTTCCACCGTGTACACGGCGCCACTTCAGGGGTTGGGTTTGGAGCCGGGGAGGTCGGAATCTTATCATCATGCTCATGGAGCATTCCCCCAACCTCCCATCCTCACTATCGAACGGGTGGGAATGTGCGCGCATAAATTATAGTACGTGTGCTGTCTTGTGTGTGCGAGTTTGTTTTTTCCCTCCCCCGTTTTTGCTTCTTCGCTTCGTTTTGTCTGAGAAAGCAACGATGCAACCGGTAAGTAACGATGACAGGAAAACTTTACTCACACACACACTCACATACACACACACTCGTTGGTCGTGCAAAGTTTCCATCGAATCGAGGATCTATTTCCGGTACGTTCGGTGGGAGGTTTTGATTGGGTTTTGCTGTTATCGGTCACGTAATGAGGGAAAGTTGTCCCTGCTGTGTTCTTGGCTGCCGTTCCAAAGGAATGCAGGTGGCTGGTTCTTGGCTGGTTGATGACGGGAGGGGGGGGGGGGGATGGGGGGGGAATTCACGGATTAGTGCAATTGAAAACGAGTTGATTAATTCGCGTTAAGTGCGATGGGATGGAATCGAATCGGAATTAATTAAGCTCTGTATTGATTAGAAGAACCTATTAGAATCTCAGACATTCAAAGCTTATGATTTAGTCCTATAAATTACGGAAATCATAGGACCTACTCTGCACTGAAGAAGGTTTAGACAATATTCGCGTTAAAAATACCTTCTTTTTCTGAAAATTCACCATCACACGTGTGCTTCCGAAACGCAATTCGACAAGCTTCTGGAAATTTGTAAAGCGTAAGCTCGCGTAAGCTTTGCCTGGTACGAAAAAATAAGTTTCTGCGTTCTTTGAACTTTTCCCCTTATTTGTACGTCGCTAACGAGGCACTGTTGCAAAAATTAGACGAACAACCCCAACCAGCGACAAGGAGAACACCCATACGCCGTTCTGAAAACCCTCCACCACTACTAAACCAAAAAAAAAAAACGACTGTTGGAATGATTGTTATCTTGGGGCGAAACATTCTATTCCTTTGCTCACGTAACAAACGCACATCACGCATTTAACATATCATATCATCAGGCTTTGAGTTTCAGCAGGCGGTAACTTCTCGAGAGCCCCTCCGGAGAAGATCTGTCGCCCGGGAAAACTTCACGATCTTTCATCAGCTGACTTATGGCTGACTGACTCACTGACTGACTGACTTCGGCACAAAATGACTGCCTCTCACACATGTCCCAACCTTCATGCTTTGGAAATTCCATGCAGCGGCACACGGATGGCGAATTTCCCAACGCGCGCGCGATCTCTCTCTCTCTCTCTTTCTCTTTCTCTTGCTTTATATATATTTGTATGCATGAGCATTACATTGCCACCGTGTTTATTCAGGTTCCTCGGTGATGCCAGAAGGTCTTCCGAAAGTTAGCAAACTTTACCACCCAAACCCTCCATCTCCCCCAGTGCATCAGTGCGTATGGTACTGTCCGTGGGTGGCCCAAGGTGAAGAGGATGCTCTCTGCATTAAAAACGGAGCTGGGGTAGGAGTAGGAAGAGATGCCAGCAGAGAGAAAAATACACACACACACACAAAAGAAAACGAAACCTCTTGTTTGGAGAAAACATAACCTATCTTTCGACACACTGTCGTTAGTCGTGTATGTGCGTGTATGTGGCAAAAGGCAACACACAGTTCTGGAGCATTTTCCACATTTCCCGTATCGCTTTGCGTGTGCACGTGTGTGCGTGTTTGTTTTAACTTTAACGAAGGAAAATATTGTTCTTCATCGAGCCCGCCACACACCAATACACACACAGGCGAGCGCACTGAGGAAGGCAAATAAAGAAAAAAACACACACACACACACACACACCAAAAACCTCGTTTGCGAAAGGGAAATTCTACGTCCCTGCTCCCTTCATCCCTTTCCTCCCCTGCTTTTGCCTTCTTGTTCCCGTGATAATTCGGTCAACTCAAATGCGCACGTGCTGAGAAAATCTGCACCACCATGCCACATGCCCGTTGCCCCGGCCAGCAGACAGGTCATTAGAAATTCATCATCACCCATTTGGCACAGACTCGGCTCGGAAGGGGAATATTGAGTGGACCATTGTTGCGAGGAACCGCGCGGAAAGGATTGAGAATTAATTGATATTTAGCCGGCCAACTGTTGTCCATTCAGGCGAAGAAGACGGCACACACCACACATATGCCCGAACGCGAGCGTTCGTTTTCCCACAACGCCATTTCGAATTCGCAACAATTTATTAATGAAGAGATGCTATCGTACCTAATATTGGGGAAAAATGTAACCCAGGAAACCCTGAAATCCCTTCATTCACTATTCTTGTGTCCTACTGCACCAATATCTTTCTCTCCCTGTGTCTCGAGGGGGAAAAGGGTTCGGCAGTTTAATGAGCGAGAGCCCCTGTCGAGATAAACATCCGCCTTTCCCGCCACAAAACCACTCCTCCAACGAAGGGATAGGATGGGATTCACATCTGGTTCACGGAAAAAGGAAGTCAGTCATTAGTGCAAATATTTTTGCGGATAAGCGAACCGAACTTCTCCATTGTTCCTCTGTTTGGGAAGATGGCTGCTGTTGTACGGGAGGGCCGATCAGCCCGGGGGTGGCTGATTGGATGAAGATAATCTGCCTTTCCTCCTGCTTGAGTCGCTCTTATCGGATTCTTAAAGCGAACCCACCGAACGCCGCTGCAGGGTAAGGTACACTTAATTTTGCTACAAAAATTCGCCCCTTTAAATGGAATGGTCTTTAAAGTTGGCGGCACCGAAGCGCTCGGGTCTTTGTTGTTTTGCCTAGAGGCTGTTGGGCAAACAAGCGCCAGTAGTATTCACATATCTTCAGTTAGCTCAGGCTAACCTTCACACGGTCGGCATCTCATTTATCACCGAGTTTGCCAGAAGAACTTCGCCTTCGATATAAAACCAATCCGTTCTTCCCTGTTCGTCGAAGTTCTCGAGTGCATACAAGTCGCAAGTTGCCTAGAATTACTTCTTCAACTCTTCACCCACTCAATCTTCCTGCCCCCTCGATCGTGCAAGCTGAACAAACATTAAACAATGATTAATTAGTGTAAAATCAAAATGAAACATAATCACAACCACGTCCGCCCGCAACACTCTCCTGATAAAGCATGAGGAACTCCTCATGAATTCTTCCCAAAAACACTCACAAAAAAGCGACACAAGAATCTGCACTCCAAAACCAACCACAGATTAAGATAAAAACTGCCGTTGTTCTCTCCGTCTCATTCAACCCTCGTCCGAAGCAAAAACCGATCCATCCCAAGTTGTTGATGTAACTTCATCCGGGTGCTCCCTCGCACAGGAAAAACGTCCGAGACGACTCCCTGGGACAAGAATCCAATTAAGGCGCTAGTCGAACGGTTTTTGTATGTGTGTATTTGTGTGTGGTGACTTTACGGGCAGCCCTTTTTCCGACCGCTTGTCGGAAAACGGGACCCGTCGAACAACAGCCGAGTGATCTATGGAACCTAGGAGGCACACACACCGACTTATTCATACAGTTTTGATACAATGTTTCGTCTGCTGAACGAACCGCCAATGGCTAATAATATTCTTCGCCGTTCCGCCGGCCCTGCCTTTCCTCCAATTTGGATTGAAAATGTCAATTAAGAAACATTAAATCGAATGACTTTTGGGAAAGACGCGCATCAACTCCACCCAGCAGCAAGCGACACAATGAGCGAATGAGTTCAAGTGAGATTGATTACACTACATCTAAGCAAATGGGACGTGTGTGTGTGTCGAGAAGGGGGGGAGGGAGAATGGGTGAATATTTAATTGAAAAATAACAATACGCTGCCCCCTTGAAATGGGTTGGTGGTTAATAATAAGGTCCTGCGAAGGGCAAATCACGTGGGGAGTGTTGCTGAGGAAAAGGACTCATACGAATAAAAAGAGTATTCTTATGGAAAATCTTCCTTTTTATTTAAATTTTCATTAAATATCTCTAACCTCACAATGACACATTGTAGCATGCATTTTGCTGCTGAAACTTCCATTCAAAGGCACACGCCGGGTGAATTTTTAATTAATTTAACTCCCATTTGCAACTGTCCGCGTCGGTTGGGAAGCGGCCATGGGGTTTTCCGATTTCCATTAAAGTATTAAAGCAGTAGGGATTGAGGCTGGCAGCGATAGATAAGCAAAATAGGAAACTTGTTGTTTTACCAGGGGCTAAAAAAGGGTAAAAATGGGTTTGTTTTCGTTACATTTTGTTTTGGTTTTCTTGTGTTTGTTTCACAACCCAGAACTGCCGAACATTCCCCAGTTTGAGCATTAATTAAAACTTCTTTTCCCAGTAATTCACTGTAAGTTGAAACGTATTTATCAAACCTTTCAATTGAGTTCAATTATGCGCTGTAAATCCCAAGAATCTACTTCAAAATGTGATTTATATTGAATTTAATAAACCTTCCAATACAAGGCTCCCATTATGACCTCCTATATGAGTGTCATCAACCGCAAATATTTGCCTCACCCGGTCTAACACCTCCCTGTACTGCTGCTGCCTGTATAGTCATTTTCCCAGCCTAATGGGTTTTCACCCCGTTCTTCACACGCCCAAACGGTATGCCACACCTTGAACGAACGTCAGCATAACCCCAGCGGTGCTGGGGCAACTCAAGACGGCTGAGCACTTTCTTCGTCTTCGGATGTTTGTTCTAGCATTTCACCGACCGAAGACCCGTTCGCCGTACTCCCCGGTAGTCCGTTCGGTCGCTCTCTTTCTCTAATGAAAGTATGTCGTGATTATTGATAATTTGAATTAATACAAATGAAACCCCGGTCGGACCCTCGCCGGCCCACAGTTGCTAAGGGGGAAAGGGTCACCCTTTTCCATTCATTTGCGCCCAGTCGTTGGCAACGGAAAGCTTTTCCACATGCGTTGCTTTTGGGACTTTAATTAAATTTCGAAACGCACTTCGATAAACTGCCTCTTGCTGTCCTACATTCAACCGACTGGCGCTGGGCCCTTTCCGGGGTAATGCAAACGAGCTCCGATGACGCCTCTGTGTATCGCAATGCGTGCTTGGGTGTTTGTGTGTGTGAAGAAAAAGAAAAAATGGAATCCTTAGTCAAGGGTAGCAAAAAAAGGGACGAATCGTTGCTTCCTTGTAAGGCGCATCGTAGGCCCCTCGTTCGTTGAGGAATTCATTCATTTTTCAGCGCCGTGCTGGAGGCAATTTTTCAAGGCGCAGTAAAGCGGAGACCCCTGAATGTGCTACTGGGGGTGTTTGTGTGTGTGTGCTACTCAGGTCACGCAATGAATCAGATACCTTCCAGCTTTCCGCCCCTGGAGGGTGTGGAAAGTGTGAGCGAAGGTTTTGTTGTACACGTGCCTCCACGTGCTTCGAGCGCAAAGGAAAAGCGTGCTCGTGCACCTTTAAAGGACGGGCACTGTATGAGAGGCTCTCCCGCTCTCTCTCTCTCACACTGATCGTTGGATTTCCATCGTCGTCCCTCCAGCGGGCCCGGGCGGAAGAATATTGGAATTCTTATCGTGATTATTTCCTCCGTCCTCCGTTTGACGTTTTTATATAAATTTTCACGAGGCGTGCCGTCGTCTGCTCGCGCCACCGTCCAACCTAATCAAAGCGAAAACCCCTTTTTTGCGACCGAACGAATCGCATAATCGATTGCTCGAAGGTGCTAGCAGCTGGATGGCTCGATGGAATAGTAAAAAGGCTCCAGTGAGAGTGAGAGATGATACACGCTGGAGCAGCAAAATCAAATCAGGAAAGTGATTTTTCCTTCAAATGCCTTCAAAAAGGGCGGGGAGACCATCCAACGCGACAACGCGTGTATCAGCGCTGTGTTGGGGGATTGCTGGAAGCATTTGGAGAAGAAAATGGCGATAAAAAGGACAAATATATATATATATAGAGCAACACACTTATTTATGTGCTGGTACCGCTTCACCTATGGCATACATTTTTTACACAACCAAGCTACTTGAAGACGCCGGGAGTCCCTTACTTTATAGGGCGGTTTCCCCCGTATATTTTTCCTCGAGCTTGCAGGAAGTGGAAAGTGTGTTACTGAATGAATTGAAAATCGTTCAATTTGTTAAGTATTGCAGCATCTACACAGGGCCGTTGTGTTGGCTGGGGGTTTTAAGAGACGATATTGAACCTATTTGTTAGTTCAATCCTTGAGTGAAGGAGCGTAAGGAAAGTCCCGGCGTGTCCTGAATTCTATCCCTAATGGTTCCCATTAGTGCTAGAGATATGAAGTACGTGCGTTTGTTCGCCTTATCAAATATTCATCCCCTTGAAAGGGAATGAGGCGGTGGAATGGTCGGAATCGAATATTCATTGCTAAAGGGAGGCACTTCAGGATGGCGCAACTTGCCCGTGCATTGCTTTACAGTAATTTTTATTGGCTGTAACTCAATTCTGGCTGTGCTAGAAATTCGTTCTGAGGTATTTTCAATCCCAACATTTCTACTTTTTAACCACAGTCTGCATGCTTGAGAACCTTCGCCTTATTATAGAGCGCCGCCTCATTATCTGCAGATGATTGTCCATTAAAGATGAGGCTGGCAGCGTTGACACTGGATCCTTTTTCCAACTCGCCTAGACTAGACAAATAGACTCTTTCGAATATTTATGAACACCGCCACCGCCAATCGCGATCGCGGATGATACTCACCCAACAGCCCTTTCTCGCCCCTGCTTCCCGCCTTTGCCGGTGGGTGGGTTTGTAATTATATTTTAATTTCAAAGCATGCAGCCGTAAAACTGTCACTTTCGGGGGTGATATTTTATATCAATTGCCAGCGATAAATCGCACCGCTGAACCAAGCCGAACGAGCCAAATGAACGAGCAGAAGACCTATGACCTTATGCCGTTTTCTTCTACGCTCTCTCGTTTGCCCCAGTGCGCTCTGCTTTGCCACGAGCTGTGGTGTCATTTCTTCTCGAAATCGTTCACGAACAGATGTTTCCGGTTTCCGACACTGGGAGGAGGTGGAACAGCCGATGACTCGCCCGGTCAAGTGAATCATTAATTACTTAACCAACCGCAGAGTCCCCCGCATGTGGCAGGCGTGTACTGTAAGAAGACTCAGCCATACACACACACAGAGAGAGACGGAGACACACTCTTAAGCCTAAGTTAGTAGAATGGTGGGAGGTAACAATTAAATCCCAATTCGCCCGCTCTCAACACCTCTGAGATCTGCCGACTACCGCTTACACGAGCGAGTCGTGGGATTGGAAAACCGCCGAAGTTTAACTAGAATTTCGGCACCGTTGGATAATCATGCTGAAGAGAGAGAGAGAGAGAGAGAGAGAGAGAGAGAGAGAGAGCCAGAGAGAGAGAGAGCGAGAGGACCTGCTACACTTAAAGCGTCCACTTAGACTTCTCATCCCAGCACACGACGCAAGAAAATCGCTTTTCAACACCTTCCTTCCCGGCAAAACCGTTCCATTCCATTAGAGCCCGTCAAGTCGGTAACTCATCCGGTGAGATTAGAAGATTCCGTCCTTCCGTGAGACCTCCCCCCCACAGCTCACGGAACACAATCGTAATGACACTGTGGAACACTAATTCCTAGGTGATGGAGGTGGCAACGATCGCTGCTAAACGTTTGTGTCTGCCCGCCCTAAACGGCCACCACTCACTCCCAGCGCGGTCGTTTGGTGCTACCGATTTGGTGTTTCCAAAATTGGATCTGCCCAACCCACCCCAACCGAATGGATTTACGGACCAAATTCCCAAGGCTAAAACACACACACAAGGAGAGAGAGAGTGTGGGACACCCGAAAATAGAACATTAATAATCGTTTCTTTAATTGTGCACATTATCATTCGGATCGGTCGGGGAGGGTGGACGTCGGCAGTTCTTCAATGGTTGGCGCCTACCGAGCTAAGTGTGTAGCTTTTGGAGTTAAAGATCGCCAACCACGTCGTTCCCCACCCAAAGCGTTTATGTGGTACCACCTACCAGTTGGTTGGTTGTCGCCACCCGGCCATCTAGATGAATATTAAACAGTCACCACGCGTCTGGAAGGCCATTTGAATATTAGGAAGACGGCTGACCGCCAGTCGATAAGGAAACCAGTCGATCTCACAGATCAAGCACCACAGCACCACAACACAGTGTGAATTGGGAACTTAGGGTCAATCAGAGCGATAGAAATCGCCTTATTACTATGGAATTAAAATATTGACTAACAAAATGGTTGCCAGCAGAGCAGGCACTGTCGGGGCGTCCCCCAAAAGCTCAAGTGCTGATGTTATCGTTAGCAGTGTTCACTTTGCAATCAGAGCTTCCTCTTTCTGTGTTTGGAGAACGTTGTGGAGATGTTCTCCCACTCTCTCTCTCTCTCTCTCTCTTTCCCTCAGCGCCCCAAATCCTTTAACTACATCGTCGACAATTTTGTTGCTTGATTGTACAACGGACGCGGAGGACGCATCAACACATCAATTCTTCCGCCGACGAACGCCTGCGCCACGTGTCATTTCATTTCAATCAAGTCAACAGAACGAAGCGAACCGTGCGCCGCTGGTTGCAAAGTTTTCCGCAATTGCTGTGTGCGCGCTGGTTGGCGAAATAAAATCGTTTAGGTACACAGGATGCTTCTGCTGGAATAGTTCGACGTTGCTGTGCTGCTCTACCGGTTTGGGGACTGGGGAGGTTTTGTTAAGGATCAAGGATGCTGCCGTTCATTGGCCGGGAAGGTACGCAAACGGGATAAAAACTATCCCCTTCGCTTGAAACGTTTCACGAGAAACGCAATAACAGCACACACACAAGCCACACAGGGAGAAAGAGCGTTCCTTTGGGGGAATGCCCGAAATTCCGACGGATGCTAGAAACTGCTGCACAAGCGGGTATGCGCCAGCACTGTTTGTGTGTTTACATTGCGCTCTTGCGATTGCTATTTTCGGTTTCGACAGCGCAACCAAGCACGCTGATCTGATCTGAATGACTGGTTCTTTTGTCTCGGATACCACACACACACACACACACACACACACACACACACACACACACACACACACACACACACACACACACACACACACACACACACACACACACACACACACAGGGAGAGAGAGAGAGAGATAGAGTTCAAAGCGATAGCAAACCATCGGAAACGTCAAACTCCTTTGCTTTCTTCGAACAATAAGCGCAACAACGCAATTCCTCCCCACACAAAAAAGAACCCCTTTTATACCGCCAAATTGTTCGCTTTTTTCAGCTGAATTCCCTTTCTCTCTCTCGTCGGCCGTTAAACCGTTTATACCGTGAAAAATCTCCAGCTTTTTACCAGGAAGTTTTTGCGTCAATGTACACCACTTTTTTGTTTGCTGCAAGGGCAGTGATAAAACATCTCCTCCATCGCTCATCGTTACAATTGAGCGCCACCAATAGTTACGCGCGCGCGCACGTCACGCACGGTTACAGCGCTCGGCCAAGCGTACCACGGTCGGGGACGGACCACGTGCACGTGCCCCGCTCGAGACATTAATAATCTTGCCTGATGTGATTGTACTGTGTATTTTGTGCAATTTGCGTCCTGCAAAAATGGAAGGAGATACAGGGATAGCGGCAGAATATATCATCATTATTATAAAGAGATTTTTTTCTTCCCCTTTTCATCGGCCTCTAACCTAACAACTCTCAGCTTTGCCGAAGCATTTCGCGATCATTTTTGCGTGACACCTCCTCCTGGTAACGCCGTAACGCTAGGCGCACACAAAAACCCCTTTCTTCTTTTTTCAAAAAACCAACGCCTGTCCCCTGTCTCAGTCAATATTGACGGCTGTAGTTTAGCGCCACCTTAATGGGCTTAAAGCGACAGAAACATACACACAAAGAGTGTGCGCCGAAAATCCTTCAGCACACAGCGTATAAAGCCTCTAGGTAGGTGTTAGGGAGGACAATTTCTTTCATCTAGTTTGTTTGTGATGGATTAAAAGGTTGATGTCGGTGCGGACCTTCATCGCGCTACTTGGGAGGGTTGTATGCTTGCCAACGCACAATAGACACATTTCACACCCAGAATCACACATTTCACAAAGCCCAGACACGAGGGAGAGGTTCAACAACAAACAAAAAATAAAACACAAACTCCATTACAAAATAATAACTCCGTCGAACAGTAACAAAAACCGATTACACCACATGTGACCAGAAAAATGGTACATTGTAACTCTTTCGAGCATCACAGCTTGCCCCGCGTGAGAGATTGATATTTATGTTAATTGATTTTACGCCAACCCGCGTTGGAACGGAACAATGATGACTCTCAGCTTCAGCAGCTGGAATGCTGCTCAGTTTTTGTTTTTTGTTTTTGTTCTGATGCTGCTCTTGATGGGCTTTTTCAACCCCTGTAATTAAGCAAGTTCGATCACCATATTAGGACACGACGACCACCACGAAAGAGTCATGCGAGAGCAAGGAACGACCCAGAGGAAGATCCTATCGGTCGAATTGAAATCAAACATTTTCGAAGCATCCACTGACCAAACAGCTATTATAGAGCTTTGCTATAATTATAGCTTTACACCTTTTTGTTACCACCTGGGCTAGAATTTCTTCAGCGTTTCGTCCTTTTCGCTTCTTATACTAAAAAAATCAACAAAAATCACTCTACCAACACCAACACCTCATTCTAATGTGCCTTTTTTCTCTCTCTCTCTCTCTCTCTCTCTCTCTCTCTTCCTCCCCAATTTAATTACAGCAATTAACAACAAAGGCTCACCGATAGACTACAAGACCGGGTCCGCCTGCTCGACACCGACGAAGGACACGCTGAAAAGCTACGATCGCAACTGCATGGGTCCGGTACTGCCGCCCCGCAGCACGATGTGCGGACCGCCGGCCCACCACTACTCGGCCCCGCTCAACTTCCGCAAGGGCTTCACCTTCACCAAATGTACATGGAAGTGTACCGCTATCTTAGTGATACTATTAAGTGTTATACTCGTTATAACATTATTATTAACAGGTAATTGCCATTCAGCCGCGCGAACGGCGACACGACCACCACCTACATATGTACCCACACACACGCACACACACAGCTCGTTGTTTTAATCACCTAATTATAGAGACGACCACTTGGTTGGTGGAGGTGATTGTTGGGTCCTGCGAGTCCTGCCTCTAACAAAGCATCTCTCCAAACGGACTCGCTGACGTCAAAAAACGACGCCCCCTAGATGGAGGAGATGGGAAGCATATTCGCAACAATGTTCCCGCGCACATGTGTCCACCGGGGTCTTATGTTACATTTTCGCCCCGTTTTGAATAAAAAAAGCATATCTGATCCGCTGAGTGAGGGTGTTTTTTATCCCAACAAAAGGGGTTTCGAAGTGCTCCAAAATGTGGAACCATTTGTTGCCTTCGATATGATGACCGTGCGAGTGAGATTGTTCTTTTTTTGGGTGCGGGGATTTTGAGAGGATATTGGACGGGTTTGGCAAAAAAACCCTAACGGCTCCCATGTACAGTCCTGCAATGTAACGCCCGCTGGTAACATGATGTCCATGCGAGACGTCAGCGCAACTGGACAGGCCGGAAGAAGGTACGGAACAAAGGTCGGTGTACATTGGAGCTCGGTTCATGTTTTTTGCTCTCTGTTTTTTTGGAACAGTGAACCAACGCGAACATTGCTAATTTGTGTAAAGTCAAAGATTTAATTCCAAATTCTGATGTAAAAGTATAACAGGGTGGCAAATGGAGATACAAGAAATGGTTTGCTCAACAAAAAATCAGAAAAAGCAGATATTCTATACCGTATCATTAGTGGAACTGTTTTTTGGAGACTTTTTAATCACTTAATTTGGAAGTTTTGCCCGTTCACGGAATAGAACCACACAGGGATCACATTGGGATTCGTTTTACAGCTGACCATTAGGGCGTTGGATTTAAACCCACAGTTTTGGAGTTGGTTGGGAAGGCTATTTACACTTACTTCCCGACTCATCTGTCCCATCTGAGCTTCTACCAGAAGTCCAGTCCAGTGACGGCTAATGAACGTGATTTACTAACCTTGACATGGGATAGAATTACACACGTCTCTCGATGTCCGACGGTGTCCTTTTACTCGCTTAATCCCTTCCGTTAACTGTCCAACAAACAAAAAATCAAGGGGGAAAGCAGGACATGCTCCAGGAAGAAGTCCACACAGCGCACCATATGTTTATCCCATCTTTCCCGTTTGAATAAACGATCCGTTTTGCATCCGTTTTCAATCTTCCAATGGCCTCAGCGTGTTTGCGTGCGTCAGCTGAAATGATGATTAATTCCAGTAGCACAGTCCTCCTCCCCAGACAAAATGAGAACCTCTGAACGATTCTCACGATCGATCGATTCCTCCCGGGAAGCCCGGGAAGATGCTGTGAATGGTGAATAATGATGAAGGTCATTTGATCCTTTTTTGTGAAAAAGTTGTAGGGCTTTTTTGCCCCTCGGGGCCTACACACTGGCACACACTTACGGAAGTCACATTTGGACGTTTCAATCCCCCATTTCTAATCGCCGTTTTCTCTTCGCTCTTTCCTCCACAGCATCTAACGTATTAAGTATATCATATCCAACCACCAACCCCTGTACAGTTCTAGTCGACGAGAAGGCAGAAATCTCCGCAGCCAAAAGCACGATAGCGGACGCAAACCGGGCCGGCATACCGGGCGGCGGCGGCGACGGCCTCGGCCTCGACCAGTCCGCCCTGGCGCCGTCCGCTTCCGGTCGGCCGAAATCGATCGCGGCCGATGAATCGTCCCCCGGCGGTTCGGCGTCCGGTTCGTCCTCGCTATCGGCCGCCTCGACGGCAGCGACTGGCAAGGCAGCCGGTACAGGCGGCACGGCAGGCACAGGTACAGTACCCGATAAGCAGACTGTTGCATCCCTTCGTTCGGTAGAGTTGTTGCACGCAGTAGCTGATAGTGGTGACGGTAGAGGTAGTGATGGTAGTGGTAGTAGCAGCACGATGGTAGTTGTTAAGCGTTCCCGCCGTCAGGCACCGGGTGACATCGTCACCGGAACTGACACCACCGCCAGCAGCACTGACCGCAACGGCGACCGGGCTGATGATAACGATTTGTTGCATGCTTCGGTGGGCACTGTTGAGCTCGTAGCGCTTCCTACCCCGGTCTTCGATCGGTACGGAGACCTGGACGAACCTCCAGAACCTCCTGCCACGACTAATTTGCTTGTGGAAACGGCTGTCAACAGTGAAACCGTTTACGATGGACGGGACGGTGATGGGCTTTCGGTCGACGGTGAAGACATCAGCCTCCCACCGGAAGATAATGGCACTTTTATCACTAATGATAATGACTTGTCTCCTGTTGGTGCGCCGGTGGAGTCTTCCACGGAGCAAGCTATTATTGACGCACGACCGACGACCGAGGATGAGAAATGGGCCAACGATGACCCATCGGCTGCGGTGGTGTACGCGCACGTACCGCTAGACCAGTCCGAGGTAGCGCTGGTAAGCCTCGAGGATGGTCTGGAGCTGGGCAGGGAGCGTGATAAGCACTACTACAAAACCATCGAACAGGTGGCGATCAAAGCGGGCGATGATGATGACGGTGATGCATCGAAGCTTCAGGAAGAGGTAAGAATTCACACACTCCCACCGTCGGTGGTTCCGGTGCAGCCAACCGCCGTGCCGGTGTACCTTATCAACGAACCAAACGGTACGTCATCTTCCCGCGAAGATGCCTCAAACGGAGCTCCAGAGGAGCTGCCCCGACTGCTGGTAAACATTTCCATCGCCACCGATCACGGTTCGGGCACGGTGCAGCACTCCGTCTACGTCCTGCAGGTGTCTATCCCAACACCGCCGGAACATATGCCACGACCCCCGGTAGAGTCTCCAGAGTCATCACCACCGCCACCACCGGCGAACTTGGCTGTTCCGCCCCCCGTACAGTGTCCACCGGAACCACCGCCAGCACCACCCTGCCCGATCAAATGTCCCTCGGATTCGGCGTTCGCTCGCTATCGCGTCGTCGCCGTACCGGTCGAGGACGATAGTGAGTTTGTCGAGATTGATGAGGATGGTTTGGAGGGCGAGTTGGTGGACACCGGGCTGGGTGTACCATCATCCACCGAGCCGCCCGAAGCGCTCACGGAAGCCAACGATGGTTTGACGCAAGAATTTACCACAGCCCCACGGCTGCCCGAACTTACTGCTGATGAGGAGGAGAAGGAGGAGCGTGATGATGACGAAGCTACTACTAGCTCCAGCCTCAGTAGCGCAGTAGCGTCGACCACATCCGCAGCGCAATGTCCCGAGGTAACGCCACCGCCCATTCTCATCCTGGAAGGTGAGCAGAGTAGCATCAGCAAGCAGCAGCGATTCCCCATGATCTCCTCATCACACCTTCCTGCTTGACCCTGACGTCCCTGTACATACAAGTCCGCCTCTCACACTATCCAGCGAACAGAAGAGTGTCTTCATCAGCCAGCAATCGATACGCCGCGTCCCAGCGTGTGCCCTGAAAGTCGCTAAAATGAACCGAAACGGAAGCTCAACCTCAAAAACTGTGTGTGTCTTTTTCTCTCTCTCTCTCTCTCTCTCTCTTCTGTGTGTGTGGGGCAAGGATGAACAAAAGCGCTGCTTGAAATTCAACGAAGCGACGGCCACACAGCTGCGGTGCCTGCACACACTAACACCACCATCCGGCTTTTAAGCCTTCCCATCTGTATAAATACGCCTTTAGCCGCATGCTTTAGTTCACCGACGCTTTTCGCTTTCGCTTGATTTGAGCCGCATTACACCTTTAGCCTCGAGTTCGGCTTTTTTGTTTCGCTTTGTTTTGTTGCATGTACATTACATTGTGTGTGTGTGTGTCTGATAGTGTAGCTTCTCTCTGCACACTAATTAGTATGCACAGCGTGCTCCTATCGTATGTGTAGTTTAGGTTATCCTGTCTTTTCCGGAGCAACGCAGAGACCACACTAACTATTCCCTTGTAGTCGATGGCTTGAACGAATCTCTTGTACCAACATACATACTAACTAACTTTTTTATTCCAATTCGCTTCTCTTCCCTTTCTTTTACCCACCCTGTTTCTCTCTTCTACACCTTCTTTACTATCTTTTATTTTCTACTTCTTTTTTTCTATCTTTATTATTTCCTTTAACCATTTACCTTTTTTGGTTGGCGACCTGCCTTCCTTTTTTATGTACTTTTTCGTTACTACCTTCATTTTCCCCGATTTGATCATTCTGTGGGGTGAATGGTCGCACTCGAAAAACCAACCCACACAACCCACCAACCACAATGAACAACAACTACTACAGGTGCACGAACGTTCCCGGCGCGAAGCTTCCCACCGGACGGTACCACCTTCTCGCAGATCACGCTCGGCCAGCGGCTGTCGAAGGAGATCCCACCGTACAGCTACTGGAACATGCAGTTCTACCAGTCGGAGCCGGCGTACGTCAAGTTCGATTACAGCATCCCCCGGGGCGCCTCGATAGGTGTGTACGCGCGCCGCAACGCCCTGCCGACGCACACGCAGTATCACTTCAAAGAGGTCCTGAGCGGATTCAATGCGCGCCAGACACGTGCCACTCACGTAAGTATCGTCCTCTGCCAACATCATCATCATCATCAAGTCTGTCCTATTAAGTCTTGAAGTCTTTGGTAGGGGTAGGGGATTGAATTTAAGCAGCTGGTAAAGTGGTGCCAACGGACATGTGTAAGAATACGCCACACCCTGGGAATAGAAAACAAATTTACAACCCTCCGCTTTTTTTGGGATTGAAATACTCTCCCTCTCCCTTCACAGGCCCCTTCCTTCTTTTACGATCCAACAAGATCAGACAAAACTGATTAATTAGAACGATATAGCCACGACGAGTGCCGGCACCCGGTGTTTCTCGTTTTAGATCCCGCTTCTAATCGCGTTTTGGATTTCGGGTTCGATTCTCGTGCCAGTAATTGAATGTCCCCGCGCGCTACGCGTTAGTATGTTTACAGGGTTGGCCGGGAGTCTTAGATGACACCTCGATGTTTTGTAACATTATTTCAAATAATTTGTTTAATTTTGTCATAACCACATTCACAACAATACGCGCGTCAATCACTGTAGAAAAGCTTTTACTTTGGGGTTTGTCAGCAAAAATTAAATTAAAAGGTGACAACCAGGGATCTATTGGCAGTCTAAAAACCCTGCATTCCCATTATCCAACTCCTCTATTTTCTCTTATCCTCTTAACGGCCACTTACGTAACTTGTCCCGACCACACATATGTACGTCCTGACCCCTCTCCGTGCTCCGTGCTGTAGAGGGTTGCGTGTCTGTCCATCCTTTACCGATTTCCTATGCAGCAGCGGCAGGACGACCTCACAGGTCAACCTCATTTGTTGAGCGATTTATATCCAGCGCTCCCGGTCGCTTGTAACAAGCGTGCTCCTGGCTTCAGCTTGCGTGTGCGATCGAGCGATAATGAAAAGTTAACTAAACAACCCTAAAACGTCCTCTGTTCGTTCGTTTCCCCCATTCGCCCGTGGGCGCTGATTTGACGGCAGAGCGGTGCGACAAGGTCACTGAGCAAATATTGATAAAAATAGTCGTCCAATGAATGGAAGTTTAATGTGACCCACGAGTGGACACAGGAAGCGCCATGAGGTCATGAGTCCTTTTTTTTTTTGCTGCTGCTGCTGCGTCCGCGTACTAACGGGGCGTGAATATCCGTTAGCTAAACATGAACATTAGCTCACGGAAGAAAACGGGGGCCCATGATGCGATCGAACACACCCCTCCTACCGGCTCTGGTTGGCAGAAAAGGAATCTACGTCCCATTTTCTTGTTGCTGTATAAATTATTATTAACGATGTATCGCTTACCCGGTTTCCCAACGTTCTCCCAAACAGCCATCGATGCGTCGAGAGGTCACACGCTACATGGAGCCGGGCCACTGGTTCCTGTCGATCTACAACGACGATGGCGACGCGCAGGAGATTGCGTTCTATGCGGTTGTCGCGGAGGATATGACCCAGAACTGCCCGAACGGCTGCTCCGGCAATGGTCAGTGTCTGCTAGGGCACTGCCAGTGCAATCCCGGCTTCGGTGGCGACGATTGCAGTGAGAGTAAGTGATGCTGCTGCTGGCAAACAGCAAGGAATGTCAATAACGTCAAGGAGCACTATCAAACGATACTTTCTTCTCTTCCAGGTGTCTGTCCCGTCCTGTGCTCACAGCGTGGCGAATACATTAACGGCGAATGTCAGTGCAATCCGGGCTGGAAGGGCAAGGAGTGCTCGCTGCGCCACGACGAGTGCGAAGTGCCGGACTGCAATGGCCACGGACACTGCGTCAGCGGCAAGTGCGGCTGTGTGCGCGGCTACAAGGGCAAATACTGTGAAGAAGGTAAATCCTTCTGGATACTTTTTCCCGTGTTTGGGAGCTACACCCCCGGAGTATGGCCCCGAGTTTCGGGTGCAAATGTTTTTTTCCTATTCGTTCTTTTCTCTCTATCGCGCCCTTATCCGTTGTACTAAAACCGTGTACTAAAACTAACAGAAGTAGAGATCATCATCTCGCGCTGTAGATGCCACTGACTACACCGAAGTAGAGACCCAAACACACCAGTAGCTTATCATTTACTAATCCCAGCTTTCCAGCAAGATTGGAAAGGAATAGGCATTACAATTCAAGAACTGTTGCTAATTGAATACTCTCCCGCTCTCTCTCTCTTCCATTCCAGTTGACTGTCCCCATCCGACCTGTACCGGGCATGGGTTCTGTGCCGAGGGTACCTGCATCTGCAAGAAAGGCTGGAAGGGCCCGGACTGTGCCACGATGGACCAGGACGCACTGCAATGTCTGCCCGACTGCTCCGGCCACGGTACGTTCGATCTGGACACGCAAACCTGCACCTGCGAGCCCAAGTGGAGCGGTGAGGATTGCTCCAAGGAGCTGTGCGATCTGAACTGTGGCCAGCACGGGCGATGCGTGGGCGAGACGTGCAGCTGTGATGCCGGATGGGGCGGCGAGTACTGCAACAACAAGCTGTGCGATCCACGGTGCAACGAGCATGGCCAGTGCAAGAACGGAACCTGCCTGTGCGTGACCGGATGGAACGGCAAGCACTGCACACTGGAAGGATGTCCGAGCGGGTAAGGTTAAAGGTTGGCACGTTGGTTTGGAGTGGTTTTAAGAATGCATGTTCTTGTTGGATTTACAGCTGCTCCCAGCACGGCCAGTGTCATGTGAGTGGCGAGCTGATGTGGGAATGTCGCTGCTACGAGGGCTGGGACGGTGCCGACTGTTCGGTACCGCTCGAACAAAACTGTGGCGACAATAAGGATAACGATCGTGGTAAGTAGCCCCTCTAAAGGGGCTCTCCCTGTTAAGCGAGACTTTAGATAATAAAGCGCCATCTGTATGATCTGTCTCTCTCTCTCTCTCTCTCTCTCTCTCTCTCTCGCTTCACAAAAGATGGCCTAGTCGACTGTGAAGATCCGGAGTGCTGCGGCAGTCACTCGTGCAAAACGAGCCAACTGTGCGTGTCCGCCCCGAAACCGATCGACGTGCTGCTGCGCAAGCAGCCGCCCGCCATTACCGCCTCCTTCTTCGAGCGCATGAAGTTCCTGATCGACGAGGGTAGCCTGCAGAACTACGCCAAGCTGGAAACGTTCAACGAAAGGTAAGCGCTACGCGTCCAAACCAACCACTGTTTGTTGTTTTTATTTATTTATTTGTTCTTCTGTTCTGTTCCATGGCGATTTCTGTTTTTTTTCATACTCTCTGTTTTCGTGTTTAATTTTGCGCATTGAACCCCACCCACCGCCTGAATGCGCGGTGCGAGGGATCAATGATTATATTTTGATAGCAATTGAAAATGCTAATTTGTGCGAAAGCAAAAAAAAACAAGGCAAATGAGTCGTGTGGCTCGTGTGGCTGTGACTCGATGACGAACAGTTTTGCATTAACATGTGTGTGTTTTGTTTTCTTTTTTTTATATATCCTTTTCGCTCCTGTTTTCTCCCATTAACTTTGTAAATGTTTACACACGCATACACACTGTGTCGAATTGATACACTGTTGAATGTATCGTTCGTTTTTGTTTGTTTTATTTCCCATGTTTCAATATTTGCTTTAATCGCTCTTCTGTTTTGTGAAGAGTTTTTCATTGTTTTATGTTAAGTGTTTTCTCTTTGTACTTTATAACTTTAATGGCAACTGTTCGTCATCAATTTCTCTAACTATTCTTCTACTCTGTCAGTTATATTGGTAAAATTTACATATTTTTTTTTCTAAATTTCAATCATTTAAAACTCACCAATGAGCTATCAGAGTGAAGGAAGAATTTAAAAGTCCACACTGCCTCAACGCACCACTGCCGTAACATAAATAATTATGCATATAAATATTCATTCACGTTCTGTTTTTTTATCGTATATATATACAATTACTATATAAATATATTATGTTGTGCCCCCGTCTATTTATACATCCTCCCGCTAATTGCCATTTGTTTTGATTTTCAATGTTCCGCATCAACCAAAAAAAAAAAAAGAAACAAACAAGAAAAAAGAAGGAAAATGGAAAAAAAAGAAAACAAAAGTGACACCTTTTACCCTTTTACCCAATCCCCAACCATGACAAAAAAAAGTATTGTGAAAAAATACCAACAAAACAAACAAAAGCGTACAAGAAGTGATGGTTTTTTGAAATCAACGAAACAGACAAAAAAACACCAGGAAAATTGTCATTTACATTGTATCAAAATGAGAGATTCTGCAGAGCCGCGCATCCTGTGATAACACAAAAACACAGAACACAGTCCCACAAACTCACACAATTCTCTCTGTGAAAGGAAGATAAATTAAAACACTCCCACCATTAAAGGCAAATTTGAGCAATATCAAAACAAAAAAAAACCCTCATTGGCGCAGTGCAAATTGACTCCTTCGGGGGGTGGACAACACCAATGCGACAATTTCAGTTTCGCGCTTTAATGTTTGCGTAAAGAGATGTGCATTGTGAAACTGTTTCCGTGAAACAATGCGCAATGCAAACAGTTTGGAACAGTTCTCTCTCGCTGTGCATCACACAATCACAGTATACTTGGAGATCGGTTTATTGTGCAATTTGCTCTTCTGTTTTTTTTTTTTTTGTGCTCCCTACAAATCTGTATGCTTTGTTCGTGATATTGCCTCCATACGCCACACTCCCTGTGTGCAGGATTTTCCATTATGTATCGCAAATTAATACATTAAATATTAATCATCATCGAGCTGCGAGCTGCAAAGTACGAAAACAGCAATAACAGCAAGAAGCAAAAAATGAAACCTTTACTCCTGAAGTTCCGTGCTGATGGAGCCACCCACTCGGCCCGAGGGGACAGCGTTTATCATATTTTCCCAGCAGGTGGTGTTGTGGAAAACCACCACACTCGCTAGCAAAATTCCATTCGCGAATGTGGCCGCGCGAGATCGATCGGATTCGAGTTCATGAGAAGCTCTCTCTCTCTCTCTCTCTCTCTCTCTCTCACTCTAGGTTTTCCTCTAGTGTGCCTGCGAGTGTTGACTTTCCGCCTGGTGAAGGAAACCGCACACACGGCACAAGGGCGGGTAAAAAGGCCGTGAAAAATTAATTCATACTCAATCGCTCGATGATGATGATTATAACACCAGCACTTAATGCGATAATATTTTAATTATTACCAGTGAGCCCCCCGAGCGAGCCAGCAGCGCCATGATAGTGGGGTAGTGTTGGTCCAGCTGGATTGGCTTTCTGCCGACCAGTCGTGATGGAGCGAGGGGGTGAGGGGGAGACAATATCCTGCATAGAGAGAGGCCAGCCATCGGATAACAGCCGGTTGAACATTGGCATTTATTTTTTTGCCAACATTCCACCCAGATTGGCTTCTACACTGTAAACCACAGAGAATGAACCCCTGTTTATAGCAACTTTGTTACGTAATGATAGGTTTTTGTTGCTATTAGTGTATTTAATTAGTACACTAAAAGGCTACTAAGGTACTTAGTCAACTTGATCATTTAAATTATACACAGAACAAGTTCCAATTTGGTTAATAATAAAGGGTCCAAAATAAATAGTTAGCTGTACACCAGATCCATCCTTACAATGTACTAACAAAGTTCCCATAATTTGTACTAAATTCATTCCCACTTATCGAGAGAAACCACGCAATCTAACCACGTATTCCATTTTTGCTTTTCTCCTTCCATTTCTATCTCTCTCTCTATCTTCGTAAACAAAATCTCGGCTAACCACTGCTAAAACTAACCACTACTAAACAACAACAACTACTACTTCTACCTCTACTACCTCACCATCACTACCTACTACTACTACTACTATTCGCTTCGTGAATGTGCAGCGTTTTTTGGAATCATTTTAATGCAAGGTAAGACCCCGGAAAAAGAAACCACAAAAAACATCAAAAAACTAAAAAAAAAAGAGTAAACCTTTGGGGGTCGTGTCCGCATATTCGAGCGAGAAAGGAAAAAACAAGTCACTTAGAGCAAGTAGCTAGACACGAGCGAAAATCAAACAAGCTAACCTAACTAATACTAACACCGCCCGCGTAGCGTATAACACACGAGTATAACACACCAGTATAACAGGTCAAAGCAAACAAAATCAGTAGGGTTTGTAATCAAACTGTTGCGGAATAATTCCTTCATCCATCCACACACACACCTTTCTACTTCAACAAAACCCTTCCCGCTACCTGCACACCCATCACCTTGCTGCTAGCATTCATGCCTTCCCCAGAATTTCCCTAAACAACTCCCATCGAATGTTACTCTCGTTCCTCCCTGTGCTCTTGAGTGACATTCTGCATGTGTTCCCAAGCCTAGGTCCCAAGCCATCCTATATGTTCCAAAGCCCCTCCCGTTTTCCCCTTACCCATTTTGATCTTTAGTTTTGTGTACCGTGATACCGAATTTATGTTTTGTATGAATTGTGTTCACCAACACTGCCAAATGCGTTCTAGCGAACTTACTGACATTGCGAGCGATTTGTGTTTTGTAGTGTCCGTTTTAGTTGCATTTTTTAAGTAGATCGTACTGTATTATCTGTATTAACTTTCTTCGTTTGTATGTGTGTGTGTGTGTACGTGCGTATGTATGTGTGTGTATGTGTGAAAAAGAGTATAATTTGTATGAATGTGTGTTGTACTAAATAGAAGAGTACAGTCTGTTCCAGAGCTACAAAGGTCTTCAAATGTTTCAGTTTTTGGTGCAATTTTGTACTGATTTGACTCGTTAAATCATCAAGAATCCACCTAATTACTTTATTTAGTAGTTCAAATATGTAACTTGTATTTAAATTGAAAACAAAAATGCTTCATGGCAGTTTTTCCAATATTGGATCGGTTCTTTGAAGATTCTAAGAACCACCTGAAGAAGTTGGTATATCAAACCGGCTCTATACATGGATTTCTATAGGTTTTTTGTTGTAAATTTAGGCTCTTTACGCCTTGAAGATTGAAGACCACTGCTTTTGGGATATTTTTGATTAAAAACAAGATGTTCAACTGACCCGAACATTTGAGCTGCGCTGCTGTTTTCGAAACGCACCAATCGCGTACAACTCAGGAACAGACTGTCCATCAAATGCCTACATGGCGCATGCCAGTGTCACACTTGGTCCAACAGGATTCCCTTTTGTTTGCTGTATGTGTTTATTAACGTACACGCACCACACTGTGCTGCCACCCCAAACGTGCGTAACGGGTAATTAAATTTTTCTGTGCAAAAGAAACGCTGCCAACCTGTCAAGGCCCGTGTGACACGGGCTCAGCAGGGGCAGACGACCCCGACAAATGACTTTACACGATAGCTGTGTATCTGTTCGTGCCCCGTAACCTATGACCCACTTTATTCAGATGTTGAAGCACCAACACTGGAAAACATGCCTACTGTGTGAGTGTCCCTGCTGGATTGCTGGAGCTGCAAAAAAAACCCTCCAACCCCAGAAAGCAACAGTGGCGCACACCAGTGGATATATGACAGCAACGGCATACTGCTCCTGCTTCCTGCTGCTCACACACACACACGCAGCTCAACCAGTAGTAACCCAATTTTAGCCCAAACACCAGGCACCTCGTTGCTGCACACGTAAATAAAATATAACCGAATAATTTTCGGTACCGTACGATCCTGCCAACTTGGCCGAGGTCCATGCTGTCGTGCCCCTCCATGCATGCCGCCCGGCCAGTTATTCATGTGGAAATTTTTAATGGGACGCTGCATGTTGCAGTTGCGGTTTGCGCCTATCCCACAGCCTCCGGGTCCCGAAAAAACGAGGCAGTGCAATGCGGGGCAGAAGAACTCCGGGGCTTCATAAACCCGAAATTTATCACCCGAGGTGTATATAGACAGCGGTTGAGTGAGGTCAGCATGTAGATTGTGTACTGCTGATTGGGTGCTGCAGCTGCATAAAACTGGAGTGCGCAATGTGCAATAAATGTGCAAAAAAAAACCCCTCCCAGCGGCGGGAAAAGCGGGTCAGATATTGCACATTATCGTGTGGAGAACGCATGTTGCCACCTAAATTGTCGTTCAGCGTTGTCCGAAAGTGTGTGTGTGTGCGTTTATGTCATGTTCATTGAACATTTTAATGCTATTACATAGAAAATATACTTTTCAGCTTGCGTGGATGCATTAGCGGCCATGTTTTTTGGTTTTTTGTTTGGGTTTTTTGTTAGGAATTCGCTTATTTTAGGACCCGGCTGGTCACGTCATGTTTTTGTGCCATGCCGTACCGTTGAACGCTTAATTCTATTATCAGTTCATTTATTTATCGTTCCGGAAAGGGAGTCCAGTGGACCATTGGAGTTCGCAGAATTCCAAGGGACTGCCAGACTGCCGCGTAGATTACGAATTTTGTGTGTACCACGAACGCAACATCATTTCGCTTAATTCAGTTACATGGCTGAGGTTTTGCATGAGATTTAGAGTAGCGATTTTTTGGTTCCTTCTTTTAGCTTGATTACGACACTACAAAATCGCGTTCCATTATTTTTGATTTTATCGCATTCATTTTCTTCCCAATAACAACAACATCTCCTCAACATCCGCATTTCGCTCCAACAAATCTCCAACTGTTTGTCCTTTGTGCAAAAGCTGTTTTTAGTGATTAAGATTTTATAGAATACAAGACTAGAGAAGCTCAGGACTCTCGGGAGCAGCCGCTCCAGAGGGAATTCGCTCGCAAATGCCCGTACACGTCCCCGGAGGGACCAGAACAGCCCGCTTTCCCCAAATGCAAGACAACACTCTAATATGGTTTCTGGTGTTTATCCCTTACAGCCGTTCCGCCGTCATACGTGGGCGCGTAGTTACCTCGCTCAACATGGGACTGGTCGGAGTGCGTGTCAGCACCTCGACCCCGCTGGAAGGCTTCACCCTCACCCGGGACGATGGGTGGTTCGATCTGATGGTGAACGGTGGCGGTGCCATCACGCTCCAGTTTGGCCGCTCGCCCTTCCGTCCGCAGACGCGCATCGTCCAGGTGCCGTGGAATGAGGTCGTCATCATCGACACGGTTGTGATGTCCACCTCGGACGACAAATCGCACCATGGGCCACCGCACACCTGCTTTTCGCACGACTACGATCTCATGAAGCCGGTTGTGTTGGCCACGTGGAAGCATGGATTCCAGGGAGCTTGCCCTGATCGCAGTGCCATCTTGGCAGAGTCGCAAGTCATCCAGGAATCGCTCGCCATCCCCGGAACTGGGCTAAACCTTGTCTACCATAGCTCCCGTGCGGCGGGCTATCTGTCGACGATCAAGCTGCAGCTCACACCGGACGTGATCCCGCCGACCCTGAAGCTCATCTATCTGCGCATCACCATCGAGGGCATTCTGTTCGAGCGCGTGTTTGAAGCGGACCCTGGCATTAAGTTCACCTACCCCTGGAATCGGCTCAACATCTACCGGCAGCGTGTGTACGGCATCACGACTGCGGTCGTTAAGGTGGGCTACCAGTACACCGACTGCAAGGACGTGGTGTGGGACGTGCAGACGACCAAGCTGAGCGGGCACGACATGAGCATCTCGGAGGTGGGAGGCTGGAACCTGGACATCCACCATCGGTACAACTTCCACGAGGGCATCCTGCAGAAGGGCGATGGGTCGAACATTTACCTGAAGCACAAGCCGCGCGTTATACTGACCGCGATGGGCGATGGACATCAGCGACCGCTCGAGTGTGGTGATTGCAATGGTGTGGCGACGAAGCAGCGGCTGCTGGCGCCGGTTGCGCTAGCGGCAGCCCCGGACGGCAGTCTTTACGTTGGGGACTTTAACTACATCCGACGGATCATGATCGACGGCACGGTACGGACGGTGGTGAAGCTGAATGCGACGCGCGTCTCTTACCGCTATCATATGGCGTTGAGTCCGCTGGATGGATCGCTGTACGTTTCGGACCCCGAGTCGCATCAGATCATCAAGGTGCGCAACAAGGACGATACTCACGATCCCGATCACAACTGGGAGCCGGTGGTGGGCAGTGGCGAACGTTGTCTTCCCGGCGACGAAGCTCACTGTGGAGATGGCGGGCTGGCACGGGATGCGAAGCTTGCCTATCCGAAGGGTGTGGCGATCTCGTCCGACAACATTCTGTACTTTGCTGATGGTACCAACATTCGCATGGTAGATCGTGACGGTGTGATCAGCACGCTGATCGGTAACCATATGCACAAATCCCACTGGAAGCCGGTCCCGTGTGAGGGTACTCTGAAGATTGAGGAGATGCATCTGCGTTGGCCGACGGAACTGACGATTAATCCGCTTGATGATACGCTGCACATAATCGACGATCATATGATCCTGCGCATGACACCGGACGGTCGAGTTAGAGTCATTGCTGGAAGGCCGATGCACTGTGCCACTGCTGGTGGTTCCGGCACGGGTGTTAGCACGGGTGTAAGTGGAGCGTCCTCTGTTGCTTCGTTCAGCTACGACACAGATCTTGCGATCCACGCAACACTCGTTATGCCGCAGAGCATTGCCTTTGCTCCTTCTGGTGATCTTTACGTGGCGGAAAGTGACTCTCAGCGCATCAACCGTATCCGCGTGATCGGTACTGATGGGAAGATATCTCCATACGCCGGTGCAGAGTCAAAGTGTAACTGTCTCGAGCGGGGATGCGATTGCTATGAAGCCGACCACTATCTAGCAATCAGTGCGAAGTTTAACACGATCTCTGCCATTACTGTGACACCAGACGGACATGTCCACATCGCAGATCAGGCCAACTATCGCATCCGCTCCGTTATTTCAAGTCTTCCGGAAGCGGGAACCTCCAAGGAGTACGAGATCTACGCCCCGAACGCACAGGAGATCTACGTCTTCAATCGCTTCGGTCAGCACATCGCAACCAAGAACATCATGACGGGCGAGACGGTGTACAGCTTCCTGTACAACGTGAACACCTCGAACGGCAAGCTGAGCACGGTGACGGATGCGGCTGGAAACAAGGTGTTCCTGCTGCGCGACTACACCTCCCAGGTGAACTCGATCGAGAACACGAAGGGTCAAAAGTGTCGGCTGCGCATGACGCGCATGAAGATGCTGCACGAGCTAAACACACCGGACAACTACAACGTGACGTTTGAGTACCACGGGCCTACTGGGCTGCTGAAGACGAAGCTTGACTCGACTGGTCGTTCGTACGTGTACAATTACGATGAGTTTGGAAGGCTAACGTCGGCGGTGACGCCCACTGGCAAGGTGATTGATCTGACGTTTGATCTGAGCGTGCAGGGCGCCACCGTGAAGGTGACCGAGAACTCGCAGCGCGAAGTGTCGATGCTGATCCAGGGCTCGTCGGTTGTGTCCAAGGTGGGAGAAGCGGCTACCAAGACAACGGTAATGCTCGACGGTGGTACTACGAGCGTTTCCCCCTGGGGTAACGCCGTGTCGGTTGAGTCTGTCCCGTACGTACTGCTTGCGGAAGTTGATCCACTGCTCGGTGAAAGCTACCCGGTACCCTCGAAACAACGCACAGAGATCAATGGTGATCTGTCGAATCGCTTCGAGTGGCGTTACTTCATCCGCCATGTGCCGGTGAGGGGCAAAAATGCACGCACACTAACGCAGGTTGGAAGAAAGTTGCGTGTAAACGGAGAAAACCTGCTCACGTTCGAGTACGAGAAGGACACATCCTCGATCACAGTCTCCGTGGACGATAAGACCGAGCTGCTGAACGTAACGTACGATAAGTCATCGCGCCCGATCGCGTACAGACCACAGTCGGGCGAGTACGCGGACGTCGACCTGGAGTACGATCGGTTCGGCCGGTTGATCTCGTGGAAGTGGGGCAACCTGAAGGAGGAGTACACGTTCGATCGGGCCGGTCGGCTGAACGAGATCAAGTACGGTGACGGCAGCTCGATCGTGTACGCGTTCAAGGACACGTTCAGTAGTTTGCCGCTCAAGGTGACGACACCGCGCCGGTCGGACTATCTGCTGCAGTACGATGATGCGGGTGCGCTACAGTCCCTCACGACTCCACGCGGACACATTCACGCGTTCTCGCTGCAGACTTCGCTCGGGTTCTTCAAGTATCAGTACTATTCGCCGATCAATCGACATCCGTTTGAGATTCTGTACAGCGACGAGGGACAGATACTGGCGAAGATTCATCCACACCAGAGCGGGAAGGTGGCGTTCGTGCATGACAGTGCAGGAAGGTTGGAGACGATCCTGGCCGGGTTGTCCTCCACGCAGTACACGTACCAGGAGAGCACGAGTCTGGTGAAGCAGGTGGAGGTGCTCGAGCCTGGCTTTGAGTTGCGGCGCGAGTTCAAGTACCATGCCGGGGTGTTGAAGGACGAGAAGCTGAAGTTTGGCTCGAAGAGTGGACTGGCGTCGGCACACTTCAAGTATCAGTACGATGGCAATGCCAGGCTCAGTGGCATCGAGATGGATGTGAACGGGAAGGAGCTACCGATCGTGAGGTTCAAGTACGGACCGGCTCAAGGTACGCTGGATGCGGTGAGTGATCTGCGCATCACCCGCAATGCCTTCAATCGTACCGTGGTGCAGGACACTTCGAAGCAATTCTTCACGATCACTGACTTTGACGAGCATGGCCGGGTGAAGAGTGTGCTGATCAACATCAAATCGTTCGATGTGTACCGACTGGAGCTAGATTACGATCTGCGAAACCGTATCCGCACGCACAAGGTGATGGTGGGCCGATCGACTTCCCTCGACAAGGTAAACTACAACGCGGACGGGCACGTGATGGAGGTGGTCGGCACGAACAGCTGGAAGTACGTGTACGATGAGAATGGTAACATCATTGGCATTCTGGAGCAGGGTGATAAGACGAATCTCGGCTACGATACGGGTGATCGGGTGGTGCAGGTTGGAGATGTTGAGTTCAATAGCTACGATGCACGTGGATACGTAGTGCGGCGAGGTGAGCAGAAGTATCGCTACAACAACCGGGGTCAGTTGATCCATGCGATGGAGCGCGACCGGTTCCAGACGTGGTACTTCTACGATGATCTCGGCCGGCTGGTGGCGTGCCACGATGAGAAGGGCAATGTGACGCAGTACTTCTACGCGAATCTGAACGCACCGGAGCTGATCACGCACATCCACTACCCGAAGGCGGGCCGTACATCTAGACTGCTGTACGACGATCGGCACATGTTGATCGCCATCGAGACGGGTGATCAGCGGTACTACGTGGCGACGGATCAGAACGGTTCACCGATTGCACTGTTCGATGTCGGCGGTGCGATCGTGAAGGAGATCCGCCGCACTCCGTTCGGCAAGATTGTGAAGGACACCAATCCGGGACTGTTCGTGCCGATTGATTTCCACGGTGGGCTGCTCGATCCGAACACGCGGCTAGTGTACATGGAGCAGCGGCTGTACGATACGGGCGTGGGCCAGTGGATGACACCGGCCTGGGAGCAGCTGGCGACGGAGATGCGCCACCCGACGGACGTGTTTATCTACCGGTTCCACAACAACGATCCGATCAATCGGCGCGAACCGGAGGGTAACTACATGAACGATCTGCGCTCCTGGCTGAAGCTGTTCGGGTACGACGTGACGAAGATGCAGGGATCGCGGTACACGCGGGACATGATCTACCGGCCGACGGCAACGATCAAGTCGCCCCAGCTGGCGCCCGACTTTGGCGTCATGTCCGGGCTGCAGTGCATCGTGGAGAAGGTGGACGAGAAGTTTGCCGACTTTGGGTTCATCCCGAAGCCGCTGCTGAAGATGGAGCTGAAGACGCGTAACTTGCTGCCGCGCGTTGCCTATCGGCGCGGCGTGTTCGGCGAGGGTGTGCTGATCTCGCGCATCGATGGCCGGGCGCTGGTGAGCGTGGTGGACGGATCGAACAGTGTGGTGCAGGACGTGGTGTCGTCCGTGTTCAACAACTCCCACTTCCTCGATCTGCACTTCAGCATCCACGATCAGGACGTGTTCTACTTCGTGAAGGACAACGTGATGAAGCTGCGCGATGATACGGAGGAGTTGCGCCGGCTTGGCGGTATGTTTAACATTTCCGCGCACGAAATCAACGATCACGGTGGAGCGAATGGGAAGGAACTGCGTCTGCACGGTCCCGACGCGGTCGTGATCATCAAGTACGGAGTTGATCCTGAGCAGGAGCGTCATCGGATTTTGAAGCACGCGCACAAACGGGCGGTCGAGCGGGCGTGGGAGCTGGAGAAGCAGCTGGTAGCGGCCGGATTCCAGGGCCGTGGCGACTGGACGGAGGAGGAGAAGGAGGAGCTGATCTCGCACGGCGATGTGGACGGATGGATCGGGGTGGACATACACAGCATCCACAAGTATCCGCAGCTGGCGGACGATCCGGGCAATGTGGCGTTCCAGCGGGACTCGAAGCGGAAGCGCCGAAAGAGCGGCGGAACTTCTAGTGGTGGTGGTGGCGGTGGTCACAAGGCAAAGCGAGAGCATCGTCACGAGACGATCATCCTGCCATTGCCGGTGGCGTCCGTTGCACCATCGACTTCCGTGCCGACGTCTTCCATGTCGTCCGCTACGTCAACGTCAGCGTCTGCGCCTGCTTCCTCCTCGGTAGCATCATCGTCGTCAGCGTCAGCGGCGTCATCGTCGGCGCCTACTTCCGCGTCCTCGGTGCCATCTTCGGTGCCGGCCGTCGTAGTGACGTCAGCCTCGGCAGCAACGGTACGGCCGAGCGCCTCCACGTGAAGCCCCTAGGTGAGGGGGGTTCGTCGTCTGCTTCCCGCAGCATAGGATGTTCTAGATATTGTGATATACATAGGAGTTACTTTCCGTTTTGCGCCGTACTTTTCGGTTTACCCCGTCAGTGTGTGTGTATGTATGTATGTGTATGTTTCTTACGTTTTATGGAGCATGTTTTGTAAGAACGCGCTAATCGAGGTGTAAAAGTGTAGGCAAAACAAACAAAAACATCAAATCCCCCAATGTCTCCCCTTTCTGGAAGATTCGGAGATCACGCATCACACGTATCACACAGAGCGATGGATGACACTCACACAGTGGCACAGATCATCTCACGATCATCGATCGATTTGCTTTTTTTAGAGAGAGAAAGAGACGCCATTCCTTCACAGTGACACATTGACTAGTAGAGGCGTAACGTTGAGTAACGTTACGTTTAGCAGCGCATATTGAGATGTATAGCTATAGATAATTAACACACATACACACCAGCAGACACGTACTCCACATTGTGCGGTAGGGTCATTTAGAGCACTTGAGAATCTCAACGTGACACAAGCAGCGTACGTTGAATTTCTTTTTAATCGTCTCATAAAACAGTAGATGGGGTGTTTTAACCACTGCGATGTTTCACTGCGCTGCAGGGTTACTCGCTCGCTCGCTCGCTCTTTTTCCTGCCCAATCGTTGAGAAGCGCAATAAACGTCGGATGGAAGCGCCGCTAGTACCGTGTTAGCCGTGCCATAATTGTACCCGTTCCATTTACAGAGAGAGAGAGAGAGAGAGAGAGAGAGAGAGAAACACACACACAATCACAGAAAGCATTGTATAAGTATTTGGCGCGCTAACGTCCACGTTGGGCCACTCAGCAGGAGGTTTGGGAGCTCCAAGAGAGAAGCTCGGAACGTTTTGTACAGACTCGCATAGACTATTTACCACAATTGTAAAACCGAAAGCACACGCCATAACAAAGGAACAGGGCTTTAGGGGATTGGCTTTTGTTTCAATGTCAAACTCATCGTCTAATGCAATGAAATCAACACACAACACGCAGCACACCTTGTGCCACCCTTTTCTTTCGTTTTTTTTCCTCTATTAGGTAATCTTTCTCTCTGTAGCGCCTCATACACAGGTCATACACAACACATAAGAAAACCCACCAAATAATATATTGCAGAGTAAAATAAGCACAGACACACGGACAGACAGACAGATCCAAACAACACAACACTAGAGTAAACTCAAGACATGAAACTACTACCACTCAAATGGTTGATTAAACTTTAAAAGTCACGTCTTCGCCGAACCTGGCTGGTTCGTTACATTCGCATTTCCATTTCTTTGGCTTCTACAGGGTATTTGTAACGGAGGAGGAGGAGGAGGAGGAGGAGAAGGAAGCAGAATAGAGGGAAAGAAGAATAGAAGAAAAAAAACATTGTAAACCAATAGACGAGTAAAGCCTAGAATAGTGTGCAAATATGTAACGAACAAAAACAAGAAGCGGAAAGCGAGCGCAAAGAATAGGTAAAAAAATGTAGAACTCAGCAAAAACTAAACGTGTAAAAGGAGACAAGCGAACAAAACACACTAAAACAGTACAGTAGAGCAGAAAAGTGTTGTAGTTGTGAGTATCTTTGTGTTTTTCCTCTTTCTCTTTCCTTTGTTTCATTCCGTGACATTGCATATCGTCATTAGATCACTCTTTCTGCTGAACAAAACTGCCCTAAAGGTGGGTTGTTTGAGGTATGTGGGCAAGAGAGAGAGAGAGAGAGAGAGAGAGAGAGAGAGAGAGAGAGAGAGAGAGAGAGAGAGAGTCTTATCCGCTTATCAAACGCCCCCAGGCATAGGAAATCCGTGTAATTGTTTGTTCATGTGTATTTGTGAGTGTGTAAGAGAGGTGAATCTCAGCGTAGAAAGTGATCGAGGAGCGTTCTCTCTTAGTATGACTGATTCGACATTAGTAGCAAGGAAATGAGTGTGAGGATGCGTGTGTGGTTTTAGCAACGAGAAGGACGAAAGTGTGCGATCGTATCGTGGGCATGTGTAACAATGATTGTGGTGTGGGTTTTAAACGGGAATGAGAGGGTTGAGTAACGACCATGCGAAGTCTGAAAGGATGCGGAACGGAATAGGAATATTAGGTCTTATAGACGCAAGCGATTGCAGCAGCAGAACGACTATGTAATAGATGTCGCTCCCACACGACAACACAGCAGATCACACATACATACACACACGAGTCAGGGGGTTGGGGGGAGGGAGCAAAGGTTGATGGATGAAATCTTAAAAGCAATATAGAAAGTGACGAGCGAAAAAGAAAACTGGTGGCAAGCGCCCCTGTAGTAAGCAGATACTGGTAGTGTGTACTAAAAAAACCTGTGGAAAAAAATACTACTAAAAACAAAAATGTCACCGAACGCGTCAGAGCTCGGTCGTAAACGTTGTGAAACTGTAGATGAATTCTTGTTTTCTCTCCCATTCCCTTTCATTTCCCTTCCCTTTCTAACTAAAACGCGAGCTATTTTCCAATCCTAAAACAAAAACAAAAAACAAAAGAATATCTTCCATCCAGAAAAACCTAAAAAACAAAATGTGTGAAATGATGCAAAAAAGAGAAAAAAAAAGATTCATTTGCGTATTTTCAACTAGGCAAACAAATGTTGTGCAATCAAAGAAAAAAACGAAAATAGTCGAAGTAACTAAAACAAAGCAAAAAAAGAAGAAGAAACATTACGAAAATCGTGACATTGTAGAGTAGCTTGTAAGAAGCAGCAAACTAGAGTTGAACGCACCTTCATTCGGTGCAAAAGTGCTTCATGGATGGATGAATGTGTTTGTTTGAAAAAGATTTGTTTTACGTGTTAAGTTCATCTTTAGCGACTAGAGACGACTACTCCCATGCCTTCCGTATCCGTTACTTTCCTATAAAACACGTACACACACACACGCATACAAAAATCATTCGGTGAAGTATAGAAAGTGGAGCTACTCGCATGATAATGCAAAATGTGGAAAAGAAACCCTGCTCCTCCTCCTCCTCCTCCTTCCCCATCCTCCTTCCCCAGACACAAGTAGTGTTTAAGGCTAATTGGTGACGCGCCTACTGTGAGTGTGTCGTCTTGCATGCATGTAAAACTTTGTAAATATATTGTTTAGTGATAAAAAGAAGGGAATGAAAAAGAAAACAGGAAGAGTGACGAGGAAGCGAAAAAGCGAGAAGAAAGAAGTTGTAAAGAAAACAGAGTGAAAAAAAAACAAAGACGAAACCATAACAAACGATAAAAAAAAACGTCCGTGGCTAAGGAAAGAAGTTAAAGAAAGAAGGAGACAAATGAGATAAAAACAAAAGTGGAAACATTTGAACATGAGCGCAAGAAACATGACATTTTTTAAAACATTAAACTGGAACGCGGAGATGATCACACATCCCCTTTCCGCTCCCTCCCCCCCCCCCTCTTTTCGCGCGCCCCCTTTGAAGAAAAAGTCACGGTGGGAAGAGGAGGGGTCGGTGAAACCGTTTTTTTTTGTAAATATACCAAAAACTAATGATAACGCAATATTTGACGTGAGACGCAACACATTAAAGCAGTGTGAAAGCTGTTGTGAATTTAAAAGTGGAAGAGAATTGCAGAGTAAGCAGAAGAACACATTAGTAAGTGAGAATTGTAGTAGCGATGGAAGTAAAAAAATGAAAAAGAAAAGCAAAGAGAAAGAGAGCGAGAGGGAGAAAAAAAAACCCGGATTGAAACACGAACGTAGTAGTTGTAGAAAGAATTAAACAAAGTTTAGCACAGAACAAGTAAAACTGTGCGTCAAGCACCCGCGTCACCTTTGCAGCGCACATTGGTGAGCTGTGCGGGGTGTGTATGTAGATTTGATTTTTGTTTTCTTCTCTGTGAATCGCTCTTTCTCTCTCTGTTTGCTAATGGGAAATTCTCAAATGGAGATAAGATAACAACCACACACACAAACAGATAAGCCATAGGACGGAGGGCAATGTTGTGTCGTGAAAATTGTATAAATTTTACCTAAGGCATAGTAGTGGAACGAAACGAATTGGAGAAGCGCGAGAAAAAGCCGCGACAGTAGGAAACCGTTGAAAAAAAAAGCAAAGAGAAGAAGAAGAAAAATCCACGTAAAGTAAGTTTAAACAAACAAAAGCAAAAGCAAAAGTAAAAGAAAAGCAGCAAAAAAAAAACATACACAAATAGTAGCAAACAAAACGTGAGAATTGTTGTGGTGTAGAGACAGGAAGCAGAGCAAACAAAAAGTTGCAAAACAAACGCGCAGAAAGGCAACGCCGCGTTAATGATAACATCAAACAGAACAGAGGAGTGAAAGTGAAACAAAACAAGCAAACAAACAAAAAAAAAAAACGCAAGCGCACGCTCACATGTGAGCGGTGCGGCAATATTATTACGATTATTCATTATTATTATTATTCATAAAACTAATGAGGAAAAATAAACATAAAAAATAATAAAAAACAATATCGAGTTTTCTTTACATTTTGGGGTATTTGGGGAAAGTTGGTGAAAAAAAGCGAAGGTGAGTATTGAGCGGGATTGTTGTGGCGGTTTCGCTGAACTAGTTGAATGTTTTATCATTCTCATGAAATGTCCAAGTCTTGGTTGATGTATGGTGATGGCCTAGTATGATAGTAGGTCTTAGTTCCTAGCCCTGAAAAGTGGTAAAGACATTCTTCTTCCCACTAAGTTAAGGACGGTTAATTGCCCTGAAGATCTTGAGGCTTTTGTAAAACATGATTATTTAATCATCTAATAACTGTTAACAAGGCACTCGGAACCGACGGAATTGCAGCTGCACTGGTCAAGAATGTAGGTGCACGACTATAACACGAGATTCATCAAATCGTCGGTCAAGGCCTGCCAGTACCCACTGATGAAGTGAGCTTGGCTTTCAGTGACTGGCCAAACTGATAAAGCTAGTCAGAATGACTATGACCAACGTCACTTGCCAGGTGAGGGTGGATGGAAAACTCTCAGGACCTTTTGCTACCACCAAAGGTCTGCGCCAAGGGGGACGGGCTTGTCTGTCTCCTATTCAACCTGGTGCTAAAGAGGGCCATCCGCGACTCGAGGGTGGAGACTAAAGGAACCATCTTCTATAAGTCAACCCAGATCTTGGCATATGCTGATGATATAGACATTATTGGTCTGCGGCTCTCCTATGTAGCAGAAGCCTACCAAGGGATCGAGCAGGCGGCAGAGAACCTCGGATTGCAGATAAACGAGGCAAAGACCAATCTGATGATGGCAATATAAGCGGGCTTACCAATACATAACCAGAATCTACGTAGGCGTGACGTGCAGATAAGTGATCGCACTTTTGAAGGCGTCCCACAATTCACCTATCTTGGGTCAACGGTCAGCAACGACAATAGCATGGAAGTTGAGTTGCGCGCAAGGATGCTGGCTGCCAACCGTATAATGACGAGCTATACGAGATGTACGGCCACCTCACTGTCGTGCAGCGTATCAAGATCGTAAGTCTTCGGTGGGCTGGCCATGTTGTACGCATGGAAACGGACGACCCAGCCCGTAAAGTCTTTTTAGGCCGTCCACAAGGCGTGGTAGGCCCAAATTGAGGTGGCAAGATGGCATGGAGGCGTCCGCCATTAAGGCCGGGATAACGGACTGACAGACGAAGGCGCGAGACCGCGAGCAGTTTCGGACACTCCTGAGGCAGGCCAAGACCGCAAAGCGGTTGTAGCGCCGGATGAACTGAAAAAAAAAACTCTTAACAAGAAGATCTATTCTTCCCAGAGGACCTGTTCTTCTCCTGATCAGAGTGTGTGGACACTTTTGATTTCTTATGTTCTTGTGTTCTTATGTTAGTACATTGGGTATTTATAAAGCGAAGAGCAGTCCAATGCTCTTTAGTCACCAAACCATTAGGTTCTTCTTTAGACGCTTACTTCAAAGTTATCCAAGAACCATATTCCATTTACACATTCAGAGAAAGCCTACAGCCTAGGGGCTATTTAGGTTATGGGTTCGAGCCTACAATGGACCGTGCCCCCGTAGCAAGATCTGACTATCCGGCTGCCGTAATGGTGGTCACGAAAGCTTGTATAGGCCGGCATGTACTCGTAGGACGTTACGACAAATAGAGGAAGCATGCCTACAGCACCTACCATCGGTGAGATTCATATACTCTTTCAGGTTATTACTTATCTGGCGCAAGAGCTGCTTTGAGGTTTTGAGGACCTGCTTTAGGAGTGTCCAAAACCATTTACAGCTCATAGGCCAATTCCGTTATCCCGGCCTTATCACTGGACAACCTCCACGCATGATTGCCAACTCAACTTGGACCTAACACTACCCCTCTGTTCATGTGGATTGCCTTTAATGATATTACGGTCTGAGTTATCCTGTCCCTTGCAGACCAAGCAGCATCTCCTTATGGGGAGTTCTGCATGACCCTTCCATACATACTGGGTCCAACATTATTCTTACCGGCTTCCTCTCGAACGCAGTCAGATTTGAACAGTACCCATTTAATAGAGGCATATCTGAATACTGCTACTATAAATAATCATGCGATATAGGTCCCGAAAAGGTTCTTGGAGATGAGATGTTCCTCTATGTATAGAATAACCGGTTGGCAACAGACTGGAGGATGGGAAAAACGATGTTTTCGTCAGAATTGATTCCGGATAGCAGGTCCGGAATCAGTTTCCAGAATCGGCTCCGATATTTTATCCGGAATCGGCCCCGGGATCAGAATCGGTTCCGGAATCAAATTCGGATTCGGAATCGGAGTCGGTATCGGCCTCTCCATAAGAATTGGCGTTTGGATCCAGTGATGCTACGTATTGATAGCCGCAAAGAATTCAAATTGTTAACGATCTATTCTAATGGAGATTGCCGGACTGATTTCGCTTCTAAAACTTCTTATTTCAATTCCGGAATTGATGCCGAACACGGAATCGGGTAGATTCGGTTCCGAGCTCCCATCACTACAACACACTTCCCGGAAACTTCTTCTACAATTCTTTGAGCCACAATTTAAAGGTCATCATTGCAATTAGCTTAAAAAAGGAGAACTTGGTGTTTCACTTTGTTATTAAAGTTATGTATTAGTCCATACAGATATCGTGAAGATTAGATTAATGGTTCCCTCCTCTCTCTCTCTCTCTCCCCTCCCCTCACCCTTCCTCACTTACATGTGCGGCGGTGCCGGCACCGGCATCACGCCCATCGGCGGCGGCGGCACCGGATTAAACATCGGCCGGCCCGGATGCGGCATGCGGTGCACGTTCGGGGGCGGCGGCGGTATAATCTTCGGCTCGAGCTTGAACGAAAACTGGAGGAAAAATTGCTTCGTGTTTTTGTTCCAGTGCGTCCAGAACTTGCCCTCCGTTTTCTCCACCTCGCGGGACGGCACCTTGAACGCGATCGTTTCGTACGGTTCGGCGGCAAACAGCAGGTACTGCCACTTGCGGTCCGGCGGCTCAATCTTTTGCTCGTACGCCGACATGAACCGGTGCCGCGGCACGATGCCGTCCGTTATTTCCGGATAGTCGATCTGGAACAGCAGCGACTGCTGGCCGTTCTCCGGATCGCGCTGCTTCGTCACCCGGTAGCCGGGCCGGCCGATTTTGACGAACTTTTTCGGCTCAATGCGCGGCTTCTCCGGCTGAATGACCCACGGTGCTTCCTTCGCCTCCTTGGCCGCACGGCGTGCCAGATTCGCCTGATGCTTTTTGCCCTGCGTGTGGGACAGGTAGCTGCCCTCGTTGTTGTGCAGCGTCAGGCAGAGCTTACACTCGTACGAGCCGAGATGGTTTTTCATAAAGTACGGATCCTTGTTCAGGTCGATCGTTTCGAGGGCCAGCTGGCGGAGCCGCTCGCGCCGATCCCGGTTGCTCTCGGACCAGGAGGCGACACCGCCGCCGCCGGTTTTGCCACCGGCACGGTTCTGGAAATCCATCGCACTAGAAAGGTTGGGGGGAATTACGTTACTTTCCTGTTCCCTGGAAGGTGTGGTTTATTGGTTAATGTAAAAACACTTACCACACGCTGTATTTAACCGGATTTTAGTAAAAATGTGTTTTATTTCCTCCGATAATCAACAAACAACGCGTCTTTCGCCAGGTAAAAGGTAAACAAAAAATGCGATTTGACAGCTCAAGTGATGCACAGCAGCGCCATTTGCTATACAGCGGCTGATAGCGAAAACTTCAATTCTAAATCGAAGGTAAAACGCCTTTTCAAATTCAAAAATGTATTTTTTGAAACAAAATGTTATAAAAATGAGATTATTCTTCCTATAAAATGTTGTAGCACTCTATTTTAACCACGATTCGATCAAAAATAACCTTCCCAAAACAGCCCTACTTGACAGCTATTTTCAAATATCAAATTTACAACCGCCAACTGTCAAACGGTATGACCCCCAGTAGGGTTGTGACACAGTTCGAGTACAGTCGCGAAATTCGTTCGTATGTTTTTTTGTGTAAATAGAAAAGTGCTCCTGGTGGTTGGTGTTGTTAAAACGGTTTAAAAATGCTGCAAATTACCCCCGGAACGAAGTCCCGGAAGCTTTAGCGGAACAGGCAGAACCAAAGGGCGGTGCAGAAAGGTAGCTGGAAGCTGGGCCGCCCGTGCTGGCAGCCGGAAATTGGGCGTAATTGGGCGAGGCGTAGCATTTGGCAAAGACGCGTACGGACAGCAGTAGCAGCAATTGCTCCACGTCGATTTTTCGGTGCATCTGTGCATCATCAATGGTGTGTGTTGAAACAAGACGAAAAGCAAGACTGTTGTGCCACCCGTGCCACGTTCCCGTGCCGTGCTGGAATTCGAAGGATTTTGCCCCTTTTTTGTACATTCTCTGAAGAGCTGCAATACTTATTTCGCTCAAATGTACACACGTAAATTGATCCATGTTTTCTTCCCGCTTGAGTCATACGGGATGAGTGTTCCCTCCGGTAGCAGTGCCGGCTGGCCCGACCATTAATCACATTCATTCATGAAGGTTCGGGCCAGCGCCTACTTTTCTTCTTGTACGGCAACATACGGTCTACCTACTCATCGTGTACAGATGGCACACGTTAATAGCAATGTGATGGAAAAGGGAGAACAAAAAGTGGAGAGGGAACGGCACCCTTTTCTCGTACAAACAAATCCGCGGTTTGACCTCGCGTTCGGTCAAAAGGCCATCCAGCGCCTCCCGTTCTGTCCGTTTGTAATTTGTGTGCATTTTAATTTGCAAAAGCAGCTGAAAAGAGAAGGAAAGAGTGTGTGTGTGTACGCATTTCTTGTGTGCGCCTGCCAACGCACTCTTCGATTGCACTGGTCTCTTGATTTGTTTGCTTTTCTGTGGCCGCGAAGTTGTTATGATTAGAGCTTCAATCAGAATGTGGCGTGGCGAATCGGCAGCAAAAACACGGCCGCAAAATGCGGGTTCGTTTTTATTTTGTTTTGTTTTGCAAAACCCGTATCGATGTTGTTAAGCTATTTCTGTGCGAGAAAAATACGAGCACGAAAGTAGATGGTTTGTTTACATCAGCCGCTTAGCCAGGGAGGAACGGTGGGATGGTAAACTGGCTAGAGCAGGGGAAAGAATTTGTTTCCGGTCGTGTGGTGGTGATGGTGGACGCATTACGTGCCCATGACGGGGCACTGCAATTCCTCGGCACACTTGTTGCAAGCCCTTTGAATGGCTTCTCGCCCGTCTTTTTTCTGTCATTTTTTACTTTGCCGTCATTTCAACCATAAAACAGCGATAAGCAAAAGAAACCGAAGCACACACACGCACCAAGCGGGAAGAATGCGAAAAGATAAACAAACCGCAGGAACGAGCTAATCAGTCGTTCTGCGGTGGAAATGAGTTTACAGTTTCTTTCTTGTTACGAAATATCGCCCATTGGGTTGTTTTGTTTTTTTGTTTTTAATCAATTAAATTACCGCTAATGTTTATCTTTATTTTCTTCCATCTATAGATCACACTACCAGAAGCATTACAAACACAAACAAACGCACACAGACATCACACATCTACATTAACACAACACACACTCACGCACACACCCAATCACAACCATGGCAACGAATCCGAATGACCTAGAGTTTGAAAAGAAGTACCTGGCGGACATCGAGCGGGCCATGGCGCTGAGCCTGGAAACGCTCGAGCTGGAAAAGATACGGGCGAGGCAGCGCCAGATGACGCCGGAGCTGGCGAACGATCCGAAAGCCGTCTCGCAAACGCTTGAAGAGTACCGGGCCTACCTGCAGCGGCGGGTCGCGTGCGGCACGGGCAAGGTGGCGGCGACACCGGCGCCAGGTGCCGGCACATCCGGCAGCACGCTGGAACCACCGCCCGGTCCGGGTGGTCCGGCCGTCCGGCGGCATAGTGACTCGCGCAACCCGGGCATACAGGGGCCGCTGGCGCGCGGAAAGGACGAAGCGGATCTGATATCGTTCAGTGCCGTCCCGAAACCGCCCGACCCGAAGGAGGAAGCGCGCAACAATCTGAAGGAATTGGTGGAACAGATGCATCGGTATGTGGCGGCTGCGTTTTTCGCTGGGGTTTTGTGTATTTTTTTTCCTTTCATTCATTCTCTCTTCTCGTTTTAGTCTCAACACACAAGCACCACCAGCACAACCGGTCGTTGGACAGTACGAGCAGGGTTTTAAGACGCAGCGCAGCCTGAGCATGTCGGCCGCAAGCTACGGTTTCCACCAGGCGGCCTATCAACCGGTCGGCGTACCCGGGCAAGCCCACCTGCAGGGCCCGTACAATGCGGCCGCGATGCAGCTGGTACCGTACAGCAGCCAGGCGGCGAAACCGAAACCGCTCACACCGGACGAGCTGCACCGGCTGTACAATAGCCCGCCGATGTACGCGGTGGCAACGGCCGGAGGCCCAGCGGCGATGGTAGTGCCACCGGCCTATCCCGGCACCGTCGCGTACGGTGGCGTGCCGGCGTACGGCACGGTGCCAACGGTGGCCAACTATGGACCGGTTCACCAAGCACCACTACCTCAACCATCGACCGGCGCTGCGCCCTTTGGGGTGGGTGGCACACCGGGCACTCCGCTCTACCCAGCACTGCAACAAACCACCGGAATGAATGGAAGCACCGGCAGTACCACCTCCACCTCCACGGTTGCCAATCCGGAAACGGCCCTCGTGCACGTGCCAAAGCTGGGTGCTGCCGGGCGCTCCTACTCCCAACCGCAAGCCGTCCTGGCGAGCGCACTGAGACGCCAAGCGTCGCCGGCCAGGGGCGAGCAGCCGGCCGTCGTTATGCGCCCGAAAAGTGATCCAGCCAATGGGGGTGCAGGCCCTTCGCAGCAGCAGCGGCTCGGGGCCAAGGGAACCGATCTGATCGATCTCGGCTTCGAGGACAATCCGCGCGTGTCGGTGCTGGAAGCGTTCGATCCGCTGCTGTGCGGTAATCGGTCGTCCAGCGGCAGCAGTGGCGATGATGATAAAGGTAAACGGGCGTATTGAACAAATCCGCACACACATACATACACACTTTTTGCTCAAGCGCGCGTAGAGAATAGTTAGGGAGAGAGAGTGAGAGAGTGAGAGAACGAGAGAGAAAAAGGGTATCTTGAAAATAAGATACATAGGACAGAGAAGAGACAATAAGGCTTTTAGACCGTAAGATCGTTATCGTTCGCGCACGTATTTTAGACTCTGCACTGCCCGTATTGCTAGTAAAAAATGCACAATCTGTTAAGCTTTCCGCGACAATCCGCGCTCTCTCAGAGGTCAAGTGCAAACGAGAGCTATAATTAGCTCTGTTCTCTACTGAATTAGCTAGCTTTACAGTTTCGAACGCGAATGTGTAAGATGTTGCGCACAAAAACAAACACAGCTTCCCCCTAAATATCCCAGTCACGGCACCAACTTCCCCGGGACAGTAGATTTACAAATTACAAACTTTCCGAGTACGACAACAAACTCCGTCACACAATTGCGACATACATTCATAATTAGCCGACCACTCCACAGCGGCTTATTATTAGCTGCGCCACCCGTTCCGCACCCGCTGCTGGGCAATTCTGGAAGCAAGTGCGCTTTTTTTTATCACGCTCGTTGTTTCCTCAAGCGGAGAGATTTAATTGCACAGCCACACACTCGTCGTACACTCGGCTGTGTGAGTGTATGTGTGGGTTGGATAATGCTTTGTTTGGATTAGGAGTGCATCTACTCACTTCCGAATGAGTGTTAAATGCCATTTCTATGAAGTATATTTACTTCAAATGTGCAATCGTTTATAGTTTGTCGAAAAGAAAAAATATTTTTGCGATATTGCATCTCTTTTTAATTAAAATTAATTGGATTATGTTCTTTTAAACTTCAAAACTACAGTAGAACGGACCCTTTTGGCCCTTCTGTTTGTGTTTCACACAACAACAAAAAATCCCAACCGCGCAATGCCTTTATCTTAGTATAATCTTATCAGTTAGGGAGTAACCGGGCTCGCGTGCGCTTTGTCGCGCTTTGTGTGGTGTCGTCCGTGGTGCTCTAACACTTAAACGCAGAAACATAGTTTTATCCGATTCGAACCATTTTCGACGCGAAAAAAAAGCCATACCCTACAAAGGGAAGGTGCGTTTCCTTTATCTGCAGTGCACTTCAAGTGTATGTGTGTGTCAGTGTCCTTAAGAAGAAATGTGTGCCTTTCAATGGAAACTATCAAGCGGAGCGGCGGGAAGGAGTGGTGGTAAGGTGATTAGAGTTTGTAGGGACAAAAGAAAAGGAAAAACAGGAGAGAAAAAGAGACACGTTTTCCGTAGACATAATAGAGCCCGCTGCGGAGGTTACCGCTCATTGGTGCTGTATAGACAAGTGCTCTGTTCTTATATTGCCAGTACTCGAACCGAAATTGATAACGGCGGCGGCACACCACACAGTGTTTAGGGGCCGCAGACGCGCACAGTCGCGAACTTGACACACCTGCAACGGTGGCAACGGCCAAGGCCGGCAGCGTAGACAGAAGTAGACAGGTTTTGAGCTAGACAAAAAACACAAAAAAATCGACGAAAAACGAACCACAAAACACGCAATAAAGCTAGTTTACTCTTATCTCACCTTACCTCTCCTGCTACGTTTTCTCCCGGAAAATCATGCTCTGGCCGTTTATGTTTTACTGTTCGAATGAAATTCCACGACACACGTGTCTGTGAGTGCGAAGAAATGAAGAAAATGTTGCGTGCTCGAAAGTCGTCCGTCGCGTCCAACGGTGGTGGTGGTGCTGGTGGTGGTGTTGGTAGAAAGTCAAAAGGTTTAAGCGTCGAAAGCGTTAGCGTTTCAGCGTTCATTCACTCTCCGCTGTGCAGTTTGTTTCACCGTACACTAACGCAAACTCTCTCTCTCTCTCTTCTTCTCTTCCCCTTACCAAACAACAGATGACACGGCCTCAACCTACTACGAAGATTACGATCCGTTCGACTACATCTACTCCGGCGGCACACAGTACTCCGATCCCGTGTACGACGCCGTCGTCAATCGCTCCCTGTCGGACAAAACGGGCACACCACTGTCTCCGCCTGCGTCACTGTACGGTGCGGTCGGTGTGCTGCCGCCACCGCCCGGTACGCCCGGCGGCAGCTGTACGTACGGGTGGGTAAATGCACCGGTGGAAGCGTCCAGCTCCTCCACCCAGTCACCGGTGGGCGGTGGAGATGGTGAGCCACCGCCACTGCCACCGCGCAACTCGACCGCCGCCGCCGGGTACAGCCACACGATGCTGCGCGGCATTCCGGCGGGCCAGGCGGACGAGCAGTCGAACTACGAGATCATGCAGCGGAAGCTCGTCCCGGCCAGCGGCGTGGAGCGGCGGGCTACACCGTACAAGCTGTACGAGAACGTGGTGATTGCCAAGAGCTACGACAAGGAATTGATCGCTTTCTACAGCATGGTGAAGCAGTTGAGAGGTAGGTTCACTTTTATTTTCATTATTTAATGCTGAATAATGATGGGAAGAATGAAGTTTTCGTCGGAATCGATTCCGGGTAGCTCCGAGATTTTCTGGAATCGATACCGGATAGTATGGCCGGAATCAGTTTCCGGAATCGGATTCGATCCGGAATTGGCTCCGGAATCGGCATAGAAATCGGCACCGGAATCGGTTCCGAAATCGGAATCGTCTCCGGTAACGAAATCGAGTCCGGATTCGGTTCCGGAATCGGATCCGGAATCAGCTCCGAAATTAAATCCAGAAGCGCCTCCGAAGTCAATCGCAGAATTGGCTCCGGGGTCGCCTCCGGAATCGACTACGAATCGGATCTGGAATCGGTTTCGGAATCGGCTCAGGAATCAGATCCAGAATCAGATCCGGAATCGACTCCAGAATCAGATCCGGAATCGGTTACGAAATCGACTCCGGAATCGACTCCGGAATCAACTCTGGAATCGGCTCCGGAATCGATTCCAGCATCGGAATCGGCTACATAATTGATTCTGAACACGGAATCGGAATCGGGTAGTTCCGATTCCGAGCTCCCACCGCCAATGCTGAAGCTTGTCCTTAAAGTGTTTTCGATCTTTTTTTTCAGCCCAATATCGGCACGATGATGAAGCCACCAACGTGGGACATATCGTCGCAGCGGAGATCGAGAATCGGTACGTGGAGGGCACGAGCATCAAGCTGTTGGTGCATCCGGCCCTCGACTGCTTTGCCGGCGGGGAACAAACCAAGGGACAGATCGATGGCTACGGTCCACCGATACCATTTACCTGTGATAGTGAGTGCCGCTGCTCTCTTTGAATCATTAATCTACTCCTACTAACCGTGGCCTTCAATCCATTCCTCCCTCTCAAGTAACGACTACGGTAGAGCACGTGATTGCCCAGGTGTACTGTGCGCTCGAGGGCCAGATACGCAACACGGTGAGCGATTACGCACTGAAAGCGATCGGCATACAGGAAATCCTGTGCGTGCGCTCGCGCCTCAACCAGCTCCAGTGCGTGCACGACAGCATCAAGCTCGAGCACGACGTGCAGCTGGGCTTTGTGGCGAAAACGGCGCGCACGATGCGGGTGATCGCCCGTACCGCGCAGGACGATGGGCGCGACGCGGACATGCGGCTGGAGCATCTGCTGCCGAAGGAAACGTCCCATGCGATCGGGTACGACGACCTGATGATACTGCTCGAGACGCTCGAGGCGGAAATCGACAAGCTGCAGTCGTCGGCGGACGATGGCCCGTCCGGCCGCACCATACTGACCTGCTCCGGGGTGATACAGGCGGTGAAGGCGATCTGCAATCTGCTCGGCCCGCTCGATACGCTCGAGATTGCAAAGTCGATCGAGGATTTGAGAGCTTGCTGCGATCAGGGCCAGACGGTGTACAGCTACCGGGACAGTGTGGTGAGCGACGAAGCGTACAGCAACGGCAGCTTGGCGATCGTGTCGGAGAGCGGGGACTATGCGGAGGTGAAGCTGCGGCCGCGCACAGTCGCCGAGCAGATCCGCTACCGGTGCAATGAGGTGCGGCACGCCATCCAGAGCTTGCTGGAGATTTACGCGCAAGCGTTCCGGGTGAACTTTAGCGTGAACGTGCCGGAGTACAATGCGAACCCGATCTCGATCTGTAACATCTCGCAGGCGGTGATGGTGAACGTGTCGTGTCTGCACCGGCCACCGCTGCACTGGCGGCACGACGAGTACAATCTGGGCGTGCAGATCTATCACGGTGCGCGGTACATTAGTGAGCCGTACGTGGTGCAGTGCTCGAACGAGCTGTCGGGGATTTATCCGCGGCTCACGTTTAACTCGTGGATCATGTTCCGCAATCCGGTGTGCACGTTGCCGCGCGAAGCTCGGCTCGTGGTGGTACTGTACGGGTGTGTGCGGGAACCGGTCGACGGTGGTGGTACGAGCGATGGAGGTGGAGCATCCGGGGGAGCCGGTGGTGGCGCGTCAGGAGGAGCTGCGCCGGGTGTGAACGATCCGGGTGGGTCAGAAGGGCGCATGACTAAGGTGGAGCTGGGCTGGAGCTCGCTGCAGTTTTTCGACTTTGAGCGCAAGATGGTACAGGGCTCGTATCTGCTGCCGATGTGGCCCCCGACGACGGATAAATTCTTTGGACCGGCACCGTCCAAGGGCACGTACCCGATCGGAGGCAGCTTCCCGATACTGAGCATCGAGATACCGAGCTACGGTGGGGCGGTAGTGTTCCCCGAACCCATACGCAACCTGCCCCCGGTGGTGCAGCTCGACTTTGCCAGCCTCGATCGCAACTTGCAGCAGGAACTGATTGACACGGCCGAGCAGGGCTACTCGCCGGACAAGCTGGAGAAGCGCGAGGTGCTGTGGGAGAAGCGCCACTATCTGCATCGGTTCCCGCACGCCCTGCCGAAGATACTGCACGCGGCCCACAGCTGGGATTACGCGTGTCTGTCCGATCTGCACGCGCTCATCAAATCCTGGACGGCGCTCAGTCCCGTGCAGGCACTGGAGCTGCTGTTGCCGCGCTACCCGGACCTGGAGGTGCGCCGCCAGGCAGTGGAATGGATCGCCGCCATGCCGAACGATGAGTTCGTCGACTATCTGCCCCAGTTGCTGCAGGCCCTCAAGCACGACACGTACGAAGGTTCGCCGCTAGCGATGCTGCTGCTGCGCAAATCGCTCGAATCGCCCCGCATCGCGCACCATCTGTACTGGCTGCTGCTGCACAGCTTGCCGGGCGAAGCGCCCCAAAACATGATCGACGCACAGGAGACGGCCTGCGATGCGGTGCTGATGAATCAGGCCCGCTACCATCGGCGCAATCAGCTGATGCTGCGCGCACTGCTAGCGATCTGCGGCGAGAAGCTAACGAGCCGCTTCCTCTCCCAGAACATGATGTGCAAGCGGCTGGGCGAGGTGGCACAGAGCGTGAAGCTGGCGAAGGATTCGCACCGGCTGCAGGTGCTGAAGCAGGGCCTGGAGTCGGTCAACCAGCTGCTGATCGATGGGCCGACCGTGCTGCCGCTCGAGCCGGGCGCCGAGGTGACGGGCGTGATCGTGCGCAGCTGCAACTACTTCAACTCGAACACGCTCCCGCTAAAGATCAACTTTGCCGGGCCGGACCGTGTGGTGGTGCCGGCCATCTTCAAGGCCGGGGACGACCTGCAGCAGGACGCACTGACCATCCAGATGGTGCGCATCATGGACAAGATGTGGTTGCGCGAGGGCCTGGATCTGAAGATGGTCACGTTCAACTGTGTGCCGACCGCGTACAAGAAGGGCATGATCGAGCTGGTGTCCGAGTCGGAAACGCTGCGCAAGATACAGGTCGAGTGGGGCGTGACCGGGTCGTTCAAGGACAAATCGATCGCGGAGTGGCTGGCAAAGCAAAACCCGAGCCAGCTCGAGTACCAGCGGGCGGTGGAGAACTTTACGCGCTCGTGCGCAGGGTACTCGGTCGCGACGTACATACTCGGCATTTGTGATAGGCATAACGATAACATTATGCTCAAAACGTCCGGACATCTGTTTCACATCGATTTCGGCAAGTTTCTCGGTGATGCGCAGATGTTCGGTAACTTTAAACGGTAAGCAGCAGAGACGTTTTATGTCGTTCATATACAGGGTTTTTCAACTCACTTGTGTATGTGCTCATTATTATTCATCGCCTCCAAGATGTTTTTCAACATCTGTCAAATGATGTATTTGCATTACAGAGGATTCTGCAGTCACTCTCCAATGTGAACAGCATTTTTAGCTGCTAGCAAGATGTCTTTCAACAGCTGTCACGTGTTTTATTAGCATCACAATAACATTTCAATTTTTACACATGATTTTCAAACACATCATAATAGTTTACAGGTCAAACTCCAGCATGTGTTGTGTTGAAAATCATGCGGAAGAACTGATAAATTATTGTGATGTAAATACAACATTTGACAGCTGTTGAAAAACATCTCGCAAGCAATGGAAAATGTTGTTGACATTCCTAATTGACTCGGAAAACCCTGTTTAATACAATTTCATTTCTTACACATGATTTTCAACACGTCACAAACAACTGTCAAACTCAATTCAGCTTGAGACATGTTGAAAATCATGTAGAAGAACTAAAAAATTATTGTGATGTAAATACAACCAATTGACAGCTGTTGAGAAAAGCATCTCGTAAGCAATGAAAAATGTTCTAGAATTTTTTTCGGAAACCTCTGTAAGCCTCGTCTAACTCATTTCTGCTTTCTTCCAGTGATCGAACGCCATTCGTGCTGACGTCCGACATGGCGTATGTGATAAACGGTGGCGATCGCCCATCGGCCAAGTTCCACCAGTTCGTCGACCTGTGCTGCACCGCGTTCAACATCGTCCGGCGGCACAGCGATCTGCTGCTGCACATGTTCGCGCTGATGGCGACGTCCGGCATACCGGGCGTCACGGTCGAGGCGGTCAACTACGTGCGCAATGCGCTGCTGCCCGGCCAGTCGAACCCGGAGGCGGCGGCCACGTTTGCGAAGATGATACACATCTCGCTCAAATCGTGGTTTACGCAGTTTAACTTCTTCCTGCACAACATTGCGCAGATGAAGTTTTCCGCCGAATCGGGCGACGGCGAGCTGCTGAGCTTTATACCGCGCGTTTACACGTAAGTTCGGGGTGTAATTCCAATTACCTTAAGATTCTTTAATGTTTTGTTTCGTTTCGTTTCGTTGTGCTAAAGGATGGCCCAGGACGGACGATTGAAGACGGTTTACGTGCACGGGTATCAGAAGCGATACGACCAGGAAAAGTATTACACGTACATTCTGCGGGTGGAGCGACAGCATCAGCCGGACGCCGCCTATCTGTTCCGCTCGTACAAAGAGTTTTGCGAGTTTCACCAGAAGCTCTGCATGCACTTCCCGCTAGCCAAGCTGCATAGGTAAGTGTCGCACGTAAGCCTTAATCACTCGAACGGCGAAAAAAACGGGACAAACAGCGACCTGCGACAACGTTTGTTTTGGTTTTGATACAGTATCAGCATGTATCAGACAACAGACCAGATGATATCAGAGAGGGCTTTTACTGATAATTTGATAAAAAAGGGTTTAAGTATCTTGCTTATGACTCACGCGTGGATGAGTCAGTGTGTTGTGGTCGTTCTATAACTCATCCAACCAAACGCTAATCACATAATTAATTAATCTAGTTACCAATTCCAAGATAATGCGTATCCTTTTTATTCGTCAAGCTGGCTCGTTACACTCTAAGCGGAAGTTTCCGACGCGTTTGAGTCACTGGCACGTGCCCTTGGTGGTGGAATTTGTACTGCCGGCGCGTCCTGCTGCCTGCCACCGCTTTCCAGCTGTGCGTGAGCCCGCTGGTTTCGCATGCCACGAAGCGTCCGGGGCTGTGCGATCGGTTCGGGCAGGTTGCGCGGTGACGCCACAGCTGCCACCGACTGCACCATGCCACTCCGCAGTGAGGCAGGAGCATTCCGTAGCACCTCGGGGTCGATCTGTGTTTGTGCGGCCACCGTTTGATTGATGCTGGAGCGGTGCTTCTGCACAAAATCCCAGTTAAAGTCATCGTCCGAGTCGGAATCGGATTCGTGGTCGTTTCCGTTCGTAATTTTCAGGGAAGTTTCCGGACGCGCCGGAGGTTCTTGCTTTCGTTCTGGCGGTGTGACAGGTGGCGAGGGTTCCGGAGCATCTTTCAGAGTTGTCGCTCGGATGGAGCGCGGTGGAGGGGTTGGGATCGCTGTGACTATTTCGTTGGAAAACTCAACCATGCTGGATGTGGCCTCGACAGGGATCTGTGGCGGTGGTGGAGCTCGTTTCTTAAGGATTGACTTGGGTTGGGGAGGAGATGTTGGCGGTGGTGGGCTGGATGCGGCGGTGGTGACCTGTAGGACCGGTTTTCGCTGTGGCGGAGGTGATGGAGAGCTTGCAGATGATAGCGAACCAGTCGTGCTAGATCTGAGTGAGTCTGGTGGCGTAGAGTTGCGAAGCTTTACACGCTCAAATATCACGCCATCATCTTGCGGGCTCTTCTCCGCAGGTTCTCGGTTGGGTAGGGGTGATGATGTTTCAGGTCTTGCCGAGATGTTGGACCGTTCCGAACCAGGACTGATCGGTTTGCGAGCTTTCACTCGCTCGAAGATGGCTTCGAATGAGTCATAGATTGGTTCCTCGAACGGATCCTCAGCAGCGAGCGGCACTATGTATTCGGGCTCTGTGCTAACTTCACGTTTTACAGGACTCGGAGCCTCCTCACGTAGTGGGAGCGAGTTACTGGAAGTCGTCCTCGGAACCGGCGTTATAGGCACTACGTGGATAGGTGATGATGCCCTTGAATACGGATCACTCAACACCTCCACCGATTGAGGTGATCGTAGCTCGTGCTGCTGCAGCACTTGTTGCTGTCTCTTTTCAAGTCCGTTTGCGTCCTCCAGGGAGTTGGCAAGGTTCATCAGCGACTTTGCCTTGGAAACTCCCTTCCTTACCGGTGGCTTCGGGGCGGCATAGTTTGGCTCGGGCGGCATCTCGTAGTCGTCAGCACTAAGCTGCTGCAAACGGTCGGCTGGAGTGTGTGGTGCTATCTTATCACGGCTATCTGCTTCGGCGGCGACATTGGTCATTGAAACGGGCCTGCTGACGGAAGAGATTCCAGTCGGTACGATGGGTGCCGGTGCCGGTGGGGACGACCGGGCCGCTGTCACACGCGCCCGTACCGTGGAGGAGGAGGAGGCGGCAGAAGATATCGAGTTGGCGGTGGGACTGTTTGTAGACGTGGTGGGTAGATTTCCATTCGCACGCATTGCTGAGGGGGAAACAAAGTGGTCGAATTTTGTAGACGTTGGCACAGAGAGGGAGAGCTTGGAGTCGTTTGCTAAAATACTTACTGGCACGGGCGATTGCTTGCGGAGGCGGTTCCCAGTAGGACGAACGAACTGGCTCGATAAAGTCCTCAAAGTGTGTGCTTTGGCGGTACACCCCAATCACTGTTCCGGCCGTTGCCTGTTGTTGGGCGTAGAATTTGGTACATTTCAGTAGTAAAGGTCACAAAGATTTATTGGAATTTCGTCAACTACACCTACCTCCTTTCGGCGAATGTCTCTTTCCGGTGCCGGTGGCACACCATCGAAGGTTATCCTTCGCCGAAACCATTTCAACTTCAATCCCATTGTCCCTGAATGTTTGTGACAGCTCTTGTGTGATGTCTTGCACTCTTTCCTCCAATGTCTGAAGAGGTAGGCACCTCTCGAACGCAATGACACTTTATGACTGAGAGTCTCAATCCGAAGTTCGTTCGACACGACTCTGCACTGTCTACAACGATTCTCCGCCCCGCAACTGGTAGATAATGGTATCACGGAGGAATGATACCACCATCTGTGCTCCCTCCCCCCCCCTCCCTTCTCCTCCAGCACATGCGTTCCTGGAGAAGGTGTCGATTGTTACACGGTCGATCGTTTGGCGATATCTTATCACCGAATATTGTTTCAATGAAATAACCGACCACAACGAACGCCGGTGTAGGTGTGTGGTGTGCTGGTCGATACAAAAAGGTGGTAGAAGATGCAAGGGAAATTCCATTGAAGCCAATCGGGCAAGGATAAGTTTTGTTTTGTGCGGTGACGGATTGGAAGCGTTTTATTTCCCGGATCAAAGAAATTCGGAGGGGATGGATGGAAAGATAGCGTGCAATTGTGCCTGTTGGACCGATCATAGATTAATGCAGGAATTCGATGTTGTAGATTGTATACTGCAAACTAGTTTCCTAATCAATACGTGACGGCGAACTTGGACGAGATGATGCTTCTTGTTGAACTCTGATACTGATTGTGTTACGAAATGCGAGGAACCTACCTGAGGACTTTGTTGGGGTATTAAAACTACAGCAAGCTTAAACGCTGTGGAGGAGCCCGCTTAATGTGATGGTCGTTATCTTAATTGACAAGTGGGCTCTTTTGCTATTTGCCATATACCCGTATATACTCGAGGGGTTCTTTGGCGGCTTTTTTGTGTTTGTGTCGATGTTGATTACCCTTTCGCTATCAGACCCATTTTAACGAGCGTTGTTCTATTCTAACCCCACTTTTGTTATCGATTCTGTTAAAACAGCCTGCCCTCGGGCATCCATGTCGGGCGCTCGAACGTGAAGGTGGTCGCCGAACGTCGTCTTCCAGAGATACGTCAGTTTCTCATCTCGTTGTTCAACTCGGCTGATGAAATTGCACATTCCGATCTAGTTTACACCTTCTTCCATCCGCTGTTGCGCGACCAGCAGGAAGCGGACATCAGTTCGGCCAAGGTGAAAGGTAAGTCTGCAGATTGGGGAAGCTCCAAGAAGGGCGCATTTGTATTCCAATACTTTCTTGCTTGTTTTGCGTAGGTATACCGGCAGCGATGGAGGACGGGCAGCCGCCCCAGGTCGGTGGAAAGATCAAGATTTCAATGCAGTACCACCGGGACACGCTGATCGTAATGATACACCATGTGGTCGCGCTGCCCAACACGCCCGGTGGCCAGCCGCCCAACACGTACGTGAAGGTGTACCTTAAGCCGGACAGCTCCAAGGCGACCAAGCGCAAAACCAAAGTGGTGCGGAAGAACTGCAATCCTAGCTTTATGGAAACGGTAAGTGGAACGTTGGCTGTCTAACGTTATGCAGCGAGAGCTCACCCACAATCCGTTTTAATTTGCAGTTGGAATATCGGCTACCGCTCGAGTTTATCCAGAAGAAGGTGCTGCAGGTGACGATCTGGTCGCACGACTCGCTGCAGGAGAATGCATTCCTCGGTGGCATTGAGCTGCCGCTTGCCGAAGTAGATTTACATCGCGAAACGATACAGTGGCACCAGCTCGGGTACCTAACGCGGGTTTAAACAAACAAACAAACAAACAAAGGGACCGGGTTCGTCGTCTCGCACTGGACCAATGTATCACGTATCTAGGCGGGGGTTTCGTTTTTGCCCCCCCCCCCTCGCTTCGCACTATCGTATTGTTACTATTGCTGTGCATTTGATTGTAATTGCTCTTATATGTTTTGATGTTGTGTTGATGCCCATTCGCTTAGCTTGTCACAGTATACTCAAAAAATAAGCCGGGAAAGAAAGGAGAGAAAGAGAGTGAGACTAGCGAGTCGGTAACCAGGGTTGTGAAAGCAAATATTAACGAGCTGTGTGGTGAGACATGACAAGGGTGAATCATTTGATCGACACTCCAGCTGTATTCTCGTTACTGGTTTTGCTTCCTGCAATTAGGCACCATTACCATAACTTTACAATCATTTCATAATTCGCCTTTAGAGAACAGCGCTGCAATGCAAGCCTTTTCTTACTAGAGTCTTATCAACGCGTGATCAGAAGCAATAACTTTACTAATTGTGTTTAATTGTGTGCATTTTTCGTCCAAATCAAATAGGACGAGCTTGTGTGTTATACTGTGGTAGCGTTCGTTGCAAAACAAGATATACACTATGTAGTTTCGTGCTTTATTTTTCGTTGCTGTGCTTGCAACCTACCGCGCCTCGTATACGTGCGCTCGGGCGTGGTGATCCATTAACAAGAGGATATTTTATTTATTATTGTATACTTGCACCTCGAGCGAGCGAAACATGGGCTCGAAACGAAACACTCGCGCCGCGGGTGCGTGTGTGTGTCCGTGACCTGATGTTGAATTCGTATCGAAGAAAGAAGATAAATGGAGAGAAAATATATCTATACTAAATCGAAAATTCTGCCACGAACGAACTCTGGCGCCCTGTAGATGCAGTGAATGCGATTGGGCCGCGATGCGAAAGAAATTTAAGTGTTGCGCGATACGGACGGATGTTCTTATCAATTTATATACACGCACACACAGGCGAGGGTGAAATATGCCGCTCCCTATCGTATCTTGATGATCGTCCGGGGAGGTGTATTTGATTGCCGGCAAAGAGAGAGAAAAAAAGAGGAGCTGCTACATAACATCACCGAAGTGTAAGTACAGGAGCTCGTCTTGAAGAAGGTGATAAGGTGCTTTGGCTCAATTCACTGGATGGTCGGGAGGCACCCGGTCTTCCATGGCGCTATTAGGAGTATTCAGGTGAGTTTGTTTTTGACAAGTTTTCTGTGCAATTGTTTTTCGTGTTTTCATTTGCATATTTTAAATAGTTTATAATCAGCATCTTTTACTACCTTTTTGCAATTTTGCACATTTTGGATAAACGTCCAGAGACGTCCATACATGAGAATTGATTCATGACCAATTCAATCCCACAGCGATAAACTACAATTACTGACATTATGAATCATATGTTCACTTTATCATTGTAAACATTTGTTCAAGCTTAATATGTTGATGTGCAAACAGATTAGATACGGTTTTAGTTCACTTAGTCAGTTTCAAATGATCAAATCGAATGTTATGTTGAACACTTTAATAGCAAACTGTCTAATATTAGTCTTTAATTTTCCACCCAACCGGCATCAAAAATCATCCTTTCAACCGAACAATTAAACCAAAAGCTCCAACCATACGATGCCGAGCATGAAACGTCAACCCTCGTCCAGCTTGAAGAGGTGTTCATTCAAGCCTTCAAACCGGCCCAATCATTTTCCATCCCTTTCCAATCGCACAACATATGCTACTGCCCTCCCCGCAGGTGGAAGCGAGAGCAACAGCCGATATCAAACAACCGAGCGAGCGCTATATCGCCCTCTGCCTCACTCCAACCGGCACCGGTTAGGCAAGTAGAGTGTGCGAGCGGAGTGTAAGAGAGAGTGTGTGTGGGAGAAGAGAGTCGGAGGCAGCTAACTGTCAAACAGGGTATAGCTTTCGCTTCAAAATGAACGTTGGGTAATGAACTTTTTATTTCACCGAAAGCTGCGTTACCGAGCGGACGTACCCCGAACCCGGCGCGCGTAACAAAATTTCCCCGTGCTTCTTGGTTCTTGGCTCTGGTATTTTGTTTTTGTCTTGGGCTTTACCGTTCCTTCCGGCGAGAAAGCGATTTAATTGTTTTCATTAAAAAACAAGTTGATAAAAAAATATCAAAAAACGGTTAAAGAGAAGTTTGAATAGAAAATATTTAAAATAAAAACGTGTTGCAAGTGAGCATAAGAAAACAACGGTTAGCAAAAGTATGAAGTGATCTAAAAAATTGTCACCGGTTCCGGTGTTAGTTAGTTTCCCGCCGAAACGAAGAAAGTGTGCAGAATTATTGATAAGAGACCCCGGCACCGGCAAAGCCCCCTTTCGTCGCTCTTCCAAAACCAAACATTTGCCCAACAGTAAAACGAGAGTGCAGCAGAAGAGTATAGTGGGAAAATTACACTAACGGATTTTCCGACCCACTCCCATGCTGTGAGTGTTCCCGTGTGTTCCCGTGTGTCTGTGTGTTTGCGTTGGGATAGAGTGCAATAACAATCGTGTCTCCAATCTACCGGCGAAACGGGAAAGTGAACGAGGTGAAACGGGACTAAGCGAAGGAAAAACGGTCGGCGCTCCAAACACATATGGAAGCGTCCAAGCAGTTGAAAACTCGGCTCCCTCGGTGGCGCTTTCGATGCGTTTGATGCTGCTGCTCTAGGGAAGGGCAAGAGCTAATCATTTGCTGCGTGCGGAGATAATCAACTTCCCTCTTCCTGCGTTTCTTTTTTTTTTTTTGATTTCGGGTGAACGCCAACCAACCAACCACCCTCCCGTGAGCAGACGGGCAGAGCCCGCGTCGCCCGTATGTCGCCCGCGCGTACTTATGCTGATAACTACTCCATTGGTAGCAACATAATCGTCTCCGCCGTACGCACAGAGTGTGTCTCGCTTCGTTTTTTTGTGTGTGGCCCAGCATAGCCAAACCATACCACCACCATCATCATCTCGCAGTGAAACATTGCAACCGAACAAAAGGGCCGAATTCATTATTCCCTATTCTGCGGAGTACAGCAACAAGTGGTTTACTGACTGCGAGGCACACAAACACACATCCTGGTGTGTGGAACTTAGCCACCGTTTCTCCAGTCCAGTGCCCAACTACCGTGTTGGATGATCGATTTCGGAAGGCATTTTGATGAGCTGTGTGAGGTAGCGTGCAGAAGTTTCACTATACACCAAGAACGACCCTGAAAAATTGCCGACCTGCTGAATAGAAGAGCCGTGTACTGCTCGTCTCCTAGTGAGTGTGGGTCTGGAACGAGCGCAAAAGCGCAACATAATTAGAGCTAATTAGCACCGAACACGGCATCTCTGTTGCTCTCTCTCGCTGTGTCTCTCGGTGCGATCAGTTACGCCCTGCTGATCACGCAGTTCCGACCAACGTCCGGCAAAGTGTGCTCTCCGATCGTGGCGATCCTTATTATCGGGCAGTTCCTGTGGGATCTCTCCTGCGGTGTGTGTCTGTGTGGAAGTGCGTGTGACCGTTAAGTGTTTTTCAAGTGACCCGGTGAGACGACGACCACGTGCTCTTGTGTGTATTCTCCGTGCATCTCTGTGTGTTTCAGTGCGTTCCTGTGTGTGGGTGTGTTTGTGTCGCTGTGTGTGTGTGTATACCCGGTGAGTGTGGTCAGGGTTGAGTTGGGTCCTCTGGTTGGGTCGCAAGGTGGAATGTGTACCCAAAAAGTACGTGAACCGGTCAGTGACAGTGCTTCTTCAATGAATTGGTGCGTGTGAGAGCCCTTCTTAATAATCGTTCAACGACATCCGCAAACGCCGAAGCGGTTTTGTCCCTGAAGTGCAGAAGTTCTTTAAGATATTCGGGATTAAGCCCGAAGAAGAAGAAAAAAAACCAACAAGAATCCGCGAATCTTCACCAAAGATCCGTGGTAGTGCGTGTGTGTGTGTTTGTGGTGGAATATCTCGCTTCCTTTTGCTTCTACTACCTTGCTACTGGGAGCAGTCGCCCAGCAACGGCCGTCAAGCTGGATTACCTAAACGCGATGGATTTCGACGACGGGGACCTGAAGGACATTTGGGACACCGATCTCGATGCGGTAAGTCGTCATGAAATCGTAAAACCAGATGTATTTTTGCCTTTGGAGTTCATCACTTTGATGTTGTCCACTGCATTGGAGGAAATTTTGGGGAAGATCTCGAGACGACCAGTGGAACAGAACTTCTCTCGATGCATTTCCTGTATTTGTTTCTTTCCTTCCCAAAAGTCGCGAATGACTAATGCACTCTCTCTCTCTTGACTGTTTGCTGTGAATATGCGTGTGGGTTTAGGGACCCACTGTGGGCGCCCGCTCGTGTACAAACCAATGTACTATGCATAATGCTGCATCAGAAGAAGAAAAAAAAACATCACTATTAATAGCGTTGAATGGAAATATGCGTGTGCGTAGGGGGTTTGTCGCTGTTCTCACTTTCTTCTTGAAGCGAAGTTATCCCCCTCCCGCCCCCCCCCCACCCCTCCAACCGCTTTTGGGTCCCGTAAAGTTTTGCCTGCTGCGGGTGTCGAGAGCAGCACACTGGACGGTTTAGAGATTAGAGAAGCCGGCCGGAAAAGGCCACCACACAGAGCAGCATACACACACACACTCACGCGTTGCTGCTGGTAAAGTAATTGAAACACATGTGCACGATACTTGCGCTGCCTGTTCCCGATACCCACCCCGCGGGGTCGGAGTTTTCAGCTCGTGATCTCGTCGTTCAGCTCGTCTGCTGCGCGGCACCAAACTGGATAGCGCGGCGGGCGTTTCGAGATAGACGATCGTAAAGTCGGCGGCGCGGCCAGTGCCAAGTGAGCACATGTGTTGTTCGATTTATGCTTTCCCGCTTCCTCCTCCTCCTCCCCCCCTCCCCTCCCACGCCCAGTGGAAATGGGTCACACACATGCACGCACACATGTGGTTTAGACGGTGCGGCCCCTGGGCCAAAAGATTGATTTGGGACTTTCGATCGGAAACTAATCAGTTTTTCGGGCGTTATTGTTTATTACTTCACTTCCGCTTCTCGTGGTCGGTTGCTTCCGAAGTGAAGTGAAAGTGACACCGCTTCTCCTTGCTTTCTTTCAAGGTGCATTGCGCTTTTTCTTTTGGAATGTCTGGTACACGCACACACATTGCACAGGTCGTCCTGACGGCCTGAGCCCCAAAAGGGAATTGACTGGGCGGTACAAAAACCCTACAGTGTGGTTCGCTTTCGACAGACACCTACCCACCTCCCAAAGGGGAGGACATATAGAACACACCAGTCTGCGTGTGTGTGTGTGTGTGAGACACTAAATCGATTAGGCAACAGCAGCGCCGTCACACTTTTCCCAACCCTATTTTTTTTTTACTCCCCAAACCATTTGAGGTTTTCCATTTACGCGTACAATATTCACTTAAACATTTGTGTGCGGTGGTGGTGTGCAAGTGAAGGCTTATTTGTCGTACCCTTCCTCTCTCTGCAGCCCTCGCCCTCTTCCTCATTCTCTCGCTCTCCAGCCGTCTACTCCAACAGCCCAATTCCATGCGCGCAACCGACCGTTACTGATTGCCCACGATGATGACGGTGTGGTGGCGGTGCGCTGCACGTTGCTCGCTTTGGGAGCTTAGTTTTTCCTGCTGGGAGAGCGAAAAAGTGGCTGAGGACAGGGGGAAAGGGGTTCTCCTTTCCATTCATCCAATCTGGTCGGGCTGGTTGATAGTAAAAAAAAAACCCCCATCGCCCTCCCAGCACATTCCGGCCGAGCTCGTTTGTCCCGTGATCGGCTAATGCTCGTGGTGAGGTAACAACAATAGAAATCATGACACTTCACCTGCCCTCCTCACTGTATCTCCCCTCCCCCCCCCCTCTCTTTCTCTCTCTATAGAGTGAAATGAACAAAAAAGCAATCACACCGAAATGCCATCATTTTCATCAATGTCTTTATACCTGTTGACTGGTGCCGATGATGATGATGGCATGCTCCGGCACGCATGTTTTATGAGGTGTTCCACCTTCATCACCTTCTCTCATCGTGCTCATGGTATACCACCACCGCCTTACAATTGAGCTGTTAAATAGGGCCGACAGGGTCCCCAAAATTTTTGCCATCGCACAAAGTAATAGAACATTTCGTCGCCTACAGTGATTTGCTCGCCTGTGTGTGTTAACCCCTTGTTTAACGGTTTGGGGCGTTTTGGATGCCATTTCCACCGTGCTTGAATTTCTCCATTTTCGATCAGGATCGGTTCCGTCCGTGCCTCATCCGTTCCGCGACACTGGGCAAACTTACTCACCGGAGCCCCTAATGGACCACTAGTCACTGTGTTGCGTTTTTGTACGCCTTTCGAAAGGGTGTGGTCCGTAAGGGTGTCGGTCGTAACATTCCTGCCTTTCACTTGCAGCCCGCCCTTTGGATTTCCTGCGAGACGCTCGGGCCCGGGGTTTGTGGCTGGCCTTTCTCGCCTGTAGCCGAGAGTGATCTATGCGATTATTGCGTTGGTTATGATTGCAGCGCAGCTAATCGATCGCTATTGTATCGATGGTGCTAATGTCAACTGTTGTGGTGAGCCGTCGATTGGCTTTATAAAGGTATTTTATCAACAATCTATCTACCAAACGATTTTGCTCTGCGATCAGAGATTGATACAATGGCTTCGATGCGGCATCAGAGCTCTTCCAGGAATTAAAACAACAAATTCAATCATCTCTAAACACATTGGCTGCTCCTAACAAAACGGTGTGGGAAGCACAGAAAATCTATCCCTGTTTTTTTTTATCAATTTATGATCGATACGTGACGCTAAGTGCGTGTAATCTCAAACGTAATCGGGTAATTATGGAACGGCGCACGGCTTGAAGGCGCTTATGCAAGCCGAACTCTCGCCCCCTACCCAAGCCCACGCGGCGCATGGCCCTACACACGAAGACAATCTTATCAATGCGGGCGTCCGAGGAGGAGGAGGAGGAGAAGACCAAAGCATTGGAAAGGGAGCGGGAATGTATCATTATAACGCACACAACACACCTTTCCCGATATGGAGCTGGACGCGAAATGGACCGTGAAATAAAAGCAGGGGAATAAAGAATTGGAGTCCACTTCACTTCCACAACCACTTTGGGATTAGGGATAGGAGGTGGGCTGCCCCAAATGGTCGAAAAATCGAGACGTACAAACACCAAAACAAACGACCGGTGTATTGCATCCGGTGACTGAAGGTTTAAGATAAGGGCACACCGGGATTCTCCGACTTCGAGCTTGCGGCGGTAGAAGAATTGTCGTCTCTTCTTGAAGTGCGTCATCGTGGCTGTGTGGTGGGACTTTACGAGGGTGATGATCTACTGTGTGGCAGCTTGGGGAAAACCGCACCCACTATAACAACAACCACTGTAATGGGAGGCGAGAAGCAAAACAACCAACGAGAGGGTCATGTTCTGAAAATATCTTTGTTGAATGAATGTCTGGATGGATGCTGTGCTAGGCCTTGTCTTGCTTTGCGAATCTAGTCTGCTGGCGTAATTTGGAAGCATATAATTTACCGCGCATCATGACCTAGATTTATGGCGTTGGTAGCATGTTGGAGTTGGAGCACGAGTAACGCACGGGTGTTGGGAGATTAGTGGAGATCGAGCGAAGAGAGGGACTCTCCGGTGTTGTTGTGAGCGATGCGTCCGTCCTCTGGGAGTGGGAGTGTACGGCTAGTGAGTGGAGCATTCAAGTGATGTCCCAAACACACTACTACCGCACCGAGGAGAAAGGGCAGGCAGCAGCAACCACTTCCAGCTGATAAGCTTGCTAATGGACATTGCTCGTCATTGTGTGATGATAGTCCCACTCTATCCTTCTCCTCTACAGCGACGCAGCTCTCCAGGGAGAGAATTCCCCCCCATGAAAGGGTGACATAGACAGAGAGTGCCCAACGGGCAAGTGATCACGCGGAGAAGCGCGCACGATCTCCCTCCGGAACTTTGTTGTTGTTTTCCAGATTCCGGGAATCCCTTCTCGAGAGGTTGGCCTCTCTCGCACCCTTAGCTACTGCCCCAATCGTACTCTGTTCCAAGATCGTAGGAATTCTTGTGAAACGCTTTACATTCTACATGCAGTACACATACTGCCGGATGCAGCGCCTGGTCGTGTTTAAATTTTCGAAAGTGGTGCCCGATGTTGACCAACAACACCTTGCACGCAACCACCACCGTTGTGTGCGGTGTGATGTGAGCGGTTTGATAAGGCGACGCGATCGGTGCGCGATATGCATTGCATTTGTTGCGACCCTCGGCTTGTATATTGCCCCGGTCGGACCACCTGGGCCGATAATGAAGTGTGGGACAATTAGGTGAGAGTGGGGGCATGTTTAGTGAAAGAGGGCCTCCGAGCGGTGTTGCCGCACCGGGCAAAGGATAGCCTGGTGGTGGTGATAGTAGCCACACGTGTTGCTAATCAAGCTGAAGTGCTCAAGAAATTATCCCTTCTCTTGCGGGTCTTCCAATCTCAGAGCAAAACCGATACAAATGCGTGAATATGGGTACGCCTATTGAGAAGAATTCAGCAGCCCAGCAGAGTTCAGGACCTGGTCGTATTCTGGGAAATCAACTCTGTTTTTATAGGGGCAATTTGTGTGATGCGGACTTGACGTGCGTATACCCCGGGCGATAAGCCGAGTCATAGCACCACCAATACCAATCATCATCCCAATGCCGTAATACTGTAGTGCACAGTGGTGGCGCCTTTGGGTTTCCCACTGTCCAGTGGTGCTCCCGACCATTGGTGGCTTATCGCCAGGTACCACCGAGGGTGAAGCGAGGGCATTACGAGATTTCGGCTCCGGCCGTTTCGGTGGGTTCGATACGTTTTTTTTGTGTTCTTCACACTTTTTCGACCCGGCCTGTAATCAATTATTCGCTAATCGTGTGCGCTTGACTACACTGCACTCCAAGCAGAGCCGAGGGAGAGAAGGAGAGACTGTTCTGGAACCTGGTGGTGTGCCAGCTCGCACCGCCGAGTGGAGGAGACCCTTTCGGGCTTCAATATATTGCCACCTGAGAGGTGGTTGTGAGACCACCCTCCCCCCCCTTTCAATAAAACAAAAAGGGAAAGTGTCAAAAAATAAAAAATAAACTTGGGAGCACCCATTGAATGATGGCGACCTTGAGCCTATCTTCTTGGCGGAAACGAGTTCTGGTAGGAGAGACGTCAGGCGGTGTAGTACAACGTTTGCGCGTAGGTTGGTTAGCGATAATCGGTCCGGTTGGGTGTGTCTCGGGGTGGTTCTAGGGCAGGACAGGAAAGTCATCTTACGCGCTCGTTCATGTTCTTCGCATATTTTGCCCGGACAGATCAGAACCTGAACATCTCTAGCGATCCAGAGCCTGGGAATTAGACGACTGTAGTCCCGTGTGGGCGGGATAGGCCCAGAGTTTGAAGGTTGATACGGCAAATACAATGTCCACTTGGGGCACTTGTTGGGGCCCAGTCACTAATGCGAGGATTGAGATAACACCTCCAAGCCGGTACGGTCTCCGACCACTCAGCTACGGACGTGAAGTTAATCACTCTCTCGTGTGCACGACGACTTCTCCGTCCTATTGCTCAGTTTGTTACGGGAGGAAAAAAAAACAATTTAGGGGTTTAATTTTTACAACCCGTAGTACACCTGAACACCTTTTTTTTCGCCTCCATGAGTGAGTCTGATAAGTGATGTTTGTCACAACCACCGGTGGCTGAAGGTGATTAAACATTACTTCCGTTAAAGCGAGACTTAGCGGAACGGAAACAGACGACTATTATTTGCGTAACAATGTGTCCAATATGTCCAAAGTGAGTAGCTAGAAGGGAAGAGGACGCCAAATCCTGAAAAGGTACAGAAGGTGTGCCTCAGATGGAACTGCTCGTGACTCATAAATGCGCTCACTCTCGCTCGCTTCCTTTCGATTCCCCCCTGATCCCTCCCGGATCTTCTGCATCTTCATTAGTTCGTGTTAACCCTGAGAGGAGGAACCGTGACCATGTGTGATGAAGATGGGAGAGCCTCTCTCCAACAATGTAGTGGCGTAAAGTCGACAAGTCAAGTGTCTGGTCGACCACCCTGCACCCGGCTCCAATCCATCACCACCGCCTCTGATGCTCTGATTGCGGAAGTTAACAATCGAGTGCAATTCCTCGGGCAAGAAATGGTCACATGTTAGAAGGCGTGAGAGTGTGTGTGTGGGATCTGACAAACGACTGGACTGTGGAGTTCCGATGATTCTGGAGGTGCCTGAGAACCGCCGTGGTCGTTGTAGATGGTGGACACGAGCGTAAGAAAGCACCGTTATAAAAGCTAGCATTAGTAGATAAATAAACGTGAAGATAGATTGCGATGATGGGCACATTCTTGGGCCGCAAGTCTGGTTCGCTGCGGCTTGCGGAAGGTTGGCTAGAGGATGGTGGCCGGCCGCCCGGTGAATCTCGTCACGCTCGAACGGACGGGAACACACGAATAGACACAAACACGGAGAAACATGCTGGATGAAAAAAAAGTACTAGACAGACGCATAAAAAGCACACAAACACACACACACACAGAAAGATGTAGCTGCTAGTGGTCAGTCTAATAGACGAGCCATGAAGCTGGACGACTCCATGCTGTGGGACGTGGTGAGGAACAGTCTTTTGGGGCCTGGAACACGATACAAAAGGGAACACACAATCAACGGGAGAAAGAGAGAGTGAAAGATAAGAGAAGACGGCGGGAGGCGCATGTGTCTGTGTGTCTGTGTGTGCGTGTGTGTAGGTTGAATCGTGATGATCGCGTGCGGCGCGGCTCCATGCTGCTGCCATGGCAACGCGCGAATGAACCTGCGAGTGCATAGAGGCATCCGCGTGCGCGCCTCCAAGGAGCGATCGCGATCGCTCCCTCTCCCCGCACGGGTTTACTCCCGGCGGCCAGCAAAAAGGAAATGCTTTCCCTTCGTTTCGCCGCCCCTCTGCCAACGACGCTTCCCATTCGTCTTCTGAGTGGAAATTTGCTCCACCGCGGTCTCTGCAGGCAAGCGACGATCAAAGCGGAAGTTAAAAATGAACGACCGATCACTGGCAGTGGAGGCGAAAGAGTGAGCGAAGTACGCAACAGAGATAGAGCGATACAGCGAGCGAGCAAAAGGGAACGGAGATTGTAAATTACTTTATGAATGCAGCTCCTCGCCTCCCTTATCCCCTACCCCCGTCTAGACCACAACAGGGTGGGGAGGTAGTTGCTTTCCCTTTACCAATCTCCCGTGCGCTCGCTTGCGGGAAAGAATGGGAAGGAAGTAGCTAAAAGGGAACATGGTCTAAAGTGGTACAAGTATGCATGTACCCAAGTGAGTTTGTAGAAGAGGGAGGAAGTGGGAGGAGGGGAGATGAAAGAATCCTTCTACGAGAGCTGAGTGGGTGGAGGGTTGGGAGCGTTGAGGGTGCTGAAGCTGAAGCCGAAGCAGATGGAACGGAACGCAAGGAAATTGTATGTTTGCGCACGTGTAGCGCACACTGCACACATGCTTTTACTGCTTTTCCATCGAGCTGTAGATAGGGAATGATTGTGTGTGTGTGCACTGCAAGCAGTACATATGTGTGTGTGTGTGTGTGTGTGTGTGTGTGTGTGTGTGTGACTCTGTTTATTCGTCGACTCTGCTCCGGGTGCCGTGATTTACAATCCGTCATCAATATTTATTGCCTTCCTCACGGCTCTGGCCTCCACCTCCACCAAGTGACGCAGGCCCTTTCGCACAGGTGCAGAGCAGCTCCCGGATGTTGGGATTCAGAAGCAATGAGACTCAACAGGGTGGGAGAGCAGGGAGTTTCGCTGCAGTCAGGCTATGCCCGCTGGACGAGCGAGTCTGACTGTCTGGACTGTATCGCGCAAATGTCTCAAGATTTGCATTTTTTGGAGAGCGAGTCTCACCTCGGGACAACTGCAGTGAGTTATGTTCCGAACTTCCTCTGCACGGAACCATATCCAATAACGCCGTACAATGAGCGCTCCGGACTGCGTCCGGACATCATGACAAATGGACAAAGTGGCAGAGACGCCTGAATCTAATCTCCGTTGAGCTCCAATGTCCAGAAGCATTGGAGCCAGGGATCTTGATCTTGAATCTTCCTTATCGATGCATCGGCACTACCCATTTTGAGCGAATCGAGTGTATCGATCGGATGCCTGGAATGCTTCGACTCTCCATTCCCCAGCCGCGAACGATCGAAACCGGACCCGCGCGGCAAGCGGTCCCCAATCACATCTTCCGCGCCCGCTCGAACACGTGTTCGGTGACGCTCACGCGCGTATCACACGACGCTATTGGAGGACGTGTAAGTGTTTGTGTGTGTGTTCAGCGAACCGGACTGAAACCTGGAATTACCGGCCGGCTTATTGGCATACAAAAAAGTGAGGACGCAGTGAGATAGAAAAACGCGCGGCGGAACGTTCAGGAGAGAAGACCTACAACGCGACCTTTAGTATTAGCTCATAATTTATACACACCTTCCACGCTGCTGATGTCTTCTGATGCTGCAAAAATGGCAAACCTTACGGCGTGTGTGTGTGCGCGTCTTGACGTCGTCGGGAAGATTAAATTCAACTCTCCGGGATTGTTGCTCGTTGCTGAGACGCGTTGTTGAGAAATTTTGTAGCTGTGTCATGTATGCGCTGGTGTAGATTTCGGAAATGGAAACGAGATGGGATGCCCAAAACCACCGACGAGCAAACAAGAAAACGAACCTAAAGACGCGCTGGAATATGGCGCGATCTTCGTCTTCGTCTCTCGGCGTCTAGAGGTCGAGAATCAAACGCGCGGCGCTCGGGTGGAATCGTTCCTTTTGCTTACTAATCGCTTTGAATTTGAATAAATGTGGAGAATCGGGATTTGTTCTCGTGCACGGGCGCGTATTTCACATCTCCCCCTGCGTCACATCTGAGATCAGAGAAGCGGCGATCAGTGCGAATTGACATCAGAGAGGAGCAAAAAAAAAAAAACACAGATGAACGGGAATATTCAAATGAACTCGTCGAAGGTAGGCGCAGGCGATGGAGCAGTGTTGCCAAACGCTGTCATTGGGACCAGTTCTACCATTTTCGAGGCAATCTTAGATCATTGATCGTGATTTACTTTTATAATAAGGGCTTCTGTGTTTCAAATGAGTATTGTCCTTTACTCTTCTTTGTGTACTTTCACTAAAACCATCACTTTTTTACATGGGAAATTAAAACCTCTTTAGCTAATCACAAACCTTTCATCAGCTGCATTTGGATTTTTTTGTCAATGATGGTGTCAAAAATAATTTATTCTACCTTTTAAGCAGGGTTGAGATTTTCCCCAAAAAAACTTTTGATCAGTTAAAAGAAATGCCCTTCCCCTGTTCCCACCGTTTTGTTTTTCTCCCTTCAGGGGATTTGGACGTTTCCTCCGCTCTTACGCTTATCTCGATATTGTGTATCTGTGCGTGTATTCATTTATTATACATCATCATCTAATCGACCCGCGAGCAGCAGCAGCAGCGTTTGTGTTTGATCGGCATTTCTTTCCCAGCTCCGCTTTCTTTGGCTTTCCATTTTAGTTCCCGTCCACCGCCACCGACCGCCATCAGTGATCGCTTCCTGGTGAAGATCGTGTTTTTGTTGTTGTTGTTGGTGATCTGTTCACTGGTGATACAATTTTCTTTTGGTACCGTACCGCAGCAATGAGTTTCTTTTCACATTAACAATTTTTCGCTTTCAATTGAATGTACACATTTCCTAAAAATAGCTCAGCGTGTGTCGTCGCCCCACACTCCTCTGCTGCGACTGCGAGATGCAACAGTCTCGATCTTTTTTTGGGGGGAGCCGTTGGATCGTTGGCCACGGATCGAGTGGGTGGGTGAGCAATAAACAAAAACGATCAGAAAGGGGTGAGTAGCGTTTGTTGTTCCTCTTTCTCCTTGCACCGAAAAACCAACCGTGTGAGAAAATGAGTTTTGCTGGCGACACTTTCAAAGCGATTTACTTGAAAGGTAAATTTAAATATTTTCCTTTAAATAACAAAAACAACGAGATCACCGAGACCTTGGACGGGTCCAAAAACAACCTGCGCGTTTGAAATTTGCAATAGAAAACAGTAAAACCGCATCAAATTCAAATTCCGCTCCGTTTCCAATTGCAGCTAAATTTGGATCCGCTCGAAGGCCTTTTCCCCCGTTCGCTCCCGATCGGATTTGTGGGCGATTTACAATTTTGGCAAATCGATTTCTTGTGGCCCCACAGTCCGGTGTCTGCTTCGTGGGGGTAGTTTTGTGCCGGTTTTGCTGGATATTTTGGTGCCTCCATGTGCTTCGCTAACTTCCGTTTAATTGTGAACGCAGAAACTGCATGCACGGGGCACTTCTTCCTCGGGTTGGCTTTTTTGTCTCTAACAAAAAAACCTCCCAAAAAAGTGAGGAAAAACTTTCGCCATCTCTCTGCACCAAACGAAGGTGCAAACCTCAATCTTGTCATCACCCCGTTTTACGATCTTTCGTCTGCTCACAGTGAGCAGGTGAATGCACTTTCGGTTTGGCGATTTTCGCGAGCTTTTTCCTTGTTTGTTTTTCTTTTGTGGTTCTTGTTTTTTTTTTTTTTTTGGTTGGTTTGTGCAACGCAAGCACCGAAAATGCAACACGCATTTGCTTCTTTTCGGAGGCTTTTCACCACCCATTCCAATGTGAGTTTGTGTGTGTAGTTCACCTGTAGCACCACTTTTTCTAGGCCAGTGCCTTCCCCTCCCAGAGCGTGGGGCCAAGTACGTTTGTGTACGCTTTTTTTTTTGCTGACGCTAGTTCCTTAACTCCACATCCAATGGGGTGAACAGACAAACAGAAAATTAAGAGAAAAAAAATGCACAACCACCACCATTGCGATTGCCGCGCAAAATGGTTTGAAATTTAAAATAAATCGATTCCCTCCCCGCGGGTCCCGCCAGAAAACCCGCATGTGCCCGCCTATGCTATTTTGCAAACTTTCGCAACAATTGCACGGCCGCTCTTCTGGGACGGCGGTTGGTATGTATTAGCTTTTTGCTGTGTTTTTGTGAGTGTGCGCGAATGGAATTTCTACAATGGAAATGAGTGCATTTTTTTGTAGCGCAGTCGTCAAGAGTATCCTCTTTCTCTTATCACTTTTGCCTGTTCGCGTTCGGTTTAGCGCGCGAAATGATTATCTCACTTCACCTCAATTTTCTGCCCGCCTGTTGAACTGTTGCAGGTCGTTTAGGACCACCGACCTATGCGTGTGCCTATTTGTGTGTGTGCGGTACTGGTGGAAGCAACGTTAGAGCGGAGCATTGTCTGCTGAGGAACGGCAAAAGGAACAAAAGGGACAGACCCGTGTCGAGACATGCAAATAATTAATTTTAATTCTTTTAACTTCAAAACCCGGTGCGTCGTCTGGTCGGCGGCCGCCGACGATGATGCTGATGATGGTTGACATTTATGGCACTTTCCGGGCGCTTGGCGGTCGGTCGGTTTTGCCGACAGGAAGGAGGAACGGTATCAGATCGGTGTAAATTATGTCACTACATACCCGGTGCGCGTCCGACGGGGTAATAAAGGCTGCAGCATAAATCGCCTTCGTATGATAGAGGAATGGGGGAGGATGTGCCGGTGAGACGAAAACAAGTCAGCGTACAACAAAACAAGCTCGGGCGGGCGCGCGCGCGCGCATCTTGCGCATCGGACATAGTTAATGGTTCGCGCACAAGATGACAAGGCGACCGAGTTCCAGTCGGCGGGAGTCCTCACGCATGACCCTGGAGCTGAGGTGGAGTGTAGGCAGGGTGTGATCCTGGAGGAAGATGTGCTCTCAGCATCCTGTCGCAGCAGCTCAAGAAGCGAGAGGAGCAGTCGGTGGATGGTAGTAGTAGTAGTTTGCATACTTAAGCGAAGAAGCAGCGTGTGGTGCACACCATTTTGCAACGTCCGTTGACAGCCATAATTGAAATCGAGAAGCAAAGGATGGGTTTGTTCAGGTACTGTCCAGGCTTGTTGAGCAGTTTTGGTAAATTTTTTTGGTGGTAAACTCCAACATCGCTTCAACAAATATGGTTGAAGATCACGTTCAAGAGCGAGTTAAATGAAGAATTGCAATTAATGGAAGTAAGGGCATAAAGGTTACTCTAAACAAATTGGTTTCATTTTTCAAAAGCGTCAACATTCCTTACATGTGTTCTTTCTTTGAAATTGTTTACCAAATGACAAGCAACATATTTATGAACAACCCAAAAACGTTACCTTTACATAAAAAGAAACAATTGATGCAAAAACATTAAACACGACTTGTCTTCCTCAAGAACAAACAACATAAAAAAATACTGGCATAAGGTTAGCTCCAACAAACGAGGTCTTTAGAGTAATAATTAACTTTCATTATACTTTTAAACACATTGTACCCATCTTAAACAGAAGTTATATCAAAATGTTTTAAAATAAACTGATGTATCGATAACAACACGTTTGATAGAAATCTTTATCAAATCACACCAGACTTGACGCTTGAAAACAATCTATTTGCTATCAATTGAAAGTGACAAGCTCAAAATGTGTTCGATTGTTGTGCTTTCTTTGCATAAGCAAACCATTCAGACAGTGTGTAACGAATTTCACACGTTAATCACTCTTTGCGGGCTCATTGTTTGGCTCAAAGGCGTGCCAAATTGAGAGTAAATATTGTAATCTTAAAAGATTAAAATATGCTTCTTACTTCAGCAACCATTCAACATTTAATGGACCATAAAACTAAAACACTTTGTCCATGAACAATAATGTTTTATTTGCCTCAGTACATTGAAATCTGTTGTTAGGAACTCATTTTGTACACTTGTTTAAGGTCGCCATCTTACTCCACCGTCCCTTTGCCACCATCAAACAGGTCGGGGATTTACCGGAGATTGAGCGCGGAGCCAGATCACGGTTCATCCAGCAGTTTTGTAATGTTTCCGCTATTGCGGGGTGTGTAGTTTCCCCGATCCAGAGAGAGAGAGAGTGAGATGATCACCATCAAGATCGCACTAAACAAAATGAAAAGCAAAAAGCACACTACCTAACGCCACATTGCGCTAACAAACAACAACAACGACAAAATCAACTTGGAGCGGATGATTGCGTTCGGGGGTCGTCGTTGTTGTTGTTGTTGTGGGGAGAAACAATACATGTACCGATGGTCAAACGGTAATCGCACTGACGTGTGTGCCGAGATATTGGGTTTGCTGAGGACGCGTAATGTTATGACATATTTCCGTCTTGCGGATAAGTTTGCTGTGTGATTGTGTTGGGGCTACAGGTTATGTTTTATGAGGGCTGTTAACCATTTTTTACGAATTTATTGCTCACCTGCTGCACTCAGCTCCCGTAAGTTAATTGATTAGTATGCACCGAAGGGGAGAGAGATGCCTAAAGGAAGTGCTGGAGTTAGCTCGCTGCGATGCATGGAGGCAGGCTCAAAGCGTTCATCAGAAAGCGATGGATTGTTTAAATATGATTGTCTTTTTTATGACATGTAAGGCCTGTGTAAAAGCAAAATACTGTTTCTTGGTGTGCTCCCCAAACAAGCTTCCTCTCCCTTTCACCGGCACACGAGGTTCTCCACCACGCTTACTTCACACTTGACATTTTGTGCCGTTCGCTGTTTGGGTTCGTCACGGGTTCGTGGCCTGTGACGCGAGTGACTGCTTCCCAGAAATTCCCAGCGCTCCTTCTTCTTCCTGTCCGGCGGCGGCAGCCCTTGTCTTGTGATTAACGATCAACCGATCGGGTCCCTGTGGGTGAACGATCAATCATTCGGCACGTCGTCACAAACCCGCTGATTTGCCGTTTTGTTTTTTGTTGGAGGTAGGGGGCAGTTTGGGGGAGAGTGCGAGATTGAAAGTTTCGGTACCCCGACTCATCTTCAAAATTATTTGTGTGTGTGTGCGCGGAAAATGTCAGATCGCTCCGAGGAGTTTGAAAGCCGCTTGGAATTCGCAAACCATAACTGGGGGAACGACTGCCGACGACTTCCCAGAGCGCAAGGGGCTGTAAAGTGAATCTAATCCTCGCTCACCTCACGCCGGAGTTTGCTGGAGTGTATGTTCGGAGCGTTCGGGAGAAAGGAAAAGCGCGTGTGTGTGTGCCTCTGGCCTGCTTGTTGGATGGTGGGATCTCGCCGTAACAGGTGAATGAAAATCGTTGACCTTTCGCTCGAACCTAGGTTTTGGGTGAATCTTCCTTTTTTTTTTGTTGCTCTCTGTATGTTTATGTTCAAGCCCCATTCGCTTAGCAGCTCGAGTGGAGTGGAGATCTTGAGATCTGGAGGATCAACAGAGAAGCTTAGGCAGCACGCACCACGCAAAGTTGATGTTGATGAATGTATAAATATTAATAGAAGACATAAATTAGATATTTGACTTTGCGTCTCTCGCTCGAAGCACAACACACAAATGAAGATGATGTGAATGGGTGTTAGTTCCCGCTGCTTCTGTGAGCGATACTGCTTGCGCGAACGCTTCGCTTGGGAACTTGCGAGCGAGCGGGTTACCCTTTTTACCTTTGACACTCGCCAAAACACCCCGCACGGAGCGCACGATTGAGTTCGTTTTTTGGCACGAAACCGCCGTCTGCTTGGAAATCCCCGTTCAAAGAACTGCCGCATCTGGTGGGAAAGCAGATGCCGCAAAAGCTCCAGCCAGATCTTGAGGTTTGATTTGTTAGGCGTGCGCATACCAACGGGTAGGAAAAAAGCAACACAGCAAAGCAGAGCAGACAGAACTGGGGCGGCTCTCCCGCGGCGGGCTGCGGGCTATATGGGCACGGTGGGAAGCAAATTAAGCCGCTGACGCTCTCTGGCTGCCTGGCTGAGCTTGGCCAAAAATGCTGTGCGAATTGTTCATGCGTTTCCGTTTGTTTTCCACACCCCATTCTCTACCCCCATTTTTTGCCCCGCAATCGACTGCCGCAGTAATTGGAAAAGGGCACACTAAGTTTTCCACCGGCGGCTTTCGGGAGTTCTTCTTCCACGGCAGCTTCTGCTGTTACTTCTACCTTGCTGCTGCTGCTGCTGCTTACACTTTCGCAACCACCGAGCAAGCGATTCATCATAGCCGGTGAGATGCAATCAACCTCTTTTTCGGCCACCAAATCGACCGACTAGATCCGGATCCGGAAGGGAAACACTGTAGCGACGCTTCCCATTCCAGCGGACACGCTCAGCACGCAAAAAGCGAACAGCCCCATATGGGATTTTCCGCCGAGGGATTTTTTGTGCGTCCAGCCAGCCAGCGAAATTGGGCAATTGCTCTCCACGGTTCATTCCAGGGCTTTTTGCAACCGTCCGTCACGCACGGTTGGAGGATGTTTTGCAAATTTTCGTCATACAGTTTTGGCAAAGCCCTCTCCAAAAATAGGAAACAGCAAGAAACGCAAAGTTAAATGAGTAAATACCGGTCCGCAAAACCCGCTACTGCCAGATGACCGTCGAGAGCCCCTCTCGATGAGAACTTCAAACGGTGGCAAAGCGAGAAACTGTGCTTCCTTTTGCCCTCGAAACGCTCCAGAGAGGTTTTTGGATGCTACTTAGCGAGCATGATTGATTTAACATCACATACATTTACGCACAAAACGGGAATTTACATACAAATTTGAATTTAAATACAAAACTGTAACACGTGTGATGGAGCGCATTAGAATTAGGAGGAGTGAGAATGAGACAATGGAGACCCATTTCGATCCATATGTGTGTGTGTTAATTTCCCACAGAATAGCCCAGAAAATTGGGACTGTTAATGGTCTCCGGCACACGTTTGGAGCTGTGTGTCCGCACCATTAACAAAACATGGGATTTTGATGATGATTGTGTTTTTTTATTCTCTTCCCCCTGTATGTGTATGTGTCGGCGACCTTCAGAATTCTATTAGGTGACATCTATTGTTACGAATAATTCGTCGACGTTGTGGCGCAAAATCACCGACCGGAAGGTGAGAGTGCCCAATTTCCATTTGCCCGGGTGCTCAAGGTGATAGAGTGTGGCGTGGGGCTTTCAATGTAACGCGGAGGGCTGGCAAGTATTAATTCACTTTCGTAGCACTTTCTCACGGGACTTATTGTTGTAACCTTCTGCTGTGTTGCAATAAATTTACCCTTGTATACGGAGTCTTGTTTGTGTTTGGCAATCTTCTGGAGTTGCACAAATTGAAGAGCACGCAGAAGAGGGCAACAGGAAATTTTCTTGCCCCGTGAAGTACCCCATCGTTATCCGCCTGTCATGTAATCGAAAGATAGAGAGAGAGAGAGGCCCTCGAGAGGCTTACCACATACTAGTAGGCTGATAAACGCGTTGACTTGCTGGAACGTAGGGCTTCTACAACGCGATCGTTCAAACCATTGGGGATCTCTGGATATCTGTCGCCTCTTAACCGGTAATTAAAGCAGACGCAGGAGATCCCTCTTTGTGGAGCGGATGACATGGAGCTCTCCTGTTTCCTTGCCAGCATCCGTCGACCATCCATAATTAGGTATCACGGGGAGAAAGATGTTGGAGCCAGTTACTGGACAGGGTCAATCTTCGCTGGGAGTGCGTCCGTTGCGTCGAATTTGTCCCAACGCCGCAGACACGCTGATGTCTTGATCTCCTTGGCCGATGTACCAGATCCTGACCCGGAGAACATATCATAATGATAAAACGCGCGGTGCACAGCGTCACAGCACGCGTACGCGTATGTGTCGTCCTTCGTCCGAACCTACCTAATAATAAATCCACACACATGCATCTTCACGTGATGACCCTCTAGTAGGTCCCGTGCAGCGAAAAAAAAAAACGACCAAGTTAATGCACTCGACTTCTCGTCTTCTTATCCCCGAAAACCAGTTCCAGCTCCAGTTGGGGAGCTGTAGCAGAAAAAGAAGGCAAAAGTGGCTAAAAGCCGGCCGGCAGACCGATGATCATCGTCGTTCCAGGGAGGAGGCACGTGTGTAGCGTCCAGGTCACAACCTCTCTGCTGGATGTGGTATTAAATTTACATTATATCACCCAGCCCCCGGGGTTTGCGAGGTCATTTGAAGATTGTTGTTGTGTCCCTGTTTTGCGTTCCACCAAGGTGCGGTGCATTCCTTTTTTTCTGGGAGGGGCTGGTGTTGCGGCAGGAGAACGTGTGCGCAGTACGCAGAGCTGGTTGACCTCGAAATTGTTTTCATTCTACGTTTGGGTATCGAAAACGCATGTTTTACCGGCAGATTTTCAGGCCACTTCACGCGGTTTTCCCCTCCCTTGGAGCAGGTCGTCGCCAAACTACAGCAAACAGAATAGGTCCATCGAAGCGAAATTGAACGATGCGCAGTTTGAGTGATAACGTTCCGGAACGCCGTGAGAAGCGTGCACATGGGTCACTTTCCGGGGGGGTAATGAAGCATGCATTCGCGGCCGTTTCCCTCAGGGGTAGGTGAGGTCGGTAGTGGTTGCGAGATGGCAGACAGCGCTTTATCATTGTACGCGGCTGCCCACTGACAGACCCAGCCGATGTACGCGCTGATGAGCTATCAATTAGTGTTTTGAAAAACGTCCGCGGGTCGTCAGGTACGGGCGAGATCGTTTCAAATTTTATCGTCATGCGGGAAGCGGAAGGGAGTAAAACACAACTCCACAGATGGTTGTGGTTGGGGGGAGAAGTCGTCTTCAAAACTTTCAATTAATTGATAACGCACAACCACCCAACCACCCAGCGGGACAACATCAAAGAGGAGTGGACCATCATCTTTGGGCGACTTCCCGCAGGATGGTGAAGTACATGCAGCGGTATCTTCGGAGAAGCGTCTCCCTCTTCCTCGATGGCCAACGATAAATGACAATGTTATGTCACTGATAAGAATGGCACTGAATACTGAGGGCAGGGGCTAGGGTGGTTGCAGTGGACAACACCTCTCATGGTAGGGTTGGATAGGCTTTTCGCAATCAACGCCGTCACGTCAAGGTTCGTCGTCTGCGCCGCGCCAATCGATCGATCAAATCGGTAGAGATCGCAAGTGCTGATCTGATTCCGACTGAAAAGTGAACTGGATGACTTCATTGCTCGAGATCCGGTATTTGTGTCTAGGCTTTGGCATGTATTGCCTTTAGTTTGGACATTTTGAAACATTACTTAAGGAAATAGGTCTGAACAGGGACTTTCGGTCCGGTAAGATGCGTGGGAAAGCCCTCGGCAGGACAGACTCGTGACAAAAGATTTTATGTTCAAATTATCTCGACAGACAAATCCAAACACTGTTGAACTGTCAACGCGTTGTGGTTGTAAATTCCAGGGCTCCGAAATTGAAGTTTTTGTGAAAGCGAAAGTGTTCTGAAAAAGGTCGCTAAAGGTCCCGGTGGTCGTGATTGAAAGATAAACGACTTGTTGGTTGTTTCATTTTCAGTTTTTTTTTTTGCAAACTTAAACCAAATCTTCCAGTTGGAAAGAAAAACGACGCTCCAAACTAATCGACCTTAATTTCAGGCAGTCTGGCAGCTTTTTGCTTTGCCCCAGCTGGATGGGATCGCCACTGGAATTGGAGTGCGTGACGATGGGACGTACGTCCCGGGCGACAAAACCCCAAAGCAAACGTGCCCGTTCGCGGGACGGCATAGTCAGGCATAACGACCTATACACCTCAGCAATTCCAGCCGATAAGGCAAAACAGAACGGTACCCTCGGTGTCGAAAAGTGCAAATTATGCGTGTGAAAGAAGCCATTCCGGGTCAGGCCGAGGAGGGAAGGTTGCCTACGTGTCAACAGGTTGTGTCGCGAGCGGGCAGAAGCAACAAAACATAAAGAAAAACGCCACCATTTTGCACCAGACGGGAAAATTCATCGTAAAACGGTGAGACGTGCGGCAATGTGCAAACATCCGACAGGCTTTGACCGCGGTGGACAATTTGTTTCTGCTCGGAGCGTTTGTTTGCTGGCTATAGAGCACAACACATAATGGTAAAGCGAGCACTCTGGCCACGGCAATCGTTAATGGTGGCCCTGCTGGAAAGCATCCAAATTAAGGAATGGATGCTTGGATAACTCTCACTCCGCAGCAGAACACGCTCACCGGGCGTTGCGTCATCCGACCGCATCTATCCGACGACAAACAAACACAATCGAACGCTTTCGCAGGTGATTCGCGTTGCGCGGAGCAACTGGTGCAATCAGGCGCCGCGTGATGGACGCCAGAGCACCGAGCAAGCGTCTAAGACACAGCAGACGAGCCTTGCGACTGTGGACGACCAACCTGTGTGTGTCACGGTGACGTGCCGGCTGGGATTGCACCAACACCGTCGGAAGATCACGGGATACAACAAAGTGACAGCTCGACAGTCACGATCGGTTCGGCTGGCTGCATTCCGGGTCACCGCAGACACAAGAACCGAGCATGTCGCAGGATGGGCGCGCGATGGTTGGGAGAGCATTTGTCGTTTGGTGGACGATTCTTTTCCTACTTTCGCTTGCCGCAAATCGATCGATTATTATGCCGTAACGCCAAAGGTGTGCAGGCTTGCAGACCTATTTGGAGGGACAGTTAATGGAGTACGAATGGAGAACAAGACCTTACGACACATTTGAGTGGCGTGAAGATGTCTTTTGTTTTGTAACGAATTTCTAGGGACATCGCTCTTGAAGGTTGTTTTGCAAGTTTGCCAAAATTTGATTTAGTTTTGAATTCGCATTGGATTTGGTTGGAGCTCGCCATTCGCAATGAAATTCAAAAACGCAAACTTGAATCTTGAAATTCAAAAACGCATTAGGTGCATTAGAATTGCTTGAATAATACCAAGAATGAAGCAGTAATGAGAGATGCTACTTACATCTTAAACCTCATCTAGCACGTCCGAATCTATCCCGAAATGTTTGCAGCTGGCTCTCTTGTTCAAGCAATGAAAAGAAAGCCTTTTCCAGTGAGCAAACAGCAAAAACTGACCGGTAGAGCCTCTAATTGGTACCTTGCGTGGAGGTTTTCATTCTGCTAGACGCGCGCTGTAGAGTTCAGCAGAACATCGGGGCCTTTAAACTTGCTCTGCGCTGGCTCGAATCGATCACCGAAACGTCTTCATATACGCCTTCCCGCCAGTCGACGAGGCAGGCTAGAAACCATTTTCGGTCTGGTCATCGATCCCGGCTCGCGATCGTACGCTATGCGTTAACGATCATCCTCTACCGGCCAGGGAGGAGGTGATACGGTTCCGTAAGCCGCAAAACTCAGCTACCCGGTACGGTATGGCCAAGGGAGTAGCCGATGAAGGTAATAACACCAATTAGAAGTTATCTTTCCGAACAGCAAAACACACGCAGGTTCTGACCCGCTTCGCTGAGCGGCTGTTGTTGATCCAGGCTGCTCTCTCTCTGGGTTTCCCTGGGTGCCAGTGCCGGTGCCTTCTTTTTGTTGTGTGTGTGTGTGTCTGCATGTGCCGGGCTATGTGTGTAGTCTATGTGTAAATGGCCTCACCCTTGGAAAACGGGCTGCGCTAAAAGCTGCAGTGGGCCGGTAGGTAAATGAAAATAAATAAACAAAGTATTAACACCTTCTCGGGGGGATATTATTGGTTTCCTCGAACTGAACTGTAAGGTGTTGTAGGACAAGAGGCACATCACTAGAAAAAAACCTTACTAGAAGAATAAATCTGAACAGAAGGCTATAATCGGAAGGCCTTAAACGCCCATTAAACGCTTTGCTACGGTTCGTTAGATATATTAAACAATTACTGTGCATTAGTAGCAAAAGGTTTGTTGTTTCTTTGCGTAGAGAACAAAAAAAAAAACAGGACTCCTGAAAGCTATTTTTCGTTTCCACCTTTCCGAGCTCTCAGACCCATAGTGCACCATGGAGTCTGAACCCCAGCCACGAGGCTCTAACGAATGGTTAAGTTACACAACATTGCACCGCAGTCCAGCGGTCCTTATCAGCTCCGGTGTAACGAAAGCTGAGCGTTTTTTTCTTCTTTTTGCTTTGCCTTTTGATCAGCGTCAAATTAGATTTGGAGATGTAAGTGCATGGTAGTGTGCGGTTTCAATCCCCCCGGCGACACACAAATCATGTTGCAACGCGAGCAGAACGAAACATCCGATCCGGAGGTTAATTAGGTGCAGCTCTAACCCTCCATGTGTGTGGGTGTAGGGGGTGTTTTATTCGCCGTCTCAAGGTCTCCTCGCGCGAGAACACACCGCGAGAAGGTGTACAGTTTAGAGCGTGTCTTGTGATTAGATTGTGCTCCTTGGGTTTTTCTTTTCGAGAACAGGGGTACAGTGCAGCAGAGGAAGTGGGCGACCGTTGACCGATTAAGTTAATCAATCTTTCCTCCTCTCCCAGTGGTATAGAGCAATGGGTGGCATAGGAAGAATTCTCTTTTACCTTTCGGAAAGATGGAAAGTCGCACTCTGTAGCTTATCGCCCCGAGGCGATCGGTACGTCTCTACGTGCGTGTGTGTGTGTGCTTGCCTGTGGCCTTGCACTTGCAAACGGTCACCAGCGGGCAGCTCACCAAAACCAGGTCCAATTGGCCTTTCGGTGCAGCATTTCACCTTGCTCTGATGCATGACTGGGACGGGATTGGACTTGGAAGCAGTAAAAGGCTGGTGCTGCGGTGCTCCCCGGCCAGGAGAAAGGTTTACAGTCACAGCGAGACTACGCGCGCGTGTGTGATTGGGGTCTCGACGTTGGTTGGCATTTTCTCAGAGTGAAAGACCCCACGAGGTTGATGGCTCATTTGAGGTGTGTTGAATTATTCATTTCGCTAAAGGTGCGGGGAGTAGCGATACGCGGCAAGGCCGCGAAAGATTTACCATGCTTCTTCTCCTCCCCGTGACTGGGGAGGTTTAGCTGAAAGCATGTGTGAAATTGTGTATTTTTGGAATGCTGCACACTCTTGTGAGTGCGCTCCAATCCAATCGCTTTCGGAGTGCGGGCTGGAATTGAACTGTTGCAACACTGTTGCAGCGGCGATGGCATTTTCATCCAAATCGTGCCGATCTTTCTCCTCTTCCACGTGGGCCCTAGATTTTGCTGTGTATTGGAGACTACAGCGAGTGAGAGCAAAAGAGAGACCCGAAAGGCCTCCCCACTTGTTTTACATCCTTCTCCAGAGGTGACTAGGCTCAGATAACCTTAGTTACCGGGGCGCACTACGCGCACACCAAACCGCTGCAATGTACGCGGCACAAGGCACAAGTGGATGAAGCCACCGCGTGGAATGAACACGGGCACCGGCAAAGACAGCACAAGACGACACATCCGGGCCAAGAAGAAATGCTGCAAGGGCGGGGAGGCATCGCAAGAGCAGTGCGCAGTGGGATTGTTTGGCATTCAAGTGGGTTTGTGGCCTTTACTAGCTGTAACATCGTAGGAAGGTAGCAAAAAAGCTCTTCTCTCCCTTAGAGCGACCATGCATGTGTGGTTGTGTTTTTCTTCCCCTCTCCGCTTCGAAACGGAAGCAAAAATCCCCTCCACTTCAAACGGCCAAACAAAAACAAAACACACCCGGGGCCGTAGGGGCGGCAGCAATTCTTCACCTGACCGACCGGGCCGGCCCCCAAAAGAAGAAATATCCGGTGAAATGTATTCCGTGATCTCCGTGCTGCGCTTGTTTCTCACCTGACGATAGAAAGTACTTTCGTTTACTTTCGCAAAACCGATGGTGCGCGAACGATTTATCAACCTTCCATTTGCTATCCATTGCAGAAACAAAAAAAATGGGGACAGTAAGGGTTTGGACGAAGGTTGGAAGTTTGGTGGAGATCTGTTTTGGAAATTGGAAGACTCCTTGTGGTATCTTTCGTTCGACAGGCTTTACTTTGGATGAAGATGTCGCACCAGAAGCGGTTGAGTTATATGATAGGAGCTTAGAAATAAAGGAGGATCTCCTGAAGTAATCGCTTCAGTTCATTAGGCAAAGGCAAGCACCTTCTTAACCACGCAGGGACCCTCGCACAGGAAGCCCACCTTATGTAAGCGTTCGAACCGGAACCTCACACACGGGCTCGGTCTTCCAGCGCGATCGAGGGAAAAAAGCTTGTGGGATTTACATAAATACACAAGAATATTATCTTACAGTGTGCGCATAATCGGCACCAACCCTTTCCACTTCCCATCCGAACATCCCGATCGCGTTGAAGAAGGAGAAGCATATAAGGCGCAGTACAACAAAAAACTGAGGAGAAAAAAAACGGCTGGAGAAGAATGTTGCTTGTTAATTTATGTTAAAGATTCTTCTCTTGTGTGCGCTCGCTCTCTTCGCCGTATCTTCGCCGCATGTCTGGTGGTGGTGGCCTGTGGCCGTGAGGCTAGATGTGGCTAGAGGCGCCCCGTACGTAGCCCGATCCCGATCGTTAATTTTTCCGATTCGCTTCACAGCATAATCTCTCCCTGCGTCGTCGCTTCCCTCCCTGTTCCTGCACATCACAGTGCCGGCGGATGCACCACCGAGCCGGCGAGATGCGCGTGCAGCAGGTTGTAGGCTTGGGGAACGCTGTTTAGGTTCCCTTTGCACGATAGCAATCTTAATCGCATACTTGAGCAGCAGTTCGGAATCAGTGTTCGGGGAGGGTTTGAAGCGTTGTCGCTGTGTGTATGTGTGTTTTGGTTCTTCCCACTGCTCAAGTCGATCGATTCCCACCTACCCAAGAACTGGGCGACGAACCAGTCTATCAATTTGTCAAGATCTCGATCGATAATGGAACGCTGGCGAACACTAGTTGTCTGTTTTGTCAGTACACGCGGTGCATAAATAGTGAGTGTGTTGCGCGTTTGCTTTTAAATTAATTATTTACTTTTACTAGCACTCTTGTTACCTCTTATCAATATATTATCGGCGTTCGGTCCGGGAGTGAGAAGTCCGGTCCAGTTTTCTCCCTGAACGTCATGTTTAGAGGACCTTGGGACATCCAGCACACGTAACGAGCTGCTAATTGTGAAATTAATTACCACATTACACCAGCCAGAGCACATCACAGCACAATCTGCCCCGTCCTGCTCCAAGACCAGTTCTTGGCGTAAGAAGTTTTCAAACACGATGTGACTGGTTTTTGGGCCTCCACCTCCGAAAAAAATATATGTCCAACACGTCCCACTAGCTGCCGCTGTTCCGTAGGACACCCAGGGGGGGATGGACCTCCGACCGATAGGAATATTTATTTATTCAAATCAAGAATTTGTGTGCCTCTGAAGTTCCCCTCGCCGTCGGAGCATCGTCTGGACAGGTGCTGGAATGGAATGTACAAGCTGCTGTACCGGAGGATGCGCGGCATGGGATATTGATTATGACAGCCGAGCAGAACAAGAAAACCTGTGCGGCTCTATAGGGCCTCCGCGCATCGGACCTTAATAGAGATTATCATATCGTTGCGCTTCTTTCTGATTTGTGCCTATCGTCGTTTTGCCTTTGCGGTCGTATGCTATCCCTTAGGAGGCGGCGGCTTAGAGGAGTTGAGCGTTCCGAGCGGGCACACTATCGGGCTGTAGGTTAGGCTGTAGAGGGTTTCGGGCTATTTGGGATGCCTCCAGCGGTTCCGCTTGTTGCAGCAACCGTCAGCATCATTAGTGATATCATCAATGATATGGAACCGGTTTTCTTCTTGCGTTTGCTTCCGACAACTACCGGGAGTGAAGACCCTACAGGGGTGAGCTGTATTTTTTTTTTGTTGTCCATGAAAACCGCGGCGTTGGCCCAGCGGGGATTAGGTGAACCTAGCTGGTTGTATAAAGTCTTGAATTCTTGCATCCTAACACTTCAGGAATGCAGCTACAGTAGAGTTCCAGGAGAGTTTTTTTTTTGCAACCTGTTGCATCTTGGCATCTTCTCCAATCGCCCTATACTCCACAATATCCCACACTTCCATGGAAGCGGATCTTTCTTAGCAGATCTTCATTGGTTCTGGGAAAAAAACTTCAAGCTTCGTATAGCTCCATTCACGCTTCTCCCAGTACTGCATGAGTACGGAAATTTGATCAATACCTTGCGGAATCGTGTTTCACGATTTAGAAAATCCTCCAGCAAACTTCTCGCACCTTTCCGTTACGAACCGCTAACTACGTGATCGATCGAACGAGTGTGTGTGTGTGTGTGTGTATATGTGTGTGCAAATTTAGTGAAAAACTGATTCGATATCTACATCGTTTTGTACCGTCCCACTGGGCGAATTCCCAGGAACAGGCTCCATGGGCTCCATGACTAAACGCTACCGGCGGGTCCTCCTTCTCCAGAGGCCCTAAATTTCGTACATGCATCCGTTCCGCTCGTGTCGAATTAACGAGGGAGCAACCGTTTGATCTATCGACCTACATGGTCGACCTGCATCGCTTCTGCTTCTGCCCCCGCTGGCGGAGAGTTCGAAGGCTTATATGGGTGATTAATTTCCTTTCTCTCGCCTCACTGCACCATTCCAAGAGGAACCGTCCGATCAGGGGATTTAACCGAAAAGGGTGTATCAATTTCAACAGCGGTTTTTTTGTGTTTATGTCGCTGGTTCATTGCTGGGTGTTCGGGAAGGGATGGATACCTTTGTTTTGGGTGTTTCCTGGGCAGAAAGAAGTTGGATTTTAGATCCCCGTATCATGCGCCCGTTGGAACGCATACCCTTCGAAGGTGTAGTAATCTGTCACCCAGAGGAATACAGAGAGAGAGAGAGAAAGAGCGAGAGAGAGAGAGAGATAGATAGATAGAGAGAGAGAGAGAACCCAAAGAAAAGGTCGCACCCGTAGCCACCGGTAGGTCATAAATCAGCTGCTCGTGAGGCATTTCCGAAAGCCATTCTATGCCACTGGGGGTGTGTGGCGAGAACGTTGATTCCCGTTGGTGCCTGGCTGTGTGTGTCATCCGTCCCGCAGCAAGTGGGATCTTAATGTGGTGTGATCGTCGGCTTAATTATCCAGCGTCTCCCAGCGTACGAAACGCACACGCGGAAGTGTTGAAGATTTATCTTGCATTTTCGCTGCGTTTAACACGGCGATGGGGTTTTAAGTGAATTATAAGGATTTGATGAACGGCCTAGCGAGCGATCAGTGCTGTTGGCACGTTCGAACCTTTAACGGTACATTATAGACGCAGCCCGATAAACGCTGCTGATGACAGTTATCATCGCTGCGCTCGTGGAGGACTGTACAATTACACCCGATCGCGAGCAAACTTCCTCGGGGAGTTTCCGGAGGAACAAGATCAATGGGCCCAGTTTTTGCTACACTTTCCCCCGATGTGTGTGTGTGTGAGTGTACGCTGTGTGGATGTGTAAATTATGTGCCCTCCCCCACCACCATCGCAAGAGTTTGAAAATACCACGGAGCAACGAGTCATCATCGCTAAATGCCACAGCGGTGATGATGGTACCAGGAAAAAGGAGTACATCAAGATCGAGCAGCACGGGCGCATCTTCGCCCTCGGCTGGGATGGCATCATCTCGGTGTGCCTAATGGATTTTATTAGACAAGCGCACAAGAAGATCAACAACGAACCGAAAGGGACAGCAGCAGCAGCATACATAAACCCGCCGGGGGGATGACGTGCCATGCAAAATACCGGTATTTTCACCGGTTGACTATGGTTACGGCATCCGCCTGGGTCTTGGAGTGGTCGCGCGTCGGCCGCAATAAAGCGCAGACCGGATTGTTCATCCCTACCTGCGCCGGAGGAGGCCTTTGCGCACGACAAAATGCACGACGGCCGTCGAAATGCCGTGTCTTTTGCAAAGGTAACCCAATAAACATTAGCGATCCCCTGTCCGGATCTCCGGACCCCTTCCTCGGGGTGGACTATTCGGCGGTGACCTGGCACCGTGGCTGCTGCCTCGACAGACTTACTGTCGGCGTCGTCGTTGTCGTTGTCGCCGTCGGTCTCGTGGGAAGTATGTTGAGAGGCATCGAAGTGACCTTCATTCCGCAAAGCACACCGGTTCAATATCTCGTCGTTTCGTCGTGCAGCCAGGGGTTTGGCACTGGCTAATGGATTAGACGTGTGCTTCTGTCTGTTGTTCTTGCTGTCTGCGCGCACGCGCAGAAAAGTGTAAAATCCCCCCTGGAAAAAGCGGAACAGCAGAAGGAAAGTGTTGCGGTGAGTAGGATATTAAAAAATACCGCTTTATTGCCGAGGTCGAGAGAGTCGTCCTGAGCGGCTCGGCTGGTTCTGCCACACTAAGTGGAAACTGGTTACCATAAATCACCGTCAAGACCTCGGACCCGCTAAACGGATTGGCTAAATGATTCAATTAATAAAAGCTCGAAGCTGAAATGAATCATGGCGCTGCTGCAGGGGGAATTATAGGTCCTCATTGCATATTGGAAGTATCTTCGAGGTATCTTCTGAAGAACCCTTACGACACACGCGCGATTATTGTTCGGCACGATCTGGCCCCCTTTCAAATTGATGTCGATCGGGCAGCAGCTATAAGAGATGTTGGTTTTTCTAGTGCACACGGTGCATTGCAACAACTCGCGTTAACCTCTTCGATCATACGTCCTAAGAGGGCGCTTGTTAGGCTCGATGTCCATCAATCATGGCTCGGAGACGAAGACTTCGCTGATGTTGTGTTGTGTGCGTTGCTTCTTCATAAATCATATCTACCACATTAACCATGTCATGTGAGTGCTCGCACGTGTGTGTGTGTGTGTGTGTGTGTGTGTGTGTGTGTGTGTGTGTGTGTGTGTGTGTGTGTGTGTGTGTGTGTGTGTGTGTGTGTGTGTGTGTGTGTGTTTGTATGTGTGTGTGTGTGTGTGTGTGTGTGTGTGTGTGTGTGTGTGTGTGTGTGTGTGTGTGTGTGTGTGTGTGTGTGTGTGTGTGTGTGTGTGTGTGTGTGTGTGTGTGTGTGTGTGTGTGTGTGTGTGTGTGTGTGTGTGTGTGTGTGTGTGTATGTGTGTGTGTGTGTGTGTGTGTGTGTGTGTGCTCTTTGCGATCACTCACTGCGCATCAACCTGCAGGTAAGCGGCGAACCCGTTGCAAAAGAGGCATCCGTAACATTTTGAAGTCTGGCGCTTCTCGTGGTCTTCGATTGGCTAATTGGCGCAGATTAGAAGCGCAAGCGTATTAATCATCTCTCCCTCCCTCTGTCTCTCTTTCTCGCTCCCTCTAAAGGCGAACAATGAGAAAGGGCAAGGAATGCGGGTGTGCAGCTAATTGGTATGAACCCGTGGGAGGTGGCCGGCTGACCGACCAGTGATGGTTCGCTGACCAGTGGCTGCGGCGGCGGTTTTCCTGTGCCTTCCGGGGGCACCGCTGCCCTCCAGTGTCGGTTGCACCTTTCGTTAACCTTTCCTCTGCCCTTTGCGGAAGGCTTCGGACCGAGTTTTGATATTTAATTCCTCGCACTCCAACCGCTAATGCTGTTTAATGTTGGTGGCCCCGATTTGATTTTTTTTTTTTTGCGAAAAGGACAGCCACCTCAGCAAGCCAATATGTTCTGGGCGAAATGTCAAACGAATTAGCCCGGGCTGGAATGTCTTGAATGAACTGTCGTTTTATTGGGTCGGTTTATATACGGCTTTCGGTGGTGGCTCGACCGGTGTGGATTTTTATGAGTCGTGGTAAAACACTTGCTGTCGAAGCGTCTCCAGCGTGGCATATGCAGCGTTTCTAATGCACCGCTGCCGCTGAGACAGCAGTTTGGCGTGTGCTGTGCACTGGCTGCAGGTTCGCGTGTGCCGATTAGCCAGTCTAGACGGCCGAATGCATCGTGGTGGCGTTAAAAGGTAAAGGTAAAGGTGTGGGGCCTTATCATGGTGGAGCGTTTTTATGTGCTCTGATTGACGATCGCAATATGCATAACATCAAAATGACAACGCGAGTGAGACGTACCGGCAAGGCATCGACAAGCCAGGACATAAACACACCCTTCCCAGACACTCATGACGCCCACGGGAGCTGACAACTATCCGGCTGTCTGTCTTCCTCTTTTTTCCTCCTCCCGAAAGCGAAGTCATTTGTCGCCGTTACATACAATTAGCTGGGACTTACGCCTGTCGGCACGCTATGAAGTGTCTGCAAGACAGGCTAGAAGACATTCCTTTCGCGCGGGACACCCTTTCCATTTGACGCGCGCTGCGCTTGACGCGATGACGATCGATCGCGTGAGTGTGCATAAATTACCTCCCAGGCGGTTCGTCGCCTGCTGCTGCTGCTGCTGTTCCCGTATCGATCGGATCCTGCAAACGAATGCCAATAGATCGAATCCCGTTCGATCGCAAAACTGGTTGAACTTTGCAAAACACACAAACACACACACATTCAATGCTGGGGAAATACTCAAGGTGTGCGGAATTTTGGAAATGTCAGATGCAAATGTGACCTGCAGTGTGAGGGTCTACAACTGTGTGTTTTATTTAGTAGCTTTTGGGCGAAATCCTTTGCAGACTTAACAAGCTGGTAAACATGGTTTGCCCTCCGGGGAAGAAGGCGCTGGTTTCGGTATGCACGCTGCGCCACAACATGTAGGATGTACGCCGCACATAGTGAAGGTTATCTTTTGTGTCTGGGCGTTGCATTGTGGAGTTGGTGCAGGAAATAGAGCCTCCGGTAGTTTTGGGGTGGTGTTCCAATGCTTGGAACCAAGCTCATGCAATTGCTGCACCGTTTCCGGGTACTGTTGGTGGTGGTGACCCTGCAACATTGTCTGTGTCTCAACAAGGTCGACGGGTATAGTGGAACCGACAAATTAGGTTAGGGGCGGCATAGAAAGCGGCATATGACGCGTGATTTTGCAAAACAGAAGGAATAGAGCAAACTGGATTAGGTTGAGCCTCTCTTTGTAGCTACAATATTGAATCAGAAAAGCTTTTTTGGAAGGAATTCCTTATCTTTCAGTGCTACTGAGATCCAATCGGCTCTATTTTCCCTGCTCCGAATATCTCATGCGCTCTCTCATCGAAAAACAATAGACATCTCTCATCGTGCGTGATCACACTTCCTCAGCAATGGCGTGTCAAACGCGCAAGTGCCGTCGGCTCGCTCAGATTTTCGTAGACGACCTACATGGAAAACCTGGAGTAGCAACCAGGGTGGTGATGATGGCGTCCCAGTAGCCCGCAGTTCTCATAAAAAAGACCGAACGGCATGAAAATCCAATAAAACCATCTCTCCTCCTCCTACCCAAGGGTGGTGGCTTGCTGCGGTTGTGTGTAATGCCGGTGTTGTTTCTCACGCTTCAACAACAAAACCGAAAAACTGCAGTTAACCTCGCAGGCGAATTATGGCGGCCCCGGCACGACGCGCTTGAAGAGAGCGGAATAGAGGAGCTTTTTTTTTCTTTTTTTCTTGTTTTAGGGCACACGGTCATACACACCGATGTGGGGTTGCATATTCCAAAACTCTCGAGACGCACCCGTGGGGAAGAGTTTTGCTCTCAGCCATCTCGGACCGGCTCCGGGAGCTGCGGGAAGGCACCGGCGGTCCCGGAGGGCTTCCAGATTGGACATGCAAACTTCTGGCCACCACGGAGCAATTCACGTGCGCGCGCGGCACTCGGCTAGACTTGTGAATGAATATTCATTCGCCCGGGCAAGCTTCTCGCTTTCTCATCGACGCCCTGGGGCTGCCAGAGAGCACGTCCCTTTTCCGGTGCTTGGCGGTGCTTGGGTATAGTTCGGGGAACGCATGTCTCGTGCCCTCCTTCCTTTGCGCTGCTCCGATTTGCGTTCGGAGCTATTTTGTTGTTTTTTTTTATCTAAACTTTTCGTGTCGTATTAAATCACATTTTTTGCTGTGCTGTAGTGCGCTCTATTTTTAATCTCGGCAAAGCGGACTATCTCAATTCGCCACTAATTGTTTGAACCCTCAATTTGTCCCCTTCGCTTCGCTTGGTTTCTAGCGCTCGTCGAACACGCGCTGATGCTTTCCTGGAAGGGCAGCACCGTCCGGTGTGCATTAATGCTATGCAAATTGTGGTATGCTATTTGCCTGTTTTTGTGTGTGTGTGTGTGTGCGATGTCTTGGACGGCTTGTGAGCAGCGACAAGCGACATGAGACTTCTTCACAGCAAAACGGTACCTTTTGGCGAGCCGTAACGGAGAAGACAAGGTGTGAAAAGTGAAGACCGAACGACGACACAGCGAGAGAGAGAGATAGCGAAGAGCAGATCAATTCTTCACCAGTTTGTCGTCTATTCAAAGCCTATGAGCTTGGTTTTGCATATGCAATGTAACAAGGGGCAAGAAGCATTGGCGAATCCCTCGTTTGGTGCCTCAGAAGACTGCGACTGCTCGGTTGCACGACGCTGGTCGACCTGGTGAAGGACCGACGGCGACGGCTTCCACAGGTGTGTTTGGTTCCCTCGACGGACCTGCGCGCAAAAGAACTTTCTTCCACACGACGCGCAGGGAGGTGTGACGGCGAAAGAATGCCCTCCCATGGGACGCAACGGAATGTAAAGAAGATTTTATTGCTATTTGATAGCCAGCCGCGTTGCGGTATGCATCGATGATCAGGTCTCCCAAGGAAGATGGGGGTGATCGATCAGGTGTATGCGTGTATTATATGGTAGAATCGTGGAGTGAATTGTTTAACCACACGATCACCGTTGAACCAGATTTGCTGCACGTTTCGTGAGGAGCCAGCGTGGTGCAGTGTCCCATCTGTAACTGGCAATGCTCGTTTGTACGAGAATGTTAATTAATTGAGGCGATGTTGAGCCTGGGAAAGAACAAAAAAAAAAGCGATTGATCAACAACAAAATCCACCTGTGCGTGCATGTGATGGAATGTATTTGAGAAGGAGCGACGAGACAGAAATGTACACTACACTAACGGGTTTTAACCCCCGAAACGAACGGCATTTTAAAGTGTCTCTGGTAATGATCGGTTCGAAACAGCATTTGAATGGAATAGAAAAGGCATTTCACTCTTTCCGTTTGTCATCTAGATCTTCGCTTTAATTGGTCTCGATGGAGGGTTTTGATTCAGTGGCGTCGCGCCTTTTGCTCGTCATCTTTCTTTCTGATCGAGTGAGATAAAATCAAACCGGTGCACTGCTCGTTTTGGGGCTTTTTTCTTTTAGTCTTTTCTCCCATTCTCCCCCAAGCCCTCAGTTTTCCACGATCGAGCAAGTGAGAAAGTTAAACAGTTGAACAAGCAGCAGCCACACTGAAACATGAAATGAAACAATTTCCTCTGCCCTCAAATTAGGCACCGGGGACGCGCGGGAACAATAGTGGCTGAGAGCCTGTTTCGTTTACTTTGCTCCTAAACTAATTTTCCTTCAGTTTCTCACTCTTTATTAATATTGTGTTTTTTTATTATTATTATTTCCTTCTCCTCTCCCGCAGGTAAGTGTGGCGCTTGATGAGAAATGTGCGGTAGACGATGCAGCAGTAGCACTACCAGGGAGGCAAGATGATCGCGCTGAATCATCATCGCTGAGACCGAAAATAGTTTTTGAATCTCGCGCTTTTTAGTGCGGGGTGAAGGTGAAATCTGGAACAGAATTGTAACTCTTACAAACGAGGTAGTACGATGGGGGTGATGAGATTTAGGGCACTGCCTTGTGCCCTTTGAAAGCCTCCATTCTCCCTCAACCCAACACAGCTTTCGATGTCATCCCGTGTGGTTGTTGGCATGTTGTGAGTAATTATAATAAGATTGTTTTGTTTTATTATTATTATTTTAAGGTTTTTGGTAGTGCACAGCGTGGCAAAGCGATTGCGGGTTGGGGGAAGAAGCAAGCGAAAGAAGAGGCAAACACATTTCCGAGTTATGTAGTTTTTTCGTGTCGCGATGTTACCAATTTCGTAATTGAATTAACTGCAGCACAACCGCTCGGGGGAAGCCATCGTTTGGGCTTTTGTCCCGGAATGGGCTTCCGAGCCACCGACCGACCGTGCAGCGCCTGTGAATGTCGCCCGGGGTTACATAATTGAATTACAAGCGCAGCGTGGTTGCGCACACACTCACGTCAAACATTTTGGTGACGGATGCACGCTCTGCTCTCCGCTGCAATGCAATGGCGAGATTTTGAACCGCCACCGCCACCACTGCCAAGGGAAATTCACACGCGATGCGATGATTGCGATTGCGAATTTTCGTGTGCAACGTTTGGCATGTTTTTTTTTGTTTTTGTTTTTCGGATGACACTGTGTGGGTGAACCGCTGAGCCGGGATCAGTTCTCACGCTGGCGCGTCTCTAAGCTTTCGTCACGTTCGCGCACAAAGGGGAAGGAGAGGATCAAGCTGAGCTGTTTTATTGGTTCATTTCATTTTCTCACCGCAACTGCACACACACATTTGATAGAGTAGTGGGGTGTAGCAGCGGGTTTGTTTGTCATCAAACCGGGCAACAGCGCAGTTTGGCACGACACGATCGTGTGCAGGCATTGGAACAAATCGAACCCGATCGCTGCTTTTCGGTCAAATTTGCTGCACGATACAGTAACTATGGTGCTAAGGAGTCATAAAACAAGCACGCCGATGTATTGCACCACTGAAATCGTCCCCAAAACTGCGAATAGAATCCGATCCGGTGATCGGTCGAACGGTTGCGTGGTTCGTCGCTTGTATGATCGTAGAAGTCTTTCGTTAGTTCAACGCGTCGAAGCGTGCTGGTACCCGTAATAAATTTGCCTCTTTTTTTGCTGCCGTTTGGTTGGTTGGCGGCAATGGGTTGGAAATAACATCCAAATCCAGAACCGAATAGAACTGGATCCGGCGGGATCCGGGAGTTCAACGATCCCAAATCAATCCGTAACAGGGCACAACAGATATATACGCACACGTTGATGGCGATCGCGCACATGATCGAATCGAGTGTGACAACGGGGACGTTTCCTCAGGGTTGGGTTTTGGAATAGAGGAGAGATAGAGAGAGAGAAGAGAGAGAGAGAGAGAACGAGAAGAAGGAGAAATGCTAGCAGAAGCAAGAAAAAACAAAACAAAAAAAAACGCTACAAACCAAAGTGTCCAAATCCGGGCACGCCATGTTCGCCGCTGAAGATGGGGCTTTGAAGATGAAGAGGAGCCGGTTGTGCGGTGTGGATGTGGACTATTATCTAACTTCTCAAGTTCGTCATTCATTCGCTGCTTCGGTCCGTTTCGTTCATTCGCCCCGTTTTTGGGGGGTTGTTTTGGGGAGGCAAAGCTGAAAAAGCAAAAAAAAACACACACACACATACAGGTGAAGATGAACTCACAATACACACACAGATACAGAAATTTGGAAACAGCGATTGCATCTCTCGCTCTCTTTTACTTGCCGGTCGCTCGTTGCTCTTCCTCATCCAACCACGTGCGCATCCCCCGTCCACTGTAAGCGCCAAGGGGTCCATTTTCATCCACCCCTTTTCTCAAGTGCCCCACCACACCGGTACCTCCCCTCCTTTCGCTACTTGAATGATTTGATTTCTTGTTTATATTTTGTTTCGGTCTATTCCGGGGCGAACCGCTTGTTTTTTTTTTTTTTAGTAGGGGCCTGTAAACCCACTAGGTTCATTCACCTGTTTTCCGAAAGCTTGCCGTTTCGCCCATTTTTCCATTCTTCTCTGTTATTTGCCCTTCTCTTTTGCACGCCCTCTCTTCTCTCACTCTCTCTTTCTCGATGCACGAGCAGAAGCTTTTATTTTTGGAAGTCTTTTCTTCGAGTCTCCGCAACAGATTTTCTTTGGTAAATTTCTCGATTTGGCATGATTTTACTTCTTGCTCTCTTTCTATCTCTCTCTCTCTCTCTCTCTCTCTCTCTCTCTCTTTCTTTTGATGTCCAAAAATTGGGGTTGGTGTGTGAGGTTGGAATTTTTCTCCCATTTTTTTTTTCATTTTGACTTCATCGAGATGAAAAGGTTGTTGATTTTTTGTTTTGTTTTGCTGAAGCTTCTTTCAGTGGTTCTGCGCTTAGGTCAAACGCACTCGTTCGGTGCGGGTTCCTCTCATGCCTGCTTTTAGGGTTCGCCCTTCCTCCACCCATGTGCTGGTTACGAAACTTTTGCCTTCTTTGCCTACCGGAACCAGAGTGAAAGGAGATTGATTTTTGCGACTCAAGCCTGTGAGTGTGTGTGTATGTGTGTGAGAGATAGAGAGAGATGTGATGCTGCTCAACATACATTCTTTGCGCAAGTACAGCAGAACCAACAGCAGTTCTTTGCAGCCCATTAGGTGTATTAAGAAAAAGAACTGGTCAGCATTCCAAAACTCCACATTGCGTACACACTGGCTCTCTCGCACAAATACGCACGCAACCGACGAAGTTAGCGTGGTGTTGTCTTGTTCTCTCCGGTGATCGATCTCAAAAGCTTGTTCTCTCTCCCTCAATCACCGCCAAAGTGACGCGCTCGTTTCAGGCAACGGCATTCAAATGTTTTCCTTTTCGTGGTCCGTTTTCAGCAGGAGAAAGGCGACCGATCGAAATCGCTTTTTTCTGTTCTTTGTAAGTAGTGGTTATTTTTCTTTCATTTTCCCTGTAGTTTATGGCCAAAGACAAACCAACAATCCCCCGGGAGAATGTAGCATTGAAATTCGGCGTTTAAAGACAAACCGGCAAACCGGCAAAAAAAGAAAATGGAAAGGAAATGCCTGGCAGCAACACAAAAAATGTCAGGATTGCCAGGAATATCCGCGATCATTGGTACGCGCTTTCGTCCCAAAACATATCAACCCAATCTCGAGACCGTGGTGATGATTCTGATGCTCCTCCTCCCTTTGTAAGTTTGCATTGCACACATGTTGAACAATGTTGTGCTGCACTGGGAAAGGGAAAACTGATATAAAACACACAAACTCGCCAGAATATGGTAGGAATGGGCGAAAAATATAAATGCCAACACTGGTTTGGCCGGTTTGCCTGCGCCGCGCTGTGTATCTGCGCGCGGGAAAGGGCGGTGACCACCGAATGGGCCTTTCGGGGAGTTCAATGTTTTATTTATTGCCCAAAAGAGAGGGGGTCCGCAACTGTCCGCCGCTGCCAAGATGTGTCCCAAAAGGGTGTTTTTTCTTCTTCTTTTTTTTGGGATAGTTTCTAGGCGGGATCAAATTGGTGAAGCTTCTTTGGGTGATTTGTGGTTCTTGATCATATGTAGTTTGATCATGGGAGGTTGGGTGAGAAAATAGGGAAAGAAATCAAACGATCTGAAACCTGCTCTTGAATTTGCTCTCGTGTTGGAAAATAACATGTGTCCAACAAGATCTGGAGTGAGCGAGTGAGCGAGAAAAAAGGCCATCATTACTGGGCTTTATGTGATTCCCGATGATCGCCTATTGGGTTCGTTGCGTTCTCACGCTTCAATCTAGAATTAACAGCAATTTAAATCATCGTTTTTGGGCGATAAAATCACATGATTGAAAAATATTCTCACCTTAAATAGTAATCCAAGTGGTGCTCCAAAGCAACCATAAAAATGATCATGAATGTGTCCAGCTGTAACGGTTATTGTATGATTTAAAACATATTTTATGGAACTATGGAAATAGCTATGTAGCTCTACTTCTTTGGAAGACATTCCCTGATCGCAAACCTTACACGAAATACTTTCTATTGCGTACCCGACGGCAAGACTTCCATTGACTTATGGAGCATTGAAATCTCTCTAAATCCTTACACTGGAAAAGTTGATGAAATAAAAAGCGTGCTCGTAGAAAGTAATAGATCAACAAAAGAGAAGATTTGCAACGCAACCAACAAAAAAATCCCCCGAAACGCACGCTTAAATGTCACTGGGTCGCGCGCAAAAGCACCAAGCATAGGTCAAAGCGGCGAATCGGGCAGCTCCAAAAGAAGTCCGGAATGTCCGCAAACAACGGTGAAATAAAAGCGCACACACACATACACTCACTCGCGCTGGCTATACACGAAAAAATGCGTGATGCTGATCTCGCATCCATCGTGTTGTCTTGTAAGCCCCTCCAAAAAAGAAAAGCACGTGACGAAATGGCATTTCTTTCGTTCGGACTTTCGTTTCCGGAGGAGTGCTGAAGGAGTGGTGGACAGGACAGGCAGTACCTCAAGCGATATTGGCTAGATCATGATCATGGACACTCTCGATCATTGGTGAAGGGAGAGGGAAGCCAAGACACACGAACGATTTTAATGTTGGTGTGCGTGTGTGTGCGCGATTGCCGGCTTTGATCAACCTGTTCAAGCCGCCGCTCGGTCGGGAATGATTTTTGGAGATTCCTGTAGATTCAAAGTCCCACTGCACTGGAAGAACAACGGGACAGTACGCAAAGCAAGCGGCAAGGCGAAATCATCATCGATAACCAGTTTTACTGTGGAATACATACACATACACACGTCGTCAGCATTATCGAATGTGCGTCGCGGAGTGTTGGGCCCCCGGGGCATGCACGAAGCTGGACCAGGGGATCGTACAAAAAGAGAAACATTCCAAAAGTTGTTACCCCCAAACATTGGGACACACGGAGTATCGCAAGATATTGCGCCGAGTTGGTTGCACGAGAGTCAGGATAAGGAAAACGAACGCAAAGGAGTGCTCCACACTCCACGGTTCATGATGAGAACTAGGTCAGTGGTGGACTGCGCGGTCCTCCTCGACGAAAGGCGCCCGGCTGATACAAGAATTGCGATCATATTTCAATCTTAACGCGAACGTGAACTCGCCAGAGCTCAAGAAGCTGCAGGAATTTGTTCGAGGAAGTAATGCTATATCGCTGTACAATGAGAAACAGATAGCGCTGGAAGTTGTGTGCCTCGAGGTCCATCATTTTCAATCATTTGTCAGACCTGATCATGTAGATCAGGTATGTCAAACTGGCGGCCCGCGGGCCGCATGCGGCCCGCGTCAATGCTTAATGCGGCCCCCGAGAATATTTTTAGAATAGCTAATATCACTATAAATAAAAAAAATGTTATTACTATTTGTCGAAGTGTATTACATTTTCCAGAGAAGAACAATCATTTCAATGGTATATTTTTCGAATCTAACATGAATGTACCCAAAACATCTCATAAACTTATTCTACACAATCGTACAGAACAATCGAGACCCCTAAGGAAAATTGAATTGAATGCAAACTCAGTCGTATTATGTTTCGATTAAATTCTGAATATTAACATAATTTTGTGCACACTCGATTGCACATTCTATATGGAAAAATAGATTTGCGTCAACCTTCTACAAACCAAAAAAGAATGAAAATAACTTGATACACACACTTGGAAACTTCGCAACAACTAGTGATGGATTGGCAGAATCACACCCACGGCTCAAACCTATTTTCGATCTTAGCTAAAGCGACTCCGAATCCGGCCAAGTCAAACCAACAGTTTCGTTGGATGCCGTCCGAAGCTTATAGAGCCGTTTAAAGCCATTCGGAACCGTTGGAGTCATCGGTTGTCGTACGGAATGGCTAATCTGCAGTGAGAAATGGATCCGGTCGGTCCCACCGAAGTCGACCATCTCAATGCCCCCGAGTGCCGAGTAAAGGATTCATTCGGCTCCGAATTTCTCCGAACGGATTTGTCTTAGAATGTTACATCTTTGATGTTCGATTGAAGCCACTTCTGTTTTTTCATAACCATGCCACCATAATTGTTAATAAAAATGATTGTAGCCAAGTTGGAATTTTGTGTACCCACATTCTGCAAGAAGAATTCATGTACTTTCCAACCTCCCCAAAAATCTAAATCAAAATGATATGATTACGCTTAAGCCTAAATTGAGAATTAAAATAATCGAAATGCCGAAGTCCTGCGATATATAGCTTATTAATAGATTAGCTCACATAGTCCATACCTCAATTCGCGAATCATCTCTCTTCAAGTGTCAAAACAAGATTTGCCGTTCTTTATGGGATCACACGCCACGAATCTTCGTCAGATAAAATTATCATAATTTAACAAAATTAGTCGTAAAATATGGGTTCTTGTAATAATATATGAATATACCACCATATACCCCTTGGAATTTGGAAAATGACGAAAAATAATGTTTAAACACGTTTTATTACAATTTTCCTCTTAATGTGTCAAAAAATTTCAGGCAAATATTTTTGTAATTCATCCAGCGGTGGTTAGCTCGGATGGCTTGAAAAAGATTCGCAATAGGCTAGTAGACTTCCCCTATCTCATTGAAAATGTGTGGTTGAGCAATATTTTCTAACAGAACTGCCGTGTTAGAACGCGACAAATGAAAAATTTCCTATTTTAATAATAAGAATAAAAGAAATTGCATGTGACTTTAAAATTATATTAAACTTTTTTTTTATAAAAGAGCACAATGAAAAATAACAATGCCAATTTTTAAATAAGAAACGATTCCAGATTTGAAGCGAGGGGTACAAAAAGTCAATTAGTTTAACAATCATGATTTTAAACAGTATTTTATATAAATATTGAGGTATATTTTTTATTCTCAACTTTGCGGCCCCCGAATCATTGAAAAACTGTGCTTGCGGCTCTCTGAAGAAATGAGTTTGACACAGCTGATGTAGATTAATCATCCTTTATAATGACGATGCGTTGGATTGATCGAATTGAGACATTGAAAGTGCTAGCAATACTAGGAGAAGCAGGAGCAATTTCCATAAATAGAAGATGTGATGTGCATTCTAGCATGACACAAGCTTAGTTATCACAAAACAAAATAACAGATAGAACCATTCCCATAACTTGCAAAGATAAGCTTCACAGTCCATCTCTACAAAGCTCGTTAAGATCACGCCGAAATGGTGCGTTCTGCTGCAACAATATTGCTACTATCATCATTCTCCGACAGCTCCGTAATCAGCCGTCTACAATGTTTGGACATTGTGCCGTATTGCATTTTGCTCATGAGTCGGTCGATTAGTGCCAAGCCAGTTCCACGCCGTCAAAGAACTGCACTCCGGTTCATCCGGTTAGGGCCGTTCGGACAAATTATGCTCCTCACACATTGTAGCTGTGGACTTCACGAAGAAAAATCGGTGTGTGTCTGTGCCGTATCGTGCCTGCACAGTTCCAGTTCCGCTACTGTGCAAACAAACCGCCTCTGTGAGGAAAGAAGCACTCCGGCGTCGGACACTCCTACTAATTAAAGACATCAAAGCGTGCACTCTCCCACGAGCCTTCCAGGTATCGGCCAGGCTCAGGGCCCCATTGTCACAACATTGTATTCCGATGTGCGATGACAACAAACTAGGCGCAAACGTACCGTGTGGGTTGTGCCTGTTGTTTGCATCTCTTAGAATTGGGTCGTCCGAGTCGTGTGTCGGATGCGGTCGGTTGATTGACGACCAATTCACACCTTGGCCCACGACAGCCGTTTGAACCTCTCCAGACGAGAGGTTAATTATGCGCCAGCTTGGTTCCAGCATGATTCCCGTTGGGGATGATCTCGACATTGAGAAGCAATGTGTGTGTGTGTGAGCGGTAACTCGCTTGACCAGGAGCGCAACCCGACCTAAGCCACGATAAGCTTTCGTGTGGCTGTTAGGCTAGCTTCAGCTGGGCCGACACTGCCACTGCCCTGGCATGACATGCAATGTTGCTTTCACGTGGTGAACGAGCGTAAAAGGTAAAACAAACCACGTACACGCATACTACACCTTCGCAGAATAGATGTCCCACTGGCTCTCACACTTCAATGGACGGACCATTTTTCCCGGGGGCCTGGGAGTCAATGGATGGCGAAATTAAATAACGCCTGAAAAGCAATGCAAATAGATTTATTTTTACCATTCGCACCATTCGCTGCTTGCCTATCCGTCCGACCGACCGGACGGGAAGCCATTCACACCTACGAAATCCTACAACAACCCAACCCGCGCGTTACCTTCGAGGGAAAACGGGCTCCAATATTTTACTGTATGTGCAGACTGGTCGGTCGGCGTTCGGGAGCTGACAGCTGGAAGTCCACTTGGACTTCTCTACTCCCACCTACTCGAGGGTAATGGACGAAGCACGCAGCAAATTGGAGCAAGTTCAGGGGCGATCGATGTCTGTGCTGTGCCGTTCATATATAGCCGAAGCTTAGAGGGATCAATATCAGAAAACAATTCACAAAACCCCGATGGCGTAACGTATTCCAGGTATTCTCGCAAGGGTGTGTGTGTATATATGTTGAACGGTTTTGTTTTTTGGAGTTCCCAAAATCGCTTTCCAATGTTTTGCTGCTTCACCAGCGGCCACGTTTCGTGAGGCTCACGTGAGCAAGATCGGCACCGTTCATCGGTGCCTGTTCATCGTTGGTATTTTGCAATGCCATCGCGGTGACATTCACTTCGTTGCGATGGCATAACAGAAGGCAACGATTACCGGATGCGTGTGTGCTGTGCGACAACAGGAAGAAGGCGGAGTACATCGTGTGTTGATGCAATGTAAGAGGGGAAGCGTCACACACAATGAAATTAGATAGCATTTGTTTTTTGCTTCAAAATCAAATGGGTTTAATCTGTTCGACACTGTAACTGACACCGCTGCAGCAATTACTTCGTATTAGCCCTATTGGAATATAATTTCATAGGAGATAAACGTGTCAGCAGAGTGTCAGGAGTGAGTCCTCCAAAAAAACAAACAAACTGCCTCTCGCGTACAACAGCAACTCCATACGGGAGGAGGTGGTTTGATTGCTGCTTCTTTCCACTCCACTCAGGAGTGAATCGGCTTATCAGTTACGTAATCCACTCAGTGCTCTGCTCGAGTGTTAATCTCCGATCCGGGCGAGCCGTTTCGTGTGTACTGTACAGGAACTCTTATCAGCTGCGCCTTCGTTTTGGCGAGTGGTTCACCTAGCCTGAACTTGACCTTCTCACTGATGCGCGTTGCCGATGTGTCGTTGCATCCTGATTGCATCCTCCTCTATGCTCCAATCTCACCTTCTATCTCTTCTTCTACAAGATCTTCGAAATCAGTCTCATCCTCGTGCATCAGGACGGCGGTGCATTGCCCTCATTTAGCCACGAGCCAAGAGGTGTGCGTTCTATTGCCCTCCAGCTGACGTACGGGCTCGTATCAGTTTGGAATAAAAATCTTGTCGTCTTCGTTTCCTCCCTATTGCCCCCATTGGCTGTGTGTGTGTGTGTTTGAGGGTCGAAGTCTCGTTCTAGATTGGATTGCAAAAAGAAAAAAAACGTCCTCCCTTGTTTACAGGGCCACAATTTTCCTGCTGCCTGGTGCTTGAGGTCCAGTGCACCGTCAGCGGGTTTTTCTGCACACCGCACTAGACTGTCGGTACCCGTCTTTCCGTTGCGTTGACAGCAGCGTGTTTTGGCGTTTTGCCCTCAAAATATTTACATTCCACAGTGCCACAAGCTGTGGTTGGTAGTGGACGGTGAAAACCATCGCACCTCGCTTGTTCGGTGTTGCCATTCTGAAATGCGTCGAGTCTGCGAAGCGTCGGTTTGGAACGCAAACGGGGAAGACGAGTGCTGACACTGGGGTGTTTTGTATATTCTGCGGTAAAATTGTGATGTACCCAAGCAATGTTTCAACATCTTTCATTTTATTAGTCAAGTTTTGGATTTTCCCTTTCCCTGTCTTGACTCTCTCGCAAGCAATGCAAATGACGAGAGCATGCAAGTAGCGCTCTCAAGCGTTTGCCGTTAAATCTAAGATTGTTTTTGATTAAACTTCTTCAACAACTTCAAACTACCGAATAGGATTGGTAGTTCTATCAAGAAAAACACACTGCAGTGATTGAACATTTAATTTCTGGCTTCATCGCTCCATTCCAATCAACCATCAGCCTTAGAAAATACGCTGTTACATCTCAGCTGAAAGGTGTATTTTTGTTCCATGTTCAGTTACCTCTGCTTTTTTTCCGCTGCATCATCCGGGAGAACTGGCGCATTGCTTCGCCTGCGCCACAGTCCAGGTGGGCTGCGGATGATCCAGCCCAACGAATAACGATTAATTAATTTCCAACCAGTCGCTGGTGGATGGAGCAGAACAAGCTTCCTGTCCTTCCTCTCAACGGCAAGAAGGAGTAGAAGCGTGTGTTTTCTTGTGTTCCCTCCGTAGAGTGTGGTTGGATTTGTACCCTTTATTGATGCGTTAATTTCCTGTTAAAGCCAAACCCTTTAGGGTTGTTTTGGTATCTTCGGTGTTGTAGCTTATGGCGTTGCTTGATGAACTCATTGATAGGTAGGTTTGCGTGTGTTTTTTTTTTTGAGAGGCAAACACCGCAATGAAAAGCTCATCAAACACGGATTGAGTGTCGATACAAGCTGAGGCGAGTTTTATGGCAAACGATGGTGTTGTGTGGTGCTCGAGTCGAGTCAGGCATTGTGTTGATTAGATTAATATCCTCAACAAAAGTAGCAATTTTGGCTTGGCTCGAATAAAAAACGAGCCTCCATGCCTGAGGCGAGTTCGAGAGTCTTTGATGCTCCTTCACTCACCACACCAGCAAACACAGGCGGATCGATACGCGGCTACCACCGCGGTCGCGTGCGCGGAGGTGCATTCGCGGGCGATCACTACGCCCACCCTGCTGTCATCATCCATTCAGTAAAACGCCATTCACGGAGAGTGCAATCACACCTCGGTCATGATCAAGGCTGTCTGGCCGGTGGCCGGGCAGGCAAAGTTCCAGGTCCGGGGGCCACCTCTCGGGCGTTGTTGATGGTTTATGGTGAGGCGCAAATTGCCAAATTTAGCTGATCGCAGCTAACGCGCCCGGTCACGCTTATCGGCAACGATGGAGACAAGGGAAAGCGAGAGCGGGAAAGAGAGAGAGGCTGAGAGAGGAATGACATGTTGCAGGCGAACCGCATGCACGTTTGTGCTCGCGTAATCGGTTGGACAGGGTGATTATGTACAACTTCCCCAAAGCAAAAGGAGGAGGAAGAAGAAGAGGAAGTGACCAGTGTGCATGGTGCAGTGTAAGCAGTTCGGCCAGGGAAGGGCAGCCGGTTTCAGGTTCAGGTTGCATGCACTGTTCCCAAGTGTTTGGCGCTTGGAGAGCGATTGCACAGTCAGCGATTTGCCAAGTGCGATGACTTCGACCTTTGGCAAGAGCGAAAGACACACACACAAACACACGTATGCACGGCACGCCGGTGCGCCCTGTCAGGTGATAAGTCCGGTTGGGCAGCCGTCAACTTCAGCAGCCAAGCAGTTCGTTCTGACGGTGCCTGCGGGATGCGATAAGCAGCCCGGCGAAGAAAGTCGGGAGGAATCTGGGTTCGTGCGGCGCAAAAATCTACCCCCCCCCCCCCACAAAAACAGGTTGCCTGGGGGGTGGTTTATTTCAGGTCTGGGGCTACATTTTAAGCAGCAGCGAGAAGCGAGCGAGCTAGAAAGCAAAGCCAGAAAAGCGGGGATGGGGAACAAACCAGCCTAGCACGGGGATTGAATTTGAATTAGAACGCGCCAGCGTGAAGATGTGTCCCGATCGGCCTGCTCCAGCTGGGCCTAGGGGATCGTCTTCGGATCTATGCTAATTAAATTTATGTCACGGATATTACGACTATTTCACACCCTCCTTGGATTTCTCTCTCCACCGGTTGCGGTTTCAGAGGCATTCCGAGACGCGCGCACGTTATTTCGGCTGTACACATTCGCTAAAGTGCGGTGCGGAGAAGGTGGGAGGAACGTCCGACACACACACACACACACAACCCGTTGTCGAAAGGTTCAAAGACCTCACACGCTACGTCATCGGTGGAACGTAACGCAGAGCAACGCATCGGTTTGCGCGTCGATTTGCGTACGGCCGCGCTTGTCTTTCACGCGTGTTCTGGAATTTTGTCCAGCTAACTGGACACAACTTCTTCCACCGTATCTGCACCACACCGCGCGCGTCCGGGGTTGATGTCGCGAATTTTGACGACGGCCCTTGGCAGGGGCTTCTTGTTGATGGATTTGGATTCCCGCTTTCGAGCGGTTCGATGTTGGGTTAACGCGTAATTCTGCATACCTGCTCGCCGACGTACATATCTCGTGCGAATGTGTGCAACAGTTGCGCACGTACAATCACGTGCGAGAAGTGGATGACCGGGGACGTGATAAGAATGTGGTGAAATTTGTGGGAAAACAGGAGAAAAGGTTCTTCGGTAATGTTTAACGTCCTAAAAGAGATTATTTGAATCTTAGGTTGCAGCCGGTGTTGCAAGATGGCACTGTCAATGTCAATGTTAAAAATTCTGACTGAAACAAAATCCATGTCCGCCACACGTACTCAATTGTGATGATCAGAGGTGATGCTCAATGAGTTGGTGTGATCAATACATGCTTGGTGACATTTTAGCAACCTACGCTTGGTCAGTCACTTGGTCGCGACATTTGACATAATTTTACCATCAAATGGCCATTTAACAGGCCATCAAAGTGGACAGAGCGAGAAAGGATGCTCATTTTTGTTGCTTGCGATCACTCGCCAAGTATGTCCCAAGAATATTGTGATTATCATAGGAAGAAAATGTCATGACTAAGTGAGTGACCAAGTGTTGTGTGCTACAAAAAATGTCACCAAGCTTATCATTGGTTCACTGAATTGTTTGAGTCTCACTTCTGATCATTATAGAGGTGTAAGTGAGCTGACTTGAACTTCATTTCAGTCATGAGTGTTGGTTACTGAAAAAGTTGTATTTGGCAGTACTGTTCACAGCCAGTAATAGTCATGATCGTCAGAGTATCGCGTTGGACTCAAGCATTTTATCGTGTTGATAGTCACGTGATGCTCATAACATTTTGCAATGCTGGCTGCAGCGCCATCTATGTGATTCGTTATTTTTAAGGCCGCGCCCTCTAGCATGATCTTCTACAACTGTCATATTTCGAGATGTTCTTATAACACTGCTGTATTAGTGTCCAAAGCATCCAAATACTTTGATGAAGTTTCTAACAGAATTGTTGATGTTGATGTTGACAGCATTTATATAATATATGCCATATAGATGGCACTTCTGATACCTCGCTTTACTAAGATTGCACTAACTGGATTTTTTTTAAATTTTCTTTTCTCCTTGTGCAACTTTTGCCGCTTCCTCTTTGCCTCACGCTCGCTACTGACCAATAGATCACATCACAGCGCAGCTCGCTCTAGCCGTGGAAGATGATGGATGGTGCGAAAGCTTGCAAGCGTCAAGAGGTGTTGAAAACGGTCTGCCAGCAATCCGAACTGTTCGATCACACGGCATTGCTCTCTAGCAGATCCCAAAAGGCCTTTGAACTCAACTAGCCACGGACAACGTGCAACGAGAAACCGGGAGAGCGAGAGAGAGATGGATGTTTTAGGTGGTTAGGAGCATGAAAAAAACCCTCAAACACACATAAAAACAAATGAAGAAAACCCACCGCCACGCTTGGCGAGAGAAGTCTTGCTTCTGCCCGCGTAGTGGTCGGGAAAAAGTGCTGGAAAATTGATCCCGCTTTTCCCTGCCGTGCGGACCGCGGAATGGTCGGAACCAAAAGGGAGTTGTGGTATCTGTGGTTCCTGCTGCGGTAGCTTTCAGTGATCGGATTTTAAGGAGGCAGAAAAAAAGCTGTATAAATACAACCATGAATGTACCACCCTCTTTCTCCTTGCCTCTTCCGCCGTGCCAACATCCAGAGTGCTATTTAATTTCCTATCCAAGCAGAACGGCCGAGCGGGCTGTTGCCTTGCCAGGGGGTTCGCGCTCAGTTGCAATTGGGTGCGCAAAATGGGTTTTGCGCTCGCGCGGTAATGAGATTGAGTGTTGTTGCCTCCGTTGTAGAAATTAATTTCCCATACGCAGCACAAACACACACGCGCGCGCGCGCTGGCTTCACCTTTCCCGAGCGTCGGGCGAGCGGAAGCGCGTCTACAGACCGATAAATCATAACGCAACGGCACAAGCATCAACATACAACATCGCCCGGTCGTCGATCATGCTACGATCCGTGTGCATATTATGTTCGAACAAAAAAGTACTGTACGGTACAGGCCAGCCAGCCAGGAGGAGGAATTGATGGGCGGGAAGGCAAATGGCGACGACCACCTGTTACGATACGTGCGTTGTTTTGACGCACACGCCTCGCTTGTTGCGCGGGCTCTTGAGTTTTGCTCTCGAGCGGAAAATTCTGCTGGAAATGTTTTCCACTCCACTCCCTCCCAAAATGACCTCCCGAGCGTGCGCGGGAAGAGTGGCTCTAACCCCCGGAGGGCGTCCCGTTCCGGTCAAGGTTCTATTCCCGGGGTACGTCGCTTTTATCTCTCGCCCGGAGCTTAGAGGATAGTGATTTAGCTTGCCACGCTCAATGTTTTGCATTTGTTTTTCTTTTCAATTTTCCCGCGCAAACGAAGGAACGCACGAGTGAAGCGTGGAAGGAAGTGTGCTGCGCCGCGCATGCCCAAGCTTTGCCGAAGCTAATAATGATGTTCTCGGGATGCTCGCCCGTGGGTACTCGAGATTGCGTGAAATGCAGCATTAAAGAGCCTCCGGTGTGCTTTTGGGAGCGCAAGCGGGGTGGCCTAAGGGTAAAGGGTGGAAGAATGTTCTACCCTCTTTCTCCTCCCATTCCCCAACAACCGGGACGCGTGCCAGAAAACATGGCTAGAGTAATATATATTTATCTCTTTTTATCTCGGCAAGACATGCTGTCAGTGTTTGTATCTTCCAAGGGAGTCGTTACTCGAAACTTTTCCAACGCCCCTTTTTTGTTTGTCTGTGGTAACTTTTGCATAGTTGCGCAGCCGAGGCTGTAGTGTAGCGCAAAGTACGCTCAGGAAAGGGGGATTCAGACAAATTATTCTACCTTAACAACATCAGCAACACACAAAAGCTCAAGAAGCGCTAAACATCTTGTTGGGCAAAGAGGATAACAAACGAACAGAGATCGCAGCGACGGGCGCACGGGATAACAAACCATCAGCAGCATCTTTCCACCCTCACCCTGACTAGTTCTTTTTTTTATGTGTTTGAAAACGCTAGCGCTTGACGGGTCGTTCACTTCATAAATTTTGCATAAATTTACTTCGATCTCTGGCAGCGGCGAATAATATGTGTGCGCTCATTCTGTGGGAGATTTCTGAGTTTTTTTTTGTTTGTTTGTTGCCGCATTACGTTCTTCGTTTTGGACGTTCGTTTGGGTCAGACAGCAGAACACACAGACGTGAAGTGAAAGCCCCTGGATGGTGTTTGTGTGGAAAGCAAACATTTGGAAAGGCCCGAGCACGAAGAAACATGACTTAGACAAATTCCTCCCGGTTCTCGAAGCCTGATTGATCGACAAAGGATGGGGTGGATGAAACGGGAATGTAAGCGAGCGGTGCTTGAGAAGAGATTTTCTGGGAAGAAGTGTTTTCATCTTCGTTAAAATACGTCCACACGAGACGAGTGCGTGGCGCCGGGAGCGCTTGGCTTGAATGGCTGCGAGAAGCTAATGCCACAAAAGGGAAGAAGTGAAAAAGGGTTCCATCTTTGGATTGATCGATCGATCACTTGATCGTGGTACATCGTACGCTTAGATCAATAGCTGTAGCGTTCCTGCTGCGATGTCGATTGCAGGTCTTCCGGCAGGTCTCGCGCTACTAAAGAGCTTCTGGCATTTGGCCCAAACGGTACCAAGCGCATTCCTTGAGCGTCACAGAACAACTCAACTCACTTCAATCAAGTGAGCTAATGAACTATTGCCACCCAAACGCCACACAGGTGGCGCTAGTATCGCTTTCAGCACCACCCCTTTTCCTCGTGACAACTGAAGTAGCTTTTAGCACGCTTTTATGGGCATTCGGTGTTTGTTTGCTTCGAGTGCGGTCGCTTTTCTCCAGACGTTTCCGTGCGTAAAGTAAACACCCAAACCATTATCAGGCATGACCCGCGCTAACAAGCGGTGGGAAAGACCTCCCTTTCGCTTCCCCTTCTGCGGATAGTAGGCACATCCTGTGCCGGTCAGAGAGAGAGAGAGAGAGAGAGAGAGAGAGAGAGAGAGCGCCCACGAATGACAAACAACAAAACCACCAACCCCCGATTGTAAAGGGACAATCGTCCCCCCCGAAAGGAACCTGTTCGTGCGCTTTATCGTCTCAGCTAATTATGCAATTCTTGTGTCGTTTCACCCCCTTTCCCTTTTCGCTGTGCCCTTCCGGTGCCCACCATCGCCCACGATCGCGTTCCTGGGGCGGGGGCAGAGCATTGATTGAGCATACAAAGTTTGTGCTTTTTAGGGCGCAGTGTTCGGTTTTTCGGAGGGAAGGGAAGGTACAACACTCTTTAACACTAATCGTCTCCAAAACGTTCCGTCGAGCATTTTCGGCCGTTTGCAGTGGGTGTGCAGAAAGCAACAGTAAAACAGAAAACAAAAGACTTGGCCGGCGCGACGCAGGCGACAAACCCTTTCCCAACAAGCGCCTCCCCAGACGGGCAAGAACGGTGGTGTGGACAAAAAAGCAATAATAATTAATTCCTGCTTCCGGCCAGGCCAGTGACTGCCAGTCAACGGGGACGGAACTGCAGTGTCACCGCAACCAGCCGTCTCGGGCCCTCCCATCGGCGTCCGGAAAGCCGGAAACCGGAACGAGCTGGAACGGAACCAACCACCGAGGCGTCCGGAACGGAAGGTGTCCGACTGGCTGACTGGTGCTGGTGGTGGTTTGAGGTCTCGTCTCGGTGTACCCCCGTGCAAAAAGGGCACACTTGTCTTCTACCTTTTCGCGCAACGTTGTTCTTGTTCGGGTTCGGGTAGTTTGCCAGCGTCTTTTTTTTGCAACACGCCTATCTGTTACACCGTTTTCGCCGTTTTCTTCCCTCCGACCAATGCAGTAGGACTTCCCGTGGGCGTCGCAAGTTCGCATTCACCCTGTTCACCACTTACCCGTCTCCCTGCGATAGTCGCTCAATTACCCCTGGGTGCTTTCGCTCGATGATGCTCACTGTCGGCGGAAGGCCGGGCGTTTGGTCGACTAGCGGGGAAGAGAGAGTGAGAGAGAAAGATAGGTCGCCTATGATTAGGTGGATACCATGCATGTCATGCAATTTCGTTATAACTATTATCAGACCCGTTCCCTCTCCCTCCCTCGTCCACTCCCCCCCACCCCGCACCCTCCCGCATCCATTCGCTTCGGTGAGAACTGACGGCGATCGTAAAACTCACGACACTTGTGCACCGGTTGCTGTAGCCAGCCTGCCCCCCGAGCATTATGCTGCGGAGGGTTTTGCACACAGAGAGCGAGAGAGAGAGAAAGAGAGGGAAGAAAAGGGAAGGTGCTTTTTTGTCTGTGTGTTAGAGGTTGAGGTGCGTTTCCCCCCTTTTTGCTATGCGATTATACGATCGCCTTTCTGCTGCCTGGCAGGTCTCTCTCTCTCCACGGGCACGTTTTGTTATCTGCGGGAAATTATCATTCATACCACGAGACACTCCTGGGGTGGGCGAAGAAGAAGGGTACGTGGGTGGAAAAGTTTAAACTTGGTTACTTGCCCCCGTCCGTCGCCCCGTTTGCCATGCCTTTTCTTCTAATCGATATCCTCTCTCAGTGTCAGCGCGCGGAGGGTATGAATTTCATATGAGGAGTCAGCTCGTTTTTTGTTTTTGTTTTTGCGTGTTCGTTCGCAAACGATAGGATAGTTTTAATGAGTTCGCTTTATCTTTTGCTTTACTTTGCCTCGCAAATGCGTGGGCGGGGATCGTACGGGGATCGTAGTGGCGGGTTGATGAAGTCATACCATTTCTTTCTTTGGTTTCTTTCGAGCAAGGCAAAGCAGGCCGAAGAGAAGTCGAGCATAAGCTTCACCTGAAACCATCATAAAGTGAACGAAACTTCCAACTCGATCGTTTTACTTTTTTATCAAATCCACGGCAGTGCGAAAGTCTCGGCATGTTGTCCCGAAAAACCGGCACCACACGAGCATGTTTTCGGGACATTTCGGTCAAAAGTCGATCAACCGGTCTCCGTCGGACGGGCAAAGTTGACGGACACTCGGGTGACATTCAGACGCAGGATGTTGGGTAGGGGATAAACAAAAAGCATTAAAAACACGATTTTCGAAGTGTTTGGCCGACACAATTCGAAGTAAACAGCTTGACGGATCTGACCGACGACTTCGTGCTGACGGTTTACCTTTTTTTTTATGTGATCGTTTTATTTCTTTCTACACTATTAGTGCAAAACTGTTCGACATTTGCGGTCAAACTTCATGTCGTTGTCGGGTGACGATAACGTTAGCACAAACACACACACTCTTTTAGGTTTCGATTTCGAACAATCGCTCGTGGCTTTGGAGAAATGGCCACTTTTACGACGCACTGCGCGTGCGGTTAAAAGTGGAGCCCAACGCTGCCGTACGGTGGTGGTGCCAGTTTTGCACGTTTTGGCTATAGCGTGGTTGATAATAAAACGAGCACGATGCGAATGGGGGGCCGCCACCGGTTGGCCGGTTTTAATGGTGGCCCACAAATCGTGTGCCTCGTGTGTCGATACCGGTAAAAGTGTCGCAGTGTGGAAAGTGTCGCTTGTCGTTGCCATGGGACCATTGCCACAGTGACTGATTGGTGGTGGCGTTTGGTGAGGAACACAGCAATTTTACGCTTCTCATTATCAGCAAAACAATTGGAACTGTGAATAAAAAAAACGCTTCATTTTGGAAATAAAGTGTTGCTCGAACACTTCTATTTCGAAGATTCGAGCATAGCTTCCTGTTACAATTTTCGTCATGTATTTGACATGAAAAAGAAGTCTTCCAGGGTTCGATATATTCGCATATGCCTCAAACTACCAAATCTATAGACTGGTGATGTGCTCTCTGGAGCACATCCACGACTCCAATCCGACTCCAGCTATTGTTTGTCGAATCGGAACCACTAGCTCCGCCAGGAGTTGGAGTCGTCTGGAGTCTTCTGGAGTCGTCCGGAGTCATCCGGAGTCGTACAGAGCCATCCGGAGTCGTCCGGAGTTGAAGTCTTCTGGAGTCGGAGTCGTCTGGAGTTGTCTGGAGTAGTCTGGAGTCATCCGGAATCGTCCAGAGTCATCCGAAGTCATCCGGAGTCAGAGTCGCCCGGAGTCTTCCGAAGTCGTCCAGAGTTGATCGGAGTCGACCGAATTCGGAGTCATCCGGAGTCGTACAGAGCCATCCGGAGTCGTCCGGAGTTGAAGTCTTCTGGAGTCGGAGTCGTCTGGAGTTGTTTGGAGTAGTCTGGAGTCATCCGGAATCGTCCAGAGTCATCCGAAGTCATCCGGAGTCAGAGTCGCCCGGAGTCTTCCGAAGTCGTCCAGAGTTGATAGGAGTCGACCGAATTCGGAGTCGGTCGGAGTCAATTGGAGCTGACTTCGGATGCTTCCAGACTACTCTGGACAACTTCTGATGCCTAAAGATGTTCCAAAATTATCGGACCACGAACTTTATCCATTACTACTACAGACTTAAGATAAGAATATTTACTCTTTTCAGTGAGTCTTCGCAAAATTGTTACACTTTTTGTGCAGAATTTAGTCCATACTTTCATTCGTAAGATTTAACTCATTTACTTTATCTTAGGAACATCACTACCTCAGACACGCATCACATTAGGAAATGAATGAAAATGTAAAAAATCTATCTCAGGCTCTCTGTTTCTATTACTTCAAAATTTGAAGCTTCTGTAAATGTTTTTCATTAGCAACAGTTATTTTCCTATCACGCAATTTGGTGCCTGTACTTTGTCTTTATCTTTTTTGGTAACATTGGACGACGCAGAACATCAGCACGTGCCTTGTGGGCAACACAGGACGCTATTATCAAAAACGATCGTAAGCACAAACTCTGCATCTCACACAACGCCATTCAATCGGTTTTATTAAAAGAGTTATTTATGATGCTCCAACGGGGAAAAGGGGAGAAAAACAAACTGAAGATTTCATCACCTCCGGTACCCAAAATTTGTACGGCAATAAACAGCAGGCCCAAAAGGCCCTTGAAATGGTGTGTCCTCTCCGTACGACCTGCCAAACAATCCTTTCCATTCGCTTCCGTCCATGAACGGTGGCATGAGTTGCGTTAATCTGCCGGTGCGGTTCGGTGTTAGAACGGTGTTAAAACAGTTGTTTTGGCTCTCGCGGGTGAAAGAAGGTGCATTCTTTGCCGGGCTGTTCAATGCAGACCGCTATTGCGCCGACAATCGTCCAGACAGAAAGCGTTTTAATGCTGTTCATTCTACAATGCTCGCGTCTAACGTTCTGTCGGTCGCTGCCGATCGCAAATGGGCCCCCATAGCGTTCCCATATCCGGCCCCTTCCGTCTTGCCTCAACCACAAACCTTCCCCATACACGGGACGGCTTTTATGTCGTTTTGATTGCTCATCCGTCTTCATTTCTGTATGATTGCTTTATTACATGCACCATCGCATAACCTTCCATAGGGCAGAGGGCTTTGAAGAACGTTGCAGCAGAGCATTCGGCGTTGTGAGGTATTATGCGTCATAGCAACGGAGTGAGGAGGCCGCTTGCCACCGTTCCCGCTGCCAATCGAAGTCTACTGCCACTCATTAGTCAATTATCATTCCCGGCGAGTTGTTCGCACTCGCTTTCTTGGCTGCCCAATCGGCCAGCGTTGTCGATGAAGCACCGTTACCCTTCTATGCTTCAATGCTCCGGCAAATGCTGTCCACTGAGAAAAAGAGGGGAGTTAGAAGCATTGGAGGACGGTGACCGGTGGACGGTTCTCACGCTCTTCACTCGTTTCATGCGGAGTACGGCGCTGTCTGCGCTGTACCGAATCATTTCCATCGTCCATGTCGCTTTTTCATTCCATTCTGTGTGCTGTCACTGTGGTGCCTTCAAACTCTCTAATAATTTCCCTTCTCTCTCTCTCTCTCTCTCTCTCTCTCTCTCTCTCTCTCTCTCTCTCTCTCTCTCTCTCTCTCTCTTGCTCCATCTCTTTACAGGTAAGGGAGTTTTTTTTTCTGATTTGCCGATTTCCAGACCAACCATATGTTTTCTCCGGGCGCCCACACGCTTTCTGACCTTTGGTTTTGGCGACGAGCATGATTTTCCTTCCCACGCGCGTTTCCACCGCAGTGACGTCATCGATCGGACAGCAACGAGCAGCTTATCGCGCACCCTAACAAGTGTGACGACGGTGATGATGTATTAAACGGCGCCCACGCTCTGGCCGTTATCGGAGAAGGTTTGCGGGGCAATTGTGTGGGTCGCGTGTTTCACGGCGAAAGACACCGGAAGGCTGTGGACAAAAAAGAGGCACTGCGTAACAATGCCCAAACGATTGCGTTGGAGGAAAGCAAATGGGGAAATTGATTGCAAATCTATGTTCTGCTAATGAGACAATTAGATGTTTCGTGTGCGCATTTTCGGCCGGTTGTCTTGCGATACGGCACGCTCGGACGGGGCACAATTTGAGGAGAATAACAGAATAACTCTTGAAGGGGAAGGTTGGATTTTATTCCTCACAAATCGATTGATTTGTTTAAACTTACTTGTAATATTTTTTTTATTTATAATGAAGACATTGACAGCTTTTTGGAGCTGCTCTTTGCGATGTGCCTGCAAGTAAAGTAGAATTTCTATCTGCTCCTTAAGGGTTAATGGCGTCATCAGCAAGGGCGCCCAGTAGCGATTCAACTCCTTCAGCTCAGTTTTCCACGTGCCAGCTGTTTTTCCAGCAAACTTATACTCCGCGAGAGCCTCCGTCTGTTACACCCAACCTCTTTACATCTATCCCCCCCTCTCTCCCTCAGCCTCCAAACTCTCAAAACTCCCCGCAAAAAAGCCAGACGCGAAAATCTGTTGGCAAGCGTCTCGAGGACTTCCGAGGACTGGTCGAGCCAAAGCATTGCCCAACTTCCTGGGCCCCATTGGCGTCAAAAATATCACGTCACACCGCAGGAGGGTGGCCCCGGCTCTGGCTCATGAGCGGAGTGTGTGTGTGTTTTTATTTAATTTTCACGCCTGACCGATGATCCGGAACGCGATGGCGATGCAGCGTCGGCAAGTTGGTCCAAGGACGGTCGCAAGTAAGTCGCAGCATGTACGCCTGTTGCTTCCGCCGATGTTCGTGTTAAGCAGAGAGGGGAGGCAGAAAAATGAGGGGAAAAGGGTCTGGGTCGACGAACCCTGACCGGTGGGTGGCGTACACCGATGATGTAATTCGATTGGAAGAGCGAACGGTTTCGAACGACAAACAGCTGGCGAAACTGCTCCAATCCTGCTGCAAACTGTTGCTCTCCAAAGCCAAAGGATTCGTGGCGTGCGTAAGCAAAGCCTGCTTAAAAGCTGCCGCTTGTTATCCCAGCCAGCTGCATTCGCAAACCAGTAATTTCGATTCCCAGTGCTGTAGTTTTTTCTTCTTCTTTTGCTCGTTCATCTCCATTCATCATGCGTCCGCGCGTGAAGCTGTAATGGGTCGTGCCGGATTGCGTCACGTAAAAGGACGCGCCGGTGCGTGGGCGCAAACACACACTCACTGGTTGTCGTCTGTGTCTATTTTTATCCACTCGCTGCTGGTGCTATTTCTAGCTGCCCGGCAGGACACAACAACTGCAAAACAACTCCCGAGAAAGCAACCACTGGGTGGAAAACGCTAAAGCAAACGACACAAAACACCTCGCCTCGGTTTAGCTCGGTGCTGCGTGTAGGAAAGCATCTATTGTTTTTCCCATTCCGCCAAACTTTGGGATTCTTTCTGCGTGTGGGTGGCTAACGCCGCTAACGGCAACGGACGCTGAAATGTCACCCACAAGGCAAAACGCTCAAGGATGGGCCGGGTTTTCCCGCAGCAGCCGGGAAGAAGAGAGCAGTCGCTTTTAATTATACCGTAATCAACGGGGGCACACGTTCGCGCGAACCGAGCTCAGTGAGTCGGAACCGAAAGCGACGCCGATCGGGATGGAAGTTTGTCGTATCATAAATAATGAGCCTTTCAGCTGACGTCTTCTATCCGGGGGGGGAAGATTTGGGTGGGGGTTTCTTTTTCCTAGAGCAGGCCAGCTAACGAAAAGGTGGGATAAGTCTTTGCGGCCTGAAGCAAATAAGAGCAATGTAGGTCAATGAAGGAATTTATAATTTAAAAATGTTCGCCTCTTCCTTGTGAGTCGAATTAATACATCGCTCATTTGCACGCGGGATGTTAATGGTTTTGTAATTGACAATTTCAAGGCAATTTTCTAATACCTTGATGTGTACTTTGGCTGTGTGTATGGCTGTAAAGCGAATTTAAATTTAGATTTTAAGCCCATTCAGGTTTTGGAACACAACTGCGGGATTCTTGGGTGTTAGAATTAAAAAGCCCCAAATGTCCAAATTTTTGCAATCCCTGAAGACATCATTTTGATGACATTTGCCGTGCAAAAATAAGAAAAGTTTCATATTTTTCAATACAAATATGCCCTTAGGTATTAATATTCAAAGTTTCTGGGCGTTCAAGAGTTAAAACATTGAAGACAGTTGCCATCCGAGTCATCGATCTCAAGAACAAGCTTCAGTGCTATTGACACTTTCAGTTGATTCTCAACTCGAATCAACCATCAAACAGAGTGTCACCGACTCCACCGGCGTACCGGAATCGAGTTTTAAATTCCTTAATTTCAGGCATGTTTTAAATGTGTCCTAAATTTCCTTTAACCTCCTCCTTTGTCGCGGACGGCAATAAACCCGTATAAATAACAGCCGCATAAGTACAAATGGGCAAGAAAGAAAAAACAACGAAACAAGAGCAACAAGTTCCAGCATTTACTCCAAAAAAAAAAAACCAACAAAACATTATACCCGTTCGTCAGAAGCAAAGGAACGTCGCTGGTAGGAACACACAACAAAAGGGACGCCGTGGCAAAAGGCAGGCAAGCAGGGGAAAACGCACTCCCAACATTTCACCGTAAATTTTGCTGGCTTCACAAACGCGCGGCCCCTCTAGTACCACCACCACCAGGGTGCCCTTTTTGCCAATTTGCACTCGAGATCTGGATCTCGCTTAACTGGCCGTGCGGCACACCGGCGGTAGTGTTATGTGTTGCTGCAAGCGCGATTTGGGTGTGGCGTGGACTCTTTTCCCCCTCCACGGATGTTCTGCGTAAGCCGTTGCGTTGCTTTCTCAGGACACTCAGTGAGGGCACTCGGTGGTGGTGGTGGTGGTGGTGCTGGTGGTAAATTACGCGTCGCACGCTCTGTAACCGAACGGTCATTATCTTCCCTTTTGGTACGGCGGCCCGCAAAGCCCGCGAAAGCCACCGTGTGCCACCCAGCCCAGCGACTCCCATGACAAATTCGATCACTTTCGCAGATCAAACACGGGCGGCTCCGATCAACTTCTGATCACGTTTTTCACACACACGCACTACTCTGTGGTGGTGGTTCAGGGTTCGTTCAGGATTTTCGGTGAAAGTTGGCCGTGCACCCGGATCCTGAGAATGGTTCAGTTGCTGGCGTTGTGCAGCAAGTGATCGTTTCTAAAAAAAAAAAACAATCCCCGGGAAAACGTTGGGACGTTGGCAGTAGTTTACAAGCTCCAGAAGGGCACAAAGTTGGAGCCTGGAGGAGTTGGAGGCTGCACAAGGGCGGGGAGAGCAAATTAATACACTTGTCCACTGCTGGTCGTGAGCGGCTCGTTTGCGTGGCTTTGGCTTCGGGTATGCAATTGGCACGTTTGCGGGATAGTAGGTCCCTCGTCCGGTGGTCCCGAGGCCAAGACCTTACTGATTACTCTTCTCTGCGGGCCACCGAAGCGTTTGCAAAAAAATGCTCTATTCCAAAGCGCACAGTTGATGCAGATGGTAATGAAATTAATTTTAGAATGCCTTTCCAATCTCTCCTGCATTGGTGGTGTTCAATCTGCATCGGTACATCGGGGGATCGTTTTTCACGGGTTTTCCGAACCCAGAGGCAGAAGACACCCCGATCGTTTTGAAAAAGTGGAGCCCTTGCCTCCACCTCTGGTTTGTTCTTTCGGTGCCGGGAGAAAGGCACGATCTTTGCCCCTCCGATCACGGCCGATTGATCGGAGTCAATCGGAACGACCCTTTCGGGGTTTAGGTCTCCTTTCTCCCTCAGGAGGACTTGGACCACCACCACATCCCATTCATCATCGTCGCCCGCGTTCCGGATGCGGCTGTGCGGATTAGAAGGTCGCTCGATTGGCAAATCGTGACCGGTGAGTGTTGTGGCCCCGGTCAAAACACAAGTCTACGGGACAGGCGATCCGTAGCCGGGAGCGCCGAAACTTGTAGCCATCCTGTCTGCGGAGCCGTGCGGCAGGCCTGCAGTGGTGGCCCTTGCTGGAGGTCTTCCGAAGTGAATGGGGAATTGTGTGCGCCTACATTGTAATAATCTATCCCATCTTTCCCTTCTGCTCGGGTTTGGATTGGTTGGCGGTATTGATTGCCGGTTAGCAAAGATTGGTTCGTGTTGATTTAATTAAGCTTTCGATTGCGGTGGCGGATCGCGAGCACTCTCCGCCCGCTCTGTTGGAAGATTTACGATCGTGTACGATCCCTGAAACCAAGGGAGAGGGGACTGTGCTTTGGAAGCATGGCCGTTTGCCTAATTCAATTAAAGTAGAATCGTCTCCACTCTCATCATCGAAGCTGCCCCTTCCGTAAGATCCATCCTCAATCGTTCGGGCGATGTTTGTGTGTCGTTTTTTGCAAAATTCCACCCAGAAGTTAATCACTGGAAGCGATCGTCACGAACACAGGAGGCGCTATTAAAACAGCAAAGCGCAGCAGCATGCCGAAAGTGCGGAGGCTTCGAGATCGCGAGTAGCGGGCAAAAATAGCAAACGATTCACCGCCGGAATGAGGTTAATTCTCAATTTCGTGGCGTGTTGTTGTTGGTGGTTTCTATTTTGGAGGATAATTTTGAATTACCCCTTTGGCAAGCCGGTAGCCAGTTAGTGGAGCCTAGCCAGCGATCATCAGATACAACACGAAACAAGACGTTTTCGGCTGTGGTCCATCAAACCCCTCGAGTGCCGACAGCAAGTCTGCCATCAATTTCGCGAATCGCGATTTGCAAACTACAGCTTGTGTGTGTGTGTGTGTTTATGGGACGTTTTGATGGTTTTCCTTTCCATTGCCTTCGTCTCCTTTCTTCGGGGCCTGTTTCTGCATCTAGCTTAACGGCATGCCGAATGTCGACGGTCCGAAACGGAACCATCAATCAAAGAGACGCGTTTTTTTGGTGTTGGTCTCGACGGTCTATATCTCTCCTCTGATGCCATTCCCTGAGTTCTCTCAAACCATCCACATCCGGTCCAGAGACAGGGTTAGAGGCTGAACCTCGAGGGATTAATGTCACATTTCCTTTCCACGCGCGGCCGCTGTATTTCGTCAAATGTCACCTTTGTGTAGGTTGTGTGCCGACCGCTGCTGGGTATCTTGGGATGCCCAAAAACACCCTGTTGCTGAGATTGGGTGTTGACTGCTGAAATTTGCATTTTTCTAGTCGTGGCAAAACATGTGGCCATGTTGCGGGCGATCGGCAAGATAAGCGTCTGTGGGTAATGACAGGAAGACAGATGTGAAATGTTGTAAATTTGATAACGTTTCAGAAGAAACAGAGATCTATCCCGTTTGGGTTGGAGATGGCGTAGTGAACATTGGAAGAAAACAGATGCCTAGAAACATGTCCAACTTCATCTACAGCTGCAGATGATACTTCGTGCCTGCTCATTTGCCGATCATCTGTTTATTTTGGTACTTTTTATCTTCTCTTTCCTCGATAACCGTTTTGTGCGGAGATTGATAGCCCAAAACGAAACCCTGCTGGACTGTAACTGATGAGTGAAATCTCGGGAAAACAAACATTTAATCCAACGGGAACTTTGAAATGAGGTTCGGAAATGGCAGTTGCTCGTTTGGACAAGGCTACTTCATTAATTTCGTAATTTGTTATGCTCAAATTTGTAAAGCCGAGGGGACAGTTGGTAAACTTACCGTTTAAATGTCATCATTTGTTAGTTTTGAAGATAAAAAGCGTTACTACTGAGCGTGAAAATCATTGGAACATTAACTCCAAAGGTCCCAAAGTGTGCCAGCAAGTTCAGAATGGATATGTCGTGGATGGATATGTCTTTTTGAGGACAATTTCTTAGCCACTTCTGCCGTCTCTGAATAGCTCTCTTATATATTACGTAGAAACTTCTGCTCTGTTTCTCAGTATAAACGTTCCACGTTCCAACTCGCTTTGATCTAGCAGTGAACCGAAACGAAGAGCTCCAAGACCCATTATAATTATATTTCCTTTCTTGAGAAAGGAAAAACCATAACAACCGAAAAAATGCGTTGCAAAACTAAGTGTCTGTAACTGCCGGTTCCTTCCGTTTCCATTCATCCGACCTACGGCCATTGACCATGAGAATCGGTCGTGGCCATTTTTCCGCTCCATCCCTTCCGGCGGCAACGTTTCGCACCGAGCGGTGATCGAATTTCCCGTGGAAAGGTTTTATTTCCCCGCGACGTCACTGTGCGCGGCACGGCACGGTGGCTCGCTATCTCGGACGGGGGAAGAGAAGGAAGTGACAATAAAAGGAAAGCTCCTGCAAACGCCCACCCTAGGAGGGCACATTGGTGCGCTCAACATCGCAGCAGTAGTAGTAGAAGTAGCGACATGAATGGCGTGAAGTAAACGGCGCCGGACGAATCAAATTTCTTCGTGCGTCCGGAATCGATGAATGAAACTGTCGAGAGCGCCCTCGGGAGAAGGAAAACGCATTACAGGGTTGAGTCACTTTTCGTGCGTCCCTTCTCCGCTTCACCCCGTGGTGGGTGAGCTCTCGTTGCGTGGGGTTATGTTTTGCGGTTAGTTGTTAGACGAGACGAGCGTGTCGTGAAGCTTGATCCAATGTAGGTCGACGATGCAAACCGAAACCGAACCGATGGCTGTACACTGCGTGTAGCGTGATTGATCCCGCTTCTGCTCTTGACTTCTTCGTCTGTCATCTTCGTCGTTCTCTCGCTCTCTGTCTCTCCTTGTATTCTAGCGAAGCGCGGGGAAACGGCGTGCAAAAAAATAATTACATAGACACCGAGATGCCCTACAAAAGCGGCCCCCAGGTCCGCCGAAACGTTACTTCACACAAATTATAACTCGCGCGATCCGCGTGCGCTTGTACGAAGTGTTCTTTTTTGTGCCTGTTGTATTGAGAACTTCTACGGATGCGGTGGAAATGGTTTGGAGCACGGTACGGTCTCTCTGGCACCGGGCATGTATGTACGCCGCATATACCGGAACGCGCAAAGCGCAAATAAACAGCAAACGGTCATTCGGGGTTTTTTGTTTGTTGAAGCATTCTTACGCGCCGGACCGGCAACGAAGGGTGGAAACAGAACCCGAACCGACGCTGGCACCGAACACATGAAAAAGACATCAAAAGTGGTTGTCTCGATGACATAACCGATATGTGTCATGCCGGATGATAGAATCAGTAACGGCACAAATCGCTACAAAGAGAGCAAATCGGAAATCCACGTGAGCTGTTCTACGAAAAATGACCTCCGCTGGGAAAATGTTCTTCTGAGAGGTCAACGTTTCATGGCACGAGTAACATTTAGAGGCAGGAGTAATTGCAGGAATATCAACGTAATATCTCGCGCCCCATAAATCAGGTTGCGAGTGGCAAAAAGTTTGCGCGTTACTGTTTTAAAGTCACATTGCATAACGCCATTTCTTGCTGCTCTCCTCCTTTAGCGGTTTTACAGTTTTTATTTGTAAGGCTTCACTGGTAAGGAGAACGCGAAAGCCTCGCGTGTGTGTTTGAGGTTGTGTGTGGTTTTTTTTTCGTTCGATGTGTTCCCCAAGACCCCGCAAAATCCTTTGCGAAAATCCGGCAAACAACGGAACGGTCGTTGATTTATGGTGCTGCTCCTAAGCTCGCCAGATGACGACGTGACGGGGGTTGTGTGTTTTTGTGCGTTGCCCGGGCACGTGTGCCTGATGTCAGTTTTGAAGTGATTGTGATTTCTGGCCCATGTTTGGGGATGTGTTTGGGGTCTAATTCAGAGCCAAGCATCGGCAGCCAAATTAAGTGCAACTTCAGTGCTACCGGATTAACTATACCCCTTTTGATGGTTGGGAAAATTGCACGACTTGCGATTTTGCGATTCAATGTCTGCGGGGCCTCGTCAGATTCATCGGAGCTCAATCGTGTTCAGGTTCGGTTCGATGCAGCAACGACATGGGACGAGAGGCCCAAGATTGCTGGCAAAAGGGCGTGGTGCCTGCAGCCTGGCTTTCGCTTCGGCGGTAAATCTCCAGCCAATGCCACACACATAACAACTAGTTCCGGCTCTGTCGATATGCCGCAGACCGGCCACTCTACGTAGACTAACGATCGCTGACCTACATACGCAGCTACGATTGCGTTGCTATGGGACTGGGTGTCGTAATCGTGACAGAATAATCCCCAACAGTGTTGTGGAACTGTCACAGCAAAAGCTGAAGAGACGAGACGAAGAGAAGAACTTAAGAATGGCCCGGGAACGTATGCTAATGTCCCAAAGATCTCGTGTTGATGAAAGGTTGTGATCTGGTAGTTAGCGTTGTGAGTGATGGGTATCGTTTGAAGTTAGAGCATTTTAAAACATTTGAAAAATTAAACCCACTTAGATAATGATAAAATCTTTTAAAGCTCATGTAGCCGCATATTCTCCAAAAATATCTTCACGGAATACACGCATAAAATGGAGGGCAAAAGAAGTTCCAGGCTTTTTGCGAGGTCGCACTGCCAGTCCGCTTATTATGATGTTTTAGAAGTTGTCTCAACCGTTGCAAGCACGGGGAAAACCTGTTTTTCCCCATGACTGATAACGCAAATTACACAACCTTCCAGGGTTGTTGCCGCTGCCACCGCCGTTGGAGGTGCAGTTGGACGACCAGGATCGAGAGGTCGTCGGGCCGGCACCACCTCTCCAATGCACAATTATTTAAACGTACGAACGAACGAATCCACACCAAACATATATCGCCTATTGGAAACGCGGCGAGTGACCACATGTGCCCCTCTCTGTGGGTGCAAAAGATAGGTTGTATAAAGTCTGGAGATCGTTTCATGCTTCAATTGCAGCGGAATGGTTCTTCTGACCGTTACCCAATGTTCTGCTGAGCGGTGGAATGTTGTCTTGCACGGGCGGAAGATTACATGTGATGCGCACGTTCCACCGGGGTAAAAGTGCTATACACATGGTCCATCTTCTCTAGGTGTATTCTAGCGCACATACAGTGTTGCATCACAGATAGGGTTCGTGTGCCGACGACGGCGGGGGCCTGTACCTCCAGAACATGGTCACGGTCTGGTGCGTCCGTCGGCAGAAGGGCTATAACAGCCACACACATGCAACCTTGCGGAAACGTTCGCACGAACACGAACAGGTGCATTACAGACTTGAGGAATGATCGGCCCCGGTAGCTCCTCTTTTAATTCTGCAAGCTCTAAAAGCATGTCGATGCTCGTGATTTGCCACCGACCTGCACGGATCTGCATTTTCGGGCAGCGATAGTTCCGCATGGCGGTGAGGCGCAAGCACACACGCGCCCAATGGACCAGACACCAGAACTTCATAAAGCTTTCATGCTTATCTAAGCGGGCAACGGCAGCGGCACAGTGAAGAACTTTTTATTTGAAGTAGATCTCTATCATTATCTTCATCTGGATTCCATTTTCAAGCGCTCTTGCTCCGTCTCACCACTCTCCCTTTGGTGGACCGTCGGAGAAAGGAAATTATCAACAATTTAGCCAAAAAGAAGCTACATTTCATGTGCCCTCGGGGCGTTTCAGGTATTGCTGGAGCCATGCGAGCAGTGGGATTGCGTTTTTGCGTCACGCGTCACGACAAAATCTCCGAAAATTGAGGAGACAGCTCTCACAGGCAAGCAGCGCGTACGCGGGCACAGGAAGTGCGTACACGCGGGTGCGTGATGAATTATTTTCGGCATGCCCGGTTCGCTTTCTTTGTGGAGGGTTTTGGCTTTCTGCTTTCTGTGATCGTTATTGGGCAAGTCCCCGGAGGGGATCTCGTTCTCGGAGCTGCTCCGAGAAATTGGGCAACGGTAATGGTGGTTGTGGTGGTGGAGTGTAGCATGATTTAGTCTTCTTTGACAGCTTATCATTACCCCGAACTCGGAGTGCGTTGCTCCAGTCCAGTCTCGTGGTCCCGGGAACTCTCCAGGACCACCGTATGTGAAAGTGGACTTTTGCGCGTGTACTTCGCTGCGTGCGGGGCGAGCCGAAACTTTGGACGAGATTACAACCTGTTTGTAAGTGCCGCACAACCGGAGACCTGGGGGACCTGGTCCGGCGGGCGAAACAAGACGTCACATGATTGAAATGCGTGTATGTTTTGTTGTGTGTTTTGTCCTCTCCTCTCTATCTCTCTCGTCCTTTCGCATACAACGCTACGACGCAGCTTATCGGCGTGGTCCGGTTCTGGTCGCGAGTGTCCATTCCCGCTAAGGTTGTTTGCCTTTTGTTTTGGTCACAAACACACACACAAAGGCATACAGAGTGTGTGTCCGGGGAATGTTGGAGATTTTTTTTTGGAAGCTGAAAGGGCGTCGTCGTCTTCGACCCGAGGCGTTGGCCACCGAAAAAAACTTGTTTCCAAAAAGCGGCACGGACAGCCCGACACGCTTGCTATGGACACTAACCGGTCCGGGCCACTCCCGCAGAACTTTGGCGTGCACAGGCTCTATAGGGGAAGGGAAGCAGGCAGATATCACGGTGTCGAAATTGACAAAAGCGGGGATGCCGTTACTCGCTGCTGGCTCGTTGGCGGCTCTCGAGAGCCCTCACGTATCGATAATATCGCATCAACTGGCTTATGAAAGGAGCACATAAAACAGAGAAACACACACACTGACACACACACACGAAACGAAACCCCAAAGAATGAGTGGAGGACCACAAGACAGAGACAGAGAGTGTGCGAGATTAATGGATGACTACGCATGATAAGTGAGGTTATGCGCAGAGGAGCTAGAATTTACGCCCCAACGGATGAGTGGAACCATGCGGCCAGATGCGTGACCGAGATGGCATCTCGTCCCGTACAGATATTGGAGCTTGCTGCCCGGCGAGAGAAGCGGGCAAATGGGGTTTTACGGGGTTTTTTTGTACCTTTCTCTTATCGTTATATCTGTCAACATCTGGTTAATATTTGTACCATTAAAGGCTGGCTTTCTAGAATTTGATCCTTTATTTTACTCCAAAAAGATTATGAACTCCAACATTATACATGTTACCGAATGTTCTTTCTAAATAACAACAAACACATCGAACACAACCCTTCACACGCATTGTCTTTGGGAAGGTGGAACATTGCGACTCCCCATTCTTGGTGGAATTCTTTTCTGCTTTCATCATTCTACTGCGTCCAGCGGCAACACACAGGGGCCGTCAACCTGTTGCGGAATTTGAATAAAAATTTACCTTCATTTAAATTGATTGCTGCCTTTGTCCACACCAAACTCATAAATCCACTCGAGACGTAGGACTCCGGCCTTTTGGAAGCATTAAACCTGCCGACGGACTGAGCCGTTGGAAACCGGGACAGAGCGGTGACGATGATGAGGTAAACGCAGAACGTTCACCTCGCAATTTTGACCGGCTCATCAGGTACGTTCTGACTACGTTCCTCAGTTGACTTCACACACACACACACACTTCACGTTCGCCCGGTTCGGTGCCTGTGTCTTACTCATTTCACTTCTTGAGTTCGACACTCCCTCACGCCCAATTTGGATAATCTTCTTGGACATGGGGAGAGATGGAGGAAGAGATGAAGCAATTCAACTTTGGGTGGAAAGTAAACATAGACGAGGACGCGCAAGGGGTGTCAATAGAGAAGTATTCAGAAGATTTCGCACCAAACATAACGCCCTTTCGGGAGTTGCTGGAGGGCATTCTTGAAGAATTTTGAAAGGCCTTCACGCGACCTCCTCCAACGATCCAATGTTCCCAAAAACCACCGCACTCTTTGACAGACGATCCGGTTCGTGCGTGCCGCAGAGGTTTGAGTCCAGAGACCCACCGACAGCTTTTTGACGCGATCGTGACTGCAGTTCGGAGACTGTGAGCTGCATCGTCAAGTGTGCGCCCAGGTTGTACGCATCCGCCACAAGTGGTGGACCGATTTGCTCCAATCTGTGAAGCATCTGTCCAGTTGTCATCGGATCTCCCTCTGCCCCGTTTTCGGTGGAGGAGTATTATTCGCATCACAAACGGTGCTGCTGCATAAATTAAACGCGACAGCCGTGCAAAGACGACGACGATTCCGGTCAGTGGCGATGAGTAAGCATCAATTTAATACCCAGCGGAGTCCGAGCGGAGGTTCATTGACATCTTCGTTCCCCTCCTTACGCCGAGCTTTGACGGATTAAGCGACCGGCACACACACACACTCCCATCTCATTCATAATAATTCACTCGGCCGCAGTGGATCGGACGCCGCACCACAATCAGCGTCGCAAAATCTGTCCAGCAAAACTCGGATGTTGTTGGCCCATTTAGCGACAGTTAAGGCCCCAATTTGTCAGAAAGTTCCAGCGGCGCGCGCGCTACGGCGTAGTAGATTCCAGTGGGTATTGCTCATCGAATACGGCACTAGAGGGAGGGGGCCTTCCCTAAAAGGGGTAATGATGGGGACGGAGGGGAGTTCTTGTTATATTGGTTGCACACATTCTTGGGCGCGCTGTTTTTCGGGTGGTATTTTGCACACCCCAGCGGTGGTACCTATCCTACCCGTGTGGGGTTTGACCTACTTTCACAATCCGGGGGTAATCCTGGGGCAGACCCTGTGTGTGTGTGGTGCATCTATTTATTTGCGGCGCAGAATCTACAACATTGGGAACAAATACGGGTAGCAAAAGATTGAGTGTGAGGTGCACCCACCCATGCTGCTTGTTTTTTTTTTTTTTTTTGATAGTTCGAAAGTTTGATGTGTGCGGCATGCTAAAAATGGGAGGAAGGTATGCTGGAGTGGGCTTCGTGTGTGTGTGATGCTTACTCATCTACTTAGCATAAGTTTGCGAACAGCGTACTGTGCCGATTAGCTTCAACAGGTTGATGGTGGTGACTAATCGTGCGGAAGTTCATTGTCAGTTGGCGGAACGATGTCAAGGACGGGTGTGGCATTAGAGTTTCTTCACCTAACGCACACGGAGAGAGACACGAGCATTGCTAAACTCCTGCAAAAAAAAAACAGATCAGCAGTGGGTAAACTTCTGTTTAATTCCTGCTGATCGAAACTGGTTCACTCTGTGTCTCTGTCTCTCTCTCTACAGCCGTAAGTCGTAAGCTGCCCTTGATTCCCGAAGTGCACCGAAAGACCAAACATTCCGCACATTCTTACCTGCCCGCAGTTGGAATGTGTGCAGCGGGTTCCAAAGAACGAACCTGTCCGCGGGCCATTGTGCACACGGTAGCTGCTGGTGGTCGTCGCTTGCTCCCTTGTACCACGAAGAATGTAACATCGTACGGACCCAAGATCTGCTGAACCCGAGAGCCGTTTGGCGCTTAGGAGACGCTGCCGGCGATATGTCTCAACCGTTCGAGAGGTCGAGGAATTGCGTCGCTCCCAGCGGTGACCCGGGCGACACGGGCGGGAAGGTAATAGGGTCTGCGCCAAGAAACCGTTATGCCCCTAGCAGCGACAGCCACCCAGGGTTCGATTGTTCGATCCGGTTGGGAGTTTTCGAAAGGCACTGGGCGTCATCGTGGTTGTTCTGGTGGAGAAAAGAGGTTTGGTGCTGGCTTTGGGGCGCATGTGGAACCTGCAACGACACTGCAATTTCCAAGCGAATGTTGAGTAATGTATTGGGAGGCTGGTGCAAATGGAGTGAGTCATCGTGTCATGCCGAGATTAGGCTAGCTTAGGCTTTTTTTCAAGAGAAAGAGAGCGTGAGTGGCAAACACGCTTTAAGATATGGAGATCTGTGGAGCTGAGGCTTGCGTCATCTTTGGCGACATAGGGTTGTTGGGGTTTTCCCAAACCTAGAAACCAGTCTGTAAGCAAATCATACAAATCGGTGCAAAAATCAACCCCGTCGACTGTCCCAAGAAATGGTCTTGTTCTGTACCAACCATTCCTCTCAAGTTTCATTCATAATTCCAAACACCCTGATACAGAACACGCTACTCATATTTGCACCTTACCGTCTCCCCCATCGAACCTTTACAGTTGTTTTATGAATGAACAAACAATGTGACTGAAGAGATGCATGCTGCGTTCGGGGTTTTTTGCTTGCTCGGACAAACAACTGCAGTTGCAGCGGGTAGCGATCACGTGGGGCTGTGAAACACGAGAGCCGGTGGATGAATAATCCCGCACGCGTTTGCTGCACTTGATCTTCGTGCAGTCGGCCAACACCCTTGACCGATAAGGGCGCTCGTGGAGTGCTGTGTTAAAAACGGCATGACGTGATAAGCAGGGAACGTACTATCGTTGCTGTGGAGCGTGTGTACGTTCAAATAGATCTTGCTAATAACCAGGATCATTCGTTTCGTAGCAGTTTGCCACGATTTTGTTAAAATCCCCCACCTGGATCGGGTTCGTCGTTCGGTGCAGAACCAAAATTACACCGTTTGCACAAAATTGCGGCCGCACGCTAATCAGAGAGTGAGTGGAAGGTAAATGAGTTCGTTACTCCCCTGCTCCCTGATGCTCCGGAAGCTCAAAAGATGGGGAGAGAAGGAGAGCGAAAATATGAAAGGAGAAAGTCAACTGCCCGCTTATCAGTCCGAGCGACCAGAAGGGTGTATAGGGCATTATAAAATCGAAAAAGCGTGCAGGGCGTAACCGTGTGTGTGTGGGTTATTTTGTTGCTTTTTTTGTAGCTGTCGGTGCGCATTATTCGCGAAAAAATCAATCACGATTAATTACATACAAACACACTTTCTTCTCCACCGGGTTCGTCGTCTGCAGGGCGATCAATCTTTTGTAGCTCGGTGCCTCCGGGGAGGGTGCTGATCGATACTGTTTTGTTTGGTATTTTTTGTTGCGAAAATTAAAGCGTTTGTGAACCGCGAAAAGGCGAAAGGTTTTCACTGTGACGTCCCTGCTACGATTGTACGGATCATATGCAAATTGTGCTGCAGCGCGCTAAGAGTAGATTCAGTGCAACTGAATGCTCTTGCAACGGGCGCTTGGAAACAAGCAGACGGTGAAATGGAACTGAACGCGTTGGAAATTGAGTTTTATTTTATTGTTGCTAATAACATGGCAGCATCCGGCTTATGGGTGGTTATGTTTTATGCGCTTCATAATTTGTTTTGAGCTTTTGATCACTTTAATGGTATGGTAATAATTTTTAAAGAGTTTTAAATTTCCGTGAGAATAGCCTTTCTTTCTCATACTTTATTCCACGATCTTCACTTTGGGGAAGCAAAACACACAATTATCGCCCTTCGCCCCATGTGTGTGAGTTATGATTCGGTTTTCCGTATTCCATCGAATGGAGCGAAAAATGTGTCATCAAATCAATCAGCAGCCGTGTAGTAATGAAGATGATCGTGCAGTTTCTGCTGGGTGCAGCTCGCTATGAATCGCCCGTTGTTTAGCGTATTGCCAACCATCCCATCGTACGGAGCGAGCGTTTGCTTTCGATTTTAGACAGTAAGTGAATCACAAGTGAAAGATAGATGAGGACCGTTTGACATTTGACAGGGAAGAGAGAAGCGGTGGGGGGAGAGGGGGAGGGGTGGCCCGCACGCTCAGCCTGTGCTCCAAAAATTGGCAAACTCGTTTCGTAGCCGCATAATGGAAAGGTGCCGCAGCGCGGTGAAAAATGATGCCCGCGGCCTAGCCTGGTGAGAGGCGATTTATTTAAATTTTCGCTTCATTTCGTGTACGCTTGCCCGGATTTGTTTTTTTCCTTGCTAGAGGTTGTCTTCATTCTTGTTGTTGTTTGTCACAATTCCACCCCTTTCGCCTTCGCCGGATTCTGAAATGTCAACACATTATGCACTCTTCAGCTCAGTTGAAGGTACACACAATGTGCAAATGAAAGGAAACGAAGCGGCAGTTTCACTTTCAATGTAAGTTTGAGCGTTTTTTTGTTGTTGTGTGTATGTGCATCTTCTAAGCTGCACTGTTCGTTTTGGGGAGCCTTCGTTTTGCCATCGTCATGATGGTCTATTATTCTTCCGTCTCCTTTTTTGGGGTAGATTACTTGTAGCGTGACGGCCGGCAGTATTCGATGCGCTTCATGCATTAAACGCGCATGCACACAGTGGCCGAAAAGGAACCTCAAAATCGTTAAATATTTACACAAGCTGAAGGATTTCTTGACTCGCGCTGGTCACAGTTTGCATCGAGTGACGTGAATTCGTCACCGTTCTGTCTACCAAAACTCAAACTTATTGGTGGCCTAAGTTAAGGAACGCGTTGGAAACTGTGATAAAAACGCAATGAAAGTGAGATTGAGTTTTGAGGTTAAAATTGTGTTTCTCTCGCCGCTACCGGTCTTGTCGCTTCCCCCTGAGGGCATACACTCGCAACATTATTGCGTAAACCTTTAATTTCCTTGCGTGAAAGAAACACCGAAAGCAAAAAAAAAACCGATTGATTTCCTCTCCGTGTCGATACAGGCTGTTTCTGTCACGCTCGGGTACGATGGAGCGGATGGAAAAATAAAACACCTCCCGTGTTTTCAAACACCTCGCCAGCCCGGTGTGACCGGAGATTGCGGATTGTGTAATCGTGGATTTTTGCAAACCAAAAAAAAAAAACAAAAACAAAAACGACCCATGTAAGAAACCGATTTTTTGACCCGCTCACACACACGCACTCGGTCTGTAGCTAAATCTGTGTCCAGCTTTAGTTTCGAAGTTGTGGCCGCTTTCTGGGTCAAATGTGAAACTGTTTCGGGGCGTTAGGATTTCGGGCGCGTCCTGCGCGGGTCCAGGGTACCGTTGGCACACACACACACACTCCCCGGCTCTTGGTGGTTAGGTCACCCCCGTCACAAAAGCCCTGCGCTACAGCGCCACAATATCATTTTGGGCCCAATCATCGCCGGAGCGCGTCGGGTGAGGCAAGCCCGGAGGAAGCTCAGTTCTTGACAGCAAGAGAAACACGATCACTTAGGGCAGAGAGTGCGAGACTCCACCCCATGCAGGGTGGTTGGTTTTGTTGGGTTCGCCGATCAATACGCTCGCTCGGTCCCGCCTAAGAAGGTGAAATGGATTGGCATAGCGCTAGATAGATCGTGCTCGCGCGGGAGGGATGCAGAAGGCGCATGCATGCAGTTTAGGAATTTGCGTACGCCAACAAGGGCAGACCAACGGGGAAGGACGATGAAGCGAGTGGTTAAATAGTTGAAGCAGTGAAAGTCACAAAACAGCCGACAAAAACGCGTTCGACACGGCAACGCGAGGTGTTTTTTTTCTATGGTTGCCTAACGTATCGTTTCGCAAAGTCGTTCGTCATGGTTTCGGCACGGGAGGGCGAAATGTAGGCGATTTTTAGAAGGTGTGTTTGTGTGTGTCTGTGTGTGTGTGTGTTTGTTTGGTGGAATTGATGAGAGTGGTTAGCATTCTTTCATACTCTTTCCTATTTAACCTTTGGACGGTGCAAACGAAGATTAATTCCAGAAGATAAGTAAAAACCGTTCACTTGGAATAGATTTAACGTAGCACCAGCTCTTCTATGTCTTCTTCCCCTTGCTATATTCTGTATTATTTAATCAGAATGACACTGGACGAGCATCATTATTATTTCTCAATTACACCATCCTTAAGCAGCTCATTGGAGCTTCCGGTTTGTGACATGATGTGCCTGAAATTGCCCTCCTTCCCTAAAGCAATCCTGTAACGAATGGTTTCATTTTGGAACCTTTTTTATAGGCATGAGAAAAAGGACTTTTTTCTCCCTTTTTTCTTCAACAAGAAACTGTCCTTCACGAGGCACAGCAAGATCTGTTTTAAATACATTCCTCCTTTTGATGCAATGGAGCGCGCTTTCAGCAGCGAAGCAGGACGAAATATGCCGACCAATATCACCGGACCACCTCGACCCGGCAGTCACGCACGCAGGTATCGATTAATAAGATTGTTTTCTGCCTCTTTAATAATCATAATCGTGTACTACGTACTAAAATAATAAGCGATAATCGGTTTCGGTATTTTCCACGCCGCGCTGTGTGCCCCGGATCATTTCGGTTTCGGGCGGCCTTTCGTTCGATTCTGTTCGCTTCGTTTGCCTTCTTCACGCTTCTGCCTCTTTTCAATCCCCATCCCAAAAACTCGATCGATTTTAAGTGCGGTAGTTGTGCGGCGATAGCACTTTTCTTTCACCGATCGGAGCGGAACGTGTAGAAGTAAAAAAGAAGACGGAGAAGAAAGCGAAGGATGATGAGAAAATGCATACCTTCAATGGGCACGCTGGGAAACGTCCGCTGGTTGAGCTCCAAAAAGTCACGCACAGTGTCCTCAGCGTGTAGAATTAAACGGTGCCTGTCTTGAACAAAAAAAAACTCCGGAAAAGGACAGCACTCGTTTGAGATTCTTTTATTGTATTTCTTGAGCCTTTGCTGTTCGAATTATACAACGGTCCGCAAGTAAGCGGAGAAAGAGAGAAAAACGAAAGGATCAAACACGGATATGCTGGAGATATGCGAAGAGCAAAAGTAAAAGAAAGGTATTGTGGAAAGGAGAAAGAGAAGGAGAGAGAGAGAGGGCAAAAAGCCATCTTTCCCCTTTTGCCACACAAAGTGCCACAAGTTTTATGCGTTGCGCTTAAAGGAAACTGTAAAGGGCTCGTTTGTGTGCCGGTCCGGACCAACCCCGAAAAGGGCCGCGGCTCCGCGGTGAAAGGAAAGGATCTAGATAGTGTAGTATGTGTGTGTGTGTGTGTGTTTACAAAGGGGTGGACAACGAAGGGGCGGATGGTGTGCGGGGATAAAAAGGGTGATAGTTAGCGCAAAAGGGATATCAGGTTTGGAAAATGAAAGTAGTTCTACCTGTTTCGATGTTCGCGGCAAAGTGTCGCACCGCACCGCCATCGATGCGGCGTTACGCGTTATCGAACTGCGCTCGGATGCACGTGTGAAATGGGTGGAAGGGTGGTGGTGGTGCAAAGGGCGGGCAGAAAAGAAGAAAGGTAAACACAAATGTGCGACCTTTCCTTTCTTCAAATGGAAATGGCTTTGTTCTGATGGTATGCGCGCGCATTTTGGAAAGAGGGTTCGACCGATCGTGCTTTTCTCGTTCACGATCGGGCTTTTGGGCGTCTTTGCCTGGGGAATAAAGTAAAGCAGCGGATGGTCTTGTCAACAATAAAACACAGTTTCGATTGAAAACAATATTAGAAAATGTTAATGTCTCAAAAAAAGCAAAAAGAAATCAAACAAAAGGTTCGTCGCCGCTCGAACAGTTGAAATCGTTCGTTTAAATTCCTATTATTCCTATTACTAGCAAACAGCAGCAACGGACGTGAAGTCAATTAAATGAAGCTGTCGGTGAGGGCAAATAAAAATGCCGCCCTTTTGTTGTTATGATTAGCAGCTCGTTCACATGCAAACGGACGGAGTAAAAACAGTGTTTACTCACCTCACAAGGCAATAAATAGCGAAGGAATGGATGGGACCTGTGAAAATGATGAACAACCAAGCCTCACGAATGTGCAATGTGCTCCCGTTGAAATAAAAAAAAACTGGGTGAATGCATGGGAGCAATTTTGGAACCAACAGGTGCGTACAGAGAAGACCCGTTTCGGTATGGGACCAACCCTACTTACACCCCTACGTATGCTAATGATCGGGTTTGCCCCCCCGCGATAGAAGGTTAATTTGTTTCGCTGCTGATGTGCGCTTAGAATGTTGCTGCAAAAACCGGGACGGGAAAAAAGCCGTTTTTCTCGCTGTGAACATTAATGCTCGATGCGTATGTTTTCCGTTCTGTTTTTTGTGTTTATGTATGCCCTTTGATTGGTATTTAAAAGCAAGTGAAATAATACAACAAAAAAAACTAATACCCTTTGCCCGGGAATGCGACTGAGAATGTGGCCGGGAATGTGAGCGCTTGCAAGGGAAGGGAAAATACAACGCCGTTACCGTTACCCATGCAATACGAAGCGTCTTTTCCTTCTTCACAAAAGGACCGGTTCCATTCGCTCTCTTTGCCACGGGGCGGGGCAGCAGTTGAACAACTTAATCTTGGGGCTATTTTTTTTTGTTTTAAGCTAAATCCATCATCATCATCATTGCCGAGCCCTGCGTTCTGTTGCCCCCGTACGGGTGCAGTAGAGGTGAGGGACGCATAGGGAAAGGAAAGTGCATGCACGCACTTTCGAAAGCTCTTAAAGAACTTTCAAAAACATCGAATCTACTAAATCGTTTAAAATTCGTACGCCAACCCTCGCTCGACGTGCATTGAAGTCGTTTGATCCGTTTTTTTGCTGGTGGGAATATGTGGCAGCGATTTGTCATACGGCCCACATTCCGATTGTGAGGATAATTATTTCAAAAGCCATACCCGTACCGGGCGGCTGGAACGAGATCGATTTATTGTACAGCGTACACACACAAAACGATAGACTGCAGCGAGCGCGTAAAGAACGAACCCCCTCGATGCGATTCGAGAGACACTTTAATTGATGTTTAAGCTGTCCCGTGGGGCTCGAATGTTTTGTGCTTGTACCGTTTGTTAACCGTATGCGGGGGAGAATGTGTAACTTTAGAAACGGTCGGAATGTTGGGCCACGGGCGGACAAATTACTTTCGGCGCCAGGTGATGCCGCGCGAGCAGAGCAATTCAGCGCGATCAGCTCGATTGGAAGTTGATCAAGCGGCCGTTTAACCGTTCATTGCGCTTCCAGAAATGGAGCGTTTGTGATACAGATCGCTCATAAAAGGCTGAAATTGATGGCAGCTATGTGACGTTTAAGGCGCCGCGACGAAGATGAAAGAAACGGTGACGGGAGTAAGCTCACTCGAGCTGGTGCTGCTTGAATGAAACAGATCCCCTCTTGAAGATTGTACAAGAATGGGCTCGCTCGATGTACCTTGCGAGGCGCTTCCTCTCCTTCTCTCTTGCTCTCTCTCTCTCTCTCTTTCTGTGTTTACTTTCGTGCGGCACAACTTCAATCGAACGATACTTTCAACCTGCACCCGAAGATGAATAATTTATACGAAAGCATACGCGAAAGATGGCACGTGAGATCATCGAAGCGTGATGACAGCATCTTTGACCGTTCCGGTGGGCTTCCGGGAGAGCCAAACAGCAAGCACTCACAACATCATTTCCATACTCACTTAACATAATGCAAACAAACAGTGCTGTTGTTTTGTTTTTGTTCGATTCAATTAGAAACTGATCGTGTTGTGTTGTGTTTTCCCAATTTCCAACAGAACCTCCAGGACACGCTGAAGATGTCCAACTATCCGGACATCCAGGACTGGATGGATCCACACTCGAAGCTGCCGCCGGTCATCCTGAACGACAAGCTGATGACGGACGCCATCATCGGGACGTGCATGCCGATCAAAACCGAACACTCGTACAGCCTCAACTCGGACGGCGATTCGCTGCCGGACACCATTCCCGACTCCCCGCACAGCCTGCAGAACAAGATGGATGGTAAGTTTGCTGGTCCCTAGAGTGGTTGCCAATGTTTCCGGGTACTCCTGGATGTGATACACTTCCCCATCAGCCTGGGACCGGCTTTACGTAATGCCCGGGCACGGGATGGCTGGATGCGATCACTTGAATCAATATTGGCATTTGTACAGCACGCCACACTGTCTTCGCCGTGTGTTGCTCAGCACTACCGCAACAAATGGAGCAACTGTCAACTGAAGCGTTGGGTTGAAGGCGTACAATGACGTACACGGGAGGATGAGGCGTGCTTGTCAAGGTTTTTTTGTTAACCGTGCACGGTCTCTTCTTCCTCCCATCGACTGTTCTAGATAGTAACGCTCGAAGCTTCGTCCGGGAGGCTGCCGAGAGAGGGAGAGATGGAAAATATTTGCCCAAGTGTGCGCCTTAAACCTCATCGCGGTAGTACGATTAGATACAAAACCCAGCACGCTTATTCTCCGAATAATATTCGATCTGGTTAACATTTTCGATGGTCCCGCTTGGGGTTTGTTTTTGCAACCTTCCACTCCCTTGTCCTTGTTTGTTTTGCGTATCTAATACCCTAGTCGGTGCTGAAATGTCACTTCATTTGTCTAAGAACTGATTGGAATTAGGTCCTAACAGACGATTGGGTGGAAACGTCTGGCATGTTTTGTCGTGTGGCAGGTCCTCCAACTAATGGTTCCTCTGGAAAGCATTGCAAAAAGCATGGCTGCTTTGCAAGGCTGCACGCGAGATCGATTGCATTGCTTCCGGTGCACGTTCACGTTCCAGAGCTGCCTGAGTGAGCTTCATACTTGAGTGAGAGAGACAAGGATTAGTTATTTAATCCCAGCACAGCCGCAGCTAGACGTCGGAGTTGAGGTTAGGCTGTGTGGTTTTGCTTCCAACAGTCAGCCGGAGCACCACTATGGGCAAAATACGACAAAAAAAGGAACAAGAGCCACAACCAGCTGATCAAATAGTGCCTCTAGTGTCTCTTGGGCTCTGCTATGCATATTTGTAGTACCGCGACAAGGTTACCAAACCAACAAAAAATGCGAGTGTCGTCAATTTGCTCAACCCATATTCAAGGTTTCCGAAAGTGAGAGTGTCGATATCAAAACAAGAAGGTTCTGAAATTTTCAACAAATTTTTGTTTTTCGAGACATAGTGCTCAACGGCAGCAGCACTTTTTAAAACCCGGATAGGTGAATGAAACGTTTTTCTCCCCAATGTCCTCCCTCGTATCGAGTAATCGGTTAGCCGGAATGCGATTACAATTATTTAATAGCGACTGAAATGCAGCAAGCCCCGCGAGGTGACTAATAAAGCCGGCGGCTGCAGTGACATTAAGCTGCTGTTTTGTCGGTTGGCGCTGCATGCGGTTACCGGTTTGGTTTGGCTGCCGTGTCTGCACACACACACACACACACACACACCACACACACACACACACACACACACACACACACACACACGCTGCAGCTCAATTGCAATTGGGAATGGGAAACTCTCTGGTTGTTTGGTTCGTTTGCAACAGTGTTGCAGCGATGATGAAAGCTCGATCAGCTCCCCCGGGGGCCACGATCTCTTAGCTCGCCCGCCCTCCTTCGGTGTCTTGCGCTAGCCGTATCCCTCGAGATCCCTCCTTAATGCCAGATGAGATGTTAATTGATTGTACGGATGCTTTGTGGAGTACGTTCACGACCGATCAGCATCACGATTTACGAGTGGCGCTTGAAGTTCCAGCAGGGAGAACTCTTCGCCTGGGAACTAACATGAGAAATTCACTCGCAGTGTATTCCCTAGCCACAGCTTTTTTTTTTCTTTTTGCGTGAAGCCCCGGGATTGTGGAGGAGTCGACCCTAATCGGCGTTTGAGATCGAGCCAACCCGGGGGTGATCGATGTTTGCATTGTTTTGGCTCTGTCCTAGAGTGGCGCACGTTCCCTTTTATTTGCTTTTTAGTCCATGTTTAGGATTATGTACGTCCTGTCCTTGGTTTGGTCAAGGGGTATCCCCCTTCGCTCAGCATCTGGATGACTCAGCATCGGAGTGTGTAGCGGTCGTGGTGGAATATAAATACATTACGCTATCGGTACGATTGCAATCGGATCGATTCGTTTGAGCCTGGGAAAGGCCCGTTGCGAATTGAAACGCATGAAGTTGAACGCAAAACAGTCCCCACAGCAGTACCGCGTGTACTCAGATTGAGTCATTTTCAACCCCCTTGATTTGGGCGTTCCAGGTGGCGAATGTGAATAAGAAATTGGTCCGACCGAATCAAGCTCGTTCAGGTGTGTGTGTATGTGCGTATTGCGATCGAAATGTGCTTTCTCGTGATCAGCGGTTGATCAGCGAAATATCTTGCCGAAGTCTCGGTGCCCCAAGCAAACGCACAGACGTGATCGGTTTGACAAATTCAACTACTACGTCTCCTCGCGCTCTCTTTCTTTCCCTCTCGATTAAACGAGATGTGGGAAAAGTAAAGCAAAAAAAAAAAAACACTACCCAAAGACAGCGCGTGTGCTCTATTTTGTCTTACTGTGCTCCGGCTTCTTGTTGAATATGTTTCACCTCACCTCGGCAAACCTCTCACCTTAACAGTCAAAATGTCAGTGACGCACATATGCTGTGGAGTTGGTGCACGGTGCGAAAGTTGTCTTAAAATGTCATAATAGTCGACCAACTTGTTCCGCGATAAATGAAACAGGATAAGAACGCACGCTCGAACAAAAAAAACCCCCCAAAAACCTGCGAATAATGGTACATGGTTGCCTGGAGGTTGGGCGTCCCTAGCCTCGCTTTGGGGTGCACAAATCTTTCTTCCAAGCGCCAGTGGCATTAACAAACAATTTGAAAGTTGAACTGGCATTATTCAAGGATAAGTAATGCAGACAAAAAAATGATGTTTTTATTAATGTCGTTAAGTACAAATTGCAACGCTAATCCGCGGCCGTTGTTTGGCATAGACAACTATCACTTCGGATTCTACAAACAGCCAATTAATAAAGCTATATTGGAGTCAATTTGCTTCCTTGAGCAGCAGAACTTGGCTGTTATTTCCTCAGCCAAACGTTTTATCTACCAACGAGAGGAATGAACCAATTGTGCTGCGAGCCTCGTTGATCAATGAATCTTTACGTTCCAAACCTTTGAGCGCAGCTTAATGCGCATTCGCACATTCGTTTGCGCGAAGATAATGCACGTGCTCGGCATCCCCAACGGTCGAGGGGGTGTGTGATCGTTTTTCTTGATTCGTTTTCGCATCGGTTCCGCTACTCTTCCGCATCCGCCACAACCATTTTGCTGCTCTCTCATGCCTTCCGAATGCGGGGAAGTGCTCGTTTTTTTTTTGCTCCTCTATTTGGGCCACTGTTCGACCCGGCAACGGCTAAATACCGCTACAATGTAGGGAGAGAGATAGGGGGCGTCCAGCTCGTGCGGCGTTCGTCGCTTACCATCTTAGCGTAAGCCCAACGCACCCCGAAATGACGCAATTTTCGCTCAGCTTTATCGACAAATTGGATATATTGGACAAGAGTGTTTCGAGCGCTTTTCCTTTTGGGTCGTTTTTTTTTTTAATTTTGGTTTTTGTTCCGTCGTCTTCTCGATCGCTCGGATTTAGTCGCGAAACTTTCGAACGTACGTGTGCGCGACGCCACTTTAACCTCGGCCCAAACCCAAATGTGACAAACTCGTTAAGGGGGGGCATTAAACGGGTGTTTGTGCTTGGTGCGTGAGAAATTTGAATTTGAGGTTGGTTTTTGGCTTCTTGTGTTTTATTTTTCGCTTTTTTTTCGGTGGGAGATTTTCGATTCGGTGCAACCAACCGGAAGTAAGGGAAGGCTATTTTTGGATAAAGTGTTGAAGAAAAAAAACACGCAGCTCTGATGGCAGCGTTTTATCCAATCATTGTGTGACTGCTTTACGTTTTTTTTCCTGGCCACTGTTTGAAACAGTATTTAAGAAATGCAGTAGAAAACTACGACCTTAAACAACTTAAAAAATTTACTGTTAATGCTTCAAATGTGTGTCTTAGTTGTCTATTTAAAGGGTTTACTTTTGTTTTTGAATCATAAAACCTCTTCCAGTTCATTGAACCTAACCTCCCGCTCCTATGCCCGACTGCTTTTCCCAGACTCACGCCGGCTCAGGCGCCTTCGAAGGCGTTCGGCAATGGAAGAGTGGCATAAAACAATTCGTACAACTCGCACTATCAGTCGCGTTGTGGCACTGACATTTATGCCCTTTTCACTTTACCTGTTTTCCTTTTGAAACGCGCTACACACACCCCAAAATAAAATGTCACTCTTGTCCCCACCCCAAATTTGTGCACCCACAGACACAATTAAGTAAAAAAGGCAACACAGCTGGGCGAACCGCGAATGGTAAAATCTGAAACCAATTTGCTTTTGATGCGTGAAGTGCACTTTTTTGTTTTACACTGCGTGCGAAATTTTAGTTATTTGCTCGGATTTTTTTTTAATGGACGAGTTATATGCGAAAGAAAACAAATAAGAAGAAAATGAGTGAAAAGAAAAAAAACGTCGCAAAGCAAACTCGTTTCGCATTTCCCACCCGCGCGAACCAGAACACTCCCTGGGACTGCCGGTCTTTTTTTAATGACTAGCCGAGAGGGGAGGTAGGCGAGGGCAACCGGAACACGCACCCCGCATTAAACCTCTTCCCTTTTACCCCAAGGCTCGAAAAAGGCTCGGTTTCAAAAGTGAAAACAATAAAACTTTTCGACAAGATTGCATAACTTATTTGCGAATTTGTTTGCTTTGCGCACATGCCGCCCCGATTCTCTTTCCCGGTGTTCCTTCCCCCTTCCCAAGAGTGGGGCTGGTTCTGAGGTCGATTGAATTATGCTGACCGTAAGCAACATTTCGCGCCACCACCACCAGTCCCAGTCCCAGTCCCTTCGGCGGCGGAAAGCGCGAAGCAAAACTTGTTCCAGCGCGCGCAAGCGCGAGCCCGACGCGGTTAAAAGATTTTCGGGTTTAATTCTCCACTTTTTTTTCAACCACTCACTGTCGCGTTTCGCACAGCTATGAAACTTTTATTCCATACCATTTGTTGTTTGTCTTTTCGGCAAAAACCAGAAAATCGGGTATACGCACTCTCACACACACACACACACACACACACACACACACACACACACACACACACACACACACACACACACACACACACACACACACACACACACCTGAGAAGCGAGCATTTTAATGGCTTAGCAAATATGTTAATGAAGTAGAACGGAGCATTTGCGTTTGGAAGCATTAACCCTTTCTGCGGCAGGCTGCGTCCGCGCCGCACTTCCATTTACGCGCCCTTTTTACGCCATCGTGCGAGCTGTGCTTTATAGTTTTGGGAATATTTTTCTGTTCTTCTTTTCACGTATGCTAATCAGAATTTTGAAGAAATCAGAAATTGCTTCTTGGTTTATTTTTGAATAAAAAATGCGATCAAGTCCGATCATTCGCCGTTGTGATAAGCGAAGAAATGACGCAGGACAGTGCTGGGAAGCTCCGGCAGGCAGACGATATCGAGAGCCACATTTGACAGCTTACAGCTCGTTTTCTGCTCGCCCAACGGGCGGATTCTTTTCTGCGTTTGTTTTATTTTATTTTTTCAATCAAGTGCCCCTTGTTGGGCCCCCTGCCTAACGATGGTTCGCGTTTGACAGGTTTATTGAGGATTTTATTGTAGCTGTGTGTATGTTTTCGGCCTTTTCGTTTTAGCGAAAAAACGAACGACAACACACACAAACAAAAAATAGTAATAAAAAAAAAGCTAAAGTACTGTTATGTGCTGATTGTTATTTAATGATTTGCTTTTCTGTGGTTTCCACGCGCGTCTCAGAAGGGGAGAAGATACATTTGTGCGTCTTGTAAGAAGGAATGATACCGTAAATTTTAGAAGCGTAGTATTGGGGTACGTAATATCTCCCTTTTGGATACCTTAACGTATAGTTCTTCATTTCTTCTAATTTAAATATTTTTAGCTCAATTGAATCCGCACCTCATCAACGCACCAGCAGTGTTGTAACATATCTTTCCAAAGAGCATTCACGCATTTGAAATGTTCTACAATTCTGATGGGATTTGATTTCACCAGACTGACCTCAAACAATCCAAATGACACCAGATAGAGACATTTGAGTAGGCTTTATTGTACTCTCTGTTGGATCAGCCGCTCAAAGCTGACAGTCTGGGTCTTGTGTTGCTGCAACCAACCATCCCATCCCAGCAACTGTGGGAAGGCCCACAGTTTCTTCTTTAGCTGGTCGCTCTACTCAACACTCAACTTCGATATGATAGTTATGACTTTACCATTTCTTTCATTGTCTACACGCCGGCCCAAGTGCCGAGTGCTGATACGCTTGGAGGCTAATGCTTGTGTCCACTGGTGACACTGGTTCTCAAACACTTATTCCCGTTTGTGCGTAGAACTTAGAAAAGGGAGAGAATGGCGGTTAACTCTGCCTAGCTCTTCTTCACACCTTCCTAGCTTCTTAGGAAAATGGAAAGGTAGTCGCCACAAACAGAAAAGAGGAAACAGGGGAACACATTCCCTCCGAGAAGTAATTTTAAACACACACGCCCAACGCACCACCACAACAAATTGACATAATTTCTGCGCTTTCTTCCCAGGTATTTGTTTTCATCTCAAATAGCGCTCCGAGTGCTCCGAGTGCTCCGGGGCACCTTAGCCCGTATCCGTTTATGTCTCACGGATCTACGAGATTGCATTGATGTCACTATTGGGCCCAACGGTGAGCCACACTGATTGCTTCCCCTGGCGTTTCTTCTCCCCCCTGTTCTAAATGTCGACATCCGTGTGGTTTGCTAGGGGTGTGCGTGAGCACTCTTTTACCTCTTGCTGCCTCCACTTCAATGAACAGAAATAAAAGCAAACCCGTTGACGCCGTTCTCGAGTGATGCTGAATGAAAATTCATTCATGGAATAAAATAGCACAAACCACTTCACTGCACTTGGGATGGATCCATTTCACTTTGGGTCGCGCGGGCTCTCCTAATCGCTCACCCGGCGCTGTGAAGTGCTCTCGTTTTTTTTCTCTCTCTCTCTCTCTCTCTCTCTCTCTCTCTCTCTCTACTTCCTCATCATCTCCTCGCGTTTTTGCGCACTATCGACTCACGATCTTCGATCGCAATCTCTTGGAATTGCTGGAGCAAATGGTTTTAGCGATCGCGATCTCGAAAGGGGAAAAAGAGGGTTCGTCGCTTGCTCGCCCGCAGCAAGGTAACGCAGCGTTAACCCGTGCTGACAGACGACGGGCTCGAGTAGGTATGCGCGGTACGAAGATTGAGTCATAGCTCATAGATTTGAAGGCACACAGACACACGCACGAATGGGAGTGTCTGAGGATCGTGATCAATCGTTCCAGCCATCCCCGAGCATGTCTATCGAGAGGTGTTGCGTGTTGTTGGTGTGTGGGTTTGTTTTCTATTCTCGTGTTGATGTTTTCAACCCAAATGCTCGGGTGGTCCCGTCTACGGGGCATTTGTGGAAGCATTGTAAACGCTCCATTGATTTATCTCCATCCCGAACTCCGCTCGAGACACAATGTCATTGAACCTTCTTCTTCTAGGGGCTGCTGCTTTGAATAGCAAAGAAGAAGCAGGCGCAAAAGGAAACAAATCCTCTTACGCATTATAATTGCTGTCCGTACCAGGTCGAACGTTTCTTTGGCAGCGTGTCTGCAGCGTGGTGGTGGGACGCCTTAGCACGTGTTTACAGCCAATTAAAGACATAAAAAGTGTCGCTAAATGACACACACACACACACGGTGAGGAAGGAAGGAAGGTAATGGAATGGAGCAGCAGCGGGCTTCGAGTATGATTGCTTTTAATGCTGATGATCGAACAGGCTGTGGTGCGACGGTACGGCCGGTTCAGTTCGTTTGTACCTTCGCACGCACATCGAGCGATAAAGTCTGACAGATCAGCCATTTAGCGCAGCGCTTAAGATGAATTATGACGCAACGGGAGAGATTTATTCCTGCCCGGTTCGGCGTGAGGTTGTGATAAATGTCCGAAAGCGTTTGCCATTCTATCTGCTGGGTGTGATGGAGCTTGTTAATGTTCTGCCAATGATGTGTGGAAGGGTTTGTACAAGTCACTGTTCGATTTGTGTAGTTCTTTCATTACAGGTTTCTCTATCCTGCCATTTGTTTTTGTTAATATCATTTTTTGAGTGGACTTTGACACTTGTTTTTAAGTCCATCTTGTTCGTTTATCATCTCTTTTTTCATTGAATTGAATGCATTCAATTTCTTGTTAAATAATAAGTATCATCCCTCCAGCAGTTATTTATGTTATAGCTGCATATAAAAGAGTGTAAAGATGCTCTTGACATTTTTATTGATTTAATTGTTTCCAACACCTGTACACTCACTAGCCTAGCCTCGCATGAGGAAATACAACCGTGTATGCTGTACTATTTGTCCATGTACACCCCTTCCCATAGCCCACAATCAATCAAACATCTTGCTGCGCCGTCCTGCCGTTCCCGTTCGTTGTGAAATGGTCCGCTGGAGGAAGAGCACCACCCAGATCAACCAGAGCAGTTCGAGCCCAAGGCAACGATCACACCCGCCCAGGGAAACGGCGGGTAGGAACCAATGCAATGGAAATGACAATAATTGTACAGCCGCTGCACAGTACCATGCATGATTTATCTGCAGCCAATTGCATTTGTCACTTCCATCATGTTTGCCGGGCGTTACCGCTGGGGCTGAGCTCCACATCAAGCGCATCGAGATTATGAAATTCTGAGCACGAGACCACGAGCGGAACGGACAGAGAAAGGGAGAGAGAGAGAGAGCGAAAGAGAGTGCGGGCATGATGGACGATTTGTTACATCGATTGCACGCAACTGCACTTGCACACAGTATACTGCCTGGTTGCGGTTTCGCATCGCTCTAATCCACCTTCCACCGCTCTCCCCCTGCAAATAAGTCATATAAAACCCCGGCGGGGCCGCACGGCATCACTTCTCCACGGCTCGCGATAAATCTCACTTTCAATCTGTATGTTAAAAAAAAAGAAATACAACGAAGCCGCCTTTGACAAATGTTCCATTTCTGCACTGTGCCATTACACCGTGCTCATCGACCGTCTTTGCCGCCGACGTCGCTTTTCTGCTGGCGGCGCACACACGATCACAGCGCTATCGGGAGATCGGGAGAAAATTGATCGCACACATCGCCGCCGGTGGTTTCAGAGGGCTTTTTGCCTACAGATTCAAAGGTTTCTTCGGGCACTGTTTGAAGTCGCATACTTCCGGCAACATTGTTGCAAAGCCGTGTCTCAAATGAAAAGTCGATTGTTTTCCGCTTCGGTTCGGGTAGTGACGGGAACGGAACCCGCGGGTCGATTTTGCAAGCAAACGCACCGAAACGCACGGAAAAAAGTGCTGAAGCAAGCAGCGCAAAAACGGCGTTCGGTAAACCACAGCAACCAGCAACAAAATGATTGTTTGGGTAGGAATGTGCTGAGAGTGCCCTGCGGGTGTGGGTGTGCGAAAGGAATGCATTCCCGGTCTCGTTCCATTGAGCGTGCCACGATTTATGACGCGCAAAATGACGGAGGAAAAACCTTTTTTTCTTTAAAGGGTTTAGGCAAAGTGAGTGGTTCCGAGCCGTTTGCCAAGAGCTCATCTAATGGGAAAACGGGGAAAGAAAGGAGTAGAATTCCGCGCGCAAAAAAGTGCGATAAAATGGGAGCGATTGATAATGGCGGCTAGCGAAAGTGCATCAGGGGGGAGACGGGGCCGAAAAAAGAGAATGGAAAGGTGGAATTTTCTTTTCCCCGTTTCGGTTTCGGATCGTTTTTCGTGCCGGAAATAGACAGTACAGTACACCGCCCGCCGTTGACCGAGTTCAAAACAATGGCAGTTTTATCGGCCCCCACCCAGTTGGGAAAGGGAAACAATCGCCCTACCGGACACACTGGCGCTGCTGCTGTGTGAATTGGTGCACTATTTATGACGCCCCGCGTGTGCTTCGTGAAGGATGGATGGAAATGAAAGCGATCTTTGCGTGATTGAGTGGAAGTTTTTGGGAAATGGAAAGGGGAGAAGGGCAAGAAGGGCAAGTTCCATTTTGGAGGGGTGTGTCGGTTAATCGAACTGCATTTACCTTTTGCCTTTTAGTGGTAGAAAGTCAGCAGCGTGGTTTCGGACATTTTCTTTAAATTAAGATTAGGAACTAAAGTCCTCACAGATTTTCAACTTCAATGTTTTTTTTTTCCTTTGCGTAGCGTTGACTCCATAAAATAGTGCACTTTGTGCTGTGCGCAACTTCACTCAGGAAAGAAAAGCGGAGCCATAAAGGTGTCGACAGCATTTCTCCACCTTCTCCACAGCATGACGCGCATCGCTCAGTTGGAACGGTAACACGCCGGTGGAATGGAAATCGAACTCAACCACCGCTCGTAGGTTTTTTGGGGTGATATTTGAAAGTATCGAAATGAAGTGATGCACCGTCTGTGACGGTGACGCGCGATGGTTCGCCTTCGCCTGTTTGATTCGCGGTGTCTGATGACGCTTTTTGTGAAAGTAAACGATCGCACGGCTACGATTGGAAAACTGCGTGATATCGTGCAACTAGATCGAGATGGTACTAATTTATTACGGCAAAGCAAATCAAAGGGTCGAACTCGTTCGTTTGAATGCTTGGAAAGGCCTTCAATATCATTTCAAAGAAGCGCTTAAGCGACTCAAATCAACAAAAACAGACCACAAACCACATCACCGCTATTGCCAACTGACGGTCACAAATCACGATCCGCTCCTTCACACCTCAATCCAGAGAAATCCTGCCGCATGACTCATCGTGGCAGGCAATTATGACGTCCGTGGTGAAGACGACACCACGAGCCCGATCACGAGCTATAGCACAGACGGCAAGAGACAAAAACAACAACGCACGCCTTCGAAACGGATCGAAAGAGCGTCATTTAGCGTCGGTTTACGTCATTTCGCGTCGAGCATCGAGGGGTCCGGAGCGGGCGTTTGCGGTTGTGATTATGATTGCAAGACGACGACGGCCCGACGGTTTGCCTCCCGATCCCGATCCTTACCCGCCGCTCGGCGAGTGTTGCAAAAGTGCAGCACCAGTGTAGGTTGTGGTGCATCGGAAAACTCGCTCCTCGATGATGACGATGATGACGATGATGATGGAATGTCAATGGATGCGGTCGATTGAAGCACCGTGTGGCCTCTCTAACCTACTTCAAACCCTACACCAGCCGTGCCACCAGCCTCGGAATCACAACTATTTCAATTAAAATTTAATGAATTTCCGTTTCGAGCATGGCGCGAAAGGCTCGCGCGCGCGCACACGCTTGATCGATTGATCGCGACGGCGATTATGTGAGACTTTTCCACGAGGAAAAGCGCCTACATGAACGAGGAGAGCGAGTTGTCAATTAGTACGAAAAATGCGACCCTTTCGGTGCGTAGACACACGGTACCCAACGGAGAGAGAGGGGGAACGCCAACTTTCAACTAGCTCTTTCAATATTGTAATCATTCAATTAGGGAAAAGGATTGCGCGCTGATTTTCTGCATGCTCGGGGGGAAGGTTGTTTTTTCTCTCTCCCTCTTTCTCTCTCTCTCGGCAAGGCCGAACCGACGCGCAGTGACCGGACCAGCAAATACCATCTTTGGAACGGGTTTTGGTTTTTGCCGGTTTTGCTCCCTGCATCGCAACAGTACTGCGCTGTTGCAGCCACGCGTTGGGGCCGGTCCAGGCGCTCGATGCTGCGATTTATTATGGTTATTAATTAGATGAAGATCATTTTCACCTGTGCAACCTTCCCGATACGCTACCGTGTAGCAATAGAGAGAGTGAGAGAGAGAGAGAGAGAGAGAGAGAGAGAGAGAGAGAGAGAAAGGGAGAAAAGGCACAGACATAGGCCAAGCATGTAGACATTCTTCGCGATGCCCACGATAACGCAAACTCCAAGCGATCATAATCATGTTGCTGGCGGGCAGGCCCGCGTGTGTGATCCAAGAGGCAAGATCGGTTGACATTTTGGGCTCTTCCGATGCCTCCGCTTGCCTCGACAGAAGCTTTTAACCGGCCGGTAGTGGCTCGTTAGTGGACGACGGTTTGCGACTCGGGCAGGTCCCCCTGGCGGATGACTTTTACGAGCGACCATATTAATTATCGTTTATGAGGATTGCTTCTGCTGCCGATCGCTACCCGATCTCGTCCCCTGCTCCTTTGCTGGAGCCTGTTTTGCTAAACGAGCTACGGTGTGGTGTGAAGATTTGGACAGGTCGAATGCCTTGTAGGGCATTTAGCTGCAACATTGTGTCGATAGCAGGGTGAAATATTAAACGATCTGGCCGTTTGCCTGACTCGAATGCATGTGTTCGATCGCTTTTGCAGTTGCTTGGTTTGATGTCGGTTATTTATTGTTGCATACTGTTTTGGCTAATGATATTCTATGTTTTTAATAATTAGAATTGATGTATGAATAATGATTTTTGTTATTTTCTTATTCAATAAGACTAAATATGAAATGATTTTTTATTAGTTTTTTTTTAAAGTAATTTCATGTTTAAACTTACAAAAAAGTCTGTTTTAGTACACTCTGAACTTCAAATTTAAAATTGAATCATTCGGCTTCGATGATGTTCATATTCTGATGAAACTTGAAGCAATTCCCTGAATTTCCCTGCCCCGTCCATGAGTTGAAGTTTAAGAAGACCCCAAGCTGCGTCCATATTCCTGCTTCCCGCCCCAATTTACATCATCCTCCCGTCGTCTTATGTAACACCGCAAAGCCAACCCGTTCTCTGCAGTGCTCGTGAAACAGGAGCAGCAAATAAAACACCGCCCGCTCCCGCGCAGGCGTTCAAACAAAACCTACTATTCCGAATTCCGAATACACCTGTCAAAACAACGGACGACGCGAACTGCGACTGACATTTGCGCGTGCATGCAGCTGATTCGCTTTGACCTGAATATGTATCTTGAAGCAGTTTCTTTGCAACAATTTGCGGGGAAAAGATATATTTATAACGCTATAAGCTTAGTTATAGAATACCCACGGATGGCTTTTAATTGTGTTTCTTTGTGTCTTTTTTTCTACCTCTTGCTCTCCCTCCCATTCCACTCCGCAATTACGACATCTCAGCAGATATGGATGAGGAATGCTATCCGGCAATCAGCATGAATGGCAGCAGCAAACATCAGCACATCATTCACAGACAGCAGCACCATGCCAACTCGTTGCTGGTCAACGGGCAGACGCGCGACAGCAAGCCACCCTCCTTCGCCGGGATGTCCCTGTTGACAAACGGTGCCGGTGCCATGCTGTCGAACGGTTTGGTGACAGCCCAGCAACAGCAGCAGCAGCAGCAGCAGCAACAGACGGCACCGTTGGGTGCGAACGGTCCCTTCGGCAGTCTGCTTAACAGCAGCAACAACAACAACAACCATCTGGCGGTGAATCACAACCTCAACCTCAAGGAGAGCATCGTCGGGCTGAAGGGGCTGGCCGGGTTCGGTTCCAGCTCGTCCTGCCACGACTCATCCTCATCCACCTCCGCCAGCAACGCATCGGACATCGATATCGATGAGACGACGGTCAAGGAAGAGCCCCTGTCGCCCAGCTCGAGTTGTCCACCGTCCCCCGTCGGTTCTGGCTGCGGTGGTGGTGGTGGTGGAAGTGGTGAAGGTGGTGGAGGCTCCCTCCTGAACAGCTTTTCCGCCTCGTCCGTTAGTCTCGGCGGAAATATGGCCGGCTACACGCACTCGGATCTTGTCCTCGAGCATAAGGTAGTGTCCGGCGCATCCAACAGACATGAATAAGCATCCTAAGACTTTTTTTTTCTCTCTCTCTCTCTCTCTCTCTCTCTCTCTCTTCCTCTCCAGAACGGTTCCCTCCAGCTGTCATCCGCCACACAGAGTCTGCTCAAGAATCAGCAGATCATGATCGCGTCCAGCATTCCCCAGCAAAGCTCAACGGCCTCAACCCAGCAGCAGCAGCAGCAGCAGCAGCAGAAGCTCGTGATGTCCAAGCTGAACATCAAGATGGAACCACAGTCCTCCACCGCGTTCGGGCTGCCGCCGACACCGCCCTCCTCATTGCCGAGCGACGAGTCGGAAGGCAACCAGAGCCCCGAACATCACGTTTCCCCCATGTCACCGCCGACCGATCACGGCAGCACGTCGAGCGGCGCCAACTCGACCGCTTCGAGCCGCCGCACGTCACTGCACGCGAGCGGTGGTACAGGGGCCGGCGCCTCCATCGGCAGCACCGCCGGTGGCAGCCAATCGGGCAACTCTACCTCCCGCCAGTCGTCCTCCACAGCTAGTCACCACAGCTCAGCTGCATCATCACCGTCCGCCAGCAGCTCGTCGAGGCAGCCTATTCACACCCCGCTCATCAGTAGTCAACCGGTACGTCCTGGGGGAAGGCTCCAAGTAACAACACCAAAAGATCCGCAGAAGTACTAACGTCATTCGGTGTCATTTACAGAAGGGTTCCACGGGAACGCTCATCTTGACGGAAGAGGAGAAGCGAACACTGCTAGCAGAGGGCTATCCCATCCCTACCCGGCTTCCGCTGACCAAGGCCGAGGAGAAATCTCTCAAAAAGATCCGGCGGAAGATCAAGAATAAGGTAGGTGGCAAGGTTCTGCTCCACAAGATCTGCTCAAAATTCGCAAAAATTGATTTCTAATTCTTGCTGCCTTCTCAGATCTCCGCCCAGGAAAGCCGAAGGAAGAAGAAGGAGTACATGGACCAGCTGGAGCGCCGGGTCGACATACTGGTGTCGGAGAATCTCGAGTACCGCAAGCGGGTCGAGGCGCTCGAGGACTGCAACCAGAACCTGCAGACCGAGCTGTCGAAGCTGCGCCAGCTCATCAGCCGACAGGGTGCGCGGAAGGCGTCCTAATGTGCTGTTTTTGTGAGTGTGAAAATCACACAGGCACACATACACAAATGTACAAACTAATGCTAATGTCCCGAAGACACGCCGGGTCGTGTGAGGAATCGTGTTGGATAAGGGAAAATGGAACAGTTTTCGTGCAATAAGCTAGAAAGGCTTTCGTACGATTGGTGGCGCCTCTCCAGGAGGCGAGCGCGCGAGTGCCTCGTCAGAAGTGCCGATCCCACGGTTTCGGGGTGAAGTCTTCCGCGTGAGTGCATCGGTTCTAGGTCCCCGCAGGGATGAAGAGTTGTTATTTCGTAGCGCGTAAGTAGTAATGTTTAGGGTGAAAGGATGGATTAGACACTGTGGCAGTGAGGGGTGCTTGTGTCTTCGAGGCCTAACAAGCAGGAAACGAACGTAGTTAACATTCCAAAACCAGAGCCGAGGTGGCGTTTGTAGTCTATTTTTAAAAGACCCGACCGGGACTGCACAGGATAGTATAGAGAGAAAGAAGGTGTAGGTTGCTATAGCAAGCTCTTTATCAAAAACGGAGAGGCGGTAGAAGAGGGTTGGGTTCCTGATAACGTGTGCCTTGTTGTTTTGTAGGTACCGTACACTGTGGGCAATCTCCTATCCTTACTTGCCTGCCTGTCACTTCAAAATTCAGCGTGATTCTCACGCCTTAAAATGACTCCATTACTTGCGGGAATGGACGAACGGTTTTTTAAAAATTTGGTTGTGCTTTTCTTGATATAGGTTGTTACCTCGCTTGAACTTTTAACTTAGCATTTATTGGCAAACGCGTCCATGCGATGATGGAGCCGTACGACAACGCCTGCGCGCTCGAGCGCGTCATCTAGCGGTCGCTAGTGTAAGCCAATCAACGAAAGCAGTGTTTCTCAAATGCGATCCATTTATTTTGAACACATTTACACGTCCTTTGTTACTTTTAGAGCAAGGATTTTTTTTCTCTCTTCACGTAACACATATTTACTATTGATTTGTAACTTTGTTTTGAGGTGACACAGAAAGGATTGTGTGTACAGAAAATGGCATTACATGCTGCTGGCTGCCACCGTTCAGCAAATGTAGCAAATGTAAATAAAGCATCTGGTTCCAATTTCCTTTGCCCTTTCTGAAAAAAAAACACGGCAGGAAATTGGAACTACTGCAGCGAGACAACAGTTCGGGACTGATTCGGGTAAACACTAATTACTTTCTACTACGCATTTGGTTTACATTTGCTTGTTGTTTGTTTGTTTGATGTTTGTTGGGTTGTTTGATTAGTTGTAAGTGACATTCATTTGCATTGCTAGAAGCTGTCCGTTTGTTGTTTTGGATTACTTTCGAGTAAGTGGGAATAAAAACAATGACTACGTTTAAGCACCCTGTACAGCTTGGTTTGCAAGTACGTATTACACCTATGGGATGCGTTGTGAGGGATGGCTATACGCTTGACCGTGTTTGGTTTTAGAGGAGGAAATATTTACTAGCACAAAAAAAAAACGCTGCATGCTAGACAAGCACCATCGTAATGCAAAATGTATTCTGTAATTAGCATTTGTTCGATGTTTAACATCGTGTGTCGATGAAGATGTAGTGGATTTAATCATACTGTACATACTGGTTCAGCAAGCGCGATTCCCGATGGTCGGAACCGCTGGAACTTTTTCTCTCGAGTGTCAAACCTTTTGAGTCATTTTGTTTGTTCTAAAGTGTGCGAAAACAACGTTCCTTCCCCCTTGCCCGGGTAGTGCTGGGTTTGAAGTGAAGTGGTACTTATCATACTTGAGCTAGTATTTGCTGGTGCAGAACACAACAGAGAGACGCCTATTTTCATACGCCTTTGCTTTTCGAAAGGCAAACAGTCGTCTACAGCTTTTTATACTTATACGCGTTAGGCAATTATAATTAAAAGAGATGCAGATTAAAAGAGACAGATAAGGAAATGAAGAGAGAAAGAGAGATAATAGTAGCCTATTTACAACGAGGATGTGTGGTGAGATAAATGAATACATTTTTAAATCCCATAAACACATCCATCCATACAACCATTTGGTGTTACTTAGACTAAATGCTCATCACTGAGCTATTGTCAATACGGAGAGGACTTATGAGACGCGCTTAAATAGACAATTGAACAAGCAGATTGTTGAACTGTTCAGTGCGCTTAGTGGAGTAATCACACAATTATACAAAACAAAAACATACCTACGCGAACTTAGTGCGATGTAAAAGATAACAAACTACCTATTTATAGACAATGTTACTGTGGAACCAATCGATGACTTAAGTATATAGCATGTAAATTGATTAGCTTATAGTATGTATTGGTCTAAGAGAGAAAAAAAAACACACAAGGATAAGCAAAATGAGCCTTTGAGGAAAACAAGCACTACTTCTCACAACGAGCAAACGGGGGTATTGGTGTGGTGTGGCAATTGCAATCCAAAACAGCTGGGAATTTATATTCATTCAGTACTAAAGTACTATCAAATCCGCCTAACGTTTCGTTTGTCGTTCGGGTAGCGTTTACTTACGTGTTAAGGTTAAGCTTTGGGTTTCAGTACTGTCAATGTAGCGGATAGGAAATAATACACGGCGAACTCTTGAGTGAACTGTACTGCACGAAGCAACCTTTTTCGGACCTTTTTTGCAAGCATCGATTCGGGAAGCATCAAAATCTGCCATTTTAATTATTTAATAGCCTTACATTCGGAGACGCCTTGCAAAAGTAGCAACGGCAACGCAAATGGTTGAGAAGCACTGGCTCACAGTCGCGTGCACAGGGTAGGCAAGAGAAGAGTGAGAGGCAAATTAAAGTTTATTTTGAATTTAGTTACACACACACATACACATACATGCATACATACATTCGCTAGCTTTAGAGTCTTATTATTTTGTCGTTTAGCTTAAGCGTACGTTAGGAATGCAATTGTTTATATTTGAAGTTAATTTATTAGTCTTTTAGAAGGAAAAAAAACAACCCTTTTTACATTACCAGCAGAAAATATGCAATTTAAACCCGGGAGAAAAAGCAAAAAACACTGGAGAACGTTTCGGCATTGAAGATGAACGTTATATGTATTGCATTTGTTTTAAAGATGTTTCCTCTATTACTTGTTTGACTTAGTATCTAATTTGACTGATTCACTGTTCACTGTTTCGATTTTATTAGTTTCTCCATTCTATTTGTGCTAGTGTTTTTTCCGTCTTAGTTTACATTTTCAAAGGTGCAATCATCAAACTTTGTGTGTGCAAACCATTACACTACTGTGCAATTCTAAAGATATTAAACTTATTCGTATTGTTTTGTTACTTGTTGTTTCGGTTTACTTCTTTTGTTTGATTTTTTTTTTGCAATCGCAGAAAAAAAATCTGAAATTTGTTTATCATTATTTTTTATGATAATTTTGGCATACACACTGCACTGTTTAGTGGTTACTTTTTTTTCTCTTTCTACTAAGTAGCTTCTAATAGGCAATTAAAAACACCAAACAGTCGAAACAAAAGGGAACGATGGCGAGCGAAACTAGATTCCATATACAGTGAACGATTTATCATGTTACCTAGCGGTGGATTGCAGTGGGAGCGTGCAGAAGGCATAAGAATGCAAAAGCGGCGGCACTTGAGGTGGTTTAAAAATATCTACGTTCTTCTCCGTTCAACCCTAACCTAGGTTAGATGAAATCATCTTGTGCAGGAAGTTGTAAAAACAAAACCCCCATACACACCGGTGCTCCCCGACGCTCGAAAGCAATGCGCTCGAGTCGAAGGTGGAAATGTCTAAAACTAATTCCAACCGGCCTGGTAGTTGAAGTAATCCCACCTTCAACGGGCATCATGCAGGTGGAGACGGACGGATGGGCACATCTGCATCCACGGTCCGCGAAACTGCACCATGCAGTCACTATTTTTAGACCGTGCCTCACAGTCAGTCGTCGGTGCAAAGATCAGTGGGCCGGAGTGGGTTGTTTGTTTTTGGCTAGAAGTAGTCGTTGACTTCATGAAACTGCACTATCAAACAGAGCAAAGGAAGGGAGAAAAAGAAGAAAAAATGCATTTAACAGGAAGAGAGGAGACGGTATAAACACAACCGAGGGGTTTCGAGACAGACAGGAAGTTGCCAGACCGATTACAGTCGCGACAGAATCACAGCCGCGTGGAGACTTAGAAGAGAGTGAGAGAGAGTGAGTGAGTTGCTCTCACAATGAAAGATGGAATGCCGGATATTGATAATGTGTGCATGTGTGTGTGTGAGGAATGTGCAGGACATATTTTGGGACTTAGACAATAGCATAAGCCTAGCGTAAGACTTTATGTTAAGCATAGGTTTGTTTTTTTTCTTATTCTTTTCGTTGGTATGTTTGTTCCCACACAATCAGAGCCTGTCTTTTCGTTTCGTATCGTCTCTCCAATAAGCGTTTAGGCTAAGGTATCGTTCCAACTAGCATTACCGTGTTTTTTTTTTCTTTCGTGGCCTAGCGTTTAAGACAGATTTAATTATTGTTTTGTTCGATTTGTTTAATGCAACGTTTAATTTGACCGATAGAAGAGAAGGGAGAGACAGAGAGAGAGCGATGCGACAGTGCCTCGGGCAAATGCGTACCACATGTGGAGAGAAGCCCGAGGCACTACAATATGCAACCGCAAGCCGGTGTTGTACCAAGATAAATGTGGAAAAACCAATTCCAATACGCGGGGTCAGAAATAAAATTTCCTCACTTACATTATTGTAAAGAGTAACCTGAACACTTGCCAGTGTCGTTTGCGTCTGTTTTATTCTTCCCTCCGAGCACGATGCCAACGTACGCGCGTACGTGCCGGCATATGCGAGCGAGAGGGATGTCAAAAAATATTGTTCATAAACGAAAGATTCCTGTTGAGAACGGTCGGTCGTTTCGATTCGTGCAGCAGAACCTCGGGGAGCAATTTTCCGGACCGGCCAGCGGACCGGAAAAACACTCTCTTCCCATACAAAGCCATTCGACGGTGATGGTTGGAAAACGGAAAACTGGTGAGTGGAGGAGACGGGTCCCAGACCCAGCCCGGAAACGGTTGGGAATGTTGAGATAAAAAAAAATTTAAACCCAACGGGTAAAGGAAACATCCTTATCCTTCGAACAGCTGTGAACGGTTGTGATTCTGTGACCAAATCGATATTAACGTCTCGCTGGCTGGCAGATGCTATGCTAATGTTTGCACGGCGACGTGCTCGGTCGGCGATAGTTTTGACGTGAATGCGAACCGGATAAACTGCGCAGCATCCAACTGCATCTGTGGCCCAACTATACGGCAATAGTTTTTCTCTGGTGCGACGGCAAGGCAAGGGGACGTGGGAGCGCAGGAAAATTGGAGCTTTTGGGGAGGGAAAGTTGTGATTTTCCACAACGGGAGCTTACAAAGTTAGGCCTTCTTTGCTGTCACTGTTGTAGGGTTTTCTTAATAACGGTTATTGCTTTACTTTAAATTATTTCGGGGCTTGTTTTGATTTTATTTCAAGCAAACTAATGACACGAATGCGAGTCAAATAACTACAAATGTCAATAAGGAAAACATTCCTTCATGAATTTAAATGACTATTTAAACGAACTCGTCATCCAGAAATGCGTGCAGTGAGAAATTAAATCTGTAATTAATGATTGTACTTAATATGTTCTGTAAATACGTTCTTACATGATGCGTGAATTTTGTAATTCGCTCAACGAACATTTTTAAATAAAGAGCGCCATCTGCTGGAAAACAGTTTGAGCTATGAGCTTCATTGCTTCCAACAGCATCCGCTAGAGGTCCGCTGCTTGGTGGTTGGTGTATTGGATATTTTGTAACGATAAGTTGCATTGGTTGCACTGAAATATGGATTATATCTTTTCTGTTCTTTCGCTTGCTGTGTCAACGACAATCTGTTGAATAACAATTTGTTCTGTCCTCTATGACCCTTAAATTTATCATTTTGAAAAACAATGTGCCAATAGTTGATAAGGGACTTTCAGCTACAAAACGTCTTTATTTTATTATAAACAGACACACCTGCATGCAGCTTCTGCATCAACAAACACCAAACACAACCCGTTCGGTCAGTTTGTAAACAGCACGCCACGTTTATGTAAACGCTTGTTTCTTTCACCGTTCGCGTACAACATTCCTGACCCCCGACAACCGAGCTCTGGTTGACCTTGGCGCAAACTCTTTCGTTTCGGGATGATATTCAACCGTTTCCCATCTCTTTCCTCGCATTCTACTCTGTCTCTTTAAAACGGGATTTGTTTTTGTTGCGCCGGCACTGCTGTTGTGGTATCGTGTTTTGTTTACTATACTATCACTGCAGAAAAAAAACCCGTTTCTTTCGCGCGCGCAGTTGCAGTTAAATTGCAAATATCGTGGGCTGGCTTCGGCGGCGGCTTGTTGGGCGCTCGTTTGCTACTGAATCGCGCTCTCTCGGTTCATCTGTCTTGTAGGGGGAATGCTTGGTTCATCTTTTTCTTTCGATGCAGTTTCGTTTGCGGATGCGCATCACGCTGCTGCATCAGGAGGTCGTAAAATTTGTGAAGAAATGAGCGGATGGTAATGCCGAACTTCCTCTCAGTTTTATTCCATAATATTAACATATTGCTAATGCAAATGTCATAAAAAAGATATAAAAACGTACAGGTTTGTGTAGATTATGAGCAACTCCTATGATCAAGGCTAGGCACCCTTAACCTCTAACGTCAACGAAACGGGCCGAGCTTTTGCGTGAGGATAAACGAGAGAAACTGATTTCCCCCATCACAGTTTTTTTTGCGATGCCCTCAAGGACTCTCTCGCCCAGGATTTACTTGGCAGAGGGAAAAAAAAAACATTCTGTGGGAGTGGCCTTCTGCACTTCAAGGAAGAAGAAAAAAAAAAGGACAACGTCCCCATTTTCGCGAGAGAGAAAAAAAGCATTCCAAGATTTTGGAACCAAACAACCTTTTTTGCAACCTGCAGCGAAGCTGTTAAAATAGCCAAATGAGGTACTCAGGCAAGACGTTTCATAAATGGTTCGGCGTTCGGTTAATGAATCGTGATTAATTGTTGTCTAATTGCATTTAAAATCGGTCCGGCGCTGATAGGGTGCGCAAAAGAAACGTAAAAAATGGGCAAAACTGATTGCTTACCATTTATTCCAATGTAAGATGACAATTTTGAGCTTGAAAAAGCGTTGTAACGTGTTTTTTTATATGTTTTTAAAGCATTTGAATTATGTTTGAACTTAAGAATTGCAATACAAACAGATGCGACATTGACACACTTTTCAAACTTCGGCACACTTGCTCGTTGTGTCAATCCCATTTATCTTTATTATTGTTGCCTTCGTTACCCAAACCCGTGAACCAATCTTACTGTTTGCCCTGTTACCCTTCTACGGTAGCAGCAAAAATTAAAACATCTTTTTTTTTGGTCCTTTCCATCCCGTTTCCCTAACCGAGGGTCTTCAATCCGGAGTGGTTAGAAAACAATTTGTTTCCCGCTAGCCGCGCTTCTTTGCATAAGCGGTTTTGGGGTTGTTATTTCCCCCCTCTCCCTTTTACCCTCTTGTGTTTAAACCTTTCCAGTGTAAAAGAAAAATAATAAATTCCGGATGCTCGGTGACACTTGACTCCGGGTTGCCGCGTACGGTGGGCAACGGTCGTGCTACCTGCAACGGGGATGAGGTGCGTTGGTCAAGGACACAACCCGTCGAAATTGCTTCCAATGACAGGGTAATTGCGAGGAAAAATAGATGAATAATTAAACGTGAAGTTTTCGCGATGATCTTTTTGCTTTTTTTGCTGTCCACTGAAGACGTGCTCCGTGCACTTAAGATAGCCTAGTACTAGTCGTATCCTTGATGGGGTCGCGGGCCTGTGATGGGGGAATGGTTTAACTCTTGCCCTTCGGGATGATTAACCCGAAGCGCTATGGGATGGGATTTCTTTTCCCCCTCTTTCCACAATATGCAATGATGACAGAAATGTCCAATAAAAAGTGTACTTAAGTGAAGGTAAATGGAATTAGCGATGATTGCTGATTGTTTCGGAGCAGCTCAGTGTTTCCTCGGAACGTCTTATGGTATTTGTACGGTAGAAAAAAGGCATCATCTGAGCAAAGGGGTCAGTCGGTTCGCTTTGGAAGTAATTTGAGGAGGGTATTCCTGGGCCAAAGGCCACAGGTGCGATTTTATTAAGGTGCTTAAACGCAAAGTTATTGTCATTCATCTGAATTCGGGTGTCTGCTGTTTTAGGGTAGCTCGGTTGGTTTGAATATTAAAGCAGGGTGCAGGTCTAGGCGATTGTTTGAATGTGATGTAGATCTTGTAGCTGGTATTGTCTTACGGTTTAGTTTGAAGCACGAGTTTCTATATATATAAAACATCCTTTTTTAAAGACTTCTAATCGCTCAGTAGCACTTAGTGGCGAATAGTTCTTGCAGATGTTTGTTGAGAAATTATCACACAAAGTATATCACATCATTGCAGCATTCAACTCATTATTTCTAGTCTTCATAGTACAGAATTATTCTAGTGAGTTCAGCATCCTCAGCATCATTTCCTTCGTAACATTACAACTCTACATTGCCAATTGTCTTTCAATTGTTAGTCCAAGCAACTCGAATCATGAGCTAAGTTTGATACAATTTGTTGCCTGTGATGTTTGGTGGTGGTGCTGTTTGGTGTTGGTGCTTTTTGGTGCAGGGGCGGTCTCGTGGACTCAATAACATGCCCGTCATGAGTTCAAGCCCAGCATGGACCGTCCCCCCGTAGCACGTAGCAAGGATTGACTATCCGGCTACGTGGGAATGAATTAAGTCTCGAATGCCTGTATAGGCCGGCATGTCCGCGTAGGACGTTACGCCCAATAGCAGAAGAAGAAGATGTTTGGTGCTAAATTGAGAAACCCTGTAAGACACCACCGGCGATAAGAGTTAAGAGGGTTTTAGAGCGTGAAGGTTGTCATTGGGACAATGAGTCCCACTAGGCTCCACGAGTCTAGTCAGTTTATTGTACGGAGTTTGACAGTTGGAGGATGAAATCATGTAAACACTCCATACAAAACCACACATAAAACTAACCTGTAATTTTCAGTCTAGATTCGAGTACCTGCTCGTAAAATGGCGAAAACACGGTGTTGTTTACATTTACCCCAAGGTGCATTAATGAGATCACGTGGTGGAATGTAGAATCAAAGTGTATGTAGTCCAGGTGGACTCATAGCATGTTTTTATAACCAAATTTGAACATCATTTTTTTGCAGGCTGGGTGAAAACTTTTGCTCAAACAAGCTTTCTGGAGCCTTGACAAATACACAAAACACTCTTAAAATCTTCATTAAGAAGCAAAAGTGATAAAAATTAGCCTTCTAAAATCATACACCTTGGGATAAGCCCACCTGTATATTATACTCACTTAGATGACAGGCTGACATTTCAGCCTACGAACTTAAAACGGAAAGGATGGAATTCATGGGTCATTGAGCGTAATGTTTGTGTATCTTTCATCGTACCAGAAATAAAGACATAGAGAGCTATGCAAAGAACAGATAATAGGGTAAATGTACCAATAGTGGTACAATTTGTGGTGGTACAGATGTATTTTAATGGATTTAAAGTGTCAGGAAGGACAATTTCTGAATATTTTAACACATAAAAGTTGGAATATGTTTTATCTTCGCAATCACAACCATTTTTACCATAAAACACATCAAATTTACGAAAAAATACATATTTTTGTGATTGCTTCCTTGTACCTATAATGGTGGTATGGTTCCTATAGTCGTCGTATTGTGTTCCTATAGTGGTGGGAAACAAGCCGGTCTTGTAGTACAGTCGTCAACTCGTACGACTTAACAACGTGCCCGTCATGGGTTCGAGCCCCAAATGGACAGTGCCGCCATACGTAGGAATGACTATCCTGCTATGGGGGGGGGGGGGGGTGGTTTATCAATAAGTAATTGAAAGCCAAGCCCTCAAGTGGGGTACAGGCAGAAAAAATCTAAAATTACCTGTTTTTATTAATTTTAGAACTATGACCACTATAGGAACATGCCTGTTTGGTGTACCTATAATGGCACTATCATAAAAAAAAACACTTAAAAATACGTAAATATGGTCAAAAACCAATCAATTTGAGTAAAACAATATCATTTGATAACAATTATGTTAAAAATCCTAATAATTGCGTTGTTATGTGGTCATTTAGAACGTTAACAAAAATATGAGTATCGTTATGAAACCCTAAGGAAAAATGTTGATACCTTTCACAAAATAACGGATTTTTCGGTCACTAAGAAACGAAATGGTCCCATTTAATTTTTATTTCCTTTGTAAAAGGCTAGAGAACATTTCACACTATCATAAATAACTCAACTACTGTTAATTTATCCTATGAGACGCATTTTAGTGCAATACCACCATTATAGGTACGTTTACCCTAGCATAGTTCTGAAATATATCAGAATGTCAAAATTGGTTCAAATCGTTCTAGATAACTGCACATCGTCAATTAGTAATTAAAAGTCATTTTATTCTAGCTTAAAATTGCACATAATTGATACAAAAGACACTACAGATATTCTCATCGCTCCCTAACAACACAATGAAACATTTGCACTTAAAACCATTGCACCAAACATTCCAACTTCAATGTCTCTTTGCAAAGCAAATGCGTCGTCTAATTGAATTGAATTTATTTAAATTTGCAAGACAAATGTGTTTCCAGCCCTGTTTGCCGTTCGGTCGAAGAAAAGCTGGGAAAATTCTTTGAATACTCACCTACCTTCCAACACCTTCAAGGACACGCTAAAAGGTAGCTGCTTTACGTGAACCAAATAAGCAGTGTGTCCCCGGCAGACCGGCAGATACGCGTGCGATAAAAGAAGTTTTTCTCCAAGGCACCAGTATTTCGCCAACTCTTTCATTCCAAGGATAGATAAAATTGCATAAATTTCTCCCACCACTCCATTCCACTCCATCCACGCGTTCAGTACGGGCAAAGATAGAATTTGGTGTTGAAGTTGGAAAATTGGACCGTCCAGCGCAGAGCGGCATCGTTACGGCTGTCGTCAGCAACCAAAAAGAAGGAAGGCCTAAGGAGATTTCTGCTTTGGCAAAAGTTTCTTCCTGTGAAAGGCCATTTGGTTTGCGCTATTAGGGAAGGGGTTAGGGCGTTGTGAGCAAAAGAGAGATTCTAGCAAAAGGAACCAGATCCTGATAAAAAAGCACCGAAAAGGTGTCCCCCACCCATAGCACAAAGCGCCAAACTTTAAACCTTCAGCGGCACAATTCTTAAATCGGCGGTTATCATCATTGCGTTCATGGCGGCGTGGGGACGTGAGAACGGCTCCAGCGTGTTGGGGCTATGAAGGGATGGGGCTAGTTTTTCAATTTTTGAAGTACGATGAAAAATCCCCTTCAGCTCCTCGTCCGTCGAATTCCCGTCGGCATTTCGTCGGAGCTGGAACGAAGAAACTCAAAACGCCGCGTTGTGTTGTTTTAATTTTGGGTGCTAGCTGTCTCAGAGACAGACGAGCGTTCAAGTTGGTAGGTTGAAGTTGGGTGGGTTGAGTTGAAGAAACAACCCGACACGGACCAGGTCTTGAGATTTGGCACCAGATGCGGGGAGCAATACTTCACGCTCCAAAGGCCCTGCTGCCCACTTTTCACCACCGCCGGAAGCTTCCAGTACCAGTCTTTCACATAATGAGAAAAATAATCGATTCAAAAGTTGCCCCGGCGTAAATTATATTTACATAAGACGGTAAGAAACGACGACTTCCAACAGGGTGGTGTTCTGGTGGGGTGGAAAGTTGTGTTCGAAATTCAAGTTTTTCGCCCTCGCAGCCAAAAACAAAGACACAGACCCGGGACTTTGGCGCTTGGTGGTGGATTGGAAATTGATAAAACGTTTCCTTTGCGTGAGAGTTTTGCTTTCTTCTTAGCTTTCCCCGTGTCAAGAGAAGAGAGAGAGAGAACGGGGAGCTGTTTTTATTGTTTCGAGTTTCGAGCGCGCCCGAACGATGCTAATCAACGTTCCCCGGGACTTGCTAGCTTGCGAAGAGAACACGAGAGTTAGCGAGGAAGAGCGTCCCTTGCGAGCTCCTTGGGGCCATGTGGAAGAGAACAGGGCACATATCAGGGCGCATGTCTTCATAAATTTTCCACGACCGTACGGTGGAAAGGCTAAAGGAAAAGGATACTGCTCCTCCAAGACGTTCCGTTGGTGTGGTTGTCTCGTTTCTGCACACATACGAAGGGGGTTTGCAGTTGTATGTAATTCGATTTTTCGTAGTAAGGATCGCACTGAAAGTGGAAGAAAGAGCCAAGATTGTTCTGAAATGAAGGTGTCTTCAGGTATTGTCGCAAGGAGTGTACACACATGACCAAGAGCGAAGGTCGCTTGTATGCTTGTAGAGAGAGTGTGCGTGTGAGTTTGTTTGGAGTATGGTGGAGAAAATAATCAATAGACTGGTTGAATTTTCATTCCAGCCTGGCTTGATAAATTAACAGGAAAGGGATTTCTATTTAAAATTTCTATATTTCATTCGTTTAAAATAGTTTCAATTCGTACGTCACTGTGAATGGTACGTTAATGGTCCAATGAAGGTTGTTTTTTGACATTGATTTAAATCCACAAATATCTCATCGACTGACTTCCTTCCCTTCAATAGCTTCCCAGGCTTGAGGAACCATATAGAAGATATGGAAATGGTCGTTTTATAATGAATGAGACACTCTAGATATTTATTTGTTTATTTGTTTATTTGTTTATTAGATATCTCAAAAAACAGTCTAAATAATCATCCAATTAATGGTTGAACATATTAATTGGTTAATGTAAACACTCTTTATAGTCTTTTAAAAGAGTTATACATAATCTGATACGCTTTTAGCGATTGAGAACGCTCAAGGTAATCAAAAAGACAAGCAAGAGCATTTCTGTTTCTTGTTTCATATCAAATCAATAGACAAAACTCGTCCATATGTTAAATGAAAGACACTATTCCTAAGAATTTGTGTAAGCAAATCGTGCCACTCTTGCCGAGCTATTGCCTAGACAAAACCTCAACACGTTGAGCAAACACCAGCACCACAGCAGCACTCTGTATACATCAGCCAACGCCACAATTGCTAGGCAAATGTACACCATCTACACACGATCCCGATCGGGGCCGTGGCCAACAAACCAGGGGCACCAGGAAAACAGTCAACAAAAGATGCACTTTGCTTCGAGATGCAGCAACAACGGCGCTGGTGCAAATGCAATTGGCACCGTGGCAAAAGGGCGCTGGCGGGGGATTGCAAACGGCATCTCTATTTATAGGGCAAATATAGGCGCGAGTGCAAAACAAAACAAAAAAAAATCCACAACGCACTACACGAGTGCGTCAAACCATCGTTCCAGCAGCGTTCAAGATCGTGATCAAGAGAAATGGCTGCGAAGGGGGTGAATTATGCATTAAAGTGCACAAAGCGAGAGAGAGAGAGTGAGATTGAATGCATCTGTAATGCACACGCATTTGGAGGAACTGAGATGTCTTTTGAGATGGGTTTTGTTGCAAGATTTGCTTGTCCTCGAGGCCATTACTCTTTCCTGGGATGTTGGAAGCAGTTTTTTTCTCTTCTCATTTTTAAATTCACACTCTTCGCTGTAGGTCCAGCTAGTCCAATAGGGTACGTCTGTGTCTTCTGATAATCACAGCAGCAATCAACGGTTATCAGCACTGTCTTTGCGCTTTGACTCACTCACAATCGTTCACTTTCTTGCACACTCATTCATTCACAACTCATCCACACTCAAACACACTTCTGCTGGAAGCCAGTAGACTTCAATCAGTGTAACTACTTTTCTTAATTTGTAATTATTTTTGTTTGTAAATGACCGCCTTTCACGAGGAAATTGAATTCGCTGCTGTGAAAGGACTAACAAAATATTCGATCGGAAAGCTAAAGGACGATCTTGGCGCCATGCCGGCAGCCTACCCGCTGCGACCATGCCCTGTGCGCACCTTTCTGATCGAATCTTCGACTCGAAACCGAGCCGTTACGATCCGGCCAGATCAGTACCGTACCGGGTGGTCATGGTGCAGGGGAAGGTGCTGTGGCCAGCGAGATGTCCTCGCTTTCTCGCACGGATTGATCTGATGGCATTCTATAGTGTCACGGGATGGAACTCTCAATGGTGGACCACCACTACTAGCTACGGGTTGCTGTCGTCGTCGTCGTCGATGGAGCTTTTCCGCGTCCAACCCACACGCCCAGGGCACACGTTCCCGTGCGGGGTGGGGAGCCCCTCCTCCGCACGGTCGGACGGTTACCCATGGACCGGATCGGCCACGGAAATCGAGAAAACGGTAGTGCAGCACGAATTCCTCTCACACAGTTCCGCTCCGGCGGATGGATGCGGTCGTGTTTGAAGGCTTCCCAACGTGCTGCGCTAGCGATTGCTAGCGAGCTCGGCAAGCTCGCCGAAGCCAAAAAGGGTTGCTTCGCCCTTAGCACAGTCCCCCTTGTCCTCGGCCACCCGGCACGCCGATGCGAGAAGGTCCTCGTTTGCTTTCGCTTTAGCGCACAACGCTTCCGCTCCGCTCTATCCTGCTCGTGCACGGAGCTACGTTCCCACGAGCTGCTGACGGGGGGGCTATGTTGAATCCCCACTCGCACTCGACACACACACACGCACAAGCGCACACAAGATCGCCTTGGTAAGTTGTTGTTCCAGCAGCGTTGTTGCATATTGTACGGTGGGTGGTTTGTTTTGCTTTGGAGCTCCGACCAGTTTGCAACAATTCCTGCACCAAGTGAGACCAGAAACGACAACCAAAAACACAAACAATATTTTAAAGATAAACACGTGCGTCAGTTATAATACGTTACGGAATGATGTTGTACCCTTTTTTTTGTTTTACTTTCAATATCGTTTCTCTTTTTTTTGCCTCAATTTGATTAGTTTTTTTAAGTGTGTTCACTTGTATGACATGTTTTATCCTTTCCAAAGGTGTTTCATGTTCTCTTTTCTTCTTTCAGATGAATTTTATTACAGTTCTACCTTCTGATGTTTTTATGTGACTGTGCGTTTTGATGTTGTTTTTTTCTTCTCTTGCTTTCTGCATGCGTTATTTTTATTACCATATAAACCTTCTTGTGCATTTTTTTTTTTACTTTGCTTCATACTACACGCATGTTCCAAGGTGCACAGCAACACATAGAAACTGTCTCAAACCGCAACAAGCGCACAAGAACGAGCGAAAAGTGCAGAACGAGCCGCACTGCAAAGAAACACGGCCATAACTTAAAGGCATCGCCTCATACGCGAGACGCTCCATTCGTCTCCGATTCATTCACTGCTGCTGAAGAGAGGCAGGGGGAATACACCGATGGGAGAGCAGTAGAAACGGCGGAGGAACATGGGTTGTAAATTAAAATCCGCCTCCGAACGGCTGCGCGGGCGAAAGGGGAAGGAGTCAAGTAATGCAATAAAAATTGCATTCTGTCGTTTGCCTTGCTGTTGGTTGGAGGGCGCTGGGGCAGCGCAGTCGTTGCGAATGTGCACAAGTAGGGGAGGATAAGAGAGTGGAGTGGAGGGTACTTTCTCGCGCACTAAGACATGATCATCTGTTTAGTTCTGGTGCTTGTTGATTCAGTGCGAGCCGAGGGGTTTCTTTGGGATGGGAAACAGAGAGAGAGAGAGAGGATCGAAGAAACGTACCACCACACTGCTCCGGCAACACTGGGATTTACATGGCGCTGTTTGGCTTTGTGTTGTTGCTTTTTTTCTTCTCTTGCATATGTGTGTGATCGTATGTATGCAGATGCTGTAAATCCCGAGTGGTAGAATGTACGAGTGTTGGGTGAGATCGAGATGAAGGGGATTTTTTGCAGGAGAATACTTTTTGTGGGTTATTTTGAAAGTTTTTTTTAAATAATATTCCAAACAAGCCTGTTATGATTTTTTTTTTCTTTGGCTCAACAACCGATGCCGATCAAGGCCTGCCAACCCTCTTGTGGGGTTGGCTTTCAGTGACTTATTGATTTCCCCTCATAGCAGGATAGTCAGTCCTACGTATGGCGGCACGGTCTATTTGGGGCTTGAACCCATGACGGGCATGTTGTTAAGTCGTACGAGTTGACGACTGCACGATGAGACCGGCTCGAGCCTGTTATGATATTAGTTTAAAATATAATGGATCGAAGTGGTGTATTGTTAAAAAAATTATTTTGTAATAATATTTTTTACAATAATATTCAAATGTATAATTAGTTTACAGGTATGAACCTTTTTTTGTGCAACGATTGTAACATTTACAAAAAGTACTATTTTATATGAGCAAATTAAGGTTCAAACCACAATTTCGTTCATCGATTCATTATTTTCCTTGTTTTAATTTTTATATTTTTGTTTTCATAGTTATTTCATTATTCATTTCTATTTTTGTGTCATTTTTACTATACCTTGAATTACTCTTACCTTTTTGTTATAACTATTTTAATTATTTGATTATAAATATAAGGTTTCCCATGGTTTATTGGCTGATTTACATAGATTTTTTATGTGTTCCCACGATTTTTCGGCCGTTTTCTCAGAATTATTTAGTTTTAATTGTATTGATATCCAATCGGACGAATTCCAATACGATATGGGAACGAACCAAAGATCTATGGGATGTTATGAATAAATCGTGAGACGAGCCCAAAAAATTATGGAACTTGACCAATAATACGTGGGATGCCCTGTATATAGATACTATCTCTTATATGTTCCTATCAGTTGATAAAATAATGAACTAGTAATCGCCTCAAATAACATTTTCCAACGCCAAAACATACAAGCGTTTTTAATTTTACATTTATTATGCAGAAGGTTATTTTTTGCTGATTATGTGAAAGTAAAATGTATTAATGAATCAATCACTCATTTTCTATTGTTTTTTAAATATTATTTAATCAGAAAACATTTTTTTTAATTTATTTAAATCTTCTATGGAACGAAAAAAATAGAAGAATACTTCACAAGTCTTTAAGAATAAACAGAAAAATCCTTTCAACCTTTCCAAAGTCGCTTCATCCTATCAGTCACCCACTTGCTGTCCCAGATTAGAATTCGCGACCGTTGCGCCACGAACACACAACGCTCGCCTATTAAACAACCGACCAAAACGCATCGTAACGACACGAAGCGCATCCTTCTGCAGCCTGCCGTGGGTGCACTGTGAAGGCAAGAAGCAAACACCAGTACCACCACCACCGCTGCTGCACTTTCCCACCGCTACACACCGTCCAGCCGGCTGTGTCCAAATGGTAAGGTGTCCGAGTTGTTGGCGCGTGCCGATCCCTTTTTTTACGTTAGCGGACGCATCCCCCGCTCAAACGCAACAGTGAGCGAGGGGTTCAACCCTTTTGACCGCTTTTGTCGGTCAACCCAAAGGTGCAGTATGTAGATTCGTCTGAGCGTGTGTTTTTTGTTTTGTCCCTCTTTTCACGCTGACCACTGCACGCTGTCTCAGGACGGGACGCTAGGCTAATTGAAGGGTTGTGAGCGTATGTGCCGTTGCAGTGTGCCAATCCTTCTGACGGGACAGGCGCTGCAAGCCCCGGGGTTGGAAAGTTCGGTTCCGCTTGTTCGACGTTCGGTGGAGCGCCAAGTTGTGAAAGTTGTTTAATGAAATGGGAATAACGGCGACGGCACCACTAAACATATCAGCTCCAGAAGCCGAGCAGTTGACGAGCAGCCGGGAGCAACACAGTCGAGCAGTTTAGTTTCTGCACCCGTCGGTCCCGCCGTGCTGAGCTCCTTTAAAATTATTGATTTTTAAAACAATCTCACCCCTTTTTGGGCGTTCGGAGGGAAGAGTTGCGCCTCCGCCTCAGCATCGGGCAGCAGCCCGTCCCGTTTGAGGATACGGCGAAGGTGTGAAGGGCATTGCCTCGTCACTGATTCATTTAAAAACGCTGGCCCTGTGCAAGATAAAAGGAAGCGAAAGGGTGCAAACATGTGTGAAAATTAGAACATTAATGCTCCCAGCACTCGTCTCCTTTCGAACCATCCGTCGACGGTCGTTTACCCTAAAACAGACACGTTTGGGACGCGTCAAAAAATCCACCGGGACGCAACCTCATCCTCTTGGAGGGGGGGGGGGCGCGTGGGGCACTATACACACCCAGAATTGGGATGGAAAACCTCTGCCCGATTCCAGAAAAAAGCGATGGTTTGGGTGTCAGTTGATAGTTGGGTTTGGGTAGCGCTTCCGGTAGAAAGACGGTTTCACCAAAGTTAAGACATTCACGACCACAATTTCGTCCTTTTTCTGGTTTTCCATTATAATAGAAAACCTGTTTTGTGTGTGGATGTGTGTGTGTGTATGTGAGAAATAGAAAGAGAGAGGCTAGGCAATGAAACTTTCTCGACTGAGCGCTGAGATTACATATGTGGCGTTTAATTACATAGAGTTGTTGGGGAGGATGAGATGCAAGGCTGGAAGTAAATAATGTCACACACACGCTCGAGTTTTGAGGGTTTTAAAGGGTTAATGTAATTTTGGAGTTTTAAGAAGTTGTTCATGAAGGAAGGAGCCGGATCCATCTGGAGGAGATGGAGAATGAGTATCGATTTTTGAGACAAGCTGTTTGTGGTTTTTGGTAGGGCGTTGGTTGGAAGAACTGAGTTTTGTTGGAGTTATAAAAGCACATCAAAATGAAAATTAAAGCGTTCATTTTGGATCATACTTTCCCGGACAGAATAAAACTGGAAAATATTGTCTTTTCCAGCATTCAAATTATCACGTCCATTTCACTGGTAAAGTCGACTAGACCGCTCATGAAATTAAATCTTAAATGTACTGAAACATGGATCTACTTCATCTTGCCGGTGATGCTTCCCAAGAAAGTGCTTCGCATCACGCTTCACAGCTGAACGGTTCGCGCGAAAATAGCTTTTCTCAATCGACGAATAAATTGAATCTCTCTCTGCTCATCTTGCCAGCGCTTCCAAGCCATTCAAGTAGATGATCCTGTTCATGCGTCAAACTCATCAAAACCCCCCCATTGGCTTCCGGTCGTCAACTGTCTGCCGAGTGGAAAAGGGCAATGGATCGGTGTCGGGTGATTTTCGCAGCTCTTAATTACAGCCTCGAGTGAACATTGGACGTCAATCGAAGGCTAAAATTGTCGAACCGATTAACCTTTGGTGAGTACCAGTAGTTACTAAAGACCCATTTATTCGAAATACGTCCAAAAGCCTGGAGATTGATTTAAATATGGATTTTGTTATCTTCCTCAAGTTGTTGTTTTGCTAAATCAACTGAAATTAACATGATTATTTTAAATTTTTCAACTCTTTACAATTTTAAATATCGTTCAAGGGTAATTAAAACTCAATTACCAGGACATGCTGTGTGCGAAATAAATGACAAGTCCCTACTTTATTCTACTTTCCCCACTTTCCCCACTTTTTGCCCGCATGGCCCACTGCCAAACAAGCATTCGGCAGTGCACACGATCGTTTGGCATTATAGTTCACCGTCTTAATCAACCTGCTCATTCCGATGACATACCTGTAAAACGATCCGCCTCCCAAGGTTGTTAAAATACCAAAGCTCCCCCTTTGGGCGGTATTTTAAACGGATCGCATTACTCAAATACCCAAACCGCCACGATCGAGCGTGATCGTGATCGCAGATGTGTAATGGAGATAAATTGGCGCTTCCCATTTCGCAGCGAGCATTGGGACGCTGATGGCTTGTGATGATATGTGAATTAATTAAAATCACATATGTTGACAAATTACCAATTTATTGCCTGGCTAGAAACGCGCCGAGCCGGGCTTCGGAATTCCTGCGAGTGGACACGTGAGATTTTTGAAGAAAGTGAACCAGCGGCGGAAACAACACATCACCTTCCGACTGGCGCTCCGTACCCGAGGAAACCACTCAGCGACTGCATGCGAACAAGTGTTGCGTTATTTCGTACCGAAATGTGTGCTGCATGTTGGCTGCAATTGCAACCGACGGTTAAGATGTACGTTCGGTTGGAGCAGCAGCATCGCGGTGAAACTATTTCTGGCATGTTTGCTGGCAACGATGAAGGCTGGGCCTGAGAGCGAATCGCTCACCCCAGACAGATCAGTAGGAAATATGTCCGCCCTACCGCAGCTTAGACACTGGTAGACGGCTAGTCGGGGATGGGCGATTCATCTAAATGAGGCGCAATTTATGTGCCCCGATTCGCTCGAGCGCACCATCCTGATGTGGGAACGCTGAACGGAGGATGAGTCTGAGCGTGCGACGAGGTGAAAATATTAAAATCTCGCAACTCATCAACGCCCGTTCTTCCGCAAATAATAGAGAATAGTTTTGGGATGCGTGACCAAGCGACGGGCAGTTAAGACTTATTTGACGGGCATTTGTAAGCGTTGAGAAATTGCTTATTAAATACTGTGCGAGCGCTATATTAAATGTTTTTTTTTTTTGCAAACACACGAAAGGATTGCCGCCACAGTAAGCCAGACGTGTGTGAGACGCGCGATTGTCTGAGACGATTGTGAAGGGACATTTGTTTTTGTAGATGGTTTTTCTTTTTGGCAGCGCTTGAATTTGTCACCCGTCCAACGTCGTGATTCATTTGAGTGTTAAGAACATTTTGTAAAGGCAATAGTTTTTCTTCACAGGTTTCTATTTCCTTTGGAATGTGTCCAAATGAATGCTGCATATCTTGCACTATCATCAGCAGACAATGTCAGATGCAGAATTAAGAAAGAATGTACGACTGTACATGTTCATTGCAGGCCTTCAAGCAAAATGAAATGAGATGTTTTCATAATAATTTGGAATTTACTTTGAATCGCTTTGTGAAATTTACTCATGAAATATTTATATCCTTTTTTTCCTTACAGTTTTTGTTCGGGAGCAACGGCCACGCGTTATCAAAATTCATAAGAAAAATTAAAAAAACAAAGATTGCATACTTTCAGGCGTTTAACCTTGCCGCGCAGGAGATATTTTTATTTTGGCTGCGTAACAGACAACGAATGGTTCCCCTATTTTTAAAATTTTTAAATAAATGTTTTTCCATCGAATGAAGCTTTACAATACAAGATAACGGAGAGTTCGACAAGGACATTCATGACTAGAACGATCATTATCATATAAAGTTAAGCAATAATCATTGACTTTCTCTCATTTAATTGTAAAATGATCATAAATTTGTTAAAAAAAAGATTACATATAAGTCTCAAAATCCTGAGGAAATCGTAAAGTATGTTTCAGTAAATTACAACTTATCATTAAAAGTGCTAGTTGTAAAGAATGATTCATAATTGCTTATAGGACGCAAACGGTTAAAACGCAGCTGCGCCAAAGGTGTCAAAATGCGCCAACGCGTTTAAATTGTAAAAAAAAATCTTTCCAAATCACAGTTTGTACTCTCTCTATATTAGAAAAAAAACCTCCTCTAAGATTTTTTTGCATCGTCCAATCATAACGTGTTCCAAATCTCAAGGACGTCTATGTAAAAAATAAAAATGTGTCTCAGCATGTGACCAAAAAGGAAACACTTTTGCCAGCTTCGGTGTAGCAGTCCTCCAGGCGCTTTCACAATTGAAAAAAAAGGTTTTTTTTTGCCTCTCTTCTATCCAAACTGTGTGTGTGTATTTGCTCTTCTCTCAATCTTCCTTTTCCGAGTCCTTTTTGAACGACCGAAACCACGAGCAGTACGTCCCACTGTTACGCCCGTTATGTACTTCGCCACCGTGTCGGTGGAGTGTGCAGAGTGTGTGTGTGTGTTTTTTTTTCGTTCAACCCAGCCCACAGAATATTTTTTTCCTTCCTTTCCCATTGAACTAGCCAGTTCACTTCCTCTGCAGCGTGTGCGTACCATTTCCTACCGGAAGGTATCCATTGCTCCCTTTCGCACAGTTCACCATGCTTGTTTTTTCTTCTTCGAGCATTCGCTGTTTCCCATTTCCACCACCGATGGGGGGGAGGGAGTTCACCCACGGCTAGCTGTGACCGGGGGAGAAAAAAAGTTGTTATTTACCAACGCGTAGTTGTTATCGTCATGGTGGGAAAGAAGCGGCAGAAAGAACCTTTTTTTTCATTGGTTTTGTGGTGCTCTGTGCCACTCACTTATGTATCGAGTTAGAAAGATTCTCCGTAGTGGAAAGCAAAGAAAAGAAATTGGAATTTTTACCCACAATAGGGTGATTCGTCTACTACGCCATTGGTTGATTGGGGGGGGCAAAAACTCTAACCCTTAGGCGAAGAGACGAAGGAAAAAGAAAGTAAATGGAATTGATTCTTTTTTTTTTTTTGGTCACGCTTAGAAGAGAATAAAATACGTTTTCTGGGTGTTTTTTTGTGTCCCTGTGAAAGTATGCTTTGGGGTAAAACTCGACCCTTTCATTGGTCAGTGGCAAACTTGGTCTTTTTTCCGACACAAATAAAAACAACACAGATGATGTAGGTGGAGCAAGGTGGTATAGTTGAATTTTCGTTCAATATTTCCACATTTTCGCACCATTTTGTTGCACTCTATTTTGGGACACCTTTTGCAGACCCGGCTTGCAAATACGGTCACTACGGCAGGCTAGTTTAGTGGCGTAACGATCTCAATCAACATTTGAGGAACGCTCGGGTCAGCGTCGATTTAATTTCACAAGCGTATCCATCAGCCTGAAACGATGTGCTAACTGCATCGCTCCATCTCCAACATCCAACATGGTTCGTTTAATTCCATGCCAGCCGCGATGCACAAAACTTCTCCATCCTGGGCTAGGTGCGCGGGTTTTCGGAACGTAACGGTTCTTAATTATCCATATCTCGAAAAACGCTCCTCGGTTGGCTCAGAGACACTCGCGCTTGGACCAAAAATAGAGCAGCAAGACCCAAGCACAAGACGTGGATTGATTTGAACCAGAGAGGGAAACACACATTTTTCCGTTAATTGTTCGTGAATGACTGAGGGTGAGTGCGTTTCGGTTTGGGTCCCTCACAGGGTTTGCTTTTCATCTGGTTCACACACACTCATATACGCTTGAACGGTTGGGTCAGGGTGTGGAGGCGCTAATGGTTTGCGCACGCGTTATGCAGACGGTCAGCAGAGGTCTCGTTGGTGGTATTCGTTGTAAGAAAGTCAAGACACTATCCTCCTAGAGCGCTTAAGATTCTAAAAACCTTAGATTTAATGGAATCAATCCATCAATCCAATCCAAATCCATCAAATTTAAAAACATTTTAGATTTAATGGAATTAATGAAATATTTTAGTACAAAACCTCGATTCATATATTATAGTCTTCAAGCCCTCAAATTTATAAATATTTGTTTATAACTAAACCATATTCTTGGATTGGATTTTGTTAGGAACGGAAGAGATTTCTGGACATTACATATAATTTCATATTTTCTTATGTCCTCGTTCCAATAAACATAAACAGACACCTCCATTTCTCTCCTATGTGTTTGTGATCTTCCCATCACGATATTGATTTTAATACCTCACACTCCACTCATACTTAGACGATCGTCTACTTAGCTCTATCCATCGCTAGCACAGCACGCGGCCGCACTTTCAAGAGCCCTCACCTGAACTTTGACTTTTTCCATCTACGACAGACCGTGTTCTATCAAAAGCAAAACTTTAGCACTGTCCAGCTTCATCGGAACCGGCCGCAGGGCGGTGACCGCCTTACCAACCGCCGCACATTACGCGCCCCATCACTCACGCTATTGCACGCCGGCAATCAAACACAGCCTCGACGCTGGATGGTGGACACTTGACGCTTCGGCCCAACGGAAGGTGGAGACGACTCCGGGCGCTTGGTGGAGATGTTTGGTTGATCCTTCGATCGGGTGGACCAAACGTAACCACAGCCCGGCTCTCCATCGACCGCGGGGTCAGATCGCGGGCGGTTCCATCCATCCAGATAAAAACGCTCGTGGGCTGTGAAATTGTCGAGCGGGCTGCAGTTGAGTTTTTTGCGGCGGCGGATGGAGTAGCGAGCTAAGGTGCATCCCCCCTTCGCTAACGCCGGTTCGCATCAGCTGAGAGAGTGCAAATAACCCGTTTTTGGAATACCTTCCTCCAACAGAGAATTCAATTTCCTCGGGGAAGGTATATAACAATAACATACAAAATTTAAATAAAAAGTGGAAAACAAAGCCGGATAGAATAGAAATTGTTTTCACTCCCGCTCAACACGAGGATGAAAAGAGGGATAAAAATAGACACACCATCCAAGATCGTGATCTTCCCTCGGTGTCGGTGTGTGTGTTGTTCGAGCTGGCACGGTTTGACCTCGCCCCCGTGGACAACGGAGACTTCTTGTTTGTTGGGGGTTTTTTGGAGTAGCTCTGACGAAAAACGCGTCTGGCGTTTGAAAGCTGTTGCTCGGGAAGGGAAGTTTGCGCAAGAAACTAGAGCATTGGAAGGTTTATTTTCGTGCGCAGCTCATTTTACAATAATTTGTGTTGTTTTCACAAGCGCGTTTGATGGACGGTTTGGTGGTGGTTGCTAATGAGTAAATCATTCATGTAGAACTGGGGCAAAGGTTTTTGATAGGTTAAGCAAATTATCAGCTGAGAAGGTGAGATGGAGAGTCGAAACAGAATGTTATGATTTTAAAAGAAGCATGAAATTGTGCAAAAAACTGTCAATTTCGAAGGAATGCTGGGACTATTAATATTCTTACTATCGATAGCAAAATGAAAAATAGCAACAGGCGCTTGCCAAAAACATTGGCAAGCTTGTAGCGTGAAAAGCGATACATGACATTCGTTTATTTAACACTTTGTTTCTCATTTATTTTTCGATGAGAAATATTCCTTTGGTAAAATATGTCATTTATTTACCCATTTTTCCAGTGCTCAAAAATAACCTCTAAACCGTCTCAGGTACACTTGAGCGCAGATCTTATTACCACGATCTCGTTCGTCATGGATCGTCAAATTTACGCTGTCGCATCGCTAAATCCCCCTTCCCTCACCTCCCCTTTCATCCGTTCAAATGTACAAAGGCGCCAAACGGCATAAACTATCTTACCTGACCTCACATTTGGCACGCCCTCAACGGCTTGGTTCCTCGCAGTTAATTGATTATTTTCACATTTTAATATTTCTCCCTGGCTTAGTCATGCTCAAAACCGGTGGGCCGTATGCTTCATTGACTGGGCAAAAATGCTAAGCGAAGGGGATGAAGCGATTTAAATGAGATGAAGATTTATGTCGTCCGCGCAAAAACCGTGCGTCCTCCCGTCAGGTGTAAATGAAGAAAAGAAAACGACACAAAAATATGAGAATATTTTTGGCACACGGACAAACACACCGGCACGGAATCGTTCATAAATGTGAGCGAATTATGATGTAGGGAAATTGTTCCTGACTACACTGGCACAACATATGTAAACAGTCAGGTGGACGCTTCAGGCGGTACTTAGTGCTGAAAGCGCAGCCCTCAGTCGTGCACCTGATTGGGGGAAGAGTGATGTAGTTGGCTGTTGCTAGCAGCAGCTCAATATGTTCGTCAACATTTGTCGTAGGTTGCGGGACAGCTTGAGCAGCAGCCCTGTGCGAGACGAACGAGATAATAAACGGTCCAAAAATAATCTTCTTTGAAGGTGGAAACAATGCGGCAACATTGAGGAGTGCGCTTGCGTGATGAAAAATCTTTAACAGACAGCGACTAAGGTTCGAATGAATAATATGAGGAATTCGTCATGCGGCTATTATGAGCTGTTGCCAAAAATGTTAGCTCTTAGGTATCAATGGAGGTATTAATTAATTGTTTCAATCGAATCAACGGGCATTTCGGCTGGGATGATGATTGAGATGATTTAACAAAATGATAAAAACTAAACAAGTGGAGAAAAATACGCATTTTTTAGTGTCAATAAAAATTTGTAAAAATAACTACAAAAATAATTATATATTTTTAAATTTCATCTATCATGAGCTCACTGTGCGGTACAGCTACGAAAGCTTCGATATTGCATACTTTCAGGCGCTTGAAAAGCTTCAAACTAAAGACGCTTTTCAACGCATCACAGCTTACGCTATGACGACATTTGTAGTGCTCCGCTGTGAATTTTGGATTTGTGCATACAATTTCTATTGCAACGGAATCATACTTAGCGTAAGCATAAGTCATAATGAAGATTATATGAGATTTGTTCAAAATATAGAGAACGGAATGGAATAAGAATTTAAAATTATGAAAACTGAATGCAATCATAGTAAACTGTCCTACAGTCCATAATGGAAAATTATTTTTTTTACATCTGCTTAATCACATCAAATATTTATTATCTGTTTAACAATATTTTACAACCTCGTTGTACGATCATATTCATCTACACACGCTTGTCCGTTCATCCATCACATGCATTTCCTGTTTGAGTAGTAAAACCAGTCTTTCACACACCTTAACTTAGGACATAAATCTGTACAATTTACAATCCTTACAATGCGCATTATTGTTATCACACTCAACAGACACACGAGAATAAATAAAACTTACTCAAATATCATTCCAATTCCCGCTTTGTAGCTTCATCTGCCTTGTGTACCTATTACGGTAGCGGTACGGCTATCGGTTCCATTTTGGGGCACGTCAATCGATGCCTTCCGAAGAACAAGTTCCCAAATCAAGCGTATCAAGCTGTCCCCTGTTCTCAACCAGTTTCCATCACATGGCTGGGAATGCATTCTCAGCCAAACAAACCCAGGGACCAGGGGCCCAATTAGTGTCGCGGTGGCTTCTGGCTGACAGTGAAGCGGGTTCCGAGACTCGCGGGAGGTGATGAGTGACACAATGATGCGCAAGAAAGATCTCACCATTGCGCTGCCCACGTGACGGCTGAAGTGGCTCGTTAATTAGCATGTTTTATCGATTAACTCTTTTGTGGTCGTTCGTTCGTGTCTTCCTTCCCTCCGAAGCAAGCCGTTTTGCTTCATTAGAGACACTTCTCAAAATGCGTTGCTTTCTTTTCTGTCTGCGAGCTAATTGTTTCTAATGTAGTTGATTACCCCACGCGAGGAAATTGAATTCACTGTTGCGTAGGGGCTTTACAAAAAAGGGGGCACAAACCTCTGCGCGGTGGCTTAAACGGTGACCGGTGAACCTATCCTCTCGTGGTTGCACTCCAACCGTCCCGCCAGAACCGCACGCCACTCCGAACAATCGATGAGCCGTTAGCGCCCAAAAAGGAAAATGAAATAATTTCACTTCCATAGTGGGAGCACGCGACTGCATCGATCGACTGGAGAATGCAATGCGGGACGGAGACGGAGAAGATCGCGAGAAGCTGGAGGTCCGCACGTTCTTGCCATCTACGGAGGTTTGCGTTCAGTTGTGAATGTAACGGGCGGTGTTCCACCGCGTCTGCGCGAAAAGGTGAATCACAAAACCATAATCATAGTGTGTTGCCGTGCCGGAGCAGATCGTCTTGAAAGATCCCGAACGTGCTGCACTAGCGATCGTTACTAGCTAGCGATGGTCAACAGCGCGTTTAACAGCTGGTCAACTCCCGCCACCAAAGCAGCGGGAACAGCAAACAGGGACGGAGAAATCAAACTGTGGGTTGCTGTGTCCACCAAACTACCGAAAGTGGTCCACCCACTCTAATGGCGGGTGGCTGCGGTTTTTGGTAATACGGCATGCTTTCCGGTCCCGCACCGACCGGCGATCCGGTAAAGATCGTGACCAAGCGTGGCAACGGGTATTTGTGTTTGACCGTTTTATCGCCGTTTCGTCATCTTGAGCTTAATGGTTTGTTCCGCGATTGAGTCTGATTTGAGTCGACGGGGTCACGACGGGGCCGGAGTGGACGCTGTGTCTCCAAACAAAACAACTCAAGAAGCATTCCATCTTGTGTGGAATTATAATAACGCACCGAAAACGGTGTGTAGGAGAAAGATGAAACACCGTAGTAAAAGCAACAGCAGCAACAGCAGGCAGCCACTCGCTGCGCGACTTTTGAACGATTTGGTGGCGTCCAAATTTGGGCGGAATAAATTAGATCAACCGCCCGTGGACATTGACTGCACGGGTGGGTCGTAAATGTCACGCGCAGTGTGTAATTGATTTTTCAGCTGACATTGTGATCTTTGCAACAAATTGGTGTGTTGTGTTATCGGGACTGAAAAATGAAAAATAAAATGAGAGCAAGGGAAAGTTAAATACGATAAGTCTTCGTTCTTTCTGACTTTTTGGAAATATTAAAAAAAATACTATTAAGGACGATTGCAATTGGCGTCAGCAATTGAACAAATTATAAACAATTAATTACTGTAAAAAAAATTAAGAATAAAAACTAAACAACCTACAAATTATACACAACATGATGATACAATTTATAAAAAACTTAATACAATTTAATCCAATTTTTTAATCAACATTTCTGTAATAGTTTTGATAGTAGGCGAAAAACTTAATATGCGATTACTTAAACAGAAAAGTTGAACACCACTTGCAACTATAGTCGACTTCCGAGTTACGCGGTTTCTGCGTTCCTGACGAATCCGCGTAACTCGAATATCCGCTTAACTCGAATTTCACGTTTTCGACTAAAATACTATTGATTTCTCGGAGTTTTAGATTTAATTTTGTACTTTTATACACTTTATCATTTATTTGATATGATTCGTGCAAAAACTTCTAATATTTCTGGCCTTTAAGCGTTTTCAATTTGATAGCAAAAATGCAATTTATACAGAACTTGAAGCAAATTGTACTGAGTTGACATTTAATCTGTCAAATTTAGAAAACCGAGTATCTCCGAATCCGCGTAAGTCTAGAACCGTGTAACTCGGGAACAGACTGTATTACAATGTTTTCCACAGACCTGAACCAAATGGAATGTATATATGGTTTAGGTATTCACTAAAATACCCACCTATCTAAGACAACAACCAAGTGGAACAAAATTTGTTCAGAAGGGAAATTTTCGGTAATAAAACTTTCCCTTTTTCTTGGGCCGAAAAGGTAAAATCAACTTTTGATATTATTTAAGTAGAACGAATAAGTAATAACACATACTAAAATGCATAAACACCAATGTGAATTTAATGAATGATTTGATTTATGCTATGTTTCTGCGAATGGCAATAAATGTTATTTCGCAATCGTTGCTGAACCCTGACATAGAGCACTACAAATGTTACATTGCGAGCCGGTTTGCCTGGAGAAGTCGTGTGACGATGGATGTTCGAATGAAAATCATTTTGAATATAACTATAAAGATAATACCATTGTTCATTGTTCATGTATAGGTCCGGCATGTAATCAAAAATATAGTCATTGAGGCGAATCTGTATAAATAAAGGAAGAATTTTTTAAAAGCTAAATTCAGTTGTTTAAAATGGACGTGTACTCGTCTAGACACAACATATTCCTTATGATCTGCAATTAAAACGTTGCCATTTGAACGTCAATCAAATAATTCGATACAAAAAATTGAATGTGAATGTTTATTCCTCACAACCAATCCACCAAATCATCCAAATCATAATCTTACACACACTCAACGGTGTCGATCTGGCGGTTGGTTCCAATTTTTGAACATCACTAGTCATGCACGACCGGTCCAGGTATAAGACCGTAGCTCGTGCGACACCCTCTCAGCGCTTGTTTTTGTTCTCCTAACACAAAATAGCTTTCTTTTAAATCGAAAAAAAAACAATTTTTGACGTCCTCAGGGAAACGGAACGGTTTCTCGGTAGAAGGACCTAGACGGCTGTATGTCAAAATAAAATATAAAAAAACCCCACCACCAAACCAATGCACTCCAAGCCAGACAACCTCGAGACGGTTGGTGGACCGCACCAAAAACCGGAGAACCGGAATGGGTACAAAAATAGACGCACCCGTGGTCAAACCGCTGCGTGACGCTGTGCGGCACCTGTCATGCGTGCGTGCGTGCGAGCGGCAAAACAAGCGGATCGATGGGATGAGCTGGACGTCACCTACAATCACACAGCACAGATGCGGTGAATTCGGCCCCGGGTTCGATCCATCCATACCGACCACCGGCACCGGTAATATGATACAAGATCCCCTAAAGGCAAGGAAAATAAGGGGGAAAGTCAGCCGTTTTACACGACCTGTCACAAAGTGGAAAGCCATTGCCTGTGTACGCTGAGAGTACCTTTTCAAAGCAGCGGGTTTCGGTTGCGCTATTAGAAGGTGTTGTGGAACACCGACGATGATGATGATGATGGCGATGATGGCGACGCCGACACGGCCACGGAGCTTGCCAGCACATCAGCACCAGCAGTGGGCTGAAATGTAAAGTCGGGAGTGATTTGAGCTTCTTAAGCGAATGTGTCGAAAGGAAGTGACAGCTTACGATTTTCGCAAAGGTGTAGAAGGACGGTTTCAATGGTTGGTGGAGTGAAAACTCAGACCGTTGGTGAAGATGGATATGGTGTTACGGTGTGTGCCACAATTTGTGCATAATTTGCGTTTTGATTATTTTAAATGAAATAAGGCTACGCCTTATTTATAAGATTAATAAGATTTAGGTTCTAGGAAATTGGTTTTTTCCGTATAAAGTCGTCATTTTGTTATTTATGTTTAAATTTTACTGATTTATCTTTTACATCGCTAGTTTTTATATTAATTTAAAAAACTGTATTCCTATTTAAAACATATTTAAACGAATTTTTGCCTTAAATGACTTCAAAGTGGGTCCAAGCTAGTTTCTGAAATAATCCTGAAATAAATTGATTTATTTCAGTCCTAATAAGCCTCAAAACTATTAATCGATTATTTAATAACTTTACGCTCTTGTTGTGAGCATAAACTGCCCAACAGTTCCACGCAGCGTCTCCGAAATGATGTGCTAAACTCATTTAATGCCAAAATATTATGTACGATTATGTGCCCGAAGGCAAACAATTTATGACCCTGTGCTTTCGATTTCATTCATCCATTTTTTAAAAGTCGCCTCTACCATACCAGAAGCCCGTAATCCGTCGACTCCGTGCGTCGGAAATTTGTCATCCAGGAAGCGATAAACTATTACCCGGCTGGGTCCAGGCGGGATTGCATCGACCAAAACCGGGAGAGGTTAGAAATTAATGGCCACTTTTTAGGTGGCCCAAGTTTTGCCCACAAACGCTTTCACAGGGGAAAAAATACCATTCATTAATCAACAACAACCGGCTTTGGGATGGAAACGGGACGAACGCGATCACTTTCAGCAGTGCTGTTGCTGTTGTTCGTGTACGCCCACATCAAAGACATGCCGTGGGGGAATGGGAAGGGAGTGTTTTCCGAACGCTCTGAGTGTTGGTATTTTTATGTTTGCCTCTTCCGAAATGTGCGCTCGAATGCTTGTTCATCATAAGCCGGTGTGTGTGTGCGTGTTTTTCCATGACTGTACAGAAGTCGAGCTATGGGTTTGGGATGTGTATCAGTTTTCATTAAATCTGAAACATGTTCGTCGGAGTTCGGAGAGTGGGTGTGGACGAAAACACTTTCAACTCCTACCACGCTGACGACGCTCACCCGTGGAAATCAAAACAACACACACACTCAGTATGAGCGATGATCGCGTTCGCGTTCGGGATAGAAAATGTGTTCCTTTGCTGCATGATCTGCTTCTTTCACGGTTGGTAAAGATCCTCTACAAGAAAGTGTCTTTTGGCCCGGTACACCGGCAACAAACAGACACATTCAATTAGTCTGTCAAGTGCTCGGCGTGACATGGACGGTCGTGGGGGTCGTGACTTACTGGTACCGTACACTGCTTCGCACCGTTTGGCGACACTTTCCTGACAAGAGCTGGACGGAAATTGTTGTTTCGTACGAAGATAGATTGGAATATGATGGACGTGACCGAGTGGGCCGAATGATCAATGGAATTGGTCCGATGCGTTTGTTGCGGCCGTTTCCGATGTGGATCGAAGCCAACAAACGGAAGGTTTATGGTTCGAAGGGTCTACGACGTGAACAAATGATGCATCGTTTTAAAGTTTTGAAAAATTGGAAACGAAAAGGACGTCCAACATGACAGAGGGCACTAACATTTTGAGGAGCATTTTTAATGTATGATCGTTTGGATGAAGGGATCGCTTCGCGTTTTAATGCTTAGTATGTGTTTCCTTCTCATCGTCAATTTCGTTTTATGATGTGCTGAAAAGCCATTTTCACTTTGCTCTCCAATTTTAACGATTATATTTTATTTGCTTCTTCTCTTCACCCACTTTTGGAATGATGAAATTGATGTTTTATTGGCTCTCGGAGGATAATTGTCATAAAAAGCGAACTTGATTTTGCTCGTTATGGAAGATGTGATCGTAAATTTGATGATTGGCCCAGTTCGGTTGATTCATCATATATTAAAATGCGTGATATGGAAAGGGTTAGACCAAAGTCAACCTCATTTTTCAATTGAACAAAACATTTCAATAAACACAATTAAATGAGAAACAAACACTATCTAACGTTCTTGATTTCATGACTGTTTCATTTCAATACCACACCATCAGCTGTAACCTCAAAATCAAAAGATTGCGCTACAATCAACTGTTTCAGTGCGATGCAATCCTTTTGCCCAACTATCAAGCTACCGATCCATGACTGAAATTTCGTCTCAAGAGCCGTTCCGCTTTATTAAGATGACAATCTGCCACCTTGCCCGACTGGGCTTGACCAACACCGATCGTGTACCACAACCGTCTTACATTCCCGTTCGCAAACATTTTGTGCAAGCAAAAAAAAAAGGGAAAAAATGCACCACCAACGTGCATTGTGCGGCGCAGTGTGCAGTGCAAGATCACACTAAAAATAGGTCTATTTAGCGCGCTGATGAACTGATTCCACTTCCTGGCAAGTGACTGCACCGTAGTGAAAACCGTTTTCCTTCCTATTTGCGTTCCCATCCTTCGGTGGTCACACCTACAAAAGCCATTTTGTCACGTGCCCAGCGTGTAGCGAGCGAAGCTGGTTGCCAAACCGCAATGCAGAATGATCGCACACAACGTAGCGATCGCCCAAGAAGATCGCTACTGCGTTTGACAACTGTGAGGCGATGCGTTCTTGAGCCGGGTTAATTATGGGTGAAGTGAGTTTCCCACCGTGTGCATCCGAGCGGGAAAGACTAGGCGAACGAAGGCGTCGGTACGGTTTCTTGGATCGAGTGTCGGTTGCCAGTGCGGCACTTTCCGGAATGTGACAAATTCGCGCCAGTATTCGCACGCATTCTGTTGCGTTCGCCTGAATGGTGAGCGAGGAATGTAGGTACGTTTTGAAATGAAGAACTTAATATTGGAAAATTCTTTTACACAGCAGAATAATAGCAATGTTAGGAGTAAAAACTGATTTCTATATTAGTTTTGTCTTCACAGTCTTAGAATTAACAAATAATTCATTTAATTAAAAAATAGGAAAAAAAACCTCTTTACAGGGTTTCCCACGATTTATTGGTTGGTTCCCATACATTTTTGGTAGGTTCCTATATTTTTTTGGTTCCCACGATTTTTTGGCCGTTTCCTAGAATTTGTTGGTCCAATTGTATTGATATCCAACAAGAAAATACCGATAAATAATGGGAACGAACCAAAAATCTATGGGATACGATTAAAAAATCCTTGGAACGCACCAAAAATTCATGGGAACTGACCAATAAATCGTGGGAAACCCTGTATTAGTCAAATTATAGCCAAATTATATCAAGAAGTCCTATTTGAGAAACATCGTTTGATCTTCTGTCAAAAAAGAACATAAATTGTTGACTCCAAAATCACAAATTATGGAGAAAAATGTTGCAAATCTTCTTATTGACTTGTTTTTTATTTTAATATTTTGTATAAAATTATTTAAAAATAATTACTTCGCAATTTAAAAAAAAGTATCAAACCCAACGATTCAATTAAACATGATCATTTTCATTCGCCGTCTTTGAGTTCAAAGCAACCACACAACTCGTAGCAATGTCTCAGTCCAAACCTTCCGTTTACCTTTTTCTGAAATGAACACACGCGGCGGGTTTGTTTACTCGCCCGAGTGAAGAAACAATAAACCGACCCACCAGAACGTACCAAACAAACTGGACCGAGGCCGACCTACCGGCGCCGATCGGACGATCTTCCAGCGTGCCACCAGCACCAGCACAATCCATGCACGCGGTGCGCGATGTGGGATGGTGAAAATCCCGCACTGACCGATCATCACTTTGCACACGCCATGAAATCCATTCTCTCAGCACCCGTGCATTCGTTACGCTGCTCACCATTCGCACCCGCCCGCTTTCTAACTGACCATGGGCAACCGATGCGGGGAAAGGGGAACAGATATTTGATGGTGGGCTATAAATTATAACTTTTCACTCCTTTCTTTTACCCCTGCCAACGATTGCAACGATCTGTGTGGGAGAAAATGAAAGGAAGGAAGGACACAAAAAAACCTGCTCTTAGTTTCACGCACGTTTCTGTGAAACCGCTCTGCTCTGGGTGGCTGGGCGCCTCCATCACCCAGCGTCTCTAACAAGGCTTGGGAAGGGGGGGTATATACAAGGTGTGGTCCGGCCACATCCCACATGCTGCTCGCCGAGCGCAAAATGCATCTTGAAGCCGTGCGATCGTAAGAAGGTTTATTCGCTTAACGATCGCTAGCACAGCACGTCCGGCAGCAGGGAAGAGCACGAGCACGCCCCGACGCCAGCTCACACAATCGATGTAGAAAGTTAGCATTTGAGTAAATCGTACACAAGGAACGTGCCGACGGAAGCTGGCCCTGCGTTCGGGGTCCAACGGTATGGTCGTGTTTGGTCGTTCGGCTGAGGATGGTGTTGGCCGTGGCTTTGCGTTGACCCGCAAAACCCACACGTGCCGGACCATCGGATGTCGGAATGGCCAGCGACTGGCTACCGCTCGTCGAGAAGCCCCGCAACCAGGCCGGACATGTCGGTCGTCCCGATTTTTGCAACACCTTTCCTCAGAAGCGAATTCAATTTCCTCGGGAAAGGAGATCATTTAACAAAATACTTTTCTGTTTGTACTGTTTGCGGGTTTTCCGGTGGGGTAATAATAAGTGGATCAGTCTGTACTTTAAGTGAATGTGTTCTCTGGTTATTGAGTGACTTGCATTTCAAAATTAGTTCGACTATGGAACTTACAGTGTCATCCCAAATAGACAGCTCGTACTTCATATTTGATTTGGGGCTGCTTAACAAAAAATCGTTCCGATGTCGTACTTTGTGGGTGATTAAGAGATAGGTGGTACTTTGTGTAACTATGGAGCTTCTTAACAAGCACTTGGGACTCTCTGGAACTTTGCAGCTGGTTTGTTTGATGTGTATGGTTCATGATGGAACTTGAAGGCTTGTTAAGAAGGTGCGCTGAACTTCAGGGAGCTTCATAGCTTTTTAATGCATGACATTGGCTCTTGTCAAAGTGTCAAAGACTGATGCTGCTGCATAAATTAGATAACTTAATTGGAGATATAATATTGAATGAAGTGATTGTGATTGTACAGTAAATTGTGTGGATTCTTGTGTATTTCATAAATATTAAAGAATTAAAAATATACAAAATTACTTAAACGAGATAAATCTTGTAGTTTACTTCATCGATGACGCTTGCTTGAAAATAAAATAGTCCACGGCACCCTGGCATAAGGCAGCTGCTTAGGCGCTAGTGAGCAGGACCCATCTGGAACTTTGATGCTGTTTATCTACTGCAAAATGTGAATTGAAGCAGCGATCTTTTGCTTGTCAATATTTGCTTCATCTGATCGATCACAAAGTACCATGCGTCTCCATGCACTGATCGTTCATAAAACACCAGTCGTCTCCATCCATGTGGCTCCACAAAGTACCATGCGGCTCCACAAAGTACCATGCGGCTCCATGCAATCGAGTACAAGCCTTCCAGCAAAATTACAATCAAACATGAAAATAGCAGGTTGTGTAAAAGTTAGATGAGTAATCATTTTGACACAATCCTGCGCTTCTTGGCTAGTTCTATCCCATCCATGACTATGGTCCATGGTTCTCCATTGATTGGTTCATTTTGTATGAAGCTATTGTGTACAACACAATCGTTTTCCAAGATGTGTGGTGAAAACTGAGTTTGATCACTCAATTATTGCTTTCATTTGGCATTCTATCCTAAGAAGTTCAACATTTTGCTGATTTTGCTTTCCTCACTGCACTCGTTTCATGTTTCAAATTGTAATAATCTCCTCCTGCGCACTGAGCTCATAATTGTAATAATACACATTTTGAGCGAATATTAGTCCACCACCAGCACCACCACCTTCGCCGTCAACCAAAAGCGCCATAAAATGTGTCCCTTCCATTTCGCACCCCTCGTAAACCACTGGCTGCGATTGCCGCTAGTGCTCGCGCGTCTAACGCGCGACAGTCAAAACCCCCCCCCCGGGGCCAAGATTTATCGCCGATGTCACGCCGCGAACGGGCGAACGATGCAATAATTAATAGCCGACCGCGGACGCGCACTGTCTTCACGCGTTTCTTGCTTTCTCGTTTTTTGGCGAACGATAAAATTGCACGCATCTCGCCTGAATGTTGTGTGCCACCGAGCGAGTACATCCGTCATGATGTAGCATAAGCAGATGACTTATGATATGTTTCCGCCCCGTTCATCTTCGGGCTCTCCCGGGAGGGTAATACCCGCACGGTTGGCAAGACGATGCAGGTTACTTTCTCGCATCTTGTGTCGTGTAGCGAGTATTTTATCATGCGGCGCACATACATGACATTGCGCGTGAGGAGGGGCTTTTTGCATTGAAATTTGTGGGAAAGCAAATTGTTTCAGATTTTATTTGGGTTTCAGACATGGTTTGGGGTTTGAGTTTGGTCAAGGTTGAGAAAAATTGGGGTACAATTTGTCGCAAAGAAGGTAAACAAAGCCATGGTGCAGCTTTATTTGGGTCAACTCAAATAGAATTAATGGCTTTTGTACAAGTTGAAAATGATCTAAAATATGTTTTTTAAATAAAATTAGTTAGATTTTTATTTAAGACAAAATCCATCGAAAAAAGCTCATTTAACCATTTTCATAAACATAATAAAGAATTATTTTCCAAATAAAATAATCACCCCATAAATCACTTAACCACTTTATAGTAAGCTTGTTCTAAGCCAACAATAAAAATGTGTGCCTCTATTACCGTGCAACTATAAATCATGCTGACGGCAAGGAAATCCCACCAAACAGTTAAACAATCGTGATCCTCATCCCGCCTGTTTCCCCATTTCCTTCTTTCGTGTATAATTTTCCCATCCGAAATGGTTTGTTTGACAGGCCACGGTCTCACGGTATTCATCCGGTTCATCACAGATCTGCACCTGCACGAAGTGCTGACGACTCCCTGAGTGCTCATTTTAAACACGGTCGTATCGGTCTGCCACCCCTCTCCAAAGGCGTCCCCCCACATTTGTGCCTCATTTCCGGAGCGCAGTGAAGCCGAAACCGGCTCCTTCACGAGCAATCGCACAACAAAACGCACCGACTCGTGCAATGTGCGCACATGATCTACGGCCTGTTAGCGCCGTACATGATGCCGCACCGCGAACATCATGACGATGCAGCGGAAATGCCACGAGAGCGGAGGGCTGCTGTTGCTGTGGCGATTAATCTCGGCCTCATTTTCCTCGCACGATGCAGCACGCTCTGGCCGTACATTTGGAAGCAATTGGGCAAACGGGAGAGGATTATTGGGGCAGCAATTTATTCGCGGTAAAGGTCCCTTTGCCGACAGGTACGCGGGGAGGGGGAGCCAAACCGCAGCCGACAACATCTCAATTAGCATCCATTCATCCGGGATGCGCGCTTTCACCCGATCCCAAATCCGTCACGCGCGGGATAGCGTTAATGTGTCCCGTCCACATCAATCAATGTCGCCGCTAGCTGTCAAACCATTGGCACCTGTCAATTGTGCGGCCGTGAGACACGTCGCTCACTGCTAACAGACACTGCCCCTTTTGTACGAGTATCGCTTACAAGCACAAGAGCAATAAACACTTAGCGCAGAGAAATCGGTCCCAAGAGCGATCGAACTTAAGCACCACGTTTACTACCCCATTCTAAAGCGTTAGCTCGAGTGTTTCCAGTGCAAAGTGTTTCTGGAGATAATGCTAATGAAGAGCGCTGCTAATGGGCATACCAAGCGTAGCCGAAGGCAACCACTTAACGGCTCCGGCCTTAGCACGCATTCTCGTAATCGGGTTTCCGTGCGTCGAGCACAGCCGAGTACGAACGGGGTACGAAAATCTTACACCATTCCGTTCCGCTGGACCGCGGGGCGTTCAAAAACCGCAACAAAACAGCACACCTTGTTGTTTCACGGCTCGGCCGTAAGAGAGAAGCTATTTTTAAACCCCTGCTTGCTGCACAGCAACGGACCTGGCAGCAACAGAACACGGCACAAGACGTGGCAAGAGAATGAAATCATAATCATAACGTGGGCTGTGTTGGAGCGATGTTCTTGGCTTTGCTCTGATCGCGCCAGCTAGCACGATAAACAAGGTTTCCCTGCCCGCATGCTCCACCGATCCCCCGAGTGAAACAAGCCATACTTTACGCTCCCATTCTGCGTTGGATGCAACATTTCTTTCGGCGTTGTTTGGAGCGGTGCGGATTTATGATAAGTTTTCAACGGCGGTGGTCACAACGAACAAACCCGCAACAACCTTGCCCTGGTTTTGATCTCACCTTCCACTTCCACTCCGGCGTGATAGGTTTGGAAAAAAGTTTTTTGTTTTTATTATTTTGGAAAATTTTACAGCGAAAAGGACAACCTTTACCACCACACCACCGCGCAGAGGGAGTTTGCTGGAGAAAAAAAACGGGGCGGAAAATTATGGCCGCTGACTCGCAAGGGTGTTCGCTTAATGGTATTGGAGGTTGGGTGTCTCGTTGGGTCCGTGTTTTTCCCTTCTTCTTCTTCTTTTTCGTAAAAAACAAAATTTGGACAGGGACAGGGCAATGTGACAGTTATTGGAGGTGATATCCGCTCGGCTCCGTAGAGCGAGGGCAAACAACGCACACACACACACACACACGCACAACAAACTGCCCGCTAGCATGTTTTCGAATGGTTTTCATCGGGTGGAGAGACGGTTTGGGTGGAAGGGCGTTCTGTGTGCTGTTTTGCTGACACGACAAACGAGCCGGGTAAGGTATGTTTTGGGAATTTTAAGATGATTTAAGGCGGCACCGGGCGACATAGATTGTGGGAAAATGCTCGGAATTCATCGGGTGGGGAATGATGGTTGGTGTTGTTAGGAGGTTTTTGAAGAAATTAAGGTGTATTATACAGGGGTACGGCTCGAAAAATCATCAGTTTTGTTTATGTTTGTGTGATGTAGGATGGAGATAAAAGATAATTTAACGAATAAAAACTAATAACAAGCTATCTAATGATAGCTTAAACAACGACTCAAACATATCATCTGAATTTTGCATTATCATAAATATATGTTGAAAATGTTGAACAAATCAACATAGAACCAAAAGAAACTCAGCATGGCTGAATGAAAAACATATCCAACTTTCTAATTTACAAACACATAAGTTCCAGTCAATTTGTAGAGAGCTCTCGTAAGTGCGAATGACACTCTTGAGTCCCCAAAACCGCTTAACGAACGATGTCAGAGACTGTACATTGTACCTAGAATGATAAGGAGAACAGATGCTGGCATGTGTTAGAACATATTTGATATGAAACATAACCTTCTACATACTGCATTACTACAAAAACACACAGTGCAAAGCAGCACAAAGATGAAATGGTTTAATCAACACCAAACTGCTTCAATAAAAGACTTGATGATGCCGGCGGGAATAATCTACCCAAAACTTCTTTCCGTTGCCACAACGCCTGCGAGCGGGGAAATATTTCACCCCGAACCGACAGTGAAAACCTTTCCTTCTCGTGCCAAATGCAAACTAACGAAGTTCGCTCCGTAGTTTGAAGCTTCCCGCAAAGCTATTTCTGAACAAACAAAAAACATTTGTAAGGTTCCGCTTTACACACACAAAAAATCCACCTCAGTCTCCATTCACAACGGCATGTGCATCGATACGGCAAACGATAATGTGAAGGGAAGTGGATCGTATGGAGTTTTCCACGCTCTCTCTTTCTTGCGCACGCCTGCTCACCAGAGAAATAAAGCAAGAGAGAAAGAGAGCGTTTTCGCACACACATACACACAAACAAAATCTGTGCGCATGTGTGTCTCTCGGGAGAGCGCACCCCGCTATCGCCAAGACAACCACTCGGGGGAAGGGGGAAAGTGTATCACATTGCACACACACACACACACAGATACACTCCATCCCGCTGTGTAGAAGAGCGAGTTAGTTGTCTGACGACAATCGTAAATAAACAGCATTGTTGGGCGCCAACCGGGAAAACTCCTTCTTCTTCCCTTTCCGCTCAAACGGCTGCTGACGTGCGGAAAACGCCGGGTGATAATGCCCGCTCGCTGTCCGCCCTCCGCTTGGAAAAACAGACCGTTCCAGCAAGCCTACTCAATGCAGGTCATGTGACGAGGAGGTTTTTTTCTTCTTCCCATCGCACAAAAGACTGCACAAAACGGGCGCTCTCGGCTGCTTGAGCCGAATTGGGCGGGTCGGACCACTTGGCACGACTATCTGCATTATCTGTCGTCACAATGTAAGGCCCGCTGCCGCACTATGTTGCGAATGGCACGCTGTATTTTTAAAAAGGTTTCGTTTTCTTTTTCTTCTTCCTGTTACCGTTCTCGCTCTTGGTTTTGCTGCTCCATTTTGCTCCATCTGCATGCCATTTTTCTGGCCTGTGTGGCCTTTTGTTGCGGGTACTACCATGCAGGTGCCACCGCACGGTGGGTTTCCCGCGCCATCCCCACACGTTGAAGCAATTTTGAATAGCCCACGTGGCCTATTTCACAGTGAGTGGATACCATCCGCGCCTTTGCTCGCACTGTCTCTCTCTCTCTCCTGTTCTTCCTTTGTTTTCCTCGTCTTTTTGCCCGACCACTTCACAAGAGAGGGCGATAATGACGCTGCTGGAATGTAGTGTGTTGTCGTCGTCGACGTCGTCTCTGTCCTCGTGCTGCTTGGCGCCTGCCCCAGCTACGAAAGCGCTTTAGTGTAGTCGATAATCTAGCCTGAGTGGAAGGGAGGGTCATTTTCACTGCCTCCTTTTTCCTCTCTCTCTCTCTCTCTCTCTCTCTCTCTCTCTCTCTCTCTTATTCTCACTCTCAGGCAGCCTCTCTCGTGCTGTGTTACTTTCGAAAGCGCGCCACAACCGTGAATAAGACATCACTAGCGCAGCACGTCGCCGACTGTTCATGATACTGGGCGGTAGTCGCGCGCCTTTTACCGAAGAAACTATATCGCATTACTCCATCCAAAACATCAGCCACCTGCCGTCCTCTGCTCACCATCTTCCTTTGTTCCCACATCGTCGTGCCCGTGTGGTGTGCGTCTGCCTTTGAAGTAGCTTTTGGGCCGGCCTCCTTTGACGACACTTTCCACCTAAAACGCTCGTAACGTAGCTTGTGCAGTGATAGACCAATAATCGTGTTTTTTGTGGGTGTTCAAGTTTCAAGGGCTTATCTTGATCCTTGTCCACCCCTCACACGTGCATTGGTTTCACACACACACACACTGGGTTGCGTGCGTCGAAGCTGATCGCTGCGGTTTGTTTGTTGTACGCGCGCGAGCGAGATCGTGCTGCGGGCAGGCAAACCCGTCGATGATGCGGTGAAAGTGGCGCAAATGACCGTTAAAAGTGAAAAGAGGCGCATAAAGGCGTGCCATCGCGGTCGCGTGTTGTGGGCGGGGAAGGTGGATCAAGGTGCAAGAGAGCGCGTGCATAAACGGTGGCTGAAAATACAAAGATAAAAAAAACCTTCTTTTTGAACAAACCTTTCCGCAGCAGAGAATTCAATTTCCTCGCGAAAGGTTGATAACAAAAAAATAACAAAATTATAATTATAAGTTGGGGGAGGAAGGGGCACCATTGTGGGAGGGAAACCAGCGACGCAAACACGCAAACAGACCATAAGGAAGACATAATCGTTGGCTTTCGATTATGATATTGACATGATTTTCCATCCGGCCTGGAGTTTGTTCGTTCGCTCGCGCGTTCAGTTTGGATGTTTACCGTCCCTTCTGGCTGGCGGCATGTGGCGTAGATAGGATGGAACACGCAACAACAAAAAAAAAAAAACGCCAAACCATGATCCACAAACCACTCTACCCGAAGGGGTTGCGTGCCGACCAGCAATTACTGGGGCCCGGTGGAGCAAATTGCGTTTGATTTGTGGTTCCAGCCGTGCGACACACGAACGATGGAAATGGGTGGAATAAAAACGCAAGCTCCCGTCAGGCCCGCTCAACCAAACAACCTCGATGACGTGTTGGACAAATTGTCGAACAAAATCCGGCCGCTTAATCTATGGTCTTAATTCGAGCATTTAACGAAGCGGTGGCAAAATAATGGGAGAAAAGGATCAGCATAAAAAAAGCAAACCACCCATCCCGTTCGGTCCGAGTGAGGCTTGGATGCTCGGACCGGTCAGCAGCTCGGTCACGCACGGGCACTTTTTTGTGTGTGTGTGTGTGGCTAAAATTACACCCACAAAACACCTGCTGCCACGTTCGAAAGCCGTCCAAGCATGATAGTGAGGCGAGTGAATAGAAGAAAAAACAAGAGACAAAGCAAACAACGAAAGCGCTTGTTAAATGAAGGTTTATGTTTTGCCCCCCCCCCCCTGTCTCGTGTTATACAGCCGCTTATCGCATGCTATTGACATTCGATGATGCTTCCACCCACAATCTACTTGCCATATGGAAGCGATGCAATCGATCCGCCTCATTCGAGATACTTTACAGGGTTTCCCACGATTTATTGGTCGGTTCCCATCAATTTTTGGTGGGTTCCCATATTTTGTTGATGCGTTCCCACGATTTTTTGGTCGTTTCCCAGAATTTTTTGGTCCAATTGTATTGATATCCAATCGGAAAATACCAATAAATTATGGGAACGAACCAAAAATCTATGGGATACGACCAAAAAATCGTGGGAACGCACCAAAAAATCATGGGAACTGACCAATAAATCGTGGGAAACCCTGTATATTCACCGTTTTTTTGTGCCTCTTTTGGTTTTGCTGTAACGTTACGAGCGATAACGCTTGCCGACAGATTGAATCGTTCTGATGGGATCGATTTCGAATTCCGGCGCGCCGTTAAGTGGATCTTGTTCAGCTGCTTCCGTTTCGTGTGTGTTTTTTTTTTGTTGTTCTTGTGGTACTTCGTTGTAATCTTCATCCCGCACAACACCAATAAACGTTTGTTCGATGGTGCCCCGTTACTCGGGCGCCGTTACGTAACGATAGCACGTACGCACGTGGCGCTGGCGCGAGGGTGCGGCTTCATGGAAAATTCATGTCACGTGACACTGCACGGCACGGAAACAAAGCTCTGCAGTTCGCGCATTCATCGCATCGCCATTTCCCATGAGCCTGTTTCCATCCCAAACCCACCCATCCACCCGTCCTTAACCAAAAACCACCCGAACAAAGAGACGAACGCAGCATCCCAACTAAAAGGCAAGAATGGGAATTGTGTGTGTGTGGGTGTGTATGTGCGAAAAAAGGAAATTCGTTCTCCATCATCCATGCAGCGTGACGCTACCCCAAGCGGACAGCACGCTGCGTGCAACGAAGGCAAGAGCGAGCGGGCGAAAGGAAAAAAGAGAAACAAAAATATATGAAAAGCAATCTTTGAGCGTCATTTTCAGTAACAAAGAACAGAAAAAAAACACACACACACACATAAACACACGAACAAGCGGAGAGTAAAGTTTGGTCCAAGTTTTCCGCCCATTACGGGCAACAGGTGGTTTTTGGCAAACGTTATCCCGATAATGCGAAGGCATCCCCGTGTTAGGCGCCGTTGGATGAAACATCAAACGCCACTCTCGCTCTCTCTCTCTCACTTTCGCTCTCTCACACAGATGCAAACGCTCTCTTATCATCAGCTCGTAACGCTTGCCGTTACCATAGCAACGCGGCGTTACTTGTGCGTTACACCAGTCGCACGCGTCGAACAAAACAAGCACAAGGTGCCGCCACACCCAAGACCGATGGTTGATGGATGATGTGGCCGGTTTGTGAGTGTGTGTGTGTGTGTGTGTGTGTGTGTGTGTGTGTGTTTCCTCCCCCCCCCATCCCAATCGGTAACCATTCACACGGGTGACGAGTTTTCGCATGGAAGGATCCATTTCAGGATCCACCCTCCCACAAACTAATGCAGTGGGAAAAAAGTTTTTTCCTCCAACTACGGACTTCGGACCGGCTCTCTGTCTCTGGGGGAGGAATGAATTCGCCATATCCCAGCCCACATCAAAGAGAATAAAATTCTGTTTCCTTTTTCTTTTTTGCTTGCTCTCTTCCACACCTACAAGGCTCTAATACTGTATGTGTGTGTGTGTGAGTTTATGATCTGGTTCGAATTGGGGATTAAATTATTACCATGGAGCGCGTCCCACAACGGTCTGGCAGGGCTGATGCTTTGGTTTTGCTTTGTGTGCTTCCTGCAGTCGTCGTCGTTATCGAAACCGCTCGATTGCTGGACTGTTTCGGATCGATAGATGAGTAAATTATTTGTTTGCTTCCCATCGATTGCTGCGCGGAGGGAAGCCGTGTAGGATTTGATTGATTGCTTTGTGGGTTGTGATAGGAATGGAATTTTACCATTTTATTATATTTGGAGCTGTTTCTACAGCACTTTAGGGCACATTAAAAATACAATTCATGTAAAATATTACGTTGAGATTGCAACATTTTAATGATGTGCCAATCCAAGTCTCTCCTGATTGTCTCATTTTTAAAATGCAAACTCCGTTTTTAATGTTCTCATTTCCTTTTCCATATCGCACCATCTGTTCGCGTTGGTGACGTTCCATTACCTAGCGTACCGTTTCTCCCCTTTCAATTTACCTCTACCGAAATATTACATACAATGTGCCCTTTTTTATGCTGATTTTTGTTCATTTTCGCTACACTCGAAGGTCGAACTCTACCTATCGGTGCTGTTGCACGAGATTTTTGTTTGCCTCGCATGAACGGTTTTCTTGCACACACGAACAATTTCTGCTTCCACTGTCCTGTATGTGTGTGTGTCTTTTAGGGACTCTATTCCGTTCTCAATTACATTGCACACCGTTAGCTGTCGCCCACCGTAAGCCTCAGCCGGGGCTAGGCTAGTGCAGAAAAGAAGGGCAATAAAGTGACCATTTAATTAGATTTGCTTAGCCTGACTTGCTGCAAGCCTCGTAGTGTTGGTGGAGCCCGGTGTGCCGCGTGTGTTGGTAGTGTACAGTGTGCAAGTGAAGAAGGCACGGGAGATTGGTAATGAAATTTTACGACCAAGTCCACCGTGAAGTGGGTGCTGCTTGCGCTGGTTGTTTCTGACGCAATTTTTCCAGCCTGTGCGAAGGGGCTGTGATTGCTGTGGCGCTATGGGGAAATAGTAGCTTGCGGTCGTGAACTTTCCTGCCTTTCGAAGCTGCAATGGAGTGTTTGGAAGATGTATCGGGCGTGCTGTAAATGTTTGTTGAGGGTAGATAATTGAGGGCCCGTTTTATGGTGTTGGGAGGTAATTGATTTACTTTATGGTAGCTTTTTTCTATTAATTATTTATGAAATGTTGTGTAACTTTGTCACTATTATATGTAAGCTTACCTTGACTTAGTACTTACCGATTGATATCAATTCGCTAGAAAGTTAGCACATTAATTTGAACAATTTTTTTTAAACAATATTGTCACGCAATCCCACATTAAACAGATTTTTTTTGACAATGAATTCATGAGGCAAAAATATAAAAACGTCGTTTGCCTTTTTATCATGGAATTTACAAAAATCTTCAAAACAAATTCCAAACATAAAGCTGTTGTTGTATGCATTTTAAAAGCGCAAATCCGTAAATAAAATTCCTCTCCAGCTTTTTAGTACATTTTTTAGAACATTAGAGAAAACTTCCCAAGTTTTTCCACTCTCAATTGCACGCAAGCTCACGTAAAATTTAATGCGCTGCTGGGAGGCGAGTTTTCCCTACCATGCAAGTCATGTTTTCCTTTCAGCAAACCTTCCCCCACCCAAACACTGTGATGGTTCGGACACCCACCACTACATGCGGCGTTGGCGCTAGCATCTTCCCCTTCTTCGCTCCACATCATTCGCTCTGCTATGTACAGCACAAACAACCAATGGGAAGAGCCCTGCCACCGGCCATCATTAACGCACGGGCGCCCAGCTTGCTGTACTACCAAATCTCAGCCCCGTGTCTCGTACGCCAACCCAGTACACGCTACCGGTGATCGGCAGCATGACAAACGAGTCCCGCGGGATGTGGCCATACACCGGCTTGGGTGTCGTTGTCGTTTTTACGTGATGTGATTGTTTGATTGAATTTAAACGATACGATGGCTGGTGTCTTTTTTTTTTGTTTTAAGGGGCATCGAAGGGATGCACAATTTCCGAGTGAAGCATTACAAAAGTCGTGTAAAAGTCAATTAGCTACGGTTGAACAACTTTGCTTGTAGCAGAAACGTGGCCTTTTCGAACTTGTTGTTTGTGGAGTGGAAATTTTCAGTTGTTTTCAGTTTAATGCGGCATTCCAAACTTGTTTAGTTTTTAATTTCCCTACTTTATGGGTAAGCGGTAGCCCTATTTGCAACGCAAAAGATACAAATAATTACCTCATTTAAACTCTCATCCACAACAGTGTTACAGCGTGAGGTGTTGGGCGTATGAATAGAACCCATTATTGATTGTATCGATCGTCGCATACAGTCAATGCGATGTTCTTATCAATCGAACACGCTAAATGATTGTTTACAGCAATCACAAACACGAGTTCTGTACTACTTTTTCAAGTTTATCTCCCTCTCAAGCAGTTAGCTTCTCTCAATGTCACGCTTGAGCAACTTTTCCACTGTTCAGCTGAACTCTCAAAATACAGTTCCAAGAAATTTATATCAAATGAATAAATATTGGGATACATTTTCAAGTATTTCCGTTTTTTTATCATCCTCCCTTCGTATCATCAAACGCTCTTTTCATTATCTTGTAAGCCGCTTTCGCTTCATTTGATGTTTCGCCTCCACCAGCAGTGGCAGCCGTAATCCGATTGCTTGGCAATTAGCCGATGATGATGATGATGATGGTGATGAGGATGCCGATCACAGCAGCAACCTTTTTATTTCAAACTGTCACCTCCCCACCAACCGTTTGAGTGACCTTTTTATTCGTCTCGCCCCGGCTGCCACGCGGCAAATGCCATCGCCATCATCATTTTCATACCATAATTCATAAGTAAATATCACACCCACTGTTCGCCCATCACACACCTTTCGTCAACTGTGCCATCCGAGCGCGCGCGCGCCAAAGCGTTACCAGGGAAGGTGAAAAGCTGTAACAACGGATACACGTGTCGCGGCAATGTTTGGTGCGTTCGGGGACACATTTTCAAATGGGTAGATTAATCAGCTTTATGAAATTGATACGCAGTGGACAGGCACAATTGCAAGGGTATTAAAAGGCGGCTTCAACTCGCCCATCGCTTTCCGAGGTTTAATGGTAATTGAAATTTGTTTAAACAACCACACGCTCCCACACACTCCCTTACGGCAATTGAATCAATTTCATGTTGGCTCTGCTTTTTTTTATTCGTTTGGCAACCTTTTCCTGAACTGATGATGATGTTCATTATGATCCGTTTGGGTGCGAGACATAAAGCTGTCCTTTATTGAACGATTGGCGTCCCTTTAGTTGTAGTCCGTTTTCCAGGACCACGTTCCACAGCTGTGAAATGAAGGCGACAAACAAAACCAAACTACACCCAGGGGAGCTCATTTTCGCACAACGTTCTCCTTGTGGAAGAAATGAGGCGCAAAACAAACACGTGCTCTGTGTCCTTTTTTTGCCATTTTCGTCTTACAGTGCCATCCTTAACGGGAACAGATTGTCCACTTAACTGGTTACAAATGTTCGATTTAGATCAGCCGTGACGGGAATGTGTTATTATGGTTTGTTTTCTTTCCGTTTTACTGGTTGAACATCATTTATTTGCTTCAAACAGGACCTGAAAAAATCTATCCTTTTGTCGTACAAATGATGTTTATTTATATTTTTCTACCCTTAAAAATGATTTCACTTAATTACACGAGCGTTAAAATGTTACTAACGCCGAAGTATTCACTCTTGACACCAGATGATAACAAAAACACACACACCCATACCATCCCATTCCTCTCCCGTTTGCGGAACGAATCTTCAAATCATCAATTGCTAAACAAATAACGCTTAACTTCATTCTCCCCTCACTGTTGCTACTGTGCACTGTGCTCGTGCCGATTCCCATGGGAACTTGCCGGTCCCAAAGTCCCGAGGAAACTGTTGAGACGATTTCCCACCCGTAGCAACAACGCCTCCCTCGGTTGCTGCCGTCCAATTCCATTGTGTTCTGATTTAGTTTAGTTCAATTATGATTATTTTTGGGTTGTTTTTATCCCATCCTCCGCTGCTGGTTTGCCGAGATTTCGGCAGCAAGGGGAAAAACGATTATGTTCGAATTATGCAAATGGTATACACTGGTGGAAGGTACTTGCTTCCTAATTATTTCTCGTTTTCGCTTCGAGCGAATGGAGCGAGCGCATCCTACCTAGCATTCGGTCACGGTGGCTGATCTTGGTAAATGATTTTTCTTTTTTTCTTGTTTTTTTTGTGCTTACCATTCCGAGAAAAGGAGTCAAAACAAATTGCATGAGGTACTTATGAGGTACTAAGGATTGGAAAATTGTAATAGAAAGAAAGCCCTCCACGCCTTTAAACAGCTGCCAGCTTAGAGTGGGTGGGTTTTTTTGCGCCAAGCAAATAAATCAAACCTTTTCTTCTCAAAGCACATTTTTTCGGACATTCCAAGACGCCACAAATGACCAATAAGCTGATAACAATAACAAGATAACATCTCGCACTAATTCAATTTACTGAATTGACCACACACACAGCAGCAGCAACGCCGATCTGCCGTCCTCCCTTTCCGGCACAAAGAGGAGCGATACATCGGCAAAAATAAATCATATTGAACCGGGGCAGCATTTTCCGATTTGCTCTGTACGTTCGCCTGTCGGCAGCTTGACTCGGTCGACAAAACCGATCGAGACGCAAATAATCCTCAGCGCAAATATGCTGCACGCTGTGCTGTGCCCGGGGGTTTGTGAGTTTGTGTTGGGGTTGCGGAGAGCGGAAAGCGGCTTACATGTCGACTTACGCGTGGTAAGCATCTGGCTGTAACCTGCAGAGGGTAGAAACACTGTCCGAGAATGTTACAAGCTGCTTTGGAATGTTTTGGTAAGCGAAGCAAGATGCGATTTTTTTTTTTTGGGAAAATCATCCACAAATGGATGAGTGTATTATTTGAACTATGTTTGTAACTGTTTAACTTATAAATCGTCGTAGCGTACAGGTACTGTTAGCTTTGGTGTTGTTTTATCTGGTATTTTCAAGCATTTTAGTTCACTAGTGAACATATTTTAAGCTTTTCTCTTGATTTTCTTTTGTTAGTTTTCATCTTGGTTTTATTTTTAGTTGTTGTACAATATTGTTAATATCTATTATATTGTCATGTTCCCTACAGCTTTCTTTTTGCTTTTAATATTTTATTTGATGAAATATTTGATGTTTCTCCAAAATTTAACCCTTATGAACACTCTGCTACCATTCTCCCATTCTATTCCATTCTATTGTTAAATGCAATCATAAGTTAGTACTTTAACATGTGTTTTGTTTGTCTCTTCTTTTGCATTCTTCTGTCTATATAGTATACTTTTAGGGTTATTTTTCTTACAATTTTTCATGTTAGTTATGTTTAAATTTCACATTCTTTCATCTAAACTCTTATCAAACACATTCGTTTTTTAATTGATGGTCAGCTGCGTGTTTTTTTTTTTATTTCTGGTATTCATTTCACACGTTTATTTACCTATCACTAACAGAATCAATGAACTAAACATAAATCTAGTTAATTCCAGCCACAGCTTCAAATCGTGGCCATTGCAAATCGTTGACCTCTAACACAAAACTACTCATTTTTGTAAGCAATTAGACACTTGTGCAAACATAAAACCCAACGACTTCTGTTTTTACTCATTCACTACCACTTTGTAACGAACGCCACGCCAATGGAATGTGTTTATTTTTTTTTATGTTGTCCTTTAAGCGGATTTATACCCTCAGCTCGGTTGAGTGCCGAGGCTGACTTTGTGTGGTTGAATTGAAAAAAAAAATCTCAAAATCCCACCAGCTATCCTTTGCCTGTTTTCTTCCCTACTCTCGCTCGCATGCGATCAAAATCTCGAGCGTGAAATTGCAAAATGCATACCAGTGTCTGCGCTTCGCCCGATGAATAGTGCAGTGGTACCCCGGTTGAGCTGGCCCCGTTTGAGTCCAACACTACTAATCGGCGATTAATTTCGCAAGAGAATGTTTTGCAGTGTGCCCAGAGTTCCTCCCCTTTGTCCCGAGCGTGTAAAGTGTAAGGAAAAAATCAATTTAGCAAATCGGATAAGCGCAGGGATTGCAGCTGGTGAAAAAAAAAGCATCGTTATTTCGGGTGGCTCGTTGGAAGGTGAGCTGGATTACCTCGCACCGAGCGTACAAGTGCACTTTTTTCTTCACACTCGGCCTAAATGGGGAGTGCGGCTTGCGAAACATTGCTTCATTTCGAAGTAATGAATTGATAAATTATTTAACCGGAGGGCATACGGTTCGACTGGTTCGTTCGGTTTGATGGAAAGGCCGGAGATTAGAGAGAACGCGTCGGGAGGGTGTGTCGATTTGTCAACAAGCAGTAGCAGCAACAGTAGTATGGTTTTCTTTCTGTTCAATGACCGGTTATTCAGCAATTTCTGCCCGTCACCTAGTTGAACTGAAATTCAGACCATCGCAAAACAATGGATCCGTTTCATTTGAGACAAACGGCCAGCAGACAGCTTGTGTCAGTAACATTACAGGTGGTGGGCCATCTTAACAACGTGCCGTGCCGCATCACTTCAGTTCCAGCACACAACGCACTGACACCGCACGCGCGCTCTAGCCTTCACCCACCATGGCTCAGGAACAGTCGACCAGCACCACCACCACCGTACCAGACCTGAACTCGCCACCCTTTTCACGCCTGTTTGTGCTATGCGGTAAGCAAGTTACCGTAGGCGCGCTGGAGAAGTTCTTCTCGCCGTACGGCACGGTCGAGCAGTGCCACATCGTGTACGATCAAAGCACCGGCCAGTCGAAGGGTATCGGGTTCGTCAAGTTCCAGAAAACGTCCCAGGCGGCTCGAGCACTTAAGGAGGCAGACGGAAAACATATCGAACCGGAGCTGAAACCGATCAAGGTCGAGATTGCTTCCAGGTGAGTTGCAGGTGTAAAAAAAACGCTTCTTCTAGGGTATCTGTAACACTCTCCTCACTCATCCCGCTACCAGCACAATCGAGTCGAAACCGCTGGACTGTTTGCGGCTGAAGGTGAAATGCGCGGCCGAGCTGGACGCCGACGCGGTGAAGGCCGAGTTTGGCAAGATCTCCGCCGTCAACAGTGTGCAGCTGGTGCCGGACAAGAAGTCGCCGGGCAACAACGTCGCCTACCTGACCTTCGAGTCGTTCCTCGATGCGGCGCTCGCGTTCGAGACGGCCAAACCCGAGCACAAGGCCAAATTTGCCAAGATTAAACCGCGCAAGGTCAGCCTCGAGTCGGTGCAGCCGCAGGAGGCGCGCAGTTTCTTCCGGCCCGTCACCAGGAGGCGCTCGTCCACGCTGCTGCCGCCGACCAAGCTGACCGTGCTGTGCAGCTCCACGCTGACGCAGAACCAGATCTGGCGCCTGTTCGACATCATCCCCGGGCTGATGAACTGTTCCATCTCGCACGACGGTGGTTCGATCTCGTCCGCCACCGTCACGTACAACAACACGCAGTCGGCGAAGTACGCACGGGAGAAGCTGCACAAGTTCGAGTATCCGATCGGCGAGCGGATCGTGGTGCGCGATGGTAGTGAATAGTGGAATATTTGTACCCCAAATATCTCTCTTTTTTTCTTTCTTTCATTTGTTAGGTTTTCTATGCTTGTCTTGTACAAAAAGTTTGCCATGAATGATAGCTCAATAAAACAGAAACACTTTGGAACAGTTTGAGGGCGAACTACATATATTTCACTGTGAAACCCCTTTTTAGACTTTATGTGACTATTAAACTTTTTAAAGTAAGTAAAACAGAGTTTCACACTTTATATCAAGTCCGTGGGAAACTTTCCCGAATCATTAACTAAACAATGTGACATGTGGTTCAACGAATTGTATGACACTCAGGAACAGCTGTCCCTGAAACAATGAATGAAAATGATCTTTTTGCTCAAATTGTATCATTTATTTGCACTACAACCAAACACAAGATACAAGTATACAAGGTACAAGATTTCAAAGCAGCACTTTAGCAATCCAGTCGATGTAGAATGCCACCCGCTGCACAATGTGCAGCGAAACTTCCGATTTGCAATCTCCGATGCTGTAGACACCCAACAGGTATTCGGTAATGCCGGTATGGTCTTTCTTTCTCCACACAATAGGATTGCCAGCCTGGTAGCAGTTTTTCTTTAATTTTAATTTCAAGCGATCGTTGCAAGCGTATTCTCTCGATACTGGTAGCGCACAGTTGTTATCCGCAATACGCATACAAGCGATTTCCTGTGGTAGCGGCGGACAATTCAAACGTTTCTCGCAGTCCGTTTTGTATAGCGGGTGTATTAGTTCAAACCCTTCAAACTCTGCAATCAAACGTACGTTATGTGAATTTAGAACGTAAATCATCTCCCTCAAAACTGTATATGTGCTAGCGGGACTTTATACTTCATGCATTCCTGTATCGTTTAAGTAAAACATGGACCGCAGAACAGAACCTCCCCGCTAGCAAAACATGGTAATATAAAGATTTTTTTTATCATACTCACCATCGGATAGTATGCGTTGCATTACTGGTGACTCTAATCTATTCCGCCATAAGCAGGCAGGAAACAAATGAACGTTAGGTTGGATAGCGTTCTTTAGCTTTATCACAGCGATGTTGTGCGTTCCAGTCGTTTCATTGTACAATGGATGTACGTTTCTAGAATGAACCGGCTCAAATCTGATTGTTGAAGGATCGCTTTCCTCGCCATGCCAGCCGAGGCGCACCATCATTTGATCGATTGATAATTTGCCCAAGCAGGAAGCAGCGGTAACCACACCGCGAGTACTGATAAGATATCCTGGACAAACAGGTTTGAATTCAGTCGCATTTTGAAGTCCTATCGCAGCCTGTAGAATAGTGAACAATTTGATTGTGAAACACTTCTCAGATTTACAACCCAATTAAACGTACCGTGTGTGAATATTGAAGCGTGTGTTCATCGTTTCGCCATCGATTCTGTCGCTCCAACCTAAATTGTTGGTAGCGTGTCTCACATTCATTAAATTCTAGATATATTTCAGTCGATTGGAGCTGGAACGGCCAACAAACATACGAGCTACTCTTGCACAAAAGAAAGCTGTTCTGGATCGTTATTGTTTGGGTGGAGCAGCTACCAACTGATACACACACACCCTTCACTCCATTGAAAACACTTTGATCTCCCTGGTTTGGATTATGATAAAAACTGGACACCGCGGCAGCACTCGATAGCGAGGCAGCACTGGATACCGAGGCAGCAGTCAAGCCGGTTCCTCCTTGACCTTTCCTTGGTAGAAAGACTGATTCGAACCATGATTTGTAGGACTTAAGCAGCAAACCCACCGCGGGTTTTCCGAGTCCACATTCGCGCCCGGGAAGGTTTAAACCATAGGGAAATTTAGAAAGAGATGTGTAAATGGGTCCACCCAACACAGGATGACATGCACCAGGTGCGACAGACTGATAGTTGGCAAAACTCGCTGTTTTAGCTCTCTTGGTAAACCTTGAGGTGACGCACCAAAGGATTGCGTAATATTACTGCATTTGGGATTCTCGAATAATATTGCCTGCGACCTCGCAGGTTTATACGTGAACGGTGCTGGAAGACACAATATATATATGTATATATATATATATATATATATATATATATATATATATATATATATATATATATATATATATATATATATATATATATATATATATATGTGTGTGTATATAAGTAAGATTATACATATATAAGAAAGCTGCAAATGGCTAACAATTAGTACTCACTTTGTTTTTTGACAATGTTTAGGGGAGTAGGGATAATTACGGGAAGCTCTAAAAGCCAATCTTTTGGTACATCGTACTCAATGCAATGCGGACGAAAGTTGGAAAAGCGCTTAAGCTTTATAATTGCAATATTATTTTGAAGATGTCCCCCAAAATTTGGATGGTAAACAATATCATTTACATCAATCACCTCCGAATCGAACAACTTTACGAGGGTAGGATCAGCACTGCGATATTAAGAATTGTGTAAAATCGATCATTAAAGCTTTTGATACATTAGAGCCATCTACTTACCCATTCAATTTCACGCAAGTGGCCAACGTTATAACAGCATCAGGCTCAGCCAAAATGCCTCCACAATCGACACGAGACGGTTGTTGCGGATATATAAGCTGCACACTGTTTGGCTCTCTCTCTTGGAACATCGTCCGCTTATCGGCTTCACGGAAGAAAAGGTTTCTTTTTGCACAACTCATAGGGTCAAACGTGGATGCAGTCACCGATGGATTAAACTGTCGTATCGTTTCGATAATCCAATCTCTAAATTTGGACACCCGCACATACACACCCGGCTGCGAAAATCCACATGGTCCGCCATACGACGTCACGCCGACAAGAAATGGAACTAGTTTGTTTGCAAAATTTAGTTTGCTATACAGAGGTCCTCCAGAGTCTCCCTGATAAATGGGTCACGTAAGATATGTATTATTCTTCTATCAACATGTGAGCAACACCATGTGCACACGATGGCACATATGCGCGTGAGATGTTAAAGGTGATACAACATATTAGCCATCCCGTAAACATGACTGTGTATAGTAGGTTGGAGCCAATTGTCCTCAATTACCTTGCAAGTGTCCATTTCGATACCTGCTGCGCATAGCTGGTGATCGATTATACCATTGGCTAGTTTCATTCGGGGAACCCGACCTGTAAGTTTAACTATACATTCTTCATTTTTCACGGGGGAAAGCCACGCTGTCACGAGATAGTTGTTGGGTTTTTTATCTGCAAAATCATAAAAACAAAATACGTTTTACTAAACAATTGTTCCCAAGTTTTGCTGCTGCATTACTTCAAAGTTTATGGATTGAAGCGGTAGCTCCTTCAACAGCAGACGAGCACAGTTGTTTTACTACTAGTTTCAGCATGTTAACATTTAAACTAATAACAAAACAATACCAAGGGTCTCCAAACCGACGTCGACAACTTTTGACGTTACCTTTAGCTAATGGGTGAACGTTCACATGTTGTTTTGATAAGATTATATAAGCTAAAGTATTTCAATACCTAAAAATACCTAGTTCTAGGTCAAACTTGAGGTTTGCCTTTAAATACACAATGAAAAATATATTGGTAAAAATAATTAATATTTTTGTAGCCTTTAAAAACTCATCGCGGGTCGCATGACATGCTCTCGAGAACCAAACTTCTGCGGGGAGTTATTTAGCGACCCCTGAGTAATGTTAGCTTTAGCGGCGACTAACTTCCCCTCGATTGAAACTACCGCCCATTTGAAAACGTCAATTACAATTACAACAATTACGTTGCGGCTTCTATCTCCTCGATATTGTCCCAGAAGCGGCCGTTTTAGCTTGTTGAATAGCCAGAAGTCGTCTGGTGTCAAATCTTTCAAATACGGCGGTTGCGGAACAATATGGGTGCTAGTTTTTGCGATTTTCGACCGGTTTTGGCGACCGTCCGTTCGGGGAGACCCCATCCACCTCGACCGACGACAAAAACACTTGACGCAGCTCCTAAAACAATTTGTCACTCTTAGCCGGGATGATGTAGTGATTTGAAATTGGCAGGTATGTAAAAAACATACATATTGACAAAATAAAAATAAAAACATGGGGCTACTTTTGGCGCGCTAAATTTTACATCCAATGTCACCTTACTTTTTGGACACAGTAACCTTTTGCATATTGCAAGATGTTAATAGTACTTACCAAACCCATTTGCTCCCCAGCCAGCGGCATAAAGTGACGGGAAGGGAAGTTCATCGTCTAGCCACAGGCACGCCGGTATAACTCCAAAGTTTATTCTGGAATGTAGAAACACTATTCACTTACCATGTGCCACTTCAAATTATATTTAAATGACTTACCTTGCAGGTTCTTCCAACACCAGTATGGCAATGTCAAAATGGGAAGTTGTGCTGTTATATCCTGGATGAGGTATTATATCTCTTATTTTTATTTGTTGTGCATATTCAGAATCCTTACTGTGTATCAGATTGCGATCGCCTAATCGAACTATTGATGGTCTTTCGAGTCTGGAAAATGATATGAACACTTAACTTTTATGTGATTCTGCTTCGATAGCTTATGGTTTGGCAACAGCATGGATGAGACTCGCATTGTGCGCTTGCTACAAATCTTAAGTTAAAAAATAATGTTTTCCAAGAAACCTTGTTTTCAACTCACGTATTTGGATTATCCATACAGTGTGCTGCTGTAAGAACGAAGCTTTCCAATATGAGTGAACCACCGCAGCCAAACTCAATTTTGCCTTTTTCGTTCAGCCAACCGATAGCTGCTGCGTGGGTATGCTCAAGACGCGATGATATGTATCCCAATGAAGGAGCACTAAAGCCTACCGAAATGTCCGCGTAGTAACGTATTTTACAATCTGCAATAAAAGAAAATATATATCCCCGATCACACTGTTTAATTTAAGCTCCTTTTTGTTCTTAAATCTCACTGCCGAACGTTACCGTCGATAGTTGTCCTTTCATGCGGAATCATTAAACCATCATCTAAACACAAACAGAAAAAAATACAACTTTCAGCCTCAAATATCTTCTCGAATTCAAAGCTGCAACAAACTAACCGACACCAAAAACTCCACACACGATCGCTGCGAGTAACGTCAGGTATAGTATCTTCATTCCACAAGATTCTAAAACAAACTGATGCAGTGTGGATGTGCCATAGCTTTATATTTATCTCCAAAACTCCCAAACTAAAAAACATTGATTTAGAAAAATGTCGCGATCACAAAGTGCGAAATTAAAACCGGATCTTTCTGATCCTATTCAAGAATACTGCTCGCCCCTATTTTCATTAGAAACCAGTTTCGCAAGTTGTTTTAAGACACTTTGAGTGGAGTTTTAAGACACTTTTTGTAGCTAAAATGCTTTGGTTAACTTCAATGTGAAGATTAAACTTATCAAAAATATTTCACTGTATTTTAACACTAGCTTCGTGTTGTCTATATGTCCATTGTTTAATTTAACCAAGTAAATCTGCTGATTGGAGATTAGTTAGTCTTTCTTATAAATATCTTGAACACTTCACTTGCACTAAAAGCCTAACCTCATATGAATGTCACATTAAAATAATAATAAAAAATTAATTCTTCAATGGAATACATTCAAGATTTAAAGCCATAGGAAGCGTTTCTTGAGATGTTAGAAAAAGAAACTAATGCATCGATGGTTTGACCGAATAAATTCCACCAAAATTATCGAAGCGACGTTATCTGGCTCCTCGCGAATTTCGTTTTGGTTTATTTTTCGTGAGTCTCCCACTAAACATAGATGATTTGGCTAGGTGTTTGGTATGTTAACCCTTGCAGGATCATGTAAAATATTTTACCATTTATGAAATTTGTTACATATCCCCCCGAAATTAAAATAATTTCTCCAAATTTATTTCTAAACAAATAAAAAATATATCTTCTGACGGTTATGTTAACAATAGTACTGTATTGGATTATTCAGTCCTTGAAATCTTATGATCGTGAAAGGGTTAAAATACGATGATACCCATATACGTTCACGGAATTACTTTTAAGGAGTCTGAACGCGTGGTTTCGTATGATCAATTAATTAATTCATGACAGAAAAAAGTCTTGCGAAACCCCAAAGATAAAACCATTTTTAAACGCGTTGTAACCAAAGCTAGAATGAAGCGTGAATGAGAAGCCGGTCTCATGGTACAGTCGTCAACTCGTACGACTTAACAACATGCCCGTCATGGGTTCAAGCCCCAAATAGACCGTGCCGCCATACGTAGGACTGACTATCCTGCTATGGGGGGAAATCAATAAGTCACTGAAAGCCAACCCCAAAAGTGTGTTGGCAGGCCTTGACCGGCATCGGTTGTTGAGCCAAAGAAGAAGAAGAACCAAAGCTAGATACTAGGATTTTCAAAGTCAAACCAATCGCCAGGGTATTGACTTGTTTTACCATCAAACTATTAGAGCCAATCCATAGATATTTTAGCGGCGTTCCGAAAGCTTTTAGCGATTAGAGTAAAGCGTTTAATCTATGATATTGTTTGAGGTTAAAAAAGTTATGCTTTTGCGTTGAAACACATATTACCAACACATCTTTCTGCTTTGTTTTACCATACTTTGTCTATGTGAGGTTGTGTTTAGACAGGGTAAGCGACGTTACATGTGTTGCAAAGCTCAAACTGCGTATTTTTCCATGTATAGAAACATAAAAAGTGCTTTTCTTCGGTGATGCTTTCGTATTCTCCAGAGCAGAGTGTGCATTATGTTGCAGGTACCAGGTACGCTATGGGTTTAACTCAAATGTATTATCATTCCGTTACGTAACGGAAGTAACGGACCGTTATGTCAAAACATTACAAATTATTATAAAAACATTATAAATAAATCAATTACTACCATAACTTTGTTGTTTTTCATCGAACATTTTAAGCATCATGGAGCATGGAGGCCACAAAGTCTTATCGAGAAAATTAGTCAAATTGCCTCGATACCACGCTTGGACGATATTCGCTGTCCCACACGGCACGGTGAACCATCCTGTTGAAATTCGTAATTATCCTTCCCGTACAGTTCCTGAAGTACTAGGGCCATAACCTTCTCCAGGACCTCGGTCTTGTAGTACGCAGCATTGATTTTCACGTTTTTCTCTATGCATACCAGTGGGAGCTTTCACGGACGCGGCGTTTTGGAACCGTGGGATATTAGGTATGGGGGGATGCTGGCCAACGTCGGCGAACACAACCGACCATTTTGGACATTGTGTACCTATTGCAAGACGAAGAATTTCACATCAGTCAACACGGACTTATGACCAGCGTGACGCCAAAGTAATAGTTTGGCTCTGACCAGCCTCTTTTTCACTGTAGCCTCCGTTACTCCGTGAACCTTACGTTTCTTCGCATCCTAGGTCCTTCGCAATACGGCTTGCATCCTAGGTCCTTCGCAATGATGGTTTGAGCAGTCCCGATCGTCACATGCAGGCCAGCAGTGGTCTTCCGGATCGAGCGGTTCATTTTTCGGCGAAATCTTTCCCTCACGACTTTGATGGCTGCTGGTGTTCTTGCCAAATGCGGTCGCCCGGATCTCACATGGTCATTGGTCGGGTCCGTCTCCCGGTACCGATGAATGGTGGTATAAGTGAAATTCCGCTTAACCCCATGTTGTTTCAACCACCGGAATATGTCACTAGGTTGCTCACCTTTTGTTTAACAGTTTTACTACGGTGTCGCGGTACTCTTTCATCGTGCTTTGTCAACAAACAACAAGTGCCTGCAAGCTGTTGTTGATTGAATGAATCGGCTGAAAGTAAAAGCGAAGATCAAGCGTGTAGTATGCATGAGTGCTTTAATCAATTCGAGTGAATGAATAAACGAATGAAATGGCCAAAGTAGCACAGCAGTATCATTGGCAAAATAAAAACTCTGAAAACGTACGCAGCTCAACAATCGGAACAAGTAACAACAATCAAAGATACCGAGAAATACAGATAGAAATTAGAGAGTGAGAGAGTGAGAGAGCAAAATAGAGAGAGATAAAGAGGGAGCAATCAGCCTAATTATAAGAGAGAAGGAAGAGAGTGAGCGAGAAAGCGAGAGTGCAATAGAGAAAAGATTGATTGATTTGGTTTACATTTGTTGACTCTCAATGGATACCCTGTGGTTAGATACCCGGAAAAGACTCTCACAGCGTGTCTATAAAATCTGCCAATCTCCTTTGGTGATCCAGGTGCTATCCAAACCGCGACACAAGCACAGTCAATGATCAACGATCAATGTCAATGATTCTCATCGCCAAAAGTTTGGGGGAATCCCCCAGAATGATCCCATCTGAAGCGTGTTTTAAACCTACTACCTACCCATCACCTTAACTAAAAACCTGTTTCTAAACTTTACGTCAAGGTTACGCCGGCTAAACAGGTTATCAGCTGGATGTGCAGAGCGATCGTGGATCTATTTTGCCTCATTCGCGTTTCTGATTTCGAGGTGTGCAGATGTGATGGCTCGGAGTGCCATCGGTGTTTTTTTTTTTTTTTTTTTGTAGTAATTAACACTTTAATGGGCACACGATTCGCTCTCGTTTCATTGTAAAGTGCCGTAATTCTTCTTAACAGTGCATGTATCGCCGACTCGTTTTGATGGTGCTTTGCTATTGCCTGTCATCTATCGTTCGTAATTTCTGTTTTCTCCTGTTCCGAGTAATTTGTTTAGGGTCTAGCTGTACCATTCTATTTACGGTAGCAGTACCGTTAGCTAATTTGCCGTTAACTATTGAACAGCGCTCAATTCAATAACCTACGAGAAGTGAAAAAATCCATCACACCACCGGTGGTTTGCGCGGCCGTCAAAGTGCTACACACCAAAAGTAGAAATCATTCGTTTACGGTTACGATTTAGGGCGAAACTACTCGCAATACTATGAAGAATGTATTTGAATCTTATAGTGATTTTCGTTGTACAGTCCATAGTTGGTTTACGATTCATAGAATAAATACTGTACTGTAACGCAGTTACAATAAAACACCCTTAACATTTTAAGTATAAGCTTTCATTCAATTCTTTACGTTTTCCTTTACTAAGATGCCGCCTGCGCGATCAGTTTTCTCTACCGGATGATGTCTGCGTGTGCCGCGACAGGTTAAAAGAGCCACTGACGAAACCCTACAAAAACAACCATAGGCCATTAGAAAACATGTATCTGATACAGCATAAAAATTCGATGTCAGCGTCAAATGTTGGAATCTTAATTTCAATGGAACGCTCCGGAGAATTTGAAGCACTTTGCAATGTTTAGGATAGATGAGCACAATACATATTGATAACCGAAAGAGAAATTGATCCTGAGAGCTCGAACCAAATTATTTTACTATCGAATTATTGCAACACTTTCGTGAACCACTCCACGTAGAATGCAACATGATGCACAATGTGTAACGGAAATCCATCAACACAGTCTCCATAGTTGTAGATGTTGACCAAAAACTCAGTAAAGCTCGCTTCGCCAGTTTTGTTATATTCTCGCCATATTACAGGATTTCCTGCTTTGAAGCGCCCGTAAGTGTTACGATCAAGATTTTTATACTTTTGCATGTTTAAGCATTCTTTTTTATCGTATACTATCAACGATTCATGCTCCGTATGCATACAACCCATTCCGGGAATTGTAAACGAACGATTTAAACGCTTTTCACAGTCCGATTTGTACATCGGATGAATGGGCATAATCACACCAGAGGCTGTAAATGACAAATGCGTTATCCAATCTTCAATTATAATGACTGTACTGTAAACAACTTTTCTTTACTCACCACTATGCATAATGGCTTGATGTACTGGAGAGTGGGTTGTATTCTGCCACAAACACGCTGGAAACAGATGGACGAAAGGATGGATAGCTTCCTTCAGCTTTATCACAGCGATATCATGCTCTCCAGTCGTTTCGTTGTACCTCGGATGCACGGTTATAGCTTCGATCAGTCCAAATATGAGGTGACGATTAGTCCATCCCTGTTCTCCGAGACGTACGATTGTGGGATTGGTAGATCGAAGCCGCAAACAAGAAGCAGCCGTAACAACACCGCGAGTACTGATGAGATATCCGTAGCACTCGAATTTCACATCGGTTTCGGTTTCCCAACCTATCCCAACCTGAAGCAGAGTGAAAAAACAGTCAACATGACTTTTAATATGCACCTTAGCCACTTCAACCGAACCTACCGTGTGTGAATATTGAAGTGACCTATCAGTTCCTATTTTTTCCATCCGTAACTTGCTGAGGCTTTTGTATCGTGATTCACACTCGCTAAATTCGGCCTCTATTGCACTTGGCTGACTTTTCAACAGATTGGTCGGACAGCAGACAACTGAGCTACTTTTACAGAATATAACTCGTTTCTGGGCGTTTTCTATATCGATTATAGATGAGCAGTTGCCAATATGCACACATGTACCGTTCGCCTCGTTGGAATAGCTACATTGAGATCCGTGTTCCAGATCTTCATCGTGGTACGACAGCACATCAGCATTTACAGATTTATCTCGTACACTTTTCGTTGGTAGAATGACTGACTCGAGCCATGACTTGTGAGATCCTAAATTCAACGCCACTGCCGGTTTTCCAAATCCACAATCATTCCCGAAAATATTCATTCCTTTTAATCCTGGAGCCTCAATTGGTCCACCCAGTAAAAGATCACACGATCCTGGTACAATAAACTCGTCTACGCCGAAACAATAATGTTCGTTTTGGAGTTCGCTGGATAGATTGCATTTCTTGTTTTCGTACAACAAAACATTGATTTCAACCGGCTCATAGTAAATATCTGCAAGATAAGAAATAAAATAAACATTTATATCCCAAAGTTGACAGTGACTATGAACTCATTACCAGCCGGTTTTTCTTTATCATTGAAGTAGTTTATTTTTGGAAGGATTCCAGTTGCAATTATTTTATTTTCATCAAACGGATGCATATCGTATTCTATACAATCCGGACGATGGAGGGAAGACCTTTCAAGTTTTAAAATGGCAATATTATTGTACAACAGGTTGCCTGTGTAGTTTTTATGCACAACAATTTCCTCGATACCGATGACCTCCGATCCGCCCAATTTCACATGGGTAGGAGCGGTTCTGTAAATAAAGATTTTATTGTACTTAATTATTATACATTGTCATGGGTTAGTCATGGGTTCAAGTCCCGAATAGACCGTGCCCTCATATGTAGGACTGACTATCCTGCTATGGTAACAATAAGTCACTGAAAGCCAAGCTCACTTCATTAGTGGGTACAGGCAGAGGCCTTGACCGACAACGATTGTTGTGCCAAAGAAGATTGTACATTGTTTACTTCCGGGGCTTTACAGTTCCTTGACTAACAAACATTAATTAGTAAACACATTAAACGGCTCACTGTTAATATTTAAGAATATCCTTACTTACATCTTTTGAGTTACTTGTCTTATCCACTTACCCGTATAATGTGACGCATTGAGCCGTCGTGAGGACAGCATCTGGCTCAGTAAGCAGACCAGAACATTTTTCGGGAGATGGCTGTTTCGGCCATATGAGTTGCACATTGTGAGGCTGTATGTCAAATTTCGATGGTTTATATCTTTCACGACCATATAAGTGCCTACCAGCACAAGCCAGGGGCTCAAACATGGCGGCATTCACTCGTTCTCCATGTTGCTGTAGTGTTTCAACAATCCAACTTCCAAACTTGGACACCTTTACGTACACACCTGGTTGAGAATTTCCACACGACAAACCAAACGATGTTACGCCGACCAGAAACGGAACTTTATAGTCTCCAAAGATTAGTTTGTGCTGTAGCGGTCCTCCGGAATCTCCCTAGCATTATTTTTTTTAACAAGATGTTAAGTTCGAAGGAAATCATCAGTTGTAGTTCTTTATCGAAGACTTACCGGGCATGTGTCCATTACTTTATCCCAGGCACAGAGCTGGTGATCCATCAGACCATTTTTTACCGAAGCTACTTGACTATAATATGGCTCACAATCTTTGTTTGCCATTAGGTTCAGCTCTGCTTTTATGAGAATGTTTGTTTTACCATATCCTGATTACAAAAAAGAATGAATTTTCACATAAAAGCGTCGCTAAGTCCTTAAGCAATGCCATCAATACAGCATCTTAATTTTGCTACACATTTTCGATATTATGAAGCATATACTCACCAAACCCGCTAGTACCCCATCCAGCAGCTTCGACCTTTGAGAACGGTATATTGTCGTCCAACCACAAACACGTTGGCATAGCTTCAAAATATAGACTTAAATATGGATATTTGGCTTATTATTATCGTAAATTGTTTCCAAATTTTCACTAAGCAACTCACTTGACTTTTTCATTCAGCATCAGCAGTGCAATGTCATAAAAAACCGAAGAAGTATTGTAGAGCGGGTGACGTATTACGCGTGTAATTGTTCGTTCCTGCACTAATGCATCCTCTCGATCGTCATAGAGATTTAGATCGCCTATTCGAATTATATCTGGTGGAAGTAAACTGTAAAATAATATGTACATGCACATTATATGAGGCTATGGCTTCGTACAATGGTTTTGCCTTCGCGGGTTAAGTGTTTTTTTTTTGCGCAGATGGGCATGAATCAAACGAGAGACAAGGACTGTTTCTGATATTAACTTAGAGTAAAGACTTGCATTTGTGAACTATGTAATAATAATGCTACATTTGGTAAGCTCGTAATAACTGTTATTTGGCCGTCCTCGTGGTACAGTCGTCAACTCGTATGACTTAACAACATGCCCCGCATGCGTTCAAATCCCTGATGGACCGTGCCTTGATACATAAGACTAACTATCCTACTATAGGTAATCAATAAGTCACTGAAAGCTAAGTTCACTAGTGGTACAGGCAAGCCTTGACCAACAACGGTTGTTGTGCCAAAGCAGAAATAAGTGAAACTCACGTGTCACGATCTTCAGTACAATGTGCTGCTGTGAGAATGAAATTTGCCCATATCAGTGATCCTCCACAGTTCCAGTTGACTGTACCATCTGGTTGTGTCCAGCCAATAGCTGCAATCGCAGAAAATTCTCCGGGTTTGCTGGGATTTCCAATTGCCGTAGCCGAAGATTTAGATGGAGGTGGAAGGATGTATCGTAAATTGCAATCTGCTTGATTGAACGAAACTACCAATTAGACACGACAATCCTTCTGTACTCCGTTCATGAACTTGCTTTACCGTCAATAGATGTTCTCTCATATGGCATAAAATATTTGCAGGAAACATCTGAACAAACAAAGACAACAAAGAATATCACTAACAACAAAAGCACTAACTACAGCAAACCTAGCATCAGCACTGATCCAACAATGTCACCAATCGTCAGCCAGCACTTGCTATCAAAACTGAAAACCTACCGCAAGCGCATAACACGCAAACAAACGTAACCAGTCGCACAAGATAGAGTATGCTCTTCATTCCAACAGATCACTACAAGAAATGACCTTCGTGGAAGACACCACAGCTTTATATGGATGACATGGAAGCCTCCGAAATTCACGACACCAGAGGGGACCACGAAAACCAGTTTTATCATTTTATGAAGAATGCAACTACAAAATCAAAAAGAATTCGTATGAATATTCATGACAAATTTGGCAAAAAGCTGTTTTGCGGATACCTCTAAGGTTAGCTTTACACTCCAAATTTGTCAAGAATATATCGGTACCGCTGCAATCGAATGCTAGAAGTTTTTTTTTCGGGATAGCTCACTAGCTCTTTAAACAGCCAACTGAAATCGAATCGATTAAGTATTGCTACCATACGTCCCTCTTTTAATGCAGGATTTGACCTGGTCGAAAAGGACTTCCACGGTCACAAAATGATAAGTTTTTTTTATTTGGGTTTTAGAGGTTGTATTCCTCACAATTAACACCGTGAGAGATAGAATGGTAATACTATGACGCAGATCTGATGGCAAACCTTGTCACATTCTACTGTATGAGCTTAACTTGGCTACCCCATTGTACTGTGAAGCGATCCGTTAATATATATCCCACTAATCCCGCACAACACCTAACACATCCGCTGGTTTTCAAAAACCAACAAAGCAGGTTTGAAAGTGATATAACATATAACAATGATGAATAAAAAAGTCATATCAACATTCAAGAATCACCCATGCACATCACCGTCGTACTATTCTAGCTTGTGCAGCGTTGCTCAAACCATCCCAATCATTATGTTAATAATATAAGAAAAGAATTATACAAATTTTAACACACATCCACGGTAGCCAATAATAATCTGGAAATTGGTTGAATTGGAAAAACAAACAAAGTTCAATTCAACAGAGAAACCCTGCATTTTACGCATCTGCTTAACGGAAACAAGTTTGTGGTTCCTAGGGTGCTGGACATAGTGAGCTATTGGCAGGTTTATCCCATTCGTGTTTCTGAAATCAACCTGTGCAGATGGGTTCTGGTTTATTGCTGTTTTGGATCTTCGGATCGGTTGCGCTTTCGCATCGATTTGTACTCGTAAGAAGTGAGAATGGTAAGCTAAAAATGTAGCAAGCAAATAAGAATCAGATAATTGGACAGTTTTAAATAAGTTTGTGGATGAAGATAATTTGGCTGCTTCTGTTGCTGGAAAGTGTTCAAGTGTCTGTTCAATGCTCAATGCAATTCATTTCAAACACAACACATAAAGGATACTTGTGTTCTCTTTATAAACTACCCATCGTTAGTTTTATTCCTCTTTCGTTAGTTCCTTCTCTTTCTCTAATCGTACATAAACAAAACAATATCCCTATCCCGCAAAGGTAACACACTATATGCGTCTCACAACATCTGACTGTTACATTGAGTAACTAGTTGAGCTTAAATCATACTACTCTAGCAAATATATGTATCTTTTATAGTTGAAGCTGATTATGACGGAGATCGGTTAAACGAAACAACCCAGTATCATCCCCTAGATGCGCTGTTGCTAGAATCAGGTATTTATTCTCAAACAAATAATATTCTAGTATAGAAACAAATTTCTGGTGCATAGCCTTGTAACCGAATCAATACAACTAGTTGAGCTTAAATCATACTACTCTAGCAAATATATGTATCTTTTATAGTTGAAGCTGACCGCAACGAAGATCAATTAAACGAAACAACCCAGTATCATCCCCTAGATGCGCTGTTGCTAGAAACAGGTAATTATTCTCAAACAAATAATATTCTAGTATAGAAACAAATTTCTGCTGCATAGCCTTGTAGCCGGATCAATACAACTAGTTGAGCTAAAACATTAAAACATAAAACTACTCTAACAAACATTTGTATCACTCTTTTACAGTTGAAACTGACCGCAACGAAAATCAATTAAACGAAACAATCCAGTACCATGCCTTAGATGCGCTGTTGTTAGAAATTGGTATTTATTCTCCAAAACATAATAATATCGTTTATAAAAATTCTTCCGTAACACATCTCAACAGCAGAGGATGTAAAACTACCAGGGTTCAATAAATGCTGCTCCAACAGTTTTTCTTTTCACTCTCTTACAGGTGGTATCAATAAGACGGATTTCGATGCACCTATCCAAACAAAACTGATATCTCCTGGTATGTATTTATAACAAAAAATGCTTCTCCCCGATAATAGGAAATTATTTTAATGACTCCAATAGCTTCTACTGTACTAACACACAATGTTCAACATTCAGACTTTATTTTGAACATTCCTCTTAATGTGCAGGTTTGTCTTTGTTTTCAATATAGCATTGGAAAATTTACTCAATATCAGTACATCGGATCATTGCTCTGTACACTTCATTTAATAAGGTATTCATTTTACTTCATAGTCTCTTGCCCATTCAATGCTTCTGAGTGGGAATATCCGCACATAGTTTCGGTAGTTGACGTTAGAAAACATGAAGCATCGTGCATTGGAACCCTCATATGGGATGATTTTGTACTCACAGTGGCTGAATGTATAACAAGGTATAACAAAGTTCTAACAGCTATATTATAATTTATACTAAATTGCGTATTCTGTTTCGTGCAGCCGTCCCATCGCTCGCTTACAAATAGCAATAAACAACCCGAATCAGGCGAGCTGCCTAATGCGCAAAATTGCACAAACGTTTACGCACCCGTACTACCCCCAGCGCAACCAGGCAATATACAACATAGCATTAATAAAGCTAGACAAAAGCGTTGCGTAAGTTCATTGAGGGACATCAGCTATGTGAGCTTAAGATTCTCTTCTAATCTGTAATTTATATTGCCACAGTATAAGACTAGATGTTATTCCCACATGCTTTTGGATGAACGACAAATTTCCAGTTGATGGGTCAACGGACGTACTTGTTGTAGAAGGTGACATGAAGTCATCTCGTATCAAGTCAAGTTATACAGGTCACTTTAACAAAACTGGGTACGTTACTCCATCCGCGAAGACAAAGCACAACAACTGTAAGGTAACTTGACTTCAAAGATACTTTCCTTGTTGCTACCTCACAGATCGAACTTATGACCGTTTGTCTCATTTTTGTTCAGCCCAAAAGCTCAAAATTTATTTTTGCGATGGTCAAAAAGAAGGAAAAAAATGTGCCTCACTTGGTTGCTGTAAGCTGTGAAACATCTGCCACGAAAACATTGATGCCCATCGCTACGTTGTTTCCCTGGATAACGAAAGTATTGCAACAAAACAGTACGAATGAATTTTTAGACAATTACATAAACTCATGCTTCGATCGCCACTATGACACACGTGCTTTCGATTTCAATGTTCCTAATGGCAATCCTATATTTGACCCATGCGAAGCGCATTTTGAAAAGAGCGACCATCAGGTACGAATCGTTCAAACAGATGATAACGAGACCAACAACACCGTCTGTTACGGAGCTCTCGTTCAGCGTAATGCTGTGGTCACTTTAGCGGAATGTGTCGTGAATCTTAGGTAAATGTACTAAAGCTTCATATGTGCGTATGTAACAGAACGTTTCAAATTATTGTGCCTATCACAATATGCTTTGTTGTATTTTCAGCGCCGACGAGCTGAGGGTTGCTTTTTCCGATTTTTCCATGAATGTTCGAGACGTTGTTGTGCATCCAGAGTTTGAGGGTGCTGGTAACATCTTCGTGAACAACATAGCGGTATTGATGCTGGAATATCCCGTGCCGTTCTTTTCTGTCTCTACGGGGTGGTACGAAGATACATTGGCCAGTGAAGAAATGTGGATCTCTGGAGAGTATAAGGAAAACATGTTTCCGAATTGTGATCCGTCCAGTGAGTAGTTTTGCTACCGTGGTTGAGCATTTGAAAACAACAACTAATTCCCGAAACTTTCTTCGTACCCTCATGTGTAGGAAACGAGACATTTGAGTCTGCATCCGTTTACGCAACCGCACTCCAAAACGCAGAATGTCTCGATAAACTAGCTCAGCTTTCATGGCAAAACAATAACACACAGCATCTCTGTCTGCAAGTAAAGTCAGCCACGGCTTTGGACACTTGCAACATCAACAAAGGAGCTGCACTGGTCGTTTCGAACGAAACTTCAAACAACATTTACGGATTGAATTTATTGCAGCATGACTGTGATATGAGCAAACCAATAGTTGCGGTGCGTCTGAGTGCACACCAAAGATGGTTGAGGTCTGTTTTACAAACTTCGAGTATAAACATAAGACAGGATTTGCATCTTAACGAGCGCTGCACGTATCCAGGAGGAGTCGAGGGACAGTGCGCCGAGGAGCAAGACTGTCCAGGCGCTGAAGAGCGTATCCCTCCGTCCCTAGCGCCTATGTTCTGCAGCAATCGATCGGTTATTTGCTGCCCAGATAAAGTGCAGCCAAAGCTAAATGCAATCGAAACTGAGTTCAATGAATGTGAAAACCGATATCGTCATCTAAGACAGTCGCTTGTCACCCAATCCTTTCAGTCACCTCATCTGGTATGTAGTATGAAAACTAGACATTTCAATCATCATTATTTCAATATGTGTATGTAGCGAAATCTTATTCTTTCTTTAATTTGCACCACCTTCTTTATTTAAAGGTCGAGCTTGGATGGGAATATGATCATTTTAAGCTTTTCGATTGTCTTGGGTACCTGATTAGCAGCCGGGGAGTTGTAACATCGGCCTCTTGTGTTAAGGCGAAATTTGCATATCCAAACATCGTGCGTAACGTACACCCTACTGATAGGATTGTTGTACCGATAGAATCCGTACACATTCATCCAGAATATAACGAAACGGATCGTTCGCATGATATTGCTCTGATAAAACTGTCGACGGAAAACTACATGACGGTGAATCTATTTCCGGTTTGCCTGTGGCAGAGCCGCTTCAATGAGCCATCCCAGCGACAAGGTCATTTGTTTGCTGTCTTAAAAGGTAAGAAATGTAGCTTTACAAAAAGAATTCAAGAAACAGCTAGTTCGTGTAGTTATCACATAGGCTATTTTGCTCATAATATGAACTCATCTCATCTGCGTGAGTAAAGGTTAATTTAGTAAGTGAGTGAAAGTGACCAGTGAAATTTTTGTCATTTGAACTGAATTTTTCAATTCTTTGTGCAACTAAAAATGCCATCAACACCACACAATGTATCAAAAGCTACTTACTGATAACATTTTATTTTTTGCAACTTTATAGAACACGAATGCCGGCTCAAACCAATGAATCAACAGGAATGCAATGTGATATCGAAATACCCGACAGTGGCATCTGAACTGTGTCCCTATGATCCGTTTGTGCGCTCCTGTGCGCTGTACTATATTCCTGCATTGAAACATTCTGCCGTAAAGTGTAAGTTTGCCGAAGATGATAGTAAGCTCTGTAGTAGCTGTATAAACCCTGGCACACCTATTATACTGAACGACTTACTGGATGACGAAGATATTCCCATAACTTACTTGTATGGTATACACGGAGCTAGAGAATGTGCCACAAAAGATGTTCGCTTCATTCTTCGTACCGCATATTACATCGATTGGTTTGCCAAAGTGCTGAGGTAAGTTGTACAGAGTAATATTCTTCAACTGTATGAGCGCATTGGACAACAATCGCAGTGACTCATGTATGATAGAATGTCCTATGGAGCGAATAAACCTAGAAAGGATAAACATGAACCTGGCTGGATCACAATTTTTGTAAAACCATCTCACAAAACACTCATACTCATGTCAACACAATCGCAAAAAAAATATCCTTCAAGATTGCTGATGGTTTTTGGTCACATTAAAAAAAACAGAAGACCATATCTGATGATTAAATATCTCTGGTGTTTCGAAAACAAAATGTGTTGACGTAAAATGTGTGATAATCGGCCATCAGGAAACCAACAACATCAATTGCAAATCGCTGAATAAATTGCAACGAGATTGAAAATTTTTCAAATTTCGTTTAGAATTTTTTTTATAACAGATGACAAAATTCTATTTTAATACTAACCATAAAACTCCATTAAACATTCCGAAACATATTACCATGCAACAGCTTGTATCAATCGCATGCTTCTAGTATCAATAACATATGCAAAATCCAGTGGCGGATTTAACGGCACGCGGACTGAGCGGCCTCGGGGGGCCCCGTAGATGGTAGTTTCAACACATACAACAGTGTGTACAGTAGTATCATCGAGAACTTCTGTACAATAGGGATCTCATGGACGAAGAGTGTCATACTTGGTATTTGGTACTTGATGTCTAAAAATAATCTAGATATTTTTTTTTATTATATCGTTTCATAGACTTGAAAAACAATCAAGTATAATTATTCGCTATAAGGCAGTGTGTTAGATCGTCATCAGGAAGTTCGTGATCTAGGTGTGTATTTGTTGCTAAAATGTGTATTTGTTGCTAAAATATTCGTCTAAAAAACGAATTAGACGTTGTTTCTTCGAGAAGAGCAACATCTAAGTGCCTTCGAGACCTCTTCGCTCTCATAGCTTGCTTGTTGGTGAGAGCAGGCATACCTTAAATGGATACAATGAGCCGTTACTAGTTATGACAAGGCAATTCAATACATGGTCTTATCACTTTGATTTTAATTTAATGGCCAACACATTTAAAAAGAATATTTTATTAATTTACAATTTTGTCGACACCGGATTAAGACAGATGTTAGGGGAATAAGTTAGGGATTAGGTGTTGAATACTTAAATAAATAAATAAATAAAATCATTAATTAATAAATAAATAATTAAACATTATGGGTAGTCCAGGGATCGTACCCCCCCCCCCCCTCTCCAGCAAACCATTACGGTGAGTTTGAAACAAAGAAAAATACAATATCTCCTCCCCCCCCCAACCCCCTCGCTCGACACCAACAGGGGGCCTCACCTTCTTTTACCGCTTAGGGCCCCCGATACCCTAAATCCGCCACTGCCAACATCACAAGGCCAGGGGATCGCGATGGCTAGAGCAGTTTATTAGGATGCTGGACTCAGTACGAAGATCGGACGGTTGCATAGATGGGAAGTTGCAATCAGGGACCGGAAATCCAAGAAAATGGGATGGGATCTTCTTTTCGTTGGTCGAGGAAATCGCGCTTTAAACAGTGAAATAGCAGGTAGACCAACGACTCGACTAATTTTGTGCGTTCAATACAGTCCCAGAAAGGGACAAAACCGCATCCATGAATGATCATCATGGTCTTGTCCCACTTCTACTGTTACGCCTGGATCATCTCGATCCATTCCTCCTGTCGGGCTAAACCACTTATTTTTTAATTGGCTTTGCGGGTTTTGTTTGTTTTAATCTAAACTGGTTCTATGAGGAGAGGTTACAATGAATTACCAAGGTTTAGCAGTTTTTAACACCGTGAGAGATGACATGATAGTGCCATGAAACAGGTCTTACGGTGAGCTTTGTCTCTTCCCGCTCTATGGATGAAACTTTTTGCTGCACTCTGCAAACCGAATTTGAATACTTCTCATCATGAACCGGTTCGCAAAAAGGGCCCAAATCTTCAAAAACTAATAAAGCAAATTTTAAAACACAAAACTCGAATGTTGAATAATAAATTAATATCAAACAATCAACACTCCATCACATTACCGTCATGCTTAGCTAGTTCTGGCAGTGGTTCTCAAGCACTTTCGTCTGCTGATTTAAATAAAACAACCACGTATAATACATTCATAACAATTTCTTTTCTAACCTGAAATGATTGAACATTGGGTCCTAGGAAGAACATTAGACAAACAACTAAAAAAATTTAATCGGAAAATGAAATTGACGATGTTAAATATACGAAAAGAACCCTGTATGTTACGCATCTGCTTAACGGAAACAAGTTTGTGGTTCCTAGGGTGCTGGACATAGTGAGCTTTTGGCAGGTTTAGCCCATTCGTGTTTCTGAAATCAACCTGTGCAGATGGGTTCTGGTTTATTGCTGTTTTGGATCTTCGGATCAGTGGCGCTTTCGCATCGATTTGTGTTCGCAAAGTGTTTTCAAGGCGAGCTAAAAGGTCAGTGAATAATACAGTGTTCAATTGTGGTTTGGATATATTTGTTCTGAAAAAAATATTCAATTGTTATGCTTTGGCTATTTTGTTAGCCACTAGATGCTTCTTATATTGAATGCAGAATGTTTTTAATTTACTTTTTAGATGACATTTCATCCTCTGTTTCTCAGTGGCAATATCCCCACCTAGTTTTTATCACTAATCGATATTCCTTATCCTGCATTGGTACCCTCATATGGGACGATTTTGTGCTCACAGTGGCGGAATGCATAACAAGGTACAAAATAAAAGGTCTAGATATATCATTGTTTAAACTAAATGGCGTATTTTCTTTTGTGCAGCCGTTCCATCGCTGGTTTAGAAATAGCAATAAACAGCTTGGATCAGGAGAGCTGCCTAACGCGTAAAATTGCACAAACGTTTACGCATCCTTACTACCCCCAGCGCAACCAGGCAATATACAACATAGCATTATTAAAGCTGGACAAAAGCGTCCCGTAAGGTCATTCAGGAGTTGTATCTTCGGTTTCGCCTCTAATTTACACTTTTTATTCTCACAGCATAAGTTTAGGCGCAATACCTGCATGTTTATGGAAGAAGAATGCTTTGCCAGTTGATCAATCACCGCACGCTGTTGTTTCCACGGGATTGGGAAGAAAGTTAGACTCATACTTTTATACATTTGATCACTTTAACAAAACTGAGTACGTTACTCCATCCGCGAAGACAAAGCACAACAACTGTAAGGTAACTTGACTTCAAAGATACTTTCCTTGTTGCTACCTCACAGATCGAACTTATGACCGTTTGTCTCATTTTTGTTCAGCCCAAAAGCTCAAAATTTATTTTTGCGATGGTCAAACATAACGAAAAACATGTGCCTCACTTGGTTGCTGTAAGCTGTGAAACATCTGCCACGAAAACATTGATGCCCATCGCTACGTTGTTTCCCTGGATAACGAAAGTATTGCAACAAAACAGTACAAAAAAATATTTGGAATTATTCGAACTAGATTTATGCCCCGATGACCATTATGACACACGTGCTTTCGATTTCAATGTTCCTAATGGCAATCCTATATTTGACCCATGCGAAGCGCATTTTGAAAAGAGCGACCATCAAGTACGAATCGTTCAAACAGATGATAATGAGAACAACAACACCGTCTGTTACGGAGCTCTCGTTCAGCGTAATGCTGTGGTCACTTTAGCGGAATGTGTCGTGAATCTTAGGTAAATGTACTAAAGCTTCGGATGTGTTGATGTAACAGATCGTTTGAAATTATTGGGCCGATCACAATATGCTTTGTTGTATTTTCAGCGCCGACGAGCTGAGGGTTGCTTTTTCCGATTTTTCCATGAATGTTCGAGACGTTGTTGTGCATCCAGAGTTTGAGGGTGCTGGTAACATCTTCGTGAACAACATAGCGGTATTGATGCTGGAATATCCCGTGCCGTTCTTTTCTGTCTCTACGGGGTGGTACGAAGATACATTGGCCAGTGAAGAAATGTGGATCTCCGGAGAGTATAAGGAAAACATGTTTCCGAATTGTGATCCGTCCAGTGAGTAGTTTTGCTACCGTGGTTGAGCATTTGAAAACAACAACTAATTCCCGATACTTTCTTCGTACCCTCATGTGTAGGAAACGAGACATTTGAGTCTGCATCCGTTTACGCAACCGCACTCCAAAACGCAGAATGTCTCGATAAACTAGCTCAGCTTTCATGGCAAAACAATAACACACAGCATCTCTGTCTGCAAGTAAAGTCAGCCACGGCTTTGGACGCTTGCAACATCAACAAAGGAGCTGCACTGGTCGTTTCGAACGAAACTTCAAACAACATTTACGGATTGAATCTATTGCAGCATGACTGTGATATGAGCAAACCAATAGTTGCGGTGCGTCTGAGGGCACACCAAAGATGGTTGAGGTCTGTTTTGCAACCTCCTATCATAAAATTAAGACAGGATTTGCATTATCACGACAGATGTGTGTATCCTGGAGGTGTTGAAGGCTTCTGTAGCGAAGAAAAACTCTGTGATGACGCTGATGAGCTTATTCCACCATTTCAAACGCGTATTTACTGCAACCATCGGGAGCTTATTTGTTGCCCGCATCAAGTTTTCAGCTTCGAGCAAATCCAGCCAAATGCAATTGAAACTGAGTTCAACGAATGTGAAGACCGGTATCGCTTCCTCAGAAAGTCGCTCGTTTATGCCAATATGAACAAAACCTTCCAGTCACCCCATTTGGTAAGTAGGAAGAGCACCAGAAATGCATGCTGAAAATACTTAACTATTCATATGACGATTTTCGTTAAATTTGCACTACTAATTTCAGGTGGAGCTTGGGTGGGAATATGATCATTTTAAGCTTTTCGATTGTCTTGGGTACCTGATTAGCAGTCGGGGAGTTGTAACATCGGCCTCTTGTGTGAAAGCGAAATTTGCTTATCCAAACATTGTGCGTAACGTACACCCTACCGATAGGATTGTTGTACCGATAGAATCCGTACACATTCATCCAGAATATAACGAAACGGATCGTTCGCATGATATTGCTCTGATAAAACTGTCGACAGAAAACTACATGACGGTGAATCTATTCCCAGTTTGCCTATGGCAAAGCCGCTTCAATGAGCCATTCCAGCGACAAGGTCATTTGTTTGCTGTCTTAAAAGGTAAGAAATGTAGCATTGCAAAAATAATTGAGGGTTTGCTTCGCATGTTCATGGTGAAATCTGCGAACAGCTGAATCGATCGGTTCTTAGAACCTCTGTTAATGTAATCAACACTACACAATGTATCAACAGCTCATTGCTAATAATTCTATTCTTTTGGCAAACTTTACAGAACATGAGTGCCGTTTTCATTCATTGAGCCAGCAGGAATGCAAAGTGATATCGAAATATCCGACAGTGGAATCTGAAATGTGTATCTATGATCCACTTACACGCTCTTGTTCGTTGTACTATATTCCTGCATTGAAACATTCTGCTGTAAAGTGTAAGTTTGCCGAAGATGGTGGTGAAAGCTGCAGTAGCTGTATAAACCCTGGTACTCCTATTATACTAAAAGGCCTGCTGGACGACGAAATCATTCCTGTGAATTACTTGTATGGTATACATGGAGACAGAGAATGTGACGCAAAAGAAATTCACTCCATTTTTCGTATAGAAGCTTACGTCTATTGGTTCGTAAAAGTACTCAATTAATTATTTGAAGCAATAACATAGTGAGAGCTACTGAATATGTTTAAGCAAAGCTATTGAACTTTGTATGATACGCAGTATGCCTTAATGCATCGCGCTTCAGCAAACCATAATATTGATTATGTTTCTTTAACAAACAGCAAAACAAGCAATAAATAAGCCTTCCAGCAATCAGAACCTCACATCAAACCGAAACTGATTCTCTTTCTCCTGGGGGAATTTTGAATAAACGGAGAATTGGAGAATCTATTCAATATTCGATAATGTTTTTTTTTTTAATCTTTAGCTTTATGTTTCACAAATATTTTTAAACAAAAAATAAGTTCAAAAATACCAAAAGGTACCATATTTCTAAACACAAACAATTACAGTCTGTTCCCGAGTTACACGGTTCTCGACTAGCGCGGATTCGGAGATACGCGGTTTTCTGAATTTGACAAATTAAATGTACAATAGCAGTACAATTTGCTTCAAGTTCGGTAAAAATTGCATTTTTTCTAACAAATGAAACCGCTTAAAAGTCAGAAATATTAAAAAGTTTTGCACGAATCACATTAAATAAATGGTAAAGTGTATAAAAGTACTACATTAAATCAAAAACTCCGAGTAAACGATAGTATTTTAGTAAAAAAAAAACGTTAAATTCGACTTACGCGGATATTCGAGTTACCCGGATTCGTCGAGAACGCAGAAACCGCGTAACTCGGGAACAGACTGTATTACCAACCTCACTTTTGCTGGAAATGTTCGTTTCATTTGAATAGCGTTCGATTTCATGCACATGGTTAATCCGCCTCCGGATAATGCCCGTTTTACTGTATTGTCCTTGCAATAGAATGATATTTACCCATAGTGCGTTTCAGCTTCTAGCCAGGCAGCCAGCTGATTTTGACATTTGCCATCCACAAGAACCAGTTTGTTTACAGTCGCTGCTGCTCCTGGTGACGAAGACAAGTTCTGCAAGTGTATTGCATGTTCTGTGTGCTTTTACTCAGTTAAACACCGTGTTGTCCGATTGTCCGTCAAGTGTCGGTACCAGTAGAGATAACACCATGTCGGATGTGAACCGCGCGAAAGAAATCTCCGAGGAACCGCCAATGTCCAGGCTGTTCGTGATCTGCGGCAAGCAAATCACGAAGGAGCAGCTAATAAAACACTTCGAACCGGACGGCACAATCGAAGAGTGTGTTGTGATAACGGACCGCAAGACCGGTCAGGGCAAGGGAGTTGCCTACGTAAAGTTCACCAAAACGTCGTCTGCTGCCCGTGGGCTGAGAAAGAATGGCACTGTTGTGGAGGGTGATACGCGACCAATTAAAGTGATGATTTCCGCAAGGTAAGAAAACAGGCTTTCTTCGACAGTGTGGTAATATGGTTCATATTTCCAGCTACAACCGTGACAAGAACAGTGATACGTCGGCGGACGTGAATGAAAACCAATTTCTGCGCCTGTTTGCAATCGTGCCGAGCAACCGTACGGAGGAACAGCTGAAGGAAGAGTTTGGTATGCACGGGACGGTAACGCAAGTACGCCTAGTACCGGACAAAAAGAACGACAAACAGTGTGCGGCGTACATAAAGTTTCCCACCTTCCTTGAGACGGCCCTGGCCATCGAGAACTGCAACCCTCAGTACAAGGCAAAATTTTGTGTACCGCGCAGCAAGCTACAGCAGGAGCGGGAACAGAAGGGGCAGCTGTCACCGGACACGTTCAACCGGAAGCGTGCCCATTCGCCCGATCGGCTGTCGACGGTTCGGGGTGACACGAAGCTGGTCGTGATCTGTAGCAACCAGCTCAATCAGGACCGATTGTGGCGCCTGTTTGACATATGCCCTGGGATGAAGTACTGCAGCATTATCACAGCTAGTAAGCTTTGCTAATGATTTGCTTGATGCATGGGTAAATAATTCTAGTGCTGTTGTATCTTACAGGTGAGATCAATATAACGGCCGCAGTCGTGTATTCAAGCCGGCAGGAAGCACAGCGGGCGGTCGATAAAATCCACGGCCTAGAGTATCCGCTCGGCGAACGGATCATCGTGCGGTTCGAGGAGGAGCTGAAGGAGGAACTCATCACGAAGGATACACTGACACAGTTTGGACCGCCGAAGCCGCTCGTGCCGGACGCGGTGCAGTTCGTGAAGAAAGCGTTCTTCATCTGCATGCCCGAGGCCGTGTCGGTGAAGCTGCTGACGGATGCGTTTTGCCGGTTCGGCGATCTGATCAAGGTGTACCTCGTGCCGGGCAAACGGCATGGCTATGCGGAGTTTGCGAGCGATGTCGCGGCCAACCGTGCCATTCAGCAGCTGCACGGTATGCAGCTGGGCGATTGCCGACTAAAGGTGCTGGAGTGTGCCGAGTACACGGGGGACCAGAAACGGAACCGGATGGAGCACTAACTCACCGCACGTACAATCTACTATCCGACGGGTGAGCGATGTTGCGATAGTTATGGTTTTTGGCGTTCTGTTTCCTTTTCCATTCTTTTGCAGATGTGTTGCGTCGTGTGGAGTAGCGTACGTGGAGCGGACGGCAAACGCGATTGTTCTACTGTTGGCCGCATCAAAGAGCTGTTGCCATAACTAATCGAAGCTATTTGTTTGCAGGTATGTACTCATGACGTTTGAAACCCCTGTAATGGTACTGTAAGCTAATGTACAACAGACTACAACGAAATACTGCATTGGTAGAATGAAAAATAGGATGGAAATAATATGTTTGAAATAAGAACTATGAATGACTTCTGGGTATATTGCAGTAACCTATACTCTGAAGCACTGTTTTATAGTAGTTTAGATAAATCTAATCTCAAATACTAAAATAAATACTAGAACGTAGGAAATTAAAATTTAATTAACCTTTAACAATGTTCACACAATTTCATAAGCAATTTATTCAATGCAAACGGGAGAAACTATCGAATAGAAGAATCAAATTGAAATGTTGTAATAACCGGTACACTGCACAACTCAAACGATGTAGAAATTTGACTTGGATGGAATATTGTAATAATTATTAACACTAGAAAGTACTTCAACACACTAGACTTCTTTAACATTCGTGCCTAACTAACGAACATGGAATAAACCTGAGAACTTGACTGTTGTACAAATCAATTGTTTATTCTATTCATATGTAGAAAATGAGAAAAATGCTTCAGATTGATCAATATTTAGTTTCTTCCATGTTCAACTATGTCCCAGATGAATGAAATAATTCAACAAAAGAAAAAGTAAGTGTTTTTTCGGCAAAATCGAGATAACCGTACGGTACAGAGGTGTAACAGTAACTGAAGTGTCCGGTTTTCGAGTGCGGCCTCTTTTATAGACATCGGAAGGCACTGCGCATGTCTGGCAGTCATTGCAATGTTTTCACTGCATATTTCCTGTATCAAATACCTGTTAAGTTGTTACTTACCTGTTTTATTATTACAAAAATCAACGCTAATTTAACAAAAATAGGAAAGTTTTGTCAAAATGAATTCCTTTTCATTTAATTCAAGATGATGAATTTGATGGCTTTTAATTAACAACCATTTACAAATCTGCTGATTTTTCAATAGAACCAAGAACCAAGTTTGTATATCAAAATATAAATTTAAGTAATTTAGGTTACTACTAATCCCTCTTGGTGCCTGTAACATAAAACATAAAATTAAAGTACGAATTAATTGACGCCGTCTGTTGAAATGGTAATGAGATAGTTTTTATGTTTATTTCACTGTTATTTCACTGTTACTTGACGATAATATTTGCTGATACACTTTACTGCACCGTGCTATTAGACCTCGATTTAGAGCTGAGTAATCAGTTACACTGGATTGACGAGCTTGATTGCAAAACAGAAAGCTTACTGGGTTCTATTCATATGCAAGACTGCTGTAAGATTACCATTTAAAGGGAAGAACTACCGGTTTGCTAATACCTAATCCTGCCCCTGGATGCTAGAATAAAGCTGTACGACAAAGTAGTTTACAACGACGAGTATTGTGACCTAAACTGATCAACTATGCACCAAAACGATAGCAAAAAATTAAAAGCAAAACATCGCACTAGCGATCATTTGTGTGCTCGAAAAGGGTGGCTATTTACTGTCTTACAAACCTCCTGCCAAATCGTAGCTGTGTGATGTCGATACATTCCCCCCAGGACTATATTTAAAAATTGCTTTTATTTCTGTGAGTGAAGTTTGCGTGTGAATTGCACGTTGCAATAGGTTTGCAAAAGGTTGCTTGTAGTATTTAGATATGATCCCGCCCGTCATCGGGAGGATGTTTGCAGAAACAGTCCGGTGGACAGGCGATCGGTACGGTCTCTGTTGGACAGTATGTGCATCGCTGATGATGATGGTAATCCTCGCTGATAGGAAAGAATCAAAACCGAGAAGAGATTTAAATGCATCATCAAATTTGATCGACACAAAACGGAAAGGATTCACCAAGTCAATTGCGAGATCGAATGAACTGGTGCAAATCCTTTCGTGTGTAATTAGGCATGAACATTCACGATTGTTGTCACATTTTTGTCACACTTTTGTCACTTGGTATGTAATATGTAATTATGTTTATTAAAAAAAAAAACAAGATCAATTTCGTTATCAAACCCAAATTGCAGCAAGAAATGCTGTCAAATATCGATGCTTCCCAGGGGAGTCGCTCCCGGCGTTACGGTCCTGTTGCTTGGCTGCGTTAATTGGTACTGAATAATTGATGAAATTAATTATACATTTATATCAATTTGACAATTCAATTTTAAGCTCCGCTTTCGGTCGTTACCGTGGAGAAGAGGTAAGAGTTGCCACCGATCTTGCGACGGCTTCTGAAGGTTTGCTGCTTCTTAAGCAAATGATGATTCGGATAATGATGAGTTCGTAGTGAAGTAATTGCTCCCATAGCAAAGCAACTTGCGTCCGCCAAGGTCTACAACCCTGAGAAAAGAATGGAAAAAGGAAGAAACAAAATTAAGTACCTTAAATACTTCCACCTTTCCAACAACTGGTAAGCCGGCGTGTGTGTCGAGAGGTGGATTTGTTTAGCGGCACTCGTAGTAAACAAACTATCTCTCGGGGTGCTTCAACTTCCCCTGCTTTGCAAACAGCAAATGATGAAGGCGTTACGCACTAGGAAGGAGCGTTAAATGTAGCGTAAATCCGACGGTTTTGAATGCCATTCACGACAAGGAAAAAAGGGGTTTTCTTTCGATAGTAAGGAGCCAACCGGTGGAACGTTCAAAAGGGCAGACTGCGCGTTGTAAAGTTGGTAACACTTCATAGCCTTTCCAGATGAAGGGTGTAATTGAATCGTTAAAGCTGGCACACTCACTCAACGGGGAGGGTGTGTCAGCTTCTACCCCGGTCCTGACCGGCACGGCATTTGTTTGGTTCTGATTGCTTCGAAGGATTGTATCGTTGTTATCGGCTTAGTTGTGATACATATCTTGTAATGGAAGGGAAGGTAATGAGGTGCAATTATGACCGAGAATATTTTTTGCTAGCTATGATGATGTGTTTTCGGGGGCCAAGATGTTGTGGAATTTATAACCTTTTCGATAAGTTTTTATGAGATGATTTGTTAGAGTGGTTTAAAGGTTGAGTATTATAGTATTTTGGAAATTCACGGATGATCCTTACTTGATGTGTGATCAATTATAGACTCCTTTATGGATTTGAAAAGCATTTCCTACTGCCACTTACTGTGTTATTTACTTTACTCTTACTAACAGTCTTGGAATTGGAAAGATAACTACTACGAAGTCTGTAAACTGTTTCTTGGTTTAAATGCCGTGAAGCCACTTTGCCACCTTCTTAAAGGCCTTAATGTAAGATGAGTAAATTGTGTAACTAATTGTTAATTAAGTGTGAATACATCACGTTGTCATGGAAGGCCACAAATTAGTTCTGAGGATATTGGTCATGAATTGGACACTACCTTTCTATGAAACGCGATTGCAGTTATTCAATCTTCATTCTTTAAGCTTTCGCCGCCAAGCGTTTCAGGCATGTTTCATTGGTGGCTTATTACTTTCTACTACTGATGCTCCTGATTTACTCTCGTCCATCTCGCTGTATGTTCCCTCTCGTTCTCTTCGTCCACGTGATCCTCTATCAATTAAAACATGTTATACTCTTTATACTTTCAATGATCCTCTTCTATCCTGTTTGAGGTGGTTTAACCAATATCTCTTTGATTTCGACTCCTCTCTTAACTTTTCCCGTAATCGTCTTCTTTCCTCTAAGTTTATTTATTTCTTCTTCTTAGTTTTCTTTTAATTTTTTTATTGCTTTAAGTTTATGATAGTCTCTACGCTCTACCTGTGTGTTTTTTTTTCTTTTGTGTTTTGCTAGGTCAGAACTAGTTTAGTTAGGTTTTTTTCATGAATGATTTTGTTTATTTGTTATTGTTTAATTAGTTTTAGGTCTTTTTTATTTAGCCTTAATGGCGGATATTGGAATAAATTAATGAAATGAAATGAAATGAAATGAAATGCATGATTTTTAACAGATTTCAACAAGGTTCTGGTTCTGGAGCTGGCCTTCTAGATTTTTTTTTAAAGGTCTCTGTATCTCTGTAGTTTTTCAACATTAAGAATGATAGAACGTATGCTCATGATGTGAGTGCCTAAAGGTTCCACCAACGAAAGTAATGGGGTTTTCTAGAAAATAGCTTTACTTCCTACCTTAAAAAATACTTATTTTTGTTTCTGACTAATCTGATTGCTTCGGGGTAGATTCTGGGGTCAAATATCGTATGACACAAGTCCAGCTTATACAAGACTGAACAAAGATATTGCTTACTTATTCTGACTTTAGTGACTTCTCCAAAAATTGAAAGAGAATAGTTTAGTTTCTGTGAAAAGTTTCTATATCTCTTTTAGAAATGAGACCTAAAACTGTTCTTTTACTTGAAAATTATACTCACATCCAATATTCTTCATAGTCTAAATCTGCTTAGAACACCTATACTCTTCCACGCTTTTGTACTGTAACAGTTGCAAAAATATTGCATTATAAGCTCATTTAAGTATTCGACATGGCAATTCAACCTGTTGCTAGCACATTCCACAAAATACGACACACTCTTTGTTTCTAGAACCTCATCGCCAGTACATGATCAGGAATCGAACGACATTGGTAAAACTTATAAATTCTATTCAACACTCACCAACGGACACTTTCACTTCCAACTGCAAACAGCTCATCATCAACATCATCACTGGCATTCAGTCAGAAGCAGCATTTGTTTGCTGCAAATGCGAATCGTAAGGCCAATCGCCCAAGAACACTTTCACATTGTAAACGCCACAATAGTGGCCACCTCAATGCACATCACACATCTACACGGCACTGTGATAGCATCCCGATCAAGGACGACAGTCTGTTGAATATTTGAACGATCCTTACGCGGATGCGTGTCATCTGTGGTACGGCACACGTCGGCGATGGTAGTGTCTAATGCCGACGGCTTTAGTAACTGTGTGAGCCGCCCTGGTCGAAAATGTGCCAGGCGCCAGGCCAGGCCGGGCTGACACGCAACAGATCGACCAGCGTGACGGAGATAATGGGAAATTGCTTCACAATTTAGCAAACTCCTGCAGGGGGCTTTGGAGTGCGTGGGAGCTCGTCCTCGGGGGAACAATAATCACTGAAGCGACATGATTGCTCGCAGTGGCAGGAATGTGAAGCACTGCTGCGCGCACGCCTAAACGTTACATGAAGGAATGGCTCCCGCGTCTCGGCCGCTGATTGGTCGATCTACGGTTCGGAGGGGCGTGATTGTACGGCTACTAGCTTGCTACTACAAAATTCAATTACACATACTGGAAAGGAAATAGGACAGCCGGCGCTACTCGTTCATTACCTTTTACGGGCGTCATTCACCGGGCGGCGATTCTTTACGAACAAAAGCGACCCGTGTGTTTGTCTGCAGTGTATTTAATAAAGGACGTAGCTTGTCACAAATTTAGACATCCTTTCGCTCGTCTCCTTTCCCGTCCGCTGGTGCTTCTCGGCGAGCCTTTGTTACGGTTACATATAATTGTTTTATAAGCTTCATTCAACCATCCGCCATTGTGTGGAGGTAATAGAATTTAAACAAGACTATTGATTTTCCTACAAACGACCAGTGGAATGAGTAACCATCTGGCTCTTGGTCTTTTTCACTACCTATCTCTCTCTTTTTTTCGTTTTACACTCCTAACGATCCTGACAATCATTATCGTTTACTTTGCCGCCCTTCTGCTCGCAAAAAACAAACAATCCACCACTCCGTCAGGTTGACTTTTCAGGGTACCAGAGTCCTGAACAAGCGGGAAAATAAATGAGAACATCGAACCACCCACCACCACCACCACACCCAATTACGCTGCACTGTGCGTGGTTTTTCCCCTGGGGAGGTGAAAAGGCTTGCGTTTTTCTCCTCAACATCACCATTTGTGTCTCTTCACTAGGAAGGGGAGAGCGTAAAGCGTACGACCGGGATGAACAGCAAGCCAGGGCGTAATTGAATGCGATTTGTGGTGTGAAAATTAATTAAATACAAATTGAGTTGATTATCGGTGAGCGTGAAGTTCGCAATCATCCTTTCTATCGCTGGTGTGCGCTGATTCGACTACGTAAACCCCCCGGACACGGTCGGATGAGCCGTGCGGTGGTGGTGAGTTCACTTTATTATTCATTTTTCAATTTTCCTACCAAATGATCTACCGGGCACCGGGAAAATAATGGTCCGGGTTGGCTTTTGGCGGTGCAGTCGGTGGAGAGGACGTTTCGTTCGAGTGGTTTATTACCGTGGGAGAGAGTGTTGTTTGTGAAGGATGAGGCATTTATCCATTGTAGCGCTGCAGCAGTGGCGCGTTAAACGGTGGGCGGACTGGGCGGCCGCCAGGGGCCCCGGCGATCTAGGGGGCCCCGTCATTGTGGATGTTCGACTTCGTATCGATTCTCCCCCCCCCCCCCCCTCTGGATGGGACTTTTACCATCTATTTCAAAAAGACTCATTTTTAATTAATGCATTTTTCCCATCGCTTCACTCACTGTATTTTGTCAAGGGCCCGAACCGAAATACCGGGGCCCCATACTACTCAAAGCAGCACATTAAATGTTCTAAGAAATCTGCCAATACTTGCATCACAGTCGCAAGCGAAGAACGCTGCGACATGCGCGCACAGCTCAAATCAATACCTCATCATCGTTGTCGCAAAGTATTGGACAGAGCGAGAAACCGTTAATTTTTGCTGGTGTGGGTGGCCTGTGCACGAGCACCCAAACCCAAAACCACGCAGAGCAACTTGCTGCTAAAATGGAATGCACAGCACGCTGCGCTTAACTACCACCGAAAACCCGTTACACAACACAATCATACAACACACCCAAGCAAAAATTTAAAGACCCCGAAACACAATATCAATACACCGACTCGTAGCCGGTAAAATTAGCAGGAAAAATTGACTAACATCAAGCAAGCAACGGTGCTCCAGTGGGTAGAGGTTTCATTCGAGAAACGATTCCATCGATATCGATGTGTGCGCTTTTCAATTTGGCTGGGATGAAACGTGCCTGCGCTTGTCTGGGGCCCCTATACTTGTTTTGCAGATGTGTGCCGAAAACAGACAGCTGTTTTCACGCGAAAAATGGTATTCACATCTCAAGCCTGAGATCGTGGAGCGTGCCTGCTTTTAACGAAAAACCTTAAATTTTCACGCGGGGTCCTACTCAACTTTTGTGGTCAACTGACAAATAGGGGAAATCGGGAAGGGGTGGTATTCATATGTCCAAAAAGGAACTCGAAAAAGGAACATAGTTGTATTTACATACAACTTTTTGCGTGAAGACAAAATAAAAAACCGTTACAGCTATACTGAAGCCAAAACTCAAAGGTGGTTTACGGGGCCTCAACGATTATGTGGACTCTTCGATGAAGGGGTCCCGTCGGTAAGGGCCCCGTCGGTAAGGAGGCCCCATCAATAAGGGTCCCCGTCTATTAGGGGCCCCATCAATAAGGGGCCCCGTCCATTTGGTGTCTTGGTGTGGATGGTCCGTGCTCGAGCTCACCAAAAAAACGCGGAGACACTTGCTGCTAAAATCCAATGCACGGAACACAGGACAGCGCTGCGTTTAACCACAAAGAAAACCCGTTGAAACAGCCACAATCACAAATCATACACAGACAAAAATTTAAAGGCCCCTAAACAAAATTTCAATACACCGGCTCGTAGCCGGAGAAATTCGCAGGAAAAATTGACACCAAGCTCGCGTTGCTTTAAAAAGTCTAGGAAGATCGTTTGGTCAACGGTCCTTCAGTGGGTTGAGGTCTCATTCGAGAAATGGTTAAATCGATGTCATTGTGTGCACTCTTGGCTGGGATGAACCGTCTTGTTCTTGTATACGGGGCCCCTGCTACCGCTTTGCGATTTTGTGTCGAAAGCAGACAGCTGTTTCACACGAAAAATGGTATTCACATTCCTGGCCTGGGATAGTGGATTGTGTGTGTCTTTTAATGCAAAAACTAAAATTTTCATTCTTGGCCCTAATCGAACACATCAAGTTTGTGGACCGAAGAGAAGGGGAAATGGGAAAGGTTTCAGTTAGAAGGAAGGGGGGAAGGGTATAAAAATACTCAAGGAACCTATGGACCATGTTCATTTATATATGGTTTTTATCGACTATTTCAATTTTTGCGAATACAACAAGACCAAAAACCGTTACAGATGCATCTACATCCAGCCATAAAACGAAGAACAATCTCCATTGCCTCGGCCATTTGGGGGCCCCGTTGATGATTCGGTCGATTGAGGGGCCCCTTCCATTTGATGTTGTCAACCTAATATATCCCCATTTTTCCCCGGGGGTTATGTTTACAATCAGATTTACTATTACTACCAGACCTATCAGAAGCATATTTATTTTACTTATCAGAAGCATTTTACTATCAGAAGCAGAAAACATTTGCCTTTTTAACATGTGCAATATTTTTGTTTACCATGTGCACCTTAGTTGGAAGCGTAGAACGCTGCGATACATGCCCAGAGCTCAACACAATATCATTTCATCATCGATGGCCCAAAGCGTTGGATCAAATGCATTGAACGCTACGCGCGAGTTGGGTAAAGCGAAATCCGTTACAAGAGATGCCTCACACAAACTACATGCACATACGACATTAAAAGGCTCCGAAACCGATCTCAACACAACGGTTCGTAGCCGTAGAAATAAGCAAGAAAAATTGGCTGACACCAAGCACGCTCTTTTTATCTGTTGAGGTTTCATTCAAGAATCGATTCCGATGTCGATGTGTGCGTTTTTTAATTTGGCCTGTGTGTATGTTATCACGCAAAAACTAAGAACTCGTGCCCCGGCTAACCTTTGGGGCCCCAGTTAAAATTGTGGACTGGACGAAGTGATGGTGGAAAGGCAAGCTGTTGAAGGGTTTGGGTCAAATTTGGAAGGGTCGACGGAAAGGAAATATCGATATGAATGATCGCGTAAAATTTGAACTAATTAAGCTATCGGCAAAGTCCGGCCCACCACAATATGCAGTCAGGCCCGAGAAAATATTTGCGCGATTTTGAAAGATAGGAAGATCCTATTTATTAAAAATTAACTGAACATATTTTAATATGACAATTCATATCGTTGAACTATTCCAAATTTGATCACCATAACATGGATTGTCGGACCAATCAATATGGTCAAATTTGAGGAGAAATTAGAAAATAGAAACGAATAATTCCATAAAAACCTAACTGTTGATTTTACGAGAACAATGGTTACACTCTATTGCTTTTTAAGGATGCAACGATTTTCTTGGAGCTTTTTTTTTAAGAAATGCACTATCAATTCGTCTGACCTGGCCTTACTTGTCCGTGGCCTCATAAAAGTACTGAACGATTGTACGTTTGTCTCGATATTTTTCAGCTGTTAACTATTTTGTACCATCTCCAGATATATCCTAGAAAACAATTTGAAACATGGAAGGAAGGGTACGTTAAGAAGCGATATTGCGATTTTGCTTTATTGTTTTGAGCTTTTTATGACTTTTGCACACTATGCTGCAGACTCTTAATTGAAGAATCTTTACATTCAATTTTAGTTATTGTAATTAATAAAATGAATTTAAAACTTGCTTGGATGATATAATAATCTAAGAAAACCAATAACCAATCGCATTGTTTAATAACATAAATATCATATCATTTTGTGTATTAACTGTAATAATATAATAATGTATGTGTAAAACAAATGCATTCTCCTGGCCCTCACCGCTCGATCATTTAGAAAGCAGCTGATCTAAAGCAGTGGTCTCCAACCTGTGGTCCGTGGATTACTTGAGACAAACATACTGCAATACAAGGTATTTCCAGTTACTTTCGAATGAAAATATTGTTTTTCCAGCGTGCAAGAAGTTATCGCTTTGACCGATTGAAAATGAAGTGGCCGTAATTCGAAGCCAGACGGTACTTCAGTATTCATTGTAAAGGTAAACCAACGTAAAAGCAAAATATTGTTTTCATGTTATGCTCACGATGACGATTTTAAATCAAATCGTCCGTATTATGAAACACGAGCTGGAAATTGTAAAGTAGGAAAGAAAATATCGTTTAGAACCATCGTTCTTGTCCATAAAAGACAAACGTAACTAGCTTAGCGAAAACGATAACTTTCCGACCTTTAACTTCTATTGAGTATAGATAAAACCAACAACAACGATCATGGCAGGTCAGATTTGTTCGGATTGTCAGGATAGGACTAAGCCCATCCATCATCTATCGACTTCTCATTTAAGGAGTTTACTTATGTCCTCCTACCCAAGGTAAGCCCTCTAAACTCCAACGTCCTACAGGTTTTTATGATCGCCTAGACCAGGGGTCTCCAAACTTTTCAGTTCGCGGGCCGCATTTCTTCGTAAATATCGTTGTTGAGGGCCATTTACGCGTTACTTTTGGTAATGAGAACGTTTAAAACTTGTTTTGACAAGAAAATACTTAATAAATGTTTTAAAGTTCTGCATTTTTCTTTTATAGTAACTTGATTCTTGTCTTGGTTTAGTAAAAATTAAAAAAAAATGATGGAAACTGTCAAACATATATGATATTTACATTATCCTTTACAACATCATCACGGGCCGCATTATAGGCTCTCGAGGGCCGTAGTTTGGAAACCCCTGGCCTAGACGATCAAGTGTCGAAAGTCCGCTTCGAAACAGTATCCACAGTGCCCAAAATTTTAACATACCACAAAGCCTTTCTGATATTAATGATTGTTAAGTCATTACTATCGATTGAAAATTAGCGAAAAAAGTATTAAAATTGGGGTTTTTACTGATGCGCGGGTGGCAGTCCATTCTGCTTATGTTCATCTCTGTTTCATAAAGTTTTATACAGATGTGAATTGTATTTTGTCGAAAGAAGTTTGTTGATTTGGTATAATGGGTATTTGGCCGAATACGCACCTAAAATTTATCGGGGTGTCTGTAAGCGGTTACCAAATCAAATTTTTGTTCATCACGAGCAAGTGGGCTTCGCAGTATGTTTTCCTTTGAAGCTCAGACGTGTCGTTTTGGTAGAATAAATAGCTGCATTTTCAGTAATTTGTTTTACTGATATTCAGTACCATGTATTACTTAATAGCTTTCAGTCAAAAATGTAACTGCAGCAAACTTATACAATTTGCAGTGTATGATTCGTACACCAAACCCCCCCCCCCCCCCCCCCCCCCCGCGATGGATTTGGTGAAGGGGCCCCGTCTACCATAACGCCTAGGGCCTCGGAGAGGCTTGACCCGCCACTGCGCTGCAGTGTAATTTAATCGGATAATACTGATGGATAGTGTTTCTCTTTGCAAAAGGATGAAGGTGGAGAACTTCATATGAAATCATTTATTTAAGGCACAAGGAGTGGTTTATGCAAATTGTGCAAGTGAGAATGAAGTATTTTTTTAATGTTGTATTTTTTTTTGTTACTTCTATAGATGAAAAAATATTATATTTTATAATAATAACTACAGTATTATAATAATTATTATAACTAATGTAAAAATAATCATGCGAATAATGTACCAAACTATGTTATTGAATTATATTTTCTGAATTGTTGCAATCCATCAAGCTGAAATTTACTATAAGAAATATTAAATCATTTATAAGTCTTTTTCATTTTGATAACTGTATCAAAGTACCAAAAATGTTTGTAAATGTTCCATTTACTAAGCAACTTTCTCTTAGTTTGTTCTGAAAAGCGCCATAAATATCTCTGGCGGCAGGTTTCGGTACTAGTCAGTAGGCCCCGCCTCTTTCTTTTTCGGTACATAGAGTGCACACTATGAAATGCTAAGGACAGATATCCATTTGGCAAGGCGGTATTTTTTAGGTGTTTTATTTCGATGTGTTAAATATCAGAAAAATGTATTTATAAATAATTTCAGCAATGCTTAAACCGACAAAAGACACAAAATATATGTTCGATCAAACCATGTACTTCCACCAGCAATCTCAGGCAAAGGATTGTGATTGGTTTATTTACCGTTCGAAAAAGGCGGTTTTGGAAGCGTTATTTAAGGCTGCGCGCGTACGCTATTTACTTTTGCCGCGCGACCGCGCCAAAGTTTAATTATGTTTCACTCCTCCTCCTTCGTGGCATGTGCATTCAAAGCGTAGGTGATAAGGAGAGCCATGGGAGATGCGAGGCTGCTGCAATGCATCTCGGCAAAGGACGAAAGAGAAAGAAGGAAAATGAAGGAAATGGCAAGACCCTTAGCCATCGCTAACGCACCATGCACGCACGGTTTCATTGACTGGTGCCCGGGCCGACCGCGGGATCATTCTTGATTTGTACCCACGGTTGCACGGTTCTGCTGTTGCCGGGCTGTTGCTGGCCCGTGACCCGTTTGCTGGCGAGTGGCCAGGCTGCATCCGCGGCCGACCCATTCCCGCAAACGGGCCCGCCGGCTTGCAAACGGTCCGGGCCGGTGGCCCAAAGCGACAGAAGCGACAAAAGAAGCGGCCACTTCTCCAACCACTTCTACTCAAGCGGTGGGAACAATCTCGAGAAACATCGGTGCTGCTCCCATGTCCGGTGAATAACGTTCGTGATCTTGTGCGCCGCCGAGGAGACACCCGGTGATCCCGGCGGTGGCAAAAACGGTTTTTGAAAGTACGTTTGCAAAAGAGAATTCAATTTCCTTGCAAACGACATAAACTATTGAAACAATAGAGAGAGAAGGAGGGAGAGAGAGAGAGAGAGAGAGAGAGAGAGAAAGAGAGAGAAAGAGAGAGAGAGAAAGAGAGGAAGAGAAAAAGACAGAAGGACAGAGGGAAGAATCAGATAAATTCCCTGACCCAATATTGATATCCCAAGCATATCAATGATAGTTGTCCAAGTTTCGCAGACGCCACGACCAGGCAAGGCAAAGTGCAAAATTACATCGCGCATGCAAGCTTCAAGTTTGATAAAGTGCATAAAATTGTATGCAAGCTGTTGTTAGAGCTTTTGTAGCACTGCAACATTGAATGCAACTGTCAGTGGAATTTAAGCTACAAGCGGCATGTCCTGTTATACAAAAGCTCTATCAATAAAACAGAATGCTTTCAGAACACTACAAATGTTTCCATTGGTTCAATTTTGAATATGAACTGTTGTTGTTATACAAATAAAACTGAGTGGCTCTGATACCAAATTATAACGAATCGAATTGAAGTAACTAATATCAAAATGTGGGTTTTATCAGTGATTAATCACCATTTTCCAGCTCAAATTTCAATCTATAGTCAATGTCTCGTTGTCTTATACTCAAGGTATGAGAATATAATACCTCATTTGTTTTATGTTTTAGGCATGTATTTCGTTTAATATTACAAACCCCTTGTTATCCACATCGATGCTATTTTTTGCTTCCTTTTTATTGGCAGTATAATAAATCAGTGATCAATGCATCAACCCTTCCCTGCTAAGCTGTGTACAGCTTATCACAGTTTGGAATTTTAATTGAAATATCTCTTTTTTTTACATTTGGTAAATCACAACCCGTTACTCTCAACCCATGCATGAGTGAAAATAGCATGTGTGCCGGTACCATTTTTTTGTGTGTTAAAATCTTTCTCCAACACGCATTTACCGCACAAAACAATCCCTCCTAGGCAAACCTCTCTCTGCTCTGGGTCCGGGTGTCGATTATTATTACGTCGATCGCGTCCCATTATTCGAAGGCACGAGTCCTTTTCCGGGCACACGCTACATAGCACACGCGTAATTATATCCCTGTCGGCTACCTTTCCCTACGACCCCTTCGACACACACACAACAGAGACCCCTAGAAGAAGCATCTTGGCAGCAAACGATTTGCGTACAGGCGCAAACGACGTACCCAGGTGGTCGTACGAGAGCACGGTGCGCCCTCATAGCATCAGACGCAGCAGACACACGGTTACGCCTGATTAACTATGCACCCTTTCAATCACTCGTTCGGCACACACACACTGTGTTCGATTCGACATCGGTAGTGTGCCGTCGTGGCACACTAAAACTATTATTGGAATCGAACCGAAACCGAAACCGAGAATGCCAACAGCGCGAACCATCTACCATCTGGCATGAAAATGAAATTAATAAAAAAGCATGTGACGCACATAGAAGACGCACGCATTAAATGATCGAACCCCTGACAAAAGAATAGTTCGATTTTTGCTATTTCCAATACTAAAAAGGGGACTGTTTTTTGGGTGAGTCTTTTAGAGCTGCGTCCGTTGCAACATAAATAAACACAAAAACCACGGTGCTTGTAGAAAAAAAACTGCAACTGCACTCACTGCCCTCAATAGTCTCGCACAGCATGAAGGGTACAGTTATATGCAGGAGTTTTTTTTCGGTGCTACTCACAAGTTTTCCATCCCCCTAAAAATACAGAGAGTCACCCTTTGTGGGTAGGACGAAACACACATACAAACGCAAATCTTACCCCTCAGAAAACGACGAAAAAAAACTGCAACCGCGTCCTTTTTTTTCGACGCAGCAGCATTTTTTTTTTCGAAATACATTCTAAAGGCCGTTCCTCCTTGCGTTTTCACCCATCACTGTATGGGTGTCATTTTTTATGTGTACGCAAAAAAACAGAAGGGGACGAACGGAGCGTACCGTCGGGACAGCAAGCCGGGAGGGAAGATTTTCCACTGCAGAGCACGGCAGGGTACAAACAGGAAGGGAAAAAAACGTCCCATTTATGTTAGTATATGCTTCATTTGGAGTTTTTTTTTTCGTCGCTTGGTATGGAAAATGTGGCGATTTAAGAGCAGGGGTGGGAAGAATGGGGTTGGATTGTTGCTCGCTCGTGGCCAAAAACGCAAACCGGCGCCGAAATCGGTCTTCCCATTTTGCGATTTTTTTTCCTCGCTCTTCCCTCCGGCCTTTACAGCTTGATCGTTTTCTTCGCCCTTCGGTCTAACCTCAAAGACTTTCCCTCGTCTTGAACCACCTGCGTCCCTGTGTATTTTTTTCCATCACGTATGTGTTGGTGTGTGTGAGTAATGTGCTTTTCACCCACTGGCGATTGGAAAATTTTCCACTTTCCTTCCGGAGTGAAGCATCTTTTTTTTTTGGTTTTCTTCTTCTAGCTGCTTCAAATCGTGGGTGAGCTGAACGAAAAAATGAAGCAGCTTTGTGTGTGGGTAAGCGCCCAAGGACGACATCGTTTCGCGTCAGGAAGAAATTGGTGATTTAGTAAATTTTTACCTCCTCCTTTCTTGTATCTCGGCTCTCTTTCTCTCTGCTCTTGTTTAATGCCATGCTTTCGGCACAACGATGGTTGTGTGTAATGCGATATTAAATTATGACGACTACGGGACCAAAATCCAAACACTCACACAAAGAGATTGTGAAACTTTCGTACAACCAACCAACCAACCAACACAACCCAGGCACTTAGGGGCACCATCTGTGGGTGAGCATGAGCTGTGTCCTCCATAATTTTGATTTTTTTTTACTGCAGTGGAAAATCTTATTTTTCTCATATTTGCAGCGAAACAAGCTGAGCTGTTTGGGCTGAAAAGATAAAGAATGATTGAGGGCAGTGTTGCCAAACATGACTGTGATATTTTTCAATTTATTATTTTGTCGTTAAATAGTAAATAGTGTGTAGTGAAAAATATTTATTTACTTGTTACGATTGAATAAGTTTTTATTTTATAATTATCCAGTGCACTCTAATAAAATTGAACTAAATTTCATCTTCAAACATTAAGCATAATCTGAGTAAATGTGGCGTCTTTTTGGCGTTAACTTCAATGAGACGCATTTAAAAATTATTCTAATCAAGAAAATGCTTTATTATGCTTTGATTGCTCCTGCTTCATTTCTGATCACGTAAATTAAGCTCTTATCCAATCGTTTGTCTGTCATTAAATTCATTTTAAACGCTACCTATACACTGACCCTGCTTTAACCTGCGGTTCATAATGAATATAAATGAGAACTGCTTCACCTGTGCCGAGTTCCACACACACACATTGCTCTCTTATCGATCAATTAAACTGATAATCGATCTGTAATTATATGTTCATAACACACACACACAAATTAAGCTTTACTCCACCTAGAAATCCTCGATCTCTGGTGTATACGGTAAAACAACGGCACACGCCTCTTCTGCTACATTAGACCAAGCGCTGTTTGGCTAATAATCACAATCGGTAAGAAAATCGATCGGAAATCGTCCAGACATGCGATTGCAACAGTATTTATACCTTTCCCTCCTTTCCTCCATGTACACCAACAAAAAAAAAACAACGACATGAAAAACCAAAAGCCCCAGTACACATGTACGAACCCGTGCGTTGTGCGGGCGCTCTGTCTGATGGGTCTGATGGGCGACATATAAGCAGCGGAGTTCGGAGTTTCGTTTCGGTAATTTATGGGCATTATAGGTTGGCGTCGCTATTGGGCTTCCGCATGCGAGACATGTATACGTTGCGGTGGGGTAAGGGGCAATCCATCGAAACTGGGAGCAAGACACGGGGCGGTTGGGAATTGTCACGGACGTGCCTGTCTGTCGCTGTATGTAATTTAAATAACATTTTGCCACCGCTGGCAGTTCTATCGATCGGTCTGAATGCGGCATGTGTGTGTGTGTGTTTATGGGTTTAAAATTATGTTCCAAACATACTCTTTCATTGTTTCAAACTTTATGAGCACCTGAAACTGGAATCAGAACGGGGTGCAAGGTGATTTATAGCGCATTTTTGGTGTATATTCCTATTGGTTTGAATTTCTAGGACGCACTCTGGCAACACTGCGCTATTTTTTAGAACTTTATTCTATTCTTCTGCGTAAAAAATGCTCTCCCTCATCACGACCACAACGGTAGCACGTTTTGAGGGATAACAATTTTTCACGGTTTTACAGCGCTGAGGCTGCAGCTTCGGAGGTAGCCCTTCGCGACCTCAATTCCACTGAGACGAAGAAAGCAACGAAACCTCCCCTAAACAAAAAAAAGAAAAAATCCTCAAACAAACAACAATCGCCACAAGAGGCGAGCCACACGAAATGGGGGAATAGGGAAAAAACTCTCTGCGATGCTTCTTCACGGGCGCAAATCATCTGATTTAATGGCAGTGAATCCGGTGTTCGAACTCGGTGTAGGAGCCAGGCCGGGGCTGATACTCCGACACGGTAGTGTGTGTGGTGAGATTACGCGACAGGAGAGGCGTCATTGGTTACGATGGGTGAGGTTTCTTTGGCTTTTTCTAGCTTCTAAACACCCCCTCGTGCTCAGGGCACGAACGGTACACGTGGAGAGTCCTTGTGGGACCGTCGTCTTTGGGAAGGTTCTTCGTTCAATTCAACAAGCACACAGAGGAATAGCGAAACAATGCACTCAGTGGTTGATTGGGATGGGAGGTACAGTAGTTGGCAGATTTTTAGTGTAGCACAGGAGGCAGGACCTGTAGAAAAATTCTTCTTAATTATGCATTACTAAAGAGTACCTTTCAATAGTGGACTAACTCTTAAATTCTAGGACACCTTCCAATAGTCTTCAAAACCAATGAAGAGTAAAATTGTACCACACTGTACACGGCAAAACAAATTACGCAAAAATGAGCCATAAACTTGTGGGCCTGCTTTTCTTATCCCCCCTCAAAACAGTGAAGAAAACGAAACACAAGAAGCGAACAACTCCACGCATTTCGGGACCCGATAGTTCCCGGTTCCCGTTTGTCATTTATGCTCACTCCTCCTTTTTGTTCGCCCCCCCCCCCCTTTGCGCGCTCACTTTCACATGCATAATAAATTCATTTTTAATTAAAATATTGGCATGATGGGCTCGGCGAAAGCAATCAGCAGGAAAATCAGGAAATGTCTTCCTCATCGTCCCTTTCGAGCGATCCGACCGACTCATCAACAAAACGCTATTGTAACGATTGTGCTGTATGGCGCCCGAGTTCGATTTAATGATTTCTGCACGGGCCCCTTGGTGAAAGACGAATTGCAACATTTCCTTAATGAAATTCATCGAAATGAATTTTTATCTCGATCTCGTTATCCTGTGCCGCCCCACCCGGTCAGCGCCCGCTTCGTTAGCAGCCAACCGTGAGCTTGCTACTGTTCCTTTTTTCCGAAAGGAGCTGATCGCTTCACTGCTCCCTCCTGCCTGCTGTTTCCGGTGGGGGTGATTCTTATTTACATATAATTAATCGTTATCCTGACCTGCGGGAGGGAGGGGAGAGGAGGCGGGAGTGAATTTTGCACACAAAGGCTGAGTGTCCGATTACAGACAGGATTTGCTGACGTGTGGGTGAAATTGGAGTCGGCTTGATGTTGGTTCGCGGTGTCATATTAGGTCGAGTAAACTGACATACTACAAATCACCAAATGGGAAAGCATAGAAATCACCAAAAAAGGATCATCTGCTGCTGCTGCTGCTGCTGCTGCTGGACACGTGGATCATTTCCGGACAGATGCGGGACGGGTAGCCGGGTCTTCCGGAATTGGACGTATTGCTAAATGTGCGTAGCGCAAGTTGCAAAATGGCACGTAACGCTGGTTTACATCACTTGACTTTGATTTGAATGTCAGTGCGTGTGTTGTCTGGACTATGGTCTATCGTGCTGGTGAGGTGATATTGAGATGAAAATTTAAATAATTCTAAAGTAATAATACAGTGAAGAGTGTCTAATGTGAACCTCGAAATGGACCTAAAACTTTGGAGAACACATATTCAACAAATGAAGTGTTAAAATATGGCTGTATTTGACCACAGTCTCGATTTATATATCTCGTTTTTATATGACATGTCATTGAATACATCTAATTAGATAATCTTGATTATCTAGTGTAGCCAAGAGAAATTCGTCCTAGGAAGACTGTAGATCTGTAGACTGTGGACATCTTGCAACATGACATAAATGAATGTCAAATACTGGAAGCATCAGATTCGACAAACTTCTATAAATTTCCAAAAAAAAACATCAAAATCTTTAATCTTTTAGACATCCTCGCTCAGACTCCAAACATATTTGGAACGTGATGTCCAACTTCCTTAACGCTTCCAGCCAACAAAGCAAGCCTCTACATTCCATGTTCATTAATGGGACAACAATCGCAAAACATCAACACAATTATCCATCCAAAACCCCTTACCGTTTATTTGCAACTTGATGTCCAATTTGTTCATCACTCTTTCTCGCTATGCACCAACCTCACCAACGTCATCGCACAAAACCCCGAAAACACACGATGATGAATGTAAAACCGACCCCGAGCTGATTAATCCCTTCACTCGCAGAACAAATCTCCATAATAACCCTTGCTTCTTGAAACGTCCTCTCGAAGGAGAAAAAAGGGTTGTCGTCACCGCCATCAAAAACGGTGACCGGGAAGGGTAGGCTCCTTCCCATTGCCACCCGTGCGAATTTCGGACTGGCATTGAATCTCTCACACCAGGCGTAACCTGGTGAACGAGAACCGCCTGCGTAAAGGGGGCGTGAAAATGAGTTAACAAACGTATCGCTCCCTCGTCCGTACGCTTTATCTTGATCCTATTAGTTTATTGCGCAAAATGCTGCCCCGACGCTGATGATGAGCGACCGACACCGATGAGATGCCTCCGGGCGGGTCACCGTCTCGTGCCGATGCCGTGAGCATTATGCTGCTGCTGTCTCATTACTCTCTCGGTTGAGTCATTAGTAGTGGAAGGTCGAAGTCGTCGTTGCCCATCAGTTGATTGGGAATATGCTCCCGGTGTTGAATTGATGTAATTTCCCGATGGTCGATGGTCGGTGATGGTGGTCGTCGCTGCACGTCTCTCCTGGGAGTGGCTGCCGTGGATGAATGTCATAAATCTGTTGATTGTTCTACCACGGCAAGATGCGCGCGTGTTATTAAAAGCGAGGAGGGACACATTTTTCGGCGAATTCTTGCGATACGTTCCGTGGGTCGAGGCAAATGGACGTATTTATGTAACGGTGCCGCTAAACAATGTTTGATTTGTGATTGTGTGTGCGAATTAAGAAAGGACGACACGTGTAATAAATGAGCTCTTGTGTTAGGGGTTCGATTACAATATATCATGGGAAATCGTAATTGAGAGCAACAATTAGAACGAATAAGATAGCGTAAAAGAAGCCTCATATGTGTCTCTAATAGTGTTCTTTTCTGCAGAACTTCAAGCTGGAACTACGTTGACATTATCTAAAGCCTAATTTACCTAAATACATCAAATGTCACTAAATTGGAAAATAATGTCACAAATTTACATGTCCCTCGATAGCAACCAGCATTCAACCTTCATTAACTCGGCCACTGGCACGATAATTTCTATCATCCCACGGTGCGTGCGTTCCACCACCAGTTCTTTCTCCCCTTGTATTTCCACCGGATGTCACTCCTACACTCATCAAAACAATCATCTATCCAGCAACACACACACACACACACACACACACACAAAACCGCTGCCGCTCCTAAAACCATTGATTTCATGCCGTGACAATGTCATCTGGCCGCGTCCGATTTGTTCGCGTGTGTTTCCCCGCACCGGTCAGCATTAGAGCGCTTCCACCGGAAACCACTTTACAACCGTTTGTGTGACCTAGCCAACGTCAAAACAAAAAAAAATCCCCTACAATTTCACGCTCGAAGGCATAGCTTCTTCACGCACACGGGGTACGGTGCCTTTTTGGACGACGAAGCTCCGCTTTTCAAGTAGCTGAAACTTCTCATTTAGACCAAGACGACAGCGTTTCTAACCAGACTGCAGGCAGCACGACAATAACAGAAAAAAAGGAGCGATGTTCCTCATTTCGAACGTGTTTATCGCTGGCCGAGCGAGGCTGATGTCACCGTGTGCGCTGGTCATCAAGTCATCAAGACCGATAAACTCCGGACCGTACGGACTTCCTGATAATTACAAGTCATTTTCCACCAGAAAAGACCACAAACGTTGTTTCAGAATGAGGTTTTTTTCTCAGCTGGCTTTTATATTCTTCTTCAGCGAAGAATGGGCAGTTTTCGAACCATTTTGGAATCGTCCAACGAAACGAAACCACGCAGAACCCATTGCAGAAGGAAATCAAAGAAAAAAACCACAAAAACCACAGAACTCCGGGTGGAGGAAAAGTATAATCTAAGAGCGCGGTCCTAGCTTTCGACCTGTAGGACCTGAAGCTGCAAAACAAAAACAAATTACTTAGCTCTCTCCTTTGCTCTCTGTATTTTGATGTTTCTTTTTGCAGGAGAGATGCCGCTTAGAGTGTAGAAGAATAATTATACGCTTCCACCTTTCCAAGGATCTTCTTCTGCCTGCAGCTCGGTGTGCTGCTCAGTAGGAAAGGAAGTAGGAATTAATTCGAGTACATTTTAAGCTTCCCTTTTTGTTTTTGGGCCGCCGTTAAGATTTCCTTCGAATTAACAAAATAGCGCCAGTTGTTTCTTGGTGGGGGAAGTTCGTTAGAAAATGCTTTGTAATGAACGCGCGGCAGCAAAAACAACGCCGTCTAAGTAGTCGTAAAACATAATCACACCTTAAGCTCGGCGGGACGCGAACCCCGTCCCACAAAACTGTCCCTCCTTGCAGTCTTACAGGCTCACACGGGAGCCACTTCGGGCCAGAGGAAGCATTTTTAATTATAGGCTACTGGCCAGCGGCTACGGAGCAGCTGGACTTTGGCTGCTTCGTCAATGGTGTGGAGAGCAAGTGGGATTTAAATAAGATTTACTTCAAAGTCAGGAGGTGACTTCTTCTCAAGAAGTTCGCCTGCCTTGCGCTCGTTGGTATGCGGCGTGAAATGCAGCTAATGTTCTGTTGATGATCCTGGGTGGATGTGCTGTTTGGGGGAGGAAGTACCGAAAAACGACCACGACCAACAGTTGTCCAGCACCTTGGGCGTTGAATTTCATTGACCATGAGGGATGATGGACTTGTTTATTTGCTGCCAGCCGTCTGCAAGCTGTTGCCAAACCTCAAACGGCATGTCCTGTCGTGAAGCAGGAGCAAAATAAACTCAAGACAACCAATGTCCGAAGTCCTTCATCCGAGAACCGTCAATTAAATGCGATTCCCTTTGCGTTTGTTCATTGTCCCAACTGTCGTTTGGGCTTGGCCGTCGCAGGATGACGGAATCATCGAAATCAAGCAATAACAATAGACGAAGACGATGACGGTGGTTGTTTGTGTCTTGAGTGTGTCCCCTGTTGCACCCCTGTGTAGCGCGTAGCACCTTGCATAGGGGCTGCAAGAGAAGGAAGCACTTTCTCCCTCCCGTTAATTGGTGAACCATTTTGGGCATGGAAAAGTCAAACACAAACAATAGAAACACAACACACGAGCGGTTGTAATCGCTTCAATTCCGTCACAGTTCAGATGGACTCTGTCCGTGTGTGTATGTGTGTGTGTGTGTGCAAAAACTCTGACATCGAAGGGGAAGAAGACGTACAGAGAACAAACAAACATGACGGGACACAGCGCGCTCCCATCCGTTTTGGTCGCAACGCAACAGTTGGTTTTTCGCACCCTTCTTGCGTAGCGAACTGACCAAAAAGTCGGAACCTGACGGGATCCGTTTCACTGTCGTCCCCGTGTTTCCCCCTCGCAGAGAGAGAGACTGAGGTCAGCCGTCGCTCGGACCGTAATAATTATTCCGTAATCCGCGTATAATAACCACCGCTCCTCTGCTGTTCTCGCTTCTCTTTCAGGCTTGCAGGAGTTTAGGTACTCCCAGGCCAGCTTCTGGAACGCTTCCCTCCCCGTGGAACCCTGAACCATAATTAATTTACTCAAACCATACCTTTTCGGAAAAGCCGGACGCTCGCTGTTGTTCTCTCTTTCTACCCTCTTTCCAAAGGTTCCCTGTGGTTGGGAATCTGATCCTCACACTGACCATCATCAGCGGCACCTCCTGCCGATAGACAGCGAGAGACAGACGGTCAGTGCGCGCGCGAGGCACGTTAGCACTTTCACAGTACAGTGCGTGTGCGATTAATGCGATTGACGAGGTTTGAAGGTGTTAAAGTGTGCCGTTTTGGAGGTAGATTTGATTATCATGGTTTAACATCAATATTTCATGGTCTGTTTGATTTACAAGTTGACCGTAAAGACTTGCATTAATTAGGGAAACTGTGATATTATTTATGTTCTTTTAACGTTTTCAACTTTAAAACGAAGTTTTCCGTGTTCATCACTGTAAAGCTCTCACCCAAGATTGCTAAAATGTATTTTACCGTCCCATGCTTCTCGCACAAACTCGCCCGAAAAAGGCGTAACATAACATCATGCCACGAAGCTACGGCCAGCCAACGAATGCATTTGTGTACGGATGCCGTGGCCGAGTATGTGTGTATGTGTGTTCGAGAGTGTATTTAACAAATCACTTATCACCTTCTCGCCGTGCTTTTACCATCCTACCGCAACCCTTTTTACCGCAGAACGGTACACAGATTGATGGTAAATTTAACGTGAAATTAGTAAATTATCAGCTTGGAAGATTTTCGAACGCTTTGGGCTTGGGGCGTGAAGATCCGGAGTGTGTGTGTGTACCACCGCTGGGTTCAGCCACGATACCACCCCAAGCTTTCTTCCGCGACTTCAGCTCTACACTTCTTTGTCGTGTTTCTTTCGCTCGATCGATCGACTGTTGTACCACCGATCGAACCCGTAACGAAGAAGTCACGGATGATGTTTTCGCGTTCCGGTCGATAAGAGGAAAGACAAATTAGTGCGGACGTGCCCGAAGCACGTTGTCGTTGACCAACTCCTTAGACGGGGAGACACCCGGAGAGAGAGAGACAGACACACACACACTCACACGAATCGCACGGAATGGGGGTAGAAAACATAAATAACCAATTCGATAATCTTGTACCGAAGTGTTAAGTTATTTGACTTTTCCATTTGTACCTTGTTTTCGGGGACTTTTTCGGGGACCGTCGCTGTCCTGTTCCGAGATGCACTTTGTTGCTGCAACCCATTAAATGAACACACACACTCAAAAGTTGAAATGCGCTTGAGGTTGTTGTCGTCTTGCCTTTTATATTAATATTATAAACAAGAGTCTTTAAAATTCTTGTACGCCTTTCGGGAGAGGTCGCTTATGTTTGGTCGCTGAACTTTGGAGGTTTTCGACATTTAAGTCCTATCATTGGCAACGAGGCTTTAAGCTGGGAAGATACGATATAGTCTTGAGAAGTCTTTATTACAATTTGATCACTATTGGGAAGTGGTTTCTTGTATTACTTTGCTTACAAAATTTGTATCACAGCCGTAGGAAATGAAGTGAACATAGGCGTCTTGAAGCAGAGTCTCTAAAAATGGCAAAGAATTGAAAGATTTGTGCAACTTTCGATACTAAAAGGAGGTTCAGTAGGTTTGGGCCTCAAATTAGTCTGTTCATCAGGATCACTTGTTAGACTTCACAAAGATTTACGATCAAGGTCTTTGACGATTAAAGTCGTCCAGGTCGATGTACGCTAGATGGTGTTAAAGCATTCGTCTCAAAAGCTATATTTAACGATCTTCAGACGTCTAGCATAACCGGTTAGAGCCTTTAAAACAATTGGTCTCTCCAGAATATCAAACTCTAAAGCCACCAGAGTGCCAATTTCTGGAATCGAGCCCATAGATACATCAAGTTTATTTTAATTGAATTACTATCAGCCTTTCAAGACAGCAAAAACGGGACGAATGACAAATGCTAATAATCAACGGGCAAAATATATCACCGCACAACAGCTTTCCTTCCCGGCTGCCCCATTAATTATCTCGCTCGCAAAAGGCCCCTACCCAAGCCATTAATCATATTGATTTCTCGCTAATAGCACGAGTCGCAACGGTGCTTTTTTTATTATTTTGCGTCCAACGTCCGCACTGCGTCAGCAAGAGCACCCAGGACATTGATATTTAATTTGCAACCCGCGACAGCGAGCGCATCAATATTATTACCGCAGCAAAATCAATCTTCCACCGCGCGGGCTCCACACATAATTTGGTGACTGATTGAATAACAGTGGAAGAGTGTATGGAACTGTTTTTCAAAAAGAAGAAACAAGTCAGACTGAAGTTCTGGAAAGATTCGTTTCGGTATTCGGCCAGCGGAGACAGTAACCGAGCATTATTTATCATTAAAATTATCACACAAAATGACGCTCACGGCCGCGTGATGGACGGATGCATCCATGACCACGGGATGGGCTTATAATCATAATTTCTGTCCCAATTTTTAAGAAACGTTTGCTGGTTTGATGCCTCTTTTTTATTCGTTGGTTGGGATGTTATGATCGTCTTCTTTAACTCATCACTGCTCGTTGCCCTGGGTTTTTGGAATTATTAATTTTAAGCTTACCGCGTGTCCGTCCTCTTGCTCAACGGATGCTCATGATAGTCAACCCCTTGTCCCCCATGTTCACCCCATCCGCCCAGGCACGAGAAGGTGATGCTTATTATTATTATTTTGATCGTTTCTCGTATATTTTATGTTTCTACCCACACCTCGGGGCAGCGTGCTGGAATCCGGATCGTCGTCTCCTGGCCGTCGCCGCTTACATCTCTCTTTTCTGACCTCATCGAGTCAGCGAGCTCGCCACACAAAACCCCACAACCAAACCACGGTACGCCGTTCGTTTCAGGTGCGCCCGCTGGCCACACTTTGTTTCGTGTTTTATTATCCTTTCTGGGTCTTCCCGTCGCTTCCTTTCCTCTACAGTTTCGCTCAAAACCGTTCCGGGATGCTCTGATTTTGAGCTGTGACGGTGTGTCTCTGTCCCGTGGACCAGCTGAAACGAGTAAGAGACAGACGTGGCGAGGCGAGAGTGGCTGCAAAGCCACTTTGTTTTGGGTATCGCATTCCCATTATCTACACCTTTTTTTGTTGCTTCCAAGCTGTGTGTCCTGCTGCTCGAGCTGATGGTTCATGTCGGTTCCCTCTCCACTTCGCCACTGCTCATCCCGCACGCTGTCAGGGTTTATTTTTATTTCAATTCATTCAAAAGTTGAAAAATTTACTGTATTGTTATGTTCGGCCAGAACGGGTTTTCCGACACCTTTTATTCGGTGTGGGTTTGGCGGTTGGCAGACGGATTAAGGTGAGAAAAAGGTGAGAGACACGAGAGACCAGGAGCGTCCCGGAATGCCGGGCGGTGTGTTCCGTGCCGCGATCGCGCGAGCTGGGTGACACGGCAACGTGACAGTAGTCGAATACAGTGCTGTGCGTGAAGAGTGTACGTTTGTTTGGCAATATCTTGTTTTGTATGTTTTCCTACATCCAGTACCTAACTGGTGATGCCTGAACTCGACTAAAGTGCCTCAAAATCCTACCATCGATATGTTTTGTCCCACACTGTACTGGTTGCCGCCTTAAGCTCCACAACCATCAGAACAACCAAGAGCACAAAATGCAGAAGGAAACACACACACACACACACACACACACACACACACACACACACACACACACACACAAAATTCTCGGGTCGCCTCAACTTTAGCTTCCATCCCCCTCGAGGTATTTGAAATTAGAATTGTAAAAGAACACATTAAAACATCGAACCCACCGGATCGGTTCTTCGTTCTTCCCGGAGGCAGCCGAATGGGCGTTCGTCGTGAGCATTGTGTGGAAAGAGCTTTACTCCCCGGTCAGAGACAGGTGTGAGAAAGGAAGGGTGGCCTCAAGACGAATCTGACGTAAAGACATACCGTAGAGACGACGTTCGTTCCTTGGTGGAGCCTGTAGCAAATAATAAAAGCAAACCGGCTCGCCCAGAGAGGTGAGACAGGAACGATATTGATAATGGTTGGCCTAACACCAACACACGACCACCGCTAAAGTCCACCACCAATGCACACACACACACACACACGCCCACAAAGACACGTTTAATCATGGCATCGCTTGTCACGGTGTCGAACCCGGACACCGCAAAACATAATTGATGATGCTCGGTGGTACGCGCTCGGTGTGTGTGCCAGCTGGATCCCGCGCTGCCGTGGCGCTGGAGGAATGCTGTCCTACATCTATTCCCGGGCTCGAGGGAGTGGTATCGCTTTATGATTGCTACTCGTTCGCCCCCCTTCGTTCTCGGGTCGTCTTGGCGAGGTTCCAAAACATCGTGCCGGCGCGTGATTAGAATGGTCAAAAGTGCGCGCGCGGCCGGGTTCGATTGTTTGGCGCGCGTTTTTTGTGCGCGCAGTGGGGGAACCCGTTTCATCGACCCCGAGATCCCGATTCGTATCGCGAATTAAAGCGAAACCCGGGCTCGAATCCGGCCCACGACGAACGACGTTCGCTGCTGTTGTGGCTTATAATTTTGGTTTTTATCTTCACCCGCTTTTCCTTACGCCCGCTTACGATTCGGTCCCGTTCTTTGCGCTTTCGCAAATCGCAAACGCAAACACGCTGCTCTCCTTGCCCTTGGTGACGAGCGAAGCTGCTCGCCATGCTTCTTACTCGCAATTACTCGAAGCAAAGAGAAACGAACGGACGAACAGCACAGATACACAAATAATGCAGGCCTATCCATCAGACGGAGACGAAATTCGTCGATCATAAATGGACAGTGATTTATTTTCGATGATGATTATGAAAATGATCCCCCCGTTGATCGTTGACCGATCCTCCGAGCCGTGCACGATCGTTCGTGCGGAGAGCGGAAAGAGACGCAGGGGGCACGCGAAGGGTGTAACAATGGGGATGAAGCGGCGGTGAAGGAGATTTACTGCGATCGACGATTCGTCGCTGATGAGGGCTTGTTGGTGGCAAGGAGGAGAACGAAAAAAATCGGTCCAGCATAAGGCTACAGTGCAGTGCAAAAAGCGACTGCACTCAATGTTTTATTCACTGCAAATAAACCAAACGATATAGTTTTACGAAAAGGCAATTGTTTACAATAATTCTCACGAAGTTGGTAAAAACTTTTTAAGCCTGTTTTAATGCTAAGTGTCGTTTGGCTTAAAAAGGCTCAATTAGTTCATGCATAAACATCTTAAACTACTTTTGTAAGCTCTTTGACAGTGGAATACAGAATCACTCACCTCTTCTTCATTCTTTCAATAAAATAATTTTTAAGCCCAAGTAAACAATGTTAAGGTACTATTGAATATTGTTCAACTGTAAGTATATATTTGACATCCAACTGAAATACTTATGCCTATCTGAACTTTGTTTAATCGTAACTAAACAATTAAAATCCTGAAGTTGATCTGTTTGTTTCATGCAGAGCAGTCTTTTGTTTATGTCTTCACTTACAAAATCAATTAAAAATAAGTTTAACATAACTTAAATGCAACAAAATGAACCTCCAAGAATTGAACCCGGTTAATATAGACGTACGTTAATATTGGAGAAAGCAAATGTTTAGTTACGATTGAACAATGTTCAAATAGGCTTCAGTATTTTAGTCGCGGATTGGGTGCCTACTTGGATAGGAGGCTGCAGCCAGGGACCGAGCATCCTGGACAATAATTGTTGATCGGGCCATTTTACAACGACGTGCTCCATCGTAAGCAGACCAACAAGAGATTTCAGTTGGACGTTAAATGTTTACTTGCAGTTGAACAATTTTCAAATGAGCCCTAACTGTATACTTGACTATTTGTATACTTGAGCTCTAAAACGGTGTAAAATTAGTATCTTTACAGTCCATCATTAGTAATCTTGAATCTTCTTCTTCTTCTTCTTCTTTGGCACAACAACCGCTGTCGTTCAAGGCCTGCCAGTACCCACTAATGAAGAGAGCTTGGCTTTCAGTGACTTATTGTTACCATAGCAAGATAGTCAGTCCTACGTATGGGGGCACGGTCTATTCGGGACTTGAACCCATGACGGGCATGTTGTTACGTCGTACGAGTTGACGACTGTACCACCAGACCGGCCTTGAATCTTGAATCTTCTATCGAATTAAAATCCAAGCGCTTGATATAGGACCTCAGAACCTGTCTTAGGCTTTTTACGATCCTTACAGACTACATTTACATGAATAATCAAAACATATAACAAACCACTCTTTACTGACGAGTGCACAAAATCCGCCCCGCACTGTCGGTGGATGGGGGAAGGTGAAGATAATTGTCCCTCGCAATGCGTCCGATCGCGGAGCCGTGTTTTGTCTGTGTTGTGCGGGATTCCCAACGGGTGGGAATCGAAAGGAGTACGTACGTACCCTCCAAATTCGACAGCTCTTCTCGGACCGGTGGGTGTGGTGGGTTGGGTGTAGCGGTGAAATAAATTCAAATTTACAATGAGTTTCATCTTTTGAATAGAACATACATTTTACTGTATCTTTGCTGGGTTGGGTCCGCTTTTTTCGCTCTCTCCCTCTCTGTCTCTGTCTCTCTCTATCCCCGTCTTCTTCTTCTCTTCTGCGGTGCTCCAGCGGTTTTTGTGGTCGATTTGGATTCGGTTGGTTCGTTCCGGAATTCATCATCGATTTGTTTTCGTTTTTCCTCACCCCAAACCGCGTACCCTCGGGGCACCGACCGGCCGGACAAGGGCACCCATAAAACTATGTGCAACACACGGGGGTGTTATTGAACCGAGTTGCCAAGGTTTTTTTCGGGAGAGGTTTTAACTCGCCGTAGCCCGGCCGAGAGCGTCGGTATTTTTATTATTTACGAAGCAAAACCAAACCCTCCTGCTCCTCCTGTGCCGAGGGAGAGGACCCCGAACGGGAAAGAGGTCATCTGGTGTGCTTTTTCGTCTTCTCCGCTTCATCGCCAAGCAAGCGGAGCGGTCATCATGATGCATTATGCAACGACGCATCGCGAGTAATGACATTTCTGACGGGCTCCGGTGCGCGGAATTGGACAAACGACGGGTTCTATTCATGTGTCACGTTGATTTGTGTGAACACAGGGCACAGAAGGAGAATCTCTCGTCGGCTGGTTGGCCATTTATTTTGTGCTTTTTTTCTCTGTTCGGTTTGCTACTGGCCTTCATTGGTACCGTATATTTTTTTTAGTAGGACGCAATTATGCATGGTGATCACGAAACGAACCCACAATCAGTGGCCATACGAATGTAGTGGCATTGGGAATTTTCGACGCATCATCAGGTGACACTTATGATGCGAACGTTTGTCATATCTGAGAAGCTTCCGAGCGGAGGACGGTGTTCTGAGCGAGGGAGTGGAATTTTAATTGAAACCGTCGTGACGGCAATCTAGCTTCAAGGGTGCAATAAAACTGGGAGTGATATTAAGACATTTGCCAGCTTGCAATGTGCAATAAAAGCCCATGCCCGATGCGCCTTTCTCGGTTGATTTATCTGCATCTGCGATTGCACTGTCGCAGGCAATAAACACTTACAACCAAACACCCTTTTGGCCGTTAATTAACCGATTCGCTCAACATCTCAATTTGTGAGATGATACCGTACCAGACAAAGCGCACGCGCACCTTTTCCAGCATCAGCATCGCGTCCTGATTGTGCAGTGAATTAATGAGTGGCTCCCCCTCCGCTTCGAAACAAGGGGGAGTCGGTTTTAATTACTCGATGACTTCGATGCTCGCGCCAGCGACAAACCTTGATCGCTGGCTGCTTGACGTTTGGTGCTAATTAAATTAAGAAGCGTTCATACCACACACTCTCCACACCCCAGTGATGACAGTTGACACCAGAAGGCTACCGTGTTAATGCTCTGCTACTCCTCCTTCTTCTGCTGCTGAAACGCATCGTGGAAGGAAGGGAAGGTTATCTCGTTTAGCCCTTTTGTTGCGCTGTGTACTCCATGTGGGCCAGGATCTCCTTTGCCACGACCGCAAGACGTGTCTATAGATGTACGTTCGCGAACAGCGTAGTTGGGCCCTTATGGGCTGCGTTCTCCAACGACGACCCCAAAAACGGTCACTTTGAAGATACGCATCTTTCCGCCCGGTGCGACTGGAAACGACTCTGGATGCTCTGGACGTCCCCGAAGGATCGTTTGTACCTTCTGTGGCCCCGACGTGAAAGACGTGTGATATTTCTTCCCATCCCATTCATGGCACGTTCGTACCGGCAGCAAAAACACAACCACACACGGCCCAGCGATCAGGGAAGAAGGCGGTCACCGCGATCCTTCCTTCGGCGCAAGTGCGGATAGTTTGTGGGCCTTTTTTGCCTTCGTTGTTGCTGTGTTTACTTTACTTTCGATTCATCCCTTAACCGGCACCAATGTCCCAGCGTCGTTTCCGCGCGCGCGCGCGCCTGTGTGATGACTCCGTGCGCTGATCGTCGCGATAAGCCACAGAAAAACCATTCGGCGAAGGGCTGAAGGGGATGGCAAAGGCCGGGGAGGACAACCATTTTGTGGCCATTGTTGGAAATGGTAGTTTATTATTATTATTTTTTCCGATCTCCGCCCGCTCTCCGTTACCGCGGTTTGACCGCACCGGCAAGCAAAAGGGGAAGTCGATGGGACGTTTCTGCAACGATATGGCCGTACGGTTTGACTTCCTTAGAAGAAGGGATAGGCGGCAACAACAACTGCCACAACAACAAAAAACTACGCCAGCCGGAGAGCGTCAAAACGGGCAGCAGATGAGGCGCGTAAGGCGATCACGTTTGGCTGCGGATCGTTTGCTGGCTCTCGAGGACGAGACAAAACACGAGCCGCCATACGGATACGGGCAAGTCGCCGACACATCCCAGATCCCGGGAAAGGTGCAAAAGAAGCTTAGTGATCGGGGAGAGTAAGCATGGGAAGTGTCAATCCCTTGTGTGGTTGTGTTTCGGGCACGGGTGGAACATGTTGCGATGTAACTTTGTGTTTGTTTGCAACAGGTTTGAACTATGGAAAGAGGTTTGCTATCAAAGTATCTTACAAATATGTTTGGATGATACGATTTAGTCGATGTATGATTAAATTTATCATACCAGATGTGTCCTTAATGTTGTATTTGATATTGTTAAAATGATTCTTATTAATCCTATGCGATTTTCCATTAGAATCCATATTTCTTAAAGACAACTAGCAAGACATAATGCATTCCAGGATGAAATACATTTTATATTTTAGCTGCCAAACTGTCAACTATCAAACAACGATCCAAGAATCTAAGATCTTTTTCTTCTAATTGCTCAAATCATGTTGGAATTCTGTTTTTGGGAAGTCATGTGCCAACATTCGTCTCAACAGATAAGGTCGTCATTATGAAAAGATTTCAATATTGTTTAGTTTTGAACCCTTTCGACCTTTCGTACAGTAGTCCTAATACCAAAGCACGACACCATGGCATGAACTCAGAGACATAGAGTTATAAAACGATTTCAAACATAATCTATTTTCCTAATATCGTTATCTTTTACTTGTAAGTGCAATTAAATCAACATGATGTCTTCAAATTATCTATGATGGCAATAAGTTCTGTATTGATGATTCTGAGTTCTGTGTTCACAGTTCCTTTTTAAGACTTAATACCTCTTATAGGCAAATGCGATTTCTTACCTTGGGCATCACAGTTCCCTCCCAGCTTTTTCTAATGCAAAATGAAGTAGAAAACGAACTGACAAAAAAGGGAAGATTCTTTCCTCCTTAACGGCTATCCAATTTGTGTGTACGCATTTTTTTTTCTTTCCTTCCTGCTGGTAGCAGGATTCGGGTGGATAAAAATGAAAATAATAAGAAAAAACATACGCACACAAAGCTTGCCGAAAAAGCGAATCGTGCGCCAACGGTTTCGCGGTAAACGGCCTCCCGGCCTCCATACAAATTCCATCCCGGCTTTGCGTTTCTGCCCCAGAACAACCACACACCCCTAGAGTTTGATTCCGCAGCACAAAGGACGCGACGCAACCGTGCGCTCTTTGCCCTTTTTTCTTGCACCAACCTCTATACACCGAAGGGAACGAGAGGGCGTCCAGGGATTAAAACCTTAACCGTAAGAAAGTCCGCATGCCGCGAAGGATCTGGATATCAAAGCATAATAATGATGACCATGGCAGTGGACCGATGTGTCGAGGGTAAAAAACCGCGGTTGGAGGTGAACGGCAGGATTATGGGTTTTACGAAGAAGTCATCGTCGTTCTATTGTTGTTAGTTGCCGGTTGGGCCTGTGCCTTGTGGTGCGCAAGGATTCGTACGGTGAACCAACACGTTGGATACGACAACACGGGCTGGAACTGGACCCAGTGCAATGCAAAACCTTCCGCAAGGGAAGAACGTCCGGGGTTGCGGATTTAATTATAATCGAAGCAGAAAAAGGTTTCAAACTTACATTCTTTTCTATATCATTAAATCAATTTGAAGGCAATTTTGGGATCCAACCGGATCAGCTAATGCCTTGGCTTTGGTGGAGGGGCAGGGTCGGTCGAAGCAAGTTCCTTTGTGTCCCTTTTCTTGTGGTGGGGGAATGGGAAACAGAAATCCGTTGGCGCGTTGTTGCATTTTGGAGACGGGCGACGGGTTTTGCACCAGTTTTTATACACTTGCTCAACAAACTGCCCGAATCGGTTCATGATTGGACTCGCCCTTGGAACGCTTGTAGCAAGAAGGGTTACGCTGTGCGTGTGTGTGTGTGTGTATTTGTTCGATTAGCATTCCATACTCCAAAGGATTATTGGAGCGTTTTCGAACGCAAGGATTCAAGCTGAAGGTGTGGCAAGTGGTTCGCGGCCAGCGACGAAGGGATCAAACCGTGAACAAAGAAAATGGAAAACAGCGCAACAACGGAAGAACAACACACACACACATGCTGCAAACACTAAGCTATCACGATCGCCTTTAGGAAAGGGTTTCGGACGCGCGCGCGCCCTCGTCATGCCAGCAAAGCAGGGCCAGTGAAAAGTGAAGATAATCGCAGGTGTAATTACACTTCGCCGTCCCATGCCCCGGCCCGCAAAGGCTCTCACGATCATTTGATTGCTCGCGGAAGATTTGATTTTTGGGGCTCCACCACCACCAGCATGGGGAGAGTTGGTTCTCTTGGGCCGGTTTTCATTTACGTTTCACTCGCACACACGCATGTAGGGCTGGCTTTTATGATAGCGTGCTGTGACTGCTGTGCTGTCGGTCCAGGAACACACCGAGCCAGACTGCTGAAAGGGTGCTAGAACGTTTTTTAATGTGATTCCAGGGGCCCACGTGTGTGCTGTTACACGATAATTGTTGAGGAAATCATAATTGTTACGGAAAGTTTTAGTGTTGGCGCTCGCGTTAACTATCACGTGGAACTGGGGTTTTTTGGTGTGAGTTCTTTCCTGAAAGAGTGAAACTCGCTTGCTTGGGTCAATTAGTTGTGATTTGATTTTAATTGTAGCAATGTGCTTTGGATTTTTATTGTATAAAGGACCTATTATTTGTAAAGAGTTGTGCATCAAGGTTATTCAAACATCGATGCAATTTTGGTCAAAGTTGATTGCTGTCAGTCTTCTTTAGATTCTCATTCTTATCATTAGCTTTTTTTACCGTTATAAGTCAGTTGCTTGGTTTCAAATTTTGGACTTCAATTAACGTTGTAAATAATGGTCAAATTTCTGTTCAATTCGAATTCGATTGGGAGACTGTCATGGTGCGGACTCCCATGGACTATGCTAATCAACCTTAACTATGTTCTTATTTTAGCTTTTTTTTTACTTTTTTAAACGTAGAACTCAACTAATACCAGCTTTTGACATTGACAATAACAAGAAAATAATTGTTAATCATCCGTTATTGAAGAAATGAACATGTATGGCTTTTGTGGAAATTTGCTTCATTTGTAGTAAAAGGTGGTGGATTGTGCAGTTTTGCATTTAAAAATTGCAATTTGTTATACAATCCAGCAGTGAACAAACTATTACTTATGTAAAACGTTCTCATAACATGTCCCTTTATGACGATGCTGCTCATTATCGGAACTCATTACGCGTTGAACTCACATATCATCAGCACAGCCGTGTGTAGCAAAGCATCGTAAAAATAACCGATCAGCCATGACGATGGAAAACAAATTTGAGTTCAATCTTTCTCCCCTCGGCATAAAACGGCTCGCCACCACTACCCATCGCCATAAAAATGTTGGCTTATGTGTGTACGGCGAACGGTCGAAGAAAACCGCACCACCGCCAACAACAAACCACCTTTCGGTGTAAGGATTCTGTAACAAAAAAAAACGCAAAAACCCCTCAAACCACCGCGGTTGATGAGCCCTTGTCACAAGCTCGAGCTCGGTGCGCGCCAGCAAAAGCTAAGAAGATTCTTTCTTCCCATTGTGAAGGTTGATTTGGCCAAACGATTCCGGCAGGACCGGCGCGACCGGTACGCTGAAACGAACGCTGTGGAACGAAAAAGGTAGCCACGGGGCTCGCCCGCTCGCAACTCACCTCGGTGTCTCTCGGTGGCAGAATGCTACGTTTTTGCATAAATCATAAAACACCATTAAAAATATAGCGCGGCATTCTTTATGATGCATTTGCTCCGGCTCCGGTTTCGCGCGAACTAAGGAGAACGAACGAACGCGCGAAACACGGCGAGGCGAGGTTAAGCGCGTCACGTCCGTGGTGTGTTTTTTGGCTCCTTTCCTTTTCTCCCTATCCCAGGCTTGGAACTGGTCAGTTCCAAACGATCGTAAAATTAAGAGGCTCCACCGGTCGAACGCGAGAGTGCCCTCCCGTGCGCTCCAAGGCTTATTGTGATACGTTTTCGTTAGTTCGTTCTTTCTACGGGGGTTTGCGGTCAAAGAGGGAGGGAGAGCAGGGGGTAAGAAAACGTATCGAGACACAATCGACAGTCCCATCCAGTCCCATCTCCTTGCCCCGTACTGGAATTATTGTAATGCCTCTTTCGCTCGTCGTCTTGTTCTTTAATTCGACGAAAATCCCGCTTGCTGGTGCCATGACCGGGATACGGCATCAATTTCAGGCCAGCGATTGGCAGGACATTGAAGCTATAAGCTGGGGAGCGGTTTTTTGTTTGTGTCCATCTGCCTCAGCACATACACACAAACCGACTTTTCCTTTGTTTTGAATTCGCTTTTGCGCGGGATTTCATTCGAAAAAAAGCAGTTTGTATGCCGAACAATCGAACCATCGATCTGGATTGCTGAACCTGCAAGGCTGGCTATCCCTTTTTGTGAATCCTTCGCTGTAACGTGGAAAGCGGAAGTGATGAGTGCGGCAAAAACTGCCTCACCCATAATAAGTCCACATCACAACAAAGGGGGAGAAAAAAGGGAATCCTCATCTCCCACCTCAGGCTATCCATCACTGGGGGAGTTGTTGGGAAAAAGAAGGGAAAACGGAGAATATTAAAAAAAACGATAGAATAATTTATTTTAATTCGATATGCACCAAAAACATCCGCCTTCTGCGAGATTGTGCTTCCTTTCGCCGTGTGTTTTTATTATCCTTCACCGTTTTTTTTTTGCCTTTCTACACCTTGCCCGTCTTACGCGTTTGTGTGTCCCCTGCAAGAAAGCATTAATCGACCGGTCGGCATTAATACCGTCTGAAGGCAAGGTAGTCGTTACAATGATATCCCTTTTGGAAAGTGTGACCGTGACCGTGCTAAGGGAAGTGAGAAATCCATCCACACCCTCCAGACAGTCGAAAGTGTCGATTGCCGAGAGAGGTGAATAAGTGGAAGAACACATGAATCATGCAAAACAGATGGACATGGATGATGGGTTGAGCGTGCTTTTTTTCAGCTGTTGAAGGGAGTCCATAGTAATAAAACTTATCCGCATATACTCTGGCCAGCAGCCTCGCCCAGGTGCTGTCCGTAGGCGTACAACACTCGAACAAGGGAAGGATACTTTGCATAGAAGTGGTGACTCTTCTTGGGCGATGGTCAGCAACCGTTTTATGGCAGCGCTATTACAGCGTTGTCTTGCAAGCAAACACCTTTACAGCGCTGAAGGCGTGTGTATGAAGGACAGGGGAAGCTTTAAAATGAACCTTGAAAGGGGGCTCGAAACTAAAGCTACAATCAATAAGGTGAAGGAGAGCTTGATTTGCATTCGCCTTTATGCAACAAGAAAATTGCATCAGTAACTAAAAATAACATCCCCAAACCTTCCAAGAAGCTCCTTCCTGTTAGCTTCCTTTCTTTATGGCGTTTGCCTTTTGTGATCGTCTCCTTCTGATGAATGTCTTCGCTCTTCGCTTGATGAAGGCATCAATAATCCATCCTTGAAACGTTACGGAAACGTGTAAATTTGAAGTTCTCCCTGTTCACCTTCACACACACATACACCAAACGAATGAACGAACGAATCGCTTATCTGTTTGTCTTCTCCGTCTGACCAATCTCACGTGGGGCTCGGGCCACATAAAATCCGGCCTCAACTGCTCCGACTAATGAACGATCGTTTGCATCCGTTTGCCAGGCCGTTTCTTGTCTTGTCTGGTCTGCCTTGTTTTTTCAGGTGCTCTGTGCATCCCAATTCTGGTAGCATTTTCGAGGCGGGCAGGAAGTTTTGTTGCGTGTCATCATCGACACCACAATGTCTCCCTCTCGATGGGCAACGCATGTGCAACGCCCAGGGTAAGGGGGAATTCGTCTCGGCCACAGACAAAAGTTTGGCAAACGAATGATAATGACCATCACGGGTGGTTTCTTGCTTTTCGTGTGGAGTTTGTTACTTTTTTTGCAGCTCCCTGGAGCCTTCTGCTGGGAGAAGATGTTTTGGTGATTGCATCGACCACTTCGGTGGTGCGACATTGTTACAAAAAGTAACGCGAAACGATGAATAGTGATGATGCTGGAAGAATGCGAGATGAGTGGACGTGAGAGAAGAGCGGCGAGTGATTTAAATGATGTTCGATTGGAACGGACATTATTCATATTTTGAGTGTTTTTAATGGATTTTGAAGCGGCGATTTCTTCATGGAAATAAAAGGGGGGATATTTCTTTAGCATTTTGAATGGAGTTAGCAACACAACAAAGCCAGCCACACAAAGTTGTTCTCTCTAATTGATTTACTAGTGAACGGTTGAACAGCATTTAGCATCAATTTAAAGTCAACAATCGCCCATTCAATGTTGAACCACTTCCTTCCACAGACACACAGACCCAGCGCACAATTTTGTGAACAATGGAATGCAACAAAGTTTCACCGGCCAATGCTGCAAAATAATGATCACGTTACGGTTTATGCAATCACAATCACTAACAAAACTACTTCCAACCCTTTTTATTGGGTGGACGGGAACTGCACTTTGGATTAAATTTTGCGTGAAGCTCCTCCCAGTTCCCGAAAGAGGGGGTCTGAACTGCAATTGCAGCCAGCAAATCTGGAGCAAACTTTTGCTCTTGCTCACTCACTCTCCCGCAGTGTGGGATACAATCGAACTGGATTTGTGCGTTTGTGTGCGTATCTTGTGCATCTTCTCTCCGCTTATCGTTCGAGCGTTGGAGACACGAAACAGGCAATGCTCTCTTTCAAATCACTGCCATCACTTTGGAGCGCTCTTTTATTCTCTCTTCTCTGTGACATTCGCTAGAAGAGGTGTAGAAAGTCCGAGTTTGAGCGACATTAAACCTTTTAAAGCTTTCCTTTTTCTCCATTATGCTTAGAAATGCTCTTCCGGACATCATCCATCCATCAATGTCAATGTCCGGAAGCTAGCAAAAGGTACAATTAACGCTTAGAACTGAAATCAAAACTTTACTTCACTGCAGACATTAGGCTAGCCGCCCGGAAACCGCACACCACGCTTATTTCACCTGAGTCACGCTCGATCAATTGTCACGGTGGCACAGCAGGGCGAGGGTTCTCAGGTTCACTCTAATTCCACAGCTCCTACCCACAGTTCAGGTCACTTGAATGCTCCAACCGGAGTTGCACGTTGGAAACCCAAGAAGCTACAAAGCCGACACTAATTCACCATTAATTATGCTTCACGCGCTACCCGCGTAGTCCAATAGCTCACCACTCACGTTTGTAATGTCACAGGGCAATGGCTCTACTACCACCACTTCCACCACAAATCTGTTGAAGAAACGGCACCGCAGGGTTCTCTTGGAATTCACTTTGGCCACACTCTTCTGCCTGTGCGGGAGATGACGGGAGTGTGAGTCAAGCGCGATGCTTGATTGATGAAAGGCGGACGTTGTTGATTTGTTGTCCGCACATTCCGTAGCCTTCCAGTCCCGGTGGCCGTCCGCTTCCGCGCCACGCGTTTTATTCGTCCTCCAATCTGCCCAGCTCCAGACCAGTTGGTAGGCCACTTATCGGGGATGATTTTTTTTTTTTTTTTCAATGTTTCGGGGCAACTCTCGTAGACGGGACGCGCATCCGTTCGTCTGCTTTTGGAAGGTAAATTCGTCGAACAATAGCTTAATTATAGTAATTTATAATAATTTTTCCTCCTCGCATCATACCACTGCGCAGTCGAAATACACCAATGCAGAGAGAGAGTGAGCAAGAGAGTGCGAGAGCACACTGTGGCGTAGAATTCTACGCCTTGCGGGCATCAAACCTCATCTTCTCTTCACCACAAAACATCGGCGTAATCGGACGCGAAGCAGCGGAGATGCGCGATGGGCCGGCTCCACACCCTGCGGAGACCCGACGATGTAGCAAACCCCCCCCCCTCCCCTTTTGTTCCCAATTTTTGTTTGGTATGATAATAACCCCTCACGAGGAAATCAAATTCTCTTCTGTGACTTGAGGGTATTCAAAAACTGTGTTATTTTTTTTGTATTCTACGTTGGATTTCATCTTGCGTTGGATTCTCTTGAACAAGCGTTGTTTGTCTGTGTTTCTGCGCCGTTAGACACGCAAAACGCCGATGCGTACGACAAGCCAGCGGGCCGTGCCGCACCCCGTATGCCGCAGCCCCCCCGACCGGATGAATCTGTGCGGGGCGGGAGGAGAGGAGCTGACCTGGGGGGGAAGTTGGGCCGGCTCTAGAGAGTAGATGGAAAGGGGCGGCAGGGGTGTGGGGATTGGATCGCGAGAAACAACGGGTGGCGCGATCTTGACGGGGAGGAGCGTGCGTGAGCAGTGAGATGAGCACGTGAGGATGTGACCGAAGAAGACCGATGGGGGAGGACTTTGCCCCGCGAAGTGGGAGGCTTTGGGAGGACTTAGCGAAACAGGAGACGATATGCGCCTGCGGTGCAGGAGAGGGAGAGAGAAGGATCGAACCTGGACGGCAACAACCGGGCAGGGATGGTGGACGTAGGGGAAAGCGGAAGCTGAGGAGTGAGTTGTCACCAACGTGATCCTGCGATAATGGTACACACGAGAGCCTGAGGATCTGGAGCACCAAAGCCACTGGATGCGAATGTTCCCACAGGAAATGCACGCTGGCGGAACTGCACTCCCCACTTCCGGAGTCCTTTCTGTCCGACACTCTACCCAAGTAGTCTTCATCCCTGGTTGTCCTTCAAACCCCACCCGCACATACACTCACACGCGCATAAAGTCCTCTGAACGGTAGTCATCCTTCGACCAAACCATCTCTTGGGACAAGTCTCCCCTCCCGATCTCCTTCTAATGCACTATCCACACGCTGATGCTCACACACACACTCACGGCAAACTCGCACACACCGTCAAGGGACACGCCGCATCGTTGCACCCCGGGTCACCGCACCGTCACTACAACCACCATCACCACCTAACGCACCGTCCCAAGAAACCGAACACCAGCCCCCAAGCCATGGACGCTCCCCATGGTCCCACCACCACGGCGACCACCGGCAAAGGAACGCGACGGGACGGACCTCCGACCACACCGAAATGCGTACGAACGAAAGCTTTGGGCTGAATGGCGGTAACGCTAGTAAACAGCGCGACATGCTACGCTAGCGATTGCTAAGCGCGGGTACGCAAAGGGAAAGCTTCCAGCTATGCACGCTGTGTACGGAAGCGAGATGAGAATGGCTTCCATGGCTTGCTGCTGTCTTGTTCGTGCGCTGCTACAATCGAGGAGGGTTGCGTAGTGCTCGCTCTCGCACCCGGAGGGTAAGGGTGAAATTGGACGCTTGTCTTCTCGTTTGCTCAACAAACACGCGCAAGCGGTGAGATGGAATAAAATTCGCGATTAATGCACCGTTTTGGGAGCTTCGCGGGAGGGGGAGTTCGCAACTTAGGACCCATCTTTTTCAAGGTGGGGGATTTTATTCGAAGTATTTGTCGGTGCGTAAGAGACATTCAATTTCAAAGAAACATTCCAATAAGTTGTTCAAAGTAATAAATAGTTTCGAAATAAGCTATTCCAGTGAAGCGTTTCAAGTACTCTTCAGATATCCCATAGCCCATCTTCAAGAAACTACTCGTCCTCGAGGTCCCTACAAAAGCCCCTGTAAATTTGAGTAATTATAACATCAGGGCTTACCGAGGCCCTCCAATCCCTTTGCGGGCGGAAACCAACCAACATCCCGAATAAACGGGGCATTAGGTTTACGTTCAGGGCGCGCGAAACACTTGATCGGCGGACTCGTTAAACACAATGACGGAGCAAGTACCCACGGACCACCAGTCCGTACCGACCAGCGCTATTCAGCATTTAGAGAGAACCAGCATGAAATTCAAAACCCAAACGAAATGATTTGATGAAGCGGTGCACACAGCAGTAAACTCCCTCCGAACAATGTACGACCACGAAAAAGGGTCATTACGTTGTTGCCTTTTCGTGGTTCGAGGTTTTTGGGTGATTTCTATCTCGTGTTTTTTTTTTTTTTTTTTTTGGCTCTGGTACTTGGGAGTCGGTAATTTCGGTAATGCGTGTGGAGCAATTGAACTGAACCGAAGGAATTAGAGTGACTCGCGTTCGCAACATGTGTCACTTTTAATGAGCTTGTGGGTAGGGAGGCTCCAAGCTGTGATAAATTACCTCCCGTAACTCGGTTTTGAAACACACAAAAAAGCAATTTCGGTGTTTTTGTCTATGAAAACTAAGGTAAAGAGCTTGAAGATTCATATTTAATGAGTTATTGGCACAGTTATTCATTTCAGGGTTTCAGTTTTTGGTGTTGTTTGGAGATCCTATTTTGTCCAAATTGTTGGTTGTATTATTGAGCATTTCAAGGCGTTAGAGCTAACTTTAAGTTTCATTCATTTAACTTTCAAAAACATTCCAACAATTGAAGGCTAATTCATTCATACAAAAAAATGAAATATTCTCATTAAAACTCTCTTTCCTTTAAGCCCAATATGCATATACTTTGCCGTAAAATCACCAAAGAAAGATTTTTTATTTTGAATTCAATCCCGAAGGCACTCACAGAGCCCAAAACTCAACAATACCTCACATCCCATGGTACACAGAATTGCGTCATCGGGGAGTGAAAAACGAACCGAATTACCGCTTTGAATTTTGCTGCAGCACAAACAAATAAATCGCGCCCTCTCTCTTCCCTCTCCACGCTACCTATCGTACCTTAGGATAATCAATCAAAATTCACCACCACCGACCGTCACCGACCATGCTGCTGGTGCGCATCCTTCGCAGGAGGGATATTTCACGCAAATGCGTGTTGTTTTTGATGAATCGATTTCGGGTTCGATTTATCGATACCACCATACTACACACATACATTGTCTCTCGGGGCACGATCACGAACTCGGTCCACAATTATTAACGTCCACAAACCGGTCGTCATGAATATTTACTGACTGGTGCGGTATCCATTATTCCGGGACCATATTCAGGCTGGGTTGGCCTTGGAAACTGTTTTCGAGCTCGAGCTGTTGTGCCTTGGTACCGTGGCTCAACAAAATCAATATTCGCAGTGAATATGTGGAAGGATTTTTACTCCCGCGTTGAGAGAACAAGGCGCCGCCTGGCAGAGTGCACACTCAGTCCTTGGGTTGAACGTCTCGAGAGCATGTGTCAAGGATAGCGACAGTAACAGTAAGAAAAAAGGTTTCAAATCTTCTCAAGCGAGAGAAACGGGTCTTAAGATGGTAAACGCTGAGCTTTTCGTTTTCGAGCTCAGCTGAAATTCTCTTCTACACACTGCTCCACTGTTCCGCCATGATAAGATACACAACAAGGCGCTGGGTTTTGCCTGCCATCATCGTACCGAGAGAAGAGCGTAGGAATGAATATAATGTATTATTTAAATTCTGACGATTGTTCGAGACCACGATGGAAAGAAAAATCGATATCTTGCTTCAACGCAACGCGCACAAAGAGACGCTTTGTTTGCCGTGTTTCGAAAATGTTGCATGAGCCAATCTGGTTATTTTTACGGCTCAGTTTCATAATACGTTCACAGAAACTACTCTGAATACAGTCCTTACGTGTCCTTCAACTCCCAAGAACCAACATGGCGTCCATCAATATGGAAGAAGTGGCCTCCCTTGGCATCTTGATAATTAACTCCGGTCCGGTTGTTGCACCCCGTTGACCTCCACACAGAACAAAACCACTGTCCCCACCAGTAAGGTGATGGTTACGCCCTCTTTTTACAACCCCTTTGTGCTGCAAATGTGTCTTATCATAGTCTGAAATCGAGCTTTTTGCAATAAATTCCCTTAAAAAGGAAAAATCAAGAAAACCCCACCAGGAGTGAAGATCTACTGTGAGGCGAAGCATGCCAGCTTCAGGTTCGTGACTCAATCAACTCAACTCTCTCCTAGCATGTTCGCTGATTTGCTGCAAGCAAAACAAACACATACACACACACACACCCGGAGCAGAAAAAAAAGTCCAAAACAAAACGGCGCAAATTGTGTCTTAATTAAAACAAAGACGGCTGCTGTAGGAAAAAATAAAACCTGCGCCGCCACACGCTGAAGCAAATCAACGAATGAGAAGACAAAGTTCGACCGGCGTGCACGAGCAAGCGGGAAAGCGAAGCAAACCGACGCAACCGGTCGTCCCGCTCGCGCTAATGAGTGAACGAGTTAATTAATTAAGCTTTCCGGTGGGGGGGCCTAGCAGAGCGAAAAGCTCCACCGTGGAGCAAGAGCCCCGTGAAGAAGAAAAAGAAGGCAGAACTTACAACAGCAAAACTGTTATACGAAGTAAAAACGACCCCAAACGAAGCGAACAAAACAAGCAGACAGGCGCATCGGAACGGCTGCTCAGGACCCAACTTTTTCTCTTTTAATTAACATCCTTCCCGATGCTCGTTTGTTTTACTCGCACATTTTGCTCTCAGGGCATTCTGCACAAGCGTCCCCCCAAAGAGCCTCTGTATTGACATCTAAAAACCCTCAAGAGACGCCTCTTTTAGCCAGAGTGTTTCTCTTTTCGTTGGGGAGATTTCATTTACTTTGCTCTCCACTCACTCGTCCTGCAGCGCATTTTCCCCGTACAGCAGCATCGTCCCCATGGTGTGAGTAATTAAGCAAACCAACCAATCACAGCGCAACGGGAGGATGGGAAAAACCAGCGTGGGGAGCACACAGAATCCTTATCAGGGGGGGATCCTGCGTCCTAAGGTTTGTTTGTGTGCGTCCGACGGGTTGGGAATTTATCCCTTTCGGACGAACACTCGCTCGATCGCTCAACGTGGGAAGGATAATTACTCTACCATGAGCGGGGAAAACCTCCCACCATCTCGCTCGCTCATAGTCGTCTTCTCTCTCGCTCTTACACTCATCAGCGCCAGGATGTTCCCTCAGCACCGAGTTGGGCAATTAAAACAAACACACAGCGCAGGAAGCTGTGCTTCGATGGTTTGCTCTTTCTGTCCTTGTTCGTTCGCAGGGGGGATGAGTTTTTCCGAACCGTTTTTTCCACCGCTTCCCTCGGCTCGGAGAAAAAGTCCAACAACAGCGAAATTACTCGTATTTTCGTTTCGTTTTATCCTGCTGCTTCCACTGAAGACTAGCAAGACCCGAAAGCGCGTCCTTGTTGGGTGATGCGCGTCTTTCTCTCGCTCTTTTCTCGGCTGTCTTGCGGATTGCCAACTCTTTCGCGGTCTCACTCATTAACTAAAACACACCCTTTGGTGGTTAGTTTTGCAGCCGGGACCTACGACAACGTCTAGCCAGTTGGCCTCCGAACGAGGTTTGTTTGGTTGTTTGTTCTATCGTACGATGCTTTCGCTTGGTAGCAACACATACACACAAACAGTTCATTCATTAACGCTCGGGGTTGAGATTTAATGAATGAAAAAAAGGGGTGGCTAGACTATCGGTGAGGGCGCCTTCTTTTATTGCGCTTGTAGTGTGTGCTAGTGGTTTTAGTGGCTGCACCTAGCGCCTGTTGCAAAGACATTTTAACGATGCCGGGTGTTGAGCACGAGAATGACTTAATTGGTGGTGCTGTGTGTGGTTAGAGTTTTTTTTTACCATGGCATCAATTTTTTTATCGTTTCTATGCTTGTAGCGGGAAACTTTGATGAATAAATTATGCTTTTTATCCGTTCTGGCTAGGGGAAGTTTGAGAAGGTACAAAAAAGGATTTTTTTATTGTTGGTTTGGTTCTCGTTTTTTTGTTAATTTATTGTACCTTGTTGTTTTCCACAATCAGTTTTGATTTTAAATAGTTTCATTACTGTGTTTATACTTCACAAACATTAATTTGTTTTCTTGGTTATTTAGCTACAGTGACGCTATTTTAAGCTTTTAGTTGCTTGACTATTTTTGAAAGATGTTCAATTTTATACATATTTTAACATGCAAATGACTTATGGTATATTAAACATATTAAACATATTAAAATCATATTTATAAGCGTCGATTGTATATTTCTGTTATCTGTTTCTGTCATTGACTCTAAAAAACATCTTTTCCACTTGGATTTATTCCAGCAAATATTAAAAATGCCGGTCTCGCAGTACAGTCGTCAACTCGTACGACTTAACAACATGCCCGTCATGGGTTCGATCCCCAAATAGACCGTGCCGCCATACGTAGGATTGACTATCCTGCTATGGGGGGAAATCAATTAGTCACTGAAAGCCAAAGCCCACAAGTGGCACAGGCAGGCCTTGACCGTCAACGGTTGTTGAGCCAAAGAAGAAGAAGAAGATAAAAAAGAAATGCATATTTATTATCAAAAAAGCTTTAATTTTTTTCTACACATAAATCAATGTTCATTTCCTAATTTTTCAACCGCGGCTTGGCTTGGGAAAAAAACCACTCACGCCGGCATGAAAATACAGAAAACGAAGTACAAAAAAATAAAACATTCAAAAACACACACACACCCTTCCATCATCTCACCAACTTCTCGCACAAGAAGGCGTGATTCGCCGTCGAAATTCCTGTAAACATTAGCGCTTAATTAATTATGTTGTCGGGTGTGTGACGTTGGGCAGGTCCCGGGCGACCTGCTCAATCGCTACCCGTTCGCTTTCTTTTCGCTGCTGCTGTAGCTGCTCCTTTATGTGTTTTGGTGCGGGTATTCTTAATTTGTTCTTTCCATTCCGCTGCCCTTGTTGTGTGTATGTTTTTCATGTCGGGGCTTTTTTTTTTGGGTAACGGCCACCAAACCCGCCCTGGACCGCCCCTGGGGTCAGTGCGGAGGTTGAATGGTTTATTTGCGCTTGTCTTGACTTAATGCACTCAAGCGTCCGGGTTGAGCGGCTGCTCTCGTGTCTCGCGTCCGTCTTATCGGACTACATCGGTTCCTCCTGTTGGTTTCTGACTTCATTAGCACCTCGTTGACTTTCTCGATGAATGTTTTAGCGGTGTGTTTTTCTTTCTTTCCGTGAGGTTTGCCCTTTTTTCCTTTGGACATGGTAGCAAATAATATTAGGCCGAGCTTCTTCTCGAGACACTTATAAGAGAAAAATATGATTTTTAATCAATCATTTACCCATAATCTACCTGTATATCAAAAATCTTGCTATGTTTCATTTTACCACACAAAAACAAAAGCCCAAACAACGCAAAACAGAAACCCCGACGGAACTTGGTCATTACAGTCGAATGAATTTTTATTAGGGCTCGACGGCGGCAGTTGCTCGCTCTGTTCTGTTTCTCTTCCCTTCCAGCACAGCTGTGTAATGCTGTTTTTATGGGTCATGATGGCGACAATTTCGTCACGCTCGAGCATGCAACAAATTAAGTGCGAGCTTTCTTCCTTGCCGCCCCCCGTGTGCGGGCCCCGAGGTTTTGGGCTACCGACGTCACGACTGTGTAAATCAGTGAGGGCGACCAGATTTCGACCGTTCGGTTCGTGAATTGGTTCAATGAATTTTAATTGATACTGATTGGATCAACGCTAATGGTGGGGCGTGTTGGGGAGGGAGGGTGAGCGTCGCGGACGTTATCTGATTTGTTGGAACGTGGAAAACGTGGACACCGGCGAGCAGCTGGCTTAGGTTCGTGAGAATATGCAAAGAACGTGTCACCATTATGCGGGTCGTTTTGGGAACAAAATATCAAATAAAAGGGGAAAAGTTCAAATATTACAAGAGAAATGGACGAAAAACAAACATTTTTTGTAAAGAATGTAAGCCGCTTTACGTCATTCGCCTCGAGTAACAAACTCTTTAAATTGTGTTCTAAAAAATCAAACTGCAAATTCATACTGTAGTTCTCACACTCTTATAGGGATTTAATATCCTGAAATCTGAGGCTCAGTAATTGTTAGAGCGTCAATTTATGTTCAAATTACCATTAGTCACGCTAATTTTGATTTCTTCGCTTCCCTTTACAAAAAAAAACGAAGCAGAATCCAAAATCCATTCACCAAACCCTACCAAAAGAACAGACACAACAGAGTGAAGCTTTCTTGGTCGGTATCGATTTTTCACTACCGACGTACTGTTGTTGTTGGTCGTCATAACAGTCATAGCGGCTTGCGTTTTCAGCCAATCTCGAAGTGGAAAATCGTGACGCATTATGTGTGCGTTTTTGAACAAAGTATGGGAAGCAGAAAAGGTTGCGAATGCGTTCAATGTAGAGTTGTGTGTGCAAAATCCGAAAGAGAGTTTTTGAAAAAAAAGTTGTACATATGTTTGCTACACTTGATTCTATTTTTTAACTGCGATGTTCAACAAACTTTACAAGATATAGTCTATGCCAAAAGCAGAATAAAATTGTGCCGTTGCTAGCGTAATTCTGTTACCAACGTGCTTCTTTCCTTATTCTCAGCCGCTTTTTCCCTGTCGGGCGCACGCCGGCGCAATACAAACAACCCACAAAGTCGTACACATACACACATACATAAACACTCTGAGAGATGGTACGCTTGTGCCCACCTGTGTGTGAGTGCATCACTTTACCACATCCTTCACCCCGGCGACCGAACAAAGCGTACGGTGCGGTGGAAGTACACCAAAAGAAAGAAAGCACGACGATGCATTTACAAACGAACGAAGCAACTGCTACAGTCATGAAACAACGCCAAAGCTGCGAGCTGTGAGGGGAATTGAATTGAAGAAGAATTGGAGAGTGTATTTGATGATTATGTTTGATTTGATTAACTAGAGCGATGGCCGAACGAATAGGGTTTGGTTGGAGAAACTCAATGCGGGAATGAGGGTAGGTTTTGAAAACAGTTGGTTATGCTGTGCTAGCGATGCATAAACTTTCCGGGATCAAAAGTTTTACAAAAAATACAATTATCTTTTATTGTAATTCACACTTTTGTTATGCTTCTTGCCGTTTAAGACATGAAACAGAAAGTTGTTAAGCTTCATATAAAACTGTAATCTTTAGTGTAATAATTTTTATCTGAAACACACCTGAAAATAGAAAACCATGAATCCCATCATTCCGCCAATGTATCATTTGTAGTGTTTCGAAAACTTGTAAAGCATCCGCTTATTGACATTGCATGCAAGTTATCAGAAGAAAAGCTCTTTTCTAGCTGTATAAAAGCAAAGTTCCATTGCCTCAGCTGTGGTATATGTACTGTGGTAATGATTGCTTCTCACAGCAGAACAAATTCATCTCTCAAAGGGCTAAATTATATTTATTCAAAATAATGTTCAAATTTTGAAACTAAAACAATTCCAGATTCAGCTGCACTTTTAAATAATTTTACCCCTATAATTATGATGAAGTTAAAACCATGCTTTGGATACAATATTTGAAAGCAGTTACTATGAACCTCTAGATTAAATTAACTAGGAATTGTACATAATATTCATGATTTAAAAACCGCACAAAACAACCGTGCACTATTCTTTCCAATCCACCAATCAGTTGCTTTCCCGTAGAAGGAATTCCTGTACATGCGCAATATTCTACCTATGCACTTCTTCCAAGAATTCATTCCATGTTTCCCTTTCATCGGACGCTCCAATAATGCTTATATCGACACGAGACATCAACCACGAATTCATTCGGCATTCATTTTCCCAGCTGATTCGTTCCCCTCCACCGGCTAAACGATACTGATTGTTATTGCCCGCAGGAAGCCCAAAAGGATACACACCGTTGACTGGAAGTAGTGGAAGTCGACTGCATGTTGATTCCATCAAAAACCTTCCCATCTTGTTTGTTTGTATTTAGCACCGTTTGGGGTTGAAATGAACACTCAATCACAGTTCACTTTCCCGGGTTTGGCGGGACAAATCATGACCATGAAAGGCGGTACACGCGCCAACTGCGGTTCGAAATCCAAATGAAATGCCACAGGATGCGAAGAAAACACACAGACACACGCACACACAGACAGATCCACAAATCGTTTTGATTTTTATCAACTCCTAGCCAACAAACAAACGTTACAATTCGCTAGTGCAGCACGGAGCTCGTTCGATGAAGGTCGGCACGATCGCTCCCGGCGGGCTCGCAGTCATTGTTCTACTCGTTCTAGCAAACAAAAATATTTTTTGAAAGGAAAAGCACACATCCTCACCGGGCATTTCTTATGTTTGTTTCCTGTTCCTTACCGTCACCCTTCAATGGGTGACTGGCTTTACCCCCTTTATTTCCCACTACTTTTCCTCAGCTATTTTATTTAAGCCTTTTTTCCCTCCCAATTTCCAATGCGGTGGCGTTGGCAATGAGCGTTTCTTCGGCGTTTTTTTTCTATCGAACCCATTTTCCTGCGTTTTCTTTCGATCCTGTTGCTATTTGTGCTGCTGCTGGTGTTGAAGGCATGCGTTGCATTCAGCGACATTTTCCGGACAGAAATATTTTTGCAAGCAGCGACTATGCTCCCGCAGCATAGTCGAGAAGGGTATCATTAAAATATAAAACCAGTTTTTTGGAAAGTCCCAGTGGCAGAAGTGAATTAAATTTCCTCGCACTGGGTGTTAAGAACATAAATAAAAAATAAGTGTTATTCTTAAGAAGATTAAAGAGCAGTGCACAATTTTAACAAAGTGATCGTTTAGCAAAGCTTAACAAGTGATACAATGTGGCAGACATGATAATGATCATACAATTTAATTCCAAGTCATACAAACTAGCTCAATTATTGCCTAAAAGACTCACTTACTGTTAATTGTTATGATGTCAGCCGAAATAAACGTGCCCACGGTGTCCTTTGCACGTGAAAATGGCTTGCTCGGTACGTGGCTCGCCCTGAAAATAGCACCCGCCACTTCTAATTGTCCTCAATTGAGCGTTGCCGCCGAGTGACTGTGTGCCGACGCTCCGTAATTGTTGCGTACTAATGATAATATTCACGCACAAATCGCTGTCACGGATTAACAAACGACACGGCTCGTGTCGCGTACGGTGAATTAATTTTATGTGCTAACGCCAACGCGAAAAACAAACTCATGCGTGTGTGTGTGCTCTATGTCTGTGACAATGTAGCTCACTGTAACGGAAACTAAACAAATGTTTTCTTCTTTTCCGAGACCAAAAACCAGTGTCTTAAAACAAAGTCGCCCGGTTTGCTCGTCAACCTGCGGGTCAATAATTCCTTGCCACGATGCTACGCCTTTGTAGCTGCTTCGAGCAAAATTTATTACGAAAATAATTTACCCCGCCCTGTGTCGGCCGTTTCCGTTTCCTAGTCACAGGCCCAACTCGACTCAAAAAATGAATCGTTCGCTTAACAAACCGCGACTAACATGGGGCATGAAATCAAACAGATGCAAGGCGAGTAACGACGCGGAAATTCCAAAACCTCGGACCGGAGCGGAGGGTGAAAAAATTTGAATAATCGTCCTCTACGACCACATTACTTTTGTTTTATACGTACGCGCACCATCGCGAACAAAACGATCCTCCTTCCCCTACACTCGGTCAGCTCTGCTACCCAATGCTCGCGCAAATTAAAATGCAGTGAAATCGAGCGGAACTTAATATCTTCGCCAAAGTCGCGAAGTGGCCGTCGGTGATTTTCTTTCGCTTTTGTTTTCCTTTATCATTAGACAGACAGAGGGAAGATCTTTTCTTTTCTTTTAGCTCTCCACCACTCATCTTTCTGTATTCCAAAAAAGCGAAAAAACGTTTTTCCAATTATCTTGACTCGGCATCTTGGCAGACGCTGCTTAACGTGGGGGAAGCAGCAGCAGTGACCGTTGCTTTGCCGTCGAACAGTATTTGCCACTTATCGAGTGCTATTCGGAGACGTTGAGATAAAATAAATGAGATGCTATATATTTCCTAAAATTGTGCAGGATGGTCTGTCTTGGAAATAGGACACAAGGGCAAAGAACAAAAGTGCTAAGCGATAGTGATTGATGAATATTGAACGCTTGGTGGAGATCAGCGAATGAAAAGAAATGTTTAAAAATAAATATTTTATCCCAAATTCTTCATAAAGGTATTCTCATTTTTATTAGTTGCTTCATACTTCCAACCTTTCCATAACACATAAAAATGTCTGAACCCTAATCAACAAAAGGTTTACTTCCGAAACAACCCAGCATTTTGCAAACAGTTTCCTATTGATTTTCCTTTATGTGAATCAGCTCCTCCATCGGAGACGAAATCAATGAAAAAAGGGCGAATAGATTTCACCACACACACACAAACACACCTTCTAAACGACCTTACCTCAACCTTTTTACCCCAAAATGCAAGAAGTGCTGAAAGAAGCTTTTGCCATTTGATTGCTTCCGTTAGGCCCCCCGGAAAAAGGACACAATGTGTTGCCCCCTGTTTCTATGATTTGTGTGGCGCAAGCAATGCAAAAAGAGGGTTTCGATGCCAATCGTACTAGTTTGCTCGAAAGGTCCCAAATCTAAAGGGAAATGTGGAGGGAAAGGCGGCTAGAAAGGGAACACGTTTTACATTCCAAATACATCACTGTCACATTCGACACATTCAACGGTGTTGCCTAGGGGTTTTGGGATGCTTTTTCCCGCTCCATTTTCAAGTAGCATGATGATCGTTGGTCATGTCTGTTCCGTCTGAATGGTTCCATTCGGATTGGATTTTTGACTCAAGAGAAAATCAATAATTTTCCAACTCGACGTATAATGGAATCGTACGTATGCAATGCTACTCGAATCAATCAAATAAAGCACTTAAAATCGCTTTTCAAATCTAGGAATAAATCCCTCCTCGGGGTCAAGAGTCAATCTTTTGCAGAATCGTTCTTTCAATTCAATCAGCTCAGAAAGAGCAAACCAGACACCGCTCGAGACGATCAAGAGGTGGCGTGTGTTTTATGCCACAACAAAATCAATGCTTTATACCGCTTCGGACAGATATGTAAAAAAAAAAACTTGAATAGGAAAAACAAGGCCTGTAAACGTGCTGTTCGCAAAGAAGATACACATCGGACGCCGCCGAAGAAAAATAAACCTTCGTTGTGTGGATTTTGCTTTACTCTTTTTTTTTTTATTTCATTTTTCCTCAACACACACGCGGGAAAACAGATCCATCAACACTGCACGTTTGCAGGCAGATGGGAAAGGTGGAAATGTGCTTGCTTGTTTGACGAGTTTTTGGTCCCAGGGTATCGATATGAGCAGGCCTATTAAATGACGCTTTCGACCGTTGACGCCATCGTCTGTCAGCACTAGCACGTTCGTGCATTCAATGGCACGTTCCGGAAGGAATATGGATGAAGACGCGTATGGGAAGAAGTGCTTAAAACCGTGCTCAGTGACGTACATGAGGACGTTGTACGTCATTGTGAATAGTAAACAATATATTGTATGGTGCAAGCTGTGTTGAAATTGTTTCTAATTTATATTTTGTTCAAGCTAGATAGGCCTAATCTCTTATGAAATTGACCCTTTTCTTAGTAGAACTATGGGCTCATTGCTCATATAATCAACAGCTGCCGGTATACTATGCTATACTGCCTGTATACCATTCGCATTTTAAAATGATTTTTTTAAACCACCAAAAATCAGGTTAGTGTTCTCGAACGCATCCCTATTTTTAAACAATTTTTACTCCATCAAATTTGCACCAAAACCCCTTAACCTCTAGCCAAATCGCTAACCATAAATAATATCCCCCTTTTTATCCACAAACTCACACACACACTCAACCCATTCATTTGGCAAACATTTCCCCCGAGTTTTTTTTTCGTCTGCGAAAAGAGAAATGCCATCAACTCGTCAACAAACACCCACTCGCACGGTCGCCAAACCGTGTGGCGAGGTCCAAAATTTTGTAGGTCAATGTCAGGTGCAGTGTGGCGAGGTTTTTGACCAGCCTACTGCTGCTTTTGCTTCCTCGATTTTTTTAATAACTGACACCGGAAAGACAGTAAACACCTTCACCATTTCACCATTAGGCATGCCAGTAGATGCTTGTTCAACCCATCTTGCCCATCCAGATGTATTATGAGTAGAGCTCTAGAAGAACACACCATTCATTCACTTTTCCTTTGCCGTTAGAGGAAATCGGAACGATCTTTTAACTTTTTTTCGAACTTGTTAGTACAAAACAGAAGTCCTCGTTGAACATTTGGCTAACAACTTTCCAAGGCATAAAGCAATTAAAACCAAATCCACTGAAAAAAAGAGCTACTACTACACGACACCGCACACTGCCTGCAACGCTTCCTGCTTGGTGAATGATTTATTTCTGGAGCATTACAAAATCGGGATGTCAATGGCGGAAATGTTGTCGCCCGCGGCCGTGCGCGACTTGTTCTCTCACCGCCCCTACCGCGCTGCCGGGCTGGCAAAGAATGGCAGAGGCGATCGTAAATTTTCTCCGCCCATTCCACATGTCCCTACTACGACGAGGGGTGGGAAAAGCGGCAAGTATCTGTCGCTCCGCGTTCGAGTACACACTGCACGATCATCGCCTGACACGCTTTCCACGATCCTCAGCTGCATCGCCACTGCTTCGCATGCTTCGAATAGCCGTCATGCCGTCTTTGTCCGGCAGCTTCTCTTATCTGATCGTGCACGATCGAACGAACGCGGGTTCGGCTTGTCTTGAACGGGCCGAACATAACGACGATCCCGACGAGCGATGGTTTTTAACGCATCGCTAGCAGAGCATGCGGCAAACGGCGCAAAGTGTAGCGATCGTCCCCGGGGCCGGCTCATTGTACCGAAATCATGTCTTGATATAAAACATTTCTCGATTGAATGTAAGATCTTCTAGAATTTTTGTCAAAAACCCTCTTTCTATCGGCACAAACCCCACCGGCAGTTGACCCACTCCCTCGAGGAACGGCGGAACTCTCGTATCGTAGTTGGGCCTCAGTTTTGTGGCATTGTTTTGAAGTCATTTCCCCCCACAGTACGTTTTGTTTCCGCCGTTCGCCGTTGGTCTGCTCGGTTGCCGGTGGCTGATAGAGTGGGTAATAATCAACTAAAAACAAAAACTGGGGCTTAAAATTGGGAATTCTATCAGGAATGCTTGGCTGACATTGCACAAACCTTGCTGTTATTTGTGCTGCCAACTATTTAGTCTCTGCAGGAATGTGCGGTGACCGGCGGTGTCGCTATTGTGTCGCCTCCGTCGGCCGTTATTTCATGCGTGATTGCATCAACGGGTTTGGCGCTCGCCAACAGCTTGCTGCCAACCTTCAGGAGAGCTCTGTGAGTGTTTATCGGTAGCACACACACAGTGACACACAGGCGCAAAACTATACTTAGTAGAAGATTAATTCCTACGGTCCTAGAGCCAGTCAGTGTAGCGCGTATAATTAATTGGGCTTCGGGGTGGATAAGAATAGCGCACCGGCAAGAGCATTTACGCAAGCTGCTTTACGCAGTTTGTCAGACTGATTGGTGTGATTGTGAAATTGTTGCAAGTGTGCCCATGTTTTCAAAAATTTAATTTAATTATCTTTTCATTGTAAAAAAGGTCAAATGAAGCCAACGTTCAAATTAATCTAATTTCTATAATACTCATTCGAAATAAACGAATCATTTTGCATCCTACAAGCGTGGTGCAGTAACTCTGCTCAACTCAATTTTGCAACCCACTTCCACTAAACAAATGATTACACTACTGATACAAAACCCCAAACCCAGACCCGGAACCCCTTGCCGTATGTGTTTATTTAACCTCCCTGTCATTAGCTAATGATGACGTTTGATAAATCAATGTCCGAAGCGGCCCAGTTGGACCTCTCACCGGAGGCAAACATAAACGGCCGGACACATCGGTTTGGTTGACCTCCCACATCGACCATCGTGGGCCGTCCCTTGTCGGTCAACGATGTTGGGTAAATATTTATTCAGCATGTTGATTTTGGACGGCACGGGAAGGAAGAAAGGGGTACTGGTAAGGCATCATCGTTTAAGGCAACGATTCTAATGTATCATTCGGGGGTTATTGATTTTAAAACGCTTCTGGGGCATAGTAAAATGTTATTTGCCAAGCTGACAACGCCCGATATATATGTTTCACTAGTTTTATTGTTAATTTTAACTTCCTACATCCACGTCCGGTACATTTGCTTTTTAAACGATTCTGACATGTTTACCTCGGAAATAATAAATAAATGTCAAAAAGAGGCAGCACGCCTCCGAATATAACATCTTTGAAGAAGAACTCGCAAAAAGAAGCCGGAGTGAGACTGTTTATTTATTTTATCTGATTTATGGGACATTGATTACTGTTGGGTCCCGAAAATGGATGACCGTTTTTCCCCCTCCGGTGTTGTGGAAGGAAATAAAATGAACAATGGCAAAATGTATGTGTTACACTTGTTGTTTATTTTGTAGCGAAAGAAAATTGCTTCCATTTAGCTGATGTTATGCCTTTTCACTACGATCGATTATGGGGTACCCCGTCCGTACTGTTTTGTGGTACGATACACAACCCTCGTTCGATAAGCGCTGTCGTGTACTAATCCCTCCACCTTACGGCTGTTTTTACACATCACATACCGAACGCGGTCGAATGTGCACTGCAGCAACAAGAGCAAACCGAAACAAACAACATAAAACCCGTCCACCATAATTCGAACGAATGTTGCCACACGATGAAAAGCAAAATCGTAACCACTAGTCAAAAGCCAAACTGCGTGTGTGTGTATGTGCAATAGCGCGAACAAGCCATCCACGGCGGCAACGAACGAAATGTGAGATATTTCAACTACCGTGAATGAAGCAGGGCTGGGGCAATAAAAAGGCAACAACAAGACAAAACAGCGTACGAAAAAGCGAAGAATTAAAGAAGAACACCAAAACGAAGACTAATTGAAACAAAAACAAACGATTGCAGTGAAACTGGCCAGGCAATAGGAGATGAACGTAGGGTCGAGGTGTAGAGGAAAATCGACACCGATTCGACCACTTTTTTGTCAGAGAAAAACCCCACAACAAAATGAGCAATAAAACGGGACAAAAACAATACTGAAGCTCCGAGAAAAAGGGCAAAACAAAACACATCCACTGATTCGTCTACTGAAAATCTCCTGCGACAGACCAACGATAAGAGCAAGCAAGTACAAAACTGAGAAAAGAAAATGAAACAAACACGCCCAAAGCCGCCTATTGCTTCGACTCTTTTGCGCCAGGGACTTTACGGACGGGGTGGAGGCTGTGTGGAACAACGATAGCAAATCCTTCCTCCCAATGGAGCAGCCAGCCATCATCCCGAAGGCTAAAGTGCAAACAGATAGCGAGCCGGTACGGGGAGACCATTGTTTGCCGTAGATATTTTGCGTTCAGCGTCATCATCGTCGGTGTTCGGTCGTCGTTCGCGATGGAGGAGATTGGTGGCGTGGTTCGATTGGGTTGAATGAAAAGTAGTGCAGGAGTACGAATTACTTGCTTAAATCTTAATATGATAAGCTACACATTTTCTTAGTTTTATTTTATTTCAATGAATTGGATTGATTTTAATTTTATGTTTATATTATGTTTCACAATATTTCACTTCTTTTATGTACATTTCTTTCTTTTATACAAAATCGCAATGTTTATAGAAGTAATTCATCCTTTTTAAGTTATGTTTTTACCTTCTTTTGCTTATATATTGTATTACGTTTTTACTTAATTTTCTATTTCTATTTTATTCAAATAAAAAGTCTTAATTGTACTGGAAAACGGATCCAACTAAACATTTTTCCTACACCAAAGCTCTCCCTAGCAACGAGATGAAGTGGCAAACGAGTGATCAATGTCGTCCTTTCCCGGGGATTACTTACTTCCTCGTTTCACGTTCTCCCTTTCTGTCTCTCTGCACAGTCTTTACACAAAAAAGCAGTGGAAATGTAATTAAATTCACAAACAATGGAGTCATCGCCGGTGCCGGTTGTCTTTTGGAACTGGCTCCCCCACCGCTCCTTTCCTATGTTGCGTTTCACACTGCACAGCAACACTCCCTTCGACGCGCCATTCACCCACGACCACACGACAGACGCTGTTAACGAGAACCAGAAAAGGGTGTGCATTTACATGCCACTCGAGGCCGGAAGTACGTACCGAACCCAACCGTGTACGGCGGTTTTTGTTGAACCAACGTCCCCTAAGGCAATGGTCAGCTCGTGATAATGGGGAGAAAGAGAGGAAAGAATGGGCGAAGAGACGGATTTAAAGCGGACGCCTGGTAGCTCGTGGCGGACAGCAACTCGCTTTCGTACTGGAGCGGGAGGAAATTAGTGCGATATGGTACCGTTTTAAACAAGCTTCTGCTTATTCGAGCGTGCCTTTTTTCCATTTGATTATGCATCTTTTTTTTGTGTGTGAGAATGTCTCATTCCGAGGGGTTTTCCTTTATTTTACTCCACTCACACACCCTTAGGGCTTCTTTATCCGCTTACTGTCTGCCCGGGGAAAGGCGATCCGGTCGGCTAATGGATGTTTGCGTATCATGGAAATTGATTTTTTACAGCAACTGCCGATTTGAGCTACTTTATGGAAATTTAATAGACTCCCTTGTTGCGGAAAAGCGTAGCCGAAGAAAATTATGCCCCGAGTCGGTTTTGGTTCCCGGTTTTTTTTACTTCCTGTGTCACTGCCAAGAGCCTAATCCACAACGACAAGGGTGACCAATTAATAGGTTTTAAGTAATTTAAACTTTCAACCAGTGGTTTTAATGCGGCCTTCGTTTGGCTGACGACCACAGTCCAGTGAGTGTTGTGATAATACAGGCCAGCTGTATTAAGCTGTTTGGTGAGAGATAATAGCGACTGGGAAAGGTAAACACGTCTTGGAATGAAAGGTGGCAGGGGTTGTCCTTGGTTCTTCCGGTCTTTATTAATGTGGCACCTTACTTTGTTATCCAAACGCCCAAAGCCAGATTGATGTCGAGTGGCAGGAAATGAAAACATCTTTCACTGACACGCCACAAAGCCCTGGAGAGAAATATGCACCACAGAAGATGAACGTGGTGGTGTTTTGCCAGAGATCTTGTCCAACAACATCCGTTTCTTGCTCGATTGCCAAAACGGTCGCAGGGAATTCTTGCTGGCTGGGTTTGCGTACCGTTTTTTGCATCTTGTGTGACGTAGATAAGCTGGAAAACCCTATGCGTCGTAGGACAGATGTCGTAAATCTTACACCCCCTTGAAGGAAGACGTTACGAAACCTAGAAGTTGCAAACGATTTTACATCTATGCTAATGCGCCGCAATGTGTTTTTGGGGTTTGAACTTTCGAGCAGGAATGATCTTTTGTTTCAATTTATTGCAACGAGTTTGCTATTCTATGTTGTATGTATTCTATGTACAAGGAGACCAAATATTGCAAGAATAACCTAAAATATTTAAGAAATAATTGTTATTTCTCCGCACAGCTGTTCCCTTTTCTCCTTTGTCAATTTAGAAATTAAGCCCCCCAATCAGATAAACTCTGCTTAAAGACTAAATCATCCAACACTTCTCTACCCAATGGAATGGAAACCCCCCCCCCTCCATCGAGATAAGGTGAAACCGCACCGCAAGGTAAACATCATTTGCGGTGAAGAGCCTACCTAACAAGGGACAGCCGTGTTTTGCACGCGTTGCGAATAACTTTTTGCCATTTCGTCTAGACGCCCAGGCAAACTTTTGCCTTCAGATGAAACTGTCGAGATAATCCGAGCCGTACCGAGGTGGCAGCACAACCGTAGATGAGCCGGAAAGTGGAGTGGAAACGTATTTAAGATAATCGGTAATTTTATTGAGTTTGCTGTGTCTCTGAAGTGTCTTTCAACGGTTCAACCCGTGTGCGGTTGCTTGGGTTGGGAAGAAAAATGAAGTAATTTGTTACCAGCGCCATCTAGTGACAATCTTCCGTAGCAGCTGTTAGTGAGCGAACCGGCCAAGGTCAGCCATACGACTCCCGAAACCTGAACAAAGAGTGAAACACGCCCGCTTGAGTGTCGGTATTTTGCTGACACACCAGAATGTATACATCTCTACCACCACCACAGCCAGCTCTAGTTTCCTTCATCCTGATAAGTCTAATTGATGGTGAAACGTCAACACTTTTCTTCCGCTGCCGTCGTTGGTTCAAGTTCACTGTGGATAGTAGTGGTGGCAAAAGGGCACAACCTCAAAGATGTTTGCTTTTGCCCTCCTCTTTCGCTCGCTAGCTCTCTTCTTATTTTGTGCTGACAGCTCGTCAATGCTGATGATGATTGACGATGCAGCATTTGTTGCGAGAGCAGTAGCTTATGTGTGGGTAGCATCTTTTTCTTTCCCTTTTCAGAATCGTTCAGAGTAATGACCATAATACTACGATAATACTAGCTGGTGGTCGGTTTCGTTTTGAGTTGATTTTAGATGAAGTCTTCAAGCAGTTCATATTTCCCCATGCTCGTTTTGTGCCCGATGAAATATGGTGATATTTATGAGAAATCTTTCTTTCATGAACCATGTGTGTTGTGTAGAGTGATTTCCATTCCGTATCGATTGTATGTGTCTTTTTACTGCCATGCTCGGTGGAGATTCTCAACAAAACGCCATACATGCAATTTATAGCATCTGAAAAGGAGTGTCTGTGCGTTCAATAAAAAAAAGGTCAATATTCCCTATCCTATCCTTTGGGCCAAACTCCCAAAGTACAATTTAATTGCCACATCATGAAAGGAGGGCACGACTCTCCTCCATCGTACGGTGGGACTTTTGCCACCAGGAAATCGTTTTACGATGCCCTTCACCGCGTCAAACCACAAACGTTATTAAAGCAGTCTTCGAGATCGGGAATGGCAAAGACGACGGTGGCTGTTCTCCAGACAACGGTGTCTTCCAGTGGCTGCCCGGAATGTATTCCACGCTGGGACAGCGACATGTGTGGTGAACAAATTCTACGTTGATTGCAAACGGTTTCCCTCCACACACAGAACTGCTTCCCGGACCGACAACTTCGTGAAAAACAACTCGGTCCCGGTGTGTTTGCTCGCTGCTCGTTAGGCGGAAGGAAAAGTTTTATCGTCTCACAGCCGGATGCGTCGTCCTTGGACTGGTACGAACTGTGTGAGAGTGGGCAAAATCCTTGCTGCTTGTTATTGTGGTGGAGCATTTGTGATTTATTCGTACCGCGCTCCACCGTGCCTTTGAACCGTTTGGATCCGTTCCTCAAACATACACCAAATGTGCAACGGTTATGCTAACGAACTGCCTCTTTTGCAGCACTACTTCCTTTTGCCACACGGAATCGGGAGGTTGGTTTCAAGCCCGGGACGAATAATTTGAATTTTGTTTCTCATTACTTTCACTACACGGTTATCGCGTTCGCTTTACATGCGCTGGAGATTTATGATAATTGCAAATAGATGGGAGCACGTCTGTGACTTTCTACCGCAAGTGAAACAGTAAAGATTTCAATTTATTTAACTACCAAAACTCAAGAGCAATGGAGGCTTTATGCACAAATAATCGATCTAAGTACATGGTTTTATCGATCGTAAAACTACATTGCTCCCGCTGTAACCGCAAAGACGCAATGCAACGGCGTTGTGAAGTGGGTCTCCAAACCTTTTATTATGGAAATGTGTTTTCCTCCACATCAAATCACACACTCACGCTCGGCGCGGCCGCCCGGATATCGAAGTGGTTTGCAATGCCACAGAAACGATTGCCGCATGACATCAGTGTATATTTTCTCGCTTAATGCCTCATTCGCCGCAGTAGTGATCGTTGAGAGTCAAGCTGGGGGCGAAAGGGAAGTGTAGGAAGGCGAATTATTTTGCCATATTTCGGTTGGCAGCTGGCCAGCGCAGTAATTCAGCCGTGAGCTGTGTATCAGGAACGTTTCAAATGGAGCATCGGCTGACTCACGTGCCGAATTTACTTTGTATGGTGAGGGAGAAGGATGAAACAGATCGAGCGAATGATCAAATGTTTAATAAAGTGTAAACAAAATTATTTAAATCAAATTAAATGTTAATAATTTTTTAACATGGCTAATTTAAAGCATTGTAACAAACAAAAAAAAGCCAAAAAAAACTAAATGAACATCTTATTTACTAACTTATACGATGAAACCCTACAACAGTTCTTTGAAAAATAAAAAAAAAGGAAACCATAAAACAGTGAATTGTCTAAATGAATGTTTTTTTCCAATAATAATAAATAATTTATCTTTCCTTGGAAGACAGATAACTAGTCATTCGTATTGATTTATTTCCGAATATTTCTTGCTGCTAGACTGCAATAAAAAAGTAACAAACGAAAAGGGACACCCAAGGTGATTTTTCTCGCTTGCTTTGCATAATGAACCAGCTTGAACGAGGACAGCTTGAACACACACACACACACACACACACACACACACACACACACACACACACACACACACACACACAAAATCGCCGACTGTGTTGCAAAACTTCACTCACAAGCAAACGCCAAACACTCTCGGTGCGTCAGCATAAATTTGCATAGCATCCAACGGGCATCAATATAAATTGCCCTTCCGTTGCCTTCGCCCGGGCACGAAAAAGGAATCAGATCAATAACAGTATCGTTCGCCCCTGCAGCCGGTAGGGCTCCCTTTTCTCCTGACGGCGATCGGAAACAGGAAAGAAGAAATCGTAAAGTAATCCCATTAAGCCCTACCCATCAGCACTTATAAGCGGCGCGGGCCCCGTCGGGGAATGGGAAAAGGATTTTTCTCCCCGACGTGGCTGCTGATGAGGCAGTTCTTCGCTTACGAGCACGTTTGCTGTGCGCGCGGCGAAAATGCTTCCCTGTTGAAATTTATTATAATTGAATCATTAGCGACAGCCGCCGGTATAAATCGTGTGCCGAAAGTGGAACGTGTCTGCTGGTTTTTGGGGGGTTGGTGTTTGGTGCGATCCGTGCGATTCGCAAATTCGCGAATGTGGAAAACTGTTCGGCCAATGGCTTCACACGAAAACTGGTGGCGCTTAACGTCTTGCGTCATCAATTTCGTGCACGTCTGTCCCTGTCCCCTGGACGGCCAAGACGGAAGCAATAAGATATCGATTTTTCATCTTCACCATCGGTGCGGGAGGCGTTGCCCCGTGCTTGGGGCGAATGAAAAGGGGACCTATCCCACGGCAGAACGCAGCTCACTTCCCAGGCGCCGTAGAACTTTGACGATTCTGTATCGATTTGGAGCATGAGCTTCGCTTTTACCCTTGTGTCAGCGCATTCATCAAAGACATTTCAAGACGGTAACGACATCGGCATTCCCACTGACAATGATTAATAGATCTTAACTCACACGTCGCGGTCGTCGATCTGCCGGCGGGTGAGTGCCAATTTGCCAAATAAAACGAATTCCTGTTGCAGCGTGGTTTTAATGGTTTCAAATCACCACAAGCGGGCTGCTCCCGGTTTTGTAATGAATGTCATAAACGTTGGCCACAAACATTTTTACTGCATAGCACAGCACCAATGGTCAGACACACTCGGGCTCACAACGATCGCTCCTACCACACCTTGCAACCAGCTGGCGGAATTCCCACAGACTCATACGCTCGTGTGGAATTTCGTTCTCTTCTCTTTCTTTCACCTTGCATCTCGACATGCTCGGAGATCGGTATGTGAGGAGCTGGGTAACGCTGGTAACAGGGAATATAACAACATTTTGGCCGCTCTGCTTCACACCGTGCTGCGGCTGCAGTATTCCTCCCGCAGGATAGGAAAAACTGTTTATACAACCTCTTTCCATCAAATTCGGTCAATCGGCACCAGAAGGTAAAGCTGGTTACAGAGAAGAGAAGCGAAAGAGAGGGAATGCTGTTTGGATTACAGTGATGGGCAATTTGGCAAGTGCGGCTTTTTTGGTGGCAAATGAAGAACATTAGGCCTAGTTTTATATTCTCTTTCCATCAATGTCCCATTCAATTGAAGTCATTTTAAAGAATTAACAGCCATTGTGAGGAATGTTAAAGAACTTCCATGTAGATATGTAGTAGAGATAAGTTCTTGAGATTATTTAGATGCTTCTTCTACAGTGTCTGTTTTTCTGATACCGTCAATTGAAGGTTTGTTGTATCTTTCTAAAATACTCCAGGGATTCAGAGCTGAGCATAAGGATGAGAGCTACATAAACAAGTCTGCGTTATGGGTCTTCTCTGCTTCAATTGCTTGTCAACTCTGGCATAATTATTTCTCCTTCACTGTGGAACTATATGACAAATGTTATTATCAACATATCAACAGTTCCCCACGATTTATTGGTCGGTTCCCATAATTTTTTGGTTGCTTCCCATATTTTTTGGTGTGTTCCCAAGATTCATTGGCCGGTTCCCAGAATGTTTTGGTTCAATTTTATCGATCTCCAATCAGACTTTACCAATAAATTATGGGAACGAACCAAAAATCTATGGGATACGATGAATAAATCGTATGAGAAGCTCAAAAAATTATGGGAGTCGACCAATAAATTGCGAGAAACCCTGTATAACCCATATTACTCATGAACGAAATTATTCTTTTAAATTCAATTATTAAAGTGAGTATCCTTTTTTTTAAGGAGCAACGGTGTAAGACTATGAAATCCTTCCAAAGTAAGCCTCAAAGAAATTTAAAAACCTTGATGTTGGAAAGTATTGGAGCATATTGTAACGTGATAATACCGATTTTGGAATAGTTTTTGTGTGATTAATTTTTAGAAATACGTGAAAATATATTAAAAGTAATTCCAGAGAGTATAAAACATCCACCTCTTGAACCTCACATAAACAGCAACAACTGTAAGCTGCCTCAGACGGTACACGCGCGCGCCCGTGTGTATGACCATCCATACCGTCTGTCGGGAATGTTTACTTTTACCCCACCACTCCGAGCTTCTTACTCATTGCCTCGCACCTTTCCACATCCACCTCCCACCCTTAACGAGAGGCCATCAGCCCCGGAACAGGTGTTTCATTAATGTGTTTTTACAGCCCAAACCATCAGCAAGGCAAACCTGTCCCGGTGGCGGGATTTAGAGGTGCGTGTGATTTAAATCGTTTCAATATGCTACCATCGCACTGTGTTTGAGTGGAGCGGCTTTGCTGTTGTTGGATGAGTTAAACCATATCGGCGTCACTCCCCCGAAGGCAAGGATTTGATCCTAGTGTGGATTTAAAGCCGGTACCCTCGCACGGTTCGGTCAATCAAAATCACAAAATTTACAATCCCTCCTGTGTTCCAGCTTCCTGTCCGTCCCCCCCGTTGGTGCAAAACGGTTTCACTGCCGCTGTTCGACGTTTGTTTGCAGTGCTCTTCAGCAGCATTTGCTTTACGATGGATGGAAAAAGGCACCCATTAAATAGCGGCCATTAATACGGGCCTGGGTTGTGCAAAGAGGAAAAGCTATCGATTCTCCCACACACACACACACACACACACATACACAGGGAGAAAGTGGAGAGTATGGTGGTGGTTTAATGGTTGAAAATGGTGTGGTCCCTGTTGGCCAACTGTCGTTCCCGCACCGCTTCCCAAATGGTGGTCGATCATCATCCTTTCAATCATGTGTCCCGCGCACCAAAAGCAATAAAACTGAAACCCCACGGATTGATATTTTAATTTAATTTGTTGCATTAATATTGCGAAAGTATAATCCTCACTTTCTCCATGTTCTCCTTCGTTCCCCACAAAACTGTGTTTTTTTCTTTGCTTTTGTTGGGCGAAATTTATGTCCACACGCAAAAGGGGTGTACGTGCGCACGGGAAAGGACTTAAATTCATGTCGCGTTACAACAGTTGCCGGCTGCTGTGACGGTTGCCGTTTCACCGTTTGGCTGTTATTTTATCGCATTTGGCGAGTCGAGCAAACGATTATGATCATGCGAGCGGATTGTAGGGAGGGATAGAGACACATAGAGAGAAAGGTCATGTTTTGAGGAAGCAAATTTAAGACCATGTCTGGAATGTTGTCGAGCAAACGCGTACGTCTACCTTCTGCTGCGTGTTGTTTTTTTCGAGCGTTCTACAAAACCCAACATTCCAGTCACTGCAAAGAAGCAGAAGTTTGTCTTAAGTGTTGTTACTTTAACTTTTCCTTCTTCCCAGCCAAGTCGCGCCCAACAGGAAGCCAGGGCGGAAGGAAGTGGGATTCGGTATTTGAATTCTTGCAAATTTTCTCTTTAAGAAGGAATGGACGAAAAACAACCAAAAACCGTTTGAGCTGGATTTGATTAATGGTGGCTTCGTGGCGGATTTTCCGATTTACGTCAAATCCGAGGTCGGTGGTTGGGAGTGTGGATTACTTCAATATTTACCTAAGCGCACTCCGCTTGGTGCCATTTCGTCGGCATCACTTTCTCCAACTCGCGACGCGTGTGTATGGTGAGCTGAGCTACGAGCAAAACAAGAACACTAAGTTTAATGAAAAAAGTTGCCACTCTCTCAATTGTGACGTTTGCTTTGAACGACCAGTGAGGAAAGGAGCATAAGAAAGAACGGGGGAAAAATACGCTCCACCGGCACGGCAAAGTTGGGAAATTCTTCTTCAGCCCAATAACAGATTACAGCTTTACAGGGAAGTTATTAAAAATTCCGCCGGGTGCCGGAAAACTTTTCCCCCTTCTTTCAAGCATTATTGTGCAAGAGAAGGCACGGAAGGGAACCGAGTTGGGTTGAACTATAACAGGTACAACAGCCCCAACTTTCCCTTCTAGTCAGCCTTAATTTTATCACAATGATAAGGACACTGTTTCTTCTCATTCTCAAAAGAGGTAGTCACTTTCTATAAGGGAAAGAGTATATTTGCTCCACACTCCTTTTGTCCAAGCCAAAGGGAAGCTTCTTGTCATTCCGAACGGGTGCAAGCTCGAACAACAGCTGGCACAAAGTAGATAATTAGTTTATAATTAATGTTATTCTATCGGGTTGGCTTTGGTTGGGATGGCTCTTCCACTTCGGTCTCAGTATCTGGTTCGATTGCAAAGTCCCGTAAGCCTCGAGGGATATTATACCGGACGTGCTGATGCTCATTTGCATAAGCTTGTTTAGATTACTAATTTAGAACAAATGAGAAGGTAAGTTGCTGAGCAAAATGAACCGTTAGAGATTATTGGAGGATTTGAAAACAATTTCCAGTTTCTAAAGCACCTTTGGCTACTAATAAAAGAGTCTAATATTTTGTATGAAAAATTGTTTTAAAATATTGTTCTAAATCAGTTATTAAATTATCAGTTTCCATAATATCACAACCACCCTGTGCCACATACAACCGAACAGAGCTTCATGAGTTTCCCCTCCATTGGAAAATGCACTTTTTCTATGCTTCTGCGCACACTCCCTCAAAAGTCAGATGAATCATCGATAATAGTAAACACAAAATCAACAACTACTGATACAAAACTAATATTCTGCTAGATTGTCCTCAGTACAATCCTCCTAGCTTGATATCAATGAATCCGTTACCGATGAAGCTCCAAACTGAACTCTACCAGGTTTTGAAGATCCCCTTCTTTCAATGTACTACTCCTCAGCGAGGAAATTTAATTCACTACTGTCTGAGGTTTGCCGAAAAACACCTTAAATATCCTTTCAACTGACGTTGAAACTAGCAGGAGCTAGTATGGAAATTTGACATATTGTCAAGTGAGGCTTCGAGCAGGTCGGTTTATCCGACGATTGTTGTGTTCCGCTAGCGATGTATAACCGGAGAGCTGTACGCGGCAAGTTGTATGAGTTAAATCTCTTTCTATATTCCACTGGAATCCATTTAATGCCATTTTATCGAATAGATATTCTCTAAAGATAGTTAAATTTGACCGATAAAATCATTTAGCAGAGCTCTTTAGGCGTTATTTTCCTTTTACAAAACATTCAGTACATATAGCACTCATAATTTTGTAATAAATTGAAGAAAGTAAAGGAAATTGTTTGGTGTGGATTCTTGCACATGCGCAGAGTGTAGTTAAACTCAATACTCTTTTATGACAGTAGGCAACCATTAGAAAATGTATAACAGCTGAAAACTTTGTATCATCTGATGTATGCTTTTCGTAATAGCTTTAGAGTGAAGCTTAAAGTAGTCCTAAAACTTTATTTGAATATATTGCAAGTAAAGCCTTTTGTTTTCATTTGTAATAAATTCTTAATAATAGAGAATATTGTAAACAAACGCATATTACGCGTCCATGTCTAAAAGGTTCAGTATGACAGTATGCCAGAGTGTATGCTAGTTTCCAGTAGATGGCGCTTTCTAGTTACATCAACGCCTGAAGGTAGGCAAGAATAAGCATCATTCCCGGATGAAGCCGTTAGTTTCAAAGCAATGTTTTAATAGTTGTAATGTAAATGACTACACATTTTAGATAATTTATACAATTTCTATTTGGTTTGGATCTTAAATAATATAAAAAAATTAATGCTTGGATATTAAATTAAATAAAGGATAAATTAACTAGTTGCAATGTGTACATCACTAATTAAACTGTCTCAGTAGTCTCAGTCAATAGTTAGACTTTACAATCAATAAATCCCTCTTTTCGAAACAACAAACTCAGTCTTTCTTTTACACATCTTCAAATGACGTTTACAACCATCTCTGGATGATGCTGTGCCGTACTGCAGGGCTTGTTTTGTTTGTACTTCGTCGCTCAGACATGCTGGCGCCAGACACGATGTCGCGACATTTTTCCCATGCTGTTGGGTTTTGGTCTCGCACTACGGATATACTTTTTTCGTTGGAGACGATTTCTTTTACAAATCGCTAGTGGAGAATGTCGACCAATTGATAAACGTCTGCCGCGAACGCTCGTGGAGGCTGATTCAAAATTGTAGAGCAAAATAACGCTACAACTACAGACATATCACTTTATGGAAATCAACAGTTTTTGGATTGTCCTCTCGCAGCAGTGAATTCAATTTCCTCGGAGAGGGCCATTAATGTGTCAGAAAAATATATACATTTTTTTAATTGTAATTTGATGTAGTAAGGTAAATTAACCTGTCATATCTCAATCTCGGTCATCTCTCAATACGATATCAGCACAATCGCAGTTTGCAATATGTAATAAATATTTTACAAACTATGTAAGCAACTTCCAAAAGTGTGCAAACCATGTAAAAGATGGTTTTATATTTTTCATTTATATTTAACAGTCTATTACAATCAATCAAACTTGTAACGTGGTTACAATAAGCTCATGAAATATTTCACTGCACAAGCCGCGGCAAACATAATTCCTACGAAAAAGTGGCAAGCACTGTAGGAGTGCTGTGCTTTCATGCTTTTGCTCCTTAAAGCTTCACCCTGGACAAAAGCTCTAGCGAGCGAAATCTCTCGTTCTTTCTCGCTGGTAGCACACATCGCCATATCAACGCCATCCTCCAAACACTATACGCTCCCCCCACGTATTTTGCTTCACCCGCTGAGCGGCGCACAATTAAAACGTCACCGCATGTCAAAAATCGGAATTTGAATGTAACATGACACTTTTCTTACGACGGTCTACAGCGAACAACTTGAGCAAGATTGTACGGCAAAGAAGAAATCCGAAAATCGTTGCAAACTTGAAAACCGGAAAAAAGGACCCATACAAAGTCAAACGATGAACGGTTCAGTTATGCTGCTGCTAATACGTTTATGCTTTGCCATGCTGTTCTCGTTTCCCTTTTCCCCTTTTTTCGACAAGTTGCACCCTCCGATCAGCAGGTTTGACATCTCGTCAGCCCAACCCAACCGTCCAGCAGCCTCGAATGTAATCTGATATTAATATTTTAATTAGTCCATCAAGCTTAAATCGATAGCTCAGCAAACGGGGGAAGAAAAAGAAAGCAAAAGCAACGCATACCTTTTTCCCAGGGCAAAATAAATAATAATGCAAAACTAATAAAACTCAAACGATCCGGTGTTGATAAATCAATGACGGGTTATTTTGGGCGCCAGTATAAAACTAAACCAGCAGCGAGATGCACCGTTTTACGATGTGTTGAGCGAAAACACGTTACCTGTTAATCGTATTTTTCCCAAATGTCCCTGCCCAACATCCAGGGTCCAGCGTGCAGAGTCGTCGATCTCGCTGTTGCTGTGTGCTCTGGTGTATGGGCGGGGATAGTTATTTTTGTAATCCTTTCGCAATAGTGAAAGTTTTGTAAAGGATTTATCCAAACCAAAACATTCCTCGCGAAAGGAACATGAGTTTTAAAATAAACAGTATAGAATAATGTTTGCAAAAGCCGTTGCTCATCTTCGGATGCTGTGTGAGACAGCGCCATCTGGAGAAGTGCAACATTTGTAGAGCTCCGTTGCACAATAGTTCAGAGGAGCGAGAAAATCGGTCAAACAAAAGCACTTTTTATTACCTCTTTTGAATTTCCTCCGAATATCTTCTTTATTTTTTATTTACTTAGCTGCTCACCCTTAATATTATTCATATAATTACAATATTCTTCACATCTCTCAATCTCAAAGGTTGTATAGGGGAATGACGGTACCCATATAAGATTCTTATTTGACTGATTTTATCCGTAATTGCAACACAGGCTCAAAACAACCCTCGGATGCACAGAATGCTCAGTAAAACAAGTTTTTATTTTAATTATTTTCTTCGTGCAATTCCCACATGACTATTTTTGCCGCCTCTTCTTTACGCATTCCTTCGCCGTCAACCTTTATGGGATAAGGCCAGAAGCCCCAGCTAGACAGCGCAGGTCTTTCTTTGTCTAGTCTTACCGGAGTCAGTGGGAAGTAGGATGACCAAGGGAAAGAAACACGCACAACACATAAATAAGCGGATAATATCAAATGAAAGGTAGCATTGGACATGAAAGCTCCAATGCAGAAAACATCCAACAAAGACCTCTGCTGCTGCTGCTGCTGCTGCGTGCGTGGGGAGCATGGGGAGCCATGCTGCAATTTTTGCCATGACCTTGCGCTTTGCGAAGGAAATGCCGTGCATGCGTAGTGGGAGCTTCGCGTAGCGCAATGCGGCATTATCAGCGATCGGGGCGAGAGAGAGAGGGAGACTCGATTGACGAGGGAAAGAAGACACAATTCGAAAGGCCAAGAGTACGACCATGGAGTGCGCCCAGCGAATAATATTATTTGAAATACATAATATCAACAAAAATTATCACCACAATTAATCCACAGTGGTGATGATGGTTTCAGGCATCTGATGATGGCCGAAACAAAGATAAGAGTCTAAATCCTCATCATCTATCCTTTCCGTTTTGCATATTTCGATCGGCCACAAGGGTTCACATTTCTATACGTCAGCCGTCAATCGATCGGCCCTCTTGAAAAGGGTCGCTTGATCTATGCCGGGTTTCCTAATCCATCGTCCCTCGATCGATCAATGTCAGTCGTGAGAAAAAACGCGTCACCAAAGCAAAAGACACAGACAAGCCGGCGAAACGACCCGGTTAGTTTGAATTGAGCCAACGATAATCCAATGCCTTTTTTTCGTCTATCTCTCCTGAATAGAGTTCAAAGTTGCAGCTCCAAGACAAACCGATACTGCCGTCCTTTCATCGGGAATAATTACAACCCCGATTGGGTGGTAATTAGACTCCACCAACTCACAAGCAGTAACGGCAGCCCTTTCCTTTTCCCGACAGACGATCAATCATGTCGGTGTCACTGTCATTAGAGAGGGGAGCTCTTTACAACAAAACAAAGCGGCCCGCTGTTGATGAATTGATTTCGAATGAGTATTAAAGGTTCGGAGAATGTGCGCTCTGGCTGTGTGCGTCCAAAAAGTGCGACAAACAACAGTTCCTCATTGCATTTCACCATGTTGCATCTACGCTTATCAGCGACCACGAGGATGACCTAGAGGGCGCCAGTGGATCGACAATGAAGCTGGATTGTTTTGTCATTGGTAGACTGTTGCTTAGACAACAGTGTTTGTTTGTTCAAACATGTTTGCCAGACTTCCAGCATCCGTAGTTGGGGATGATACACGAGCCCAACAATGTTGTGGTGAAACGTGGCTTACAATGTGAAGTCTTGTGAGAGTCGAAATCATTTCGCAACACGTCCGTTTGACCTAGAAATTGAGACGAGAGCACAGGAATTGCTTATCACGTGATGTTTTGACTAGTGGAATGTTGTAATGTTGTACCAGATAGTAGCAAAAATAATAGTTAGTCTTGAAAATAAAATGAATTTTAATTTAGTTTTTCATCATTTTATGTTGGATTAAGACTGCCTATGATTTTAAGCGACATTTTTGGTAATATAAATGAAAATTTTCCGCAGTGATGTCAAAATGTAACTACTTTCATAGACACATTTCTTCCCCAAATCAAATGGTTAGGACCTCATCACTCAAAAGATATTCAAATCTTGAACAACAATGACCATTGACAACAAAAGATACCTTTTTCTCCACAGAAGCTCCACCTACTTTTTTCTTAACCTCGGAGCGCAGCAACAATCGAGCGAGTTTTCCCACAATTCCTTGAAGGGTGAGTGTGCGAGAAAAACTCCCGCTCTCTCCCGCCCCATTGTTGTGTGCGCTGACAATGCGCAGCGCATTGTTATGAAACCCCGTTCGGGTGGGCGCCTGGTATAGCGCCTCCTCTTCGCTAAAACGCGTCAACAGAGGGTGGAAAATCCGCACGGTCGAGTGAGTGAAATGGACTGCCTGCTCGAGCCAAACTGATAGGAACGAACAATACCCGGTTGCCCTTTAACACGGAGCCGCAGCGAATCCTGCAGAGAGCTAAACACCGGCGACCTGACGCGTGAAGGTATTTTTGTTGGCAACGAACCGGAATTTTCCTCTTTGCAAGGTGGATCAATCCCTGTCGTTCTTGGTAGCGTTCTTGCTTGGTGGAAAATGTTGGCATAAAGATCGCACGCGATACGTCAATGGCCATTGTCTGTGCAGTGATTCGTGGCTGCTTTTCGCTTTGTCTTTCCCCGCTCGATTATGTTGTTTTTCCTGCTCATTAGAATGATTTTCCGTCGTCGCAGCCTTGTTGGTTCAATGTCTATTCAATTTCAATTTATTTGTCTACTGCATCCTTCCGATTGATATCCTTACTTAAGTTTCATTCTTTTGTTTTTTCTAGCACGCTCTTTTGTTTAATTTTCAAGCACCCATACACGGTAGCGGGTACCATCGGTTCTATTTGCGCTTCTCTCAGTCTCGTCACCCTAGTGAGCTGTATTGTAGAATGAGAAAAAGGACCCGAAATTCAAATGATTCTAAAGAGACACTGCACACTGAGAAGGTATCGAGGATGCCGGGGCGTCGGGGAAACAGCAAACGGACGGGAGTCGTTTTGTAGATAAATTTGTTTAAGCAAAACTTTTACCCCGTTTGATCTTTTTTCCCGATGTTTTGGTTCCGCCCTCGTTAGGGGAATGACGCACATCAATAGTGAAGGTGAAGGAGTAGGGGAAAACCCGTAATGGGAGGGGAGTAATGTGATGTTGCAGGTGAAACGAGGATGAAAGGTTACAAAAGTAAACACAATTTCCCTGTATCTCGTTAGCGATAATTAACAACGAAAGCGATGGTGAAGATTTTCTTCTCTCATTCCTTTTTTTTCGCTCGGAGAGAATGAAAGGTGAGAAATTGTCTGTGGTTGGTTTTCCATGACGGAATGTTCTCTTTGGCATCGTTTGCCGCTTTTCTTTCGCTGCTTTCGCGTGCTCGTTGAAGAATTTTTACGGTTTAAATGGGGCTATAATGGCATTTTACTTGCAAGTTTCTCTTTACGGTTTGTGCAACGATGACGATGCAATATTGCTCCATGGTTCAGACTGTCATTATTTCGTCGATTTGAATTTATTTTTAACTTAAAGATATTTTTGGAACTTAACACTATCGAACCCTTCTTCATTTTTATTTAATAAAAAGGTATTCCAAGCGACTCATTCAAACCTTTGAGATAACAAGAAACTCGTGCAGCAATGACATGCAAAACACAAATTCAATAAGGCTGGTTGTGCTTACCATCATATAGATTGCGCATCCTTATCTCTCATTATTAATGATGCAAGTTATCTTTACCTCATTTTTTCATCCAGGGATGACACAAGAGTTTTTCTCATTCCATTTAATGAGTATTAATTTGTACATACTAAATCCACATGTTTGGAAAATATTCCTCCCTTGGCATGTATTCCTATCACACAGCTATTCAAATAATTTCCCATTTTCTCTTTCCACCACCAACAAAACCGCTCCCCCGTCTGGGCGGCCAGTAGGTTGTTGTAAAATAAATAACCGAATCCGAACTTCAAAAGGAACGTCAAACGCGCTTCCATTCCGACAGTTATTGTAGCACAAACAAGTCAACGTAAACACACTTGCGAACACACATGCACCCAGCGAACAACATGGTAAACAATCGTAGCAAGTCATGCAAAGAGCCCCTTTTCCCGTGCAGCGCGGAGCAGAGCGAGAGAGCGATGTGTATTTCCCACCATTGGCATACTTCGATTTATTGACTCTTCGTCGCCCAAAAGCAGCAACAAAAACAGCAACAAAAAAACCAAGGATGGCAAAAAAGGACTTTTTCCGATGTAGGAGGTGAAAAGCTTCCTCCGTACCCCGGTTTGTTCCCCAAGATAACTGATGATGACAAGGGGACTCGGCCTTCGGTCCATTGATCCATTGAGTACGCGAATGGCCCAACAATGGGTTTGCAAATGGGAAAAGGAAATTTCGAACGATTTAGGGTTTCCGGTCTCCCATCCTTCCCTCACGGCCTCCCGGCGGATCGTTCCCATTCATTGCACCGGATCAATAGAAAGAAACAGAGCGACGACATGCGACACACAATGTCGCTGAAAATGCGGTAATCGGAAAAGCCAACAAAACGGGTGTCGCGGTATATTGAGAGCAGAAATGAATGGAAGAGAATGTTGCTTTTTCCGTGCTTTTTTATTGCAAAGTATGTATAAAAAGTACGAGCACGGAGTCAAGAGCACGGAGTGTTGTTGTTCGTTGTCGCTGGTGTCGCTGGCTCTTTGTGCTATCAGCGGAAGGAATAACGGACGATTAAGATTACGATTGAGGTTTCCGGTATGAACGGTCTTATGAACAGACTGGTTCGTTGGTGGTGGATCGCTCTATTCATCTTTTTGAATAATAAATACTTATTATGAACATATTCTTTTCCTAATCAGCATATTTTTTCATTTGGTCAGTTTTTATCCTCATCTTGCTATTTTGGAAAGTATTATGTCACACTTTTTATTGAAAGAACACTTTTGCGGCCTTGCTTTTCTGTTAATTAAAACATTATTTAATTATTTAAATACATTGCATGGCACAAGTCTTTGCACATGAAACCTTGAATGAAACATGACCTTCTTCAAAGACTATTCATATTTTTGTGCTGATACAAAACGAAAATCGTTTGATCCCAGACGCAACAAAAGGATCAAGCAAACGAACGAACCCGACAGCCCATGCGATGCATTTGGTGCTTTTAAGCGTTATTATGTTAACGCATTTCCATTCCCAACGCTCGACTGCACCGGTCAGCTCGTCCAGTACGTCCTTTTGAGCCTTCCAACTCCATTTTCCCCCTCCCAGTTTTTGTGTTGGCACTTTCATTAGGAAATCATTAGCCTTTTGATGGTTCAATAAACCATCCCTTAATCACCCCACATCCCCAGACCACTTACATTCAATGCAACCAACAACTACAACAACAACAACAATAACAAAAAACGAATCCACACACCAACGGCCCTTTCCACCCATTCGAAAACACAATCCGACAAACAACAAATCAACGAACAAGCATTGAAATGGAACCACTTTCTGCCCACTCAATTACGCATCGAACGCCAGCGTACGCAAACCCACAAAACGTGTGCCGTGTGCCTTACTAACCTCACTTTACGAGGCGGGCTAGCAGGAAGAGGGATCGAAAAGTGAACAGGCCAAGCACATAGAGACACACGTATGGTAGATATCTTCAAGTAAAAAAAAGCCCTCTAAACAGCTCTCGTAAGTGGACATTCAACAGCAAGCCAAATATTCCCGGCATGCCTTTACAATTGACCAGAGGGAACGCCATCGACCGACTGTTGCGTTATTTGATCCTTTTTTAGGGCAGCTAGTGAGAGTGTGCGTTTCTTTTTAAAAAGGGGATTTTTATCCCTCACATCCTCCACTACTTGCGTCGGAACTTACCGATAAAGGTACTAATCACGTTGAAAGACTTCGCTCACCCCACGGACTTCGATTTTTTATCTTCCCAGTCTGGTATGAAATTTTTATTTCACCAATCAACTTGTACGAATTTTACGAGTCCTTTTTTTCTCTTTCACACTGCTAACACTTCTTGAGAAAAAGGTCCGATATTTCCTTTTTAAAGCACAAGGAGTAAATTATGAAAACGGTGTCCAGTTACCAACGGACACCAAGGACGCATAAATCAACCATTAAGCACCGGCCGCCACCGCATCCTTATGGGTTGATTAGGTTCGATTTCGGGGAACGGGCAATCGTATAAACTTACAGGAAATGCCCCCACTTTACCCCTTTGCCGATGGCCCGCTTAGCTCGATTGGCGAAATCGAAACCGCAACATGACCACAGTTTCACGATTCCAGTGAGGTTTCGTGAGTTTCGGGCCCTCTGTCAAGGTTTCTTCCTTTTTCAATTATCATAAAAATTAAACATTTATACACTCCGTCAACCGATGGATGGAAAGGCACAGAGAGGGACCGGTCACTTGAACAACCGTCAGCGCCGCTCTTCATTTTCCAATTTCCATTGGTTTTTCCGTGAAGCGCAGTGTGCTGTGGATCCTGCTGTGCTGGTGACATTTATCGATTTCTCCCTAGTGACGTCGGTCACTTTGGCGCGTTGCCATGGAACGGGTCATCCATTTTGAAGTGGTGGTGGTGGTGCAAAAACATATTTTCACTTTCGGTGAATGCACGTGAACGCTTTTGTTTTTTGTATAAAAAAAGTATAATTGAAACAGAAAAATGTTCAAAAGAAGGTTAATATTGATATATCCTGCTTTTTTCTTTGAATGAAATACGCGGCTTGTGTAGCGAAAATTTAAAATAAAAACATTTTTCACATAGACAAGCACGAGTCTCGTCATGCGCAATGTTTTTCCGGATGCTTTTTTGCTTGTCTCACGAGCATAACTGCCAACAGTCATGCCCGTCGCATTGCCAACGGGCTTTGATTTAACGGCTCTGCCTGTCCCTCTGTCTCGACGGTAAATTATTCTTCCCAATCCACACACACACACCCATGACCACCATAATGCAATCATAACGATCATGTAATACACTGCTTGACAAGCTGCACAGCGCGATAATGGAGTCTGGGAACGTGTGTGTAATACCCGCTGCGCTCATCTCATTATCATCCTAATCGTACCGTGGCAGTGTGGTGGTGGGCGATAAAACGCTACCGTCATCCGAAACATGAGAAGCATAATTTTTGCACCCGAAAACAACATCACCAGCTTTTGACACTAATCCCTCTATCATGGTATCGGGAAAACGGCGAAATCTGTCGATGGTGACGCATCGATAAGAAAGGGAAATGCTTACGGCAGGAGGGGGGGGGTCGAAGGGCTCAATTCCATGGTATTTGGGCCCGTGTAATCCTCTTGGTCGCATGCGTGTGTGTATGTGATGTTGGAAGATTGTGAAGCGCTAAAAGTACAAGAAAGCCGGAAGGAAAACTTTGTCAATCAAACATTAGTCCCCGGAGTATTGAAGCCTCTAGTGTCCTTTTAGGTTTGTGTGCTGGTGTGTGTGTGGTGTCCTCTGGAACAGAAAGTAATTAGAGGCAGCAAATTATTGACAAAGTGGACAAAACAGTCAAACCGAAAGGAAATGGTAAGCTTATAGACAGAATGTAACGCATATTCATTCACTCAAAGCTACGTTTTAATATAATTTATTCATTTTACCTTTTTTCCATTGAAAAGGCCACTTGAAAATGTCCTCAAATACCTTTATTGTCATAATTTGACCTCAATTTACAATGTCCTGCATAATTTATCCCCGGAAAAGAAGCAAACCCTTTCTCCCTTTGAGACGGTTACCTTTTCTTCCGGTAGCAACTCCCCAAAGGCTTCCCCTAAATTGACCCCTACAGTTCCCATCAATTGACCACCGTACCTGATTGATGGGCGCGCGGTCGCTCTAAAGGAATGTTTGCTATCGCTCTCTTTCTCTCTCTCTCTAATCCATCTATCTAAAGCGATTTACCTAAGCGATGGTACCGAAGAGGCAAGACGACACGACAGGATACATTCGATTACAATAAATCACACTGTCCTCACTCACCGGTCGATTAAGGACTTCGGGAGCTTCCGGTGTGCAGTAGTACAGTAGGCAGAAGTCGGTTTGCTCGGGTTTGCTTACTGGAAAGAGGGAAAGGATAACATAGCGACGGTCACGGTTCTTTACACCATCCGGTAGCAATTGAGCCCGGGTGCTCGGGTGCATTGTTGCAAGGGGAATGTAGGCATTGCCGTACAGTGGTGAGCGTAATTATTGGTCTGTTTAGTAATTTTGTTTTACTAAAATCATTGTATATACAAGAAGAGTGCGTTATGTTTGTATTTAGCTCCTTTAAACCATGATTACTGTTATTTATTATTTATTATTTATTGTTTAATATTCAACGGGCCGTATGGCTTAATTAAGATAAGTAACAGTACATTTAAAAAATACATAGAAAAACAAAATTTGTATCACAATTCACAGCGGCCACGGCAGAAGCCGGAGACGTTCCTTGAAGCACTGAGTTCAGATGTTGATGTCGAAGCAATCCGAAACAGTGTTGAAAACAGCCGACATGCGGAACATAGGGTCAGACCGACCAGCGCTGGAACGGGGTTGAGCGAGCCGTAGAGTCTCTCTCGACCTAAGTGTTCGGGGTGGTGCATAGATATCGACTCGATGCAACAAAGGCGATGAGTCGATAGAGCCATTTAGCAAACCAGCGATGAAAGACAGTGTATTGCGTCTTCTATCCGAAAGAGGTTCAAGGCCTAGAAGACGGCACCGCGCAGCCTACGGAGGAAGATTGTTGCGATCCTGCCAGGAAAGTAGGCGTAGGGCATATCGCGTGAGCTTACGTTGAATCGCCACAAGTCGATCAATTGAAGAAGCAGTAGTTGGGCTCCAGACTACGCACGAATATTCCAGAACCGAACGAACGATACTGTTGTAAACAGCTTTGATACACATGGGACTGCGGAATTCATTAGTTGTCCGGATAACCACGCCAAGTTGTTGGTTTCCTCTGGCTACAACGTTATCGATATGCTGTTTAAAGTTCAAACTAGTATCAAATAGAAAGCCCAGGTCTTTGGTATGATTTTGTCGATTAACTGCAGTGCCGTCCATGAAGTAGGTACCAGTAACTGGGCTCCTGCAGCGACTAAAAGACACACAGTAGCATTTCTCGATGCAGATAGCCAGTCCATTGCGCTTGCACCACGAACAGAAGATTTCAATGCAGTCTTGCAGGAATATACAATCACCTGTGTTATGTATAGGCGCGAAATTTTTGCATCGTCGGCAAACAGACTGACACTGTCGGGAGGTAAAGGTTTTGAAGCTCATTTCAAAGAAAAGTTATTTGGTGTGTAATTCTACAAATCACACTAAATAGTATTTAAATATGCCTAATTTGTCCAGAGCTCTGAAGGGTTGGTGCTCTGGAAAAGGTGAAATGCTAAGTCACTTTGCCTCACAATAACTTTAGATACAATGTTTCCACCATATTCCCTTCATAATATTCCCCTCACTGTACCGACCACACAGACGGTAGATCATCATCGAAAAGGGGTTTCCCTTTTTGTCAGCGAAACGCTTCACAAACACTTTACTTCCCTCTAAACTAACTCCGGCACATCGATTCCCCTCGTGTCACTATTTGAACAAAGAGGGAAACTGAAAGAAGAACACCGTGTTCTTTTAATCCCAACCGTGAAACCCCGTGATGGTCTAGCAGGAGACAAAAGCAACAACCTCTACACACGCACACAAAAAAAACATTATTGTAAGGGAAAGTGATAGCAATACTGCTCCCTTTTCGGAGGATGAAAGAAGCGAGAAAGCTAATAAAAAAAATACAGGAAGCTACCCGGGCAATAAAAGAAAACCAAACAACACTCGTGCAGCGAAGTTTTGTCATCACCCATCATCCTCATCCGCATCGTAATGTTGATCTGGGTGCCACTTTTCACTCACTTCGCTCACATTTGCCTACCACAGTGTTTGTGTGTGTGTGTGTGTTATTGTGTTTGCATAATCATATACATAATGTATGGCGGTGTAATAATGTTTTCCCTTTTATGCCTGTTTTGTTTCCCTGCTACCTACCGGTACGGATTGTTTGTCCAGTTTTCGGTTTGTATCGTTCCTTGGTGGGAGGGAAGTGGTGCTTTGTAGTTTTCTGTTTGACATTCGGATCACTTTTCATATCAAAGGACCCGCGCCTCGAGCGCGACCTCCCCTGTTGTTGTGATTTCAGCAGTCGATTAAAAGGATATTTAAATTACTTTTTGCAACTGTTGCCGCACTTTCGGCTGCCTCGGCTGACATTACAATGATGTGTTGTGCTGTGGAGAAAATGGACCTCAAAGAGAGTGACCGAGGTCCGAGGTTGAACTCACCCACAGCATAATTGGGTCGAGGGACAATCACAAAAAAGGCTTTCAATTCGAATGAAAAAAAGGAGGAAAATGCTCACACAAAGCACACTTCATCCGTCGTCCACCTTTCTGTACTGTAAGCTGGGACGATAACGAAAGGACAATTGGAAAAATGTGCTACCGTAATTGAAATTTGCATACGCTCGACTCACTCCCCCCCCCCCAGCCCACCCTAAACGGACGCTCGATTGTTGTCCCGCTTTGTCGAACAATCGGGTCGGCCGGTTTCGATTGAAGTTCGGAGCTTTTGCGTACAGTGCCCGATGCCGCCAGCGAATTCCAACCGCGGAAGGATTTATTGACGACAGGTCTTTGCACAGCGAGCCCAAATCCGGATTAAGCGTATTGGTTGTAATTGAATTTGCAAACGGAATCTTTTGTGAAGGATGCCGCCAATTTCAGGGGAGAAAAGGGATTGTTAGAGTTGAAAGTCTTAACATGGTCTTATGGCACAAAATTAAGACTTTTTAAATTTTATTTCATATTTTAGCTTCTAAAAGGAAACAATTGCTCTCTGCTCCTCATAAAATAACAGAAAATCATAATTAGTAACATTTCAACACACGCCCTCTCGAAATTCAACCGAAGAACCCATTGTGGTTCCACATTCCTCTCACTTCCTCCCTTCACAAGAATCCATTCAAAGTCAACAAGTTTTCCCACTTTCTGTGCAAAAACCCCTCCTGAAACAGATCCTCGCCAAAGAGTGCCCTTTGCACGTGCCGGCAAAACCACGGCCAAACCACGACACGACAAGAGTAGAATCACGCCCGGAAAGGGGCATGCAATGTTAATTGTTTCCCCGCAATGAATCGGTTCCTTGGGGGGGGAGCCATAAGGTGAACCGCAAAGGATCATTTGTTAGTCGTGCTGGAGCTGGGTTGAGGGTTACAAATGGAAAGACAGAGAAACCACATACACATCCTTAAAAAGGCGCGTGTTTTCCCGAGAGGACAATGCTGCTTGCCTTGCTGAGAAGAGGTGATGGAAAATTATTTCTTTTCATTTGCTCAAACTCATCTACACCTCTTAAGCTCTCCCCGCTTATCTCCTCATTCCTTCGTTAATCCTTCACACAATACACGTTCGTTACAATATTTCCTCCGTTTGGCAACAATGGGCGAATCGATGGCTCTACCTACTTCTCCAGCTTCCCTTAAGCCATCATTGGAAACTCATTTATCATCGTACACTCGGTAAGTAGTTGAGCAAATCGAGAAAAAAAAGGAAGGCACTTGAAGGTACAAAGAAACGACACAAAAGAAAAACATAACCTTTAAAAAGCCTTCCCATTTAAAGTGTAAAATAAATTGAAAAACCTCTGTCCCTTGTGCCGCTCCCGTTGTGGTCCCGTGTGCTGCTGAGATTTCTATCCTTGATGGATGATGATATTCCACTGTTTGCTTCACTGTTTTGCGCTACCGCCAACAGACAGGGAAACGCAACATTTGGGCATCCGTAGGCTATTTGCGTACGCAAGCGACATCACCGTGACAGTTGCGACGACGATAAGGATCGTGCCATACTTGCAAGTGGGATGTATATATTCAAATAAACTCACCCGTTTTTAATCCGTTCTGGGATGGCGATGGGTTTTCGGGGTTGATGAGCCGCACGCCGCTTTACAGATCATAACCTTACCTTATCGGTGGGCAGACATCTTATTGATGTGTGTGTGAGTGGAAAACGCCGAGCTTCAATTATCTCGCTTAATCGCCACACTCTACCACATTTAATTTCACTTAAAGCCCAATCCATCTTCAAAAACCTGCTCCCTAAAACACGGCTCGAACCCATCGGACAACAGACAACGACCCATTACTTATGCATGACCCAGAGCGGACGCTGTTTTGCATACGAATTAGGCCGCGCTGTTTGCTGCGGAGAGTAGCGTTGATGTCAAAAAGGTGAATTTATTTTGGCAACAAACATCAAACCGCTTCGAGATGAGCATAAGAAATGCGTCTTGAACGCAACAGCTAGTCTCTTTATGGATCTTGCACGTATTTTTCACACCTTTTTGGGGCAAGATGTTACATTCTGCAGCCATTTCTGCGCAGAGTTTGTTTTTCACTCTAAATGAGATGCAATTTTAAATTCATGGTCACTAGGGAAGAACTTCCATGGCGCTTCTAAGCTCGGTTTTGGAACATGTAGCGTCCGGAAATGTCTCTGGCGGTATGGTTTGTCACCCTTTTACCACCTTTTGCTTGGAAACTGGACGGGATGGGAAATAACACAAGCATAACAGCATCCGTCATCGGAGTGTTTGAGTCATTCACGGAAAGTTCCCGGGCGCGATCCAGCTCGTTTCTTCGTTCCAGTTGCGGTAAAGGTACGCTGCACTTGTGGCGGCTGGAGAATAAAGTGGAAGAATTCCACCTTTTGCTATAAATAAAACGCCACACATCCAGAGAGACTCGCTCGGCGTCGTAAATCGCTCCACGCGTGGAGTTGAAAGGTGCGTTCGGCTGCGGATACATACGATACGGGGCTCGTTGCAGCAGGTCTTGCTTGCTTACTTACCTCTGGCTCCATCGTTTCCTTTCTCTATATCAGTTCCTACGAATAGTCTATTTTGAAATAACAAAATATACGAAAAATAAGACTAATATAATTATTACTATCCAGCCCTTGGGATGATCTACTCGAGCTCATATGTCTATTTCCTTCAAAAAGGTAAAACTCTTAAAACACGAAAAAATAGCACGTAAAGTACATCCATCTATTATTCATCGGACGGACCCACCTCTTGACTACTGGAATTTTGGAAGTGCAAAGAGAACTTCACTGAAGCAAAATGAAAAAAAAACACATCACAAACCCCCAACCGATTGCCGACTTTTCATTGATGACGTGCTACACAACATGCATTTGTTTGGTCTTTGGTCTTTCGTCCGAAAATAGAAACCGCTCGATGTGGAAGAAGAAAAAGCAAGAGAACATAGGAGCAGAGAGGAAAACAAGCCATTTCTGTATGGAAATGTGTATAGCCGTGAAAATTGTGGCGGGTTTCCCTTGAACCAGGTGAACGCGGGGAATCAACTTCAAGTGGATTTGGAGGGATCGACCAAAAAAAAAAAACATCACTCCCGAAATGTTAGCCATTCATTACGATTATTGACTTTTCCCTCGCATTCTATGTATATCCTTGCTTTTTGGGGAAATGAGAAGTAGAAACGAAAACTACTTCACTTTGATCATACTAAGTGAAGCGTCGGAGGTATCGATGGATGCATAATCGAGGAGCGAGAGGCTTCGGTCTGCCTCTTCTGGTATCCTTGAACGCGTCTGAAATATTGAAGAAAGTCGTTCGATTGGAGCAGTTCAAGAGGACGCCTAACATTCTTCATCTTCAATGAAAGTCATGTGCGTGTATCTCCAAAACTGCTGTAGAACATCGCACAATCGCAGATCATTCTTACGCTAACGCAAGTGTTCCGATCAGACCCGCTAGATCGCGTTTTCCAGACATCCGGCGTAACAACAAACGCGTGGAACTAGCTCAACCCTTTTCTCGACATGTCTCGCACGCAGAACACACGACAACATGACGGATGATCTTAAGATCGAGCGTAAATGAAATAAATAAACAGTGCAGGAAGCTCTCTTTGACTGTACGATCGTTTGATGATCGTCTACGGCCTAACATCTAGCACTAGCTCCATTGAATTTGCTCGCCAGCATCAGTGAGTGAAAGAAGCAACAGCAACAACAGCAAAAAAAAAACAGATTAATCTTACAAAAACATCCTTTGCTTGCTTCGCACTGCACTCTGCTGAATGGTTCCGATCAACCGATCAAGTTGACAGGCGGGCGACGAGAGCAGAGCAGCTCCCATTCAAACAAGAACCATATGGTTTCCTGGGCGCTGAGGGGCCTAAGATAGATAGTTCATCTAGCACTGGCACGGGCAGGAAGAGTAGAAGAAGAGTAGACAGAAAGATATGGAACCGTTCGCTGGTTCCATCGTGTGCCAGCAGCCGCAGTAACAGCCATCTAGCAGGGAACTAATTTTAGAAGTCCATCTAAATTCTTATGCACGTTTATGAACTTCCACGCTACACTTGACTCATCCGCGTGATTAATGGGTGTAATTTTCGGGGAGAAATGCTTCCAATGATTGGAGCTTGCGATGGTTTGAAGGAACAAGGGGAGTATTTGGTTGGATTTATTACAACTCCGGAACACTTCCCCCAGGGCCGGTTTTTGATGTTCCAGATTTAGAAAGAGATGGTTCTGTTTCTCTTCGATTCTTACCAGATTTTAATTACGTCAGCGTTAGTGTCAATCATATTTCTTTCTTTGGAGATGCCGTCAAAGGCATGGAAGATAATTTTACATTTAAATAATTTTACTTGATTCAAACCTGCTTGCCAGCAACAAACAAAGCGACGTGTTCTGGCGTCTAAACAACACCGATCTGAGTGGAAACAGCATATTTCATAACCTTTCGAAATTGATCTTCTAACAGTTAGACCGAAACAAAAAAATCAAAACATGATAACATGCTCCGCGATTGAGCTTCATTGAGCAATTCGGCTGTGATTTTTTATTGTTCGTCTAGCCGGGCAAGCGATAAGCCTACCTCAACAGTTGTTTTTTTTTTCGTATGTCTTTTGTTGATGAATTACGGGCGGTAAAACGAAGAAAGGAAGAAAGAGTCTTCATGGAGGAAATTATGTAAATTCTTATCACGCTTCAACGTGGACCAGGCTGTAGCCATGCCATGCAGTTTTGTGATTTATTGTGTGTGTGTGTGTTTGATTTGTCTGGTTGTTTTGTTTTGTTTTGTTTGTTATTTGCTTATACCTTTAACGAGGAAATTGAATTCTCTGCTGTTAAAGGACTTTCCAAAAACGAGTTTTTATATGTTATTTTGTTCAATATTGCATTTAAAATTCGGCAAGTGAATTGAAAACACAAGTGATACTATCAATCTCTCTATGACGATTCATAATGGACGCGGGTGGAAAAGTCAACCGTTCCCGAAGCGCTCGCACACGAAACGGGCGGATACGTCTGGCGACCGCACCGTACCTGGTGCCTGTCCGGGCAGCGTGGACGCTACCCTGCCGTCCCAGCACACCAACCCGTAGTGCCAACCAGGAAGCCTCGGGGAGCCACCGATCGGGGAGCTTCCTTTCCTTTGCGTTCCACACCAACAACCACCAGCACCACCGCGGTCACCGCCGACAGTTTCAGAGCAGCAGCGAATGGAGACGAAGTCTGTGTCTGTGTTTGTGATTAGGCTCTAAGGACCTGTCCGTGTGTGGAGGGGAGGAGGTACCAATAAAGGACGGAAAAGATGATCCAACTCCGAGCAAAAGCCAGTTGCCACCTGTCGTGTGTTGCTGGTGGAGTTGCCATGACACTACCCATCCGTTGGATGTCTACAGGCAAATCCTTCCCAATTCTAGGGACGCTTCAGGGACCCAAGCACCCCCCACTCGAAGGCATTCCTCCGACGGGTTTGAGTCCTGAAATCGTCTCCAGAAAAAGAGTTGGACCTCACACGTAGACTCCACGGATAGATGAAATGCCACAGACGAATCCACCAGACAGACACTAACCAACACGCGCACTGACTCTCACCCGGATGTGTGACACACCTTCGCACCGAACCTTTAAAAGTCCACTCACACAACACACACGTACAGGAAGTCTTAGAACTTATCACAACACAAAACGACAACTCGTTCCACCCGCCACAACTGCAACGCAAAACTGACCGACGGTTCGCGCGATGGCGTGACGATGGCGTTGGGCTTTCCGACAAGATCTTGGGAAACAACCTCCAAACCAGTAGGACCTCCGATAACTCCCCAATGGCTGGAAAGGTGACCAGCACCGGCTTGGACAGGCGGTAGGAGGGGTAAAACCCCCGGGCCGAACCAGACACTCCGAAGCGCTTTCAGGACGATCTCATCTTCACCCGCACCATCGATGCTCGATGCTACAAATTCCGGCAGTTCGGCCGCAGCATCCACCGGCCCGCTCTATAGGCAGTGGGACGTGCTGCGCTAGTGATTGATAAATCCAACCGGTCGCAGTTCATCTCGCTACCATGGTAGCGCCGCTTTGGAACGATGCAACTTGCGGCAGTGTCGAGCAGTGCGCAGTCGTCGGTTGAAGTCAAACAAGTAGCAATGCGCTAGAGCGCTAAAGAGAGAGAGATAGAGAGAAAAAGTGAGAGAGAGAGTGAGAGAGAAGTCAACAAAAAAAGGACAGGAGGGAGCAGTAGTTCCAGTGGGTCGGATTACCATCACCAGCGGTGGCCGCCAGCACGCACGGACGGTTCAGTTTGTCCGCAGCATCCAAGTGAACCGGTTTCGGTTTATAGCGCAGCCCCGAATACTCTCAGTCCCAGTCCCAATATTCCGACACGAAAACGAGCTAAACGACCTCAGGGCGATCTGCTGCCTGGAGTGGTGGGCACAATTAAAACATCATCAGCAGTGCTGCGCTGCGAGGTACGATGCCCGCGTCAGCCCGAGCACAATCAACGCGATTGTTCTACAGCCCTGAGTGGCCAGAGCTTTGTCCGGATGCGCTGCATCCGAGGTCAACCGGTTCGCTGGAGGAGTTTGCTGGTCACGTTTGCATCGGACGCACCGTGACGACCCACAACGCGGGCGGCTGTGGCAGCAGCAGCAACCGGGGAGGGATTCTTCCAACAAAACAAAAGCGCCTACTGTGATGCGGATTTTGTTTGCCAGAACAATGATCTTTCATTGTCATTGTCCAGAGCACGGGAAGACAGTGGACAGGACTTGTTGGTTACATACGATCGGCCGTTTGGAGATGATGAGCAAAACAGCGTCACGAGTTCTTCCAGCAACACATATGAGCAACAGCTGCTGTGTCTGGCCACGAAGCGTCACACAAAAAAACGGGGTAACGCTGTGTCACAACAACACAAACGATTGTGCCCGCCCGTGTGATATGGACCTATATATGGCCGAAATTAAAAGCATGACATCAGCCCGCACAAACGACGCAAACAAACACATTGGATGATCGCCATCTAGGCACCGATCGTCGTCTGTTGGTTCGCCCGATGTCAAGGGCAATCTTGGCATCGGTTTGGAAAACAGTTTGGGATCGTAAATTTTCAACGTCTTCCCTTTATTTTTTTTTGTGGACGAGCTGTTTTGGTCCACTTCGAAATGACGCGTCGAACGCCGGATTGTCGACGGGGGCCTCCGGCGATATTCCGCCTAATGCGCAGCACAGTCACCGGACACCTTCTGGGAATGACTTTTTGACAGCACAACAAACGTGGTTTAATGAGCGTTGTTTGGTGAACGGAGAAACCTTTCAACGGGGACGAGGAATGCATGGGAATTGGTTTACATGTTTATGTCATCTACATTCTGTTTGATATGTTTCAAGCATGCAGGATTATGTTTCATCCATTAATAGATGTAGATAATTTCTTGGAAATATTTCATCAGACTTTAAGGGTCTAGCTTACCAATTTTGACAAACGGATCAGATCTTCCAGGGCTTAAATGAATACACATTAAGCAGAGACATTATTATGATGAAGAGCTTCTTATAAGACCGGATGAGTTCAATTCCTATCCAGATCTCGCTTAACAAGGACTAGCTTTCCGGTCTAATAGTAAAAATAAGTCTTGAAAGGCTGTATATTACTTTTACAGAGACTTGAAAGTACTGACTTCTTGGGGTTCTCGCTTGAAAGTACAAGGACTTCTTGGGATCACATCCACTGAGAAATGGGGATGCTTTACTTGAATTTCATGTGAAAATTGTCTGTTAAAGAAAAACAGGTCATAACAGAGAATATGCTCTCTTTTAATCTCTCTCCCTCTCACTATTCCTTTCTTGCTTTGCTCAAAGAGACCTCAGGGACCGGCTTTGAGGTTTTTCATTTTATTACTCTTTAAACATAGCTTTTTGCAGTACCTTCGAGCATATAATTGCATTCAACGTGTTCTGGCTCAAAATTCATCTTTTAATTAGCTGGTTTTTAATGGTTCATTTCCTGCTTTTTGATTTTTAACTTTCATTTATCGTTCCATTCAACCCAAATGGAATGTTTGCAGCTTGATGCGTCGCTTTACCTCAATGTCGTTTTCTAATTAACAAATCTGAATTCCCGCTACATCTTCAAGATGCTTATACATTAGTTTTTAGTACCCCAACTACTTAAAACATACCCAACCAGCGACCAGCGTAATCTCTCGCTGTGCGTTAACGATCGGACATAAATATTTTCTGACCACTTGCACCCATCATATGTGAGCCACACGTTTAATGCTCCTGCTCCCTTCGTGTGGCGTACAGTGGCGTGTCCACCTCGCACGAAATAATGCGAACAAGTTTTGATGTTCGCAATACCACTCAGGGCTCTTAATCCGACAGCAAAAGTCATTACGGAATTATGCTACACAACGGGCTAAAGTTTGACGCACAGCACACATCTCCAATACCCGAGGTAGTTGGTTCGCGAGGGCTTTCGCCTTTGGCATTTTTTCCATTAGCGCGCTTGTCAGCAGCAGAAGCTGTGTGTCTCGGGTTTTTGAAAGATTAGCAAAGCCCTACGACTGCAACGGGAAGGACAAGTTTTGGCTCATACACGCACAGCATAAAAGAAAAGAAAATCCCTCCACAATCACCTCAAGATTGGACGACGACCTGCCGTAATTCAAAGAATGTCACTCATTTGCTCGATCGTTTAATGTGGCTGTTTGTTGTTGGAGAAAGCTAATTTTTCTTTGATTCAATATTCAATCATCTTCCAAAATAACAAAAAAAATACATTTTACCTCAAAGGACAAAGCTCAATGTGATAGAAAAAAAAATGAATTTGTCCTTCCAAATGAATCTTTTTTGTGTGTGTTTAAGTCTCTTCCTTTGCTTCACACGCGCACAAACACACCCACCCGGATCTTCCTGTTGCTCGCGAAATTATAATCATATTTTCCCTCTACGGTACATGGTAATTTCCGAACAATTGGCGCGCCGATTTGCTCAACCTGGGGGGCACCCTCACCCGCGGCTACACGGACGGCGAAGGGAGGGAAATTAGAGCAATATGCGTCCCGCTGGGAAGCCGAACAAAGTTTTTTTTTGTACCCAATGCGCTCTTCTTCGATTGGATCTTCCCATTGACAGGTGATTGAGCACGCAGAGGGAAAGAAAAATCGAATCACGCCACGCTGTGCGCCAGCGTACCAGACCAGGAAGTGAAGCGATTTTCCGATATTTTTTTGTGTGTGAGGAAATAGCTTCCTCTAAACATCTAATTTCATTCATCCAAGGTCTTGTTTTCGCCAGAAAATCTTTGACAAAATCGATGACAAATTGAAGCCGTTTGCTCAACTTTTTAACGATGAATAATCATTCCCAGCCAAAACTGTCCCTATGGGATGCTCAATGGCATTGGCAGCGAATGTGCAGGCACAAAGAAAAGTAAAATTTTATTAAAACTTCCAACCCCGCTCAGCCGCGCGTTTCTCGGTGGCTTGCAGCAATATCCTCCGAATATGCAAAAAAAAAGAGAGCCGACCCTCGGGAAACCTGCTAGCCAGCCGTGACCTTCAAAACGAACAACGATACCAACGATTTCGATGTGTGGCCACAGTCTCAGTCTCTTGGGCGATCAAGTGCAACACATTCTGCAAGCATATGCAAATATGCACAGAAGGAAAATGAGAAAAAAATGGAAAAGAATCCCAGCATGTTGCATTGCATTGGAAGGCGAACAACAGCGCGCGAGCGATTGCTTATCGAAAAATGTTTCCCCGTTTCTGGACCGGTGTCGAGACAATCCCCTGCAAGGGATCGCTTCGAAGGGTGGAGAAGAGATGGCGAACAGGCTGGGAGAGGCGAACAATTCACAATAAAAGTATAATCCCAAAGGTTGTTGGAATCTTGCGCGCGGACTGCGGAGAAGGGAGAAACAGGAATGCATCCCGAGGCGAAGTCACAGAACTGAAGACGAAAATGTGTTACTGATGCTTTGGTTCTTTGTAATGAACCTTTCGTAACATTTATTGCAATTCGAAAAGATACTTGTTTGCGTTAAACAGTTATTGAAAATCAACCAAAAGTCCCATACTCGCCCTCAATTGCCTTCGCGATCATAAATGATCATGTGCTCCGAAGCCATCTTCGAGTCCAATTGCGATTGCAACTCTATACATGTTGTCCGTTAGCACGAGCGGGCCAATGAACCAGAACCGGTAGGAAAGGAAGACCTGCAAAAAAAATCTGCCCCACGGTCCATCGGCACGAGAAGAAGCAGGTTTTGGTTTGTGAACGCTTCCCAGTGCAACTCTGCAACCGGTGCAGAGCTGTATAGATAGTGCAAAGATTAGTAATCCTGGCCGGACTCTTTCCCCGAAGGCCTTAGGGCTCACGCTCGTCGCCGTCGTGGAAGGTGGACATCTTGGGGCTCCAAACTGGTGGTGTCTTTGGTGCAACCTGTTTCCCACAGGTTCTTCAACTCTTCCCGATCGCTTTAACGAACACGCTGTACTTGCTGTGGCTTGCCTATTGCATCTAGCCCTGTCTACTCGTCTACTCGTCGCTGAGTAATCCCGCTATAGTACTGGAATTCCCTTACCATTTGGATTCAACTCGCTGTAAAAGGAAAAGCCTAACAAGCAAAGGTAACACGCATTTGCTCGTTTCGCTCGACTGCATGTGTGCGTACTGGATCTTCATTAGCGGACCATAACTCAACCCCTTCGGTTGCCTTATAAGGGGTGTCTAGAAGAATTTATATCCCCTGAAGATCAAGCTTGATCGCTGCAAACCTCTTTTGCCACACATTTTGTACACAATTCTCTTTAAAAAAAATTAACAATATTTCTCACCAAAAAAACGGCCAACATTCAACTGCATCGTTTAATAATGAGTTAATAAATTGTAATTATTCCATTAAAATCGGCGTGTGCAACGCAATCAGCATAATACGGCAGCGCACAAGCGCGCAGCAAACGAAACCAGTTTCCTGCCCCCTCGCTCCAGATACTGTTCAGGCGGCTTGCGAGGAATTCACCGCGTGGTGGCGGTGGTTGGTGCCCTCGATGTAAATGGGGAGTAATTTTTTATCATGTTTTATTGTTTCATCTTAAACTTTTATTTGTTTGCATCTCAACCACTTCGACTGCGTAGCGCTCCGGCCGGGGAGATCGTATCGGACGACGGTCCGGGATCGAGTGTTGTTGTTTTGCATTGGCATTGGCGAATTGGAAGGGCAGCAGCAGAGGACTCATATTCCGCGGACTCACCTCACCGCTAAGCTCTGGTTCGACGTTGTGCTGAAAGCTAAAGCCACGGCCAGTCGTTAGCGGCTGTGGGGCGATTTCGAAGAAGAAAAAAATAACCAAGCGCGTCTCCTTTAACAGGTTCCCTTTGCGATTGGGGGAGATGTGAACGAGGGTGAATTTGGGTTGAAAAGTAGCTGGAATTGAATGGGGGAATTCGTTTCTTGGAGTATCATTCTCCACATGAGAAAGCTCACGCTTTTACACTAACCTTCATTATCTCAACCTCCAAAATGAAATCTTAACTAATGCTCCAATTCCAGAACCTTATCATTTCTTTGTCTTCCCATGCTTTTGCCACTCTGATACTGTTCACAGCATCTCGTTTATCTCCTGCCTTCGACAACATCGCCTCCATTAAGCTCTATTCCCCCCCCGTTCGGGTGATGAACTAAAGCAGCTAAAGCGAGCCTTTAACACACATCCTCAGACTGTTTCAGCATCCGCTCAATGAAAAGGGGTGCTTGCGATTAAAGCTTTTATTTGTGAGCCATTTTGCCCTCTTTTAAACACACCTCCACGCACGCGGTCGCACATTCCTAGTGTGGCTGTTGTTGTTTTTTTGTGTAAGAATATCCCCCGAATCGTATCTGTCATTATGTACGGCATGTCGTTCGGTTGATGTTCTCAATTTCATTTAAAAGCGTCCCCCGCTGATGCTGTTAAAAAGAGGTGGAATCGTTTTCGGGAACGATCAAGCAAAGTCCGCTGGATGTTCACATAAGTGTGTGAGGGATGATAGTAAAGTGAATTGAAATTAAAATAAAGCTACAATCAGTTTTATTAGCGTGTTTTTTTAATAGATTTTGGTGGTGGGTTTTGTAGTGTGCTTAAACCCGTTACGAAAAAGATAAATAAAAGAAGAATAAGTAGAGCGCTTACAGCTGTGATGAGTATTTTTTTTCTTTATTAAATTATTTAATAAATAAAATCACAAAAAATAAACAAATACTACAATTAATACATCATTCACTTCATTAATCGTTTTCTTATAACTCACCAAAATATTTTTTCATAATTTATTCACATCAATAGTGCTCCTTCTCGTCTAAATCTTGATCAACTCTTCGGCTAAAAATCCTCCCTATTGAGCTGCCGCTCGTTTGGTTTAATTTTTAATGCTTTCCGGGAGTCGCTTTAATTATTGCTTTGCAGACGCAAAATGTCAAAGGTAGTTGACACACTAGTGGTGGGAGCTCGGAATCAGACCTACCCGATTCCGATTCCGTGTTCGGAATCAATTCCGGAGCCGATTCCGATGCTTGATTCGATTCCGATTCCGGAGTCGATTCCAAAGCCGATTCCAGAGTTGGTTCCGGAGCCGATTCCGGAGTTGAATCTGGAATCGGTTCCGGAATCGATTGCAGGATCGGAATCGGCTCCGCAATCGGAATCGATCTGGGTATCAAAATTTTGCTCCGGTAACGGAATCAGGCTTGACTCCAGAAATGTAGTTAGCTCCGGAATGAGAATTTGTTTTTGAATTGAAATAAGAAGTGTGGGAAGCGAAATAAGTCTGGGAAGCTCTATGTGAATAGACCATTTACAAGTAAATTTTGATTCTTTGCCACTATCAACACGTTGGACCCAAACGCCTATTCTTATGAAGATGTCGAAGCCCACTCCGGTTTGAAGCCAATTCTGATTACGGAGTCAATTCCGATGTCGGAGCCGATTTTGATTCCGGAGCCAATTCCGGAACCGATTCCGATTCCGGAACTGATTCTAACTCTGGAGCAGATTCCGATTCCGGAGCCAATTCCGATTCGGGAGACGATTCTGGAGCCGATTCAGGAACCAATTTCGTAACAAATTCCGGAACCAATTCCGGAACCAATTCCAAAGCCGATTCTGGAATCGATTCCGTAAACTGATTCCGGACCTACTATCCGGAATCGATTCCAGAGAACTTCGGAGCTAGCCGGAATCGATTCCGACGAAATCTTCATTTTTCCCATCACTAGAACACACACACACACGCATCGCTCCTACACGGCGAATCAACCACCCAATGGACCGTGAAGTGATGGATGGATGGGATGTAGGTATGAGTAAAGCAACGCACACACTCGCTAAGCAAAATCTAACAGGAAAGAGAGTAATATATAATATAGAAAAACTCCGAACGATGAACTCCCGCTCTCTGCCCGTTTGGTAATGGTTGCCCGTTTGGTCCAGTGCCACCCCGGGGTCTATTAACTAATAATATGCTCTAATTTGACGTCATCAACGGTGACATTATTCGCTGTAATTTGTGCTCTATTCAACCGAAAGCAACTCCGTCCAAGCCCCGCGTCTTATGATCCATCGGTGGTAGTCCCCATCATACGTCGATGTAATAATCAACCTTCCTTCACCGCTTCTGTTTCCGTGTGCGATTTTAAGCAGTGTTACGATAATGGTTCATATGCTACACTGTGATAAGGATCTGCCAAAACAGAGTAAAATAAAAACGAAACAAAAAGGGAACGGGGGGGAAACGATAGCATGAACAGAGAGATAGGCAGTGGTGGAGATTTTCTGACCTGATTAACGAACTCCTCCGCGAACTTTGCCCTCGGTTTACGGGCATCGGTGTCCTCTTCAGCGGTACAATAGCCCGTGAAGACTATTGAAGGGTACGGTTCTTGCTGAGAAGGGTGTAAAGGTATTGGAATTGGTTGGGAATTCAAAATGATAATAATTTATGAAAATACAGAACAGAAATACAGAAGAAGAAGGTTTTTGTGTCATTTTTACATCAATATGTGTATTATGAAAGTGGAAATAACGATATCTTTGTGCTAACTTCAGACATTTCACACAAAATATAACTCAATATCCTCTTTAGGTGGATTGGGAGTTATCATCACGAACGAAAAACAAAATAGCGACCAATTTCACCCATCATCAAAGCAAATATGCTTCCGTTTCCATTGGCATAGCGCGCACCCTCTCCTGCGACAACGTAAGGTGCAATTGTCCGGCCTCTGTTTTTCATCTGCCCGAGCAACCGCTCCCGCCGCCATGCACCATTGCAGCACGGAGGGGGAAAACTTTTGTTCCCATATCTTCGCTTCCTTCCGGGCGGAGTGGAAAACTTCTGAATAGGCGAACAAATGAATGGATTCACAGGATTCACTGGACCTTTTTCTCGTGCTCTCTTGCACATCCCTCTCTCTCTCCTCTACGGTCATCGTTTTCATGGTTGTTTATTTATTGGCAGTAAATGAGACACGAACGAGAGTATCGTTGTCAGTGAAGGAAAGCAACTGCAAAAAAAAAACATCAAAAATAATCGTATAATGATTCCATTTTTTCCACTGTTTTCCATACCACCGAGTGGAAATAGAGCACGACAAACTCCACTCAAAAGATAATTTCATTTCGGCTGCTTTGCTTTGCCTCATTAGCAAGCATTAAACAGATCACATTTGATTTTGATTTTATGTAAAGTTTTCAAGCGTCACCGCCACTCTTCGCAAACGCGCGAGTCTCGCCGAGCGCAGAGAGTATAAATTAAGTAATTGCTTATTTATTAATGCGCTGCAAAAGTGCTCATTTCCACACAGTTCGGGTTGTCCCTTTTTAATGTCACATCGTTGACTCATCATAGCATTATTATTAAGCACGCTGATGGGAAAGCCCAGATAAGGTAACACCCGGCGATGAGTTCACGAGGAAGCAGTGCGCCGTGAATTGTTTATTACTGTGGGTGAGGCGACAAATATCCCTTTGAAGGATTAATGAGCAAACGAATCACAGTCCTGCCTTCCCGTTTTGTAGGGTTATAAGGGTGAATGAGTGACAAAAGAGGGATTGTGTGGTATTGCAAATTGTGTTGTTTTTTGCGGGAAAATGAGCCGTTGAAGTGCTTAAAATAAATCAGTGCATCAGATAGATACTTTTGTCAACGTTTTGGTTTAAAAAGAGTTAAAATTTATAATAAGATAATGTGAATAATATGAACATTTTTCTAAAGCTTCTATCACCCGACAAAATTGTTTACGAACGCCTTAGCACACAGCTCATTCATAACCATTCACAAGAAACCCGCACAAGATCCCCACGCAACCCACTCGGGGAGCATTCCTCAAGACAGAAACAAATGAATGGATTTGAAAAGTGTCGCCACGAAATCTGCACCGCACGTGAAGAGTAATGAGCCGAGCAGCGCTTTCAAACTGCGAACAAAAAGGGGTTACTACAAACAATGAATCCCATAATGAGCCGACACAAACAACCAGCTCTCACAGCAGGAAGTGAATATTTTACGCACTGCTCGGAAAGAAGTGTATCGTCTTTCTGCTCACAGCCCGTGTGATGAATAGCGAGCAGCATTTCACAGAACATCTAAAATATTCCCACTTCATAAACTGTCCGCCCCATTCATCGCGATCTCTTCTGCGTTAACTCTTCCACTCCGCGCAAAACTCGTGCACTGGATCAGCGGTGCCGCGATGTTTCGTTCGTTAAATTTAGAATTCACTCAGATCGCGCAGATCTCGCAGAAAAAGACCGTTACCGTGCACGCATCTTGTACGTAGAAAAGCCATTCCACTCATTTTCCAAGGGAAGAGGGGTGGCTTTTTGCAAATCATACCGATACCGGCAGACAGATTTGGAGTTTATTTTCGGATAGCTTATGATCACTCTCTGCCGCACACATGTGCCGGGGGACAGTTTTTCTTTCCTCCGCATACTGCTTCCATTCTTGAATTTAGAGACAGGAAATGCCAAAAAGATTATGTTTTATTCGTCGTTCTCGCTCTGCCCCTTTCTCTCTCTCTCTCGCTTTTTCATGCATCTAAGCAGCTCATGTGCATAATTACGCATTGCCTTGCCCGGTATGGTGTGCCATGCTAAACCAGTCTAATAATAAAACCGTCACATATTTGTCCAGCCAAAGGGCACCCAAGCACCAAGCAAGGACTCTGTGGGAAAGGGGGCGAAAGAACACGCTTATGTAAGCAGAAGAAACATCATTTTGCACACAATAAATATTAATACATTTTCCTCGCTTTCCCAGCCTAGGATTTCTTGTCCTAGACAGTATTGCAGGGTTTTTTGTTATGGTTTGAAAAATTCCAATTTTTAACTTTTTTCCATTAAATTTCAGCAATATTGTATGAAAAATAATGTTTTTTACCTTTTTGTAAAGATACTAATGAGGCCAATTGGCTCAAAGTCTCTATAAAAATAAAGAAAAAAACCCTTTTGTAGTAAATGTCCTTTATTTTGACGGATTTTGTATTTTTTGTTTTTTTTGTTTTTTATTCATAATAATAATAATAATAATAATAATAATAATAATAATAATAAAAGTTAAAATAATAATAATAATAATAATAATAATAATAATAATAATAATAATAATAATAATAATAATAATAATAATAATAATAATAATATAATAATGATATATAATAATTATAATAATAATAATAATAATAATAATAATAATAATAATAATAATAATAATAATAATAGTAATAATAATAATGATAACAATAATAATAATGATAACAATAATAATAATTATAATAATAATAATAATAAAAATATTAATGATAATAATAATGTTAATAATAATCATAATCATAATAATAATAATAATAATAGTTTTTATTATTATTATTATTATTATTAGTATTATTATTATTACTTTTTATTATTTAATTATTATTATATATTATTTCATTTTATTATATATTATTTATTATTATTTTATTTATTATTTATATTATTTATTATTTTTTATAAAATTTGAACTCATTTACTACAAATTTAAACTTCAAATTTCTTCTATAAAGTGTTACTAAATTCATATTTGTTTACAAAAGTGTTACATTCAACTTCTAAACGTTTCAGGACTTGCAAACTATTTTTAGAATTATATATTTTAATTGTAAATTTTCCCCTTCTTTGTATTATATTTTTCCAAATAACAAAACACATGATTGCATAACCTCAGGCGCTTACTTCATAGCTTCACAGCAAACCCTGCCCGATTGCCCAGCAGGACATCAAAACTACATTTACACAAGCATGCGGCAGCTTTTCCCATTTTTCCCCCTCCACTTCCAATTGACCATTGGATGAAGGCAAGCAAAACGTTGCCTCACCGTGCAAAAGGAAGCCGTTTGTTGCCCTTTGTGAACGTTTCTGTGTGCGTATGAATGAAGAAGCCGGAGATGAATGGTTCATTGAAATGGGGCGTTGCTTTTGTTGTGTCACCGAAACCAAATAGTGTCGCCGTCCATTTACGGTGACCTCTTAAGGAGGAAGGGGAGGAAATCATTGGCATTAATCTGTCTAGTCGCTTTTGCTGAAATGATACATAAAGTGTGTGAAGCTTTGAATGTAACTTTTACTAAATGGACTGTTACAAAACTAGAACATAATATCTTCAACAAAGTTCACGATTATTGCAAGAAGGAGTCTCAACAGACCGTCCATAAACGAACGCAATCACTAATTCTCCTTTCATTCACAAAACGCAAATCCGCCACAAAAGGGTGCCACAAACACAACAAGCGGATTACATCTCGCTCGCAGCAGTCGTCTACAAAAGCGAACCGTTCCTTCTGCCAGGATTCGCTTCCACCTGTCGACAGTGAAGGAAAACAGTGTTTCCATTTCTGAAGCCTCCTCCTCCGGCATAAAGTCATTCAACAAAACGCACCCCGAAGGCAAAACCTTAAGCACCTTTAGCAGCGGGGGATTTTCCATCCACAGAACAAATATGAGTACACGTGTTAATGAAGGTCGGTGACAATGGATCACCACCACCCCTCCCGCACTGCACTTAAGATGGATTATGCGCCCAGGAAAATCTTGCCATTGGGAAAGAAAATTAATTTCATGAAAATTGTTTCCAACCATTCAAAAGTGGTGGGTTTCTTTCAGTTGCAGAGTTTTACCTGATTATAGTGCTCATTAAAATTCTCATCACAATGCTGACGCAAAAAAGAAGACGAAAGCTTTATGCTACAAAGAAAGGTGAACTCGTTTTTCCCTGGTCGGTCGCATTGAAATCACTGCAAACAATGAAGGCATTCTACCGGCAACGAAATAACAACACATTCGGGTTTTCTCTTCGACCCGAGATACCGAGCTCGGGGCTACAAGCAACTGACACACAGAACACAATCGTGCTCCTTTGTTATCCCGAACACGGGAGCGCGCAACAGGTGGAAAATCCGACTGGAAGTGTACCGAGTAGCCGCTTCGGTGGACCCGGTTGTGCCTTGAAGGCATATTTTTAAAACTTCCTCCCACCAGCAGGAGCAGGAAATCTAATTGACGCGCTTTGCAAATTGACTGTGGAAAATTGTTCCATTTCCGGGCGTAGCCTACGGGCGTAGCGGACTCAATGTTGCTCCTTTCGGGGAGGTTTTTTCGCTCTATATTTCTCTAACTCGACGCACCACACCCTTCATTTGGCGTAGAAACAGTGCTAAAAACGGTGCACAAAAGCAACGGAATGCTTCCCGCTGTGTCATGGTTTGAAATCACAAAACTTCTACCTTCTGCCTCATCAGTACGCATGTAAGAGAGGGAGGAAGGGGTACGCAAAATTAAGGAAACGCTTTTCCAGCGGCATTCAATTTGTTTTCGTTTGTTTTTCACACCAGCCGGGCCGATGTGATGCACCGTGAGCTGGGTTGATTGTTGGCACTTGGCAACCGAAGGCATCAAGGGTTAGAATTAGAAGAAATTAGAAAACTCCCACTCCGCTAGAAAACCGGAAGTTGCTGTAACTTCGTTACTGCTTTTTGGTGATGTGAATGTGTTCGCTAATTGAAAGCAGTTTGACTCGGGTGAGATTGTTGGGGGTTTTTTGCAGGGAGCACACGTACATGCGTTCTGTATTTGTGTGTGTGAAGAAATGTGATTAGGATGTGACAAATTAGGTACGATTTGGGGGGTGAGTGGAGCATATGAGTGTCTATTTAGACCCACCTGCTCTTAATTGTTTTCTTTGTTCTGTTTTGCTGAATAAATATGGTTTTTGGGCTTTGTGATGGCAATAACATCCTCGTCCAAATAACATAAATCTTACCTTTTCGTTACTAAAATCAGTTACTAGCTTTCATCAGTCAATTGTTGTTGTAGTTAGTAATAGTATAGTTAATACGACAATTGCTACAATAATACTAATAAGTATGGTAGTAATATCTTCTATTATGAAGAATAACATATACCAAATAAACATGAATAAGCTTAATAGAATGAAAACAAAACAAAAATATTTGACACCAATAAAACTCAAAAAGAAATCAAAATAGTTTAGAATCAAAAAAGATTGTTTTAAGGAATATAATTAGCGGAATTTGGGGCAAGTGTGCCACCTTAAGCATTTCATGTTATAACTCACTAAAACGTGTTTGTCAAAAGCCTATTTATTTAAATCTCATAACCATTTTACATCTATTTCCTCACTTATAAATGAGTTTCGTTTGAAAAAAGTGCAAACAAAACTATTTTTGAAGGGATTTAAAAAGGGTCCAAAAAGACGTTGTTTTTTGGGCTATGGGGCAAGTGTGCCACTCGTATGGGGCAACACGGCCATCTGGTTAAAATAAAGTTTTTTCTTAGATAATTGGAAATTTTTTCGTTTGTGGCACTAGTCTATGTATTTCTACATGTCTTCAGTCACCAATGAACCTTTTTTTATCACAAACTGTATAGGAATATGTTTTTTTACTGATCTGTTTTTCCGGAGCGGAATCCGCTCATAATAGTGGAGCATACCACTGCACGCTACAACAATGTTTACATTTTTGACAGCTCACGCCTATGAAAGATAGTGGCACAATTAGCCCAAATAGAGGTGGCTGTCTTGCCCCAAAAGTTGTAATTTTTTTTATATTAGATTTTTCAGTGTCAAAAAGAAAGTTTTTTTCAACTAACCACACAAAAAGTTTCACGTTTTCTTAGCTGGACGTAATTTTTTTTATATTAGATTTTTCAGTGTCAAAAAGAAAGTTTTTTTCAACTAACCACACAAAAAGTTTCACGTTTTCTTAGCTGGACGGTGGTGTAAATATTTTCTCGATTGATTGTTCCTTTGATTTTTGAGAGCTTATATGAAATATCGGCTTCGATATACTGAGTCATTGGAACGCAATTGGTGGTACTCTTGCTCCTATGGCACACTTGCCCCAAATTCCGCTACGTCTTATGTTGCTTCTTTCTATTTGTTGCCTTGACGGATTTAGAATATATAAATAAAATCAGAAAAAATGCATTTACATAATTAAATTTTCTCGAAAATAAACAAAAAGTTAGAAATCGTTACTAATTAGATCGTTAGAAATTCTACTAGCAACACTTAAATGACCCATTGTGATTATGCAAAACCTTACAACAGTTTGGTTACAACATGCTTTTTGAAAGCTTTTTTACACTTGCTAGTACTCGGTCTCACACATAGATGGCGTAGCTCGAAATTGTCATGCTCCTATCGAAAATTTAAATTAATTCATGATTTATTGTTAAAAATCCACAGTTTCTATAGACACAAAAGGCATTTGAATTTGACAAAAAAAAAACCGACCGCCATTAGAAAAACGGTTCTACAACACTGTAAAGAAATTTTCGTCACACTCGTCGAGTTGAGTTGATTGTCGAGTTTAATTACGAACAATAAGAAACGATGGAAGATTATAAGCATTAAAATCAAAGATGCAAAGATGGAATGCTAATGTACTGCCCAGTTCGGTTACGCTCCAGCAAGGAAATTTAATTCTCTGCTGCTGAAGACAAACCCAAAAATCGATAGCAAAATATGTAGGTTTTACCGTGTAAAGTAACGTATTTTGGCTATCGCAATATTTGAAGCTAATTGTGATGATCAACGATTATGAGCGGACGGCGCGCACCAGCTCCTTTTATAAGCATCGTGGGCTGTGCTGTGCAAGCGATGTATAACGTTGCTCGTTCGTTCGACTGTTAGATACACACACTCCCCCCGATTCAACCTCAACAGAAATCACGAATATTTTTAGAACCAACCACCATTCACACCTTCACAGTGCCGTGGCCAACAACAAGCGTGCAGGGGCGCATTAGATACGAGCATGACGTGCGAGGATCGTCACTGTCTCACCAACAAACGTCCCACAAAACCCCATTTGGCGTTTGTTTTCGTTTCCTACACGCTCACAAACACTCATCCCAAAGCGGCACCGTCTTCACAACCAGGTGTGTGCCAGGTGTGTCTTCTTCCACAAGCTCCATTTAACGGACGATAAGGTCGAAGATAAGATGATTGCAGCCAATTCTTCAAGCAACGTTGGTTTGACGCAAGCGCGAACAAGCGCGGCAAATCTTACCATAGTGTGCGCGCACACACACATACACAGGCATTCCACAACGCGATCCGGCACGGCGTGTTTAACATTATGTATGTTTTTATGTAAATCTCGTCACCTCGATCAACACTTCACCCAGCTTCACCTGTCGCAACGTAGCAGCAAACCCTCCAACGCCAACGCACGTCTTCGGGTGTTTTTGTTTTCCTTGTTTTCTCTCTTTTCATTTCAAGAACTTCATCTTCTACAGCTGCATGCTGTAGGAGTAACTCATTTTTCGGAAGATTTATGCAACAGTTATTGGCCGTTACGGAGAAATGTAAGCATGGTTTTCGACGGCGGTGCGGTTTTATAGTTGGAGCGTCCCTTACTCGCAGTGATATTTTAAGCCCCGCTGCATTACATTCCCACCAATGAAACGGATCAAGACATACGCGCTTTAGTAGTTGCGGTAACGCACAGTGACGGACGGAAAAAAGGACACAGCGGTTTGGTAAAATTTTCTAAATTTAATATTATTTAAGTTTGTTGGGTTTATTGACGAAAAATGGACCAAAGTTTAGCCCAATAATATGGCCAATATCGGTTCAATTTTCAACATTTTACATTCGTATACGCCCGATATACGCCATACTCGATATACGCGATTTTACTATACGCTATGTTTTAAATTTCACAGTTCTTTGAACAAATTGTACTAATGTGACACATTGAAAGTCAAATGAAAATTAAATTCCCTTTTGATCGAATTTTAAAATCCATTACAAACGGTATAAAATTGTAATCTTAAGTTAAAATCAGATCACATAACTATTTTAGAGGCTAAAACCTACCACTTCAAGCAAAATTGTACGAAAATTAGCAATAATTTGACTGAAACCCTCGAAATTCGACATACGCTATTGCCTCCGGTCCGCGTTAATAGCGTATATCGGGAAATACCTTTATTATTCGCTAGAAAAGAGAAGGAGCGTCATATTATGAAAATGATACAAAGCAATTAATTTTTGACGAAGTTGAATCTCTATTGAGTATAAATCAAACAATGATTAATTTATTAACAAAACAAAAATGCAACTCCTCGTAAACTTCTACCAGCTGAAACGAAGCCTTACAACTGTTCCAAAAACTAATGTATATGGGCACTTACAATTATTGCTAAGAGTCGTGTTGATAATCCCTATAAAGGCCAGGGGACATTGTCTGTACTCACTAGTGTAATTTAGATTTTCATTAGCGCATCTGGCGGCGGCTGGTGGAAGCTTGTTTTGGTTATCGAGGGAATGATCGTACTAGATCACAAAAAGTAGTATAATTTTATTCGTTTTCCGATGCGAAAATGGATGCAATGCGTGCAGAGCATGTTTATCTATCTCTTACAACGCTTTTCGAGTCCAGTTTAAGTAAAAACATGGAAAAATAACATATTTTCTGAAGCGGCTCCAAATTGTTAGGCAAAATACTTTGGTCATCCGGCGCCAGATGTGCTAGTGAAGATCTAAATTACAGTGGCGAGTATGTACAATGCCTTAACAGTTTTTGTTATTCAGAAGGCACGGATTCAACGTTATTGCTTAACCCGATAAGAGTTATAATCACAAAAAACATATCAAAATGACTGTTGAAATAATTATTCTGAAATTTCCCATTTTTTTAAAGTGATGTTAGTAATCCCTTCATTTTATTCTGAGAACATTTTATGACAAGTTGCCATTAATCAAAATTCGAAATAGAAATATCGATTCCAATGGCACAAAATCAAACATCGCTTAAATACAGCACGCTGTCCGCCCTGTTCCCGCCCCGCATAATTAATTCATCTTGGCCACAATTGAGGCGGCGAGAGAATGATTTTGTCTTATGTAAAATTACGCTCAACAAGTCGATGCTGTTTATCTTTCAGCACATAATTAGTCGCCCCGAATCCGAAACATCCCCCACTAGCGCCCAGTATCGGCCGAGCAAGTGAGCCGACACATGTGCCGTATGTCATAGCCGTATCCCTCCCTCGCCCCGCGTAAATACGGGCCCGCTTTGCCCGCTTTTAAAAACAGCGTTTATCTCGTGAAGGTAAAGGCGAAAAATAAACACAAGCAAAAACAGCAAACCTTCCGCCAGGGAAAGGAGGCGAAATTCGTACCGAAAGGCTCGAAATATCGCTCAGCTGTTTTGGTCGGGTACGGGTCGGTAGGTTGCACGCCAGCTGTACACTGTTCGCCGGCGGGTCGCAACATCAAATACGCAAACCCCGCGTATGTGCGCAGGCACGCGTATGTAATGCACACGCATGTTGTGACACGAATCACGGTACTACGCGTCGGGAAAGGCCACAAAGGTGGGGTGTGAAATTCCTGCACATGACCCCAACGTTGCACTCACATTCGCACATTCCACATCGAATGCCGCTTTGTAATGGAAATAATCCCAAACCAGGCGGTTGAAAGTTTCTTCAATTTCCATTAGACTACGGGCCTTATTTCCGCACCGAATCGAACCTTGATCTGGGGCGGGTGATGATTTATTTTAAGATCCATTTCCATTACCCCATTCAACTAGCAGAAGTGAAGTAGTTCGCTTCGACGGATCCTGCTTGAGTGGTTGCTGGTTTCCTTTTTGCCGCGGCGAGCGGCGTTTTAGCGTTCGAGGAACGTAAATGTTCCCAACCTTTTCAAGGGTTTTCAATCGGTCGTGCATTGCCTGCTGCCGAGCTGCCAGCGTTGGCTAGCGTTTCAGGTTTCTTCGCGGCAGTAACCGAAGACGCAGTGTGTACGCGTGTGTCCACACCAATCGATGATGGACGAGGTGTGATAATTAACATCGCATTTACTAGACGACCGTACCCGCATCGGTTGCTGGCTGTCGCACGTGCGCCGGACGCCCGGAAAAGGTTTTCGACGCTCCCACGAACGCAGCTCGCACGCCGTCGGGAGGAAGTTTGAACGAAAACATGTCAATAGCTGGCCGTGGACGGGTGCTGTTTGATGTGTGCGTGTGTGGCTTTTACCACGATTGATGGAACTGGGACAAGGTTGCGAGAGGGTCGCGATGGGTTCGATGGTTTTGGGAAATTGGAGAACTGTTGCCTTGTTTAGTGCTAGCTTAAGTGTTTCATAGTTTGATTGTTGCTTTTAAAATGATTTTAATAAGTGTATCACGTTTCCAATACTTACAGGCGATATAAATAATCCCTGATACAGTAATAAGAGACGAAACGCAAGCTTTTGTTAAATGATTGACATTAAAAGCGTTGCCATTCAATAAATAATGCAGCGGAACCTTACAAATGTTGCACAAGTAATTAGTTCTTGGCTTGTCAAGCAGATACTAAAGTAAAATTACATGAATTTAGGCGCATACAAAACTGGAATAATAATTACTATCTAATAAAACTGCAATAACTAAAGTTCGAATTATTAAAACATATCATAGAAAATAACAAAACTGCCTATTAATTTCAAAATTCAATTGTATAATTTTAAGGCAAGCGTTGTAAGAAACTAAAGTCCTTTCACTGGTATATCCATCAATACTACATCACACCAGCCTATTGTGTTTCTCAATTTAACAACCAATTAAGTGTGCAAATGTTAACCACAAATCATTTCAAGCCCATTTCATAACACACTTTGATAAATGCTCCCTTCATCTGAACTCCGGATTGATAAAAACACGCCGCTACGAACACGCGTCCCACAAATCTATTTCTAATCCCCAATGGTGTAACACTTTGTAAAACCTTTGCCGAGCGATCGCAAACGACACAGCAGCCTCCGGTTGCAACTTTGTGTACCGAGCGTTAACGCACCATGTTCTCCCATGGTTCTCCGTCGACCCCCATAAAGCGATGATCGATGATGCCCCAGCCCGGCCGCGTGACGAAAAACGAAAAAAAGGCCACAAAAGATACACCGCACAGATGTGCCGTAACGGCATCGCGCGCCCAGGTCCCAGGTCGTCGTGGCCGAACGTGGCTGCCCGCGGGCGAGCTTGATTATGTCGTTTGTGTTTTTGGAAAACATTAATAAATCCGCCCCCGTACCAGCCGTCACGTTCTCGTCACGGTTGTCTCGGCCAGGCGCCAGTCGAGTGGGTTTGTCTTCCGTGTCTTCACGCGCTGCTCAAAGCGAGCTGAAAGAAGAAGTATTATTAACTAACAGATCCCGATTTGAACAGTTGCTTGGCGAACGGGAATGGGCGTAATAATTGTTACTTTTCGGTTGAAGAAGAATGCTTGCTTTACATTTCATCCAATGCGAACGATGTTCGAATTGTTCGTTTTCTTTGCGCAAACACAACAGCGCTTGTAATGACTACAAAACATCATCGCATTACACTAATAGGCTGTGTCAGGGGAAGGTGAGTTTGGCGGCGGGCCAAAAACCCGCCCGGACGCTGCGTTTGCGGCACGAACGCCAAGAATTTGGACAATTGACAAATCATGGTGTGGAAGAATTTGCTCATGAGAATGTTCACGTGCAAGCGTTGAGTGGTATTCAGTGAAAAGTCTGACGGCCGGTTTTTGGCTGCAAGAGTGCACTTTTTGCGGAGCATATTTGTCGTGCTGTCACCTAGGAAGGCAACTGCAATAATGACAGCTATATTAGTTGGTATTCTATTGTCTTTTTTTGAGGTGAACTTTCACTTTTACTTCATTTGGTTTATGCATTTGAGGCGCATGTTTTTTGCAAGATTTTTTTTATATTCAATATTTTATATTTTATATAAAGTCATCGGAACATACTTTTATTAATGATAGTTACTTTTTTGACTGAGAATTATTTCTTTAATTTTTGTATTCTACTACGTTTAACAATTAAAAATGATAATTTAGTTGATTTATTACCTATTTTGCAGCATAGCATTTCCTTTGATTTCCTAATTTCTCTAATTAAGCACAATAAAAGACGTTTTATGACTGAACAATTCGGACCACCGTGAAGCAACTCAAAGTTTAATTACCTTACCCTGAAACTGTGCAAAAAAATACCAACGGCCACCTAAACGCCACACAAAAAAAAACTGCAACGGCCACCAGGCGCAATATTTATGAGCCGACAATATAAACAGCAAAATATTCACAATGGCCCATAAAATTTGCCATTGCCTCGGCGGAACCCATATTTTATGCGCTCATCAAGACCTCAACCTAAAACGGTGCATGACGCGTTATGACAAACCGTACGACAGGCGCGAAACTTTGTCTAAAATCCGCTTGCTCCGAGCAAAAGCAAACGTAAAAGCGGCTTGATTAATTGATATCAGCCGACGGTTGTGTTGCACCGATTGTACGTACCACCACCACCACCACTCACACCACGCAGCTTAGCAGTAATAAATGTGTATGTTTCACTTGTTGCTCGCGCGAGTAACACACCCGCCAAGACTGTTTTTTGATTTTGCGTCCACTCTTGTTATGTGTCTGTAAAAACTACCCTTGTCAAGGAAATCGAATTCTCTTTTGATTAAGGGTATAACAAAAATTCATTAAAATTGATATAGTTGTAGATTAGCTTAGTACAGAAGCCATCTGTCTGATTGAGCCTGTCCGGGCGGGGGCCGCATTGCTTAGTACATTCGCGTACGTGCTCGACTAGCGTTAGTTAAGCTAATGGTGGGATTTTTGGCCCCAGAGACGTCTCCAATGAAGAAATGAATGAAAGAGAACTTGGCGTTGGCGAAGGTGGACCCCAATGACACAGATAGAGAGAGAGAGAGAGAGATAGAGAGAGAGATAGAGAGAAAGAGAGAAAGAAAACCGACATATGGCAGTTGGACAATCTATGCGCCGGCCGAGGATTTATCAGTTAAGCGAGACCGTACAGCGCGGTTCCACAAACGCCAAGAAAAGCCGCCCGAGTTTCGCCTTTACGCCCGGAGTACGAGACCGAGACCGAAAACTGCCATCCCCTAACAATGCTCGACGGTTTATTCTAACAATAACATTTCCCCCGGGGTGGCGCCGTTTGTGCCGTTAGTGTGCTAGTAAGCGGTCGGGTAAAGCGAGCTGTGTGTTGCGTCGAGGTTTGGTTCTGTCTAGAACGGCCGTTTTAGGGACAATACAGTGTATGAAAGTGGGGAAATTTTCAACTGGGAGGGAGGGAATAAAAGAGTAAAGAATATTTAAGAATAGATTTTGTCTATATTAACCATTTATAGTAGTACAGGCAAACGATTAGTATGCACCACGTGGTCTTGAGTTTAATGGAGACGCCTGGTCGCTCAATAAATTAACTGAAAATACTTATTACATTTAAAGTATTAAGTTGTTATAATTAAAGCACATGTAAAAGTTTAATCTTTTCAAAAAGAAAACCCCTCTCCTTCCATGTCTAATGTAGCATCAAATCACCTACCCCGGTAGCAATTAAAAGTGTCCACCAACCCGCGCATGGAGTATGTTCGCGATGCACGAAACGTGCCATCCGTCAAATTGTGGACGCTCAATTACAAACCATTTCTCAACGTCCACCGAAAACTCTTCCGCACAGTGCCGTCGGCCCAAAGGCCCGTTGTACCTGGTGTAGTGAAAATTGACATTTCCTTCCTGCCCAGTGGACAAGCGTTCGCATTCGCACACCTGGCGCCAGTCGATCCGGGCGGGACGGGAAACGGAACGGAGCATTGGAGTAAGCGAGCCGCTAGATGTTCTGCACCGACGGCAACTGCAACTGCTCTAGCAGCTTAATTAATGTCAGTCGAGTGCCATCTGTCAAGTGTCCTGCGGAGGGGGGTTGAGTTGTGGGGAGTGTGTGTGTGTGTGTGCGGTGAGCGCTGGCCTGGAGGAATAGTTGGAACATGGTGTTGGAATGACGCCGTCCCACCTTCGCTGAAGTGAGAAAAGTTTTAGAGGTTTATGGGAAAGCTAGATAAGTGCGAATTATTATTTAAAATATGCTATTCAGCTACATTCAACGGTTCAAAGTTTGTGACATTGGTAGTCAATTAAATTATTTTTGATGATTATTATTCTAACAATATCGACAGTAGTTTTGGTAACTCAAAAAAACAATCTAACTTTCGGTACAACCCAACCCAAAGTCACGCAAAGCACCTGCTGCAACTGCGACGACACGATCTCGCTTCTCCATCCAGCTGTGACAATTATGCACGCCCAAAAGCCGACCGCGACTGGGACTTTAATTTTGTTTATTTTCTTTTACACCATCACACCGCGCTTGTCTCTTCACCGAAACATAAATCATCATGCCCACACCGGCCCCACACACTACAAGCCCCGGGACGGCAGCGACGGCCCCGTACGGATGGCATAATTTCAACAAATATCAACCGCCAACCGGCACATTTAAGCAAACCAATCAACAAACGTACACAGTGTCGCACAGGGGGACGCGCACGCGAAAACACACCTGTTGCTGCATAAATTGCGCCCCAAAAGAACGCATCGAATTAATGGGAGGCGAGAAGTGGAGGTTGCGTACAGTGCTGCCACGCGTTTGCCACTCTGATCGTGCGCGTGCTGGTAATCGATCTTTGGTGTAATCCAATCGGGGCAGTCCTAACAACACCTTCGTATTCGTAAACATCCTCATCACACCGGACACAATCAACACGCGTGAGATAATTTAATCACTCGTGTGTCTAGTTTATTGATTTTGTAGTGGTGGCATCTATTGACTTTACGTTCTTTGAAAACAGCTCACTAATTTGTAGCGCCCATAATGGAGTAGGATTTATCTAATCTGCTCCCATTTTAACAACACCACATCCTATAGATGGGGTTGTCTTATCCCAGCTGGGGTGTCTATAAATCCATCGTTAATCTCCACGACGCTCCATCGCTTCTCTGAGCCGGCAAGCGGCAACTCGGAGCCGTTTCTCATTTATGTTTATAAATACTAAATGCTTCTTCTCCCGCGTCTCCGTTGGGATCTTTCCGCATCAAATCATCTTCTCCGTCGGATTCCGTGGAAGGCGAAGCAGGCGAACCAGCCAACAATGTTGTCACCTGCTCCATATGTTTGTAGCACATTTTCACTCGATTTAATCCGCTCAAATCAGCGGGATAAGATTATTTGTATTGATTTATCGCCCCGAACACTACCTCTAAACGATTCACACGTTCGCCGAGAACGCAGGTGTTAATTAGCTAATGTACGCTTGAACGCTTCTGTTTGCATCGGACACGACGCCCTTACCTTACATAAGAGAGCATTGGAAATGGGTGGCCAACCCATCTTAACTCGTCTTGCTTACGTACACGGCGGGCGTGATTGCATGCGTACCGAGCGGTCCTGCAGTGCGGAAGTGATTCATCCGAGTGAAGGAGGTAAGCACTGTACGCCCGTCCTATTTTTGCTTGACGCACTCAAAACAATCCATCGCGAGGTCTCGACGTTTTTCACTGGTCGTGTGACGCGTGACGAAACGTTACGCGTGCTAGCAACCGGAAGCGTGAGCGACGTTTGATGGACGTTAAAAGGAAACGATCGTCACACAAGTGTTTGCTAGAAGACGGGTAAATTGTTCTTATTTTTTAAACATTATGTAAAGTATAATATACATTATATATTTTAGTAAAATTTAAACAAAACGACTCAACAGATCAAAATCAAATTCAAAACGGATGCGCTACTAAACAGCAAAATAACCGGAGCGTTCCTTCCCGAATAAGCGCCTAAATGTATGCCCTCCCGCAAACCACTGCGCACTGCTCAACCGTCGAACGCGCGCGTCTGTGTTATACGGTCTAGACGGTGGCGGTGGCCAAAATTTAAGGCCAAAACCTGTTCAAAACGAGTTCATTTCATTCAAATTTAGCGCATAGTTCTATTATTGCTAGGAATCAATTATCCTTTTTCCCCCGAACAATAGCATTGCGAGCTATCGAAAATTGACACACGGTGCAAAAGGTGGTGGAATCGCCGTTCCAGGAAACTTTTAGTGAAATTTTCTCTAACAACATTCATGGGAAAGCGTTCTTTTTTTTTGTTGTTGCGCAAACCGTCAAATTTGTGTTACATTTTTGGATCGATACATCCGCACCGGTGTACAGCCGAGCCTCTCTTCCCCGGTACCAGGAAGTGGTGGGATTCCATTTCCAGCATAAGCTCACCCCAACCTTTGCTTGGTGGTGCCTGTGCTTACCTGTACTTATAGCTGATAGACTTTTATAATTATTCATCTGGGTATGCTTCTTGATAAGCTTCTTCATACAATTACTTGTCATTTTGCTTACCGTTCCTTTCCAGCGATCGGGCTCCACAGCACACCCGGAGTGGTTTGTTCCCGAGAATGAGGCCAATTATGGGCCGAGACGCGTTCATCATCCCATCCCTTTCGGCTTCACGCGACAACTAAACCCGCAAAGTTGGAAAAGTTCCACTGCAATGGTACACAGACACACAAACACACTTTCTGCGAACGGCGCGCAACACAGCGACCGTTTCCGGAACGGAGCAACTCTCAACATTATCCATCCCACCCCTCTCGAGGGTATTGCGGGCGTCCGTGCACAATCTTCGCAAGAATTGGTGTCCGATTAACAAGAACGAAGCCACCCGCCCATAATTGTACGGGAGGCGCCACGCATTTGAAATCGAATTTTCCACCACAATGCGGCGAAGCAACAACAGTGTGTGTGTGATCGACGAAACGAAAACGAAATACCGAATCATCATCTTTAACTTTAAATCTTTTCGCTTTTTATTTGCTCTCTGCTCTCTGCTGTCAGACAGAAGAATCGAATCTACCTAACCCCTAGATCTATGTGTAATCTTTTTACGCCAATAATGTTATTAATTGGTACGATAATAAAAATAGTATAATATATATATAATATTGTGTTTTTTTTTCTTTAATAATCTGGTAATTAGTAGTAATAGTAGCAGTACTGGTGGTAGTGATGATGGTGCTGCCTCTGCTGCCAGCAATGGCACCATAAGTGCAAAAGGGCTGCACACTATCATATTCACTCCCCACCTTGCCTAGATTTAACCTGTTTTACGTGTGTAATTATGCGCATTCCTGCTAAAAGTTTGATTGCTTTCCTTCGTGTGCTCTCCATTCATCATACTGTACAAACGTTAAAGCCAACAACGAAAATTATCTACAATAATACCATAATTTAGACACGCTCTTCCGCTTCCGCTATCACACGCTTCACACTCTCGCTCGCGCACACTCTCTTCCCTATCAACACCGAAAAAAAAAGAACAAACGCACAGCACTACTGGTTTAAAGTTTGATTCAGACTCGTGTGTTTTAGACCATCATTGTTTAGTGGCTCGTTTACTGCCCATTATGTTGTCGTCGCCCATATGTTTCCATTTTTTTTCCTTTCGCTACAGTCGTTTTTGTTTTTCTGTCAACATGGAAGGGCCATTCCTAATTAGAGATTTTCCTTTATTTGTTTTTCCTCTTTCCTTGCTGCTTTTGCACTTTGCATTTTTCTGTTTGATTTTTGCATTTTTCTCTATCTTCCATTTCAGTGGATCAACAAAGTGTTTATATTTTTCCGCTGTATTTTCTCCCCCCCCCCCCCTCTCTCTGCGACTACTCTGCGAACTCTTCCGCGGCCTGAAATTGTGACCGGAAAGCAACAACTAAACATTAACTAAACTAAAAACACACACAATGTATCTACAATCTGCTAAGGGGGGTCCCTTACAAACGTAACTAAATGTAACTAAATGACGGTGAGCCTTTTTACCAGCGCTACCACCTTCTGTACAATTTGCCTCACACGACCCACAGTAGCTGTGTGGTGTGTGTGTGTGTGTTGAATCTGATTAGCTTATTTGTGTGTAAAATCTATTTGCAATAATTGCTAGTGTAATAAATACGCCTACCAGCTGGTATATCCTAGTGTTGGAGTGCTAGTAACACCATTCTTAAAATTCAAGCTTCTAACACTACTAAACAAACAAATACAATTTGCTCTAGGACAACACATAGAGAGAGAGTGGGGGAGTTGTTGGGTTGGTTGATTCGGTTGGATCGGTTTGGCTAAGAAGGATTAAGTGTTTACGCTTCCTAGCTCTGCTGCGCATACGTCGTGTGGGAGACTAATAAACGCACAATTACTATACTGAAATACTGATTCTGGTGGTTGTTTTAACACTACATGAGACGTTTCTTTGTCTCCCTCTCCTGCTCTCCTTTCTCTCTGTCTCATTATTATGATGTGAATATTGTTGTTGTTTTTCGGCTCATTACTACTACTCCGCCCTAACAATGAGTGTGCAAAGTAGTGGATAGAAGCATTGGGAACGGGTGGAATGGAAGTGCAAATAATTTACTAACATAGTGCGAATTGAGAAAACTGCTCAAGTGTTTAAAGTATGTGTGTGTGTGTTTGTGTAAAGCTATCGGAAGGGCTATAAAACGTACACCGAAAAAACGGTGACCGATTTGTGTGTATCATTCGACAGGATCCTCCCTTACTATCGTTCACTCTCTACCTCTTCGATTAGCTATTGTGCCTCCCCGGGGGAATTTACTATAAAAATGGGTGCACTTCCTTTTTTTTAGAAAAAAAGCCTAACAAACAAGCACACACAACCAAACAAACAAAAACAACACATTGCTACATAGGGGCTACATAACATAGGGGGAAAAGGAGGGACACTACCACTCGCTACACTGTGGCCGGTGGCAGGACATTATCCTTTGCCGGCGCTTAAGGAACCGCTTCAGCACGTACATCCAGCGGGAGGATGAAGCGGACGAACAGGACGACGACACGCCGGCCGCTGGCTGCTGTGGTGCAAAGGAGCCACCCTGAAGATGAAGCCGTTTGCGCCACCGTTCACCGAGCGTTGGTTTGACCATTTTACTGCACTGTCGCTTAGCGGCAGCTAGCCCACACGTGACGGGATGTAGCGCGTAGTAGTAAGGATGCACATTGGCACCTTTCCACACCCAGCCGGGTAAGTATCGGCCAGTAGATTCGCCAGGAGGCACACGATTGGTGCCTGCTTTTCTACTACGAATCACGATGCGGCCACCATCTTCACCATCGTCGTCATCGTCGTCGTCATCATCATCGTCACCGTCCGGATCGTACAAGTCGTCTCCGTCCTCAACGTCATCGTCGAGCAGCTACGCGTTGGAGTAGAGATGCTCGTCCATGGGCCGGAAGCGGACCCGCTGCCGGTAGTGGTACTCCTTCAGGTAGGATTTGAGCGACTTCGGTAGCGTCAGCTCGTTGATGCCATCGTACGTCGTGTTGCTCACAATCACCGCCCGGCAGAGCTGCTGCAGGCTGAAGCTAAAGTTCCGGTTCAGCGGGAACGTTAGCATCGGCTCGAAAAACATCACACAGGACGGGTCCTTGTAGTGCTCCAGCAGCCCCGTCACCGTCGACGCCGTAAACACGCCCGGATCGCGAGAGTCAAAGCTAAACAAAGAGAGAGAGATAGAGCAAATGGTTCACAATTAATATCACCGCAACGCATTCTACCTCTTCCGCAACAAACTTACCTAAACTTGTGATTAAACTGCTCTATCCGAGCGTGCAGCGACCGGTTGTACTTGCGGAAGGAGACGGAAAACAGAAACTCCTCCTGAGCGGAGTCGCGCAACAGGAACGTACCCTCCGGTTTACCCTCGAGCAGCCGCTCCGCCTCGTACCGGTCCATCTTGCCCCAGTAGAAGCTGCAGCTGGTAATCTTCTGCAGGTCCGGCACGAGACAGTGGATAAAGTCGACCTGCGAGTGGATGCGCAACCGGCCGAACCCGGACCGGGCAACGCACACGCCCGCCGCTGCCGCCGCCGCCGCATCCAGCGGCTGGATCAGCTTGTTCGCCATCAGCAGACCGCGCTGGACCAGATCGCGCGAGTAGATGAACGCGATCGGATGGTTGGCGGCCGGCCCGGACGCAATCGTGCCGCCCGACATGAGCCGGCGCGGATGGAAGTTGGGCGGTGCGTCGACGCCTTCGCGGATTTCCAGCTCGCGCTGAATGCGCGCCCGCTCGTCACAGTCCTCCACCGAGAAGTCATCGCTGCAGGAAGGAAATCAAATAAGGGGGAAAACAATTTCAATTAAAACAGCAGTTTGGCAGCACGAATACTACTGAAACTAAATGGAAAGGTATCACACGCGCATCATAAACCATGATGCTCACCGAACGATTATGTGAGAAGCAACAACTATAACACACTCGAGCTAAGAGGCACCACCACCGAGGGGATAGCTTCCGATAATCGATTATCCTTCCGCTTTTAAAAACTAAAACATATCCTTCGCAGAACGTTACAGCTACCTCAAGTGCAGCTAATGTTCGTTCACACTTCATTAACCGTGCGCTGGGATGAAAATGGAAGCAATTACCGGAGGGCATATGGTACTAGCTATCTGGATGTGCGCTAGATACGCACACAGCACGCAGCCACTTCCACTTCGATACGAATCGATTAAAATGGAATGTGTATGTGCGCTCAGGTGAGTTGAACTACTTGAGAGCCTGCACTGGACCGTTTTAGTGGAAAATGGCAGATTCTTAGAAGCAACACTGGCTCCCACTACCATACGGATACGATAACGTACCTGGTAAGATCAAACAGGACGGGCGAGTCCGCCAGCAGTATCACATCGTTCGCGGGCGGATGGCCTGCACCGAGCGGAAGCGTACCGAACAGTGCGGCGGGGCCTGCAGCAGCAGCGGCGGCCGCTCCGGGCGCTCCTGCCGCCACCGCCGGAGCATGGTGTGCGGACTGGAAGAAGAACGTTGGATGATGGTCGGCCACCAGGGCAGCGGCCATCGCGTGATGATGATGATGGTGGTGGTGATTGTTGTTGCTGCTGCTGCTGCTCCCATTGTTGGGCAGCATCGGGATCGATTCCGGGCCGGCGAGCGATATCAATGGCTGACCCGCCGATGTGCCGGCACTGCCCGCAGCACGCAACGAGCTTAGCATATGGAGATTAAGCGGCACCAGTCCCGATCCTTGGATTGCTTCCTCGAGCCATTCGACGGATTCGTTCGGGCGGGGTGCTGCCGCCCCGGAAGGACCCGCGGCCGCACCTGCGGCTGATGGTGGTATGGGCGATGAGGGAGGCGGTGGCGATTCACTCACCTTCCGGTAGGCGGTACACACGCACGTATCATCCTGTTTTTGGGAGGGAAGAGCATGGAATCAGATAAGACGTGAGGAAAGTTCAAAGCCACACACGTGGCAGTTGTGTTCGCACGAAGCCGCCTCTCTTTTCTGAGACAAATCACGCTACACACACGACACCAACACACACACACACACACACACACACACACACTCACCTTATCCGATTCACCTTTCAACAGTTTTGCCGAAGCGATCAGCGTGCTTCCGCGAAGCGATGGGCCTGCTACGCCCGCTAGAACACTGCCACCGGGCGTTGCGTCCGTGGACATTGCTGTATTGCTAGACACCACACTGCCACCGTTTGCTGCTTTGGTTGTCTGCTTGTGGGCCACAGCTGCTGCCGTTCCCGCGTTCGATCCGCCACTGCTGCCACCGCCGCCGGATGACTTTAGCGAGAAGGGCCAGTTCGACTTTTTCGTTTTGGCGCTAGGGGTTGCATTTTTCGCACCGTTGCGGTGCTGCTTCTGCCCGCTGCCCGGTATCCAGGAGATGCGGGAACGCTGCTGCTGCTGCTGCTGTTGCTCCGGAGAGTTGCAACCGTCCGCCGTGGGTGAGCAACAGCTTCCGGCGCGCGCGTTGGACGAGCGCGATCGACGGCCCGCGAAGGACAGTGAACCGAACAGGGTGGACGCGGTGGAAGACGCTGACTTCCGGCTGTTGCCGTTGCTGGCGCAACACGACACCGAGGAAGCACAGGGCGGTAGGTTTGCCGTCGCCTTCGACGCACTACCGACCGTGACCGTGGCTACTGGCGAACTGTCACTGGCTGTGTTTGCTGAACCCGCCGAGACCACGCTGGTCGGTGTTGTTGGTGCTGCTGCTGCTGTCTGGTTCGAGGAATTGTCGTCCACCACCGCTTCGCCGGGCCGTTGCTCCGCATCCTTCGCAGAGCTGCCGTTGTTGTTGCTGGTTGCCGCCACCGTAGAGCCACCGACGGTAGCAGCAGATGGAGATGCCACCGCAGATGATCCTGCTGTGAACGGAACGGAGAGAGAGAGAGAGAGAGCAGGATAGAGAGATTATTAGAAACATAGCAACAGAGAGAGTGAGAGGGAATGCTAAATATAGAGATATTTAAGAGAGTGAGAATGCATCTAACGGCGACGAGAGAACAGGACGAAACAAGCAAATTCCACACGCACACTAACGTCCCAGCGTGCTAGAGAGAGACGGCTGAATGCGAGAGCGGGATCGATGCGGCGAGAGCGAAACTGATTCGTCGGGAGTCTTATATTAACTTGGCAAGCACTTCCAGGAAGCATTTCCCTTCGTTCGGTGCGTTCAAGCAAACAGCTCTCTCTAAGCCTTCGCTTATATCCCCCGGAACAAAAACTCATCACACGCTTCTCGCCCCGGCAGATCCCTTCTTGCTGCCTGTCGGCCACTGGTAGCATTGTGTCTTGCCCGTGTCCTTGCCCCATCCCGCCGGGACATCAGAAAAAGGGAAGGTACAAAACAAAGGATTGCAGGACACGATGTTCGGCCCCTATCAGCTGGAGATGCCGAGAAGGATAACAAACCCCGCAGAAGAAGAAGCACACGTGTGATCGAGGTTGTTCGACATTGGGAAGGAGGGTTGTGTTACACATCTCATTTAGTCATGTGTCAAAGCGTCCAGACGACCAACAGAATTCATTGGAAGAGGTTTACAGACAGTAGCTTCAACCCAATTTAAGAAAAAAAAAGGCACACAATGAATAACAATGTTCCATTAAAACGTATTCCCAAACCCCAAGTGAAACCCCGTTGTGTTTCGCATTATGTATGTAAAAAAAGGGAAATTTTCTGCAAAATTACCAACCCGCACACCTCTCTCCTTGAGCCCAGGTATGATCGCGCGCCCAGGCGACTTTTAGGAAATCGTTTTGCTCCGCTGCGCAAACGATAACAATGTCGTCACGTTCGGGCTTCGTCTCCAAACGGAGAAATCCTTTTTGCGGTACAGCCGTGGGAAAGCACCGGCCACTTCCTGCAGGAAGGCATTGAGTTCGAAAATATGCCTTTCCTAGAATTGGAAGCAACAAAAAAAAGCGAGCAGCTATGGGCGCGCAAAAATTAAACCCGCAACACAATCAACCGACTGCTCCTTGCAGGTCCGCAACACAAAGGCGCGCCCGCGTACGCGCCAAAATGCAAATCCGCGTTCCGCAATTTTGTCTTTCGAAAGCTGGCCTTCGAACCACGAAGAATAATAGAGTACACAAAAAAAAAACAAAATTAACCACAACAAAGACCGAGCAGCGGCGGCAATGATGGCAGCGCAGGCGGAAGTACTTTTCCGAAACACATTCCGGGAAGGTAAGTCCATTGTAACTTTTAGGAATAAAGCAATTCGGGCTAACAAAACCGAGAGATGTAAAAATTTAGTTAGCAAACCTTTTTGCAAATGGAAAGGTTCTAAAACTTTCCTTCCACCCCTACCACGGGGACCACCCATTCCCAGGTACTCTGGAATGGTGGAACCTAAAGCCGAACAGGAAGAGTAGGCACAGGAATCCATTTGCGAACCGGTTAACCGCATGCCAGGACGGGAACGATAACATGTCCAAACAAGGCCACAGGCACAAGAATCATTCGGATAAACATAAATCCCACGGCAGCGGGGGCAGTTAGAGGCCCCTGCTAACGTCACCGACCGAAAATCCAATTCCAATAACCGTATCACGTGTACTTCTCGGGGGTTTATCTACGTGGAATCCACACAAACCACGCAAAACTCGAAAGGGTACACAACACGATGTCTTCTGCTGCTGTCACTCATTCAACCACATACACACACACACACTAACACGGTAAAAGCGTGCGTTTACACAAAATAAAAGGATAAACCATACAACCAGCAGCAGCAGCAGCAGCAGCAGCAGCAGCAGTTCACAAACCGAACAGAGAATACGGGGAAATAAAACTAATCTGCCGGCAAATAATTGCCACGAAACGATCTCCTCCTTTTCCTCTTATTGGCAAGTCGCTTTGGCTCTCTCTCTCTCTCTCTGTCCCACTTTCGTCCAATTTGATGATAGAAACAGAGGATAACAAGGATACTGCTCTTCATGTGGACTTCTTCTTGCCTGTGTCCAGTGTGCGCTGTCGCCTTTCCGGCATCACAACGAAACGATTCTTCAGGTTCAGGTCCTGGACGTTCCCCATCCTTCTCTACCATTCGTACCACAGTATGGACATTGCACTTCTTACACACAGTTCACCAAAGTACAAAATTCAATTTACCTAGAATGGACGACAAGCGTACGCGTACGCATGTATGTGTGTCTGAGTCTTCAGTGGACTATTCCATCGCCTACTAAAGATCCCAATCCTTCGTTAGCATGTTCCTTATTTGCATGTTTACAGCGAATCATGTCATCCCGTGCCTGTTCCGATGCCGGGGGAATGGTAGCCATCACCGGGGATAATTCATCTGTCCCTTCATTAGAAGGTGTCCTTACAGAGGTTGAATTCTCGTCATCGTCATCATCAGACTCCTAACAACCACGGTCTGCCTTCTTCCAATGCGAGGATTTACCAGGTTTCCTTCTGTGAAAGGGATTTCAATGTAAACACACCATCATCACCAGCAGCGTGTCGTGTCCTCTCTCCTTCACACGGGGTATACACAATCAACAGAGCTATCTCCCACCATTTCAGCCCTGGTTAACTGATGGCCCCTTTTGATCCAGCTCAGATGTCCAACTGCACGGGCAAGGACACATACACACACATACACCAGACCATTAGGTTGGATTTTGGATTTGGAGCACCCACACCATTGGCCAAAAATGTCATCCTTCCGTGAAGTGCACGCGGCATAAATTTACATCAAAAAGCGCCGGGCTACGCAGAAATGCTAAGGGTCATTTTCACCACACAACTGGGCAACTGATTCACAGCTTCACCTCGTCCTTTTACTTCACACCATTTCTCTACAAACAGGGAAAATCGAACACCGAGAAACACGTTATAACAAGTAGAGCACGAGCAGGAATAGTTCCTTGCAGGAGTGAAGAGGAGCTCGATGACGTAGCCTACTGCCTGCTTCGATGCCGCGCACGACAAACTTTCGCAGGCTTATCTTGCACACCAGGCTGTGGGTTGTGGATGGGCAGCTGCAAGCATATGCATATGTTCCCGTTTGTCGCGAGCTAATGCCCGCGAGACTCCACCGTGTAATCTTCGCGAATCTTCGCTTCTAGGTCTTCTTAATGGACGATGTGTACGTACAACTCCCGCTCTGCCAACGCTTGATGTCATGCCGTTGTGCTCCAGTTGTGCTCAAATTGAACCTCAAACTAGGTCTTCTCGGTGTCTCTGCAACCCTACTTCTTACTACCCCGTGTGTACGGTGCCCCCAAACTCCCGGATTTGAAGATGACATCAAGCATTTCATTCTCGTACAGTCGGTCCTCACTTCTCTTGCACCCTCCTCCCCTATCCATCACACCCAGCGCATTCAATGTGTGCACAAAGTGTGTGCTGGAAATCATTGCCCCCTGGCGAAGGGGCAAGGGCGCTTTCAGGGTGGGCCCGCAAACACACACACACACACAGAGATCATTATGCGAGCAAGCCCGGCAAAATTGGAAACAAATGCGATAATGCGAACGGCGAGACAAATTATGGCACCGTACGCCCGCCCGCCAGTAAGGTTACGACCGAGGCGAGCGATTGTGCACGAAGGGGCACTTATTTTTTAATTTAATTGTCTCCTGAACTTCGTCGCATGCGCCTGCTGTTACGATGGCAAGAGTTTAAAGGTTGCGGATTACGCGGAGCGAAAGCGAGATAAGTGAATTTATGGTCCTACCGAAAAAAGAAGAATGTGTGGAAAACCGTGTGGAGGACGAGAGAGGACTGGCCTCCTGGAGGAATGTCGCACAATTGGAGGTTTTTGGATGAGATTAATCAAAAGCTGTAAAGTGTATAACGTATTACAAAGTAGCAGAATTTTGGTACCAGCGATCAATATTCAAGATGTAACAGGAACGCTTGATTTATGTTGTTGCTATTCGGCGCATCGTTGTATATTGTGGTTGTTCTTGTGGTTTTGGAATTCCAAACATCCGGAACAGATCCGGATTTTAAAACTCTCCCTTTCACGAGTGCTTACGTCAATAGGTTTTTTCTTTAGGACCTTGCTGAGGAATTTGTCACATCAAGGTTAGTCGCTGCGGGACTAGTACACGAACAAATCACAACACAACTAACGAAAACATTATACGCGAAAGCGACTGTTAAGACATCAGATAGCTACCCAAAACAAGTTCCAAATATCCAGCTTCAATCCAGTGAACACGTCGTTTTGTTTTACGCTCAACCAGCTCCAAGCCACCTCCAACAAAGGCGACAAAAGAAACATTAATCTATTTACGGCAACAAATTAATGCCACCACCAACATCGAATTCCGCACATCTGGGGAGCTGGGGAGCAGACTCTTTCAAGCGTCACAGAGAGACGTGCCATAGTCCACCAAGCTCGTAACAACGAACCAGCAACGCTTCAAACCGTAAGCCGTTAAGAAACGCTTTAGAAAGAAGGTAGAAACAAGGAAACAAACGCTTGAAAGCACATCGTTATCAACGGAGGAGATGATGCCTTGCGAAGTCAAAACGTAACGACCCGTCCCGGGCTCTTCCGAAGATGTAAAGCAATTAAAACGCTCAATTTCTCAACCAGCTGTATCATTTAACTCGAAGTGACAGTGACCTTTCTAGACAGTATCTTCGCCTCCAGAAAGTGTCACCAGCAGCAGCCGACGGTTTCGAATCAATTCACTTGCACAGGCGACTATTGCACCGCGTGCGAAACGATCACTTAATAGCAATCACGGCGACCCGAGAATCGGACTGGTTGTTTGCATTACACCGAAGCGAAAGTAAACAAACTTAGTTCGTGATGGGTAAAAAGGGGGTTCTTCCAAGCGGACGCCTCTTTACACGTTCATTCAAATCCTCTTCTACGAACGCTAACTCAGTCTCATTTCACCTTGCAACGTGCAACAGACCAGCCGCCCCCCGTCGGCAACAGCGTAAATCAAACAGATTTGTAAACTAAAGCAATCGCTTTCAGCGAAACAGTGGGCGGCCCACCACACCTTGCACACCCTCTTCTATCCCTTCTGTTCAGCTCTCTGAGGTCTTAGGCTGCTTTTAATCAATGCCATACACATATTTTGACAGAGCGTTCCGCGGATCGGGGAGAATAGCGCAGCAAGATGAAAGAAAATTGCGCGATAGCGCACAAAATTAAGATGAAAAAAACTGCTTCTTTCACGGAAATTAATGCTTTTCTCCTTTTGATGCTCCAGTGAGAACCGAGCACAAAACCATCACGCGTTCTGGTCTCACTGACTCAGGGCACAACAACAAGGAAGTGCTGTGTCAGTAGTTCCAGTCAATTGTGAACTGAGCAAAGTAACAACACAACAATGTTTGAAATCCGACGAAATTCAAACCAACAAAATACGATAAACTTTGCCAGTCAATTGTTGTTTTAAAGACCCCCGGACTTCCATTACAAAAACTTTTAGTGCGATTTATCTAAACAAATATTATGGTAAGATGACTCACATCCTCCCTGTTTGGCTGGCACTACAAGGAGCATTTCTACTCTAAAACCAAACATCAGTGGGGGATGGGGGATCACATTACACAGAGGAGAGTTTTCCGGTCGCAACTCCTTCCACGAATACCTATAACACGACGCAAGAGAGATGGTCGAATCTTCTAAAACTATTCCAATTAGCCACAACTTTTAGGTGCTATCAGTAGTGCATAATCCATTCCTGGGAATGGGTTTGCTAAAGGTTGGCGCTGCGCTGATTTTCAGGAATATCGACATCACCTGCAAACCTCTGACTAATTCTTGCATACTCATGTGCCGTCTTGGGCTGCCCTAAATCCAGGGATTCGAAACATGCCAAATGAGGGCTTTAAATGCGAGGGCCTAACAATATCATGAATCACCAAGCACCTTGGTTGTGTCATGAAATCCTACGGGAAGGTAAGTTCCACACTTCAACAGAAACGCTAAATACCCAATGACTCACTTACACTAACCCTGTTGGTATGTCGACGGTGCGTAATCGAGTCTCTTAATACTTCCCCCGCTCCGCTATGAATAATATCGCAGAATAGAGTGAAAGTGTACTTAACTCCAACAAACTCCAACAACCAAAGTCACTGACATCGGCATCATCGGAGGGGACCGACCCGGCCCGTATTACTCGCGAAACATTCCAGCAACAATTAAACGCGCCAAAACGTTCCCACCATTCAATTCTTAACACCAATTAAGATGACCAATAATCCCACCGTCTTGGGCACACATGTGGTCTGTGGAGACGAAACCGGAGATGACGCCCTCGGAAATAGAGCTCCACCCTGAGCTACCCCCAGACGAAGACGAAAGCGAACGGAATTAGAACCCGTTTGTGGTGAGATCAACCCTGGATTCCTTATTTCTTTTTTCGTAACATTCAGCTGACTTGACTCCGAGTGTGATGTTCTAGTTCTTTGATACGCGAGACACCCAAAACACCCTCGGAGAGGAAGCTTAATAGCAATTGATACGGGCCCGCTTAATAAAGCCATCGTAAATAAGGCTATGTCGGATAATTGGCTTAATAACAGAAGGGCAAATGTCATCCAGTGTAATCAATGATTACATCATTGGCTGAAGTGTTCTTGATAAGATACCGTAACAGAGCTAAATGATCAATTACCAACGCATTATCGATGAGATTTTTTGCATCATCACTCTTCTGTCGAAATGCTGTACGAACCTGTTGGGGATGATGATGTTGATTGACAGTCCTGGAAGGGCCAGAACATCTTGAGGAATCGTTTATGCGCCATCGCGCATCGGAGACTACTTTGGCGCACTTGTCTGTATACAATGTCTCAATATTCTTCAATAACTTCTTCACAAATTTAACACAAAACTCGCTCAACACACTGGCTGTAAAGCCTGCACAGCACACGCGACCCGATCGAGGATTGGGTACTCTTCCAAAGCGCAACTGTCACCCTGCACCGCCGTAGAAGAACTGCATTAATTCGGCGAGCAATCTACACTGATATTGTACCGCACACCACACGCAAACAACGAACCGCGAGACGTTGGTGTGCGGCCTCAGCGTGGTGACGCATGCTGAGAGAACGAACCAAGAACACAACCCCGGGGGAGGTAGGTTTGCCCTCATCATCCGAAACCTATCCCAACCTCTCTCTCTCTCTCTTTCTCTCTCTCCCCAGGCACCGCTCATCCAAAGGGATGATCCGAGCCTGATCGTGCACGCTCGGGAGTCGGCCGCGGACGTGCCGCACCAGTAGTCGATTCGTATTAGGCGTCACACACCACACACGCGGCCAATAAAGAGAGAGAGGGAGAGAAGATGAAGCATCTACACAAAAAAACGGCACCAAAACTCTCATACAACCTCTTCCCTCCCCCCTAGGGGCGCGAATCGCTGAATCGTAAAATCGCGCCCCTTTCTTCCCCGACACAGAATCACAACACGACCTCCCGCGTGTGTTACCCCCGCCTGGAAGAAATGAGAGTCTCGGCGTTGGAGATGCGCGTTTGATTCGACGCTGACAGACACTTGCGGGTTGGTCTCTCGCGCTCTCTCTCTGTATGTCACTCGGTACGTCAAGAAGAATAGCAGACGCCGCAGGGACGCAACGGAGGTTAGGTAGGTTTATCAGCATTTGGGGTACCGCCGCCATCACCGCCACAAGATCAGCAGTCCCCTGCCAAGATTCGGGGTGTCCCGCAGATGTGCGCACTTGCCGGCCCAAGCCGCACGCGCATAACGAATTCCATTCATTTGGAGCAGGCGACGAAAGTCAAGAGTCGTGCGCATGAACACGTACGATCCTGTTCTGATTCCGAAAAGCCAACCTACAGAGAGAGACCTTTGCGCAGCTGCACTTTGTTTACATTACACCACGATGGGTCCCCGCCGTCCAATCTATCCGTCTTGCACACGGGGCTCAATCTGTCGCTCAAGCCGCTTACGGTTCGGCGAATGGCGAAACTGTTAATACTGTTGCCCCGTCTCAGATTCCAATAAACATAAATTTATAAACAACAGCGAACAAGCGGACCCGTCCTCTAATACACAATAACTTCCGCTCTAATCTAATTCGCAATAATGGCAAGCGGCGAACGGGAACGAACAGGCATATGGGGCGCAGGAACACAGTCCCTCCTTCGCCTCCTTCCCAAGCGATTGCTAATCTCTCACGCGATTATTACCGTGCTGGGAGCGGTATCCTTATCGCACCGGGCAGAGACCCAATCGTGCTATGCTGTGTGCTAAATCTTCTTCCTCGGTGCTGCTCTGCCCTTTTTCCCTCCGAAACGGAAGTTCACAGAAGTCCTCCCTGGGGTGGCTACTCTTGCCCCCCTTTCCTCCAGAGGATCAGATGATGACATCTTCCCACCCGATGGGCGAGAAATGATGCAATAATGGAACCAAGTTAGCAAGAATTGCACACCCGAGAAGTTGGCTACTGTTTGGCAACACCGCCGAACATTCTGGACCGAACCGGGGTACTGACATTTTGCGAACGACACACAGACATACAACATTCCCGTGAATTGTTCCTTATACAAGGGTTTGGTTAGGGCAGGGTGGGAGGTGGAGACATCCCAAACCCAACCAAGCCTTCCAAACAATTATTCTTGCGGTGGATCCGCATACTGCAAAAAGTAACGAGCTGACATTGAAACATGATCGGAATCGTAATTTTCTGTACGATAACGGTAACGTATGTTCCGAATTTCTGAGGAAAAACAGAAAACACCCCAATTCCCTGGAAAGCAAGGACGTGCTAATTTAAGTTTTGGCGACACCTCGCATAGTGTACCTGTGAGGTAGTTCCTGATTGATTGGGTTTCCCCGTCAATTACAATTTCGACCTGATACCGGTGTCACTTTACTATCTTTCAACTTCTACTTTTTTTTTGACTGACTCATGCTGTGGGCTGATGTTATCGCGCGTGGTTTTCCTTCACGAAATAGAATTATTGTGTAATTGGGAGCTTGCACAGGGGTTGACAGCAACCTCGAACCACAGTCTATTTTAATTCCCAAAACAGAAAACCTAATACTGGTGAGTTGTCGGAAGATCTCCCATTACTCAACGTTTATACAAACAATGAAACATTTGCCAACCAAACAGAACACGCATAACAGCGTCGTGTGTACACAGAGCAAGAAAGAGAAAGAGAGAGAGAGATAGAGAGAGAGAGAACAATGCTTCACACCACTTCCTTATCTATTTCTACTATACTACGGAGCTTATCGCATTCCAACACTGCGTGGACACCCCACACTCCACATTACTCACTATTATCGGCACGACAAATAATGATAAACACGTTTCCTGTCCGGCACCAGCTAGCAAACCAAGAAGAAGAAGAAGAAGAACACCTAACGTCGTGTCTCCGACCGGCGGGCAGAGAATCCCCATCATAGTAGCTCCCTAGATTCATTCATAAAAACTTTGCTCAACTCTCGCCAAGTGAATGAAAGATCCCCCCGCTGTAGCACAGTATGGAAATAATACACACACACAGAGTTTGGCGTAGAAGTGGGGGAGAAAACACACCTCTAACGCGCACAAGACGCACTTCACCGAAGGAGAGAGTGGGGGTGCCCCAGTCCGAAACGCCGCTCATCAAGCGAGATTCCTTAAGTGGGCGGAAGAACGGTGATAAGAAAGTGAAAAAGTAGTACACACACTTATGTGTGTTGTGTGAGCGCAACACAACACACACTTTCGGTAAACGGAGCGAAACGGAAACGATTTAAGCAATTGTGGCATGATTTCTTGAGAACGGACAACTGAAGAACACACACGCACCGAGCGGTGACTTTCTCTCAAACCTTCTGTCCCCTTTGCAATGGCATCTTCCAGCGACAAATAGGTGACGACGGGAGATGCTGGTGCTGGAGAGTACACAGTGCTTTTGGGATGGTTTATGATGGAGGGCGGGGAGGGATTAATTTATGAGTTTCTTCCCCCCGCACCCAATTATCATATTGAACGGTTTAATTCAATCAGATGGACGATTTTCTTGACTTCCCATAACGAAATTGTTGTGTTCGACACGCTTTAACTAACAACATGTAGGAGCAGGGAGGGATGTAGAAACGTTTCCCAAGAGCGGTCAATTTACTGTAGACCATTGGGAACAAAAGTAGAACGCGGGATTTATTTCTCCAAAGTGGAGACACAACAATTCAATTCAAGAATCTACGAATTCGCTTCCACAGAGTGACAAGACAACTGTGTGTCAGATAAGCGGAGTAATCCTGCAATAGCAAAGATTGTGTTGGCAATGCTCGATGAAGACGCTGCACAAAAACATTAATTCCTTGAAGTATCGCTCAGCAAGTCATTTCCCTTCGATTAAAAGCAATGAGAATGATCCAAATAATGAGTTATTGAGACTCATGTCAAATGAGGCTGCGAGACGACGAACGCTGTAGGTTATTTTCGAAGCAATTGCTCTTACTATTCTGGTTGTTTGAGCATGGATTTAGCTCACCAGTACTTCTGCAATTACGAAGATGTTAAAAAATGTTTTGACTTTTGAATTTAGTACCCAATTCGCACAAGAAAACATCCATTTTTGCCAAAATTAAAACAGAACAAACTTATTTACATTCCTAATTATAATCCCTTCAACCACCCATTACCTAATCCAATGCACCGCAAACTTTATCCTCAGGCTTTAGGGAGGAATTTAAAATCCAACACCTTGCAATTATTCCCGGTACTGTCTCCTTGACCTTATTGGCCAGCAATGCAAACCCCACCCGACACCGAATGTGACAGCAACAACAAACACATATTGCACCGTTAGACGCGGTGACGATAAAGAAGCAAAAAAAAAAACACCCGTTAGCTATGCGGAGCAGGAATTGAAAGCAGAAACCCACCGCTATCCAGGGACTCATGTACGGGAACTGGACGTAACACCAGCTCACCAGAACAAGCATATGGAACATACGGCCCGAAGCGGATAGAGGGATAGCAAAGCACCCAACAAAGGGCGTGTGTGACATCTGGCGCAGCGGTTTGCCAACTAAGGGGAGAATGTGGAGTATTTGTACCCGTGTTGCTGATAGCGCAACACCTTCCTGGAATTGACTCACATTGCTGGCCAGTTCCGGGGAAGACCTGCGGCGACACCGCAAACCCACACAGCAACTCACCCACCAATGGGAGACACCTTCAGAGGATTCCCATTTTAGGTCCAAGTGAAGGTGGAGATGGCCCGCTTACACACTTCCAGGAACTTCTCCACATCCCATCAGCGAGTACACCACGAGCGGAGAGAACCCGGGTGCCAAGCGTGAAGGATCGCTCCAACCGTCTGAAACTCCCCCGACATGGGAAAAATATCACTTTCGCCCCACGAGCACCTATCGAAATGTTGGTCCGCAGAGTTCGACGAACAGAACAGACGTCAATTTCATTCTCCGGCGGAGATCGCTGGATAAGATGCCACCAGCACGCCCAACATAACAAAATGTGTTAAGCCGCGTGGAAAAACAGTTTCGCTGGAACAGCTTGAGATAAGCAATAACCCGCGCACATTGACTGTGGTGTGTCAAAAGAGAGAGAGAGAGAGAGAGAGAGAGCGCGTTGGAGGAGATCTTAATAACAGGAACAGAGATGCGTCATTCTACATCACGCGCTGGAACCTTCGCTTCAACAACAAGCGACTTACAACTTGGGAGAATTTTGCAAACCTGCCCCCATGCTTTGTATCTTCTTCCCAGTGCTCCGCTGTTCCAAGAAACGGTAGTAATCGCCCGTGCTCCTACCTCTGTGTGTCATCTTGCCTTCATCGCTCCGGTATCTCGGCGAGAAAGCAGGTTGGGAAGTATTAATAATGCAGCTGGAAAATCAAACAACACACACACCTCTCACCATCCACAGAGCAGCCGCCTCCCCCGGGGGAACCCGTTGGCTACCCGAACAGATGATTCAGACAGCAAACACTTCACTCCACTGAACGCGGTGTTGGTGGATAAAACGCGCTCGAGAGAGCGTTCTTTCGCCTTTTTTCCCTTTTTCTTGTGAACTACTTACATCCTGCCCACCTACTTACATAGCTTAAAACTCCCCTCTCTTGGGCGAGCAAAAACAAACACAGATGATATTGCCATTCGCGTGAAACATTACAGCTATTCCGAGCGCAAAGCTATCAAACGGTTTTGCGGATGGAGCGCAGGGCTCTTAGGCGAAAAAACAACTTCGCTCCTCTCCTTCCACAAACGACACACCATTGAGGTAACCTAATGGAGGGAAAACGTCACAGCATCCCTTCTAGTTGCATGGACGCGGGGTTTTCTTGCCTTGCATCACTGTGATGGCATCACAACGCGTCCAATCGCAAGAGCTTTTCCCCGAACGCTCCGTGCTCCGTTGCAGCATTGCACTGCACACACCCGGTTGGAATAGAGGGGAAGAAGAAAAGCGATCCACATCCAGCGGAGCACCGAAATACGAAGAACACCGCCCGCGGAGATTCGCCGGAAACGCTTGGGATGGAAAATTTCTTTCCCAGGCTGCACTGGAGATCAAAGACAATGTGTAGCGCGATTCATCCCACGAGACGAGATCGCTGCCGTCGTCGGTAGTAGTGGAAGCAAAACCCTGGAACCTGACGGCGTAATTGAATTCACAATTTTCGCCGCTCTCAGAGCACAATCAGAGCGTGAGCGAGCACTTCCGGAAAATTTTCAACGCCATTCTCGTGCCTACATACACACACACACACACACACATACAATCTCATAAAAAGCTTTGTCCGGCTGCACCTTCAGCCCTGGTGCGATGAAAAAAGATACTACAACATGCCATCATCATCCATCATCATCCAGCTCTTTGCATACTCCGTCAGGATGCGCTGGAAACGTTTGCCCGAAGGAGAACGAAATGTTTTATGAATATCCACGGTTGTTTTCACTTCCAACACACCGAGATCAGCTCAAGCGATACAAAGATGATAAACAAACATTGTAGATGCACGAAGCGAGAGGTAGGAAAGAAAGGTGTAATATTGCTGATATTTGCTGTTACCTTGAATCGCTTTTAACTATTAACGAGACATGGCGGCGCTCTCACTTCAAAGACAGACAGTTTTGTGGGAACCGACCGGCGAGGGGGTCGATCGTTAGTTATATCCTTGTTTACCTTTGCTGTCAGTGTTTCTGGGAATGGCCAACTCCCTCCTTTTGCTGGATGCAAAACCAGTGCGCGCAGGGATTGTGAAAATTCCTTTCCCGCGGAAAATCAAAAACATTGGAGATAGATGGAACGTTTTCTGATTGGAGCACGGCGGCAGTGGATTAGTAGCGGGAAAAAGCAATTTGCTCTTCCAATAAATTTGCATCCTCTATTCCCGGTATAGCTCTCTCGCAAGCTGGACCTTTTGTTACGTAGAAATAAAAAGCTCGTTAAAAAGTTTAATCCCACCAACAGTAATTGACATCCTGAAGCTTTTTTAACCCAAATAGTTATTCTCAGGGATATCTCACTCAACCTTCATCGCATAATGTTCACACGAATCTGCACTCTGAATCGAGATGCCTATTGCTATGAGCGATCGTAGGCAATATAAGGCAAAACACAACGACGACCAGAGCCCGGTTTTACATTCCTGGTGCAGATCTAACCCGCCAATGGTGTTGCATTGCACTGACAACTTCACCGGGCCCCCCATACGAGAACCCATAAATGGTCGCACGAGACCAGAAACCTGTATCGAGCGCACGCTCCTGCTGCGCTTTGCCGTGAGAAGTACCGAAGAGAGCGCGCGCTCGCGTAAGTCACTCTTAAAAGGCGCACATGACCATTACAAAATAGCTTCCCACGATCCTCCCTGATGTACAACCACCACCCAACGTACCTCCAGTGCTGTCCGGCAGCTCGGTTGAAATCTGATCATTCGATTGGGAGGGTGAAGTCACCGTCGACGATTCTGGCACATTTTCGCCACCGCTCGCTGCTGCTGCTGCTGCAGTTGCCATTGCCGCCGGTTGGTTCGTTGTGTTGAGTATCTTCTCCTCCACCTCGCCGGCATTGCCATTGTACACGGCAGCCGCCGTTCCGTTCGTGGCGGATGGACCACCGCCAACGGCACCGGTATGTTGCAGCCCACCGACCGACGCATTCGCGGCCATTGCCATCGCGCAGCAGGTCGGACATTCGCCAACACTGTACGGATGTTCGCCGGACGCTTCCGTCACGTTGTTGTTGCTGGTGCGCTGTCCACTCGCGGTGCTGCTGCTGCTACTACTGCTACTGTCCAGCTTTAGCCCCTCGAGCTTGTCCTTCAGATCGATATCGATGTCCATAAACAGTGGAGCAACGGGTGTCGTCGTTCCCACCGTAGCAGAAGAAGATCCACCGAGTGGGTGTGGCGCGGCGTTGCTGTCGTGCGGGCGAACCAGCGCCCCACTGGCAGCACCGACCATGCCGGCGGCAGCGATCCACTGCGGTTGCTGCTGCCTCCAGTCGACTGTTGTGCTGTTAGCTACCGCCGCCACCGCATCGATCGGCAAGTCGGCGGGCATTCCAACTCCCGCAGCAGGAAGATGATGATGCAGATGGTGCAGATGCATCAGATGATGATGGTGGTGCAGATGGTGATGGTGATGGTGGTGATGGTGCAGGTGCCGCAACCGATGCAACAAATGACTGATGGTGGCAGGATCGTGACCTCCGATCATGAACGACAGTCCTGCTGCTGGCGTTGCTGACGGGACACTTGGGCTGGTGTTGGCGGGCAGATTGGAAGACATTGTGGGCAACGTCGCTGTCGGTGCTGCTACTGCTGCTGCTGCTGCTGTCGTTCCCTGTGGCTGCTCGTTATTGTTCAACCGATTGTCGATCGTTTCGGCGGCGGCGGTTACTCCGTTGGAACTACAACTACATCTCGCCGTCACCGTGTCGGCGGCTGTTTCTGTTTCTGTCGTGCTAAAATTACCATTCTCAACGCAGGCACAGCAGTCTCGCCGCGAAAGTGAACTGCCGTCTGTCGCTGTAACGTCTCTCACTGCTCTTTCAACGCCTTCTTCACTCGTTGTCGTCGGGCTTTCGACCGTCGGTGTGACATCCTCCACCATCTCCGTACTGGTGCTGCTGCCGCCACCGGCATTCGGTTCCATTTTCAGCATGCAAATCGTAATCGTAACGGAGCTTTTCGTACTGTCCTCCTCCTGCTCCTGCTGCTCCTGCTTCGGCGTATTGCACTCAGCAGCAAGTCCCACGCGTTCCGCGTCACGTTCAGCTACGCTCAGCGCCGACTCACTCGCGACATCGGGCACAACCACAACAACAACCGCACCACCGCCGTTCACCGGGCCACCCCCCGTCCGCTGGTCAGGTGCTGCGACCACTACTGCCGATTCCGAGCTGTCACACGGTTCCTTTCGCCGTTGATTCGCCTTCTGCTGCTGCTTCCGTTGCTTCTGGTGCTGCTGCTCTCGCTGGAGGCGGCTGTGTTTGCCCCCCATGGAGTGTCCGATCCGATCGTTCGACTACGACTGGCGATGTCTACGGCAAGCTACCCGCGCCACTATCGTACGCATTCGGCATCGCAGACGGAGGCGTGTGCGTGCGTGCTCGGCGCGTCTTTAGCTCGAGCGCGCGCGTTTCTATTTTTCCCGCTTGCCCTTGGCTCCGCGACGCTGGTTATTGTCTGCTGCTACTGCGCAGTCGCACTTTCTACGCACTACGCAGGGGGGAGGGTTGTTGTGTTAGCGACGATGTTTCCTATGCGGCGTGCGGTAAATTCAACCAGAAAGTAGCGCTCCTCCCGTTTCCTTCCTGTCTGGGGAGGTCTGTGTGCGGCAATAATGTTTGGTTCCTGGAAGAGATTAAAAACGTTTATTAGATTTCGTTCGAAACTCATTTCAGTTTTGCGTGCGTGGGGGAGGAAGGACACGGTGCGACTGCTCATTATCTTCGTGACTGCGTGGCCTGTGTGGGACACAGTCCAAGGAGGCGGTGGCACTAATTCAAGGTCAACGAAATAAAAATCACCGAATCATTAAGTTTTGAGCTTCCTTTTCTCAGCGAATTATTGTAAACATTCTTGGAAGTGAATCAAATGCTCAAACAAGTTAAAGCCTAAAACGAATTTCTGAGATAATTCGATACTAAATTAAATATCCAACATCAATCTAGGGCGACCTTTAACATGCTTATCGTTATCTTAGAAACGAAATAGACGCCACCGTCCAATTATCCTTGGCCAACTACAACGCGGTGCGACCCTGAACGGTTTTGTTTTGACTCTCCTAGAACACACAAGCGAGCGCGCCAAGGTTTATAACAATAAAAAACACCGCAACAGAATAACCCAATTTGGGGGTTCCGGGTGTAGCATATTTAGAATTCGACCAATACAGTATAAGGAGAAACTAGGCTGCGAGAGGCACTTTTCAATAATTCAACAAGGCACGCACAACCGCGGCACCACTTCTGAAGAGTGCTCTGGTCCTTGGAAGCGCTGTGGCCAAGATTTGTGATGTAAAGTAGGAAGACAAATTAGATTCAGTTGAAACATGACGGTGTACTTCACATTTGAGTGAGGGGATCTGGACCTAAAACCAAAAGAAATCTCCCGAAAGGAGGCTGAAATGGCGCCTGGTCGATCTCCCAGACACTGCCAGGTTATTGCGTATGCTCGCGTTCTAGAGTCTCCATCACAACAACACCCACCCCAAACCTAACCTAACCTACTTTCGGGGAGGGCGTGCGTACGTGATGATGACGACGTTGTGCTTTACACCGGCTAAAGGAGGTCAGTTAGAAGGGACCGTTTAGGGTGTGTGTGTGTTTGTGTGAGTTCTGTATATCGATCGATAATGGAGCATAATGGAAAACCTCATCTGTACCCACATGTGCACACGGGCACTCGCCGTACTGCACTGCACCAAAGGCAGCCATTTATCACACAAAATCGTTTAACGGTCGGGGTCGGGACTAGTGATGGGAAACAGTTTTGCGGAATCGATTCTGGCTAAGCTCTGGTTCCGGAGGATTGGCTCCGGAATCAGAATTCGTTTCAGAATCGGAAAAGGATCCGGAATCGAAATCGCCTCCCGAATTCGAAATCGGAGTCGGTTCCGGCATCTCCATCAGAATAGGCGTTTGGGTCCAATATTGCTACGTATTGATAGCAAAAAATCAAAATTTTCCTGTTAGCGTTCTATTCTCATGGAGACTCTCGGATTGATCTCGCTTTTTAAACTTCTTATTTCAAGTCAAGAACTGATTCTCATTCCGGAGCTAATTCCAATTCTGGAGGCAATTCTGATTCCGTTTCCGGAGCAAATTGCGATTCCCGGGTCGATTCCGATTCCAGAGCCGACTATTATTCTGGAATCGACCTCGGAATCGATTCCAGCATGGGGATCGGCTTCGCAATGGATTCAAAACTCGGAATCGGGTAGGTCCGTTTCCAAGCTCCCACCACTAGTCGGGACACTCTGGTCCTCTGCCTCATCCCCAGACTGGAGGAGGAGGAGCGGTGTGAGCCATTCTTTGGCCAGTAGTTTCACATCATGTAAGGGTAAACAAAACCCTCTCCCTCTCCTCAACTTCGTCCACTGACTGTGTGTAACATCCATAAACAAACACGGTCATTAGAGCACGGCCGCACACACCTAACCTCGGCGTGCTTTATTGCAGCGTGTGCTGGTGGTGGCACATTACGGAACATTACACGTGACACGTCCCAACACACACACTCGTTGCGCGGACATCTCCCAGGGCTCCCGATGTGTGTCCCGGGCCGGTCGCTCGAGGCCGTTCCAAAAATGGACCACACCGCCATCAGAGCATTTCAAAATTGACCAATACACACACACACACACACACGCTCGTTTCTTGGCAAAGGTCCCGCGTACCAACGTTGCTAACGTTGACTTTAGGTGGAGATGAGTTTTTGACTGTTTTTTTTTTCTACTGTTGCTATAAACCTGTTTGAAACATCTATACTTAACACATACACACAGAGGGAGATGTTTTAATTAAACTCCATGTACCTACCGACCATAAAATACGGAGGGTTAAAAATCTATAAACGGTAAAGGTGCAACGCTAAGTTACGAGAAACATGGTCGGGGATAAAATAATTCCAACGAACGCGGCACACAAATACAGCCAGAGTTCCAGGAAAGTGTGTGCCACGCCACGTGCGCACACTGTGGATGCGGAATGAAGAATTCTGAAGAAATTCGCGAAAATTGTAATAAATCTCTATTACCAGTACAAACTCATGGGTGTTAAGAGACAAAATGAACCATGGAAGTAATTCAAAATTCAAACAGATAAGAATTAATACGTTATTACACGCGTGGCACCATTTCAATGCCATGGCAAGGCAGCAAAACGTCATGTGCCGATGTAAATGTACAAGTGTATGGACAGCATTACAGATTCGTTGAATTCCACTCCAAAACAAGAATGCGTTTGTATAATTAATTCTGTGTATTCTTTGGGGTTAGCATTCGAGTTGTAATGCATGCCACAGCTCGAAAATGTTACCACGTTCGGAATTAGCATTTACTCGGAACGTTATGGAGGGAGCGGCTGTGAGCGCGTGTACATGCAAATAATTGTGAGAATTATTGATTGCAAATATAGAACTTGTCGAATCGGTAACACAAAGGATGGTTCTACCCAGAATGCAAAGGTAACACGAAAATAAGTAAAAGAAATAATTTATGATGCAACATCCTCTGTACTCTACCCCTCTGCAAATGCTTTTCCATCGAAATTGCTGGGAACTTTCCTGTAGCCGAGTAGCACCAACACGCTCACCATCATTTTATTTCTCCCAGTTTGGCGCTATTTGTAACCGATCACAAAACACCATTTTCTATTGATGGAGCTTTCCACTCTTATTCGAAAACCTTTCACACCTTCCGGGAATTTCGTGTGCTTCGGGAAACGAGCCCCCCACCCATCAAGGCTTGGCATCGGTCCAGTTAGCCAGAAGAGTTCGAATAGCCGAGACCACCTTTCTGTGGAAAAAATAATCAATATTGACGAAATAAAAGTCACTTGCTACGGCGCCATTGCGGCAGCCTTCTTCCAGGGTTGGCTGCTGTACGGAAAACAAGCTTTCCTTCCAACCTTTTTTTGGACAGCGCGAGGGTGGTAATTATTTTCCAAGTAAAACTTCAACCCCTCCCCCCTTCCAAAAGTGTTCCCTTGTGGTGCTCGAAGTAAAGTAAGCTTTTGCGCATTGGTTTGGTAAAGTTTTTGTTTTGTTACAAAGTTCAGGATGCCGCTTCTTGTTCGGCATCCCAAAAGGGAACCTTCACAGATTCGGCGAAAGTATAGAAACGGGTCGAAAGAAATAAAAAGCAAAATTTTATTTTATTTTCTACGAACCTGTTTTTGCTTCCGCGAACAAGGAAGTTTACCGGGCAAAGAAACATATTTTGGCGATGGAACATTGTTGGGTTTATAACATTTTATAACGACTGACATTGATAGCAGATCCAAAACAGACTTTTAAAACCTCGACTTTGAGAGCATTGAATGTTTGAGGACAGATAACAACACAATTCCATTAAAAAAAAAAAAACACACTATTATACAACCTCAAACAAACACATTTGACAGTGTTAGTGTGTTAGGTCCATTCCAACTACCCACGGGTGGTGTGAAATAATCGCTTCATCGCAACCTAATCAGTATGAGATGGATCGGGGTTCGATTTCCAACAAAAACAGTGTTGTCTGCGTCTGGGCCGAAATTGCCCACAAAACCCCCACCGTTTGACGTTTGACCGCGCCAAGCGAGGAACCCGAACGTCGTGTCGGGGGATAGAAAACACGCGAGACACACCAAGCACGCACGCACGCAGGCACGCACACGAAGAAGCGCTAAAGCGTACAAACTCTGTACCGTAGTGTGACGTACCCAGCAGCGCATTACGCGAGCGCAAATTCCGAGAATGTAGTTTCAAACACGCTTCCCTGTCTGTCTGCCTGCCTGCCCGGTGTCCACGTCTAACGCTTTGATGATCATATCATGATGACCAATCGTACCGAAATTCGAATGAATTTGTTTTTGAATAGATGGGAAGCAGCCCCGCGGGCTCAGAGGGGAAGCGCACGTTTGATGGATGGCTCTGGAAATTTCCTACCAATTTCTACCCAATCATTGCACGTTGTTCCTGGAATCTTCCATATTTTCCAACCAGCAACAACCCCGCGCGCGATTCATTTGCACTGTGTATCCTTTTTGGTGCAAACTCTATCGATAATAAGTAAGCAAACATTGTGTGGGGAGATGGAATTACGGGGCTGCTTCTGCGAAAAAGGTGCCAAAACAACTACCCCCAGACAAAGGAAAGTGTGGCGGCAATGTTTCGACAAAATGAGAGAATTCATAATTGTAATGCCATTTGTAACAACGGGCACAAGGCGCGTCAACGGCGAATCGGCGAACAGTAATGATACGCGGGAAGTTTCCAGGAAATTATTCCAACGCACAACAAGGCACTGGAAAGGCGCGATTCGAACGCGATTTCAGCGAATTGGCACAAAATAAAACAAACACACATCCGTTTTTTCAACTTTGTGGAAAGCTTTTCCCTAGCAGCACACAGAAGCGGGGTGAGACCTTTGCCCTTGGTCCGCTCTTTGCGAGCATAATACCAATCCTAACCACACACAAAAATGGATACAAAAAAAAATCGTTGTTGATGTCGCTCTTCAATTCCTTTTTTCCCCTTAAAAAACTGCACATTTCGTCGAATTGAACAGTTTCAAAACCGTAGAAATTGTGCGTATTTCATAATGTTGCTATTCGCTTCCACTGCCCCCTTCCTGTGGCTCCTCTCCCCGTCCTTCCATTTGCGCGAGCCAATTTTCGCGAAAGAGGATTTAAAATACCCAAACACAGTACAGCGTACGGTTCGAATTCCCGGGTTCGAATACATTCCACGAAGCCACCACTCGGGATCGATATACAGCATGGGGTGGACCCTGGACCAACCGGCACAAACACAAACCTTTGCTGGTATTTGAAATTCTGCCGAAATTAGTTACAAACGCACAATATGGCACACGATCACTTGTTTATTTTTCACAAAAAATTAATAACGAAAACAAAAAATCCGAAACCAAACTTTGATTTCAACTGTGGTGGTCATCAATTACGAATGAGACCGCACTTTACGGCACACACGAGGGAATCAATCATGTATGTGCGGTCGAAATAAATTACAAACAAGAAAACTCTTTTCGCCCCCCCCCCCCCCCACACATTCCGTTCACATTCGAGCAAAGGCTCCCACCCATTAGGAGACGATCAACGTCAACGAGTTCGTGTGTGTACACACAATTAAAATCATTTTCCCCGGATTGGTGCTGCTAAAATATTCACCAACCCGCAAACATAAACACTCTGTGTGCTGTTGTGCCGCCACCGGGTGTGTGTTTTAATGTCCTGCCCGGCTCCAATCGAGCAAAAATTTGCAAATAATAACCGTATGACCTCACCCATTGCCGCTTTTAGCAAGCAAGTTTCAATAATTGACCAAAGAGCGGAGACAGCGAAAGAGTTGCAGAGATGCCAGGAGAGGAATTCTTTTTTTCGACCCCTTTTTAGGAGCTATCTGCCCACTTCCGTTTCTTTTGTCGAGAACTACACATTCTTTTTTTTGTGTTTTTGGAATAGACTATCACAAAACTCGAACATTAGCTGGCACACACACACACCAGTAGTTCTAATTTCCCATATCGATAGGGCGAAAGGCACAGTTCTACGAAATTCTAATTGGATCCAGGCAACACCACCACCACCAACGCTCCCTCTCTCTCTCTCTCTCTCTATCTCTCCATACAAACAAAGCAGCAGTGTGGGCTGTTAGCTATGGCATATTGCTCCTCCACACGGACACACAAACGGGGTTCGGGGTTCGCCAATTTCGTGGAAAAGTGACACCGAAATTGAACCTCGGACCCGATAAATAACCCCACAAACGTATGAAAGAAATTGTATGTAGAAATTGGTATTGCTCTGAGTGAAAGAGAGTGAGAGAGAGATTAGAAAATATAGAAATTTAGTCCCAATCGTACGCCCTTTCTTCTTGGGCTTGAAAAAAAAGAAGCATCGGGAGTCAATGGTATTGCATCGTTACACAACGCAGAAGAATATATCGAGGGAAATGAGTTCCAAGAAAACGGCAAACCGAGAATATATGTTACCCAAGACACCCACCACCCCTATTGGAGGCTATGGGGGTAAGTTGGTTGGATGTATCAAATAACAAACTATCGAACACAGGACAAGCCAGCCAGCCAGCCAGCCAAGAATGAAGGAAAGCGTATGGTAATTTGAGTTCACTTGTACCCAAGGGGTTTAATTCTACTGAATTCTTTCCCTACCCATTCTATCAAGCAAGACAAAAACCAGTACACAAACACAGATTTTAAACGCGCACAAGGAGCACATCAAATGCGCAACGCAATTGCGAGCGAGCGCATGCAAAATCCGTTCGCCGCTTCCCGGAACACGGAAGGATATGATTAAACCGTTTCGAGCGAAACACGATTCCAAAAACCATTTCCCATTTGCGCAAAACGGTGATACGCAGAGAAGTGGGGGAAGGAAGGAAAGTGGGGATTGCGGCGACATGTATCTATCTATCTATCTCTCCCGTGTTGGTGACTGGTGGAAAGCGCTGGCTACTATTTTCAGACTTCAACTCAACCGGAAAGAAAAGCTTCGTTAGCAGAGCAAGCCCGCCCGATTGTATTATATTTTCCGAAGGAGGCCTTTTCATGGAATTGTGCACAGCAAAATGGGGAGATTGTTAGTTTAAATGTCACTTGAAATGTCACGTGGGCATGTCTTCACACACGTTTGGGCTCTAAGAACAGATACCTCAATCTACGAGAAATGATTGATGATGATGATCCACAACGACTAACTACAAAGTGCTCCCTTATTATACCATACGTCGCTAAACGACATATTCAACACAGACAGTACATTAAAACCATCCAGATATAAGCAGAAGAAAAACACATTTTCAGATAAGACTCAAACCCCCGATCTGTAGCGTGCAGTTGCCGTGCCGCTTGCCACGACACCACGCGGACATCGCTCGCTACGCTACGATTAAAAGCGATCAGGTTCGGAGAACAGTTCGTTACTCCCAAAACACCCTAGGTCGTGGACATATTCATCATCTATTTCGATTGAATCGTTGCGCCTGGCTCTCTTTCACTCTCTCTCTCTCTCTCTGCCCATCCCAGCAAACGATTGGAGCAATGATGGGCTGTGAAGTTAATCCATTGAAATGCATCAAATCGCACCCTTTCGCCAGCCCATTTTCTCTATTATTCCTCCCCAGAGGGCAATTGCATTCGTGAGTTTGATGCACTCTCCCCGATCAACCCAACATTGTGAAGGGCGATTTGCATTTAATTGAATTTCATTAGTCATTCCACCAGTGAGTGGTGCGCCTCCATACTACGTGGAAACATGCATTCGATCAAACGCGGTTAAGGTAGTACGGGGCAGGAAATTAAGGTACCATTGTCTGCATTTGAGTGGGAACCGTGGCCACATGTGTAGCACAAATGCACGCATGTGTGTGTGTGTGTTTGTGTATATATTAATTGCTTATTGTTCCAGGTGTGGTACACCATGGGAGGAGGATTACTGGAAGCTATACAGGGCGCACCTGATAAAGCAAGTGCATATAATGTTCGATGTCAGCTGGAATGGTCTTATCGATCCGAATTATCACAACCAATCTCTCTTGTACAAGGAGCAGAGACGAAAAAAGGGAAGAACAAGCCGCATTGCACTGCTCGCGCACAATACCAATTAAAACTTTCCAATCGCCTTGAAAGTGCATGCTCACTCACTGCGGGGTTTGTTGTCGGGCCACCACCTGTCTCACCTGGCAGGTCAGTGTTCTTTAGGTCGGGCATAAACTGTCGAAAGAGTAGACACACGAGTGCATCAAACTATTACAAACGATACTGAGGAACCGGAGCACACGACCACCACGAACCAGAATCAAACATGAAAAATAGAAGCAAAACATTTGACATGCGCTTCACTGCTCTTCGCGGAGGTTGAATTTTCTTCTTCGACCCGCGTCGACACGAAAAACTCCACGCCACCACAGCGAAGAAGCGCAGCGAAGGGCACTGGCCGTACCAAAAGCAGTGGAATACACGAGTACAAGGTGCAGCAAACCACCACCAGCAACGACGAATCGACCTGCTGCTGCTGTTGGAAGACGGATAAAAACACGAGAATTCGGAAGGCGACGCAAGAGTTCGCGTGGCATGTACGGACGCGGAAGGGAGCGGACGATTCATCCAGTTGGAACGTCAGCAGCGACCAAGCGCGAAGCAGAAGATGTTGGAACCACCGTGACCAACAGTTGTTTGCCCTCTCTCTCTCTCCTTCTGCCTCTAAGGAGGCTGCAGCCACCGTACACCGGAAGAAGCAAACACGCGCAGCGAAGACTTGAGGTTGGTGCGTAGTTCTTCGAATCCATTCACGGGTATATATTCTCGTTTGCGTCTTCTGCGCTTCTTCGAAATTTTTGGGGTGTATTTTGTTTGATTAGAGTGTGGTCGTCGGTTGTGCACGCTTATTCCTTATTCCATTTCGGTTTCTTCAACCCCCGAGGACACACTCACACTCGGTTGTCCACCGTCTGTGTGCGTGTCAGTATGAGGTTCTTCGTTGCACCACGCTCGAAGAAAAAACGAGGCCAATGCCCATTAAACGTCATCCGGAAGGCAACGGAATCCATCATCCGTACAGAGAAGGAAGGCTCTGCCTGTGTGGTGGAGTTGTGTGTTTTTCAACTTCATTTCGGATCGTTTGCCCGATTACAAGCCTCTTCGCGGCTCTTTGCCTTCTTTCCCGTTCACTTCACCCGATCAACCAATGCCCTCTCTCTCTCTCTGTCTATTCCGATTCCGTGAATCGAAAAACCAGTCTTTCTGCTGTCCAGCATAACCCAACAACCCTGGCGTGATGCGCGTCTCGCAGAGTTCGTTGGAACTGTTGCTCTAACCAGCAGCAGCAGCACATGCTCTTGCTCCCGCGTGGTGTATAAATACGCAGTAAAAGACATGAAAGATACACCTCTCCCTTCGATCTCCACCGGTGTAGAGATCCACCGAAAACCGGTCACAGCACGAATCTTCGTCCATCTTCGTTTGTATGAGTGTCGGCGGCCATACAGGGCCTTCGCGCATCACCACCACCAAAAGTTCGGAATGGTTGGAGGGGTTCGAGCCCTAAGAAAACAACAGAAAGATGGCAGAAAAGCAGGTCGCGGCGCATCAGCATTGTGGCGAAGCTACTTGCACTAAATGCAACTTTTCCATACAGTCTCTACAGCCGAAGTGAGCAGATTAACATAACAACTTTACTTGAAGAAACCTTATTTGTATGGTAATGCATCAACAACAGCGTCGTGTTATCCTTCGACTGTCATGAGATGATCACGAGGAAGAGCAATCACCCCTCAAAAACTACGACGTTTTGTTTGTTTCGTCGTCTCATTGCCACATGACCACCGTGAGGGGAGAGAGGAAGTCGACGTTGGTCAACACACGCAAGGGCATATTGCGTCAGACTGGTACACGCAACGTCAACCCTTATGTGAGATATGATGGCGCAGCACGCATCAAGATGATGTGTCTCCTCGACCAGCCTCACACCTCGAGCGCGTCTGACGTTAATATTCATAAATGACCTCTTTTCGGCAGAGTGTCATTCGGACCAGTCGTCGACATCCCCCCCACACAAACAAAACCGAAGTCCAATGTCTTACAGCGATGTGTTTTGTGAAAAGAGTACATCATTCGATCCACAGTGGCCTAGCGCAATTCTGAGAATATCCAACTTTCCAAGACGACAGACGACAGTCCTTATCTACCCGCCACACGAGGGGTGCAAATTCCATGCATAACATTCCATTCCAGGAACTGCCCCTTCACCGTGTTGTTATCCCAGGTCGCGTTATCTGCTGTCGCCGCGCATTCGACAAACCGTTCCGCTGCGGGGCGGTTTCTTGCTAACTTCACACATATGTTTGCCCCTCGGGCTTCTGCCGATAAGCTATTGTTAGAAAACAGTAACCTTATTTATACACATCCTCATACGCAGCAAAAGGACTCGGACTCCAGGATGTAAGGCTCGCTCGGTGATGGTTGGAAGTTGGGAACTTCTGTCACACACAAACTGCGTTGCATTGCACGTTATGTTATGCACGTGCGCTTATCTTATCCAAGGCGAGGCAGGCGCACATGGACCGCCTTGTGTTTCTGTCGATTTTTTTCTTGCAACGCACTTGTTGCGTATACCCGTTCAAAACAAGACACATAAGTACACAGCCATAACAAGATTACGTGTGTTTGTTTACAGGAAACGGGTTAACACACGATCAAAACAATTTTGATCGAAATGGGCGCCCGATAGGCGTCTGAGTCACACGCAAACATCATGGTAACTTGGAAATGGAGATAAGAAGACGGCGTTGTCCCTAAAAGGATTTTACGTGTTATCTCTCGTGGTTTCAACAATAATATGTTTTTATTGACAGCTGTTGAGAAATGGTTAACAGCTGTTGTTTGAAGAAATGACGATATCGATTATTACTTTATTTATCGTTTGAATTCAGTTTTATGACTTTAGTTTCATCGAACTGCATAAATCATTGTTTTGTAATTAAGATCCTTTCCTCTTCAGAGATCATGATTTAGATAACTTCACCTCCACCTAATCATTTCATTTCCAATCGTGACCACTAACATACATGATATAACTATACCGCTCACGCATGTAATTAACAATTATGCCTTGACTGTTTTTGTACCCTCAAGGCCTCTCAGGTTAAGCTATCAAAAGACCAAACCCAGGTAATCAAACCTACATCACTCCCTCATCTTCCTACGATTCATGACAGCCTCACAACCCAGCTCCGTTTTCAACGCGGGGTTCTAATTATCCCGGTAAGGTAATTTAGCTCCCGTCCCGTGTCGGTTATTATATTGCTCCCTTTTGTCATTCCACATCCTTGCAGCTCACAGTGGTGCTTGTTTAATTCATCACCAAGTCTCGTTTTTCATCCCTAAACACTCTTCCGCTGTGCGTCCTTCAACAAAAATAAAAGGAACGTTCCTCTAATTCGTACACAACAGCTGGTAATAATTCCAGAGACACACACAGGTAGGCAAATTTATTACTCCGATTCTACAAATCGGCTCTCGTCTGTCTGACCGGCTTCACACTTTGCGCTCTAGGCCCTTTTATCCTGGTTTACAACTTACCAGCTCTTGTTTTGCTGATTTTTTCATTCAATTCACCTTGTCCAAAAAGGTGAGCCACTCTTACCGACCTCCGGTTTCGGCCATATATGGAACACGACTGCAAGAGTGACATATAAACGGGCTCTTTACCTGCACACACACGCACACGCATGCTGCACCGCAGATGTCCCGACCAACCATATGTCAGCACTTCTAGCCACCGGGTCTCGGTGTCCCTTAGGTCTGAATGCCTCTCGTCTGGAATTAATCCAATCGGTCGCACTCTTTCGCTCCTTCCCGAAACCCGCCTCATTCGTCAGAGGTTCGCTGTTCCTCTACTAGCTCAGGTTTTATTGCAAGGATTGATGGTCGGATAACATGCTACCCACTTTAAACGGGGTCTCGCTTCGCTTCGAGGAAGAAGCCCCCTAAGGGACTGGAAACTGCGCTAAACGAAACGTTCGTTCCTTCGCATTCGTTCGTTTACAAGGAGAAGGACCATTACACCATTCACCTCTGTGTCTCGCACGTCATTTACGCTCGATCGGAGAGTGTTCGCTTTCAGCTGGTATGCAGGCCCAAGGGGCAAGGCCCACACTGAAACTACTTCCCCGAAGTAGTTTTCAAGGATCGCACGGGACGCCGGGTGAGTACTGCGAAGGACAGAACTGCAAGAGACACAAAAGGAAACGAAACCAACAACAACAACAGCAGCAGCAATTCAACCCAAACAGTGACGGCCTACGCACTCCCTGGAAGTGCAGCCATAGGACAGTCCCATCCATTCGCGCAGCAAGGAAAAACAATATCCCTGTCGATGAAGAAACTGGAAACCTCTGGCAATTCCCCTTTCAACCGTAGGAACAAAAACGGGGAATGGAATATCTAGAGCACTGTGGCATTTCGATACCTTGCACACAATTCGGAGTTAGCGGAGGAGTTCGGTTTGCAGACTTCTGAGCGTTGTTTTGTACACATTCACACAAAACATTAGAAAACAAATCTTTTAACAATTCTTCTCGTTAGATCCTCTTTCACTCTTTCTCTCTCTCTCTCCTTTTCGAAGTATTTCATTGCAGTAAACTGATGTAGACATCTTCTCAAAAAACTCCGATTAATAGAGTCTATTGCCCCGCTCTGTACAAGCTCTTACTTCAGGAAACTCCCAATCAGTGACATTCATCGTCTGTATTCAAAGTGAAGACATTTCTCCTATGTTCGTATAACCGGAGAGGTATGTGCGTGTGTCGCCGACGACGGGAAGTTTGCAACAACCCAGACTGTGTGGTGCTCAGGAAATGTCCAATTTGTGTTGACTAGACCATACTACTACTTCACGAAGATTCCGGACGTCACAGTCTCGAGTGAACTCCCCCCAAACACGCTCTAGATACTTCCAGACGTCCAAATTTCCAGAAGATATTGGCCATTCGGTACGTTGTGCGATAAGATATCTGGCATCGAATGTTTTCCCGAAAAAAAAACAACTCAAGGATTTCTTGAAGCCACCTTTACTCACCAGACCCGTGTGTTTGGAGTTCGTGTGACGATAATTATTTGTTTACTTTTGGATTACAACAAATACACGCGTGATCTGATGGAACTGGAATGCCTATTTTCCAGGAATTCGGTGCGACAACAGCACACGAGAAGTTTGAGCATCTTTGTAAACATCTTGTTTTGCGCCCCCTTTTTTGTTGCTTTCGATGCATCGACACAGAAGCTGCGCGCAACTGTTTAGGTACACAAGCTGTAAATGTCGGCTGCTGGCTGCATTGCAAACAATCTTGAACAGACGTCATAGAAACGGCCATGTTTGCTCAGTCTGTCCAAGGGGTTGTTGTTGTTGTTGTTGTGGGTGGTTTGAGCATCGACATATTTGCAACCAATTCTCGAACATTTTTTGTTGGCTGCGATCGTCCCCCAGAATGGGACTAGATTATGTAAGTAGGAGAGGCCATTGGCCAATGATTCGCTAGCTTCATCAGAAACGATCCATCTCTGATTGTCATCAATTAGTATTCTTTCCCTTCTTTTGCCCCCGGCTGGTCGAATCAAACCATTAACCGTTTCCTTTAAGTGATGACGAAGGCGTTTCCTGCCAATAGACACGCCGAAGTCGCGCCGAGAGCTTTGCCTTCTCCACACATCACGCACAAAAACGTACATAAATCAACTGAAGCAGCAAGAAGCATGCCCCGAATATTGCAACAACATTGAAACAGCAATGGAAGTATGTATGTTTAGCTTTTCACTTTATTTCCCTCAGCCATTTGTCATGCACAATCACAAAAGCGCGTCAGAACGCGTGGGCAGAATACGCGCTGCCTTTGCTAACGTGTGCCTTTGGAGGGCGCATATGGAGGCCGCCCACCCCAACAAAAAAACATAACCCAAAGCACAACTTACGCGTACACAGCCAAGCAAACCCCTTTTTGTTTACGGGAACATAATGTTATTTGCGTAGAGTAGAGGCAACTCCTTGATGGACCGATAAGAAAGAACAGCTAGAAACCGACCGAGAAACAGAGACACGGTAAAACAAATAACCAACCATAATAGGAACCGTTTGGCAACACCACAGCTGTGTCTGGCATCGTCGACGGGGGAGAGTCAGTTTCCGTCTCCGGCACAGTGTTGTGAACCTCCAAAGCGTGTGCGTGTGTGGGCCACTTACTTTCATCAAGAGAAGCCGGCGCGCCAAAAACACCCAACTCCCCCATACCTAATCAAATCAGAGCACGAAACGAAACGACCAACCAACGGCCATTTATCATCGCACTTCCGACAAATGGTGTTGCGTCACTTCCGTTGCCGCATCGTCGTTTGCTCTCTTCTTCTTCTTCTCTTTTTTTTCGCACGAAATTTCAGTGCTACTTCCGATTTTGGTTGGAACATGGGGAGGCCACAAAGGCCATAGACACAGACGGTTACAGAGTTAAACGCTTATCATGGGACGTGCATCATGACTCATCTCTGTCGTCGCTATTGTCAGGACCTAACCATGGTTGATTTAGGCATTCAGTAGATATTACAAAGAGTCTTTTGTTAGTAATTACACATCTGATGACATGAGGAATGTATCAAACCACAAAAGAACCTTACAACTCTTCAGGACTTTACATAGATTTAAGTTTTTTGGAGCACAGAGCATTCAAAACCTGAGACATTCAACAATTCTACAACGACACCCATGTTATTTTGGGACCTAAAATATGATTACAACTTTGCTGAAATGACATTTAAAACGGCCATAACTTTGTCTGTGATATCGCTTAACATCATTAACAACATCCAATTATTTTCACAATTTCCACACCGCTCCATCACACTCCAGAAAACCGCTACACATTGGCAATTAGCGACAGTAGCTAATCTTACCAAATATTTACGCCGAATTTTGGAGCCTCCTCTCTCCCCGTACCAAATTAACTCTACAAGTCATCTGGGACAGCGGGACACACACTTCTGCGCCTAATTGCCTGGGAGCGGCCGTGTCCATCAGCATAATGAAGCTATCAGCAGCGCGAACGCGTCACGCGCTCATTAGGCATCAAAACTACCGGTCACAATTGCCACCACTCCGGAGAAGAGCACGATGATGGATGACGATGATGTGGTAGGAGACAAAAAAAAACCAAGGTGGCTCAAATATCAATCGATCGATAGTAAACAACCCGGCGGAATTGGTGCCGTTGCGGTGCGTTCGTGGCCTTATGACACTATCAGTCCCCGGCAAAGCTTCCAACCACTATCACGGGGGAGGGAGAAGGGCAAACAGTGTCGCGCAAGGGCGTAATGGAAAATAGAGAGTGAGCGAGCGACTCCATTTGACGCAACTTCCGGTTCCATCGTGTCGCGATGGAAGAAGAAAAAACACAACACTGGAGCCACATGATTACACGCTGCTGCTGCTGCTGCTACTGATGGACGTTGAGTCATGCTAAGAAGGGCAGCCAGCGATGGGTCCGATTGGGCGTTTTGAAGCTGCAAAACATTATCTGATAAAATTAGGTCCGTTTTTTGCACACTAATGGTGGGAAAAAGTGGCAAAAAACCGAAGAGCCTCGAATTGATGAAGCAAAAATTGCAAAATGCTCTTTAAAAAACACGCCCAGACCCCCCCCCCCCCCCCCGACGACCACACTTCAAATCGTCAAATGACTTCCTTCCTTGCTTTTGTTCGCCAAAACCGTTTGTAAAGTCAGGTTCATTATTCTCGTATGTGTGTCTATGTTTATGTCTCTCTGTCGCTCTCCTTCTCTCTCCTAAAAACATGCGACCCAAAAGCAGTGGCGTGTTTGGTGCACCGGGATGGGCACACCACACACACGTTCGCTTTGGCGTTGTTTATTCCGTCATTTCCTGTCACATGCAAATAAAAATGCGCAAAAAATCAAACACAGCAACAGACAACGAACCCCCTCCTCCTAAGGTCCGCTACAAAAGAGAGATCGTCAACGGATCGCTTCTCCACGGTGGTGTTGCGGGCATCAGATTATTATTGTTCGCCACACACACACACACACACACACACACACACACACACACAGCCGGGTTGCATCTGCAGGAAGTTGGCCACAAAACCGCACCACACTTCCGCCCATTCAGCCCATTTGGACAGACGAGCATGCGGGGGGACCTCTTGCCCGGCCGGTTCTCTCTTGCATAATGAAGCCGATTCCCACAGGCCGCACGGTGTGAGCAGAAGATCACGGAAGCCCTTGGAGAGATCGTTTATCAATTTGTAATTCATTTAAAAGCAAAATACAAAAAAAAATGGCTGTAAAGTGTTACATTTTTATCGATCGAAAATCACTCCCTCAATCGCTTGACGCAATAATTTCAATCCGCCCCCCGTCGTTTGATGCTTCCGCTTATGACTCATTGTTTTTAGCGGGAGCCGCTGGAAGCCATGGAAGCGCCAGGCGAGGGCAAAATCCCACACCAAAACAATCCGATACCGACCCACCACGGTGGGGCGGGAGATAAGATCGGGTTTTGTGCCCTGTTGGTTTCGCAACTGTTTTGATTGAAGCCAAACAAATATTATTCACACATTGAAGGTAAACACAGCATGGCGAAGGTTGTTGTGTGCGGGAGACTTTGAATTGATCTGTTTGACGCATTAAGTACAGTATTACAAAGGTTCAGCAGGTATCACAAAACTATTAAATGAAATAACAAAAGAACAAAGCACAATAAAGTAAAAAAAATATTCCAAAACACACATGAAAAGTTAAGTGTGCAAGTGTAATGCCCCTTTTGTGATATTGAGTGCAATATTTGCGATAAAATGGTGCAATATCACAATTTTTGAAGATAATATTACAAAATCAACAATTAATGTTTAAGCAAGTAATTTAAAGATTTTGTGATCAAGGCTGATTACATTGTGATGATAGCAAGTGAAATCAATCTGACAGCCTTTGCCCTCTCTATCTTTCTCTCAAACAAAATAAATTACGGAAAGAAAGTCTTTTCCCCCTTGTGGCACACACATACACCCCCTCAGAGTGGCCATTATCTAACACACACACACAGGTCCGGAAGTGAAAACTTTCAACGGCAGGAAAGCACGGCAACCGCCCAAAACCCCACCACCAGAGGAACATCCCACATGAAGGAGGCTAGCTTTCCAATTTATCGAGTCAATGTGCAATTTAAAGAGACCATTATACATCGAGAAAGATGGATTTCTGGTGGCGGAATCACACATCGCCCATTCAACTCCGAGACGGTGAAGCCGAAAGGCGCCCTTATTGAACACACACATCAGTGTTTGCGTGTATTTGCGGATTGGGAAAACATGTTTTTCCTCCCTTTAATCACCTGTAATCTATCTTTCTGCGCACACGAAGACGAAGACGACTCGCATCGTACCCGGTGACTATCGGGTGATGCAAGCGGGAGGTATTTGGGAGGGATGAAGATGTTACGTCAGCATCATTCATCATCGAGTATGGCCGACGGGGCCATGGCCGACCGCAGAGTGGTGAATGAATTTCCATCTCAGGGACACACCGTCCGTCGGCCACCACCTTCACCATCCCCTCCTCCCGTGGGGGGATTCAGTGGGAGAGAGGGAGGGATGTTGATCGATACAGAGCGTTGGCTGGGTAGTAAAATGGTTTTGGCTTTTAAAAATAGATATTCTGACAAACAACCACACAAACATTGAGGGAGCGCCACCCCCTGGCTTTGTGTGTGAGTGTGTGTTTGTGCAAACCGCAAAGATGCACAAAAAGGAAAAACAAAGACTGTTGCCTTGCCTGCCTTTGGTGTGGTGACTTTTTATGCAAATTTGGTGCTGCCACAGCAACAACAAAAACCGCAGCACTGCTCTTATTTGCCCCTGCTTTAATGCAACCAACTATCCACCTCCCCGCCCAGCTTACATTGTGCCGCGATCGATCGATTGTGTGTTTTTGTGTTGCACTTTTTGCTGTGCGCAGGGAGCCATTGTTGTGAGCAATGCAGGCCGGAAGTTGGCTGCAGTGGACAAACAAAAATATAGTGCACACAAGCCGCCTCGTACACAAAAATACACCTCCATAACGCTGCACCAAACGAGGCTAAGCAAACAACCACTCACATACACACACACATACCTTCAATCGAACATTGGGATTGACGTACATTGAATTGAAGGAGTAGGGGGGGGGGGTTTCGAGGGGCATCAAATAAATGCACCAAGCAAAAAAAAAAAAGGACGGCGAGGGTTTTAAGTGTCTTGCTGTTCCCAGTTGTTGTTGACGACTGTTTTTGTTGTGTGTTTTGTTGTGTTTCTATTTATTCATCGGAACATATAAAAACAGCAGCAAAAATGGGCTTGCTGCCAAAGGTTGATTTGTTTTTTGTTGTTGTGGTGTGTCGTGTTGTTGTTGTTGTTGAGAGGAATCGGTCACAAAAAGCGTCATGTCCAATTACGATTTGCATTTTCATGCTGGCAGCAATAACAATAAAAAACAGTTACAAGTTTCTTGTGAACTTTTATGTTTTTCTGTTAAAAATGGTTGTTAATAGATATTAATTTGTGCAATTGTTTTTATTTCGTTGCCGAGAATTTTCTTCTTTTTTTGTGGGACGGAGTGTTAAATTCTTCTTCTTCTTTGGCACAACAACCGCTGTCGGTCAAGGACTGCCTGTACCCACTAGTGAAGTGAGCCTGGCTTTCAGTGACTTATTGTTACCATAGCAGGATAGTCAGTCCTACGTATGGGGCCACTGTCTATTCGGGACTTGAACCCATGACGGGCATGTTGTTACGTCGTACGAGTTGACGACTGAACCACCAGACCGGCCCGGAGTGTTAAATTAGGTTTAAATAATATAATAAGCGTCAACATACCCTTTTTTTGTATTTCTTAAAGACTCGGCAAACGGCACAATAATTGCTCTTTAAATTATTTTCCTTTCTTTTGTACGAATGGTTTAAATTTGTGTCGTAATAAATAGCTTCAAATTTCACTATTCACCATCAAATATTCACATGTTTTATATTTTTCACTGACACTGACTTTTGGAAGATTGTAATTCAGAATTAACAGATTATTCACTTCAATTGTAAAATTTTAGGATTTTTTATTTCTGCTACTACAAACACTTCACAATCATACACACACACTTCACTCACTGGTAGGTAAGCAGTTTATATTTTGATTTTAATTTATAATTTTTATCAGTCATACGCTGCAGAAGAAAACGACAAGTTATAAATTTTAATATTTTCGAACAACTACACTTTTTTTTACAAAGCAAACACACAAACAACGCAACTTATGAATGATGTTTCACCACCCACCCCATCCCCACCCACCGCGAGACTTGGTGGGGTGGTAAGGCGATAAGGCCGCAATCGAGCAGAATCGCAGCGCCATTGGATGATGTTTGGATGAGTTTAAATTTCATTCATGAAACACGACCCCACCACCACACCTTTGAAGGGCGACCTGGGTGAGATAACCTGCCGGCGCCTTTACGGCCGGCCTGCTGCGATCCGTACCAAAAGGTGGCCCCGGTCAGTTGGGCCAATAAGCCGAGCGTGAAAACCCCCAGAAAAATGGAAACTGTGGAACCAAACTGTATTTCAACTTCAATAAACGCTTTTTATATTATGGAAGCATTATTTTAAACCACTCCACTCGCAATCTAATTAGATGTTTTTCGCCATTTTTTTATATTCTTAAGTGCAAAACACGGAAGAGCACGACTCGCCTTAAGGGCAAATAATTTTCAACGGGGGAAAATAAAATTAAAACACACCGCAGCAAACAGGAGGCCACGTTTTCACTGCATTTGAAGAGAGCGAGATAGGAAGATAGAGAGCAAGAGAGAGAAAGAGAATGCACAGCACAAATCGCACTACAAGGCACCACCACCACCACTTATGATTGTTTCGCCATTGTTTCTCGATGAAAGCGATCAAAACTTGATGTGCTCTAACCACAAAATGGAAACTTTCTAACAAAATTCAAATCCAATGCACTTTCAACACAATATATATATATATATTTTTTCGACAGCTTTTCCAAGCTCAACCGACATTTTGTGGTAAATATTTTGCCACGAACGCTGTATTGCTTGCTCGCACTTCAAAAACAAATCGTTTTCATCTGCGACGCAGTTAGCTTTTCTTTTTTGCTCCCACTTTGCGCCGTCGTCATCGACAATAGTTGACGACACGTTGTTTGTTTGTTGCTTTTGCTTGCCTTGCCTGCGTTGGCTGGCTGCCTTTGGGGCCTGGCTTGCTGCTTGTGATGTCGTACGAACACTACTACTACACGGTCCACCTATAATTCCCTCTGGCGGCGGCTGCTGCTGCTGCCGATGTACGTTCAACTTCATTCATGTGCTGTCTGCTCGCTCACTCTCTCGCCGCCATGCTGTCGGCTCTCTCCCTCTCACGCAAAACTCGTCTCGACGCAAACTAACACACGCACACACGCGCACGCATCATACATCCTGTGCTAGACTTTTGGAATCCGTCACAAGAGACGACAGTGTAAGGGGATTGGGAGGGTAAAGGGAAGGAAAACAAACGGTACACCATTTCCATCGCTATACGAACACACACATCCACACAAACACACCTAGACGACCCCGCGTTGAGATCAAAAATATGCTGTGTTGGGAAAAAAATACACACACACACCACCAAAGAGGCAAGAGAAAACTGTGCAAAATTGCAAATCCTCTTCGCTTCTTCTTCTTGTTTTTTTAGAAAACTCATGCCATCCGCAGCGCAGAAATGGTTTTCCATGAAAATGCTCGCAAATGTTCTCCAAGAAAGTGGCTGTTCAGATCCGGACGGTAAGAAATATTCACTGCACCGTGTGGTGGTGGTACGACGTGACTGGCATTGAAACGCGCTCCGTGTTGGTGCGCGATTGTGAAATCAACCCCCACGCAAAAAAAAACTCTCCAAACACTTTGCAAGCAGTACCACTTACATCTGGTACGACTTTTCAACACACTTTCACGATTTAGAAGCAAACTGATTGCACACTTTCGACGTTTTCCGTCCGCTTTTTCACACCGAAAAGAGAATAAATCTTCCACAGACCACCGAGAACCCGAGGGCGATCCTGTTTGTGTGCACTTTTTTTTCTTCCCCCAAATGAGTACGAAGCGTTCAACTCTTGCAGACGTGTTGTAAACGCACGCGCCCGAGCTGTACCCGAACCGAACCGATGTATTTTCGAAAACGCGGCTGTCCGAAGATGGGTTTTTCAATTTGACCGTTTGCAAACTGTTGATGGGGGGGAGCTGGAGTTAGCTTTCACGTTAATTTTAAACATTTCAATGTACGGATTGATCTCATGATTATGTTGTGAAATCATACGACTAAACATCAAATCTATCTTGGGTTAAAATTTCAGGCCCGGCTCTATGCACTTGTTGCGGCAACATTCAATAGCAATATTTCCGAAGATTTTTCAAATTAGTTTGAAATTGTGCACGTAATTGCTCGTAATTAAAAAAAAATGAGTTTAAATTATCCGTTTTGATATGCAAACGCGTCCAAAAATGTTCCTGCCACAAATAACCGCGAAACAAATTGTTGTTTCTCGTGCAACAAAAATGTTCCGCAATCATGAGTTTGTCAGTTCGTCCATACGATTTGGCAATACATATTCCCGAAACAATTTCATAAACCTCCGACTCCCGATGACTCGCACGCAAACTCCGGACGACTCTGGACAGCTTAGTATGATGCTGGTCGGATCTTACGGAGTTGGTCCGTACATTTTCGAAGTGGAATCGGAGTCGACTCCGGATTTTTGCCAACTAACAAATCACTACTCCAAAGTGCTAATGCGACATAAAACCAGAATCACTTCCGAATGACATGAAGCTTCTAACTAGCAGCTCCAGACGGCTCTAGGCTTTAGTCACATGGGTATCCACTAGTAGTGGGTCATACGATTCATTTCACGACCCAACCCGGAGTCGGGTGCGACCCAGTCGGAGTCGATTCCGACCCGTGGGTGCAGCGGGTGCCCTAGGTCGGAGTCGGAAACAAATCCGGGTCGGGTCGACCCGACTGATGAGTAGGTGCGAGAAAGCATAAGCGACTCCGACCCGTGGGTGCAACGAGTTCGGGACGGGCCAAGGTGGGTTCATTCCAACCCGCGGGTGCAACGAGTTTGGGTCGACCCGAGAGATGAGTTGGTGCAAGAAAGCATAAGCGAGTCCGACCCGTTGATGCAGCGAATTCGGGTCGGGTCGGGTCGGATTGAACCTATCTTGACTCGATACGCCCATCACTAGTATCTAGATGGATATGTGTTAACAGGTATCGAAACCGGAGTCGCTCGCAAGCGGTTCGGTGCCGTGTGTGTACTATTCCAAGAAACCATCGCTATTCTTGAGTCATCCCATATAAGTCATGTAGAGTCAAATGCATTCAGTTAAGGATGATATGTGACTGTTATTTGCTTACAATTTTTGGACGTACATTTAATTGCCAGTTAATTTAATTTTTTTTCAATTCAAAACGATACTGGTACAACATCCGGCGCTCAGTATGAATTTGAATTTCGCGCGTTCGAATTGCTTGAAAGTGAAAAACGTGTTATGAATTTTCTTTCATCATCAATATTGAGCCACGCTGCGCTCAGTTGTTCCTTGCATTCTCTCTCCTTCCTTCAACTTCTTTCAACGTCTCTCACTCACTCGCTCACTCTCCCTGTCTCTTTCTCGCTGTGTTTATTATTGGTTAGTCGTAGTTTCCTTCCACCACGGACGTAGCGCCAGCTAATTTGTTGATATTTTTTTCGCGAAAAACATTTGCTGCACTCCTGCTCAATCATTGACATCAATGTGTTAGCCCCGTCTGTTGTTGATATTTACCGTCCACTGCTGCTGCTGCTAATATCTTCCCTCCAAACGGTTGCTGACGCCATCGCCAAGTGACTCAATCCACATCGCTGCACTTGTTTTGTGTGTTATTTACGTGGAACTTACCTCCCCTCTCTTTGGCTGTGTGTGTGTTTGTGTGTGTCAGTGTGCTGGTTTCCCAATCCGTATGGCGTGATGTTGTTGTTATTATCGGATGTTGTTGACGGCAGCGAAAAGTCGTTAAGTAGGACCGACCGCGGCATTAGAAATTTAGTCTCGGACTCACACCCCACCAGCAAACAAGAATCAAATACAACGTGAAGGCACACGCCAGGTCGTGCCCCCCAAACAAGAGAGACAAGAACAATTTTAAAAGCGAATGAACTTAAAGGAAGTGATAAAGGATATAAACGATTTAAAAAGGATACAAAAGGTGAAACCCAAACACACGCATAATAGAGTTGTGCGAACAAAGGGACAGTGTGAAATACAGAGAAGTTTGAACGAGTGTGTGCCTTGTTTTGGTGGTGTGCATTGGGGGTGCTACTTTTGTGCTTAATTTAGTTCGATCGAGCGCCTGTGTGGCATTGTGTAACACTCACACACACTCAGTGTGTGAAGCACAGTAGGCGAGCAGATCGCCTTTTCAGTGGAAAGCGACAGTGCGGGAACCTACCACACAACAGAAACACACAAAATTGTATCGAAAAGTACACAAAAATTAAGAAGTTGAGAAAAATTACCCCAAAAAAACGTGTCATATTGAGATTGTGCTAAGAGAAGAAGAAAAAATCTAAATTATTGTAAAAAACAGTCGAAAAAAGGGGGAGTGAAAAACGTGTTTTCCAGTCAACCGCCAAAAAAGGATGCAAATCGAGTACAGAAAGTGTACCAAATTGTTTTCCGGCTGTGGCGTTGCATCGCTGTAAGTACCAACACATCACGAGCCCCCATCCCGCACCCCCTTCCCTAAAACACGCTGATTTGTTGATCGGTTTCTAAGACACACCCCCCGAAGGGGCGACATATCACGCCATCGCAAAAATGCGGCCTTGAGCAGGCGCCGACGACGACGACACACCACCACGAACTGCGTAGCAGAGTGAGAGTTGCGCACTTCCCGTGTTTAGCACGTTGATCTCAGCGCGACTGTACCGCCATAGTATCATTGTTTACGAACTCATTCGCTAATCGACCATCCCTTCCCCTTTTTTTCCAATCTATTTTTAGACTGGGAGTGTTAAGCTATGAAGCATACCGTACGTACGCAGCCCTTTCCTCGCTGGTCGACACACGCGTGCTAGACATTGACCGGAAGCGCCCAGATTACATCTACATCAAGCATCACATCTACCGGCAATCGCTGCGCGAGCGCGCTCTCGATGCGGAGAACCAGCACCGGCTGCTGAACATCATCGTGCAGCCGTTCGAGAAATGGTGGAAAGCGCTCAAGCATTCCGTGGCTTGGCGGCTGCTCCGGATCGCCCAGCGGGGCGATCAGGCCGAGCGGCTGAAGGCCATCCACCAGCTGGCACAGATAGACCATTTAAAGGGTAGGTCGGATGTCACAAAAACCGTTGCCGAAACCAAGTGTCTAATGATCATTTCTCTCCAGATTGGGACTTTCAACACTTGGCGCAGCTGTGCGACTACCGGACGGCGATCTCGCTGGCCCGCTCGAACTGTGACACGCGCTGGTTTCTGCCCCCGCGCCAGTACGGCGTTGAGAAGGAGATGCGCGAGGTGCTGGTGGAGATGAAGTCGCTGCTCGAGCTGCTGGCCCCGCACAAGTGTGCCGCGTACGCGCTGGAGCAAACGTTCGGCAGCTCGGGCCACATCCGCGAGCCGGACGGCGACGAGGTGACGTACCAGATGTCACCGTCCCGGTTCGAATACGATCAGCTCAAGCAGTCGCTCAGTGCGCTGGTGCATCTGACGGGGCTGGTCGGGCCGGAGGGTAAGCAGCACTGCCGGCGGATTGTAGATGCGGGTGGACTGCTGATGCTGCTGGAGGCGGAGAAGCTGTTCCGGGAGGATATTGATATGAAGCTGCTGATAAGCCGGCTGGTGGGCAATCTGTCCGCGTGCGAAGGGCTGGGGTACGAGTTTTATGCGAGCGGTTGGATCGGCATACTGGCCCGGTGGAAGCGGGACGTGGATATGCGCATGCAGGTGACGGCGGACCTCACGCTGGAAAATTTGGACCAAGACGATCCGAACGGGTTCCGATACGCGCCGAAGGTGTACCCGTTGCATCCGCGCGGCCGCCAGCAAGCCAAACCGGCCGTCGATGTCGTCTTCATCCATGGACTTTTGGGTAAGGATGCTGAGGTGCAGCTCAATCGATGGTTTATCCTTACTAACGCTTGCATTTTCTATTTCTCTGTATTCTTTTTTCCCTCTCCAGGGGGTGTATTTGTGACGTGGCGCCAGAAGGATCTCAAACCGCAAGCTGCCAGTCTGCTAGGTAAGAAACACAAAGACGTTCATTTAGTGTCCACATCGTCGTCGTCCTTCACCTCGCTCACCAACGACATTGCACCGACGGACGTCGACATACCGCCGAACCGGACAGAACAACGAACCGAGGTCGCTTACGCTGCTCGCTCGTACAAAAGCTGGTCCGCTAGAAAGTCCTCCTTCGAGGAGGAGGACCACGCCCGGACAGCTGAAGGTAAGCGTAAGCGAGACGTGCTACGCTTTTCCGTTTTTTACACTTGTGCCTTTTTCACCTCCCCTTTTCGGTCGCTCATGTCACTGCCACACCACACCTCATCTCTTGTCCCCGGTACGAAGAGGGAATCGGAGGAGATAAAACACAAACAAATTGTAGAAATTCTTCATTTTGCGCTACGTTGACGATCGTGCTCACTCAGTTTCATTGTTGCAAAACATAACGATGTGCTCTAATTGCAAATTTCGCGTTCCTTCCATTTCCAGAGGGCATTACCGCGTACAAGGATGAGCTGCTCACGTTCCAGGAATCGACCAACAGTGGACCACGGGACGCATCGATCAGCGATACCGAAACGAAAGAGCTAATTGAAGCACTGCAACAGGAGGAACCGCTCGGTGCCGACTGGACCGTCGTCTACCCGGACGTCCCCCTAGCAGCGGACGAGGATGCGCACACGGGCAAGCCCACCGCCACCGCGGACGGTGCCACCTGCAGCGTGTCGGGTGACCAGTGGCTACAGGAATCGCTCGACTCGACGCAGCGATCGTTCTGCTGGCCGATGGAATGGCTCCCGAAAGACTTCCCCAGCATACGCGTGCTCGGCCTGGACTACGAGTCCTCCCTGTCGCAGTGGTCGGCGACCGGCTGCCCGTGCGAGAAGTACGACGGCAAGCTGCAGAAGCGGGCGGCCGAATTCCTCGAAAAGCTGGCCACCTCGGACGTCGGGCAGGATCGGCCCATCATCTGGGTCGGCCACTCGATGGGCGGACTGCTGATCAAGAGCATCATGGTGCAGGCGCTCGAGAGTCCCAACCCCAAAGTGCGCCGGTTGGCGGAAAACTCGCGCGTCGTCATGTTCCTCGGTACGCCCCATCGGGGCAGCGGTGTGGCGAAGCTGAAGCAGCACACATCCGCCCTCGTGTGGCCCTCGGTCGAGGTGCAGGAGCTGGAGGAAAACTCCACCCATCTGCTGCATCTAAACAAAAGCTTCCTCCGCTCGGTCGACTCACTGGGAGTGCGCCGGCCAAAAATCATTACCCTCTGCGAGGGCAAACCAACCGTGCTGACGTCGTTCAAGCTGGCCATACACGTGGTGCCGGAAAGTTCGGCCCGGATCGATGCGGGCGATTTCTACCTCACCAGCGAGGACCATCTCAATCTCAGCAAACCGATCTGCCGGCAGTCGTTCCTGTACCAGCGGCTAGTCGGTGCCATCCAGGAGGCGATCCGGTCCGGCGGCCCGGACAGTGTTAAGCTGGCCAACGTGGCGCAGGTAATGCCGAAAGCCGCCCAGCAGCAGCTCATTTTCCACGGCACAAAGAAGAGCGCCGGCAGCACAGCAGCATCGTCCGCCCTGTCCGGGCTTTACACGCAGCTCAAACAGTTCGAACAGCTGATGAATGTGTTTATCTAAATTCAGACATGGCACAAACACACACACACACACACCAGTTACCTCCACGCACCGCAGCCAAAGCTTGGACAACGAGACAACATCGCATTTCGATTTTCGATGTAAGAATGTGATGAACTTAGGGTTAGGATCGTGTTATTTAAGGTTGCTCTCCCGTGTTTGGTTGGTCGTTTTTGCCTCGCAACACACAGAGCAACACCGCACACCGCAGGGTTTAGTTTTGTAGTTATTTATTTTTTTTGTTACACATAGGGAGTTTTTTTTTTATTTGCAACTGTTGTTACCCCCTCCCTCGCTTGCGAAGAAGCATTACGAATTTGACGGATTTACACCGAGAAAGTATTTGTTAACAAAATAAAAGTTACATCAATGAAATAGTCGTTTTCATATGTTTAGACTTTGATGGGAAAAAAGATTTTTTTCGATGGAAGCAATTCCGGCTAGCTCTAAGGTTTTTTGGAATCGATTCCGAATGGAAGGTGCGGAATAAGTTTTCCGAATCGAATATGGAATAATCGCGGCTCGAGAATTGGATCCGAATCCGGCTGCAGAATCAGTATCAGGTCCGGAGTCGGAATCATATCCAGAATCGAAATCGGAATCGTCTCCGGAATTGTCTCGGGATTCGGTTCCAGAATTTAAATCCGCAGTGGAATCGGAATCGGTTCCGGAGTCAGAATCAGATCCAGAATCGAAATCGGATTCGGCTCCAGAATAGGCTCAAGAATTGGCTCCGAATTTGGCTCCGGAAACAGTATCATATTCGGAGTCAGAATCAGATCCAGAATCGAAATCGGAATTGGCTCCAGAATTTAAATCCGCAGCGGAATAGAAATCGGTTTCGGAGTCGGAATCGGTTCCGGAGTCGGAATCGGTTGCGGAGTCGGAATCGGTTCCGGAGTCGGAATCAGGTCCAGAATCGAAATCGGAATCAGCTCCAGAATAGGCTCAAGAATTGGCTCCGAATTCGGCTCCGGAATCATAATCAGATCCGGAGTCGGAATCAGATCCAGAATCGAAATCGAAATTGGAATTGTCTCCGGAATTGGCTCGGAATTCGGCTCTAGAATTTAAATCCATTCCGGAATCGGAATCAGTTTCGGAGTCGAAGTCAGAATCGGTTTCGGAGTTGAAGTCGGAATCGGTTCGGGGGCGAAATCAGGTACAGAATCGAAATCGAAAACAGCTCCGAAATCAGGTCCGGCATTGAAATTGGAGTTGGTTTTGGCATCTCCAAAAGAATAGGCGCTTGGGTCCGGTTCAAAAACTGATTCTCATTCCAGAGCTAATCCCAATTCTGGAGTCAATCCTGATTCCACTACCGGAGTAATTTGCGATTCCCATGATGATTCTGATTCCAGAGCCAATTCCGATTTCAGAATAAATTCTAACCCATCATCGGAATCGGCTCCGGAATCGATTCCAAACACGGAATCGGAGCTCCTGCCGCTATAGTTTGAAAAGTGTTGAAAGAAAAGAAAATTTGCAGCTAAGTTGAACCTAAGATTTGATCAGGGAAAAGGTTCGTCGCCTTCGGATAAGAAATCCAATAACATTTGCTATTTTATATCGTTCATTATGGACTCTGTGTCCATCGAACGAATCTTTATTTGCGTGAGAAGTGGTTCCCCATATCACTAGAGCACACACTAACTCACCTACGCTAACTTCTCTCTTTCTCTTATCGCACTGTTTTTATCGATTATCACAAAATAAAGCAGCTGTCTTACATCTGTTTAAGGCCCTGCTTTCTCAACGCTCTTCCGACCTCCAGCTTTGCTAGGTGTCGCACAAACTTTTGCTGTAAAAGTGTTCCAAACTTCACTTCAGCGGTTCAAAAGCAGCAAACTTAACGCAAAATTAAAATGTAAAAAAACAATCATTAAAAAAAACTGAAACTGTAACAGCCATTACGGCGAAGCGTCCAAACTGGATCTATCTAATCTCAAAAATGGTATACGTTGGTCCCCGTCGGCTGTCTTTCTGATGCGACTACTTTAACCCGCAATCCGGTGGTTGTTGGGTTTTCGTGCTCTTCGTCTTTCTACCCTACTTAACGGTAACTAACTACGTTTGTAACAAAAGGTTTTGCAATTGTAAAGTGGAAACATATTTTAAAACAAATATTGAGCCCTCCTCTCACACTCACTCACTCTCCAAACAATCATCAGCGGAGTCGAGCTCAAGTTCCCGCCTTATTCCGGTACGTTGTTGTAGCATTTATATCGCGCTTCACTAACTTCTAAGGTTTCTGTACACAAACACACACACGCACACACAGTTTGGCATTCCTCTCCCGCACGCACGTCTTATCACACACATTCTTTCTCCCTCTCCTTTCTTTGGCTTCAGCTGACGCGATTGATCATTTTGACCAGCTCGGTGTAGAGGATGCAGTTGCGGCTCCGCGGTTTACAGATTTCCCGATGATCGAGATGCACGCCGCACACCTCCCCGATGCCGGGATCTGCAAAAAAGAAAGCGGCGTTAATCCAGTCCACTTGGATCTTAGGGCCTTGACGACTTCCTTCCGAACCACTTACCCGCCGAATCGATGCCGACGATGCGCAGGTACATCACGGACATGAGCGTCATGGCCGTCTCGACGAAGCTGAACACGTCAATCTTCAGGTGGCCACTGTGGTACAGGGCAACGAAGCGTCTGTGCAGTTCAAGAATACTGGAACAGTCTGAAGAAAAATCCCAAAAAAAAAAGTTCAAGGTCCTCCCTATCTCAATCGCAAGAATTCGTTGTGTCCTCACGCACTTTTCTGTATTTCCAGCAGCTCCACCGATTGGCGCAGCAGTGGCAAATTGAAGTCCGCCAGAGGTGAGCCCCGATGTGGCACGGAGTAGAAGAACGTCCCACGGGACGATTGCCACAGCGGTTCGGCCGCTGGGCGGCCACTTTCCCACGCATCGACCAGGATCTGCTTGATGAAGATGCCACCCTTGGAGTGGCCGACCCACACGATCGGATGTCCACGACCGACCCCTTTCGCTATCAGCAGATCACTCATCTCCCGTGCTCGATCGACAAGACTTGAGCTGCAAAAAAGAGAGAATCTCTTGTCATATTGTGTGCCTTGGAGTTTTCCGAAATTCTTGACCTACCGATTCCTTTTGGTGATCCAAACCGGTCGCCACAGGTACGGATCGGTCGTGTAGTTGACGGCGATCACACGCACCCCGGGACAGTCGAGCGGCAGCCAGTCACCCGGCCAGCAGGGTGACCAGTTTGCATCCTTTGTCGGTTTCGGCAGCTTCCTCTTCCCGTTCGCGTTGCCCGGCGAACCGGTTCCATCGTCGATCGCAGTTGCCGGCTTGCGACCGCCCGCCTGCTCCTTGCTCTCCTCGATGCGCAACCGGAAGGTGGGAAAGCTGTACTCCACATCGTCCGCAAAGTGTACCTCGTCCGGTTCGCCACACTCGTACGTATAGCGCCGGTGCGCAAACTCGTACGAGGTGGACCGTGACTCATCGTACTGGTGGTGATGTTCGGTCGTCCGATCGCCCGTTCCTCCATCCTCCCACTCTGCCGGATACTCAAACTTGGGCCGCTTGGAGACGTGCGGCGGTGCAAACAGGTTGGCCCGGGAGTGTCGCTGCCGTTTCGGTGGCCGTAGCGGAGGTTTCGGCGGACGTTCGAAGTTCACCAGCCGTCCCTCGCTGTTCCACAGGCCCTGCTTCCAGGTGTTGACGAGCGAACCGTGCAGCCCGTGGATGAGCACAATGTCCGCCCGGATCGGTACACCCGGGGGTGGTTCTGCGAGCACTACCAAATCGACGCACCGCTCCGTTAGATGGCGTGGAACGCGGAGAGACGCGAGCTGACTGGCTGCAGCGGTGGGAGTAGTTGGAGTAGTAGTAACAGTACCCTGCTTGATGGCAACGGTGGGCGACGAGTCCTTGCGGAGTTTGATCACACGAAGCAGCGGGTCGATGCGGTGCGCCACTAGAACAAGGAAAAGGATCCAGGTTAGGCAGGAGGACAGTTGCTGGCCGGCGATGGTTTCAAACGATGCCCAGGCATCGTACGGCCCAGCAGCACCAGCAGCACCGAGTGAAAGCGTTAGCGTCGAGAACAGCACCATCGAGCCCGATCGACGGTACGAATGTGAGTGAGGCCACAGTAGAGCGGAGACCGATATGCAGAATCGTGCCTGTGCGCGAATCCTAATTGGATTGGAAATTATTTTTATCCCAACACCGCCGTTGTCGCCGTTCCACACCGATATTGATTCTGACTCTGGCAGACGGCTACGCAATCAAACGCGGGGCGCGCTTTGCTGGATGCCTGTGCTGGAATGCCGAAGCAAAGTGCAACTGGCGCTAAGACGAGGGATGATGACGCCAGTCGAACGTTCGAGCTTGGCCCGTTTATATAAACTGTATCGATTCGGGAAGCGTAACAGCGCTCATCTTGCAGCTCCAAACACTGGTTGGCACTGTTAATGTTACGATAAGATAACAATATACCTGGTTGTTGGAGAATCAACTTGAAGTGTTTAGAGAATGAAGAAAAAATGGCTCTATTTACAGTGGAACTACAACTCTGTTTTAATGGCCACATTTTGATGAGTTACGTGCGCATCAAATCACAACAACAACAGCCTGAAGTACTCACCGGAAGTATCTTCTCAATTCTAAGAAAATCTTCCATTTAGTCATCAAAATTCCAGAATTCTTAGCTCAGTATCTACAGACAGTTCTGCTCTACAGGCGAGCTTTTCTCAGCTGCCAGAGAGCAATATCTCACATCTGACACCGTTTTAGGACACTTGCCAACGCTGAGAATAGAATGCATTTGTTTGACCACAACCACAGACCAGTCAATCCGGAGTGCAGCCGGCCTACTGCGAGTAAACAGATCGTAAATAAAACCTAGCCGTGCTCTCTGTTGTTATTAGCAAACTGGGGTTATTGACTCGCAGCCGTTTTAAAACGTATGACGTATGACAACCGTTCGAAGCATTTCCCCTTTCCGATCAAGGCAGGCCTCGTGTGCACGTGAACGGTAGCACAATCCGGTCGTGGTTTTTCAACCTATTTCCGTCTTTGGTGTCACATTTTACAGACACACGGCAAATGTGTTGTACACCACTCGTCCACTGGGAATCTTCTTTTCACCTACCTTGTACCGAGGACAGACTCATCGAGACGGTGTTGGCCGCCACCGCGAACAGCGTCGTCAGCAGACCGTGGCTTTCGCGAACCTTCCGGAGCAGGGCCAGCACGCTCAGCCCGCGCAACCCCTTCCAGCCACGTGCGACACCATGCGTGAGCGGAAGCATCAGCCGGATCAGGACGCCGAGCGCCACGCGGACACGGTTGTTCGGTGTGCTGGTAGGAGTAGAAGAAGACGTTGTAAGTAACATTACCCCCGGATGGTAGAAGGTGAACATGTGAGTACTGTTCCGAGTGCACTCTAACTAACTTTTTATATTGGAAACATGGTCCAGTTGTCTGCTTCATTCTAATTAAGTTCGTGTTACATGAGATAAGCTTCTACTAACTATATTCCCTTGTTGCTAAGGCACGTTGTTATCCCTCCGCTCGATAAAGCTCATGTGCGGTACAATTGCATCCCAAAATCGTTAATCCTTTCAGCACTGATTCCACATCAGTACAAAGCCCTAAGGTTTCGTGAGAACAAAACCCACCCGATATACACACACACCCAAGGTATCAGTGCGTACGCGTATCTTTATCGCTATTTGCAGGTTGAGGTTAGGTAGCTGATAACACACTCAACTTCCCCATGTCATCGTCGAATGTAAATACAGCTGATACGAATCAGCTTCGCAATGAACCTGATGGTGATGAACTGCCTACTATGATGATTCGCGGGTCCCCTCTTCACATGAGACACAGAGATAGCGTCACTGTTCCTGTGCGCTTGAACTCCAAGATCAATGTGACCAGAATATTATCAGGAATGAAACGGGGGTTTACTTACTCCACAACGACCGCCACCTCGCTCGGCTTCGTCATTAGCTGCATCTGACAGTCCGATTCCTTCACCACCAGCTGCTCCACCGCCTCGGCCGTCATGGCGTTGGCACAGAAGCTGACGGTAACTTTGCTGTCGTTGTAACACTGGCCGACTCCACCGTCATCATCGGTGCCGGTGTGCATTGCATTGCAGTTGGTGTCCAGCGTGGACCACATACTCAATCCGTCCATTTTATCTTCGTTCGTGATGATTGCCCCAGGGCAGACACGAACACACGCGATCGCAAATGTGACTTCGGTGCCGAAATTCTGCCGCTGTCTGCTCCCAATAGTTGGAGTGTTGTTGAGTCGTCAGTTTTGCGTCGTGTGAGTTTAACGATGGTAAGTGAGGATCGTCATTATGAGGATAGCTGCTTGTTTGTTGGCGTGTTTCCACCTCCAGCCGCTTGATTGGTGCTGATTTATCTGGTTTATATGAAAATTGAAGAAAGAGAGAGAGAGAGAAAGAGCGTGAGTTAGTTGAGATTTCTTCACCGCCGAGGGTCAATTGGAGTTCCTGAGGGAGCGTGTCAACGAACAAAGATTGAATGCAGCATCAACGTCACGTGCTGTTAGTAATGGCGATCAGTAACAGTCATGTGTAGATCATGTCCGATGATAAGAGGAAAAGTAGGCTAATCTCTGCTTGCACTATCAGGGCTCCGAACCCCTTACAGTGTGCACGGGAGAAGGAGAAGTTGTTTTGACGTAAGTGTTTTGCACTTTCTCATCAATTATGCCATTGAAACGACGAGCGCACGTTGTTACAGTCATTCCTATTTATATTGTTCACACACCACAGAATCACACCAAACATGACTCAAGCGCCTAGATCTAGAAGAGCTCCGTGTTAACAAGACCGTGCTTCGATAGGATGTCTAACGCTCTGTGGCTGAGATAAAGCTTCCGCCAAGTGAAGTGTGACCAACCTACCCCAAGGACAACCCCAAACAGATGACGATGATGACGGAATCGATCGCTGTTCGGGCCTGATAAACGGTTCCAGCTGGTCACCTTCCAGCCGGCACTCTCTCTCTCAGGTCACCTTGCTCAATAATCGCCGTAAGGCGGCGACATGTTCAGCCCACTCTAAACTACCGTACGAAAAACTACCCATACAGCACCGCCACATGGAGGCAGAGCAGTTTTGCTGGTAGGTCATTTATTTCCGCTTGTAGCAACGTTGTTCGATTTAATAATAAGCTGTTGAGTGGATGTTGTTGTTTTTTTTTCTTCTTTTTGCCTACCAACGCCTTCTAACAACGCACCTAGTGAGCTTCCTTTAATAATGATGTGCATTTGACCGTTCGTTATCGAACACTTCTGCCTCGATACGACGACTCCCTCCCTCCACCACAATCTGTTGGTGGGTTTCACGCGCTTTCTCCTTCGCGTGAAACACGCGCACACACGGCACCCAAACGATGTGGAAAACGTGGTGGAAAACTGCCGGCGGCGGCGGCGGTGGCGAACTTGACTCATCGAGCCCATGGTCAAACCGCCAAACAAAAACAAACCTGCACAATAGTGAAGCGATTCTTTATGCGCCGGTTGCCGAATGGACAACCCCCATCGACCTCGTTCGTTTTCTGGTTGTGTGGCTCTGCTGCGCGCTTTAACCTTAATAGTGGCGAACATTCGCGATCGATTTCAATATAACCCCACGAGGAAATGAAGATGCGCGATTACGCATTACAACAAAACTGGCTTTGCTTTGCTGGTGTTGTAATTGGTGTTGGCGGTCTGGGATACCGCCACAGGTCGTGGGGTATTAAAGTTTCACGATAAAAAGGTCCAAGGTCCGTTCGTTCCGATCGATCGAAACTTGTCGAGCGGATTTCATAGTTTGTAATCTATAATCAGGGTGCTTATCAGGCGAACAAATTCAGCAGAAATTCACTCGTGTCGCTATCAGTCGTTTTCTTGGACGATCGGATCGAATTCCTTCGTATCCTATCCGATGCCGTTTGCTCGGGCTAGAGACATTGAGAACGCGCATCTATCACATCCAGTCATATTTCTTTGCCTGCCTCCTTTCCAATGACTTTCCAATGACTTGGTTCCCGCCCTCCTATCCTCGATTCCTATCTATGCCCCCTCACGTCGTCTTCGTGACCTCCTTTCAGCCAAACTCGTCATGGCCAGAATGACCCTTTCTTGCGCGCTTTTTATGCATTCAACGACTCGTATCTCCTATTCGACTTCAATGTCCCAGTTTCCCAATTACGCTCCCGTCTTCGTGACTCCTCATCCCATATGTTTCCCTAGATTATAAGAACACATTTGTAAAACTCTAGAGGCCAACAAATTATTAAATAAATAATAATAATAATAATAATAATAATTGGGGCGGTCCCATTGTACAGTCATCAACTCGAACGACTCAATAACATACCTGTCTTGGGTTCAAGCCTAGAATGGACCGTCCCCCCGTAGCAAGGATTAACTATCCGACTGCGTGGTAATGAATTGAGTCTTGAAAGCCTGTAAAGGCCGGCATGTCCGTGTAGGACGTTACGCCAAATAGAAGAAGAAGAAGATCAGGCATTGAGGGAGGATTTTTAAGGATCTTCAACATCGGGAAACTGATGTCTCTTTGCTGGGAAATTAAACTCCACAAAGTCAACATGCTGCAGTGCGATGATCTTAATTTTAACCTCATTTTTACATCCACAGCAATTCCGAGTGCTTATCAGTAAGGACGTGACTGTGCGACGTTTGCGACTAGTTGGCTAGTATTCCCGGAAAGCTAGTCTGGAAGGAGCTAGTATTGCAGATCTATTCATCACAAAAGATCACAATAAAACTCTGAAGAGTCCACGGCAAAAAAAATGGGAAAATCAAAACCCTCCGGGACGCTTTATCAACCAGGAAATAGCCGGCAGATCCTAATGTTAACACATTCTTTACTCACACTTGTAAGCAAACAAAATCCCCCGCCCAGACGATAGCAGAACACCGTGGCTATGCTGTATGATGTGCTATTACAACCACAAGTACACACACACACACACACACTTATGGCTCTTATCAGTCGGGAAGCGGTCCACCAGCCAGGGTTACTTCATCGGGAACTCACCCGTCCACATGCGTCCACCATCGTCCCTTATCAGCGGTGTGGTATGCCCTCAGTACACTGTGTTCACTTCTCGATTCCGACGACTGTGAATCTCAAGTATCACCGAAGATAGAATGCGCCGCGCCTGCCCAAGCGTGCAACGCGACGGTGTGCCGCTTTTGATGACGCCAACGGTCACGTTCCCGAACCGGTCTCCAGGGGGGAATAAGAGATCGTGTCATGGCGGTCGTCCAAGCACCATACCGTTTTGTGACGGCAAAATTTGCATAACCTATTCTTCTAAGTGAGGCAAATAGAGACAGAGAGAGAGAGAACGGCTTGACCAGAACGCCTCCAGCCAGGAGATCATTGATGATGATCTACAATAAAATGTGGCGTGCCCCCTTGTGTCCCTGTCGCTATTTGGAGAGCTGGGATCACATTTGCATAATGGAATACATTAGCTAAACGATTGAAAACCAGCGCCAAAGCATACGAGAACATTGGCACCCATTGCATTGGTTCGATTGGTGGCACTAAAGTTCCAGTCGAAAACTGGAAAACTGGAAGGATTTTCATAGCTAATGATGACTTCTAGCGATCGATACAGAAGCAACGGAAAGATGCAAAACGGGCATGACACTTTCTTTTCAACCCGACAAACCGGCCAACTGCGATGGGAAGCAATTCCAGCTGTAATGATAGGTTGCGGAGACGTGTGCGTGTCCAGCGGATAATGGCAGACTCCACTTACTAATAAGCAGTTGCAGCAGATAGGAGCTACGATTTCCAGCTGGTGGCGGTGCTGCGCTGTAGGTTTCACTTCCAGCTTTAAGGCGATTTTACCTTTGCCAATTGGAAACATGTGACTCCGACGGGTTCGGGTGCAAATATTCGATCAATATTTTATAGACCCTCGCCTCGATCGGTCTATTTTATAACGCACACCACCTTTGAGCTTCTGCATCGTCGTTTTTGGAGTGCAATAAGATGCTCTGTGCCACATGTTATCTCCGTCATCTATCAGCACCTTTTCGCATCATTGCTGGTGCTGTAATTAAACGTTTCTCTCTCCGCTTTATTCCCTTAACGACGCTCATTAACGATCCGCACAATTGTGCGATGAGATAGCGCAAAAAAGGTTCGCCAAAAATATGTTGTGACGCATTTCACAGCCAGCTGCTGGAGTTGATTCGCGGCTTTTGGGCAGTTTTTTTTTTCTTGTTCGGCCAGATGTGCTTCACGCCTCTTATCTCAAATGGTGCCCAGGTTACATACGAGTTTGGTACAACCTCGTATGAGCTAAACATGATACAGAACATTGTGACCTGACCTGAGAGGAAGCTTGATAACGGTTGTGGCGCTCGAGGTCTGCGAATTCATTCAGTAATGGCTATGAGCGGCTTGTGTGCTTGTGATAATTCATTTGTTCCATTTTATTTTTATCTTTTAGAGAAAATGCGCTCATCCCAAGTTCAACGAACCAAAGAGTTATGCAAAAAAATCACATCTGAACATTCAGACTGAGCGTCGGCTGGGCGGACGCCTGTGGACTAGTGCTCCGCCGCGTCCCGTCTGTCAAAGGCTCCACTAATCCGGTCTTATCAGTAAGCGGGTTAATGATAGCGGGCAGTGGACAAGTGACCGGTAACACCAACCGAGGTTGAAAAAATTGCCACTCCAAAGATAATCCCCCTCGTTGACAAAGGAAATGTAGAGCACTGGCTGCTGCTACTGCTAGCGACGAACTGCGCCTAGCGACATCGCACACTGGGGAGGCAAAAACGTGAACCAACAACAACAACAACAACAACAACAACAGTGACACTATGGTAACGGAAAGGCAGTGGCGTTAATTATAGAACCGTTTGCCTGTCGCGGTAGTAGTTTTTTGCCATCATTTTGCCACAGGAGAGTGGACAGCTCAGGGTGCACGACGAGAAACGAGTGTTATATTCTTGCAAGGGGGTTGGATGGCAAAGGGGAAAACGGAACCGACGACTTATTTGGTTGGGCTTTCGTTTTTTTTTTCTTCTCTCTGCTGGCAGGATTTGCCTTTGTGTGAGTAATTGAAACACTATTGCTTTTCTTTTTGCCTAAGTATTTGCATTTTTTGAGGTTATGTAAGTACATTTTGTAAAAAAAAAACGCAGTACTACTACAGTAAGATAGGATTAAGGAAGATCTCAAAGGTAAAAAGATCAATAAGAAGAAGAAGAAGAATGAGAAGAAGAAAAAGAATAAGAAGAATGATAAAAAGGAGAGGAAAATGAGAAGAAAAAGAAAAAGAAGAAGAAGAAGAAGAAGAAGAAGAAGAAGAAGAAGAAGAATAAGGAGGAGAAGAAGAAGAAGAAGAAGAAGAAGAAGAAGAAGAAGAAGAAGAAGAAGAAGAAGAAGAAGAAGAAGAAGAAGAAGAAGAAGAAGAAGAAGAAGAAGAAGAAGAAGAAGAAGAAGAAGAAGAAGAAGAAGAGAAGAAGAAGAAGAAGAAGAAGAAGAAGAAGAAGAAGAAGAAGAAGAAGAAGAAGAAGAAGGAAACGTGTAAATCTGTGGAGCTTTAGCAGCCAAAAAAAACCCTTTAACAAAGATGCAAGGATGACGACGCACAAACAATGCCGGCTGTGTTGATTGCGGTCATTAAAAAATAATCAAAATCAATTGAAACACTTCCACCAGTACAGCTGCAAGCTCACGGTAAGGGTGTAAGCAATAGTAGCCCAATACAACCACACACACCACAAAAAAGATGCTGATATTCAAACACTCAAAACAGCCTCTGGGTGAGTGAGTTATGTACCGCGGGAAGAATTCAAAAAGAGGAAGCATATAAATAATCATCCAACAAAACGCCGAACAGCCATTCCACCCCCTACCCTCGTGTAATTGTTCACCTTGAGCGTCGCCTGAGCACGATCATCACGGGAGCGATCGGTCACTGGGGGTGGGCGACAATCACACAACGAGCACCCCTAAAATCGGTGTCGCTGTGTGTGAATGTGGTGAATGGCAGAGGTCACACATCTTGGCGTACGCAATCTCACAACCGATTCGAAACATTTTTGGGCAACCGGGCGCCGTGCGCTTCAAACTAATCCCTTTTCCTCGAATAGATCTCGTGTCGCGCTGCTTGTAGTGTTTGCACATTTGTAGGCCTGCTGTGTGGGCGAACTACACACACACAAACGCACACGAGAAAGAGAAGAAGAAAACACACACACAACACACACACGCGGGTGCGTTTGCCGAGTGCGTTTGTCGATATTTTTATGCTTTCTGGAGGTTTGCTTGCTTACTCCACATGTGGTTGTGCTCTTCTTCCGTTTCGATCTCGTTGGGGGCTTGTTTCTGTTTTGAATAATGATGGGGAAGGGGGAGCTGAAGATGATATTAGGGGTGGTTGTAGGGGATGTCTATGCTTTTTTTTGTCGAAACGACACAAATACAGAAACATCAAACAACGAACCTTTTTTTTTGACACAGCACACAAAACACACACGCACACAGACTCGTTCTGAAATGGGGGAATGCTGTCGCCGTCTTTTGTTCCCGCCGTTCAACCGCACACACAGAAGCTCAGCTGTTGCTTCCGCACACTAAAACGCTACGCAATTACAATCCGCTGGCACGCTTCACTTGCACGCTTGTACGCAACTTTTGCGCATTCGCTCACGCAACGACCACGTGCTAGGGCTGTGGTGGTAGAAAAAAAATGGAATTCTTTGATTTCCTTCTTTTAGGGTTGTAATATTTCTATTATAATTTCACCTTAGCAACCACACACACACACACACACACACACACACACACACACACACACACATATATATATATACACCGACAGTTTGGGGCTCAGCGCCGTTCAAGGCCACACACTGTTGTAGAGTCTCTGGGGCGCGCACGCCAGCAGAACAACATAGTGGTCGTTGGCGGGAATGCGATGATCGAAAATCATCATCCCCCTGTTGCAAGCCAACCCCGCCAACCGATACCACCCCCGCACACACACACACAAAAAAAATCGAAAGTGATACGTACCCCCGCAACACGGTTCCGTCACATCAGACACACGATCAACAATCGACTCGACAGACAGAAACCAACGTGCTCCACCGTTCGGGGTGTCCACCACACTAGCGATAACACAGTGCGCACACACACACACAGTCACAAACGCCCAGCACAAAGCGAAGGGTGCACACGGGGTGGGTTTCGCTGCTTCGCTCGCCACTGCAGCGGACACAGCACGGGGCACACTTGCGCTCGGGGCGAAGGGAAACAATCGAATGAACCGCAAAACCCTCGAGTCCGCGGTTCGTGGTCGACAAAGCGCGCGCACAGACACTACAACCGATGTCGATGTTGTCACTAGCACAGAGACAAACGACGACGGTACAGAAGCGGCCCAACGGTTGGCTTATTTGAAGTGCGTTTGAGGCATTCTTTGGGCTGTGAAAATTGAAAGATGGGAAAAATAATGGTATAGTTTGTATATTTTGATTGCTTCCAACAAGAATATGATTTTTATTATATCCTCCTTTGCTCGGGAGATTCGTTTCATGTGTGTTTCCTTTGAACGTCAAATAACAAATACCAACGACACATATACAGTGAATGAGTGAGCAAACGCTGTATGTTGTATGGTGGGCTTGAGTAGTGCTGTTAAATGGACAACAAATATTGAAATCGATGAATTTATTGTTAGTATTCGGATTTATTTGAAATGCTTACGAGTGTTAAGAAATTGTCATTCCCTTCTCTGGCCATAGCCCTACCGTTTATGATGTTTGACCTTTTAAAGTATCAATGTGAATGACAGACTTCTCAAACTGTTTGGATCTGTTATTTGCATAAAATCCTGTAAAATAAATCAGTAAAATATATGTTTGTTTGTCCCATAGAACCTCCCGCTACTCTCCCATAGTGAGCAACATTCAATTGTTTTTAGCAAACATATTCGTTCGTACACAGCCGGTAGAGTGCATTCATGAGCAATCACGAATTACACCTCGTACGACGTATTCCATTTCTTCCCCTTCCCGTTGTCGCCAGCGCCGTGGTGCAGCACGATGCAATTTATTATCATCAAAGCAGCACTAGGTCTTTGCCGCCCTCTACACTTCCTCGCTATTAGCAACACGTTTTTGCGCCCCGTACACAGAACACAGAAACAAGGATTTTTGTTTTCTTTTTTTTTTGCTGGGAGAAGCGCCAATTTCTTCCCTATTTCCTACCGATTTGCTTTCTTTCGTAAGGTTGGTCATGGCATGAAAGAGCAATAACCGCACAGCTGCTGGCAGAATAATGGTAATACGCAAATGTTACGCCACCCAAAAGACGCAAAGGAATCGTTGCGCAAAAGCATAACACGTGTATCTGTGCTGTGATGCGCATACACGCAGTTGCTTTCTGTTGGCAGGAAAAGGAATAATGAGGCATCAACTTTATAAAAATCTGTAGAAAAGAAATGCCAAAATTGTATTGAATTAAAGCAAACATTTAAATTTTACTAATATTGAAATATATTTCATGTGCAAATTGATTTTATTAACGCAACGAAACGAAACCCTCATTTCGATACGTACTGTAGTTTGCGTAGTTAGGGGTTGATGATGGTTATGCGCCGTAAAGTATGCAATGCGCTCAACGCACGTTGTGGTGAATTTAAAGGACGTTCAAGCGGAGGGAAATCTCCATTCCGTTTCAAGTGTTGATTGTTATCGCTTGAGTACACATTAAATCGGTACTTCACGTCACATTAATCTACTGACCGGAATGTTACATTATTATGAACTATACCTCGTTAGCTAAAACCAACCCGCTAAATGGTCTATACCAGATTAGTTGCCAATTTAATTTGCAAACACTTGTTCCAACCGCTTGAAACAATTGTATCACTACGACAAGCAAATGCAGCTACAGAACAGTTTGTGGATTAAAAAATAATCTTTTATTGAAACAATGCTATCCAGCCTATCGACCGGATTTGAATCGCGTGCAAATCATGTGCTCCCCGTTATCGGAGGCGTGAAAATGAGAGTTCCTGCTCCTCAAGCTGGTTCGATAAGCGTCGAGCGTTGTGGTCCATTAACGCCATTCGGGGGAGGTCTACGACGTCAATGCTCGCTTTTTATCTACCCTACTTCAAACAGCACCCCTTAGGTGGCCATTAAGTACCTAGTAGCTTGCTCTGATTTACTTGCCAGACGCTCGGTGCTTACTTCCTGCCACTCATATCAACAGACTCGCCACGTTCAGCTGTGGCAAGTGGCCCGTCACGCGGTTAAACTCGTTCACCTCGCACGCATACGAGTAGCCCCGGGAAAGGTTTTCCCGATCCCAGTTAATCCACCCGATGCGGCTGCTCACGTCCGTGCAGAAAACATAGTCGCGTTGGATCTCCTCCAGCGAGATGTGCACATTGTTAACTCCTATCAGCACGATGCCCGAGTTCTGGGCCTCGTTGTGCAGGATCTTGTAGTACACCTTCGGTGCTCTCAAGCGCGTCCGTCCATTCGGATCAAAGTCCAGGAAGATCTCCCGATGATCTCCATTGCCATCGGCCTGCGTCTGCACACCGTACGTGCCGCCGTAAACGCGCACCCGAATATTGCGAGCCGCCACAAACGATTTCACCGACGACTCAATACGCTCCCAATTGCCAGCGTTAAAGTTTTGCCACTGTGGGGCAGCATTGAGGAACCAAAACGTGGCATTCTGTTGCGTGGCATATATGAAATCCGCCCGAGCGGCAATGTGTCCCCGAGCCATGTAGATACCGTTGTTGGTCGTTTGTACCAGCTCATCTGCCCGGGGCTGTGAGTCCAGAATGGTGGCAATCGTTTCCCGCTGCATATTGACGGTGTACAGTGTGTTGACGGTAACGCCTGGATAAAAGTTGCCCTGTATCCAACCCGGCCGCGGCACACCCGTCTGGAAGCCTGCATTCGCCGGGGTAAATTCATGGACTAGATAGTGATTGTCGTACGTCACCTCATCGTGACAAACGTCCATGATCTTTGGGAAGCGTGCTCCCATCTCAAATCCAATCTCAACGATCGTAGCATCATTGTAGCAGCGGTTGGCCGTGCGTCGAGCCACACTGCGCCAGTTAGCCGTACAGCCGAACTCCGTGAAGGCATACATTTTGCTTTCATGGTTGAACTGATCGTCAAGCACACACGTCACGACGATGGAAGTTTCCGAAGGGAACAGGGAAAACCCATTCTGACAAGCCAACTCCAAGGTTTCTCCTGCGCTCAGCGTCAGAATGCCACTGGACGTTGAGGGATACTTGAACTGATCCGTGCCGGGGATAAGAAACAGGGGCTGTGGTTGAGGCAGCGCAGCTGTAGCAAGTGTTAGGGAGCATCCCGTAGCTGAAGAAGGAAATTGAAATTAATACGACGTGACGGTGTTAGGGCATCTTGAACCGCTCACCAAATCCAACAACTTCTGGAGCATCCTCAGGCACATCTTCCGGGAGCTCCCGCCGTGGAATATCTCTCGCCCATACTGCAGGACTTGCCACCAGCAGCAGCAACACTAACGAAGCTGAAACGAGCCCCATACTCAAAACCGACCGATTGGACAGTTTAACGAACAAGCTTTCGGGTTTTATAGGTGTCCGGATCCACCGGAATTGTGATTCACATTCTTACGATAAGAACTAATCCGCTCGGCTTTGCTGATTTCACGCAAAAATAGAGAAATGTCTAGCAAACGAGAGAAGTAGCCGTTGAAGGAAGCAAGAGAGCCTTTGCACCCACTCACGGGATCTGTGACATACTAGTACTACGAGGGCCGTAGTCGATAAGATAATCAGAGTTGGTTGTAAGAGTGTTGTTGTATTTCTTATCATTCGCGAATCACGACCATGATCAGTGGGGGTTTTGTTTAGCTGTGTACGGGTATCGAGTGATCCTATAATACTTAGGATCAACTTCAAGAATTCAGGATATTAAATGGCTTACCTCAATAGCACCTGTCGACGATGTTAGCCGGTTATAATGATTGGAGGACAATTCCGCCAAAAACGGTCCACTCACTTGCGGCATGCTGTGACAGCAGACGCTGCGTCCAAAGTTTCTTATCACCACGAAATTTCCCCATCGAAACAACCACACACACGCGACATTCATCCGAGTTTTGATGTCTGGAGGTGTGGTTCGATATGGGCCTCCCTGACAGGCTTCGACAGGGCCTATAAAAGCGGCCAGTCTACGCCGCTCCTTAATGCACTGTGCACGTGAAGCTCCAGGTAAAATGAGGTGGCTGCTCTGTCTGGTTGCGATTGGTGTGATTGGGGCGCTTGCGGAAGCCCGCGATCTTCGGCACGAAATTCCCGCAGAAGTTCCGGAGTTTGGGAATTATGGTAAGATCGAACCGAGTTTTGATAAGTAGCATGGAATAATCACGTCCTATCGCTTCCTTCAGCAACTGCCTGCTCGATCCGCACGACGGGCGATATGCCACGTCCGCAGCCACTAGTGCTGATCCCCGGTACCAGCCAGTTCCGCTATCCCGCCACCGGCAACGGGCTGCTGCAGCTGAACGCTGGCGAAACACTGGAGCTAGCCTGCCAGGACGGGTTCGGACTCTTCCCGGGCAAAAGCTCCATCACCGTGACGTGCGTCATCAACGATCAGTTCAACTACGACAGTCAGATGTTTGCGTTCCGTGACTTTGCCTGCACGGAGAACTGGCTGAGCAGTGCGCGTCGTACCGCGCAGCGTTGCTTCAACGGGGCCACGATCGTTGAGATCGGCTTCAACGTTGGCCAGCGCTTCCCGAAGATTCTGGACGTGTGTCACGACGAGGTGACGTTCGACAATCACTACGTCGTGCATGAGTTTACGCCGGCGAATGCCGGGTTCCAGCAGGGCGTTCCACGGCCGGGCTGGTACCAGGGTGACTTCTACCCCGGCATCAACATCAACGGGCTGTACACGGTCAACACGCAGCGTGCCACGATCGCCACCATTCTTAGCTCGCAGGCTCGCGCCAATGAGCTCGTCCAGGGTACGGACAATGGTATCTTCCTGGCGCGTGGGCACATCGCCGCTCGGGCGGACTTTATCTACGGGACGCAGCAGAACGCCACGTTTTGGTTCCTGAATGCTGCCCCACAGTGGCAAAACTTTAACGCTGGCAACTGGGAGCGCATTGAGTCGTCGGTGAAAACGTTTGTGGCGGCTCGCAATATTCGGGTGCGCGTTTACGGCGGCACGTACGGTGTGCAGACGCTGGCCGATGGCAATGGAGATCATCGGGAGATCTTCCTGGATTTCAACGCGAATGGAAGGACGCGCCTGAGAGCACCGAAGGTGTACTACAAGATCCTGCACAACGAAGCACAAAACTCGGGCATCGTGCTGATAGGAGTTAACAATGTGCACATCTCGCTGGAGGAGATCCGACGGGACTATATCTTCTGCACGGACGCGAGCAGTCGGATTGGGTGGATTAACTGGGAGCGGGAAAATCTTGCCCTTGGCTATTCGTACGCATGCGAGGTGAATGAGTTTAATCGCGTGACGGGTCACTTGCCACTGCTGAATGTGGCCAGTCTGCTCGTCTAGGGTAGTTTTTTTATCGCGTACCTTTTGAATGACCTATTGTGACGGTGTGTATAGTGCTTCAATATATACGTCAATATACTCCATCCGTAACGCATTTCTTATCAATTTAGAGAGCTTGAGCAGAGTTTGGACCATGATAGCATGCGGATATTCATTTACTACGCTTTTCGGGTTTCGGCTAATCGTGAATTGTTCTTCAAGCTGTCGGAAATGTATTGTGGCAGACGTATTGTACAACTTATCGGGATGATAAGCAGATTATCTTTGCAATATGGTTTGCCCCGGAGTTGATGTCTTGCTAACCTCCAAAAGATTGGCTGGAATCAGTTGAATAGATTCAGTAGACTCGTGCAGTACAAGATGTTGGGTAGAGTTTTAGCAGTCAGTTGTATCTTTTTGGTGGCGTACCTTCATGGTGCAGCTGCTCGCGATGTTCCCACTTCCGCAGAGATATCTAGAGGTAAAGATTTTGCTTTAAATCTTCCTGAAGTCATCTCAAAACATTAAAATCGCTTCTCTCCCAGCCGGTGGTTGTACGGTCCCGTTCGCTGACCTACCGTACCCGGAGCAACCGCTCATACTGATCCCCGGGACGGAGAAGTATTGGTACCCACTGGACGAAACCCGTGAGATCCTAGTACCAACCGGTGCCCCAATCGAGCTGGCATGTCAGCAAGGCTTTCGACTCTTTCCCACTCAACGATCGATTACGATCCAGTGTGTGACGAACTCAACGTTCAGCTTCGGTGGCTCGTCCTACCCAATGAAGTCCCTTGCCTGCACATCGTACTGGTTAAGCTCGGCCAAAACCACCCAGGCACGGTGCCACAACGAGTCCGTGATAGTGAAGGTTGGCTTCGAGCTGGCCGACGCCCGCTGGGTGAACGTGTTTGACGTGTGCTACGATGAGCAGCTTTACCATACACACTTTGTGCGCCATCATATGAGCCGCGCCAACGGTGGCTATCAGTCGGGCAATCCACGGCCCGGCTGGTACCAGGGTGCGTACTACACCGGCGTTAACATCAACACACTGTACACCGTGAACAGGCAGCGGGAAACGATCGCCACCATCCTGAACTCCCAGGCCCGGGCGGACGTACTGGTCCAGAACACCACCAACGGGATCTACATGGCCCGGGGGCACATCGCGGCACGGGCGGACTTTGTCTATGGCACGGAGCAGAACGCAACCTTCTGGTTTCTCAACGCTGCTCCCCAGTGGCAAAACTTCAACGGAGTTAACTGGGAGCGGGTGGAGTCTTCGGTGCGCGATTTCGTGGGCAGGCGGGATCTCGAGCTAACCGTGTACAGCGGTACGTACGGCGTGCAGAAGCTGGCTGATGGCAATGGTGACTATCGGGAAATTTGGCTTGACTTTGATCCTGCGGAGGGTCGTCGCCGAGCGCCGGCTCCGATGCTGTACTACAAGATCCTGCACGATGAGGCTAGCAACGCGGGGATTGCACTCGTCGGCGTTAACAACGTGCACGTGCCGGTCGAGCTGATCCTGCGCGAGTATGTGCTGTGCAAGGATATTGGCGATGAGGTCGAGTGGATCGACTGGGAGCGTAAGAACCTGACGATCGGGTACTGTTACGCGTGCGAAGTAAATGCGTTCAACGACGCAATTGGCAGGCCCCATCCGCAGCTGAACGTGGCGAAGCTGCTCACGAGCAGTGGCGGTAGGGGCGCGGTGTTTGCGCTCGGCCTGCTGTTGGCAGGCCTGGGACTGCACGCACTGTTATTTGTGGTACGGTCTTCTGCCCTTCGCGCGTGAGCGGTGGTGGTGTTTGCGGGCAGCCGAAAGCAGCAGACACCATTTCCGATTGACGTCACGAAGCGGTAGCAGCTGCAGCACTGTAGGCGCAGTGGCGGCCAAAAAGAGGTTCCGTTTTTAATTGAAGTCATCAGTATTCCAATAAAATTTGTTTCAAAACATTATTTTAAAGAAGTTTTTAGTAGTTTGAAGTGAAAGTTTGATGGATTTAATTAGTATAGATAAAATATTGACCTGTATTCTACACCTCCTGATCCAACTATCCACCTGAGGCCCAAGCAATTGCCAAACGTTCCCATTTTCTTATTGAGTTTTCCTATTATTTTCTGTTCTTTTCAGAAAATTAATTATTTAAACAATACAACACTTTCACTCCTTTCACTCTACTTTTCGCCCGCTTTCGACAAACAAATAAACAAACAAACAACGAAATGCGGAAAGCCATTTTCGGCAAAAAAAAAAATCACACCAAAGAAGCCACCCTCGATCGAGTAGTAGTTGATCGTAAAGGTTTCAAACGTACGCGCACCTCCTACTTGGGGCGAATTTCTTCTCCCCTTTTCCTCCCTGGTGAGGTTCAACTAAACAAAGAGCTCGTGATCGTGAAAATCCGTCGGCCGTGGTGCTTTTTTATTTTCACACGAGCCAACGTCAGCCAGCCAGCCAGCCAGCGAGACCCAGGGGATACAGGGTTTGCATTCGCATATCGTTCGTCTCACTTATGAGATGCCCACCACGGCCGCCACTGCTGCGTGTGCCAGGGTACTTGTGGTGCGGAAGTTTGGTGTAATTAAAGTATTGCATTGGCTCTCGTCTCGTCTACGCACACGTGAAGTTTGTGTGATTTGAAATGCAACGATTTGTTTAAGTGCAAAGTGACTAGTAAGTGTCTGAGACAAATGATGGAACGACGTGATTGATGAGGTGTGGTTTTGTGCGTGTTTTTTGTGCTTTGGATGATTGGATTTAGGGATACTAATCGATTGAAATGGACTGAAGGATGAGTTTGCGTTTCGATGCAAGGTTATCAAATGGGGAAAGGAAAAGGAAGCAAAGTGTAAAACAAAGGCCTAAGAGACGTCATGTCTGAGCTGATTACAACACAATTGCAAGTATTTGGGGGCTTGTCACATTCTTCAAACGTGACGTTCTAAATAGCCGACACACACACAGTGATGCTCAAAAACGTGTCCGTTTCCCTACCAGCTTCAAGCCAGCTTCAAGCTAAATTATGTGAACCATTACTTAATATGTTCCCCTTAAAAAAAAACACATGAACAGCCGATGCCAAGCCGTTTCAAAACGCTTAATTGTGTGTGTGTGTGTTACGTTAAATGGTGAAGTGTCGTAAATCACGAGAGAGGTGCAAAAATTGAAAGATTAATGGCATTGGAAGTGACTGTTGCTGAGTGCGCCAAATTTCGTTCTAACGATGCCTAACTAGAACTAACCCAGACACAACAACCAATACTCCCTCAAAAGTGTTGAACTATGGTACAAAACAAATCTTAAAATTGTGATTTTATTATTGCAAGAAAAACTAAACAATAATTAAAAGATTGTTGATCTATTTCTTCTACAAAACGAAAAAGTATTAAATTACAAATCAAAAGCAATTCTCATTAAAAAAACACAACAACACCAACTGCTCTTCGTCATCGCGTACTGTCGGTAACACCTCAGCCGGAAAAAGAGCAAATAACAGCATCTACAAACGAAGATGCCAAAAACGATGAATAATATACCAATTAGCAATATCAATACACCTCGCACCAACCCCTCAAGCAAACAAATAAACAAACAGAAAAAAGCACATAACCTCTTTGCGGTGCTGTTAGGAATGTGTGCTCATGAACGTGATCGTGGCATCAACGATACATTCCAACGGTGTCGGTGTGCTCTGTGCGCGCTTTCTCTCTCTGTTTAGTGTTTCGTGAAACGATTACACGCAACCGAAATTCCATTCATTTCGTTTGTGCTGCAGTTTGTGCTGGGGGGAAATGTTGTTGGAGGGAAAAATACAGGAAAATTTGTGTTCATTTTTGAAAAAAGCACTAAACGGCGCGATGCGTGATGTTCGTCCGTTGCCAATGTATTGCTTGAAATTGTGTGTGTTTTTTTAAAGGAATTGGACATTAAGCTCGATTATTTGGTTAAGATACAATTTTCACAATGTATTATTCACTATTAACAATTAAATTACATATAAAACAATAATCTCACAATTGCATTTTCGATCAACCTGTTGATGCACAAAACACTCTTCGCTTCAGCCTCCCCCGTTTCGTGCAAGCAATTACTATTAAAGAGCTTCATTACCATGTCACGCCCCCTTCTAGAGCCGACGACGCGACTGAGATCATAACTCATAAATAGTATAATCCTGTCGCCAATATGACCGCCACACAAACACCCATAAATCTTCCCACTATTGCGCCTTTTCTTCGCTCCGTTGTTTGTTTGGAGTGAAAATTCACATTTTCCCACGGTCCCCTCAGGCACGGACACGGGGGCCAAAAGGGCAACGACGTCTAATTTTATGCCTGCACTCGCTCTATTGCAAATCATCCACTTGCCCCATATCAATCTGCAGTGGATGGATGACAAATTTCCGGGACAACGGCACCGCACTGTTAGCACTGTTTGCGCAGCGTAACGCATCCGCTTGCGTTTGTTTTCCCACCCACGGGGGAGAGTTTCCTTTACTGCGGCTCAAGGTTAGCGCTGTGCGCGTGCGACGACCGAAAACCGTTCGCATTGATTGACAAACCGTCCATCCAAGTCCAGTGTGCGAGGGTTTGCCTTTTTTCTTTTCTTTGGATTTTCTCCCATCGACAACACTGTCGCACGCTTTAAGGGTATTTATTTGTCTTCGTGTTTTTTTTTCCAACACGGTGTCTATTTTTTCGCTTCTATTTCCATTTTTGCGACAAGTGGCAACGTTCGCTGACGTGTCCAACATTGGACCTGCGGTCCCCACAGAATGATCCTTAAGCTTGACCGCACTAAAGCGCAATTCGTGAAAATCCCGCCATCGTCCGATTATGTTTGTGTGTGCGTGTGTGAGTAGTTGTGTGTGTCTGGCTCTCTTGGGAGGGATTCATATTTTTCTACACCATTTCCTGCGACGGACAGCGGGCCGTTCGGAGCAGTCGTCCGATCCGGCTGCCAGGTTTAGGGTTGGCCTTCAGTGCGCTACCGCAACGAACGCGACGCGCATTGTTTGACCAGCGTAAGAGTTGGTTTTTGGTGATTTGGGGGAAAAGAAGAAAAGTTTTGTCGTGATTTTTTAAACCAATTTTATGTGTACCGTTTTCAGGATGGTTTGTTGTCTCCCTGCTCATGATAAAAGTGATCACTACAGTGCAATCGAAATGTGAAACAGAGCCACCTTAAACGGGCCCAGTCTTGCGTAAGTGCGAATCGGTGCGAATCAAAGCGAAAAGGAACTCTCGCGTTTTCCTTTCCTACCAAAGTGGGTGCGTGAAAAGAGTTTGTTATATCATCGCCACGCGTACTTAGCGCTCGAGAGCCTTAAGCGTGTGAAAACGCCACCCAAAGGTGTGCCTCCCTGTTTTGCGGTGCCTTTCTTCTGTACTCCGTACTGTACGCGACTGTCGATTCGCTCTCTCTCTCTCTCGTTTGACTGTAATCTAGTGCGTGTGAAGTAATTCGCCTTTTGTTTCGACGACCCTCCCACCGTACGATCGCGGGCAGAGAAAGCAGTGTATGTTGTTAGGATGAACTTTTTCAACCCGCAAATACCGCGCTTCCTGGCACACTTGCCGGAAGACACCGACAACGAAACCGAGCAAGAGCGCGAGCACCACCGACACCAACACCAGCAGCAGCAGAAGGCGCAACAGCACAACGATGAAGAAGAGGAGGAAGAGGAGGAAGAGGAGGATGAGGAGAAGGAAACCGATACAAGTGACACCGAGGATGACAGTGGGATTGCGGAGGAGGCGCCCGGACCGGACCACTTTGCCAATCTGCGCATCACCGATCCGCTGAGCGTGCAGAACAGTGCGCTGAACAACTTTTTCCACTACTGGTAAGTGATTTGGTTATGTTTGTTCGGGGTGGGATAATTGTGTTGTGGTTGTTTTTCTCCGGTTACATTGTGCATAAAGAGTCATAAAGTGGATACAAAAAACATTCCATAGCATACTTCATGCAGAAGTTGGTAACGAATGAATGTGTTAAGTGTTCTTCTAAAGCTCATTAAATGTATTATTGACTATTAGAAATGATCAACATTTTATTGCATTAATAAAAAAACATGTTCATACTTTTTCATAAAATTTAACAGACAAATATGAAAGTAAACTAAACTCAAAGATGATTACGATATGGTAACAATGAAGTAATAAAGAGAAAGAAGTAAACTGAATGATTAAAAAGAGAATGGGAAAACATAGTGCAAATGATGGAACTCGAAAACAAGATGTAAAGTAAAAGAAGAAGGCAATAGAAACTACAAAAAACTATAAAAATAGTAATCAAGGAAAAGCAAGATCAATGATTGGTGACAAGTCTTACAAAACTGAATGAATAAGAGTCAAATAGAAGGTAAAAAACATAAACAGTAAAATAGAAAATAAGTCAATCACAAATATGAAAAAATTTAAAAATCAATTAGAAAAAGAAAAAGCCAAAGAGATGTAACAAAACTCATTAAAATTGATACCACGTAATAGTAAAAACTAAGCTAAAACAAAAGAAAATTGTCGAAGTTACTTTTCAATCCACTTCAAACTGCGAAACACCAACGGACACAAACGTCATCTAGGATAGTTTTTTTTTGTCGTGCTGGCAAATGTCTCCCAACCCACCCAAACCCCACAGTGTGGACGAATCTTTGGGACGAAAACCCTCACACACACACACACATACTTACTGCTCTTACGCTTGTATAACCTACCCCAGTTACCTATTCCGTTGCCGTGCTTGTGACGTGTTTGAAAAGGTGACAGAAGGCGTACAAAAAAACAAAAACCGTGCTAGAAGGAAAGACCCCTCCCCGTGTGGCACCCACACACTCGGGTGCTCACGCCACGATCGCACCGGCACACACACACACACGTACGTTTGCAAACGAACTGCAAACGAAAATAAATTTTCATTTTCACTCACTCAGTTCGTAGTCCATTTGTGCGGATTTTTTTTATTGCTGCTTCACGTGCGTTCACAGTGCTGCTTAGCACAATCCTTTCTACCTTCCCTGCCTTACCTGCTGAGTAGATTAGTGCCATCACATTTCACCGGTTGGAAAGGAATCCGTTGTTTTGATTTAACGAAATATTTAACTATCTAATTCATCAACGGCACACCGCCGCACGCTGTGGCTGAGGAACGTCATTCGGTCGGCCTTTTTTTTTAATTGCTGTTGTCTGCAAAGTGTCTTGGCGTAGCAAAAGCAACACCGAGAGAGAGAGAGAGAGAGAGATAGAGATAAAATGAAACGCCTGCGTTTTGCTAAAATTATGCAAACGCACGTACCCCGTTGATGGATAGAGACCGGGCCGGCATTTACCGTCGGTCGTTGGTAACTGCACGTCTCCCCGCACGCAGCAACAACTCAATCCCGATCCGGCTAATTGAGAATCGATTCTCAAGCACCGGCTTTGCTGGGAAAGGAATTTTGATACGGTTGCTTGATCAACCTCCCCACTCCCACTCTCCAGTATCAATCCAATGTAGATCGCAGCGTGATCGCAACGCCATCGAAACCATCTGGCAGGAAGGTTGGATCGGAGCTAAAAAGAAAGAATGCAAAACCCAGCCATTCCAGACGCCACTTGAGCGCAAAATATTTGCCTTCACTTGAGGCCAGAAGTGCCGATCATCGAGGAAAGTCGCAAAACGATGGCTTTGCAGATTTCTATTTCCAGAGGTTGCACGATCGTGGTGCCGGGGAACGTCACTCGCTCGTTCTCCAGGTTTGCTGCAAAACAGTATGTTCCAACGATGGAATGTTCCAAAAAAGCAGTTTATTGTGTGTTGTTCCTCTAATTAACTTGAAAATGATCCTTTCCCTTTCTCTCTCTGTAACCTTGAAGTTGAGTTCAAACTTCAGGGATCACTATTTCTACGCACATGGAAACAATGCGCTCCGAGTTTAGTAGACACGTTATTTAGGCGACCTGTCAGACGCGTGCACTGTGCGGCCATCTTGAAGCGATGCTCACGCCATAAAGTGAGTGCCAAGTTCAGTCATTTAAGGCAAATTTATAGTGACATTCGCCGATCATTGGAAAACGATAAACACAGAGATGCTGCAAAAAGGGTGTTTCGTGGAAAATTTGATTAAATAAACAATTTAAAGCGTGTCAGAAGTTTGATATCGAAATAATGAACCATTAGATAATGACTATTGTGCAAGTTATTTAAAACAAAGGAATATTTTTCACGAATTTGGACGTATTTTATACGAATCACCCTGTACTTCCCTCCAGAGACAGGGATGCTACTGACAGGATTTATTTTTATTATTATAATCATTGCCGGTGAAGATCGAAGATCATCGTCTATACATTTGGATGAGAACCGACTCCCCCATCTCCATCTTCCGGTGCTTCATCCCAAGTTGTGGGATGTGTTTGTGTGTGTATGTTTTTCTAACCAAAAACTCGATCGTGCGATCGCAACTGACGCGCACGATTGAGACGGTAGCAAAGCGGAGGGGGGTTTTCCCCGGTCGCAACATTTCACATTGACGTCAAACGTATCTTTTCCCGTGTCCAGTCAATGGGGTATAAAATGGGGAAAATTGGTTGATGCTGGGATAAGGGAAGAAAAGAAAATAGTAAAAAAACGAACGATCACGCTGTGGATGGGAAAACCACAAAACCCGAACATAAGCCGATTGTGATCCATTTTTTTGAGCATAGAAAACAGAAACATCCTCTTCACAGGGCAGTAAAACCATGTGTCAACCATGTTCCCTTCTTAAGCCCTTCATCTCCTCACGCTACTTAAACCAGACGATCAAACACGAGCACACATATTGGCACACACCGGTCGAAAGAAAACAAAACTCCTCCGCAAAACTCGAACCGATCGCACTTGAAGCTGGGGAAGGGAAGCAGATCTTGCGAGGGAGCAGTAAAAACGTCACCACCCTTACCCACCACGGCAGTTGGAAAGTCTGGGATGGGTTTGGAAAATTGCGACCGACGCGGACATGATTACGGCGTTAACGGCGCCCGGGGAAAGAAGGAAACACATGCACACGATCGGTCGGTCGGTTGGTTGGTTGGGATCCTTTTTGGAGAAGCGCTGGTTCGGGTGGGCGGGTTTGGTGAACCCAGCTAGAAGAGCAGGAGGTTGAACTGCGTACGCACTTGCACCGCGGTGGCCTTCGAAAGACCCGGTCCGGTACGAGCACAGTCAGTCGGTAGTGACAGTCGACCGTTGGCGGATCTATCTTCCAACCGGGCAGCCGCAAAGCCGGAATTATTCGACTGTGCGTTGAGTGTCACACGGTTGATTGTGTTGCTTCCGGTTAGTGGAATTGAGTGTCTGAATTGCCTTCTTAAAGTGTTTGTGTGATTTGAAACCTGTATGGTGTATGTGAAATGTGATCGAACGCGGTAGAATGAAACTGTGAAGCAAACAGCAACCCAACCATCTGATCGTTGAGCGAGAGTGACATAGAAATTCGTGTCACCGTGGTCTCGGTGAAGTCTGGTTTCCTTTCCGTTTTTAATTTGCTTTTATTTACGGGCTGTACAATCTCGTGTGTTAGAGGGAACGGGATGCTATTTAGACAAAAACAAAACTCCCAAGCAGCTTCTCATTGCAGCCGCTCGAACGCACCTTCATCTCGTGGTGGCCCATATTTCTCTCTGGCACGCGCCCAAAAACACGTCCTACACCTTGTACGTCTTGTGTGGTTGGTTGGTGGGAGCTAATTATTACCACCATTGCGCGGTGATTCCCGGTGAGGTGGGGCCACAGTTTTACGATTTTATAAATACGACGACACCCTCACAGCGGCGGAGCGTTTTGCAAAGTCTCAATTATGTTCCGAATGCGTTTCCAATGGACAATAAAAAGGGAATTTTTGTGTAGTCGGTGTTTTTGTATGTCTCAATTTCTTTCCTCATCATTTCATCTACAGTAATTGAAGCTGTCATAAGAATGTTACAGCACAGAACAATTGCAACATCTCTCTCTCTCTCTCCCTATTTTGCCAGCCGCGATGTAACAATCGTGCGCCGTTGCACAATGCATTCCACTGTGCTGTGCGTTGGATACAGCTTTACAAAAGCATCCGCCGACCGATCGTGCTGTTGCTTTTCCTGTCGCAATACAGTAGCAGTTGAGGCTTGGGGTAGCTCGTAAGAACCCCGGCAGGGGTCTTCTTTCGGCAGTGTAGAGAAAAAAAACGCCAACCCCTCAACCTGATCAGTGACTGGCCGGACTTCACCGCTCGAAGATGATTCATTTGACAGCGCGCACTTACCAGGGGGAGAGCATGCTGTTTGTCCGTCGCGGTGATTGGTGTGCTGGTCCTGATCGATTTGCGCTTTGCGCCGACCCCGGTACCGGTGCAGCGGGCAAGCTGGCCCCAGTTTTTTGGGTGGGAACTATACAGACTTTAAACCTGCGGGTGTGTGTATGTGTGCGAGACAGTGTGCTATGTTTAGACGCACTAATTTTGTAACTGCACCACCGGTTGAAGTTTTTGCTGCGCTATCTAAGATCGGTGGATCTAACCATGCCCTCCCTCTTTTGGTGGACGACCGGCGATGTGAGCTCTCCTGAGACGACGTGTGCTATTTTGAAGTGGGGAAGGTTTGACTAAGCGTGTGGCGATCTTGAAGGGTTGTTTCGGGTTGGGAGGATTGTACGGTGCGTACGAGGTTTGTAAAACAGGGATTAAATTGTACTGCGAACATCGGGTTAATAGGTAAAACAAGCGTGAAAGATGCAGGCAGATCATAACAACATCCTAATATCATAACATATTGATTGCTTTATGTTCTAATGAAATTATTTACAAACCATGGACCTTTTCTTCGTTGTGCAATACATCGAATGTAAAAACCAGATGAAAACAATTGCATTCATTATGGCTTAACTTGAAACCCTAATTAGGAGTTTTATAACTTAAAACTTAAACTTAGAGCCTCAAAGGGGCAAATAGAAGTAGCGTTTTTGTAGGATTAATGATCTATGCTCCAAATAACAGAAATTATTTAATTTCCTCATTGCTTTTCCCCAATAAAGTCATGCAGAGGTGTGTAGTGTATGATGAAAACAATTATACTTTCTTTGTCACTAAATTATGACTCTTTCTCTCCTATTTTTGTCGCTAAGGCATCAATTTTTGAATGCACTTTGATTTTTGTCTCTGAAGCATCAATTTTTGTCTGTGAGCCAATTAGTGATGTTAGATCAGATCCTGATTCGTTCAGATGATTCTGATCAGTAAATTGAGCGAGTGAAACATGCATTAGTTTTTGAAAGATCCAGATCATCGCTTCCCAGAGAGAAACAAAGGCGATTGTCCGAATGCGCCAAATGAGCTAGTGAACAAGTGAGCAGGTATCATGCATCAGTTTTTGAAAGATCCGGATCATGGCTTCTCTGAAAGAAGCAGAGACGAATGATCGAATGGGCCAAATAAGCCAGTGAGCAGGTATCATTTTCGGATCAGCATTCTTCTCTCTTCAGATAGCAGATAAGACATATCTTACACATGTATGATTCTTTATGCCAAAACGAGAAAGCCTTGCGACACCGCTCCGATCCGACTCATGTTTTGAATTCAACCGCCCATATCTTTTAAGCCGTGTATACACGAAAAGCATATTTGTTCATAATTTATGGAGATATCTGCGTGCGAAGCGTCAATTCCATACAAAATTTGACAAATTGACTTGTTTACGCTAATCATGTGGATGCAGCTTTAGCAACATGTTTAGCGTATTGTCTACTCGACAGAGACAATGAACATATAACTGGCTCTCTCATTCGTTCGTTCGTTAACATGTACTGCATCTTTTCACCTCGTGCTTCGTCTCAGCCATACTCGAAACGACGAACAGCACTGGATACAGGGTTTCCACAATTTATTGGATGGTTCCTACAATGTTTAGGGTCCGTCTCACGATTTATTCACCGTTTCCCATACATTTTTGTATAGTTTGCTCACAATTATGGTACCGTCCTAAAGCACATCAGTACAATTCACCCAAAAAAAGGGTAACGCCCAATAAATAGTAGGAACGAACCAAAAACTATGGGAAGCATTCCAAAACAAAATTGGGAAACAACCAAAAAACCTTTGTAGAGTCCTGTAAAATGTGTTCTCTTTCGCTTTGGCATGAAATGATAGATTTAGCAGAAAGCGCACGATTGAATGATGGATCCGATCAAATGATCCGGATCACCTTTATGAATGAATTGGAACTGAGCCGATCATCAAAAAGCTCTGTTTTTAACATCACTAGAGCCAATCGCTTTATTGTGTGTTCCAAACAATTTAAGTTAAGTAGCTCATAATTTCATTGGTATAATTCAAAACATAAATATGTGATGCCTATTTCGGAGCCTTGAATGGAGTGTAAAAGGATGGCATGTATTTTTTAGGGGTGCACAATAGCTTTACAATTTATTCAATTTGATTATTTGAAAAAAAATTATACGGATCTTGTATTGTGTATGTAATGTAATAATTACAATTGTTGTAAAATGATCATAATTCCTACAAGAATCAAAAATTTATGACTCACAGACAACAATAGGTGCGTTAGAGTCTAAAATTGATTCGTACAGTCAAAATTGATGCTTTAGAGCCAACATTTGGTGGCAACGGCAGTAAAATTTATTCAAAGCATTTATCTTGACTGAAAATCATGCATATTGATTGGGAAATATAATGAACTACACATTGCATCGGTAAATATTGCACCAAATAATTCAAATTTTCAATTTGCACATTAGATTAATAAAAGTACAGTTCATTTAAATTATTTTAAGCTTTTCAAAGGAAGAACATATCCCTAGTTTGTCGTCGACTTTAAACCAATCTTAACTAAAAATCAAATTTAATTAAAAGATAAAAAGAAAGTCACAAAATGCTGTACTACTAGAAGAAATAGTCACAAAAGACTGTACTACTAAAAGGATTGTTAAACATCCCTATTCTTTTGCACCCAAAAATTATGTTCTTCTTCTTCTGTGGCACAACAACCGCTGTCGGTCAAAGCCTGTCAGTACCCGCTAGTGAAGTGAGCTTGGCTTTCAGTGACTTATTTAAACTTATTTAAAGTTGTTCGGATTAAACTTTAATTAAAACTATGTTCGGATCATCTAAAAATACGCAAAAAATATGCACTAAAATCAGCAGAAATTTGTACACTACATGTGCATTGACATTGCTATATTCCATCGCCCAAAAGTGTCGATCATTAATAATACACATTCGCTAGGAGACAGTCCCCCTAAAAAATTGAACTCTGTTTTCTTAACCACTAGAAAAACGAAACATCCACTTAAACGCAGCTGACATCTGCTTGTACATGGCTGGATGAAAGTTTTTACGCAGCTTGAAACATAAATAAACCGCAGACAACATGTCGTTGCTGGCATCTGCCAACCAAAAAAATAACTTCACAAAGATGCGGTTTAAAGCTAATGCATAAAATGTATTTGCTAAATACATTTACACGCAATTCAATCAATTTCGAGCTGGCGATCTCCACTCGTATTTGCCGTTGTTGTTGTAATGGTAACGATTTCCTGCTTCGATTGTTGATTGATTCGATCGGTCGTAGGGGAGAGGAAAAACAACACAACAACAAGGTTCGACTATCGACTGCCCATGCCAATCATTTCTACCCAAACAACGGCAACGCCAGCAGGACGTGTCTAAATCCGCTCGAATCAGTGGTGAATCGTATAGTGATAGGACTAAATTTAGTTTTCCTCGTTGCCTTTCCTCGCCGAATAGAAACGCACTCCTTTCCCTTTTGGTGTGTTTAAACATCGCTACGATAAACAAACGAAAGGAGGGACAGGGGACTGGTTTGCTGTGAATTCGGAAACTAGCTAGCGAGCAGCATTTTCAGTTTCGCCTGTCGCGCGTCTCTCACGCCACCCAAAAATCGACGTCGAGGAGGGGCCAAATCTCAATGGGAGATAGTGAAGCGCGTTTTGTTTGTTTATTGGGATGAGCATGTAGCGGTTTTTTTTTCGTTGGGTGGCATGGCATTTTTTTTTTTCGCAGCCCAACCACAAATAGGTTGGGGGTTAGGTAGAAAGCAAATAAACACGCCTGCACGTTCGGCACGATTTACACGATTTACCGCATCGACAGGCCCAATTTCGCGAGTTCTTGTTCCGGATAAACGAAGCGTTTCACACGCGCCAACGCGAGCTCGGGCATGAGCAATGAGAGGTGGATGTCCTTGTTAGAATACTCGTTTCCTTTCTCTGCCTGCTGTTGTGCTGCCCTGGAACGAAGGGAACGCGCGTGGTGCGGCCAGAGCGCGACAGAGTAACGATTTAATTAACGCACGTTAAACACTGTGCAGAAGCGCTGCAGGTCCGATTGTCAAGGATTTAGCAGGAGCAGGGTTTGAAAGTGCACAACCCAAGCGAGATGTGATGACAGCCTAGCGAAGGACAAGGCTATTTTTGAAGCAAAACCTCTTCATCGTATGATACTGCTAATCCGCTAAACAGATTAAAAACATTGCTTGAAAATTGGTTCAAGGTTAATACGGAAACACACACACATACACACACACACGCAACGAGAAACGAAAATCCGGAGACCCCAACGCGCCGATGGAGACGCTTGGTCGCTCTCGACACTGGGCTGGCTGCGTACTGCCGGTCTGGCGTTGTTTCGTCATATTTAAAACGCACTCAAGTCGCTCAAGGATGATGCGATAGTTTTTTGTTTTGTTTTTTTTTTGAGGATTTGTTCATACACACTTGAACACAATATGAATAGCTCAAATCAACATTGTTGCATAATTGTTGCATTGTATTGCATGCATTCAATGGGAAGAATTGTAAATGTAAACAGTTTACCACAACGATCGTTTACGCTTCATCTCCTCATGTAGCATCGCATGTCTGTCTTCTCGTGTTTCTTTCACTCGTTTATTAATAATAACCTCACCACAAAACCTGACGAAATCCTCTTCCCACGACCACTGCCTCTGCGGCTTAAGCAGATTCTTACCGATGAGTTCGGTATTTATCTTCCGGGAAAACCACAAACCACAAGCACCTCCCTAGCTCCTCCCCCCCACACATTGGCGATCGTTTGACCCGTTGACAGATTGATTTGCCTCAAAACCACCCCAAAGAGGATCGATCGTCCCCCAGCCCAGATCGTTTTGAATGGCGTGTGTTGCCTTTTGGAATTACAGGGGCGGTCTCGTGCAAACGAATGGAGACGCATGGTTGCTCATGAATGACGGGAGGATTAAGAGCGTTCAAAAGTGGTGGAAAGCAAAGGAAAAGAGGCAAAATAAACCGCACATGACAGATTGCAAAGCTTCTCGTATCGTCTAGGTCGACATTGTTGCGTCATGTGAGCGAGTGTGAGCAAAAATAAGTAATAAAGATCGGGGCGCGATCGCGCGCTCTCGTTCGCCGAAATGGTTAACTTGAATGACGGAACAGTGTAGGACGCAGCGGGACAAAAAAAAAAAACAAGGAAAAAACGCCTTCGTTTGGGAATTTTCCCACCACACTTCGTGCGTGACGTGCTGGTTGTGTCGCACGCGTCGTATGGAGTAGCGAAATGACGACCTTCCGCGCCAAACCAGTATCTTTCAGCTTCTGTTCCGGTGCCGATCGCTGGCTGAGCGTGCGAGAAGAACTGTTTTTTGATTTTCAAAGAAACTGTTTCAAAGGAAACTACCAGTTAAACGGGGAAAAAGTGTGTGCGTTTGAGCAAAGGTGGTTGCAGTTTGTGTGTGCCCGTCCGCAATGTTTAGCTTCTTCAAACGCTCCAAGTCACAGAAGGGAAAACAAAAACACGAAAAACCGCTGCAGCTAGTGCCAGCGGAGGAGCCAGAGGTGGCACCGGCAGCAGTGTGCAGTGAAGAGCCATCACCACCACCACCACCGTGTGCGAAGGTTGCGTCTGATGCGTACGCAAGCGCAGCTGCGCGGCAGACGGGCCGCAACGCACCGGACGGCACCACGCTCGGAAGCCGCGCTGGCGACGAGGAAAAGCAGGCCAAAAATAGCTCACCACCGGGCGGCCCAGTGGGGCAGGCGGACGGTGGCGGACTTTTGGCACCCTTGGGCGAACGGTGCGAACGCTCGCCCGAGCAATTGTTGCCCTCCAAGTGCCGGCCCACCGCGGTACCGAAGGGAGCGACGGACGACGGTGACGAACGAAACCACCGCGCGATCGATGTCAGTTCGAGCGATCTAACGCGCCAGCACGGTTCGGTCGCGCCCGAGTACGAGTGCGGCAGCGGTCGCGAAGCTTCTGCCAACGGTGGCCCGATCGATGACAGTGCCGGGTGCGCACGGGAACCACGTACGCCGCACGCGAGCCACAGTTCGAGTTCGTACGCGCCGCAGAGCGAAAGTGCAATGGCGAAAGGGAAAAATCGACGCCGCTATCAGCAGCAGCAGAATCAACAGAATCAACAGCAACCAAATCAACAGCACGTGAAACCACCACAACAACAACAGCAGCAGCAACAACAGAACGTGCTAAAGCTATCCCTCCCGAAGGCCGACTCCAGCGGAGGTCAGGATGGCTCCACACAGGGCAGGACGCACCTGTCAAACCTCGCCAAGGCAATGAGCGGCACGGTACCGATCAAGGTTATCGAGGAGTTTGTGGAGATGCAGCAGGGAAAGGGCACGGCCGATGCAGAGCCCAACCTTCCGCCCGGTGACGTCACGAAAGCCGAACAGGACGGTTCCACCACGCCCCGAACGATCGAACGAGCGTTAGCGAAGACACACACCAGCGGCGACGCTAGCGGTGCGGCGCTAGTGTCGCCGAACGCATGCGCACCACTAGCGCTCGCTGTCACGCACACTACCACCACACCGCAGAGTGGTGGTGACAGTAGTACGGATGGGCAGTTATTAAATATCAACCATATTTCGCCTACTGCTCCGGCACTGGGTCATCACGCACACCAGGGCGGCAACGCGGTACAGTCAGCTCACGACACCACTACACCGGCGGCCGATCGTGCGCTCAGTCCGGCCGAGGCGACGATCCTCCCGCCGGCAGTCGGCAGTAGTGCACCGGGAGCGAACCTTACCGTATCGGAGGCGAATGCCACCGGCAGCGAAGCAGCAAACAGCAGTGCGCGAGCAGCAGAGCAACGAGCACCGACGAGCATCCAGGAAATGGGCCAACAGCCAAGCCGGGCCGGCAGCGAGCAACGAGCAACAGCCCCGTCCCAGCGGACGGCCAAGTCAACGACACCGCCATTGCCACCGCCACGCAGCCAGCGACCGGCGGCAGCGGCCGCGGCACTTCCGGCGCACGAGCTAGAGGCGGCCACCCGCCACACGGTCGTGATCGTGCAGGATGCTGCTGCTGGGGACGATACTAGCGACGATCGGGACGTCTTCTACGAGGCAAAGGAGACGCTCTCACCCACCAGCGGCACTGACGCCGCGGACGATGACAGGCACCGCCGTGTCGCCGGGAGCGAGCATGGTGCGGAACCGGAACCGATCCGCGCTAGCCTGGTGCTTAAGCTGGCCGATGTGCCGGACCACCAGCGCCAGCCGTCGCCGCAGAAGAAGCAGGTCAGCTTCAAGCTGACGCAGAACGGCAGTGACGATGTGGAAGTGTCGTCGACCAGCGTCGACAGCAGTGACGTGGACAGTGACAGTGAGGTAGGGCAGGCGACGGGCCAGGACGGTACACTACCATCTCATACTGCATTTAGTGAGCGTGCTAACAATGGTGTGTTCAGTCGGGAGGATGCGGGCAAGAATTACATTGAGTTTCAATACGATCACAGTGCATCATCGCCAGCCGAGGGCGTGGAAAAGTGTGGCGAGGAAAAGTGTGCAAAGGCTGATGGAGCGGAGCAGCGCAATAAGAGCGAGCTGATCGAGGACAGTGTGGCCAGCCTGCCGGATGTGGTGCAGCCGTCCAACATTGAGCCGCCGGCATCCTTCGGCACCGTTGAGAAGATCAACAGTGACATGTAAATATCCTTACTTTTAGTTCTTTTGCTGTGTGTTTTTTTCGTTAAATTATATCCCTTTATAGGTTCAAATCCTTGTTTAAACAAGCGCACAATCAACGGATAATCGTTGACGTTTCCAACAGACACAAAACAACCGGTCGATAAACGATCGTTAACTATAATCGTGCGCGTTAAGACAGTCCGTCTTCCGGTGACGTTATTTCAAACGATCGTTTGTGTAAATATTTATCACAAAATTGTGATATACGAATTGCGAATTTCGGATTGTTTCTTTCCTACGGGGCCATCTGCAAGATCTTGTGCTGAATGATCATCTTCCCCCACCCCACAAACACACACACACTTTTGTTTACCTATTTGCGCACGTACATTTTGCGACGCAGCTGGTTTCTTCTCGATGGCAGATGGCGACGCCTAGAATGGGACCGTTCTTTGTATGCATTCGTAGGAGCTGTTCGGGGATTAAGGTAAAAACGATTAATTTACTGCTCACGGAAGTGACAGAATGAGGATCGTTTTGTACGGGTCGTTGAAACCTTCCGATAAGAAATGGAGGGGGAAATTTAGTGAAAACCCCATAAAGACAATGCGGTTGTGCGAAATTGTGTTTTTCTCCTGACTCATATCCGGGCACGGTCACACTTGTACTCGCGATTGACGTCAGCAGGCCCGGGAGCGTGGGAAGTAAGAACCAGTTGAAACGGACCGTTCAGTGCGGGCCGTGTTTTGATCCATTTTTGATCGCCATCTTGCTAAATGAGTCATAAAGGCGAAAATAATTACACACCAGGAGCTCCCTCTAATTAGCAAACAAAACTGTAAAAAAACTACCAAAACGTGCCTTTTTGCCTCAAAATACATATCCAAATGCTGCAGGACTTGTTCGGGCTTGTAACCTCAATAGATGGCTGTTGAGTGGCAATAAATCATACAAAACACGGTGCTGTGGATTGTTGTGGTCAACCTGCTATGACCCACTTACCTTTAACCAGTAAGTAGTAAGCGGAAAATAGCACACGTGAATTGCATTTTCCGACACACTTCCATCATTGCGCTGCAACAAAAACGCTCATTTGACGATAAAAAGTAACCATAAACCCTATTTAAGCGAGCTGTAGGATAGATCGCGGGTGCGCTGCCATTGCTTCCGCTGCCGGACGGTTGAAGGGGCGTTGCTTTTTTGCAGGGCACGTTAAGTGCTTTTAAAAATAACTCTCCTGAACCGGCCGGTTTCGGGCAAGGTGAGCTGAGCGCATTGGCAGGCTTAAAACTTCTTCCTGAGCTGAGCGTTCTAGGTGACGTACCAGATGGGCCCCTTCGAAATGTGACGATACCTGTATAACGGGTACGCGTCAGACTGTCTGCCAAAGTTTGAGAAGGTCTTCATCGTATACCCGCTTTGAGCGCTGTGTAAACTGAGCCGTTTTTTCGCTGATATCCTCACACCGACGGACTGTGTGTGTGCTGAATGAAACTGTGTGAATGAAAATTATTGAAATATTTTACCCCGTCTGCTGCTGGTTGTAATCTGCTGCACGAAGAGGTAAAGTCCCCGAAGAGCAAGGAGAGGAGGTGTTTTGTATATGTTGAGATTACAATTTCACCCTCTGAATCGCTTCGTGTATCGATTTAATTTCACTTGGCAGCTGTCTCGCTCAAGGGGAGGGTGATCAATCAGTCGGCACGATCAAACGATCAGGGTGAGGGTTGAGCACTTTCTACAGGGGCAGGAAAGGAAGCCCTGGGCTGTACTGTAGCTGAAAACTAAATACCGCATCACCCTCTTTAAAAGCTTGTTAATACAACACGCAACAACTCTTTTGCTTTTGCAGGAAGGATCTGGTGAACCAGGAACAGCGGTACAGCGCCAAGCTAGAGGAGGCCGAAAAGCGCGTGAAGGAAGCGAACGTGAAGGTCTACGAACTGCAGCAGAAGCTCGATGCGGTCGAGCGGGACGCGTTGCTTAAGGAATACAACGTGGAACGTAAGTGTTTGGACAATAGACTAGAATGCTTCCTCCCGAGCAAGAATGTGGGAGCTGTCGAAAAGGAACTCCAAAAAACAACCAAAATCCTCCTGACAGCGGTTAGAAAGCGTGGGGTAGAGCAAAACAAATTTAAATTGATGAGGTGGACGCGTGCGACGATGCTGTCACGCGTGTGTATATAGAACCGCGTGGGACGATCGCGCTCGTGCGCTCGTAACGCCCCGACAGATGTCAAGCGCGTGTATCCGCAAATACTTAGTATCGGTCGGAAGACGGAAGTTTTTTTTTTAGTTTGCCGTTACGGTTCATTCTTCGACGCGTTTATTGACCAAGACCTCCGAAACGCTATATCAAAACTACGAGGGGCAGTTTTTGATCTTTGTAGCAGTGCGACAACGCGCGTCATCGACAGTGGCGCGACGCAGCTCGGACAAGCGTGGATGCGTTATTTTTGAATGCGCATCGGGGGGACATCGGGGGGACATCCCGTGTGGGACTGACTGACAGACAAAGCAAGCTACATTAGCACCGCAACCGAGAGCAACTGCCGCCGAGAGAAGAGAAGAAGCTACATTGCTATTTTGGGGCTGAATAAACAGCGCGCAATCCTCCGTTCCTGTGCACACCAATAGGAAGAAGCATTCACAAAGACTTCCTGCTGACCTTGCGCTGGGTGGGAGATATGAGGGTTCTTGTTTTTTTGTTCTACCGGTTCTCTCCTAAATCAACCGGATGACAGACAAGAATGGATGAGGGGTAATGGAATGTAGGCGATGCCAATTCGGTGTCAACGACACAGGTTTCGCGTAACGATTCTTCATTGGACTTTCTTCCGAAGTTGAAGAGTTTCCCAAGACGTAGTTCCGATCGTTGCCAAGATCTTTGTAGACGATCAATGCATGATGGTCAACATCTTGGTTTGATGGGAGTTGTTGATCAAACACGTAGAAAGCAGTCGTTTTAACGACGTAGTATTCTTCCCCAAGAACGTCGTTAGGTCCGGAAATTACCCAAATAGGTAGCAAAACAACAGTCCTTAGCAAGATTTTGGGAAATTCTTGATATCCGAGAAGCAGGCTGTGGTAGAAATGTCAACGCAAGAAGCAGTAGAGTATTGCGTTGCAGTAGGCCTTGATACAGTGTTTCGTCGTTGTCTTTCGCTGCTAAGTATGGGTTCCAGCAATTCTAAAGATCTTAAAAAATGCAGCAAAGAAGGTATTTTGTAGATTTCTGATCTGGCACAAACGTAACTAACTCCTAGCTCACTCTATTTCCCGCTCTTCCTCTTGTCCTTTAGGTCTGCAAGCGGAGCTGGTGGCCGCCCTGAAGGAATGCGAAGGCATACGGGCCCGGCTGACGACCCAGCAGTCGGAGATGGAAACGATAAGACTGAAGGCCTCCGACCGGGAGGACGAACTTAATCTCAAGTATCAAAATTTGGAAATCGAACATCTGGAGCTGACGGAAAAGCTGGCCGAGGTGCGGCAGCTAGCCCACGAGCTGAACAGCCAGCTGATCGACGCCAAATCGGAGGTGGACCGGCTGAAGGAGGAACGCCAAAAGCTGCTGGACGAGCGCACCGAGGAGCAGAAGATTATGCGCGAAGCGCTCGAAGAGTCGGTGCGCGAACGGGCCCAGGTAGAGGCGAAGTGGAAGCAAAGCTTCGAGCAGCTGCGCGACGTGAACAATGCGCGCGAGGAAGATCTGATGAAGGATTGCGAGTTTACGATCCGCAGCATGCAGAAGACGTGCAAGGAGAAGATGGAAACGGTCGAGAAGGAGCGGAAGCAGGCGCTCGAGCAGGTGAGCCGGCTGGAGGAGTTGGCCCGCAAGCGCACGGACGAGGTGCGCCACCTAAAGTCGTACGAGGCGGAGGTGGAGCAGCTGCGCGGGCTTACGTACGATCAGAAGGAATCACTGCTCGGGATGACCCGGCAGGTGGAGAGCTTGAAGGCGGAGCTGGAGACGGCGTACAACAAGCTGGAGGAGGAGATGGTGAAGGTGCAGCAGATAAAGAACCGCTGTGAATAGTAAGTAGCAGAGGAGAGGTCTTCATTTCGAATGTTGAATGTTAATGTTTGGTACATCAACTTCTCTTCACAGTCAACTGTGTGAAAAGGAACGGGAAGCGCTGAACCGGATAGAGATCGCCCGTGGGGAGATTGCGATGCAGTGGGAGGATCGGCTGCTGCACGAGATGAACCGGCTGAAGGTGGAGCTGGAACAGACGCACATGGAGGAGCGTACCTCCGCCATCGAGAAGCTGCGCCGCGAGGCACTGGCCGAAACGGAAGCCATGAGCCGGCGGTTCAATGAGCGTGAAATGCAGCTGAAAAATGAGGTAAATGAGACTCTAAAAACTGTTATTGGCAAGGCATCAAAACTTTGCGGGCTTTGTGTGCGTTCTTCCAGATCGATTCACTCAAAGCGAAACTGGAACAGCAAAAGACGTTGATGGCCAATGCACAGACCGACGCTGACCAGAAGCTGCTCCAGTCGCGCATGTACGTGGAGCGTGCCGAGCGGGAGCACGAGCGCAAGCTGGCCAAAGAAATGTCCGAGAAGGATGAAATCATCGGTAGGTTGGCTTATTGCTGAACGTTCCAGAGTACTAATGCATGCCTTTTCCCGCCCCAGAAACCCTCAAGCAACAGTTTGAAAAGGAAAAGTTGGAGTTGGAGCAGCACTTTAGCGAACGGATTCAGCAGGTGCAGGAAGAGTTTGCGCGGGAAATATCCGACACGACCGAGCTGATGAAAACTGCCCACAAAAAGGAGCTAGGTTCGTCGTCCTCTTTGCTACAGAATCTATTCCAAATAATGCAAAATTTTCGTTTGGTTTTAGAAACACAATGGAAGGCTCTCGTTGCAGAGAAGGAAGAAGCATTGCACCTGATGGACAGTCGCAACCGACACCGGCTTGAAGATGCTGAGAACAAAATCAGGTAGGCAAGCGTTGTCCCTCTTATTTGTCTTCCGTCTTCCCCAAAGATTCCGATTCTTTTCCCTGTTGTTGGTGTAGTACATGTGGTCTGTGTGGTTTTGTGTAGTATGTCCAATAGATGCCGCTTTGCTAAGGGTTTTTTGCGCTTTGCTTTGCTTTTACTGACGCTACACCACACTTGCGACTGTGTGGATCGACAAAAAAACTTCCTACCCAAGTCGTTAATCACGTTCCAATTCATCCCAAACTCATCCCCTCTCACGCACTCTCAACCCGTTCGTTGTAGCAAAATTTAAAATTGTACATGTGTTTAATTCATCGTTTATTACCGGAAACTTAAGAGGAAAAAATCGGAAGCCCTTCCACGCTCATTACTCCTTTGTGGCGGTTTCGGTGGAAGATGGCTCCAATAACATAATCAAAAAATGAGAGAAAATAGAAATTTAGCAGTTTTTTTTTTCTTCTGTAGCATAACCTTGTTGTGTTCATTCTCATACTGAAATTGGTAAACTTTGTACCATTTATTCAACCCTCACTCTCGTATCCCTCGTCACAGTTTCCTTTCTGTACTCTCTCTTGTTGTTGATGTGTGCAACTCATCTGATCTGATCCTCTCTGCATTCATCATTGTGATAATGTATTTGTTCTATTTTCTCTCTTTCTTTCTCTCTTCTATTTTTTGCTCTTCTCCTTCTTCTACTTCTACTTCTACTTGTTGCCTTTATCCAATTTGGCTTTTGTCTTGTCTGTTTTTTTTTTTCGTTCGGTAATAAACGATGATTTTCTTTGTAAAACATATGTACTGTTCCTGTATCAAAATTTCTTCCGTTACAATTCTTGCAAAAACCAAAGTACCGCCGGCGGGCTGGAAGAGCCAATGCGCCAAGCCGCCGCTGCACGCAATCCACTGATACAGCTAATACTGCTGCTTGTGCAACTGGTGAAAGGAGCGTATCCCTTGTTGCCCTCGATGCTACTCTACCAGCAGACACATTCCTTACCGTTGGCATCGGCCGTGCTACTGCTAACCTTTGGGCTGATCGTCTACTGTCAGCTACGTATGGTGGTTCACCATTGAGACGTTGCAGCACTGACCAAACGATTATAAAAAAAAAGCATAATTGTTCTTGTTTTACCCTTCCATGGATACACACCAAAAAAACGCATCGTGAAAGCTCTATTGGCATTTATCTTTTAGCACCAACCCCAACCAATTACCCAATACCCCGGTTTGCCTTTCTCTCTACACTGCCTTTTTGTGAGTGAAATAGCATTTACCTGTTGTTATTTGTGAGAATGGGGGAAAAGCCTTCCCCCATTGTTTTTTTTTTTGCACATTGTTCTTGTGCGCGTGTGTGGCTGTTAAAGTGTGACGAACGTGTTGTTGACCAATAAATACAAACAAAAGAAAACTTTAAAAGGACAAAAAGTTATTCAACCTTTCCGAGTTCTTGCCCATTCGTTGCCACATTGTGTTCTGTGCTGCATTCGTAATTAATTGCGTTCATCTATCTTCTACACACCCTCTTTATATCAATTCAATGCACCTCACCCGCATCTCGCGCATCCGTTACATTTTCTGATTTCGAAACTCCAAAATATGGCTTTTATCTTATTTTTCTGGTTATATGAAAATTTGCCCTCATCCCACGTGTCGAAAAATGCTCGTATCAAACCGTATATCCCCCTTCCTGTCCATCTACTCCACTTCGCTTCCACTGAACAGAGAACTCACGACCAGCCATCAGCGGCAGCTGAAGGACCTGCAGGAAGAGCACAGCTTTGTGGTGCACAGTCTGGAGTCGCGGGACACGAAGAACGCGCAAGAAATTCAAACGCTCCATAAAAAGTGCCGCTGCCTAACGAATCTGTAAGTTTTGTTGTGTTATCGCCCAGTAGTAGTGTAATTGTTCTAGTCGTAGTCATCTCTCTCGCTCTCTCTCTCTCTCTCTGTTCATCATCTCACTGATTTTGTGTACATAGTATCATAGAGAATTATCATAGTTCAACACTCACAGCACTCATCTCATAACTCTGCACGGCTCATGATTAGACACTGTGACATCGTATTCTATACCGTTTTGCTCGGAAGTTCCTTCCACTAGACTTTGCCCGCTGACAACTCGAAACCGAAGCACCGAAGATGTTAGGGCAATGACGTTGAGGGCTTCTACTACCATTAATACCCGTCTGCTTTCCTTCCCCACACAGTTTCGAAGAGATGCGCTTACGCTATGAACGGCGCGAGCCACGCATGGAAGATTTGCAGCAGATCGAAGAGCTGAAGACGGTGATCGAATCGCAGGAGCGTGATTTGCGGCAGCTTACCGAACGATTGCGAGAGTTGCAGCTGCAGCAACAGCAGCAAGATCAACATCCACCCCAAACACCTCGCCGTTCGAAACCAAACCGGGGACGGCAGCAGAAACAGCAGCAATCGAATCAGCAGCAACAGCAAGGTAATAGGCAGCAGCAGCAGCAGGGTAATAAGCAGCAGCAAAAGAAAGGCCGACAGCAAGCCCCAGCCGAACCGGAACAGTGTGAAGAAGCGCCTTACGAGGAAGAGGATCACCAGCAGGTGGATGAGATCGAGTACGTGGAGTCTTTGGGCGATGCACCCCAGGTGGTACTCATCCCACCTGCCCAGTTCATACCTCCAATGGTACACCGAACACCGTGCGATGTGATCTACGAAGAGAATGAAGAGGAGGAGGAAGCGGCACAGGTGGCAGAAGAAGAAGAAGATCAGCAGCAGCAGCAGCAGCAACAACAGGAGACAGAAGAACTTGAACCTGAGGTAGAACAATCGAACGAGAATAACGAAGTACTGGTGATAGAAGTGGAGGAACCTGAAGAATCGGTAACAGTAGTGGATGTTCCCGCGTCTGCAATCCAAACCGAGGATCGTGTGATACACTCGACTACACCGACGATCATAGAGGATGTGGATGACGCACCGCAGCCAAACAGCAGCATGCCACTCTCCACCGAGGAAAGAAGTAGCAGCGAACCTCCCAAATCGATCAATGTTGTACGAATCGAAAACGTTACCGAATCAACGAACCAACGGCCACGTGCATCCTCTGCGCCGAGAATCATCATTACGGACGCCACGGAAAAGTCTGCCGGTGAGAGCACAGACCTCGAGAGCACGACTGTGGTAGAAATAGTGGAACAACCCTCTCCGGAACCCGTTGAGCAACCGCCCGTGTTTGCTAAACCGTATCCAGCGGTCCCGACGGAACTATCACCGTCACCTACAGAGTGTGTCGGGGATAGTGCCCAGACAGTGGCTTCCGCTCCGGAACAGATAGTCGTGCCTCATCTACCGGAAGGTGTAGCAACACCCGATGGTCAGTAGATTAGGCGGATGGTGTTGGAGTGTTTTGGATTACTATCGTGTTTCCTTCGATCGTTTTGACCCCTTTTGTACAGAATTGCGTCCTCGTACAACTTTATCTTTATAGTTCCACGTGTGGAAATGTATTATCTTCTTGACGATTGAACATATCTCGTTGTACTTGTTGTATGCCAACCGCAGGCATAAGAAACACTCCATAATTATTTCGTTTTGCTTTAGCAATTAGTAGTAGCGGAGATTTAAGTGGTTTCAAGAGAAAAAGAGAGAGATAGAGCAATCATCCTTATGCTCCCAGTGCTGTTACGTGGAAACGGGGAAGATATTGCTATTGATATCTCCACACGTGTTTCGATGAGCTTAACGCACAGGGAGCGATTGTTAGCTATTGCTGCTATTCTCTATTATGATTATGTTAATTTATTTGCCCCTATTATCATTTCCTCCGTCCGGTACTGTACATATAGCTAGTTACACTTGCCAGCAAATTTTAATGTCCCCTTTGGGACTTCTAGTAGCGAGAGGGCACCAAGCCGTCAAGGATCGACGTAATTTGGAGTATAAGGTTAAATAAACGAAAAGTTCAAATAAAATAATAATACAAAATGTTTCTTATTTTCTTTCTTCACAAATTTACTCAGAATCGATTGAAATTATTAATCGAATTTACTTTATTGGACCGTTTCGTGCTGGTTACATACAAATAATCAAATTGCAGAGGGATGACTTCGTCTGCTAGGCTGAGGTGCTTGGTATTAGAACTCCTCGTTTTCGAACGGATGATACGGATGTCCAGCAGCACTATAGGAATGCGAGTACAAAACCAAAACGAGAAAATTAGAATTATACGATGAAAGAGGTCACAGGTTAAATACATTATCAAATTAGGTAGGCTGGGTGGAGGATGGGTAGTAACAAAATTAAACTAAATTGCCATTAAATCACACCATTACGGCCGCCTTGTGTGCGTGTGGTGGCTTCCTCATTTCTAGGCGATAACGCCACCATGCGTACTGATAACGGAGAGCACAGTGAACTTGAACTTGTCCATGCTTTTAGCAATTAGAATTAGTTGCTGCAAATGTTTTACTCACCTCGTAATCGGCACCAACCGCCCATTGCAGTCGAACGTATCGATCTGTGCCACATCGTCCTTTGTCAACTCGAAATCAAACACCTCAAAGTTGGAGGCAATGCGCGACTTGGTCACCGACTTCGGGATAACTACGTGTCCGCGCTGGATCTGGTAGCGGATCAGAATCTGGGCCGGCGTTTTGTTGTACTTCTCCGCCAGCGCCACAATCTTCGGATCTTCCATTAGCTGCGCATCGCCCGGCTTAGCCCAGGGGCGGTTCGGTGAACCGAGCGGACTGTACGCGGTAACGATCATACCACGCTCCGTACAGAACGGTGACAGTTTCGACTGTGTCAGATAAGGATGGCACTCAATCTGGTTGGTAACGGGTTTGATGGTGGCTGCCGCCAGCACACGCTCCACCTGCTTGGAGTTGCAGTTCGAGATGCCAATGCTCTTGGTCAGTCCAAGCTCCACCAGCTTCTCCAGCGCTTTGTACGTATCCACGTAGTCCACATCGGAGAAGGCCGTCTTGCCGTTCTCGTCCTGGGGGAACAATTCCGGTCCCTCGCGGTACGCCATCGGCCAGTGGATCAGGTACAGATCGATGTAGTCCAGCCCGAGGTTCTTCAGCGTGGTACGGCATGCACCCTCGACCAGATCCGGCCGGTGGAACGTGTTCCACAGCTTGCTGGTAATGAACAGGTCCTCGCGCTTCACGACTCCCTCGTCGATTTTGGCCTTCACGCCTTCGCCCACCTCGTGCTCGTTCTGGTACACGTGGGCACAGTCGATATGGCGGTAGCCGATATCGATCGCATCCTTCACCGCCTGGGCGACCTCACCTGGAGGAGACTAAGAGAAAAAAGGAAACCAAGGTTGATATCAATGATTCATGAAGGCATTAGGGAAAAGGATTTGTAGTGTATGTTTGTACAATCGAGCGACCGGTTTTAGTGGACAGTGTGAATAATAGATGGCGCTATTAACAGACCATCGGATACTATCGATTGACGATGGGCTATTATAGTAAATGATCATTTGACAGGTTTGTTTTCCTACAGTCCCTTTGAATAACTCATATCCTTCTATCATTCGCTACATAATAATAAGGCTCCTAGCTATTTCAAGCGTATCGATCCAGATATCTTCTAATAACATGGAAATGAGCTAAAAAATTCTAGATTTCTTCATTTTCTAAAGGATCTGTTGATAAGATCGTGGACCTGGTCATCAATCTCATACATCGTACGGACTTTTGAATGCTTCTTGAACATTTTTGAAGCCATCTCACGATTCATTACCTGTGTATCCTTTATTTTAGATTGTCTGTTACGATTTATAGAACATTCTCATACATTGTTTTATTCGTTCTCACAATCTATTGGAATCCTGGTGACATTTTTTTGAAACAAATAATTCAAAAAATTATGAGAAATGCTCAATAAGTCTAGGGACAGATTCAAAAAACTTTGAAACGTATCCAAAAAATGTTGGAAAAAGCTATCTAACTATTTAGGTTAAAACAAATTTTGAAATTACTTTTAATAATATGTAGATTTAAAATCAGTATTACTCCGCTGGAATTTAGTACAATTAGAAGGCTTTGTAATCGAAGAGAATCTTAAAAATGTATTTTGTAATTTCGGAACCATTGTTTTTCTCCTTTTTGTTACTTTTAGGTTTTAAATCCTTTTCATAGGTTAGTAGTATCAAACGATTTACTATTATCAAATAAGATAATTTTTAACTTAAACCTTCACCGATTTCCTCTTGAGTACTTAAGGGTTAACCGGTCGGAAGCCGGTCGCCCCATCCTCTGTGTGTTAGTGAAAGACCCTTCATTCGCTATTTACAAACGCATTGCAATTTCCACCACACGCACAGATGTTGTTGTTTAGAGACAGGAAAATATCTCGACGGCGGACTTGCAAATATTAATCTAAAAGCCTTCCGCCTCCAGCAGTGTGTGGAGTGCAGTCCTGGTTTCAATTCGCAAAGTCATGCAATGGTTCCTGCTTGACCTTCAAACACGCAAAAGAAAGGGGGAAGGGGAACTAATCAATCAGACGAAACAAAGGGTAAACATTCCGTAGGCTGCATTACATTAAATAATTGAACAATTGCACTCGACAGCAATTCACATGCACTGACTGAGCGTTCTGTCTGACAATATACATCGGATTCCCTCTGCATTGCACAGCGTCAATTATGTAATTGTACCCCGGTAAGCGTAGGCGAATCGTACGAATCAATGCACACCGACAACAATACTTACACCCCAAGTTCCCAGGCCGAGCATGGGCATCTTTTGCCCGTTGTTGAGCGTCACAAAGGGAACGGTCGAAGCCATGATTAGTGTGGTGGGACGTTCAAGCTAAGCGGTCACACTGGATGAATAATGTTCACTCAATCACGGACACACAAACACAGCCGATCGGGACAAAACGGGACGTTCCAGCACCGGGAACAACAACAGCAAAACTGACACAACCGGTCACGAACGGCGCGAGTTTTATAGAGTAGAGAGTAGCACGCTTATCTCGACCGGCAGAGGAAGAGCGAGATAATGAAGGGCGCGTTAGGCACGAAACAAGACTACGACACACATACAGTGATAGATGGGACACCGTGTTTGGTTGCCGTGGAACAAGTGGCTCGGTCTATCAAAGCAACCACCGTCTTCGTGTACGCATCGTTTGTAAACTGTCGAAACGCCGCTACAATACGTGGAAATACGCACACATGCTCGCGCACCGCGTATACGCATACAACGTTGGCGTTTGAAATGGCATAGATTTGCGAGAAATGCGTACATGCGAGCGACAAATGGAGAGAGAGAGAAGATAGCGAGAGGAAACATAAACCATAGACAATCAATAACGTCATCGCCATGCTGTGAGAAAAGTATTATAAATAAAACCATTTCGCTTATGTTATTTTTAAGCTGTATCTTACTGTAATCACTCTTTTTATGACTTATTTCCTCCAATTGAACCACACATTGCAGCATTCTTTTTCCATCCAGCACGACCGAAATACGATCTCAATAGTTGAGATTAGAATGCTGGCCGGTGGAAGGATTCATGCACAGTAAGAAAGAAAAAAAAACACTACATGGCACACATTACCGAGGTGCGTTGCATTATCGGGCAGGAGATACATTATCGTTCGTATTTCATTACCGATAAGACAACTAGCCTAGTGATCAACGAAACCTTATAGATAAGCTATACAGCATGATGATGATCAACTTGGGGGGGAAAACACACGGCCTGGTGCAGCATAACATATGACAACGTGTTTCATTTGTTGTGAAATAAGGGAACAATTCAACTCTAGTTTGAGTAACAAGTGTTGTATTTAACAAAGTTATATAAATACACGTCCGTCTGTAGTGTACACTTACAGCAATAAGTGCAACGGCCATTAGCAAAGTTTTACAGCTAACGGTCAGTTACGGGGCAGTTGGCTGCGTACTTTGGTCTTGTTGGCTGCGTCAGGCAAACAGCAACCCTTATTTAAGGGTAGGATAGGCAATTTTAAATTTATTATCGTAAATTAGTATTTTAGCTAACCTTTACTTAACTTCCCATTCGCTTTGTTTAACAACTTAATTAACTGAAAGAAAGATTTAATTTGAAAAAATATGTTTAAAAAAACAGTTTTGTCATTTTTTGTTCAATAAATTAACTACAAACAGCTTCCAACTATTCAATTGTTTGTAGATAATGTAAATTTCTTACTTCATTTCAATCATAATCTTACCAATAGCACGTGAAGACGATTTTTTGCTATACAGTATAACAGTTGCGTGTTTCAAACATTCACGCCTCACTATCTGTCGCGTGGAGGACAAACCACAGACAAAAATAAAAAATCTCCTTTTTTTTAAACAAACCTCTTTTCATGCGCAAATCACTCTAACGCATCTAAATTCTACGTGAGCGAGCAAAGACGATTAGGACGTACGCGCGTATTCTTATCTCTCTCTTTCCGCTTACCGGCCTATTCGTTCTCTCTCAACTCCTGTATTCTCTCTCTTTGCTTAGAACGACTATTTATATAAAAGCGGCAATACCGGTACATGATCGATCGCACGAACAAGCGGGGGACTGTTTTACTCAGTATTGTGCGTGTGTGTTCTGGCAGCAGGCGTCTTCTAATTCACCTTTTCCATCGCTCCACATCGCAGTAGGCAGTCTGTATTTTGCAAGCTCTCGACGCTTATCATCCCAAACGCAAAATGACTTGCAATGTCGTACCGAATGCAATCTTCAAGAATGGTAACAGCATTCCCATGTTTGGACTGGGCACCTGGAACGTAAATAGAACTTCGTATAGAGGAGATGGTAGCAGTTGCAAGTGAAAAGAGTGACGACCCTTCCACGTCCCCTTTCAGTCACCCCCGGGACAGGTGGCGCAGGCGGTAAAGGACGCAATTGACGTCGGCTATCGGCACATCGACTGTGCCCACGTCTACCAGAACGAGCATGAGGTGGGCGAAGGAATTGCGGCCAAAATTGCCGAAGGTGTTGTGAAGAGGTAAGACCGCGCTATGAGGAAATTTGCTCCAGGTTGTTGACCCAAATTTAATCATCTTCCTTATCTTCCCACAGAGAGGACCTCTTTGTAACGAGCAAACTGTGGAACACGTTCCATCGGCCCGATCTGGTCGAGGGCGCTTGTAAGACGACGCTGCAGAACCTTAAGCTGGACTATCTCGACCTCTACCTGATCCACTGGCCGGTGGGCTACCAGGAAGGTACGGAGCTGTTCCCGATGGGACCGGATGGGAAGACGTTCCTCTTTTCCGACGCCGATTACGTCGACACCTGGCCCGAGATGGAGAAGCTCGTTGATGCTGGGCTGGTGCGCAATATTGGGGTGTCGAATTTCAACGCCAAACAGGTGCAGCGTGTGCTGGACGTTGCACGCATCCCACCCGCCACCAACCAGATCGAGTGCCATCCTTATCTGCACCAGTCGAAAATTACTTCATTCTGTGCGGAGAAGGGCATCATCGTTACCGCGTACAGTCCACTCGGTTCGCCGGCCCGGCCCTGGGTTAAGGCGGACGATCCGGTACTGATGGACGACGCGACGGTTGGCCAGCTAGCGAAGAAGCATGGCAAGAGTGCGGCACAGATCTTGATCCGCTACCAGATCCAGCTGGGTCATGTCGTTATCCCGAAGTCGGTTACCAAGGAACGCATTGCGTCGAACTTTGATGTGTTTAGCTTCCAGCTGGACGAGGATGATATGAAGCAGTTGGCGGGGTTGGAGCGCAATGGACGCATTTGTCCGGAATCGAGCGCTTTCGGACATCCGCATCATCCGTTCGAGAAGGAAGAGTAATAATGGCATAATAGACCGAGATATGGAAATGCGGCACATTTGCCAGGTTAGAGACTTGTTACATTTAATAAAACACACACACAAATGTTATAAATGAAATTGTGACTTTGCTCTAATTAAGCGGTGCTAAACGTCATCTAATGTAAACAAACGAGTACTTAGTGCATAGACAAACCAAGGCCAATTAGTACACCCTTACTAATAAGATCACTCCTGCAGATCTCGCCTGCATCACAATCACAGTTTTGTAAGATACACCCGCAAGAAGAACCTCCAGAAAAATCTCCAGATTGTGCCCTCGTTCCATTTTTTTTGCCTGCTCATGCTGATAATATTGTCGCGCATTGAGCAAACCGCACCGAACGGTTTGTTTCACTTTTGGTCAACACCGAAAGCCTGGCGGATGTTCTTGCGGTTGTGCATACGCTTCATGGCCTGCTAGTATAAATTGTCCAACATTGCAGCGAGGGCGTTTAGTTTGTTGTACGCCCTCCTTGCCCTTTGAGTGCAATTAACCAAAATCCAAAGCAAGCCGTGAGAAAGTGAAATGGACGCGAAAGCGACACTAGTGACCCTGAACAATGGGAAAAAGATGCCCGTTCTAGGGCTGGGCACCTACAATGTGAGTAGAATTGAGTGCAAGAAATCGTTGGAATTGTGAGGATATTATCATTTCCACGCTTCATTTCCAGCTCCGGGGACAGAACTGTGTCGATGCGGTAAAGACAGCAATCGATGCCGGCTATCGGCACATCGATACGGCCTCGCTGTACCAGAACGAGGCAGAAGTTGGGCAAGCGATAAGAGAAAAGATTGCCGATGGTACCATCAAGCGGGAGGACATTTTCGTTACCACTAAGGTCAGTTGATGCTCGCTGCTTGTAATGTCAAAAAGTAAAAAGTAAAATGTATTTTTAAACCCTAATTCTAGCTCTGGAATACATCGCACGAACCGGCCCAAGTGCGCGAAGCGTTCGATGCCTCACTGTCCAAACTCAACGTGGACTACGTGGATCTGTACCTGATGCACAGCCCGATCGGCGCTACGGTGGACTCGAACGGTACTACCGTTCTTACCGACGTTGATTACGTCACCACGTGGAAAGCAATGGAGCAACTGCTCGATACGGGACTCGTTCGCAGCCTGGGTGTTTCCAACTTCAATTCCGAACAGTTGCGCCGGGTTCTCGAGAACGGTTCGGTGACCCCGGTAACCAATCAGGTCGAGTGTCACGTACGCTTGAATCAGAAAAAGTTGATCAAATTCTGCAAAGATCGTAACGTGATCGTAACCGCGTACAGTCCACTGTACCGGCCGGGCAGTACGCTCGGTCCGGAAGGCGGGCAAAGCTCCAAACATCCAATGGAAGACGCGCGAGTTGTAGAAATTGCGGAGCGCTACAAGAAAACTCCAGCCCAGGTACTGTTGCGCTATCTGGTCGATATCGGTTCGGTGCCAATTCCAAAGTCGGGCAACCCGGACCGTATTCGGCAGAATTTGAACATCTTTGACTTTGCACTGACGCCGGCAGAGGTCGTTACGCTCGATGCGCTCAACACGGGCGAGCGGTTGGTGAAGTTTGAGATGGGATTGGCCCATCCGTTCTATCCATTTGAAGCGGAATTTTAAGTGCATTTGGAGTTTAAGATGGAAGTGAATCTTTATCAGTGAAATAATAAAATTAACAAGGTTTTACGATAATCGCTCAATGACTTTATAACCCTGCGATAAGACGATACGGTTGTATCAAAGATAAGTTCCAGAAAATAAAAAAATACTTTTTTTTAAATAATTTTCTAAATTGTTTTACACAATCATTAAAGTAAAACAAATATATTACAAGATTTAAATAAATCCTATTTTTTATAAAATAAAATAATTTTGAAGCTACCTCTAGGGGGATTTGACGCGATGATACGCCGTCAACCGGCAACGTCAGGCATCAGCTGTTTATTCGCAATGTCAACACAAGTGCCGACGGTTCGCTTTAGCAATGGGTACGAAATCCCGGTCCTCGGCTATGGGACGTACTTGGTAAGAAAACGGCAGTGTCTGTGTGTGTGTCCTCAGCAAATTTACACACATTTTCTTGAATTTTTAGGCTCAAAAAGGCCAGTGCGTTGAGCTGGTAAAGAAAGCGATCGATCTCGGCTACCGGCACATCGACACCGCCTTCCTGTACGAGAATGAGGTCGAGATTGGGCAGGCGATACGGGACAAGATAGCGGAGGGTGTGATCCGCCGGGAGGACGTGTTCGTGACGACCAAGCTGTGGAACACGTTTCACGATCCGCAGCACGTCGAGGAAGCGTTCCGCCGTTCGTTCGACATGCTCGACATCGGGTACATCGATCTCTTCCTGATGCACTCACCGATGGGAGTACAATTCTCCGGGTACGAGTATGCGGACATGCAACCGAAGGATGCCGACGGCAATATGCTCCTCTCGGACGTGGACTACGTCGAGACGTGGAAAGCGATGGAAAAGTTGGTCACTTCGGGCGGCCGGGTACGCAGCATCGGACTGTCCAACTTTAACAGCGAGCAAATCGAGCGCATTCTCCAGATAGCGACGGTGAAACCGGTCAACAATCAGGTGGAAGCCAACCCGGGCTACGACCAGCGGAAGCTGATTGCGTTCTGCCAGGCACGGGGCATCACGGTGACGGCGTACGGGCCGATGGGACGACCGCACCGCACGACGTACGGCAACCGGAATGCGCTGGACGACCCGAAGGTGCTGGAAATTGGGCGCAAGTATGGCAAAACGGGCGGTCAGGTGATACTGCGCTATTTGGTGAGTGGGATTTGTAGAAAGAAAATTTCCCAAAAGCTATTAAATTGACTTCATTTTTCCCATTTTCCTGCCCACTAGATTGACATCGGAACCATCCCGATTCCGTACTCGACGAACGAGGAACGCATGCGGCAAAACATTGACGTGTGTGACTTCAAGCTAACGGGCGAGGAAATTGAATATCTGGCCTCGTTCCATTCGGCCCGCACAATACCATTCTTGCCACTCAAGTCCCACAAGTACTATCCGTTCGATTTAGAATTCTAAGGCAATATGGTTCGCATCAAAAGCGATTTTTAAAGGGACCGGTGATGGACATTGGTTTTTTTTAAATAAAATTGGTTAAATGTTTGAAGAGTATTGATTGTTTTATCAATATTTATCAACCCACTTAAGCTTGCCCAATCGAACAATCGTCTAACAATCTTATCAGAGGCTTTTTTTATAATCTTTTTTACTGTACTTTTATAATGATTAAATTTATAAAATGCTTACCTTTCGTAGAAAGCATGGGATTGGTCGGTCTCGCGCTCTATTTGGAGTGTAATTGGATATGTTGTAACTTCACTTCCGCACTGTTAAGCCGTGTCGTTGACGGTTTCCATCATCATTTCGCGTTGTTTGTACAGTCCTGGGTGTCGTATTTGAACTGAAATTAAAATATAAAGTTTTATTATTGGAATAACAAAACACAAATGGTTACTAAATGGAACACAAAAAATGGCAACTTCCTGTCCCTATTATTCGTTTGCTACAGAATCGTATTGGCATTATCTTATCGGAATTAATTATTTAATTAAGATGTAACGATTTTGCTTAAAAGACCGTGCAACAGGCAGAACAGGTGCTAATTCCGCGTGACAAACAGAAAACATTAAACAATCAAAGCCTACTCTGATGTGAACTTGATTATTAAGCGCTTTGCTTCGGACGAACAACCGGGTAGTGCAGTTGGGGGGAGCGCCATTCGCAAACAAACACACAAATCAAAGGTAAACACAGATGCCCTTCAAGTTCTGATTGCATCGTTCAGCAAAACAAATTGCACCCTTTTACGATGATTGCGACGAGCATTCGGACGCTTCGGAGGGCACCATTAATAGTAATCATTACGATTACGTCACATGGCACACATACACACTAAAGAGTGCAGTAACATTTATTTACCAAAGCAACAACAGATTGAATACTATTCACGGTGACCTTTTTTCCGGTGAATCATTAGCCCTCAGATCTATTCCCCCTTTTCTCCTGCTCAGTACTCCAGCTTGAACGGGAAGTACTTGTGCTCGCTGCTGAAGTGAAACGGCACCGTCCGGCCGCCCGTGTTGAACCCGTCCATCAGCTTAATGTCCTCCTCGGTCAGGCTAAAGTCAAAGATGTCAATGTTTTGCCGGATGCGCTCGAGCTTGGACGACTTCGGAATCGGCAGCGTGCCCAGCTCGACCAGATATCGCAGCACCACCTGGCCCGCACTTTTGCCATACTTCTGGCCAATCGCGATCACGCGCGGATCGTCCAGCGCGTGCTTCGGTATGCCCGCCGTACCGACGACCGGATCGGCCATATTTGGCCTACCGAGCGGACTGTACGCCGTAATGACAATGTCCCGCTGCCGGCAGAACTCGATCAGCTTGCGCTGATTGATGCCCGGATTGCACTCGACCTGATTCGTGACCGGTTTGATCTCGCAGTTCGCCAGCAGACGCGTCAGCTGCTCGCTGTTAAAGTTCGACACGCCGATGCTCTTCACCTTGCCCTCCTTCACCAGCGATTCCATCGCTTTCCACGTGTCGAGATAGTCGACGTCGGAATCGATCGATTTGCCGTTCGCGTTCATCGGCAGCAGATCGTCCCCGGTCCAGCCGCAGAACTTCCAGCCCATCGGCCAGTGGATGAGGAACAGATCGATATAGCCGAGGCCGAGATTGTCGAGCGAGCGCTGGCACGCTTCGGCCACATGTTCCGGGGCGTGGTAGGTGTTCCAAACCTACAAAACCGTAACAAACGCACCATAAACCTTATTAGATTAGAAGGGGAGAAGGCACGAACACGGGTTTGGTATCGCGCGCCGAACCTTCGTAACGATGAACACATCTTCCCGCTTGATGAGCCCTTCCGCGATTTTGGCCCGCACCGCCTGTCCGACCTGGTTCTCGTTCTGATAGAAGTAAGCTGTATCGATATGGCGATAACCCTCGTCTATGGCCATCTTTACTGCTGCGATTCCTTCCTCTTCGGTGGCCTGCAACGATGATAAGCATTTTTTTGTGTGGTTACAATTTGTTACTCAGCATCCTCTGCCCGCTTTATCGCACGGCGCGAGTTGTGGTGATAATGGCCTGGGTTGACTGGTTATCGTGCACGCCTGCTTACCAAATACGTGCCAAGCCCTAGAACGGGCATCTCAAGGCCATTGTTGAGCCGAACAGATGGAACCTTTGGGGCCATTGTAGCGAAGCGAAACCTGTGCGAAACTTTTCTGCGTCCGCCGTGATCGGTGAATCCGGAGTGAATGAGTGCCCGGGGTCGGGCGTTAGATGCGTCTTACTACTATCGCTATTGATCGGTGGGAGTGTGTGCGAGTAGCAGATAGTGACGATGCGAGGTTTTTTGTCGCTTCGATGTGCCGCTGATGTGTTTACTGATCGTTTGCGACGAATTGCAGCTGACAGTGTGGGCGATAATCGCGTAAATTAAGCTTCCCCTCTTGTTGCCGGTGTACGGCTTTTTTTGTACATGTTTGGTTGTCTCTATGTGTGAAATGATTGGCTGAAATGGGGAATGAAATGTAAATTAGATATTGAATGTTAGCTGAGCGCTACTGGTCAGCTGCAAACTGCGAAGGGAGTGATGTTAATTTAGTGGAAATAATCTAAGAAAAACATTACATCATAAAATCATAATTATTGGCGTCCGTATTTCTAACACACTATAGTTCGTATTCCTATTGGAAAAAATGTCATGCAAAAAAATGAATAATTTGTGCAATTCGTTTGAATGATTTTCGAGAAATTAAAAACAACCTCATTGCTTTCCCTTGTTTGAATGGTTTGTTTGTATATACCTTGGTCTATCAGCTGCATACAATGCGCAAAATGTTCCTTGGGAAGCTTTGCGGCTCACCTCTACTACGCGAGAATGCATGCAAGTGAGAAGTGAGAACACTTCTCGACCGGCTCACAGGCAGCGAGTAAAACTCATTTCTCGGCAACGCGCTCACTGGTGCGATGTTTCGTTTAGATTTCACAAATTCACTCGTGAGCATCTGGTTCTTTTTCTCGAGGCCTCTAGAGACCCTCTGGCCGCTTAGTTTGTGTACTACTTAAACCGCCCCTACCCATGGCATATTGCTAAATTTGCTCGTAAAGATCGGATGCTGTTTATGCTATTATAACGCTGACGAAACATCATTTTAAAATTGCTAATCCTTCGAACTCTATATGCACAAGTGATGGGAAACTAATGCATCGAGTCCTTGGAAACATGAACTACATAGAATGTTAGCAGGAGATCAATGAGTTCGCTTCTAATTATTGGCCAGGGTAGAAAAAACGCCAAAGAATAGAGCAGCCCAAATAGCCAGCTTGTACTTTATAGCTGATTTGGGGCTGTTTAACAAAAAATCGTTCCGATGTCGTACTTTGTGGGTGGTTAAGAGATAGACGATACTTTGCGGAACTATAGAGCTTTTTAAGCTTAACAAGCACATGATACTCTCAGGAACCTTGTGGCTGATTAGCCTGATGTGTATGGTTCACCATGGATCTTGAAGGCTTGTTAAGAAAGAGTACCGAACTTGGTGAAACTTCATAGCTTTTTGTGATTGTTATTGTACAGTAAATTGTGATACATTTCGTGAAATTTATGAATATTAGGGATTTAAAAATATATACATGAACAAATTACTCTTCATGAGATTCCGGGTGATTCATGTCTTAACGTTTAATTGTGTTTTTAAACTATGAAACACCCCAGTTAGCGAACCACCAGTTAAAAAGCACTCCATTTAAAACGCATCCAGTTAGCGGTCACCTAGTACAGCAGTAAAACGATGGCCAAAAAGCGACAATTATCTATACACAGTGTTTACAAATGATCGATCTATAGCTTATGCTACAGTTCCCAAACTGTATAATTGCCAAACACATTTCACCCATGCGCAAACTTCTAGTGAACCGAACTACAAGATATTATGTAGTGTAGATAGATTCAATTGCCAGACTATCGGTAAAATACAAATTTACAATGTCCAAAAGCCATAAAATAATCAATTGCTATTTCGATCCAGCTACACGTTTGAGGAAATTAGAAGAATGTCAGCAGAACCTTCAATTTCCAGAAATCAGATCTCCTTCTGTGACACAACAACCAACGTTCTCACTATCTCTCTCACTTCCTTTTTCTCGCTTCTCACTTGATCAGTACTTGCGCTAGGTGTAAGCGCACCTTAACCGTCGCGAGCGAATCCCACCGCTACAAATTATGACCAGATCGGCGGCGGACCTGTTCAGTGTGTGTTCAGAAGAAAATCTCCGCCGAACAGAACGCAAGCAAGTTTGCTTCGCTCCGTGAATTTTGCCGTACGTGTGTGTGACTGTGTGCGTGTGTGTCTGTGCGTGTCTTACCGGCATTTTGCGTAATTTTGTCGCAAATTTTCCCTGCGTTGTACGTGCGTGTTCTTTCACTGCAGGTAATTTTTGAACCATTTCACTCTGTCGGTTGCATTTGTTCCTTAATTTAATAGCTTGCAATGGATGATGAAATAGTGGAAAATGAGAAAAAAATATTTTAGAAAAGCATTTAGCACTATATTAGGCAAGCCCGGTGTATTTGCTTAAAAGCACGCTCTTGTAGCCGCATCCAGACGCCATTGCCGACGTGTAATTCGAGTGACGCCAAAATTTCATCTTTGTTCGATGCAAAAAAAAAAAAGGTTCCATTTTGCTCCTCTCTAATTGCCAACGCGGACAGCAAACAGCAGCACCATCGGAATTTAATCGATTTTCCATCGAAACACTTTACAGTGTGGAGCTTAACGCCCATTGTTTCCTAGGCAGCGGATGGTGGTGCCTCGAAAGGGTGAATGATTTTTGCATGGGTTTGGCCATTCGGTTTCTATGGCAATTGTTACACAAATCTTTACCCCAAATCCAGAAAAGGGGGGAAGCTGCAATGGAGTGTGAAGTAGGGGTTAAATGCTCAGCTTCTAGCAATTTCTACACATTCGATAACGCGGAGAGAGGAGGAGGACCAGACCACGCTCTACTGCAGTCATAGTTTTGAATCATTCGACGTTCTCCCCTAACCATCCCTCTTAGCTTCCCCTCTTCAACTCCCTTCCATCTAATCTTCCGGTGTGTCTGGCTGTGTGTGTATAATCACATTCCGGTGGATGTTGCTAGAAGCAAATGGTGTGGAGATAGAGAGAGACGAGCTTTGTAATTGTGTTCCGGGGGCTGTCTTGTCTCGCGGGAACAGATTAGGACAGTCCCGGGGCAGCGAGGAGAAGCTCTCCTCCTTTACACGTACCCTTTTCAACGCACGAGAGCGATTGAGCGGCCTACTGGGACCATCATCGCCACCATCACGATCTTCGATTACCTCCGTGTCACGCCATCTTTTTTTGTTGCCCCCATTTCTTCCTACCGGCGACCGATGGGAGTGAATTGTGCGACTTCCTCCAGGCATTTTTTAATGGATGGTTTGAAGCAACGAGACCTGACGACTGTCGGAAAAGACGCAGTGTGATGTGGAAGGTTCTCGGGTTGAAAAGTGAAAGTATCACATTTGCTGTCGGCCCGAACGAATCACTCACCCATGATGGCGCTATGTCTGTACTTTCCGCTGTGAAGGGGGATTTTATTGTGTGCCAAAGAAGCTTTTTTGCCCCTGGAGGGAACTATATTAGTCACCAAGCGCTCTGGTGGCTCTTTCGTGTCATCAGAATTATTCAGAACCACATAAAACAAAATAAAGTAATAATTGAGCCATAAAATTTGACGCAACAAACATTAAATGGAGAGCTTAAACACACTCTCAAAGCCTACGCACGAAGGAGGGAAGGGAAAAGAAATCGCTTACTAATCCGCTCCAGCTCCCCCGTGTTGTAACTATGGGAACAATGGAGTAAGCGCAAAGCTTTTGGAATTACGCAACTGCCGGCAAGCGTTGCTCACGCTGCAACACAACCGGTCCGCTCTTATGCGGCTACAGTGGGGAGCAGTGCAGATGGGACGAAAGCACTTGAACTTTTCATGTACTGCGTGCTTTTTTTTCGTTGCTTATTTGATGGTTAATTTCCCTTTTTTCTTCTCTCATCCTCTTCCTACAGCAAACACTAATCTCATCATGCCAGTGCCGGAGCTCCAGAAACCCGCGCCCGCATTCAGCGGTACCGCCGTCGTGAACGGTGAGTTCAAGGAAATCCGCCTGTCGGACTACCTCGGCAAGTACGTGGTGCTGTTCTTCTACCCGCTCGACTTCACCTTCGTCTGCCCGACGGAGATCGTCGCCTTCTCCGACCGGGTGGACGAGTTCCGCGAGAAGAAGTGCGAGGTGATCGCCTGCTCGACGGACAGCCACTTCACCCACCTGGCGTGGATCAACACGCCCCGCAAGCAGGGTGGGCTGGGCGAGCTGAAGATCCCGCTGCTGGCGGACAAGTCGATGAAGATCGCGCGCGACTACGGCGTGCTGCAGGAGGAGTCGGGCGTCCCGTTCCGCGGCCTGTTCATCATCGACGACAAGGGCAACCTGCGCCAGGTGACGGTGAACGATCTGCCGGTCGGACGCAGCGTGGACGAGACGCTGCGCCTGGTGGAGGCGTTCCGCTACACCGATGAGTTCGGCGAGGTGTGCCCGGCCAACTGGAAGCCCGGCAGCAAGACGATGGTGGCCGATCCGCACAAGTCGAAGGATTACTTCAATGCCGTCAACTAAGAGGATGTTTGTGGGGAATATGTTGAACCGAACTAGAACAGAAGAATCTTTCACACACACATTCTTTCCGCGTGATATCATCTATTTTACGGGAATACATCTTCGCCCTCTGACCGCGGCATTAAATTAAAAATCATCATCCAGAGGAGAGGAGGCTTATTAATCGCGCAGGTTGAACCTGCGAGGAGGAGAAAATGCTCTTTTAATCGATGAAGAAGAACACGATAAACAAAACAGAAACTGTTTAGATGGTTAAAATATCATCAACCAACCCCCTCCATGAGCTGAGAGCAATAAAATGGAAATAAAGTATTGATTTTTATTTTGTACAATATGTGTTTTAGCACTAGCTTGAATTTCACACAACACCACGCTACGCGGACCCACTAAATAATCGGTCACATTGCGAAATTAGGTCCCCGGCTCGTCCGCGATAAGAACTGTGCATGTTGGTGGTCACGTTTTTTGAGGTTGATAGCGCGCCTGTTCCTTATCCGATAAGCGTAACAAAATTCGAGAGGCTTCTTCCGGAAGGCAAAGGTGTCCTACACAGGTTGTTTCGTCAGAACGGTGCAATTGTATCGATTTGACAAATTTAATCATGCTTCTCGCGCGCTGCTGTTGCATGGTCTGATCGTTCTTTTGCTTCCGTTGTGTTCAACGATATCCACACGCGCGCCTCATTAGCATTCCTTTCCATATGGAATATGCAAACGATGACATCGCTACAAAAGTGCACTTCATTATGAGCGATTCTGTCGTTAGCACACCAGGTCACTCTCGAATACACATGAGCGAACCATTAGAATTACGCCAAGCGCGGCGAGGATTGACAAACAACTCAATTAGTAAGTGGCCTAAGGGGTTGACAGTGAAACACGATAGCGTGTGTATCTTGTTTGAAACAACACTCAAGAAATAATTGAAACACATTTCATTATGATATGTTCGAACTAGTGATGGCAAAAATGAAGTCGGAATCGATTCCGGCTAGCTCCAAAGTTTTCTGCATTCGATTCCGGATAGTAGGTCTGGAATCAGATTTCTGAGTCTGTTCCGGAATCGGATCTGAAATTTGTTCCGAAATCAGCTTCGGAATCGGCTCCGAAATCGATTCTGGAATCGAAATCGGATCCAGAATTGGAATTGGCTCCGAAATCAGATCCGTCATTGAAATCGGAGTCGGTTTTGGCATCTCCATAAAAATAGGCATTTGAGTCCAATGATGCTACGTAGTGATAGCCGCAAAGAATCAAAATTTACTTGTAAACGATCCATTCTCATGTAGATTCCCGGACTGATTTCTGAACCAATTCTCATTTCGTAGCTAATTCCATTTCTGGAGTCCATCCTGAATCCGTTACCGTAACAAATTGCGATTCCCAGGTCGCTTGCAATTCCGGAACCGATTCCGATTCTAGAATTGATTACCGATTCCGGCTTCTCGGAATCAACTACGGAATTACGAGCTCCCATCACTAGTTCAAACAATCAACAATCGGGGCGATCTGCTAATCCATCTCACCCGTTTTGTACCAAATGCCTGATAATTAGCAGATCGCCCAATTATTCACATTCCTGGCGAGTGTCTTGCTCCTTCGATAACCTCTCACACTGGGCTTTAAGCGGGGAGAGCAAGACACGCAAGAATGATATGTAATGAGCCGCGAGACAACCACCTGTGTCTACCGGTCAGTGCGGCTCGATGAACGATAACTTGCTACTGATAAAGTGGACATCGTTAGGCATGAATGGGCGGGTGGGATGGATGCAAGCAACACGCAATGCTAAAATGAACCGGTTTTACATCTACCGTGTGTGTGGTGTGTTTGGTGTTGTGCATCATGCACTTGGGTGGGGCGCCGCCAAAAGCCAGGAGGACGACATCGCGATAAAATATGGCGCGTTTTTGTGGTTAACTCGTTTTTCTTTCACTTTTCCCTCAAAGGCCTAGGTTATCACTGCCACGGTCATGGGGTCTCGCGGGTGGACATATTTGGGGCACCGCAGCGGGTTATTATCAGCAGAGAGTGCGCATAAGCTGTGTGGGAACTTTGGAATTTGAAGCCCGTTCTAGCAATTTTTGTTCATGTTCTAATTATAACATTTAATTCGTTTAAAAACACTGGAATTAGTGGAAAACTGATTAAAACTGTTGAATTAGTGGAAAACTGTTTAAAAACACTGGAGTAGAAACACTGGAAAACTACAGGGTTTCTAAGAACTAATTAATTACAGAGTCAAGCTACGCAACTAAATTTCAAAGATCTCCTTTACTGTAAAAAGTATCTATTATGAATCCATACCGGTCCTGGAACCTAGCATGAACTCATACCGTTCTTACAACTGCTTATAAATGTATACTGGTCCTAGAACCGATCATGAACCCATACCAGTACTGGAAATGATACTGAACCCATACCAGTACTGGAAATGATACTGATCCCATACCCAGGAACAGATCATGGACCTGTACCGATCTTGAAATAGCTCACGATTTCATTTCATTTTCTACAGCAGTTCCTGGAACTGTTCCGGATTTGGATTCGGAACGATACTTCAATACTTCTTCCGGGTTTGGAACCGAAGCAGTTCCATTTCCATCCGACAAACTATACTCGGTATTAGGAATAGTGTAGGAATTAGCAAAGGAAATAGCGTAGGAATTAATCGTAGAAAATTTTGTAGAATTTGTATAGTGATGGTACTCACGATTTAGCACACTCTGCACTGCCTTTTCTCTGCGGGTCATTTTGTTCTTTAGAACACGTTCCTTTCGAATGCAACCAATCACTTTCGTCTTTTTCAATGAAAGCACTAAGAAAATTTTTCTGTTTTAAAGAACACTAATGTAAATTGTATTGATTTTCATGTTTTAAAAACTAACTTCCTTGTTGGGGTAATGTAGGCGAAGTATTTCCAAATTCTGCATTTCACTTTTCATTTCTATTGTGATAATTGTGTCTGGAATTTCGATCATCTCGCGTATCGGACGACGGCGGCAGCCCGCCAGTCTCAATGTCAACCGGTGCTCGGTGCAAGTAGTGCTGGGTGCGCACAGCCTACTTCAACCCGAACCCGGATGACAGCTCGTGCCCTCAGAATTTTAGGCTAAACCCGGGTCCCATGGCAAGGTGGCGCGATTCCGCGTACGTCGTGCCGCCAAGATGAAAGCCGGCATTGTCCGGCACGGCATCATCGCCCTGGAAAAGAAAAATGAAGCATAAAACAATGAATTTGCCTACTCCCGAATGGGAAAAGCGTGTGTCCCTTTCACTTCCACTTACCAGCTTTTTAAACTCTCCACCTCCGCTCGGTGGCTTGGGGCTCGAGGCGAGCGCTTTCTTCAGCCCGAGCTCACTCTTGGCCGGCCAGGTGGGGAACATGGCCGGATCGATCGGCAGCGGCAGCTCCTTGAAGTAGTTGTGCTGCAGGGCCGCCTCCGCCGTCAGCCGTTGCTTCGGATCGAACGTCAGCAGGCCTTGGAGCAGCGAAATGCCCAGCTCGCTCGTAAGGTGGGCGAATTTCTTCCTCAAGTTCGACACCGGATACTCGGTGAAGGTCATTTTCTGTACGGCCGGCAGCTCGTTGTAGCCCGGCCAGATCTTTTCGTTCGGCGTGCCCAAATCCTTGAAGATGCGGTTCAGCTGATCGATTTCCGTCTTGCCCGGGAAGAGTGCCGCCATCGAGAGAAACTCCGCAAAGATGCAGCCAACCGACCAGATGTCGATGGGGGTGGAGTATTCCTTGCAGCAGAGCAGCAGTTCGGGCGCCCGGTACCAGAGCGTAACGACGATCGAGGTGTACGGTTTGAGGGGGGAACCGTACTCGCGGGCGAGCCCGAAATCGCCCACCTTCAGGATGCCTTTGTGGGACAGGAGCAGATTGGACGTTTTCAGATCCCGGTGCAGGATCCAGTTGTCGTGCAGGTGGGCAACGGCCCGGAGCAGCTGCTGCGTTAGACATTTGACCTCGCCGGGGAGAAAGACCTGCTTCTTGTGCTTCATCGTTTCCATCAGCGACTTCAGATCGTGCTCGACGTAATCCATCACGATGAAGATTTTGTCCATATTGCTGCCGACCACAATCTCCCGCACGGTCACAATGTTCGGGTGCTGCCCCTTGAGCAGTGTGTTAATCTCCCGAAGGGACGTAATGGGGAAGCCCTCCTTTTCCTTCTCCATCTTTAGCCGCTTCAGGGCGACAATCTCTTCGGTGCGTTTGTCCTTCGCCCGGTACACCACACCGTACGTGCCTTCCTCGATGCGATTGAGGCAGAGGAATTCCTCCACCGAGCGGCAGCCCTGTATGCCCGGATAGTACGGTGGAAGTGTATCCTTAACCTCCACCTCTTTCGATTCCTCCTCACCGACCGCTGGTTTTGCTTCGCCGGACGCTTTCCCCTCCTCGCCCTTTCCCTCATCATCAGCTCCACCGCCGCCGGTTGGACGCTTTCTTGCCTCTTCTTCTCTCGAGCGGCTGCGACTGCTTTGACTGCGACTATCACGTCCCTCGTGTCGACGGTGCCGCCGAGGACTTCGCGAACGACTTCGCGACCCCGATTCCGAACCCGAACGTGAGTTCGTTGGCGATCGGGACTGGGAGTTATACGAGCCGGAATGGCGGCGATCCGATTTCGCCAAATCGCCCACCGAAAGCGGACTTCCCGGTGGATGCTCTTCGTCCCGCTCGTCCTCCTCCGAACCATGCGAGGAGCTGGTGTGTGAGTGGGAGGACGCATGTCGATTCCGGTGGTGCCGCTTTCGCTCCCTGCCCCGTTCGCCTCGACGCTTCGTACCCCGCTGGTCAGCGGCTCTTCGTGCGCGGTCGTCTTCCGGCACCATCTCAACGTCATCGTCCTCGTACGACGGGCGCTCCTCTTCCTCTTCTTCCTCCTCTTCTTCCATCTCCCCGTCGTCCTCCTCGTCGGTGTCTTCCTCCGAGTGGGAATCAGTCTCGATGCCCCTGCCACGCTCCTCCTCCTTGCGCAGTCGCCTTGCTTCCAGCTCTTCCCGTGCCAGCTCCTTCCGGCGGAGCATCTCCCGGTCCGCTTCTAGCAGCTTCGCCCGACGCTCCTCCTGCTCCTTTTCCTCCGCCGTGCGGGGTGCACTCGACGTTTTCTGCTGGTGGTAGTGCGAATGATCGGGGCTTTCCAGCACTTCCACCACCTCCCCGGCATGTCGTCGACGATCGCCGTCATGGTGTCGTGTGCGTTCCCTCGCGGCTCCTTCATTTGCTTCCTCCTCCTCGCGGTACCGGCGATGCATATGCTGCTCCCGGCGGCGTTCCCTCTTCTCCGCATAGTATTCTTCCTCCTCCGCGTGCATCTGTTCTGCCTCCCGGTCACGGTCGCGACCTCCCTCCGTGCCACGCTTCGAGTCCCGCCGGTTCTTTTTGTGCAACAGCCGGGTACGCAGATCTTCCATGATTTTCTCCGGATCGGTCGCTTTTTCTTCCGCCCGGCGCTGCTGTTTTTCGTTGTACTCTCGCTCACGCTCCCTTTCTCGGTCGGTGCGCTCGCCCCGGTGCTCCCGCTCACCGCGGTCCCGGTCACGTTCCCGCTTGCTGTGATACGTTTCACGCATTTCACCGTAGAATGGGTTCATTTCGTACCGCGACGAGTGATGTTTGTCGCGGGAGCTGGTTTCTCTGCCGCTGCCGCTTCGATCCCGTCCACTTCCCGAGCGCGACGAGGAACCCTGCCCCTGGCCCGGGTGTCGGTGCTGCTCACGACCGCCGGCTGCATGATGCTCCCGCTCGCGGTAGTAGTGCTCTCGCTCCATCCGATTGCTTCCACGGTCAAAGCGCCGTTCGCCGCCACGGTCCCGCTCGCGGTCACCTTCCCGCTCCATCATCATGTGATGGCGCAGATGGTCCTTGGCGTGCCGTCGATCCTTCCCCTTCCTGTCCTTGCGCTTGCTCATGCCATAGTAGGTGCTGCTCGCCTGCGGTGGTTTGATGTCCAGCGAGTCAGTTGTTTCCTCGTCATCCGATGGGCTCAGCTCGACGCCGCTCATCACTTGTCCATCTTCGCTCTGTTCGGCATCACTCATGATTTTCTTTTCTAGCCACAAATGCACAGAAAAAACCCGACGGGAGTTTCACAACAGAAAGTGTTTTCTTCCGAACGGCAACGATGAGCCCGAGAATGACAGCAGGAACGACGCCGCCAGTGTGGCCAGATAATTTTGGCAGATTTCTGTAGGAGCTCCAAAATTGTATCTGTAGTTTTCGGAATGAGTTTCAGATTTTGTCGGTAGTTTTCGGTAGGTTTAAGCCCGAAACTCGATTAACCGTAGAGTTGGCAACCAGATTTACACACGTAAGTTGGCAACCGGCATACCCGGGTATTCCACACGTTTTGATGTAAAAAATTCACGATTTTCATAGGTAAACAATGCTTTCTATATTTCAATGCTGTAAGCAAGTTATGCCGACCATATATTCTCTTCTATTTCATTTATTCATTAAGTTTTTTTCATTTTTTTGATAAAAATAACGGTCAAATTGAAATTTGGAATCGCTTGATTTTGACTCGAAAATAAGCACAATACGAAAAGAGGAAGAAGAGAAACGTCATTCTCCATACAAAATGTATGGAATACCCGGGTATGCTGGTTGCCAACTTACGTGGTAAAGTTAAAAAAAAAATCAAAATAAAATACTTACAGGCTGTTTGAAATTACAACTTATGCACCAAAAAATCATAAATTAAAAGTTGAGAGGCTACGGAAAATTTCAGGTCAATAAAAGCAATGAATCAAAAGTTATTGCAGTTCGAAGCTGAAAAAAATACCCGGGTATCCGGTTGCCAACTTAAAGGTTAAAAAGAAGTGTTAAGCGTGTGGGGGGGGGGGTGCTAATGCAAAAGTTCCATCTCACCAGAGAATGCATCCTTTATCTAGGATATGGATTGGGATATGGATTAGATTTGGTTAATCGGTCACATAAATGCAGGTTTTTGTGAAGTGTCGATCTGAAAATTGTATTAGGAATTCTAAGCCTTTTCTCGGGGGTCTACGCGACCGCTTAGGGCCGCTGCAGTGCTCCATCAGATACCATTTTTTCAAACGTGCTGTCGTTAGATTTTTGCTGGATAATTTAGATTGACTAGAGTATTATCTGAGTTTTATAGTTCGATAATAAAAAAATGATTTTATGACTTTTTGGTCAGTATTATGAGAAAATCTGTGATTTTCGGTAGTATAATTGAAAAATCTGTAGTTTTGAGGTGGTACTATGTGAGTCGGCAGGCATATCAGAAATCGAACAGGAATACAGATAAATCGGTATTTCTGGTCACTCTGTTGGGTAGTGCTGTCAGTGCAAAACGTAAACAAAGGCACTTCGGTCCACCGGCAGCCAAGCTGCTCCAGTGCGTTTTTGTGCCGCCGGCAGGATAATAATTTAATTAATCTTTACTATTAACAAGTAGAAAACAATGTACAAGCTAGTCAGAAGCACCACCACCCGACTGTCCACCCTGAACCGGGCCAGCGTTCACAGAGGCCCCACAAACGATGTGCCACCGGCCATCGGTCCGACTCCCGATCTCGATCCGGAAATTGCCAAAAAGATACAGGAAGACAAAAAGCGTCTCCAGTGGCGCACACCGTATTCCGACCGGCCGGACAGCTTCTACAGCGCGTTCAAACTGTTCGCGTCGGAAAACCGTAACTCCGAGCTGGTGGAAAAGATGCAGCAACCGATCGACCTCTCACCGTCGGCCATCCTGGAATGGTGGCAGAAGCGTCGCACCACCATCGAGGCGCACATGCAAAAGTTTATCCCGGAGCGGCATGCCACGCTCGGGGACGACATTGCCACGGCACACTTTATCGTGCATCGGGGCGGATCCGTGCGGTAAGCATGGTTGTGTAACAGCCTGTGGATTGATTCCATGCTGAATCGTTCCTTGGTTTTCCGTTTTTTTTTTTAAATAGATTCCGTGGAAGTGACAAATGGATACAGAAAGATGAAGACGACGAGTACGACCTACCGCGGCACCACATCCCGGGCATGGTGCTGGAGGAGGTACGCTGCGACGGCATGACGCTCTTCTACGAAGGCATGGAAAACATCCAAAAGTTGCTCCGGCTGAAGCATCTGTCGTTCGAGAAGGTGGCACGGTTTGACGATTGGTATCTGGATCGGATCTCCGCCAACGTGCTGCCCTCGCTGGAGCGGCTAAACTTGCGCGGGACGGCCGTAACCCACCGGGGGCTGAATTGTTTGTACCGTTTGCCCAGCTTGAAGTTGCTGCTGGTCGACGATCCGGAAAAGGACATACACTGGAAGCTGACGGTGGCCATGCTAGAGGAATGGAATCCTAATCTGCGTGTCGTGGCGAGTGAATGAATAGGGAAAAGAGAATCGAAATTTTCCCCCGAATAAAATGACCATAGCAAGCTGAAATACCTTTTCTGAATCGTGTTTGCATATGTAAACAAAAGCGCACCTTAGCCTATACAAACCCTGACAAGCTGCAATCTGTCAACAGTGCGTTTGTTTGTGTTCGTTCGGTGCAGGTCTCGGATGGTTAGAGCGGAACCCTTATCAGTGCGGAGGACGGCCTTTTTTGTGTGTGGAGCAGTTTTCGGGGGACATGGGCTGCTGATGATGAGCAGGATTATCGTTTGTTCGTTGCCCAACTCGGATTAGCTGCGTAGAAGTGAACACGATGTCAATTACTGTAGAAATCAAGCTTCGCCGTGCGAACAAAGTGTACTACGAAGGGGTACGTAGGAGTCATGGGGAGGTTTCCCGTGTTTTTTCACAATAATTATTCGTTTCATTCATCCCATCCCCTCCAAAGGAAACGGTTTCCGGTGTGGTGCAGATCGTGTGCGGGTCGGAAACGAAGCACGATGGCATTGCGCTCGCCCTCGAGGGCTCGGTCAACCTGCAGATCAGCAACAAGAACGTGGGCATCTTCGAGGCACTGTACAACAGCGTCAAACCGATCGCCCTGCTCAACCAGCACACGGATCTGGCCCCGTCCGGCAAGCTGCCCATCGGTGCCAGCGAATTTCCCTTCGAGTTTCCGCTCATCTGCCCGAAGGAACCGAAAACGCTGTACGAAACGTACCACGGCGTGTTTGTGAACATCACGTACATGCTGCGGTGTGACATCAAGCGCAGCTTTCTCGCCAAAAGTGTGCAGAAAACGCAACAGTTCATCATCCAGTACCGGCCGATGGTGGAGCACCCGCCGAAGGAGGTGCAGTTTTCGATCAGCCCCGATACGCTGCAGAAAACGGCCAAGGAGCGGATTTCCATACCGAGGTTTCTCATTTCCGGCACGCTCGATTCGACCGACTGCTGCGTGACGAAACCGTTCACGGGCAGCGTGACGGTGCACCATACGGAGGTGGCCATCAAGTCGATCGAGATACAGCTGGTGCGGGTGGAGACGTGCGGCTGCGCGGAGGGTTACTCGCGCGACGCGACGGAAATACAGAACATCCAGATCGCGGACGGGAACGTGTGCCCGAAGGTGGCGATACCGATCTACATGACGCTGCCGAGGCTTTTCACCTGTCCGACGCTGATAACGAAGAATTTTAAAGTTGGTAAGTGGGTCGATTTCGAAGAGGTACGTTTTTTTTAAACCAAACCACCAATTTAAATTTGCTTCTTTTTCTCCCTCCCACGCCACAGAGTTTGAGGTGAATCTCGTTATAATTTTTGGGGACGATTATCTGGTGACGGAAAACTTTCAAATACTCCTTAACAGAACAGCGTAATAGGGAGGTGTGTGACAACCGCCTTCGCATTCCAATCATTTAATCGTCTGAAGCAATAAACGTAACGGGCGAAAGCTACATCCAAAATCCACACCGGGAAGAAGCGGCTTTATTTGCTAGCTGAAAGGTTGGCGGTCCACGTTGGTTGTTTCGTCTAGCTGACCATTCAGCGTCTGTATCCTAATGGCTATCCGTGTCCTAACGTACAGCTCCAGCAGATCGCGTCCCATGCGGGGATGACGGGCGAGAATGGAATCGACAATACTTTCCGCCAATCTGTCCTTTTTCTCGTGGATCATGCCGCATACGTAAGATTCCAGCTGTTTTGCCTGCTCTCTCCATAGGGCGGAGGGTTTCACCCAGCCAAAAGCATCGCCCAGTGGCTTCACAACGTACTGTCCGGCTGTACGCTCAATCACCGAGGAGGTTTCTCCGAGATAGTCATACCTTTGGCCCAATCGAGACACAATCATGTGAGTTAAATAATCACAAGCATTAGCGTCGGTTACAGCATCCAGCTCCGGGTCCGATGGATCATCCGATCGGTGAAGACTTTCCATGGGAATTTCCCCCAAAAGATTCGCATGTTGCAATTGTAAGTTCGTTACATGTGGATATCCCTCCACCGAGGCGACCGTTTTGCAGAGTTGAAATAGAACCTCATTTACAGAGAGTGGACGGAATGTTGGAGCTTGTCGGTGGATGCTTTCCTTCAGTTTGCAGATCGTTCTATGCATCGGCATTGTGCTCAACGGTAGCATTGGCAATCCCTTCACTTCCCCGGGATAGTACGCTCTCAGATCGGGCAGCAACTTCCGCATCGAGTTGATGGAAAGAAGAACGGCCTGCGGGAGGAACTCGTAGTCGGCATTCACGCACCGTATGCTTTCCATCACATCGTACATCCCATCTAGCACGATGTTCTGCTCGTCCTCGCACACCCCGTACGGTAGTTCGGTAATCAGATGCTGCTTGGGAATGAAATTTTGGCCGTTAGTAGTCATGCACAGGTCGCACCAATCGACGAAAAGATCGAACAGGGTCGTCACTGTGGACAGAAGACCTTCCTCGTCATTGTCGGTGTGAGCGAGCAGTCTTAGTGCGGTTGTTGTTTTGAGGGAGATAAATTCCCGCGCAAGATTGGGATTGTTCTCGAGCTCCAGAAGAGCCTGCAAATATATAAAATAATCGTCTTTTAGTCAAATTTTAAATCTTCGACATGCTTTCATACGCACCCCGTCGCTTAGGTATCGCTGATAAATGGCACTGCTGTCGGAAAGCACCGACAGTAGCGTCGCTTTCGTAATCGCCAGATTGTTCTCCTGCATCACGAACCCATCCTCGATCAGTATCCGATGCATGGTGGCTAACGTTCGGGCGGGGCAGGCGTACAGATACACCGCATTATCCGTTACCGGATGGCGTATGTAGTGTTGATCGGCGCTTACGTTCAATGCGTCCCATGTGCGCACAATCGCCGCGTCACAGTCAGTCGTGATGGCAACCACGTGGTAACCGATTTTATACAGCTCGATGATGGTTTTTTCTACCATTTCTCGGCTTAGAATAAGATCAAAATCAGTGTGCACGATCTGCTGCCAGCGGGCAAACACTCCCTGCACGGTGAGGCAATGAAGTTGCGCGTTGGGACCAACGATTTGATCGCGCGTGCCATCGTACCGGTACCGGACGGGTGCGTTGGTGCGGATCAGGCTTAGTGTGCAGACAAGTTCGACCTTTTTAAGCGCTGATTTGCGCAGCTCCAGCAACCGGAACGCCGCTGCACTGTGACCCGTTTCGAGATAAACGGAGTGTATCCACCGAGCGAGCTGTGGCGCGTCCGGCAGTGGATAGCGCAACTGTTGGCGTACGTACGCGAACGCTTCCTGGCTGATGCAGCGAAGTCGGAGCGCTTTCGCTAGCTCATCTTCCGTCCACAGCACCTGCGCCGCCGTTTGTTCCGGCTGCCCGGCCAGAATCGATGCCAACTGTCCTTCGCCAAACCGACCGGCTAAAAGCTCCGCAACGCGGTCCTCCACGTGCCGGTTCGTGTGTTCCTTCAGCTCCTGCAGCAAGATGGCCACGTTCACCAGCTCCGCCTTGGCAAAGTTGATCTTTTCCGTCTTGCCGTCGATCGTGGCACGCAGCCGGCCGATTTCTTCCCGCTGCCAGCGCGTTTCCTGCTCCAGCTCCACAATCCGCTGCACCAGCTCCTCCTCGCTCATGGGCGGTATGATGTGTAGCGGCTTTCCCGAGCCATCCGTCCGCTCCCGTCCCATCATTCGCTCGCACACGTGCTTTCGAAATGGGTTCACGATCGGTTCCGATGCGGCCACTTCACCGCTCAACAGTTTATCCACCTCCTGCTTGCGCTTCTTTCGTTCCTCCTCTTCGGTAGCGATTGCATTCGTCGTCCGTTTTAGCTGCTGGCTCACCGAGCGGATCGTTGGCATGGCGTCCTTTTGCAGCGCCATTCGCTTCGTTCCGTACAGCAGCTCACCGCGCAGATCACGCTCGAAGCATTCCGGGGTGAAGTGGCTGCTGCACAGGAATTTGTAGGCCGATTTGGGAAAGCTTTCCTTGGGCAGGTCGCAGAACTCTATCCATCGATCGCGCCGTTCCGGATTGGTGGGAAACTTGTGATAGGTGATGCGCTCCAGCGCATCGTCCGTTTGCTGGTCAGTGATGTTGGACCGGTTTTGGCACAGGGCACAGCTCCGAACGGCGGACATCCTTGAGAGGTACTGGCGAAAAGCGAGAAAACACACATCGAGCAGAGGAAAATCCGTTGCACCCCAAACAAACCTCTTTTGTGAATTTTTGCGACTGACAGTTGACTTTGTTTACAAACACAAACCGGCAAGCAACTGTCTCCGGTGGCACTTTTGACAGAATTGGTAGGAAAAATTGCTGTTCGTTAATTTTTACCAATTTCCCCGTATTATGAAACAACTTTACCAGATCATGGCACGTAAATTAATTGAGCTTTTTATACTACCTGAACAAAAACTGTAAAATATCACACACAAAAAAGAGACAAACCAATCAAAAGCCATACAAGTGCTTGAATGGAAGTTTCCACTCCTTGCCTACTTGGCAGATCGAAACGAAACGTCAACAAGTCCGTATACGCTGTGCTGTGCTCGTCGCGAGACTGTTTACATCCCCGTGCGAACCCTTTTATTTCACTGCATTATCTACAAATTAACGAAAACCCCTGATTGCTAACGGTGGGCTCGTGTCTCCCACGTCCGTCCTGTGCTGTGCTTCACGTCGGTTTCGTCTTCATATACTCGGCTTTGATACTTTCCCGGTCGGCAACATCTGGTAGGTAAGGGAAGATACCGTTCGCGCGTCGATCCGCTCGCACTTTGTTCTAAAAGTAGGGAAACTCGTTACGTCCAGCTCCCAAACGATGCGAAACGGCCCGCTAGCCACCCGCTGCGTACCCAAAACTCCTTGCAATTGTTGTAGTTTGCATAATACAGCTCACACTTGCCGTGGTCGAAGTTGTTCTTGCTGAGACATTTGTAGGACAGTTCCTGCTCCTGTGGGTGCGGGGAATGGGCGGGTGGTGTGGTTAGGTTGCATTCGTAATTTCGCTTGCGTTGGGCTTACCTTCAAACAAGGGTTGTTCTTTTCGGCTTCGTAATTTTTCGGCATTGTGTAAAATTTGCGGAAGGTTTTGTTTTGGGGTCGTGTGTGCGCTGGATGTGTGCCGAACAGCTGACTTTGACAGGTGAGGGGGGGTTATTTGTGTTTCGAGGGGTACGGCTGTGTCATTTTGCCATGGGAGCAGCTAAATGAGATTTGAAATGACCGTTTCTGTTTGTTTGTTTGTGTAAATCGATTTTAAAAGGCTTCGATTTTCAAAAGTTTAAGTTGTGTGGCCCTTCCGCTCACAGGACACAACAAAACATGTATAATAATGGATTTCGTTATGACTTTTAATTGTAGCAAGTGCGGTGTTTGCTCGTGTTGCGACACCACTTATGTAGCAGCGGGCCTGGGCGAACGATCACTGTGCCCCCTCTTCCCCCCCCGGTAAGGACGCAAAAGCTTGACGTGAGCGTGCAACGATGCCACTGTTTGGTAAATCGCAGAAAAGCCCACAGGAGCTGGTGAAGTCGCTGAAGGAGGCGGTCAATGCGCTGGAGCGCGGCGATAAGAAGGCGGAAAAGGCACAGGAAGATGTGAGCAAGAACCTGGTGTCGATCAAGAACATGCTGTGCGGTACGGCCGATGCCGAGCCGCAGACCGAGATCGTCATCTCGCAGCTGGCCCACGAGCTGTACAGCACCGATCTGCTGCTGCTGCTGATACAGAACCTGAACCGCATTGACTTCGAGGGCAAGAAGGACGTGGCACACATCTTCAACAATGTGATCAGACGCCAGATCGGCACCCGGCTGCCGACGGTCGAGTACATCTGCACCAAGCCGGAGATTCTGTTCACGCTGATGGCCGGGTACGAGCATCAGGAGATCGCGCTCAACTGTGGCATCATGTTGCGCGAGTGCGCTCGGCACGAGGCGCTCGCCAAGATCATGCTCCACTCGGAGGAGTTTTTCAACTTCTTCCGCTACGTCGAGGTGTCCACGTTCGACATTGCGTCCGATGCGTTCTCCACGTTCAAGGAGCTGCTCACCCGCCACAAGCTGCTGAGCGCGGAGTTTCTCGAGCAGAACTACGACAAGGTGTTTAGCCGGTACGAGGCGCTGCTCAACTCGGAGAACTACGTGACGCGTCGCCAGAGCCTGAAGCTGCTCGGCGAGCTGCTGCTCGACCGGCACAACTTCACCGTGATGACGAAGTACATCTCCAACCCGGACAACCTGAAGCTGATGATGAACATGCTGAAGGAAACGTCGCGCAACATACAGTTCGAGGCGTTCCACGTGTTCAAGGTGTTCGTGGCGAACCCGAACAAACCGAAACCGATCATGGACATACTGCTGCGGAATCAGGAAAAGCTGGTCGACTTTCTTACCCGCTTCCATACCGATCGCTCCGAGGACGAACAGTTCAACGACGAGAAGGCTTACCTGATCATGCAGATCAAGGAGCTAAAGCCCCAGGCCCAGGAAGCCCAGCAGTGATTGTGTGGTGGAGGTGGTGGTGATGGTGGTGTTGCGGTTCAATGCATGCAGCATGTTTCATCAACAAAGCTGAAACACTATAAGCGGGAGCAGTTCTGTAGTTTTTGTGTGTGTGCGTTTTTTTTTCTTTCGTTTTTTGGGTTCTTTTTTACGAAAAGCTTTGCGAACACTACTACGCCTTTGCTTAAATAGAAATAAATGTTCTACAGTAGAATAAAGAAATTGCACGCTGGTTATGATTTGTTGGTTGGTTAATGGATCAAGGAAAACTCATCCTCTCAATAACGAGCTCATTATCGAAATGGTATCGGATTATCAAGAAATCGGTGCGGAATTGGGTATCGGAATAGCATCAGTTTGTTGAGGGTTTCAGATTAACAATGATTTAGTTTCGAATTGATGAATCAATGAAATATCGAATTACCACCAACACGCATTGGTATCAGTTTCAAATTGACAATAAATGCTTATAAATATTATGCTTAAGTTGCTGCAGATTTAATATTCATTGATGAATGATAATAATAAAAGCACATCAAACTCTATTCTTCTTCTTCAACTTAATTGATGCAACAACGGTTCCAAGGTTAAAGTAAGATCGCAAAACACAACAGTATAATAGTGATTTGAATTGATTTAAACAACATAATTAAGTATATTAGTCAATGTCATATGATTTGCGTCCTGCTGCTCAGTCCATACGAGTCTTGAACCCATGTTCTGCACAGCGTAATGTCAATTTGTATGGCCTGACGTCTGTACCACGGGAGCAGCTCATCGGAAAGGCATCAACTACAAATATAATAAAACTCTCCACAGAAACAACGTAAACCCCTGTGTCGCGCGTCAATTAACATGATTTTTAGGGTTTTTTTACTCCTTTTTTTAATTAAGTCCATGGAAATTACGTAGAGTTATCAAAACAGATAACTGTTCTAGATTCCAACGGTCCGAAATTAAACGACACATGTTTCATGTATGTGTGAAGCTTCAATCGTCGAATACTATTTTTATCCCACGAAAAAGGGTCATCTGTTCACATCTATGTGTTTGTGGTTGTTGTTGTTTATGTATGTGGTTGTTGTTGTTTACTATCCACGCTTCCAGAAGCAGATAACAACGACGCTAAAACACAATGGGCCGGTAAAAAAAGTATCCTTGGTTTTGTTTTCTTCCGGATCTCAAGACTTTAGGCGGCTCACCAACGGTTGATAAAGAGATTCTTTATTTATCATAAAGGGTTTCTTCGGGGAGATGGAAGAAAAAGAAGTGAACCACACGAACGGGATTTATCCAAAGAAAAATAAGATGTCTCGAGTTCCGACTTGTTTGTGCCTATGTAGGTCAGGTTTATGTACCACCGATCAGTCGCCTTAAGTCAAACTGCATTATGCACCCTTCGTCCGTAGCTGTGTTCAATGCACTTGTATTGGAAAGATAAAAGAAACTGATCATTCCGAACCCCATACTCATCTATACCTCAATCTTTCCCTTCCACAGACCGTACGAGGCATACTACAGCATACCCCGAGCAACGCTGAAGCTCACGTAGATAAGACGCAAAGCGCGAGATAACGAGCGCATCACACAGGCAGGCACTGCGCGGCTCTCTAGCAAACACGCCACAACGAAAACCGGTGGTGGGGTCAATTATCGTGTCTCGTGAGGTGGGTTGAATATAAACGCCGAAAAGTTCATTCCGTTTCAGATCACGTACCAAGCAAACAGCAAACGTTATCTTGCAACGCAGTTCAGTTGCACATCTCAGCACGATCGGATCGGAGAGCAGCAGTAATTTTGCAGCAATGATGAAAGTTCAAACAGGTAAGTGGTGTGAAAGTGTAGATCATCCATTCCAGTGGCACTGCAAACCGACTTATATACGCTCGTTTTACCAGTGCGTGGCCCGGTCGATCCGGAGCAGCTCGGGTACACCCTTACGCATGAGCACTTTTCGCTCAACTTCGACAAGATGTACTCGGCTCCGCCGGATGCGGTCGAGGAGTACGTGAGCAAGCGCATTACGCTGGAGAATGTGGGGTACGTACGGCAGTACCCGTACGGTAGCCGGTACAATATCAACTTCGAAGACTTTGATACGCACGAAGCCGTAACCAAGGATGTGGTGGCGTACAAGAAGTTTGGTGGTGGCGCAATTGTCGAGAACACATCCCATGGATTGGGTCGCAATCTGAAGCTGATGCACGATGTGTCGCGGGAAGCGAACGTGCATGTGATTGCTGGCACGGGACACTACATTCACGTGATGCAGGATGCGGCAACGCACGCGATGAGTGTGGAGCAGATGACGGACCTGTACACGAAGGAGCTGCTGTTTGGCGTGGAGGTGGACGGGTTAGATGAGCCGGTAAAGTGTGGATTTATTGGGGAAGTGGGCAGCGGTTGGCCGATCAGTCACTTCGAGCGGAACGCGATACAGGCAACGGCGGAGGTACAGGGTGTGGTTGGATGTGGCGTATCGTTCCATCCGGGCAGGGAGCGGGAGGCACCGTACGAGATCGTTCGGCTGTATCTGGAGGCGGGTGGCAGTGCGTCCAAGTGTGTAATGTCCCATCTCGATCGGACGCTGTTCGAGGACGAGGATCTGCTGGAGTTTGCCAAGCTGGGCACGTACCTGCAGTTCGATCTGTTCGGTACGGAGTGTTCGTACTATCAGCTCAACCCGAACTCCTACATGCAGTCGGACGAGCAGCGCATCCAGAAGATTGTCCGTCTGATCGAGGAGGGTTACGCGGAGCGCGTGCTGATGGCGCACGATATACACACGAAGCATCGTCTGGTAAGTGGGAACCGGGCGGCGAGGGAGAAAGCTCGTTCGTGAGTAGCTAATTTTGGGATCTTATTGCAGACCTCGTTCGGTGGTCACGGGTACAGCCACATACTGAACAACGTGCTGATGCGCTTCTCGCTCCGTGGCATCGACATTAAGACGGTCGACACGATGACGATCGCCAATCCGGCGCGCTGGCTCGAGATGAAGGTTTAAGTTTAAGTACCACGGTGTACCCACATGTGGCGTTTCTTTTTTGGAAGTATTTTTTGTGCCCATATCCAGATATTTTAATCAATAAACGCAGCTCCGGCTCTATCTTCTACGTACCACTGGGGAGTGTAAAGTTTATAAGTAAAAAGTGCGTAAAAGTGCGTCTTCTACCAGCGTCCATCCCGTCTTATTCGTGATTCTTATTAGCTTTTCCGTGGCAATCGTTCGCTTTACGGTGTGTCGCTGGAGACACATTGAAATGGTTGTGCCGTCGCTGTGTCAGTTCCCGTGCTGTCGTTCAGCTGAGCAGTTGGGGTTGGGTTGGGTTGGGTTGATTGCCTGCTTACTTCCAGCACTCTATCCACTTTCCACGTGTTTGTCAGCACGGTCGCCAACTGTCCTGTCCTCGCTGGCAGCAGCAACAGCAACTCTTTCGCCTACGTATCGTACACCCGGACCAGAGCAGCGCTGCAGTTTGTTTTCTTATCTTTATTACTACTTCATAAAAGTTTCACAATATAAATTTAAATTTCTCCTCCCTGTGCTCTTGCTCCTGCAGCTTTCCCTCTTTGGAGAAGGTTTGAAACACCGGAACCGGAATCACCCATTCCAACACACACAGAGACCACTGTACATTGGAAAGGGGATATCATCTTTTTCGTACGGAATTTCCCATGCACCTCGCTGAAGAGTGACCGTCAGCGTTGGGTTTTGTGGCTCCGTTTTGAACCTTTGTTTGTGTGTTTGCTTGGAGTGGCTTGGAACTGCATTTGGATCGCACAAACAAAGAGGGGACTGAATCGAATAATGAAATTTGTCCATCGTTTGGCGCCCATCTCTCTTAAAAAGGTGTAGACATTTTGTGTGCGAAAGTTTCCCGCGTGGGGGTTGGGTTAAGTCAATTGTTTGTTGCGGGTTATAATCCACGGTATGCACAATGTACTGACCCGGAGGGAGGAGGGGCTTGGTTTGCAACACCTTCTTCTTCTTCTTCTTCTTCTTCTTCTTCTTTGGCACAACAACTACTATCGGTCATGGCCTGCCTGTACCCACTAGTGAATTGTGCTTGGCTTTCAGTGACTTATTGTTACCATAGCAGGATAGTCAGTCCTACGTATGGGGCCACTGTCTATTCGGGACTTGAACCCATGACGGGCATGTTGTTACGTCGTACGAGTTGACGACTGTACCACCAGACCGGGCCAGACTCCTAGGTGCAACACCTAGGGAAGGGAAAATAATAGAAAATGGGCAAAAACGAATTTCAAAGAGAGAAAAAGTCACTGTCTGCGAAAGATCATTTGCATCAATTATGATGATTCGGGCGGGTTATGGTGACTCCGACTCCACAGCATAGGCGGGATTTAGCGGGGAAAGTTTTTACGAATATGTAGAACCATCAGCCACCCACCCACCACCCATCCATTTTGCATGCACCAGCAAGAAAGTCGCAAATTTTTAGTGCGCACCCAGAACTTTCTCATTCCCAAAAAGTCCCCGTCGCGTTCGCGGTGATCGCGGTTCGCAGGAATGAATAACTATTAATGTGCGAAAAATCAATGGGAAAACTTTCCTTTGCCCAGCCGCGGTTTGGTCCGGTTAGTTAAGGGACATTGGACAGTGCAATGAACGGGGTGGAGGAGTGTTTGTTATTGGCACTATTTTATTTTATTCGTTGCTTTATTAAGTTTTACGGTGCATAGTAAAGTTTCATTGGAGGGAGGAAAAATGAGGGTGTGGAGGACGTTGAAATATAGTGCCTTGGGCGCACTCCAAGGTCAAGAGTCACACATTCTGGTAGGGTGATAAAAAACGGTAGCCGTAAAGAGTCGACGTTTTCTTACAATATTTACATTGCACGAAACGCTGGCAATGAAGCCTTTCCAATGGAAATAAAGAGGTCTGTGCCAGATTTAAAATATGACCACAAGGCCAACACAGGACCCAGTGGAAGTTTGAAGGTATGGCTTGCAAAGGTTTTTGGTGGACTTTTTTCAAACAAAAACAACTTTTTCAGGACAAAGAAGTCCTGTTTTCAATTATCCGCGTATTATCTAACAAGGAAATCTTACTTCATAATGAGACAATCAAGAGTCTCGTCAATTTTATTCCCATTCTTTCTCGTGAGGTTTCTTTGCTTCATTATTACTAAAAACAAACTTTGCATCATTAATTGGACTTTGTCCAGAGTTCTAAGTACACCATAAAAAATTAATTTGTTCAATGTTTTCGACACAGGGACAAGGTCCGCGTGTCCATTAGGTTTAGTTTAGCCCAAGAACAGGTCTGAATGTTTCACCCAGTGGAGAGAACCTCCTTCAGGTACGTTCTCATACCGCGTTTCTTCGTTCATGTTCAGTATGCAGGCACCCACGTCTGTGTGACGGGAAGTGTATTTTTTACGATGAAACATAATCCTTTTATAGCGCCAGAGTGGCGAGTGGCGAGTGGCGCGCTCGCGCGATTTCCACACAATCCATCGTTGTGACCTTCGTTCCCGGATCGTATTTAACGGTCCGTTTACGGCATCATCATTCAACAAAAACCGCCTTGTCAATCGTGTGTAAAGCATGAATCCCGAAATACAAACACACAGCATAAAGGCCTAATGGAAAAGCATAGGGAAAAATGCAGTTCACTTCCTGTTAACGTCTTTCTTTACAGCTCGATTGATAAGGTTTCGAAAGGAAAACGATCTAAGGAACCATTACACGCGAAAGGTTTCTATACTGATGGTGTCCAAACGAGCACCCCAAAAGAAAGACCAAAAAGAAATGTTTGTTTTGTAGCCTACTTCGATCCTTACCACCTAGAAGTAGCTTCATCTCGGCCTCGGATTCGAGAAGACCTCTTGACACTTGAGATTCTGTGTCAAGTGATTTACAAACCGACCGTCGCTTCTGTTTGTAGACAAACAGTGTGTCGCGCAAAAAAAAAGAACTCACCTCACAACCGGCATCCGGGGTTAAAAATGGTGAGTACTCACTTGAATTTGCACTCCAGAATAGGGATATTTCTCCTTCCAGTGTGGGAAAACGGGACATTTTCCAGTCCGCGCATGTGCAGCTGCCGCGTACACTTCTTCCATGTGAGAGCCTGCAAGCATTCCCAAAGAACACGGCCGACAATCCTTTCAGAACTGTTGCTGGAGTTGGAAGTTTGCAAAAAAAAACAACAACCCTTTTCTCGGCGAAAACGTCCCGAGATGGTTTGTTTATGTGCTGCCAGGGGTTTATGGCCGTAGCGGATCATGCGGAACCGGAATTAACAAGAGGTACGGTAGGACCAATGAGCTTATGTGAGGGAATGGTTTGGAGGGGAATGTCCCAAACAAGAACGATTGGGAAACTTGCTCAGGAACTCACCACTTCTCTACTTCCCTCTTCCCGTGGTATTTGTGGAAAGTTTTGAAAGTTGTTGGGCTGTCGGTTACTGTAACTGTGACATAGTTTTGGAAGGCAGGGAGGAGATGTTCCTGTTGCTCACAAAGATGTCACCGTTTCAATGCCTCCTTTTCCAGTTAAACTCATTACACTTTAAACCAGCAACAACCAGATTGGCCCAGTCTCATCGAAGGGCCAGGTAAAGCGTTTGTAGACGAGTTAAGGCTTCTAGATAGAGGGGAAAGGAAATGTTTAAAGATTTATGACAATTTATACCGGAAAGCGCAAAGGGATGGTTCTGCATGCATCAAACAAGCCCTTTTGCTGTTAACGTTTCCGGATTGTGCGTGTGGGTGGGTGTGTATTTTACTGTTTGTAAAAGCGAGAAGAAGATGTAATGCAGCGCAGCGGCCCGACGAGAGTTTCCACATTAATACGAGCTGGTTACGAATTAATTTCTCTCAACCCGTGGCAACTCGAACCTGTGGTATCTCGGCTGACAGTGGTAGCGTTGCATATGGGCGAGTTGCATCCTGCCATGTTGCAACCTTGCTCGAGGATGCTGCTCTGTTTAGCGTTCGACTTAATTTGGTTGAATTATTAAAAAGTTTCTCGCGTGCACCACGCGACGCGGTTTTGTATCTCGTGGGAATCCATCACGATGGTTTGGGGAAGCGTGCGTGGGTAATGTAATTTATATTTATACACAACAGAAGTGCAGCAGCGATGCAGAAATATAGGGAGAGAGAGAGAGTGCAAGCTGCAAGCCGGGAGGGATCATGTGAAGATTTACAAACTTTCTTTCCGTCTCGTGATTACCTTTAATTAAGCGTATCGCTCTCGCTCTACAAACTGGAACAATTAGCTTAAAGAGGGTGTCTTATTAAGCTTACAGAATAATATTAGGGAAAAGGAAATTGCTTTCGGGGTGTAGGGAGAAATGGTTTATGCATGCAAAATCCATATCTAATTATTACTAAAGCTGCTAGGGATAATATAATTTATACAAAACTATACCAAGAAGAAAACTTTTCCTTATCAGATGACATAATTTCCTACTATATTTAAGCTATGTTTAGATTTTGGTACAGCATGTAAGCAAATCTCGCACATTAGTATTGTTTCTTTCTGGCTAGGTACTAAGATGGATCAGTATCTTAGGTTGATAATCAATTTGTGGACCAGTTTGGATCCAGTTTCAGTTCCAGGAAACGGTAACTACGGTTGGTTGTGTAACCAATCCAATGGTATGTGTTGGAGATAAGTCTCACAGCTCTATAGGTTTTGTATAAGTTCATGGAATGGTGTGTGTGTTCTGTACAAGTTCCAAGATCTGTTGGAATTTAGGATTAGTGCCAGAACCTGGAAGGGTTGAGAATTTGTTCCAGCTCCAGTATGGCATCACCATCACTTATGGATTCGGAATCAGACCGATATTTGGGTTTGGAGTCACTTCCAGGGCCGGTATGAGTTCAGGAATAATTTCAGCCTCAGTGTGGGCCAAAATATGTTTCAGAACCTGTAAGGGCTCAGGATCAGTTACATGGCCGGTATGGGATTGGAATCAGTTCCAGGATCAGTATGAATTTTGAAGATCCCGTACGTAATCTAGGACCCGTACAGGTTCGGAAACACTTTCATAATTTGTATAAGGTTAGGATCAGTTCCAGGACCGGTATGAATGCAGAATTAGTTCTAATACTGTTATGTGGTCAGGAATTCCCTTAGAATACAGGATCCCGAACCAATATGCATTCGAGCACTTCATAGATGGGTAACGCACTTAAACCTTTTCTGGAAGTGTTTAAGAGTGTCCTTTTCCATAATTATTTTAATGGAACCGAAACTATCTCCCTTATGCAGAATAGCTGGCTCCAAGATCCTTATCCTTTAATTGCTGATATCTGTTTCTGGTTTGTTGTTTACAAAAACTCCTCCCCTTAGCTCCCGACGTCCCGAAGGTCATTACATAAATGCGGGCCTCACCTCACACGCCAACGGCACACATTGCGGCCCAGGCACACACACACACGGTAATTGTAAATGCATAAGCAGTTGTTGCAAAAACTACCAAAGCATATTTTCCAGCCCAGTGTTTTCGTATTAAAACGCAGACACACTGGACGTAAACAAAAATGAACAACAACAAAATGCCAGCGATGCGTATCAGCTTTACATTTACAATGCGAAACTCTGCACCACTCATTACGTGGTGAGGAACGGACGGTGGACCTCCATTTGGATAGCGTTAAACGGGTGTTTTTTTTGCGGACAGGGAGGGCAGGGCCTCGGCCCCAGCAAACCGTGATGACATGCACCGGATGGAATGTTCCGCTGCACGCGGTGCTTGCTGAAGGGATGCAAAAACCACGTGGCTGTGAGACGATGGGTGCAGGCCAGCGAGATGAAAAAGAGAACGTCCTCCTTGGTGCTTGGGAAGGGCAGCGGCATCGTCACTACTTCCGTTTGCTGCAGTGTTGTTGGAAAGCTTGCAGCATTGCCAGCAGGGCATACACAAACCTTTTACTTTACCTTTTTTATGTGTGTGCAACCACTCGGAAGGCTGCAAGCACCCGTGATGGAAGGCAAAAGGCACACGACGCAAATAAAACAGGTAATGGAGAGAGAAAAGGTAAAAAAAAAAGGTCGAGAAAAACTAAGCCCATGCTAAGCTTTATCCAAACCCTGGCTCGTGTGTGTCAGTGTATGGCCACATATCGTGTGACTCTGCAGGGGCTTGCAGTTGAAACGGAGCACACTTCAACGTACCGGTGTACGAAGACAGTCGCAGTGTTGATTATTTTATTTATGAAACATTCTCACGTAAGTGAAAAACTTCGTTGCACTAATTACACATGAGAATGTGAGAGCTGGCTGGTGGGGTGAGGGATGGAGTTGTGTGCTGTTCCCCAGTCATGCTCTATAGGACGTAGTGTTATCGGTGGTCTCGATCAAATAGTGAGTGGTCAGCAGAATGGATACAATGTAGGGACTAGTAGCAAGTCTGTGAAATAAGGTAAAGTAGTAAACACGCATGAATAACTGGGTGACATGAAGGAGCAAATTATGCACTACGACGCATTGCCTATGACAGAAAAAAGCCAAACAACGCATTCAAGAGAGCATGAAATTAGACAAGGTAAATGAACTTTTCATTTGTTTTATCAATTTCGAACATTTCATTCTTACATGCAGTACTACCACAAAAGCGAAAAGGCCAGAAAAGTAAACTCGTCTTGGTGTTGAGATTCGATCCGTTGCTTGCGCTACGCAAGCCTAAGCGCTTACCTTAACACTAAATGGTCACTAGATTTCCGTCCGACTAAACTGGCTTTTAAAAGACAGCTTCTCCCGCTCTTCATTGCAAACCGTACAATGTACTCCAATTTACTTTTTAATGCCAATGCTCCAACATTATGTTGCAAATTACCATTAAAACTCCAACTTTACCTAACTAATTATGTTAAGTAAAATGTGCCGCTGTACAGCGAAAAGCGATTTCAAGCAGAAAATCCAACCAAAGTGCTTAAAACAAAACTAGCTTCACTCCACTCAAAAAAAAAGCTGGTCATTCCAGCGTGTCCCTAACATTACTTATCTTCATCCGGGAAATGTTAAGCATTGTGTGCTCCCTCCCCCTCTCCACCCTCTCCGGTTTTACTGAGACCAAACCCACGCTTCCTCTTATGGCTTTATATATATATAGCTGGCGGTGAGTATGGGGAATGGTTTGGACTGTTTGCAAATGCCGGTCACGTAAATAGTTAGCTTCCCACTACTTTTCAAACTGCTTAGTAATGAGCCGTTGCCTGGTGTGCCCGGAATGGTAAACGCCCCAGCATGACGGCGACGAACCGTGCCGAATCGTCGGCGGGGAAATCATCCCCATCATGCCGAGGTAGTGCGAGAAAGACAATTAAAAACTGACACTGACGAAACACCAGCCAGTAAAATGGTTCGTTTCCTGGTCGGGGTTTGTTTTGTTGGTCGGTCAAAAGGAGCGATGGGTTTGGTTTTCATTGGGACTGTTTTATGTGTAAGGAAGTACATTCATTTCGTTATGTTGTGTACTTGAGACGATGAAATTACAAAAGTAAGCTCCAATCAGTTGGTAAACCATAATACATTAAGTGTTTAGACAAGTGATAAAATGATGATCAGGCTCAATAAGAATTGATTTTTTCATTCGCCTGAACTACTAAAACCTCAGACAATCTAGCCTTGAACTGGTCTCTTCCAACAAAGATCTTGAAGCTAATAGTTTCACCAGACGATAAACGAGAGCTTCTCCATTACACCGCACCAAGTAGTGCTATCGTAATCGAACCGAAACTAATACACTGCACACAATTGTTTCACTGCACAAATGTGTCGCTCTCACATGAGCTATGGGGAAAGTTTTCCCATGTTAAGCGCCTATATCCTAAAGCTGGATGGGTGATGATGCTTCCTCTTTCCAATCTCAACCATAGTTTGCAGTAATCGAGCCACTTGTTACAACCGGTATGCAATTTTTTGTTGTTGTTGCTGCCTTAACGACAGTGGTGCCGGCACAATAAGCCGAAGCCAAATGAAGACAAACTTTCCGCAGCAAAAGAAAGACTTGAGCTATGCTTGAGCGCACTGGCAGAAGTTTGTGCAACCGTGGCAGAACCGGTAGGACATTACCAGACGCATATCGGCAGTATGTGCGGACCGGTTGAAGAGAGGGACGAAGTTATGGCAAATGCAATAATCTGTGAGCTAGCAAACGAATTCCCCCCCCCCCTCTCTCTCTCTCTCTCTCTCTTCTCTCCCCACCAATATGATGGTGCAGCAACAATGCAGCAACAGTATCACCTTCCGGATGGGGCAAAACAATAGCCTCCGAGCGCAAACTTGATGCATCATAACAATGTCTATTTATTGCTGGAGAATTAGTTTTCCTCCTGCTGCTTTTCAAGGCCATGCTGCTGAAGCGATGCTGCCAACTCACAACACAATGGGCAGAAAGAAAATGAGAGCGCGGGGGCATGTTGTTTATGTTTCGCTAGAATGTGAGTTTCTCGTTGGTGCTGGCTCCTCTCTTCCCCGGGGGCGGGCATTTCCGCCGTTCGATTCCCATCCTTTCGCCTTCTCTAATATCTTTGGGGATTTTGGATTGTTCCCGGTTGCCTCTATTTTCCTATTGCTTTCTCTGTGAGTGGAGAGGGTAGGGTAAAGAGGTTTGCTGAATAATGCAACCCCGTTTGGTGCTGCCGGTGTGGAGTAATTTATTGCTTTCGTACACGTTTTCGCTTCGCTTTTTGGGGAGACAAAGAGAGAGAGAGAGAGAGAGAGAGAGCGGCTGTTTTGCGCTAGAATGTTGGCGATTTTTGGCTCCGCTGGACGCTGCCGAGTGATCCTGGCAGCACGGCACGGCACGGCACGGTCGTTAGGTGTGGTGTTTGTGTTGCCTAATGCCAAAATCCCACTCCACACTCTCCACACGCCGCGAATGGGACGTGCCGGTTGTTGGGTTGCTGCACTTTTCGCCAGCTGCCCCGGTTATCGCCGGCATACCAACACACACCTTGACGCCCTTTCGTCATCAGCAGCAGCAGCAGCAACAGCAGCAGCAGCAGTGCAAAGAAATAAACCTATATTTATGTGGCACAAAAAAAACAATCTAACCCCAAAAACCCCGTTCAAGAAGCATTCGGATCCTTCCAGGGTTCGGGTTTCGTATTTTATTTCCCCTTTTTCAAGGAAAGGAAGGCAAGAACTGGTCCAGAAAAGTCCAGGAGGACAGACATATTTCTTTGAGAAAATTGTCCTCACCGGTCGGGGTGTGTATGCTTTGTGAATAATAAACAAATAAATAAAATAGACAATGGCGTATAATAATAGTTCCTTCATTACGTTTGTCGTTCATTTCTTGCTGCCCCGCCCGTCCCAGAGGGGCCGCCAGTGCGGTACTTGATTTGCAAAATAAATCAAAACACACTCCTTTAAGAGCTCACCTAGCACCATAATTCATTGGGAAACGGGGGGTTAAAATTTGGGTCCGAGATTTACTCCTGCAGCGAGTTCGGAGCGACTCACTAAATGCTGGCAACTGGTGACCACGTGTTGGTGACGCCCGCTGCAGAGTAGTAGTAGTGCAAACTTTCCACCCTGTACACCCTGTACTTTGTGTAATAATCCATTGCTTTAGACACATGCCACAAGAGAATGGAAAAAGGGGCAAAAACAGAGAAACTTCAACCTCACACCGAGCGAGCAGCACCTCTTGCAGTGGGGATAAAACTCTTCCACAGTTTAAGATGTTGCCATGAAACTGGTTGGGCAACAAGGTTTGCCGTTCCAGGCAGCAACAAGCGCTGCCCCGTTGGCATATATATTGCATTACAGCGAAAGTTTTATTAACGTTCCAAAGTAGTGTTTTGTAGTGCTGTTTGCTGCTGTTGCTGCTGCTGCTGCTGCTGCTCGGTATGCCATTTTGCACACGCAAGCTGCTTGCATAAAACCCCTACCTCGCTACCGTTCGCGGCAGCTTTGATGGACATCTGGGGATCAAAAGTGAAGTGGAATTTGTTGCTCCATCGGTTCTCGGGCTCGGGTTCTCGTTTAGTTTTGCTGGTGACGGGTGCTTGCTAGCTTGCTTGACTTGTTGGTGGTGGACTCGACGTCGACTTTGCGCTTGCCGGTGGTCGGTTGCGAAGTAGCTGTAAGTAGCTGTAAGTTTCGAAAAGAACTATATAATGTGCACCTCCACCCCTTGTTCCCCGCGCTCTCTTCTACTGCGACCCCATTAAATAGTGGAACGTAATTCTACTGACAGGCGGAAAATCGGGCTTAAAATTGATGACGAGCTTGCCTGGGGGGAACGGTAAGAAGCGTACGCTACGGGGAGCTTAAGTAAAGAGACTGTCCCTTGGACTTCTCGGTCGACTGGATATTGGAAGTTGGACGTTACTGCCATCCAACGGTTGATTAATATTGACCGATATTTAAAGCACTTTTAATTAGAAGCCATTCCGCAGAATTCCGCAAAATAACCTGAAGATTCCTTGAATTTTGGGGAACCTTTTTTGGGGTTCCAGTGTTTAATTGGTAAGCATTCGGAGTGAGCCAATGACATCCTAAACTGGTAGTTAGTTGGCTGCTATTAATTTCCCGTTCGATTAATTAAACATTACTGGAGATGGGTGTCCTGTTACTCCTACCAAAGAGCAACATTATTGACTATAAACCTTAAAACGGCAGGAGTTTGATAGTGAAAGTTACAGGGCATCAATGTAAAGGTCTTCCGGCACCGAACAAACCAGCGCCATCTGGCGATAGTACTATCAGCGCATCGTTCAAACCATGGCGTGTTTCGTTTCAATATCCGTTGGCATCACGTAACTTCCGGACGATCATTCCACCATAACATCTGCACCAGACGGACCAGACCCGTCGGTCTGCGCTGGGCTGGAATTTAATCAGAAAGACAATATTCCGCCCCAGGGGCAAGCTGGGTACGTAATTCTTCATCAGCATCGGTGCGTGGTTCGTGGTGCAAAAGGCGTTTTGCATTCGAGATAAATTTGGTGGTTATAAAACAGGCCACAGGCTACGGTCCAGAGTTGTTGTTAGTTAGTTTCGGAGCTCTTTTATCACCGTGCGCGTGTGCTGTGTGCGGGGGGTTTGACAATTTTCGGCATGGGTCGCGCACGAAACGTGTTCAATACACCACCGGACCCACACGCGGTGATAAGCAGTCAAAACGTTTCATTGCACCCTACGATCGTGCCTGCCATTAAGCAGAGGTGAAAGGGGTTTTTCATATTTTCCTTTCCACTATAGAAAGGATAAAAACATGAAAGAAAGAACAAATCGCGTGCAGAAGATCTATGTGCCGGTAACGATGATTACCTGTCGTTTTGCCCATGTCGTACGGGCATAGATAGGACGTGGAAGAGCCATTTACAGTGCTGCGTCGTTAGTTGCCATCGCCATCTCAAAGAGCACTGTTAACACACCCACCACTACCGACAATTTTAAATGTCAACGGAAATGAAAAGGATGAATCAATGGCTCACCAGCAAGAGCGCGTGGTCGACAAGACCTACCACCTCGTTGGTGTTGTTGTCGTGGAGAAGAAGTCTTGTAATCTTTTTCAAAACACTTCACCAAGATACCAGCAGACAAGTGGGGAGAGGGGAGATGAGAGAACATTTGCCTCGGTGTATTATTAATTAAATTGAAATGATATAATACCGTCGAGGAAGTGGGATAGGGATGTGAAGGTCCAGCACAACCGACATGGAAATCATTTCCTGCAACCTTGGCAAACGAAGCTGCCAGTGTTGAGGGAAGGTGTTGAAGAATTTTTCGCATCTGAAGAGCGTTGATTATGAGTGGCGTTAAGAGCGAGTAAAGGGAGCGTGAATGAGTGGTGTCGTGTCGGATAAGAAGACGCCGTCCCCTTTTGTGTCTTGCAGATTATGATGGTGAGGTTTTGCAGCAGCTCCGAGACTTCCCCGAATCCGGCACAAGCCTTTGCTCTTAATCTGCTGCTCTTCGAGCGAGGGTTGTCGGTTTTATTGCTTCTTAGTAATGATTTAGTGCAGTGAATGAGGGAGCAGAAATGTGCTGTGCTGGCGCTGGGAGATTGGGAAACTTTTTCGCTTTATCGTGCTTACTCGTGGAACTTGGAAGATAAGGTACAGCCCAAAGACACTTGGAGAAGAGAAGTTTTGATTTTCCATATTGTTTTGTCTAGCGGAATTGTGGATACAAGATTGTAGGTGTTGCTAAAGGTCAAGGATTTGGCTGGATGAAGTTGCTAAAGCTCATAAGAATGTTATTATTTCGCGCTCTTATAAAGATATTGAATGAGCTATTAATACCAATGAAATTTAAATTGTTATTGTTCTAAAGTTTCTAAAGTAAAGTTCTTTTAATCATCTAAAGTATCGCAGATTGCATAATTTTAGGCGAGATATTAGAAAAACGATCAGCTCGAGTCCTGAAGTTGATAATCATGTTTTGTTATGTTCTAAAACATGTTGCTGAGCTAGGCCTGTTAGTCTCTGCTTATTGAACTTACTTTGAGATGATTTTATATTAATGTACATTGGATGTTATACCTTTTTTTAATAACCCATCGTTTGATTCAGAGTGAGCGAAACGGACGTAGCTCCTAATTAATTTTTACTATTAATCTATTTAAAATATAGTTTCTCCTTTAGTTTCACACAGTTTTTTGCGTCATTTGACCTTGATATGTAGTGAAAGTAATGAAAATGACTATTCAAGCCTGACTATTTTTACTCCCCCCCCCCTACTTTTTTCTATCTTTTCCAGTTGTTATTAGCTATAAAAACGAAAACCATCCAAAAAAACGCATTAACCCCTATCTATTTACTCATCATCATTTTATACTCCACCTCTATATACCTTCGTGCTGTGCCGGAAGTGGGCTAATGAAGCATGTTGTTAGAACAAAACGGATCGTCCCTCCATCCACTGTCCCGAGTTCGCGTGCTGTCAACATTTCCGATGCATTCGATTGCACTTAGGGACTCCTACGCACTGGGGCCACCGGTCGGGTTGGTTCCATTGATCCATTGAACCGATAACGGTTGCACGAATTTCTTGTTCCGTCATCCTCCCAGCCGGCGAGCCGGCCTTTAACGAGCCTCGCGGGGGCGCCCTGCGTATCAGTGACAGGTCGTAAATTGAACTTGTCATAATTCACGCGAGCGGTGCGCTCCGGCTCGTCATCTTCATCAACGTGCTCGTCACCGACATCTTCCGTGGGCAGTCTTTGGAGAGGGCAGACCCAATCGTTAATTGATAGCAGCCCATCGGCACAGACTGATGCTTCGTTCGTTCGTTCGTTCGTTTGCCGCTGGAGCAGTGCCGCCGTTCTAGTGCCTCGTAGAGAGACACGACATCCACACCAAGCGGAAGTTGGAAAGAATTTAGCCGAGTTTTTGCCTCCAAACCTTTCGGCAAACCTTCCCAACCCCCCCCACATAGTTTGTGCCGTGGCTATAAAACAGCAACGAACGGAGAAGCGAGAAGACATTTTGTAACCATTCAATGTACCGATAGGAGCTCCTGAGTGTGACTCTGAGAAGTAAGTGACTAAATTATGTGTTTTTTTTTGTGTTACCAAGTCTAAGCGCCAAAACGATAGGAAAGTGTTGTGATGCGGTAGCGCGTTGATTGTCAATATTTGGGTGTGGAGGGTGTGCTCTATTGTTGTCGCCGATTCTCGAAACAAATGGCGAAGCGAATTTGCTTTGCGAAGATAAGGCTGTGTGCTGTGTCTGATGGCATGTGAATAGAAATGAACTTGGACCGCTGCAGATAAAGCAATCAGTTGATGAATGTTGATGATGCTCTGTTTAGTGTGCGCGAGTGTTGTGATGTATTTAGTTGCTTGTGAAGCGGGTTTTTTTATGTTTCATTCCCAGAAAAGAGGGCCAACTGCCGTTGAATTCAATTCGCGTCTCATTAAAATGGGTGCGCCTTGGTTTAATAATTGATCAGCAAAGGGCATAATTTAATAATAATTATTGCATTCAGTTCTTCAAATGTATCCAATTACCTTAATTCAACCATTGCAAATGTAATACCGGTGGCATAACTTGGCCCTTGGTATCGTAATTGCTGCAGACGTGTTTCAATGGGCCATTTACAAACTCCACTCCATAGCATGTGTTGCTTGTAATGGAAGCTTTTAAAAAAGATAACGAAATAATTACGATGAAAAGGGGTTTATGTTTAATTTTACACCACCCGGCCTTCATTCCAACCCCAACCACCGTGCAACAGGTCGGGAAGGAAAGTTTGCATACGCTCGCGCAAACCATATGCCCGCCGGGCAAAGGAAGGAAGAACACGGCTCCACACATTTACGCGTCGCGTGGCGTTTTGCGTGGCGCAAACGATATCAACCCCCCCCCCCCCCCAGCCGGTCGGTGTGACTGTGAAGTGAAATGTGACGAAGCGTCGTCGTGATGCCTTTCATAGTGGCTTCGTTCGTGCCGGTGGGTTTTGGTTTATTTTCGCTCATCCATGTTGAATGTACCGTAAAAGTCTGTGGGGGCCCTGTTCAAATGGGCTCAAATCATTCCGGATCGCTACGCTACGCTCTCCAAGCCGAACGTTCCGTGTTTATGTGCTGTCGGTCGGCAAACAAACAAATGTCTAATTATTTCCTTTCGCCGGGAGCCGGGCAAAAATCGAGTGGAAAAGCATCGCGTGGAATCGTATGTTTGTGTCGTTAACAATTATCTTCTGGCAGTAGTTTTTTTTGCTGTGTGTGTTGTTGATGCTCGACAAGACGAACCATTGCATGCGCCGTCCTCGTCGTCGTAGTCCGATCGTTATCGCTGTCGTCTCTTAGTACATCACACATTCACGTAGGGTCTTAGTGCTGCTGGGTTTTTTTTGTTGTTGACCGTCTGTCTGTCCCATTGCGCTGCGTCCGTCGCTCCGTATTAATTAAATAAGACGGAAGCCAAAACAGAGGCGCACATAGTTGGCCTTGCAATAAAAGAGTGTAGGTCGAGAAGGGGGAGGTAAGCAAGAGGAGGAGCGAGAAAGCAGAGCAAGCAAGGCGCTTACTTACGCTTGCTTACTTGCACACCAACACAGCGAGAGCGAGCGTGTTTGAACACACCGGGGGGCTCGTCTTTCGCTCGTGCAAAAGAAATGGGAGGGAAAAATGGGCAAGCAACAACAAAAAAAGAGCAACTCAGTTTGTGTGTGTGTATGTGTGTGTGTGTATGTGTGTGTGTGTGCTCAGTTAGCCAAGAAGGCACTTTTCTGCACGATGGAAGTAAATAGCTCTCCGGGTTTCTTTTATGAGCCTTCGCGCAGGCGGGCGAATGGGGTGGTGAAAGGTAATTTCTCGTTTATGCCATGTTTTATGCACACTTGCTACATTATTGCTCGGTGAGTGCGTAATGTCCTTACAGGTAGACTGGTGACTTCTGTTTGGGTGCCTCTTTTTATCTAAAAAAATAACAAAATTTATTTGAAAATATGATAAATTCTAAAAAAGCTTCCCTTTTATAAGTTGCGGCACTGTCTGTATTGGTACAGAGCTCGGCAGACCGGCACCGTGTGATGATGCTGCGAAACACACAAACAAGAGATCAAACATCACCGGGAGAGTGAAAAGAGAGAGAGAGAGAGAGAGCGAGAGACCGAAAGTTAGAATGTGCAAAAACGACCAAACGGCATGGCAACACTGGCAAACATCGGCGTTAGTGTGCGAGCCACGAGAGCGTACTGGCGTGCGATGGCAGCAAGCCGCCACGGGACGCGGGCGAGAGAGATAAATACTTTAAATTGAATCAATTTTGGGGCGCGTACCACCACCACTACCACGGAAACACACACACACACACGTAAATCGCACACACAAACACACAAACCGGGCAATAGAGGTATAACGTTGTAATGTTGGTGTGTTGGCGGGCCCCCCCGCCATTATTACAAGCCCTCAGCCGTAGTAGGCCACGCGTCTACGGCTCCGGTGTGTGTTGGTGTACTTCACGAGCGTAGTCGGCCGTGCCGTGCGATGTAGACTGGTGGAGGCCGTGGTAGCTTGTGCGCTTGTGGTTTTGCGGTTTTGTGGCCTCGAGTGAAAAAAAAGCCCCCGAGTGTAGTGTGCAAAAGCGGAGGTTGCGGAGGGGAGCCCGGTTCATCGCTTGTAAGAAAAGCAGTGTGGCAGGTGGCGTTTTCCCGACCTGTTGGTGTGCGACCTGTTTGGAGCTGCAGTTTTGACAGTTGTCGCTGGTAGTAGAAGGTGTGTAGCTTGCGTCTAGAGTAATTCCGTCCATTACCCAACATTGTAGCGCGTGTGTTCTGCCCTTCTGCCCCCTACATTCTTTGCCTCATTCAAGCTTACGAAACTGAAGCGAACACTCGCGGTAGAAAATTCTGCAACCAGCAAGACATTGAGCGTATTGCGTATGTGTGTGTGCGTGTACGTGTGAGAAAGAGCGGAAAATTCGCAAAAATACATAACCCTCAACACCTTCCAGGGGTTGAAACGTCATCCCTCAAGATGGAAAGAGCGAGAGAGAGAGAGCTCGCACCTCTACTAGAGAGCGAACCTCTGGAGTATCTCTACGAGTGTGTTTGTGTGTGTGTGTGTGTGTGTGTGTGTGTGTGTGTGGTGTGTGTGTGTGTGTGTGGTGTGTGTGTGTGTGTGTGTGTGTGTGGTTCGTTTCTCTCAGCGGGCGAAAAACGAGCGCGAAATGTGACTGCTCCATCAGAAAGCAACAAGTTTTTGCCGAGTTCGGAGGGTTTATGTTTTGATTTTGGCTGCCCAGTTCCTCCTTCCCTCAGCGTGACAGCTGACGACGCGGGTGTGCCATCGTCTCGGTTTCGCTCCCGGTTTTTTTTTTGTTTGCCTTTTTATGTGTGCTTTATAGGATAGTGTTTGCCCAGGCGGTGGTGGTGCTGCTGGAGGGGGTCGGTGTTGGTGGAAGTGTGCATGCGTGCGACCGGAACCGGGAAGAAAGGTACTATCACACACGGTCGCGGAAATGTGTGTGTGTGTTTGTGTGAGTGCGACGTGTTTTGATAGTATTTTGAGTGGACGGGAAGAAGATCCTAAGATTGAGGCACTATCCAGGAACTCCAAAAATGTGCTCCAAAGTTTTTCAAACAAATCGATTTACCTACCAAGACAAGTTACCATAGCTCATTTGTCACTGTTTCCCGGTTTTCTATTTAAGGGCCGACCAAGCAACACAGCGTGTGAGCGAGGAAGTGAAGTAATCCGTAAGATAGCATAGTAAAAGAGGCTTACAAGAATCAGTGGAACGGAAACCGACGAATCGACGAAACACCAGTGCAGCAAACCCAAAATGTCCGGACCCGGGTCGGTAGTTGGATCGGATGAGGAGGAGCAAACGAATTACCACACACCGGATGAAACCGGCCTAACGAAATCGCAAAAGGTGGCCCTGATCGCGGCCTGGAGCATCGTCAAGAAGGATCTGGTTACGCACGGACGCAACATCTTCGTGATGTAAGGCCAGTCGGAGGCGTTTTTTTTTTGTTTTGGGAAACGATTTACCTAACACACACTCACCGTTTCGCATCTTCCCGGCAGGTTCTTCGAGGAGTACCCACAGTATCTGGACTACTTTGACTTTGGCGGCGGAAGTGCCGGTGAGCTCGGCGAGAACCGGTCCCTCCACGCGCACGCACTGAACGTGATGAACTTTATCGGCACCCTCATCGACTACGGACTGAACGATCCCGCCCTGCTCAAGTGTAGCCTAGGGAAGCTGGTGCGGAACCATCGGAAGCGTAACGTCACCAAGGAGGATGTCGCGGTAAGTGGGTTATTGGCCCCGTTGCTGGACAGCTGGGCGCAACACATTCATGGTTCGTCTCTGGGACATACTTACAGGCCGTCGGTGGAGTTATCATGCGCTACTGCTTGAAGGCGCTCGAGCAGCATAAAACGAAAACGCTCGAGGAAGCGTTCGGCGCGTTCCTGGGGACGGTTGCGGCCGCGTTCGAGTGAGCTCCGAGGTGTTCAGCGTCCTCATCTTTATCCCGATTCCCGCCTCATCATCTCCATCCACATCAGCATCATCAGTCAGTGCATGTTAGAGGCTGCCGCGAACAGAGCAACCAGTAGGATCAGACCGAGACCGGAAACCCCATTCCGGGGCAGGGATTATCTCGACTAGAGGTCGGGGTCACGTCCTTTTTAAGCTCTGCTATAACAACCAGAACAAAAAACACACACACACTCTCTCTCTCTCTCTCTGTCGCGCTCTCTATTTCTAGCAGAAAACACATTCCTACGTGACGAGTCGTGTGTGTGTGTGAGGCTTTTTATGATCAGAGTAGAATAAAAATTTGAGTATAGTAAGCTGATGCTGTTTGTATTGCATTCTATTATTTTGTTAAGATCTGCTAAATCATTGCAAGCCCGAATTATATGACGGAAGACGTTCTCGGTTGGGTAGATAATTAAGAGCGCCTTAGTTAAAACGATAAATGCCCGCGTTTATAAAGCTGATTAAGAGCTGGGTGAAGTGGGGCCGATCCCCATTGTTTGGCTCTTTAATTTATCGCCCTTACGCCACGGTGGCAGGTGCAAAAGCAAAGACCACTGCCGAGCGCGGTGATCGAACGGGCCAAGTTTAAGTCTAATTGAGTTCAATTAAAAGCAATAAAGAAAAGTTTGTCTAGCGCGAGATCGCTGTGCGCGCGGCATGCGCTGCAAAACCAGGAGCGCAAGAAGGGCGCCGTGGGCCGCGAGACAAGGGCGATGATTAATCTTCACCCGTCTACCTACGTCTACGTCGTGCACTATCGGCCCGAACCGTTGTATTTAGGGCTGCCCCGTGCTGCTGCATCCGGAAATGCACTCCATCGCCATCCATCGATGCCATTGCTGCGCGCACGGGCCGAAACGGGTCATAAATCGTTCCGCATTGGCATCGTTCGGCACACGGTGGAACGGGACCGGATATCCGGGCACGGCGATACGAAGCACAGGTGGAGGTGGAGGTTTCGCGGATAATTTACTCCGCTTCGCTAGCCCGGGCTTTCCTAAGCACATCCGGTTGGACACGAACACAGGGGTTTGAGCACAGGAGCACAATATTTTAAGCAAAGAAGCGCTCTATCGTATCGGGTTGTTTTTTTTCCCGGTGTGTGAAACTTTGGTTTCGCTCCATACGGTCGATGGCTCATCACGTGCATCGGTGCATCGGTTCTATTGTTCGGAAAATGGTTCGATTCGGTACCGCTGCTGCTGCTGCTGCTGCTGCTGGACCGCACGGTGTTATCAAAGTTTTCCCACAAGCGAGAATGAGGAGCTGCTCTCCCTGCATCAACTAATCAGCTGGTTTTAAGAAGCTGTTTTTGTGGAGGGAGAGAGTGGGGTTTGAGTGGAACTCCCCCTTCTCGGTGGTAGGTTCCGGCGGGTTGAAGAATTATAACCTTTCTTCTTCTTTCGCTGAGAAGATTCGCTGCAACCAACCGGGCGCAGCGCTCGACCGTTTTGTGGCACAATGGACTGTGCTGTTATCTCTAGCATTAGCTTAATTTAACACGGTTCATTCCAGCAGCAACGGCCAGCCTGGAGGGAGGGAGAAGTTTTCCAAACTGAAGCAGAAAGCTGGGGGGCACTCCTTATCCCTCCCTGTTTATTGTGTGCAATTCCAGTGCCATACCAATGACAGGAACAGTGCCATGCCGTGCACCTAAAGTGGCCAGCATGATAAGAAGTGCCAGTAAATCATGGCAATAACTTCCGGTAATTCTTTACTGTGTTTTTTTTCTTCCTTTTCATTGCTTCCAACAAAACCAACGCCAACACCCACCCAAGACGCTTGCCTTGGGTGTTGTTTGTAGTGGGATAATAGAGTTTGCTGGGCGTGAACAACACAAACGTCCTCGTTGGATGCTTCCCGGCAAGTTAAATGCATCCCCGGCCAGCAGGAACACAATTTCGGGAAGGATTTGCAACTCATCATCATCATCATCATCGTTTCTTGGGAAGCGTGAGAGCGTTTAACTGTTTTCTAGTGGGAAAAGTACAGCATCAAGTGACCTTTGCGTTGCTAGGAAGCGAATGGAAAAAAACAAACGATCCTCATTCCCGAGAGTATTGCCATCAATGGAGCGGGCACAGGGTACGTGACGAGCTGCAGCACAATTTCCACACAGCAAAACCTGCAACACAAAACCTTAGCAAACACTCATCACCGTGTAGCTCGATGCACCGAGTGTGCATCTCGAGCTCGATTGCTCATAAAAATGTGGAAGTTTTGCAACTTTTTGCCTTCCCCTTTAGCTCACTTACGGTCTGTCTCGGTTTGCCTTCGGGATTGAGTGCATTTGTTGTTTCTTTTATTGGGTGTTTTTTATTTATTTTGGTTTTATTTTGCTCTTCTCAGTAGCACTAACGTAACTCAATGCCCAAAAAAGTCCCGTCCCTGTTGGCCCGTTCGCAAGCGCCGTAGCACGAAGACGAATGGTCGAGCGGTTTTTGCGCGCAGAAAATGAAACCGAGATGAGATAATGGTTGGAGCTTTTTCTACCAGCGTAAAAAGCTTGCCACCGCTACTATGGGAAGGCTCATTTTTCTGCACCGTGTAGCTCGAACTGTTGCCACTGAAACTCAAACTCCCCGGCACTTCTGCTGACTGATTGGCTGGAGAAGTGGAGCTTCCGTTTTACCACATCGTTTCACATTTTCCCCTTTTTTTGTCGGTTTGCCTATTCTTTGCCGTTCGTTTTCGGGCGATTTCAAAGGTCAAAGTGGAAGTACAGTGGGGTGGAGGACTCTCGGTTAGAGCAGTCCAGTTGTCCAGGTCACTAACAAATAACGCACCGCAGGCATCAGCAGCAGCAAACAAGGAAGTGAAGTAAACCTTTAGCCCCCAAAACCGTTGTTGCCCACTCCCCCCAAAAAAACCTGGAACTTGCCAAAACAGATTAAAACCATTTGTTACCAACTTTTCGGTTCCGTGGGGGTCAGAACAAAAACCGGAAGTAGCAGAAAACTGTATGCAAACTTCGCTTTCTGTGCCGTCCATCATGGCCACATGATGGTGGTATCATTGCTACATCATCGTTTGGTAAAATTGACATTTGCTTGCCACGTCACGGGAAGAGATAATTGATTTGCCCACTCGGTACTAAAGGCGAGGTTGAACTTTTACTTTCCCTTGGAGCTTGTTTTTTTTTGTTGCTGTTGGCGTGACAGTTGTGTGTTATGTGAGTGTGCCACGTTGTCCTAAAGTCAACGACGGACGGAAGCTAAACGGGGAATCACGTAAAGGTCAACTATTTTAAGGGGACAATTGGTTCGATATTGTGGGCAAAGTGGTGTAAGCCGTGCATTAGATGACATTATACATTATTCAAGGGTAAGTGTTTGTTGGTTTCATGTGAAATCAAATGAAGAAAATGAAGGTCAAATGGAAAGTACTAGAAAATCGTTTAAAATGTCATTCACGGCAGTTATTACGAACCGAGCCTCTCCGGCAGGCCACGCGAAGGATTGGCCCTCAGCAAGAGCAGAGGAGAAACAAACAGCAATTGTGGACAGAGTCTTTGATACTTTGCCTACTAACCAGTCCTTCCCGCTAGTTGCTTCTAATCCAAAGGCTGGGGAGCCTATGCAGACGGAAGGAGGAGTTTGGTTTGGAAATCCAGAGGCTCTGTCCCATTTGGGATGTTGGAATTAAACCTCTTAACTCCAAGAGCTTCTGCGTTTGAATCTCTCTATTCATTGAAAATATGGCCTACTTTTATACTAAATTTGTCCTTACACATTTACCCGATTATCCGCTCGGACTGGATGATTCGTGTTTCCAGAAACATCTTATTTTGACGTCGAAAGATAAACAATGATTACTAGGATCAGATTAGTGACGAAAGAAATTTATAATCGCGTGTTTAACCGCAGGACTCCACACAGCATAACACGGAGCGCAACATAACAATTGACAGCTACCAAACGCTTCACAAAACGCTTGGGAAAGGAGGTAAAGCGTTTCATTAACTGTCGGTCATCGCAGTAGTTGGTAGCATTTCAACGAGAAATGAGCGGCCTACTAAGGATATTCAAAATATGATACCAGCAATAAAGCGTTTTCTGAAGCGTTTGGCAGCTGTCAGTTGTTATGTTGCGCTCCGTGTTATGCTGTGTGGAGTCCTGCGGTAACAGCAGTAAACTAACAATTCGTCTAATACAGGGGGCCTTTCCGTTTTAAGCTCGTAGGCTGAAATTCCAGCCTGTCAGCTTTTTGCATTGTACAGCAGTTTTCGACCCGCTATCTAAGTGTGTATAATATACAGGTGGCCTTATCCCAAGATGTATGAATTTAGAAGGCTGATTTTTATCGCGTCTGCTTCTGAATGAAGATATTAAGAGTGTTTTGAGTATTCGTCATGCCTTCAGAAAGCTTGTTTGAACAAAAGTTTTCACCCGTCCTGTCAAAAAGTGATATTCAAATTTGGTTATAAAACATGCTATGAGACCACCTGGACTACAACAAACCCGTGTTTTCGATCAGGTACTCGAATCTAATTCTAGCTTTGTGGCTAGAATAATCTAGACTGAAAATTGCAGGCTAGTTTTTTGTGTGGTTTTGTATGGAGTGTTTACATGATTTCAGCCTCCAACTGTCAAACTCCATACAAAAAACTAACTAGAATCGTGAAGGCCCCCACTATTGAATTTTACGATAATAACTGAGTTTTAAAGGAAAGAAAAATATAATGGTTGTTACTTTTGTTTCAATAAAAACATTGTAATTACATGGGCTTACACACGTTACCAGGCGCCTCCATTGTGTCACGTGGTACGGCAAAGCAATACCATCACATCTCATCAATGTCAAGAACTTTACTTATTTAATTAAAAAAAAAAAAGATCCTATGGCAACCCTTCTCAATAAAATGCAGAAGATAACAAATAATCTTAACGCTGTTATACAATGAAAAATTCTTGAACCTTCATCACAAACACTCTTGAAATTTAACCTTCGAAAATAAACTTTCCACCACTTGAAACCAAAACCCCAAACATTCCTTTCTATGTGTGTGTGTAAAACTGAAGAAAATTGATTCTACCTTCACACAACGCATTGTGGAGTCGGAGAACGAAAGTTTCACCCCCTTCCTTTGCCCCCGATAAATACCTTTGTGGTAATTTTAAAGTTTTTCACCCGTAGAACGAAACGAGACGGAGCTCAAAACGCTCCAGTTCAAGCAGTTTACCTATTCTTTACTAATTTAAAAGCTTTCCACAATCCCCTTCCCTCCCTCTCTCTCTCTCTCTCTCTCTCTCTCTCTCTCTCTCTTGAAATCCTAACCCTTTCTCTATCTTCCGCACAAACTATGTGGCACAATTTAGATCAGGGGAGAGATAATCTCATTTGCACCTCACAGCCATTAATAATAATGCCTATTGAAGCCAGTGGAGCTGGTTCGCTCCGAATGCACGTGCTGCCTAAGGAGGAGGAGGAAAGTTTTCCGGCTGCTTAATCGAGTCGAGCGATCGAGCGGTGGGGGTAGGAAGGTAATGTAGCGATTTTATTTATCACCAACGAGCATTTTCGAACCGTGCGATTGTGGTTACCATTTATCACATTTTGCTCACAAGGTTCAACCAGGGATCGGCGGTTGTGTGCTAATGGAGTGTGCGGAAAAGCGATCTACCCTGATGAGAAACTAATCAGACCGAGCCAGCCCAAAAGCATAGCTGAGCGCATTTGTTCTTAAATTCAACCCATTCAGACTGCTGGTCGTTGTGAGGTAGCAAAAAGAGCTTTTTTTAAAAAGCCTCTCTAATTAATGGGATGAAATAATTCAATGCTCTCTATAATCTATCTGCAGATCCTTCTATCCTTCCCAAAAAGCTTTGCGCTACAAGCGCTTTCGGTGGCTCGTTGTAATATACAGCCCAAAAAGGCTTACACACCTTGTGGAGATGTAGGGCCATTAGTAGACTCGTGTTTTTGCATGCCACAATTAACAACAGCCATCCTCTATTCAATGCTGTTCGCTCCACCGAAACCGAACACCAGCCGGCACTCAACCACAGCAACGCTGTGATCGGTTTCGCTGGATGGATGGATGGATGGATAGATGATGTATCGATAGATGATGAGACCAGCACGTGCCTGCTCGATATGAGCGTACCTGTGCATGGGGAGAGAGCTTCTTTTTTTTCTCTAGCCCAACTTCAAATGCTGGTGCTCTTGTTGAGCTTGTGAACTAATGCCTTCACGGTACGGTGCGCTACGCTACGCGGTGATGCCGTTACACCACGCAACCTGAGCCGGGAGGCCTAAACCTCAAAGTGTTCGAATTCAACGCACCAGTGTGTTGAAATAAATCAAGTGGAAATCTAACAAGGCAATGGAGATTGATTACTCGTTTGGCCGTGTGGTCGGTGTGAAGCGCACTATCATGCAGAATACGTATGCGGTTGAGGGTTGTTAAGGAATGTACTAAATAGCTATCGATGTAATCGAGGCGCTCTTGCTCATTTCTAAAGCGATGTAAACGTTTTAAATATCAAAAAACGGGATAAATTTTTCCACAAAACCAACCACTAACCTCCTGCTTCCTTTTAAATCCTCATTCATTAGAAAAATCAAACACTAATGAAACCTCACTACGGCAATCGGAAATTCGGGCTCGCTTGCTGATAAAGTGGTATAATCAATCCCTTATCCGTCTACCTTAGTAGTTTCGCGTGATAAGGGGCAAAAAAGGGGCAAATTAGAACACATTAATTTTGTGCCCCCTCCCCCCACGCTACCCTCAGTGGAAGAAGAATCAATTTTCGTGTAAGCTCTCTCACTAATTCATTTCCTTGTGCTACCGGGGATTGCTTTAAGGGGCAACCGAACTACCAAGGATTAGGATTAAATCCGTTGCTAGAAAAATTCAACACTCTCACGATCGGCACGCTCGACCTCTCGGGGTGGTATCTAGTGGTGGGTGGGCTGGGAATGTTATCACCGAACCAACCGGGGTAAAACTAATCTCTTTTCTATTGTACCTTGCACGGGGAGGTATGGTAGCAGGTTTAATTTCTGGCTCTACTTTGTGCCGGGACTTAACACGTTCCCCCAGTCCCCACTGTACAGGGTTATTAATTTTGGGTCCCGGCCAGTGCTCGCCCCAACCGCTTGTTGTAATGCTTCCACAGAAATGGGCAGAGCGGGAGAGAGCAAGCGAGAGAGAGAGTGAGAGAGAGCGGAATCCTTTAATTTTAAATTAATTTCGGTTACCGCGGTTCGGAACAGTAGCACGCTCGGAATGGGTCGTGTCTTTGTGGGCCACTGTGCCACAATTGAGCATGCGAAACGTTGGTTCCACGTTGGCAGGAAGCTTTCAGAACCAATAGGACCAATGGATTCGCGCGGCAACTGTATGGCAGGGAGCGGTGGTTGGCGTAAATAAATGAAATAATAAAGTCCTTAATCGTCTTTCTATCGGGGCGGTTTTGAGGTTCGCTTGGCTTTCTGAGGCTTTCGGATTGGTTTTTGCGATACGCGCGTATGTGTAATTCATGTCGGAAGGAATGAAATGTACATTAAGAACAGTGTTCACCCTTTTGGAATGTTTAATCAGAGAAATTGTGCTGGAAAGGTTTGTTGGTTTCTAGGCAGTGATGAGCTCTCAATATCGTACAGGAGATTCCTCTCAGCAGAAAACTAACTCGGTGAAAAACATGTTGATTGACAATGACGTAAAGGTAGGACAAGGTGATGTTAAATATGTTGTTTCAAATTGATATTTTCATACTTCAGTTAGAAGATAACTTACGCATGACCTAATCAAGCTCGAATTATACTTAAAATCGAGTAAAGTTGTTGATAACTTCGAACATCAATATGAGAAGAAAAAATAATTAGAATTATATTTAAAAAAGATTTTAAAGCTACTGACTTACACATCCACCGCTACAACCGCTTTGCGGTCTTGGCCTGCCTCAGGAGTGTCCGAAACCGGTCACGGTCTTGCGCCTTCGTCTGCCAGTCCGTTATCCCGGCCTTAATGGCGGACGCCACCACGCCATCCTGTCACCTCAATTTGTTCCTACCACGCCTCCACTGTCCTTGTGGACGGCCTAAAAAGACTTTACGGACTGGGTCGTTCGTTTCCATGCGTACAACATGGCCAGCCCACCGGAGCCTGACGGGCTTGATGCGCTGTACGATAGGTGAGGTCGTTGAACATCTCGTATAGCTCGTAGTTATAACGGCTCCTCCATTGTCCTTCCACACATACGGGGCCAAGTATTCTTATGAGCATCTTCATCTCGAACGCGACCTGGAGGGTTTCGTCCGTTTTGAACAGTGTCCATGTCTCAGAGGCGTATGTGAGTACGGGTACAATATAAGTACTATATAGTGCCAGCTTCGTCCGTCGCGACAGGTTCTTTTAGGTGAACTGATTTTTCAGGCTGTAGAATTACAGGCAGCATCCTTGCGTGCAAATCAACTTCCATGGTATTGTCGTTGCTGACCGTTTACCCAAGATAGGAGAATTCTGAGACGACTTCAAAAGTGCGTTAACCTATCTGCACGTCACCCCTACGTAGGTTCTGATTATCTATTGGTAGGCCCGCTGATGTTGCCACCATCAGTTTGGCCTTTGCCTCGTTTATCTGCAATCCAAGGTTCTCTGCCGCCTGTTCGTTCCTTTGGTAGGCTTTTGGTACATATAAGAGCCGCAAGCCAAAGATGTCTATATCATCAGTCCTGAGTGTTTTCATAGTCATAGTCATTATAACTAGCCTTATCAGTTTGGCCGGGATTCCAAAAGAGCTCATAGCGTCATATAGTTTTACCATGACTATGCTATCATATGCGGCTTTGAAGTCAATGAAGAGATGGTATGTATTGTGTCTGTATTCAGCCATCTTCTCCAAGATCTGCCGCATGGTAAAGATCTGATCAGTGGTTGATAAAAGCTATCAGAAATGCAAATAATTGCAACAAACTCATTAAAAGAATTAAACTTAGCAATAAATGCACGTAATTAATTGTTTGAGTTACCAACATCATGACGTAAAATAGCAATAGTTATTTCACATGCTGATGTAATAAAACACACAAATTTGAGATTTTGGCTTATTTATTACAGTTTTACTTAATATTTTGTAAAAGATTAAATCAATCTCTGCTCTGAACCAACAAAAATTTTACTATAACCAAAAAAAAAAAAAACTGCCATGCAATTTCCATTTGAATCATGCGTCATAACTTTAGACGTGTGCCAAGTCACGCCGTGGCTGCCGAGCACACCCGAAGAGCACGTTTGAAGCAATCTAAAACCTTGCGGGTGAGTTTGTGCAAAAAAAAAGTGCCTCGGTTTCGATACCACCACCCATAGTTCAAGCCATTCCCACACACAAACCCACTCTAGGTGTCATATTCGCCCCCCATGCGATCCCGAACATATGTGTGTGTGTGTGCGGCGAAGGGTTACGTGTATAAAAATTCAAATCACAGCTTGCTTTGCCGCTTTGTTACTGTCACATCCTTGCGCTGTACAATACGGGTTGTACAGCACTGGACGGCCGTGCTGTTGCTCCTTTGCTTGTACGACATCTCTCCAGCACTGCAATGACCCATCACACACACACACACGTGCAAATATGTGTGGTGTTGCAGCAGCCGTTCCAACAGCAGGCAGCAGTAGTCGGTAGCAGTCCCTTAGATACGCTATTTGTTTTCGATTATCATTCAAATCGGATTGTAGAGCTTTTTTTATTGTTGCTTCCCAGCTTGACTCTGTGCTTTCGTGCTTGCTGTCCGTGCTCATATGTTCTTTCTGCACCAAAGAAATTGTTGGGTTTTTTTTTCGTTCGTAGCTTTCCTCTTTTGGAGATTCGAACGACGTTTTTATGCGTTTTTATTGTCACGATTGTAGCGCATAGCGGGTTTTTGAAACTGCAGGGACAGTTTGTTCGGGTCAATATGCTAGCTGGAAGCTCCCTTTTTTGTGCATTATATGTAACATTTGTATTGATCCTTTTCCTCTTGCACTAACAAAAAACTCCTATTGGTTAACGGTAGTGAAGAAAACAATTGGGACCAACCAAACGTTACATTAAAGGCTAAAATGCAGCATTTTTGCAGCAAAATGTTTCGATCAAATGTAACGACCAGCCGTTTCACTCAAAACAGAAACAAAAAGCTCTATCACTGCCCGCTGAAACCATTTTTCCCTACCATTTGATACAAACCGATCGTTTTCCACCCTTTGATCAGTGAGTTGTTACAGTTTTACGTCAAAACCTCATGCACACTCATCGTCAGCCGGTGGAGAAAAGGCTTTTCATCGGTCCGGTTTTTTTTTCCAACCACTTTCCCTACACAGTCCATTACATCCACCGAATGTGGTTTGAAGTGGCAACGCCACTTTGGGTACCAGTTTTGGGTACGGAACACGGTGCGCTATGGTTTTAGACCACTCGAAAATTAAAAAAAAACATCGAACGAAACACTCTAACGAACAAACATAAGGGCCTTTTCCCGCTATTCTAATATCAATTCAATCATACGGTTCGAGTGTACCGAGCGTGCCGATTCCCGTGACCACACATTTTGACCTACGCGAAAGCTCACGTTTGTGGGTACGGAATTGTAAAATAAAAAGCAATCCCGGCTATCTCTGTGCGTGTGTGTGTGCGGTACGGGGTTCAATTTCGAGCTTCCTTTAGCACGTAAAAAGGATGCCCAGTATGCAGCGGTGGTGCCAAACTGCTGCACGTAATAATGAATTTCGCGTGCGCATTTCCTTCCGCGTGCACGCGTGGTCCGGTTGCACTGAAGGGGAGGTGCAAAACTGAATCATCGAAGTAGGCACAAGAAACTTACCATCACCACCAGCACCACGACGGACGGATGGATTGCACAAATTTTCACATTTTCCGGTCGAAGAATACGAGCTTAATGGAAAATTCGTGTGATTTTTTTTTTGTGTGGAGCCGAAACAGTTCTGCGGTTCTTTTTAACTTATGATGAACGGAAGGGGGCAACATTTTTGCGTGCGTGCGATCCACGCTCGGAACCACAGTGCCGAGCTGCGTCGGAAACGATTCGTAAATCACATCATCATCATCATCATCATCATCGTCTGACCGCGCTTTCCGTTGCGTGATGTGAGTTTTTGTTCATTTTTCCGGGTGAGCGTTACGGACAAATGGTTTAAATTTTTATCTCAGCTCACGTTTTTAGTAAGGTTTTATACCGTACGGAACTGTTTCATACCACAGCAGGGGTAAAGCTGCCATACGATCGATACAAATCATCCGCTTAAAAGGCGAATCCTATTGGAAAGGGTAAGCGAGTGGAGGGAATTGTGCAGTTTTGTGGTTTTTCGTTCGTGTTTTTCGATTGATGTTTTGCAACAATTTTTGCTCTGTTTTGCCTCTCTTTTTTGTTCACGACGCTTCACTGAGGTCATTTGGTTTGCCATTATCTTTCTATGTTTCTGTGCAACTTTAAATGAATTTAAAACTGATAGTTGAATTGTAATCGATTGCTTACAAAAAATAAAAAAATTAATAGCTTTATGTGTCTGAAACCTTTTTGTCAGCTAAATTAACCTCATTTCATATGGTTGATAGTGAAATAACTAAATCGACTGCCCACGAATCCCCCACATCCAAGCCTTATGCATCATGCCCCCCCCCCCCCACCCGGAACCGAATAGATAGACCGCCGGTGGGTGTAATTTGAATTTATACTTCAAAAACCACCATTATCCCTGTGGCTAGCCCCATACCGTTTTGTGGTGTGGCTTCCCGGTGGGTTGGAATAAAATTGACACACACAGCAAAAAAGGAAGCGCTGCCACGTAACATAAAGCACTTTTATGCTGGGGACACAAGCCATACGGAAAAGGGAGCGCGTGGAGAGAAGCTAGATTGTTGGTTTATTGGATGCGGAATTGGACCGGTGTGACCTTTTTCAGGTTGTGGGCAATTTTCTGGTCTATTTTTTGTGTGTTTTGTTCTGTTCGCCGCTGCTTTGTAACAGACTTTTAGAATAACGGATTAAGGTCAGCGCGTTGTGGGGGCCCGGGCATGCAGAATCGATCCGCCTGATGGAATGTGAAATTAATTGATGGATTATCATTTGATGGTACTCGGAAGCCAATGCAGATGATGATGATGATGAGAATGGTGATTCAAGTTGACAAATACGTGTGTGTGTGTGTAAGGGTGCGTCAAAAGCCACATTGTGATTGCTGCTTTGAGTGACGCGTCTATCATCCTTATTGTAAATAAATTGAAGGGCGTGAAAAATGAACAAAACTTCAAAATGAATAACCATTCCCAAATGCGTCACATCGTGTTATGCGTTTGGCATTGTCGTAATCATTCACCGCCGTTCAATCTTTAGCAAAGTTTCGGGACAAATAAAATTGACGGGCGACGGTGACAATGGGCAATGGGTGTGCTGTTTCGCTCCCACGAAATATCAAAGTGATTAAAATTCACAGAACTGTTGATTACTTGATTACGTTTTTGCTATTTTTCCATTATATGACCTCGATGTGGCTTGGCGCTGCCGTTGCGCGCTATTGAAAAGTGACATTGGAAATTTCGTGGAAATATTGGTTAACATCGTGTTCGGTTGCAGTTGCTGGAAGTTACAACGTTGGATGACTTGACGCGTAACAACAACACCATTGGATTAAATGAGCTGTCTGAATTTTTGTGTCCATTATTTTGTGCCCATTTCTATGTTTAGTTTTGCTCAAATTAATCTCAAAAGTGTTTATTAATTGCTGTCGAGTTAACACGCTCAGACAAGCCCTGAAGCAATTAATCCTACTTCAACATGACACACACATTCCCAAAAAAGCTAATCAAAAAGTTTCACCTTACAACACAAACATAATAAAACACACACACGCAGGGGCAATAAATTGTGCGACCACTTTTCCGCATCATTTATATCCCATTTTGATGTGAGCCCAATTTTTGCTTTTGCTCACAAAACAATCTCAAACACGCGCTCTTGCGCGAAAAGGATAATGCGTAGTTACACGTGTCGTGTCACGCGTTAAGTGCACGAAGGAAGCCCCCGCTGAAGGGGTTTTCTTATCCCCTTTTTTTGGCATCTTTGGCACCAAAGTTACAAGAAGAAAATTGGCCGACGTGTTGTATCATGAAGCGAAGAACATGATGAACATGACACCATTTATCATGCGGTCCTTTTACCGAGTCCTTTTAGTTCCCTTCCTTTGATCGTCTCTCTTGCACGTGTAACACTATCGACTTGCGACGTTTCGTTGCTCCCAATGGTGGTGTTGGTGGTATCATTCAATTACGCAAAACCGAAAAATTTACTCCCAAAGGAGTGGGGATCCCTTCCAAACCGGGTGACAATGAGTGAAGGATCGTGCGGGGGGGGGGGGGGAAGAGATTGGGCGATGACATGGGTAAGTTCCTTAACTTGAGTAAGACAGATGACTGATGCTTGATTTCTGTCACCGTATTACCGTTCTTTTATATACGGGACGGAGTTTAGGGACCTTCAAGGGGCGTGAAATGATTCGCCCAGACGGTTGTGGGACGGTGTTGTGGGAACAGCGATGGGCGGTGGGTTATGTTTGCTTGTCATACAAACCGGAGGAGCTTTCGCTCCAACGCGCAAGTTTCCATATCATATTATCAATTTTAAATCCACTCTTGGTGGTCGAGACTGTTTGATGTTTATAAACGTGGGGTATCTGAGAGAGCTGTGTTTGTATGATGGAGGTTTAAACAATAGCAACCAACATTCTTGTTCATCATTTTGTTGGTTTAATGTCGATGGTTGTTAGCTTTCACTCGCTGTAAGATGAATGTTTTGAGCGTAGTATGTATTATTGGGGGCCTTTCACGATATTAACCAGCTTTTTTATGTAGAGTTTGACAGTCTGCGATTTTCAGCCTAGATTATTTCTGTCTCAAAGCTAGAATTAGATTCGAGTACCTGCACGAATCCCAAGGTTCATTAAATAGATCAGGTGGTGAAATCTAGAATCAAAGTGTATGTAGACCAGGTGGTCTTATAGCATAGTTTTTATAATCAAATTTGAACGTCATACTTTGACAGGGTGGGTGAAAACTTTTACTCAATCAAGCTTTCTGGTAACTTGACGAGAACACAAAACACTCTTAAAATCTTCATTCAGAAGCGATAGAAAACAACCTTCTAAATACATACACCTTGGGATAAGCCCACCTCCCAATTGACATTTTCGAGCACAAATAATCGGGAATACGAGCAAATTCCCATAAAATGGAGCCTTAAACTTCCCTTAAACTGCACCAGTTTAAAGGAATTTAGGAAAAGGCCTTTAAAATCAACTGTGATGCGGCTTTTTCGTTGTTTTCTTATAGATTCGCTCGGAAATGCTGTTTCCTATCGTTATAGTTGGTCATGTAGCCATTTTATACTTAAATAATATCGATTTTTTATAAAATAATGTCTCACAAAATTTGAATTGTTTAAAAAAAAAATCAAAGCTACGAATGTAAAATGAGCTCGACGATTGATTGATAATGCCATCAATCGATAGAAGAAAGTCTAATTTACGAACTCACCAATTCTCAGCGCTTTCAACACACTTGATCACACACAAATCCACAATTTTAGGCATATCGAGTACTAATCGTGCAGATATGGAAAAACAATTTCGAGCAAATGTCACTTGGGTTGTATACTATACTCACTTTGATAGCTGCTCGAAAACTGCTATACAATGCAAACAGCTGAAAGGCTAAAATTTTAGCCAACGATCTTAAAAGGGAAAATGGCCCATTGTGGGAATATTGAGCATGAAGTTTGACAATAGAGCTTACTTAGACAATAGAGATCGAATTCTTAGTTTCTATGAAATTAACATGAAGAAACGCTATGAAATAGAGACTGAATTCTTAGTTTCCATCTTATCTTTAAGAAACACAATGAGATAGAGACTGAATTCTTAGTTTATATTACAAAAACTTACAATTGTCTAAGAAGAATCAAAAATTGTAATTAAAGCATCAAGTACGATGAAGGTAGAGACATTTGATTGTCATCTGGCATTGCGTACTATTCTTAGTGAGGGATTCTTAGGGTTTGAGAAATAGATAAATAAAATACGATGGAAAATTGATGGAGATGGAGTTCATCATAGGTCACCTTCAGCGAATAGGAAAACCACAAGTTCGCAGGATGGTTCCTTGTTGCGTAGTTCCCAGTCAAAATTTCTTTTGAGACTTCTGTCGATCGTAAATGATATTCAAAAATGCCATCATGAGCTAGGCTCTTCAATATAGTAGCCATACATCTATTACAGTGGTGGAATAGCATAAGCAATGTTAGGCTGAATTTATATTTAGGATGAATTTCTTAAAACTCCCAAAATACCCAATTACTTTGAATTAAACCAGAACACTTCTCGATCTTAACACGTTTCACCGAAAGTGCCAGCAGCAACCTCCTCATCACTCCTCAAAACGTTTATTACATTTCACCAACTTTTCCACAAAAATACACACACACACACGTAGACCATTTTGCCAACCTGCCACGAATCATTTCACCGAGCAAAAGCAGCACCGGCAGCACCGCTGCCTGTGTAAATCTACCGAAGTAAAACTTTCCCCTCCAAAACTATAGCCATCATGCACAGACCGTGTGGTGCTGCTGCTGCTGCAATGCCGTCTGCTGTTTCTTCGCCATTCGCCTAGAAAACTATTTTCCGCCTTTCCGCGTATCGCGTCAGTTTTGTACCAAAACGATTGGCAACAGATGACGCCGCACCCGAACGGTACGTGGTTTCCCGATTTCGGGGACGAACTTGGCAAAAACGGAACCGTTTCTTCCCAGAGAGCGAAGCTCCGTCCCTAAAGCGGACGGAGTTTCCATCATGCGCCGATGGGTAGAGAGATGGGCCTGTAATTAAGAATAATATTGACACAACCGGTACACCACCACCACCACCAAAGCGCGGCTTACGACTGGGTCGGGGTTTTTAACTGAAATTGAGAAAATTCTTTATTGGCCATAACCGCGCTTGGTTGCGTTTTGCTTGCTCCAGCAGCTTGTTCTTCTGCTGCGGAAAGTTGTCCCCAAAGAAACGTGACCATTACCGTTGACAAATAACGGTGAGTTTTGGCTCGGGGGGAAAGTTTACCTTTGTGGTACCGCTTTTAAAATCAATAGTTGAATTTTAATATAACAGAAGCACTGCAGGGTGAGAAAAAATCCATTTCCGTTCCAGGAATTCTTTGTCCCAATCTTACAAGATCATTTCAACGTGATGTGTTACTACCAAAACGATTCAAAGCTCCATTCAACGAACAGCACATTATCAAATTGCATTCCGCAAGTGTTCCGCTTTGCTCGGAGCTCTCCCCAATGTAGCAATCTTCATAATGTTGGATTTAATTTTCCGGAAATAAATTAATACCACCCATAATGGCTTCATTTGCCGTGGTTTGATTGATCGTTTCCTGAACCGGGTGGAAAGCCCATACCCCTAGAATGTACGCTCCCATGCATACTGCGATGAGGAAATTGTTGTTTTTTATGTCCAACCTCTCCAATGGTGGTTTTGGAAAGAATCTGATTGGGAGAGAGAGAGTGAGAGAGAAGGAAAGAGAAAGGAGGAGAATGAAAGCAAATGATCGCTAAACATAATTAAAATATTCATTACCCGTGTTGTTGTTCTTGGTGCCGTTGCCGCTGCCCCTGCCTGTGCTTTTAGTGGTCTCCTGTCCCTGTCCACCCTGTGATGGTGTGGAAAAGTCAAGCAACAAATTAAAAATACTTGAGCTTGAAATTAATTCCACTTCCGCCACCGAAGGCGAAGGCGTGCGCTCGCTTCACGTTACATTTTGCACCGACTGGGCTGGTGGTGCAGCTGTTGCCGCGTTCGCGTAGTACGGACGCGCAAGCACTCGCGGAAGCGCGAGTCGAGGACTTCTTGGAAGGTAGGCTGCTGTAAGAGGGCTGCTGTATTACCGCGGCCCTCATCACCACCAAGACGGTGAAGGTGGAAGCTGCTGCTTAACCTCCCCAGAAGTGCCATTCGCTAATCGGAATTAATTAAAAAAGCTCAAAAGTGTTACAAAACGACTGCACACGGCAGGGGGTAGTGGGAGAGAGAACGATGTTATTGTATGTGGAATGTTTTCATTCCGGTCGCAGAAAGAGAGCGGCTCAAGTGGTGCGAGGTGAATGTGTAACAATGAGATGGAAATTGTTCTCTTCCTGTACCCAGCTCAGTTTGTTTCTATGTTGTTTTTGTGTCAGTAAATTTCTAACGTTCCCAAAAATTACGCTTTCGCATTAACGCTAGACGAATGCCACAAAATGGAGCTGGTTAATCGTTTGCTTAGAAGCTTAGAGAAGCACTTTCCACCGAACGAGAAGCGCGAGAATGAAGAGATTAAAAGCTTCCGGTTGCCCGATTAAGGCAAATTTGTACCCCGAGCCGCCTGCTTGGACGTGGGACGATAATGCCGACAGAAGCGATTACATAGCAAAAGCGCCGCCACACGCCAAGCAGGAAGGTTTTGTAATGAGGCTTGCCTACATTTAGGCGACACTGGGTGTTATTGACGTTGCTGTGTTTGTGCACAAGTGGATAGTTACATTTCTCGGTACCGTGCCGAAACTTTTCCAAGTGTCGATCGTGAGTGAGTTGCGGGCAAAAGTTCCGTGTGTTCCATGTTCACCTCTACGAGCGGTAAACGATACGATTTTGGCTACGAAAACATCACCCCGTTCGCCTTGTGTAACCGAACCCCTGAAGAAGGTCAGTTACCACTGCACTGAGCATCATCTGCTGCACTTAGGAGCCGAATGTTCTGCAGCGTTTGGAAAAAGGCACACCATTTGCATACCTTAAGTTTTGCGGAGGAGGGGCGAATGTGATCCCACCTCAATGGCTATTGACGAGCCGGAGGAATGCTGTAAAGAAGGTAAGGTAAACGCCATGAAAGCCTTTGGCCGGTCGGAAACATACCGTGCCCTCCGTAGTTCTTTAAGCGTATCTTTTACAAGACTCTAAAACGCAAACTATTCCTTTGAGATGGGGAGAGAAATCGAGCAAGTAAGGTTGGAGCGAAAAGAGGTCAGTAGGACGCCACTAAAAGGCATCGAATTCCATCCCATCCATTGTTCGTTTTGCAGAGAGGATGAGCTTGGGATGCAGCATTGGAAGAATGTACTAGCTCCGGAAAGCCGCTTACTCGTACTAAGAAGAGTAAGGAAGTAAAGAAAAAAGATACCCCAATAGGTACAAGATCCTGCAATTACACTGGAAGCTAAGGAATGTGATCGTTTGGCCCAGTCGTGGGAGAAATGTTATCTTTGGAAAGAAAAGGGAACAGAAGCAGAATCAGTTTCCTCTGTCTTTCGTGTTCCTGCTTGTATCCCATTAGTGGAAAGCTATTTTTTTTTCTTAGTTGCTACAAGCTACACATAAAAGGACAACGCACTGTGACCTGGCTGAACTTAACCTAGGGTAATGCTATCGGGTGGGTAGTGTTCGGTAGAGAGCTATCGGTCTACCTTTTTGGAAGGAACAAGAGAACCTCCGTGCATGTAAACAGACAACCTTAAGGGATTGGTACAACCGCACTTCAACCTTTGCTGTCCCCTATCTTGCTAACCAGACACTAAACGTTGGGAGAAATATTTTACATGTGAATAACAATCGTCATAAATTTCACCTTCCATGGACCAAGGAGCAGTCCCTGCCGGGCTACTACATGCGAATCTGTGCTATGATCCGTTTGGCAAACATCCCTCTTTCTATCGCTCTTTCTCTCTGTTTCTCTCTAACTCTCTCTCTCTCTCTCTATGTCTAGCCTGGAAGCCTGGTGGTCGTTAGCGGGCATGTATGTAATGATGGTTGAACATTAGCCCTTGTATGCGTGTGTGCCTGTGGCCCTCTGGAAAGATAGGCATGAAACCATAACACCCCCTGGGGCCAATACCAGACCGATCTGCTTGTGGGCAGCTTTGCGGACAACCTCTGTCCATCAGGTGGCAATGGCAATGCTCGATCCTTTCGTTGGTGCGTTTTAATGTATGACATACGAGGCGTTCCATCCTGCTGCCACAGAAGGGGCAGCAAATTTAGTTACGGCAAAGCGAATGATGGATCGGTTTTAATCCATCCAGCGTCGGGCATGATTGTGAATATGATTGAATTTAGAATAATTGAATTCCAGGCAGGGTCTGTATCTGTAAGCTGCTTGGCCTGCACGATACAGATAAGGTTGCTTTATTGGTATGTACGTTTTGAACATTAATATGAATTATCGTAATTTTATTAGAAAATTCCTGTGTGTCTGTCATCAGTGGCACATTTAATTAGCGAGGTCTGACAGAATGGCGAAATCGGTGCAAAAATCAAGATTCATTCTAACGACAACAAGATACTGATTAAGTCCGTTCCGTGCCCTTCGGAAACTTAATTTTCGCTGAACTAGTTCGCGGACATCGGGGTGTGTGTGTGTGTCATGTTACACTGTCCTTCAGTTCTCCGTTAGCTGAGCGCTAATGCTCTTCACAGACAGCGGCAAACAACATCGACAGGAAGTGACAGCAAAGTTTTCGATTAGTTTTTAATATATTCCTAATGAAGTAATTTAAATTCACACTACATTCTTCTACTATCACGCTATCTCTCTTTCTCTAGCTGTCGCTGTAGCTTCCTGGCTTTATGAAGAACGCTCCTCGGGAAGGATCTCGGTCCATCCCGGGCGCTTTGATGCTATCGTCCTCCCCAAAAAAGTGATTGGATAAAGCAGGATAATATATTTTTACCCCCCACACCCCCCGCCTGGAGGTGAGATGTGTCGAAATGTGTGTTGTAACGGTTTTTGTAACAATCTGTCCCTGATGGGTCTGGGGGCAGGGGGACTAGCTAGAGAGCCACTGAATCGAAACCAAAATCGGGAAGGAAATTGGGAAATGTGCTTTGGGAGCTTGTGTCGACAAACGAGCAACCGTGTGAGCAAAAAGGGGTTTTGAGGGAAGGGAAATACATTAGCTTTATCAGATTGTGTCGTGGCATCGTGGCATCGTGGTGCTGGGGCATTTCCAAGAAGCACCTCAACAATACACCAAGCGTGTCCTGTTGCAACGCTGGAGGTTGAATTTATTTTGGGGACACCCAGTCCCGGGCAAAAAGATACAGTGGCTGGCACTCGGGGTTGATCTAAATGAAGCGATTCGGTAGCTGTCAAGTGCATCCCATCTGCATGCTGTTCCCTCGTTGCGAGCTCGGGAAACTTTTAAAGCGGGAAGGAAAGGTGCGAAAGGAAATATAAATGTGTTAACGAACTTGCCGGCACCTATCCATCCGGTGCGGGCTGTAAGTGTGCAAGTGACAAAGTTTTAACACATATACACACCGATCTCTCTCTCTTTCTCTCTGACAGCAGTGTGTGTGTTTGTGTCCACTGTGATATGTGTGTGGGGAGGCGGTGGGATGATCAAGTCAGCTCAATGAGTGCACCAAATTATAAAACAACATTCTCGCCTGTGTTGTCTCATAGCACTGGTGCTCTAGTAAAGTGAGAATAACAAAGTTTCCCAGCTTTTCGGATACACACATTTCCACCGGATGGAAATTGGTGCTCATCTAGCGTTACGAGAGTGAGTGGATTGAGGCAGGTTACAAAAAACTTGTCCTTCCATTTCAAGTTTAATTGAATGCAATAAAAGTTAGAATGGTTGGTGCATGTGTGTATAAGTGTTTTTAGGAAAACAGGTTGTTTGTGATGTAGATGTGACAATTAAATGGAAATTCGTCAGCCGATTCAAAAAATTAAATCAAATAAATAGTATTCTAACAATATTTGAACAATTCATTTCAATGCTCAATTACACTAATAATACACAACGACTTAGACGTAAGATTTAAAAAATATTAGTGATGGCGCCACTATCAAGCACTACTAGAGATTCCACACCTATCTACTTTTAACCCTCCTCTGCTTATAAGCCACTATCTTCGTAAGGTTAGCCTTTCCATATTTAAAGTAATTAAAATATAGATCAGTATTCATTTTGAGCAATGCTAAACTATTTTATACTAACGAATGCTTCTTAGTATTGTGACCGCCTCTTTGCACAAGACAATTTTCAGGAGAACTCATCGAACGTTGTTGACTGTTGGTAGGATGTGCTCGATAGATGAGTTTTACATCACTGGAGGGAATGGAGCTCGAAGGTAGTGATGGGTAAATATATTATTTTTTTCCGGAGTCGGACCGACCGAAGTTGAAGGGATAGTGCGCACGGGAAAACCCTCGGACTCATCGACTCCGAGTCCGGATCAGTCCAGGTCAATCCAGATCAGTCCGGATCAGTTCGAGTCAATTGTTACCCCTTTTCGTACATATTTGAAGCCTTACTTGAAAGTCAATGAACTCATCAAGAATTGTCTAAACGATAATGGACAGTCATTTTAGGGAATTTGCAATTGCAACGTCAACCAAAACTACTCGCCCGGACTCTATCAGACCCGTTCCGATTCAGCTGAACTCACCCGGATTGATTCGGACTGATCCGGACAGATTCGGAGTCAAATCCGGTTATGATCCAGAGTCGGTGTCATATTTTGCGCACCGGAGTCGGAGTTGATCCATGACTCCGATCCGGAATACCCATCACTACTCGAAGGGCTCGATGATGGGTTCCAAATAGCTAATGCCAACACACGCTAAAAACTCCGCTCTGACGTGAAATTTGTGTACTAAAAATGAGTAAATAACCTTCAAATGATCTATTTTAGGGTTATTTTGCCCCTATCAAGCTACAATTGCACACCAAAAAACAGATGACTTGAATGCGAAAATGATTGAAGGAAATCTCCGGTCCGACGTTCTGCTTTAAATCCGCATTAGTTTTTTCTTCTCGACTGTTGAACTGTGAACCCAACCTCCGCCCCCAAACCGACAGGCTCCTGTCACGAGTGAGGATGTTTCGTGAGGAATGCGGAACATTGTAATGCACGACACAAATACCACGGAATCCTTGTGAGCACCCTTCCACCAGTCGACAGTCGACAGTCAGTCATGCATGTTTCTACTTTCCTGCGATTTCCTGCTGCCTGTATTTTTTTCTTCTTTCTTCTTTGCCCCCCCCCGAAAATCGGAAAGAAAGGCAATTTTTCTTACAACTTCGGTAGCGCAAAAACTGGCGATGAAATTTCCTTACCCTCTTCCTCACCGCGAAGCATGTTAAACCTGGCACCACTGGGGTAGCTCGTTATGGTTCGCTGTGGGGTGCGTACGTAAGCTACTTTCCGCGCACAGTGAATCTTTTAGCGTGATGGGATTTCAGCGCGGTCGGGATTGTCGGGAGATGTTTTCAATAGCTGTCAATTTGAGGCATTTATCTCGCGCAGTACGCTCCCTGCGCTAGCGTGTGTACGTGAAAGGGTTGGTAAAGGTTGATGGGTAAGTTATATGTTGGGGAAAATAATTGGATTACTTCTATTTTTTATTTCATTTTTTGCAATGTGATGTACGTCTGTCTGTGACAATGGAAGGGAGTAAGGTCTTAAATTGACAATGTATTAAAAGCCATTATGAATAATGATCACCTGCGTAGGAAGCGAAATCGACAACGAAAGCACGCCAGTTTGACACGTGTTATTGTGCATCAAGTACTTTTTTCTGACAAGTTTGACACCAAATTGGAGTGAGTTTTGAAAAAGTATCTTTTCCCTTTTATGATCCTAACACATAAAATGAGCTTTCTTTTTATCACTCTTTCTCTCTCTCTTTCTCTCTCTCTTTCTCTCTCTCTCTCTCTCTCTTTCTCTTTGTATTTCTTTCTCTAAAATGAAACAGCACCACAAAAGACAACGCTGGCCGGGGTGGTGATGGTTGAATTTAATTATCAAACTCATTTGCATCGCAAACAAGATAAACAATCCTCGCGCCTGGTGGCTCCGTTGGCTCCTCACTCACTACCAAAGGCGAAAGCAATACGAAGGAGCAAGCGGTGGCGCAATGTTACTCTGCGCTGTCGCTCGTCGCCGTCATCGGCATAATGCTGTTAATGTGTACATTCAATTCGGGGTTCGGGCACATTATTTGCCCCGAAAGTGTCTCGCAAGTGTACAGCACCCCTTTTTCGTCATTTCCTGCCTCAAACCTCAACCCTGTCCGCAGCCGCAATAGACCGAGAAGTGGCACCGCTTTCTTCAGTACGCGCACAGGTGAAGATGAGCGAGGAGGAAGCGTGTGGTAAGGCGTTGTGGCTAAAGTGCCTGCAAGGTATTCGGATATTATCGCAAATATCATCTCCTCCTGGCGCGCCGGCAGTGACTGTTCCTGCTGGAACCATTGCGGTGTTCCTTCCACAATTCCGATGGAGGTTTAATTAGTGTTCGTTGGAAAGCCAAACAGAGAGAGAGAGAGAGAGAGAGAGAGAGCGCGCGCAGAGTGGATGACAGAGAAGAAGGTTGAATCCCCCCCCCCCAGTGCTAGCTAAGGAAGTAAGATTCCATGGACGATTTATGGAGGTACGTTTCGGAAGGGGGTTTGTTTGGTCAAGGGGGATTGGAAGTTGGCAGTGGAATTAAACTGCAAGCGAAATGTTTATCGAAGACCTGATGATGTTGATGATGCCAGAGCGTGGTCGAAGTATTTGAAGCAAATGTTTCGAACATGCCATTTGAAGTGTGGTTTGTGTGGTTAGGGTGACGTTCAATGGAGGCAAGACGTTTATCAGAGGAAATAGAAACATCCGGTGGAGCAGCAGGACGACGATTAGTGGTGAAAGCCCGGAGCATAACAGTAGCATACCGTTTTGTACAGGACGTTTATGAAATACCTTAATAATCTGTTCTAAATTGTGCGTGTTGTCTAAAAAGCCTGTTATAAATCACAAGACAGCCTAGAACTAGCCAGGAATATCCCAACAAAATAATTTCCATTTTCCATTCCATTACACCGTTCTTAGATGTACCGTCAAAGCTGCAGACGTCTTCTACAACAAAAGATAAAGCTTTGCTTGGCCAAAACGAAAGGCTGGGCAATATTCTACCTTCTAATAGTGGCAATAATTTCTAGTGTTAGCTCGCTACTTGCACCTGCTCCTGCGTGTCCCTGTTTTTGCCGTCTTAATTACTCCTTCCAGGTGGTTGCTTTCAGGCTGGTACTGCAGGCACTAACTCTCCACTTCAATCGAGACAGTGTCTCTCGGTCCGTTTGTTTTCATTTAGCTGCAATTTCGATGCAACGTCTTTGCCTCAACAACCTCGACCAGTTGCATAATAAATTGAAAACTAAAGACCGAAACAAATCACTCCCCTCCCGATCACCCAGTCCAATCCAACCCGGTCGTTCTTGAGCTCTGTGGGGTGGCTGTACTGCCTTCGACACTTCTTGTGCTTATCGAACGATTTCGTCTCGATTGAACATGTAAATGTGTAACGATTTTAATTAAGTAAGAGAGCAATTTATGTAATTACTAGCCCCGGCACTAGCGGCAGACCTCATTACTAGCATCATTTTGCATATCGAGCTATGAGAAGAAAAAAAAAAAAGAGGGAAGAACGCCTCCGATTGAAAAGTTGTTTAAATTACCTGTTCATTAAACTGTTGCTGCTTTGCTTCGACGCGGCTTTTACCCACAAGGCAAAGCTCATTTGTGGGTTTTTGGGCTGGGGGGGGGGGGGGGGGCTTTGCCCAAGACGACATACGAAGCTGCCGTGTGCTGTGCAAGGCAAGCATTAATCTTTCGCTTGCCTGCCTGCTTAGATTGTAGAAAAGGGCCTGCTACATAGAACGTTGCCAAGACGACGCAACCCGACGTCACGGTACTCTCCGCCTATGCCAACCAAAAAGCCGCCCGAAATAAATCAGTTTAATGTTGTTTACTTTATCATTTAGACATAATTATTCCTCCCATTAATGAAACCATTTGCTACGTCCGCCTTTCCCTTAGTTGCTCAGGTGGAGCAGATGTTCGCGCGTTTTCGATTTACTCTCACAAGCGATACGGGAAAGTAATCGTTTGTGTGGGGAATGCAATGCAAACGATAGGATTTTCTACCGACGCCGACAACGCGTTGCGCTGCATCGCACATCCAGCACATTATGCATGCGACCTTAATGATGTCAGTGCACACATCCACGTCACTCTAAATCGAGGTTGACTTTTATGGAACATGTGGAGCCATCAGCTCCTTCACTCCTCGAATGAAACGATCGAAAACTTTGATAATTAAATTGATTACTGAAAGGTTTATTTTTCCCCCGTCTCGTCTATCACATTATTGGCAGTTCCTGTCCTGTTCCAGCTGTGTGAACGGATGAGTGTGTTGTGTCAGTATTAAAAATTTAGTCAAACGAAAAAGAAGGCCTACCATGCTGCCGCCGGCGTGCTTCCCACACGGAGCAGGATAGAACGGAGTGGTGCTTGCTTGGATCTCGTGTATTATTTAAAACGGAAGCTTTCTACGAGCAGTCCATTAAATAAATGGATTAACTTTTCCGATCATCGCTCCGGTAGGGGGGGGAGGGGGGGTGGAAAGATAAATATACACACACACATGGAGGGAGAAGAATTGAGGCAACTCGAACATGAAGAAGTTTTTGCCGAAAATGTATCTAGCAGCATTGGCACACCTATGCTTCTGCCCATACCCATCCAAGTGCCGGGGAAGGAGTTCTTTTAGAAGCTTTTTAAAGCTTCTCTTCCCTCTAGTCATAAAATGCAAATTCATTCTGCCGCTCGCTTCACTCAGTAGTCATCCGTTTCGTCAGATTGAGATTAGAAATAAACGCAATAAATGGGAGTGAACAGTACACTGCCACACACATTTCTGAATAATAATCACATTTCACAGCACTAAATGCCAAGGATTATGGAGGAAGCTTGGAATGACTGGAACTGGCGGAACAGGATGAGACCAAATGTCTTTAGCAAACATTGTTTTATCTCTATTTTTCCCCAAAAACAAAATTATCGACTTTTCTGCTGATTTTCTAGTACCATTTTCACGCTTGTCGCCGTCTGTTCCTGTCTAAGCCTCGCAGGCTGATCTTAATGTAGTTGTGACATTCGTTCAAAACTAAATTAATTTGATTTACCTTGGCAGTGGAATAATATTGCGATTATCTTCCACGACGTTTCGAAATTGTTCTTGGGAGGGTGGAGATGGAAGGGAGAAGGGGAGAAAAATTACTTCAAACATTCCACCAACCAGCGAGGACATGCAAATGTACAAATGACGCAGCCTCTCTAATCTCTCCCGTTCGCTGCTGTATGTTGAAGCATGAAGCATAATTTCGTTCGGCGTTTGAGTTTTTTTTTCCTTCTTCTTTCTGTTGCTGTTGTATATTGCGCACCGAAAATACACGAAACCACCTGGAATGGGAGAAGTTGATGAGATTTTGATTATAGCATTTGGTCGGCGGTGGTGGTGGTAGGACAGCGTAACATAGCACCGTTGGGAGCTTTAGAAGGTGCATGGTGGATAAAATGTAAGAGCGAAGCTTGTTGCGTTAGCAAAATTGTTTCGTTGAGCTTATATTTTGTATAAACAGTACTTTCAATAAACAACTTGAAATATATATTTTTAGTTCGAATAAAAATTAAGCGATTGGGAGAATAAAAAGTAAAGCTGTGTGTTGGGAACGCTCTTAATCTTTGCCACCATTTTTCTTCCATTCATTCACTGTGTAAATAACCAAACAGCATACGGCACGTTGAATTTTCTAATTATCAAGCCGCACGATTCTTGGCAAAGAACAGACAGCGACTTTCAAAAATTCCTTTATTCCCACTTATTTCCCCCCTTACAATTACTTGTGCCTGTAATAAACTTACTGCGCGTCTAGTACAACCGGCGAGATCCTTGCAGCACATTGGATGCAGTGTAGGACAAAAGAAAAAAAAAGCCACGAGAAAAATGTGCCACTGCCACACCCTGCAGCGCAAATTAGATGGACATAACCTTCCACGCACAACTGCGCCAGCCGACAAGGTAGGACGGACCATTTTGCCTGCCAGTGCACACCGGCCGGTTCCGGCCGGTCGTGACAGCACGCAGATGAGCGATAGCACTGCCGAAAGCTATGGTGGAGATCGTTTGTGTGCCACAGCCAGCCAGCCAGCCCGTCCACAACCTGTGCAAAAGAAGAAGCTTGTTTTGTGTTGTGCCTAGAGGAGCACACAAAAAAGGAAAAAACAAAAAAACCCGACCTCGGCCGCTGTAACGCACAAAATTGAAACGGAAGTCCACGCCAGTGACACGTCGGCTTCATAATTGAATCATACGCTCGTAGCTCATCTTGCGCCTCCTGTCTTGGGGCGCTGTTGTAGGAGCCGAAGATGACGATGACGACAATCGTCGTCCACGGTATTGGCTGGAGGCAACACGACGGCACTTGAGTCGCTCAGGGATGAAGGGAAGCATAAAATTGCGGAGATGGACCATTCCGCGATAGGCCCCCGGTCGGTAAATTTATGTGACAGTGTCCCATTCACATTTGCTACATGTTGATGTGTGTGTGTGTGTGTGTGTGCATTAGAAGGGAAAAAGTAGGCCCCATATCACGCACAGGTCATAAGGATGCGAAAGTAAAATTGCTTGCCAACCCTTGAGAAAGGTGAAAGATAGTTTCGGGCGAGTTGATGACGGTAGAATGGCTAATAAAATTGATTAATAACGACTCTTGATCCAGCGCACGCTTTCAAGCGTATTCAGAGAGCTTGGGAACTAGCTCAAAGGAAGTTCCATCGCAGTCACTAACTTCGAGTGCTAGAGCGATTGCTTTTTCGCCTTCTTTTTCTCGGTCCTTTTGCGCCGATGTGACAAAAGGCTTGAGCGACTTCTTGAGCTCGGCAACTGCATTGAACGGAAAAAGAACTTTCTTTCCCTTTCCCCGGAAAGAGTCATCCGGAGAGTTTGGCCAAAAGAGTCATCTCGATTACGTGCTTATTATGATGCTTATCAAGTGTGCGGCACTGACGAACAAGAACAAAGGCAGCTCCATCGTAGTAGTCGCCGTAGTAGCAGCATCAGTGGCGGATTATTACATTCAACCATACTTTTTTCCTCTCTTTCTCTCGCGCGCGCGCCTCTATTCGTCCCCAGAAACTCATTTCAACCGGAAGGAGTGTGCCATGGAGAGTCATGGTTGAGTCAAAAATAAATAAAAAAAGTTATTACAAACTCGTGAGCATTCGCGTAAAATTATAATCTTCCTCCCCGATGGCTCCCCCCCCCCCCGCGTATGATGGTGGATCCGTAATCAAATTGTTCACCGTCCCTCGGTATCTCCCCCGGGGAGTGTTGTTTACTTCCGGGGTGCTCCACCGTCACTCTCTTCCTTGTTTTCTCCCTGCGTGTGCTGTCAGATTTGACAGAATTCCCAATTATCTTCCCGACTTTATGGCCGCTTGTTTCAAATCTCCCACCGGCACCATCGCAATCTGCCTCTTCTTAAGGGGAACATCTTGTTACCTTTTTTTTTAAAAAAGAAAGATGAGTGGTTTTGATGACTGGGGTACGCTTTCCATCTTGTTCGAATTGTGCTCGCATGTGCGCTGGAGATGCTCCACTCATACCAATCATATGATTTAGATACGAGATAGAGTTGCCTTATCCAGACGGTGCTCACCTCCACCGAGCACAGTGTTTGCTGTCCTCTACCTTTCGCCAAAGTGCTCGAGCGTTGCAGTGCACAAACGTGGCAAATAGCCTGCACCTGTAGGATGAAGCGAGCGCTACTCGCCAAGAAAAGGTACGGTTGTTTATGATAAATTTTCGTTCAACTTTTTTTTGAGACCGTGTTTGTGTGTATCCTACGCTCTGCCAGCATCAAACGGAATGGGGAACAGCAGCACACAACAATCTCACTAAATTTTGAGCGATGCTCTGGCGCATTGGATGCGGATGATGGTGCCGTTATTACGCTACTTCAATTTCATTCCACCCTTCCCTATCCTTTTTTTTTTTAATGCTTCGCTGCTGCGAAGTGCGTGTACGGTACACACGTGTACGCTTCATAGAACACACTCACACAAGGAGCGCCGGACGATTGCGCCTGCAAGATATGCAATGATGCGGTTCCGCTTCGCACGCTGTCTGGTGTGAAGTGTTTGCCGGCAGACACGGTGCACGGTATACGGTAACAAGTTTGATATCGCTCCTTCGTATCAGCCGGTTGGCCACTGCTAGCTGGACACGCGGTGGTGGAGCCAGTGCTGTGTGCAGCATATCGAATGCACACGCCCGGCACAAATAAACAGCGCATCGCGTATCGTACAAACAGATGCAACGCACTACTGTGAAAAGGGGTTGGCATGGACGGTACTTTTTGCGTGGCAAGAGCACGAGCAGTCCATATGCAATAGAAATGAAGTTTTTTTTATGATTTATTTTCGTTGGAAGATGCTTGATTTGTGAGCATCAGTTTGCGTTAAAAGCTTCCTTTCTTTGATATCATCTTACCAATGATGCGTGGAGGAAACTTATCTGAAACTTATAGAAATGAGACAAATTGCACTGACAAACAGGAATCCTAACCACACTCAAAATTTGAAAATCGTGCAGGCGAATGCATGAACATCAATTTGTATACCTTGAGCGCCATACAAGATGGAATAGTTTTTGCATCCATTTCGTTTGCTACCGAGACGTATCTTTATCAGCAATCAGCTACAAGAATCAGAACGCTTATCCCTTAAGTGCCCATTGACCCTGTGCAGATAAATGAGACAACATTTATTATGCTTGTAAAAAGGGCAGGACCCGGTTCACCTATGCCGAGAGCACGCATTAACGGGAAATGGTATTATTACTAGAAGTAGAAACGAAACGAAGCGAACACAATTAACCGAAATTTGTTCCTTGCGTTACTTCTGATTCTGATGTGTATCAATCTGTCGTAGGAAGTGTTTGAGACGTACCAACACACGAATAATGCGCTATCAATTAGAAGCAAAGTTCATTCTTCAGGCTCAATTTATGGAACGCTGTCAAAGGCAATGACATCGGGAGAGTGCGTGAATAGCTCAAGTTGATGGCTCATTATATTAGTGTTAGAGACAGGGTCAGTTTTGGTATGGACGGCATCTGAACAGCACTTCTGTCAATTATCTACTCCATTTGATTTTCTTTTTTATGATCGTTTGATCCACGATAAAACTAAGCCAAAGTTTTTGGTGCTTCAGCTAGGGCATTCAGGTTTCTGTCACACTAATTATGAACTTAACTCTTGAAGAGATATTGCACAGAACCATCATGCGTAACGAACGTTCCATATAAGCCTTACATTTGTATAGAAGTTAGTCGAAGTCGGAGTCTTAGAGTGTCAAATTCTCGAATTCCAAGCAGTAGGAGGAATCAATTAACTTTTCTTAGTGGTTTGAATGTCAAAAAATGCCATATCCTCCTATTCATTTAGCTCAACTTTTTTAAACATCGCGCAACATTTTTATTACAACATTTGCGAAAAATTGATTGCCCTGTTCGGTGGCTAAAGTAGCGAAACCATTCCGCAAAAAAACTTTCCCCATTATCATTAGCGCCCGGTTGGCAGCTGAAGCGCGCGCGTGCAAAGAAGCAAAATCAATTTTGACAATCCCCACACAAAGCTCCTGCTGCGTAAGGATTTATACATCTCCCTTACATCCGTTCGTGGTCGTGATCGGCAGCCAAAGCGAAGGCCAAACGCAGCCAAAGTACCATTCAACTTTCTTTATTACACGGTCGTAAAATAACTGATTATGGTTGGGGAATCGGGTACTAACAGATCCAAAGCCTGACTCGGTAGGGAAGTGAAACACTGTGAACTGAATGGTTGTGACACTGTGAACCACTAAGCGGATCACTCGTAGGGGAGCAGCAAGGGACTGATTGAAAGATTTCCTCCTAATCGATCACATGATCGGGTACCGGGGATTGCTAGGATTTATGCACTATGAAGGAATGTCCTTAGCGCGGAGGCATCCTAGACACTGGCAGACAGTAATATGGTTCAGTAGGACAACGAAAGAAAAAACAACCGGGTGCTTCCAGACATAGTTCTGAAGAAAAAAAAAAACGAAGAACCACTACCACGATGGAGTAAAACTAAATGCAAACAGAACAAAGGTACCACTATGGGAGTGATTTTTCTTTCCGTCCCTTCTGCCATGTGTGGTAGCAGCTTCACAAGTCGTGTTGGCGATGATCCAAATCGACGAATCGACAACGTACATCGGTACCGGTCACAGGGAATCACATGTCCCTTCCCCCCCCCCAAGCCCGCCCTTTCCACCTCGTAACCCGTTCGGAAATCTCATCCGGATCAAAACGTCCAACAAATTCCCATTTCTACATCCTTCCGGGGCCGGAAGCAATCGAAGCCATCGTTGACTCGAAAAACCACCAGTCGGCGGAAACCATAGAAACACACACACAGGATGGAGAACGGGTTAGGAGCGATGGCATGTGAGCGGAAGGAAGCAACCATTCACATATTTCACATTTCCTGCCATCATTCTCGGTGCTAGGGTAGTAGGGCACGGTGGCCAACCGCACCGAGTCCACCGTGACGCGCCATTTTGAATTTCGCAATGCAATGTGGCGGTTGTGTGAAGCGCGGAACGTGTGGCAGGCAAGCCAAACTACTGCATTCCTGGACGCTCACACACACACACACAAACACATAGACATTCCTCCGGTCGGTTGGTTGGAGGGGAATGTAAAAATGAATTTATTACAATGTGTAATCTGATTTATCACTGCATGCCGTCCGTCCGTCCGTCCGTTCGTCGTCATTCAGCGTCGTCCAGCAACTGGCAAGCTTCCACCCAGGAAACGTGTGGGACGGGTACAGATATCATCCACAAGTCGGAATGCACCCTCGGGTTGATTCAGTGCTTCACAGGGGGGTTTTTTCCTGCTCCAATTTGTATTTTTTTACCCTTGTATCCTATGCATCACACGATGGAATGCAGTTGTCCGACCACAAAATCACAATCGGTTAAGCTGGGAGGGAAACTGTGGCTGCCGGTACCTGGTGGTAGCGATCGTTTGGTTAGAGATTATGTACGATGGATATGTTGGCTGTGGTTCTTCTTTTTGTTGTTTTTTTTTTCTCTATAAACCAAATCTGGTTGTTGATGTGAACTCTGCACGCAGTCAACGCCGTTGCTGGTGAAAAGGGAATGTTGAGAGAATGTGTTTTCGATCCTCTTATCCAGTCGGAATTGTGACTGTAACAAAGCAAATTTAATCGCTTATGAGATCTCTCCGGGCAGGATCAATTGGACCCGAAAGCATCCTATTGGATTCCTTTTACGGATGTAGTTGGTGGATGATGGTACTTATTCATGGGGTAACTGGGTATGTCGGCAGTCTTACTAAGCTTGGCAGTGTTACTGCAGATACAAGATACCTTATCCAGTAAAATCTTCCTTCAATTCGCCACTATCTTAGTGAATAGCTCAAAGATCCCTTCAATCTTTATCCCTTCTCCTTATCGGGTCTCTGTTGATACTGCTGGTGCAGATACTGATAATATGAAAAGTATATCATTATTTTCATTTCATTATTATCATTGAGCTTTCAATTGATTCTAAAACTTTCCCCACCTTATGGAAATCTAACTGGCTTTTTCTCATACATGAAAAGGGAAATCGAGACAATGTTAATAATTATCGAGGCATCGAATCGGTTTTACATCCGACAATATCCGATGTCTGCCGGTCTTGGGTAAGTCCTAAGCAGCATGCCTTTATGACTGGACGTTCAACGTTCCAATCTTATGTCCTTTGTCTCCTCTATTTTTCGATGCCTGAATAATGATATTCAAGTTGACGCTGTCTATTTCGAGTTGAATGCAGCTTTTGATCGTGTCTCACATTCACTACTTTTGGCCAAGCGTAACAAACTTGGATTCTCATCTACTCTCATTGAATGGTTTTAGTCTTACCTTTTAAACCGCTCATACCGTGTCAAATTAGGCAACGCGTTACCTGATCATCTTTCTTGCTCCTCTGGCGTACCCCAAGGTAGTGTCCTTAGTCCTTCTTCTTTTGTTCATAAATGATGTCTGTTCAATCCTTCCTGTCGATGGTCATCTCCTGTTTGCAGACGATTTAAAAATCTTTCTGCTAATAGCCGCTGAGTGGGATGGTCTCACACTTCATCTTTTTATTTATTCTTTTTGTCGCTGGTGTTTATCCAGCTTTTTAAATGTGTGGCCAGAAAAATGCTCTGTGGTGACCTTTTCTCGTGCTCGTGGTACATTTATGCGTAATTATTTTGCTATGAGTACGCAGATCGTGTTAATGTAGTTCGTGACCTTGGGATTGACGACAGGCTAACATTTTCTGTCCATATTGATAACGTCATTAGCAGAGCCAGCCAAATCCTCGGCCTAGCAATCCGCTCAACAGTTGATTTCAATGCTACTCGCTGTTTTAAATTTCTGTATGTGGCTCTGGTTCGACCTATATTAGAATTTGCCAGCATTACAGGGTTTCCCACGATTTATTGGTCAGTTCCTATGATTTTTTGGGCTCGTCTCACGATTTATTCATCGTATCTCATGGATTTTTGGTTCCCATTATGTATTGGTATTGTCCGATTGGATATAAATGAATTGAACCAAAAAATCCAAACCAAAAACACATGGGAATCAACCAAAAATTGATGGGAACCAACCAATAAATCACGGGAAACCCTGTAAATCGAATCCTCCTAGTATTAGAGGCATTACTCGGCTTGAAAGAGTACAGAAACTCTTCAGTAGAGTAGCTATTCGGCGCATAATGTCCTTTTCTGCTCGATCCACACATGCAGTCCGCTGTCAACTTTCACTGTCATAATGATCCCTGGCTAAACTTCCTCAGGTAGTCTAAAACTGATTCCGACCACTTCGACTTTACATGTTCTTTACCTTCCTTCCTTGGTGCCGGCCAAGTCTCCTTTCCTTCCACTTTAACCATTTCCTAAACAGCGCAATTTTGTTAGGAATTACTCTTCACTAATTAGAGCTAGGCAGTGTTAGTTTCTAAGCTTTATATTTAATATTTGTCAAACCTATAAGGTGTTCAAATTATTTGAAATAAAAAAATAAAAAAATAATTTATGCTAGCTAAAAGCTAGGTTTCGATCATGGCCAACGTTTTACTTCCTGCTACATAGTTTCTAATGAATTCTTGTACAATTCTTCACAAATATTTGAATTCGCTCTTCGAATTTTTGTCTGCCAAATCAATAAAACGTTAAATCAACCAAAAATGTTTCAAAAATAGTCATAAAATTATGAATAAAAAACAAAAATAATCAAAAAGCCAAAATTACTAGTGGTGTAGTCATGGGATTAGTCTGAATATTGGTTTGAATCTGGACCCCTGTCCTTGCTCGTGTTTATAGAAAAATGTAAGTAATAAGGAAATAACATTATTAATTCAATAAAATACTGTACTTTTGCTCCCAAGCTTACAATTATATTGAATAAAATACCCAATCACCACTAACAAATCACCTTTTTCTGTTTATTTATGGTCGCAATAACACCATGCACCACTATCATGCCAACTTAACAAGCCTCATTACCATTTGTTTACGTGACAACCGATCCCGTGGGGTTCGAAAACTGCAACTAATTTTAATAATAATAAAAACCACACTTGCCTACCTTCCCTCTCCAGCCATCACAAACAACCTAACCGTGCCGGTGCACTAAAGTTCCCATCAACAACGGCTGCTGCTGCTGCTGCTGCTGCTGCTGTTGCCATTCGCTTCATATTGTGCCCAGCACAATTCGTTGACATTGCACATTCCACTGTCGCGCTTATCTCTCACCGGGAGTTGCTCCGTGGCCGTGCTTTTCAGCCTGCTGTGTATTTTTTTTTGTTTCTGCATCTGTTTGCCGTTTTAATAATCTTTCCCATCCGCCTGTCCGTGCTATCAGCAAACGCCACCCAAACAGGAGGTGTGCAACAAGGTGAAGAATGAAATTAGAGCAGCATTTGCTTGTTTGCGACGAGGTTCATCAGGGCATTAAGGATGACCGTTATTTTGTACATATGCTTAAACAAGCGGCCCCGTGCAAAATTGGGATCGGAATTTCTTCGGTCAACATCATAACCATCAAAACCGGGCCCAGCAAGCCAACTGGGTGTCTAGGGTGCGTTCGTCTAGGCATTATCAAACCGATTACGAGCGTGATAAGCACTGGCCCACTGGTGGGCCACATTTGATTTGGGGAGTAACAAAAAGAAAGAAAACACACACACACACTCAGTCAGATCTAACATGTCAGCTGGTTTTTGTTTTTCTTCAACATTCCTCTCGGTCTTGCAAGGCTGCTGAACCAAGGCTTGATGCTGGAGCTGGCTGGGGCTGGGGCAAGCTGTTTACATACAGATGTTGGGGATTTTTGTGTCACGCTGCGTGTCACAGCCGTCCAGCAGTAGGAAGGTGAAGTGATAAGCGATATCGCTTAGGTTCGCGCGCGCGCGGCCAACCGAGAAACACAGCTTGAGCGGGAATGGTAATTTTGCCCAGATATAAAACAATAACCCGCAGCGCGATTGTCGTGTGTCGCCTGTGTATGAGTAACGGGGAATGGAATGTGCGAATGTTTTGGAATTAAATGTTGCGAATATGAGGTTGATTGCAGGTTGATAAGATTACAAAAAACGGGGGAAATATAAGCAAGGGAATCCCCTTTTTGAAAGGGGTTGGGAAGGAAGTGGATGCAGTGATGCTCCGAGATTTCACCAATATGAGCAATCAGTGAATGCGTTCTTTTGACATATTTGTTTCCCATTAAAACACAACGCTCCAAATTCCTTTGCCCGAATGTTGAGTCACGTTTTTCCCCGAAAAGACGGGCTCGCCTTGAATACGCGATCGCAATTAGATAAATCATGCATCGTGCACGTGCAATCCGATCAGGATGTGATTTCACAACACTTTGTGACATTTCAAGCACGGCGCTCGTTAACGAACGCCCCATCGAGCCCAAATATGACAATGCAAGCATCCACCACGACAATGATGATGATGATGCTTATTAAATAAATAACGTTCGCCTGGCCCCAACACCACAGCCCAAACTGTCACAACAAATTCGAATAATTTATGACAACCACCGGGAGCATCGGGTGGTTCCAACGGGACACAAAATGGCCACCGGTGCGGGTTTTGAAATTATGTTTACTAATCAAATTGTAGCGGGCTGTCAAATTTGTCACCTAATTATTAAACTGGCATCAGGCGATCGGGGCTGAATCGAAACGAGCGCACGAATCGCTTCCGGAATCGCGCCTCTGTTACCGACCACACCTTGGCACTGATTTTGCACCCCAACCCTTGAGGAACTGATGGTCCGTGCAGTCGCGTATCAGCGTCTTTGCCGTGGAGCCTACTTAATGAAGACAAATTTAATTGTCTAATCATACGATGTAGCAGCACTGTAGCAGCGAGTGTGATAAGATCACTGGGGTGGGGAGAGGCGGGCAAGGCGGATAGGATCAACAATGTAGCTGGCAAGCGAATGGAATGACCACCACTACCACCCTGAGCTGGCCATTTAATTCCGCGAAAACAGTAAATTACTAATTGATTTCCGGTTTGGTGGAATGTCCGCGAGTCGGCGCGTGAGGAGGCGCTGAAGCAAACGGGAAGAAGGCAGGACTACCTGAGGCAGGAGAGCTGCTGCTGGCATTATTGATTTATAATGTATGGCCAGAGGCTTAGCTCCTGGGTCTTGCAAGACATTTCCACTACAGCATCCCCTTCCGAAAAAGGGTACGGATGCGGTGTGCATGTGGACTTCTCTGTCATTATGTGGATAACAAGCAATTGTGCTTTCGTTCCCTACCCCTCTCCACCCGCTTCACCGCGCGTACTACGGAGCTTTGCGGCCAGGTTAGCATTGCGGCGTAATCTGTGCAATCAGAATTAAGTCCTCGGCTTTCCGAAATCATCCATCAAACACCGCGCGTGGGGCAATGTACGGTACGGTTGGACGGTGCGAGTGGGATGGATTCTTACGCTTCGGTTAACCGGCAGGCATATCGTTCGAATATTCATGGCATTGGGCTACGTGTTGTCGTCGTTGTCGTCCTCGGTGGGTAGTGTAGGCCGGCTGCTTCCAAATGCGCTTTCAATTATGGGCATCCAGCCCCGGGAGTTGCCGTGTGGTGAGGCCTTTAGAGACGAGGTTCAGGTTCGACAGTGTCGGCCGTACAATGAATATTGATGTAAGTGTAAGGGCTAGGGTTAGGGGCTGGAGGTTTGACCATATGATTGTCTAAAACATTAAATCCACCAACCGATGCCGATGGGCGCTTTGCTGCCTGACAGTTGGTAGCACTGGTGGCATGGTGCTTTCGATGATGACGGGACGCCTCCGAGCGCTGGTACTGTTGTTTAACGACGATATAAACCATTGTTGATGAAGGTGCCAGCATGCCCGATCACTACGCCCAACTAAGACTACACACACACACACACACACACACACACACACACACACACACACACACACACTCTGTGGGGAAGATTGCAGATGGAGACGTTTATCATCTTCGGTTCGGTAATTGTGAACCATAATCGAACGCACATATTGAGCCACGCGTATGCCGCTGTTCGTAATGCAAAGCTCGAGAAAGCTTGTGCGCCTCAGTTGCATTGATTTGTGCCGATCGTGTATGTGTTGGCAGGTGACAGTATCCCATACAGCATTTACGTTTTCCTGGGAGAATAAGGTGGGTGTTGCAAGTGTCTCAAGCCGGGAACGACACACTTATGCAATGCAAAATGAAATCTTAATAAGCTCTCCCCAACCGCACTTGATTGATAGGAGGAAGGTGCTGGCCGTGTGGTTCAATTGTACTGCTCAAGTGGAAACACAGAAAAGCCTGGCAAATGGGCCCAATGTTCTCTCTGAGAGAGCGAGTGACGAGTGGTAGTTGGCAATGGACAAACGCTCATCCTACCGTAAATGTAGCTTATCTTCGTCGCTCGGCCGGAATGCTGATGATGTCTCAAAACTGTTTGTTTGTAAGGGCGCTTGTGTATGTTGTGCGCCTTTGCCAAGACATTCCTGGTTTGTTGCCTGCTTCCGATCTCCTCGTTTGAGTTGCTAATGGCTTAGATGCTTCGGCGAAGTGCCGGAGTTGGCATTTTCATGGAAAAGGAGCCAGTTGGTTATACTTCCTGGTGATTTTACCACCCCCGAAGCAAACATAATACAAAAAGGTCCTGTTTTCTAGCACTGTCTAGCATTGTATGTTGATTGTAATGTTCGGCCAAAACCCACCTGAAAGAGTAATGCAACGCAAGGATTACATTAAGATCCTATCGCTGAAATGGATGCATAAATTGTTTTGTAATATGGCACGAGATTTGGGAGGCATGCGGACAAGATTTGTAATGAAACGTGTTCTTTTGCATCGGTTAAGTGGCCCATAAATAGCCCAATAGATGAGACTGATTGCGCCGATGTGTTTGTTGGTTTGATGTATCTTTGGAGTTGATGGCCTTTGTCCAAAAGACAGATTTGTTTGTGGTTGTACAAGAAACTTTGTTGATAGTGATTTCACTCTTCGCCAATTTGATGCTCATTCCAAATGACTGAAAGACTGTTTCTTACACAAAGAAACAACTTCCAGGAAGGTCCGTATTTCCGTATTTCAAAGTAGTATCAAAGCTTGAACCTCTTTTGAGATATTTTGCAGAAATCTTTACATACTTACACATCAACAGAGCCTTCCATTCTTAAAAAGTACCACTCAATGTCTGTGAAGAACCCTCCACACCAAAACCAAGGCATCATCTTTTCCCATTTAACAAAAACAATCTGTACTGTGTGTTGGTTTTAAGCTTCCGTACCTTCGTACGTAGAGAGCTTCGTTGCAATTATTTCTTCTTTTTTTTTTACGTCTCCCCCACTATGCTAACAAGCCACTCTTGCTAGCTGCTCGATAAAGCATCGATGCTCACTGATGTTGCGTTTTCCATCACCCCGCTCAACATCAAACCGTTCTCTCGAGAGAAGAAGTGGTTGAAGTGGTGATAGTTTTTTTTTTCTCTCCCTTCCGTCCTTTATTTCACTTCAACAAACCCGCTGCGAAAGTGTGGCAATGAGTTGAGCCAGATGGATGGGGATGGCAAGGGAGAGGGAACGGCGAACTGAAGCACTTCCGGCGGAAAGAATAATAACTAAAAGTGTGGTAAAAGTTTCACTCCGCTCGCACGGCACAACGGGAACGCAGAACGGTGAAACCTCCTGCCAGAATGTCAGCCAGAAAAAGGGGACGAGCGGAAAGGGAACGAAACTGAGAAAAGTAACGAAAACTTTCAACAAGCAATTCAACGGTTCCCATCAGCAGTATGGCAGCGGCTACTCGCCCCGAGGGAAAGGGCCAGATTCTATGACTTCTTCAAAAAGATTTCGAAAATTCTTCAACCGAACGGAACCGGGGTCGTCCAAGGAAATGCTGTACAAGTCAACGGGGATAGAAGCGGAATGTGTGTGTGTGTGTGAGGCAAATGTGCATTTGCGGCATGGTGGTGAAACAAAACAATTCCACAGTCAGCTAGTCGGCGGACATCGGCAGGAGAAGTTACAACGGTGCTGTGCAGTACCGGCACAAGAGCTTTTGTTGGAGCCAAGTTGGAAGAATCTTGGCCGAAGAACGCTTTGCCCGCTCGGGCTGCAGTTTCTGCTGCGGGGGGCCCACTGTCGGCTGGGAGTAGCTTTTGCGTTTATTATTTTAATGTTGGTAAAGAGAACAAACGGGATAGGGAAATGGAAGGGTGCTTTTGAGGTTTTCATTTCGTAACGGATGGACACATTTCTCAGCTCCGCTGTCCGTCGGTGCCATCGTTAGTCCTCCGGCCTACCTCTCCCAGCTGCACAGTATGCCATGGTTGCTAAGGACGCTTCGCTCGATCCGTGACTGATTCGTTCGTTTGTCGGGTTTCTTGGGGAAGGCTTTCGGAGGCACAGCGTGCCACAAACTTATCTTCCGATACGCCCGGTGGGGGGGGGGGGGGTGGAGGAAGAAAAGCTTCCCAGTTTTGTGGGCGCCCGTTTTGGTAGGCGTGCAAGTGGAAAAAAGTGTTTGCTCCACGCTACGGCTTTCCTTTTGTGGGTAGGGGTTTGTTTTCTTTACGCCGTCTTTCACGCGTTTGTAAGCGCTTTGGGCAGTGAATGCTACACCCCACCCGTGCTGGGATGCCGTTGGAGATATAAAATGGCATATTTTCGGTGGAGGCAAAGAGCTACGTGGAAAAAGGGTGTTTGCAGGACGTGTACATTGTTTCGTTGCGATATATTTATAAAACCGAATGCCATCGAGCAGGAAGAAGGAGTGCTTTGGGCGTGAGTTGGAATGTGGCAAGTTGAAAGTGAGAAACAACGTTTGCCACACACACACACACACAGAGAAAAAAGCACGAAAACTGTAACATTCCAATGGAAGTGTCCAGGGGTTTTTTTTTTTGGTTGGTTTGAGGAAGGGAAAAGTCCGCGGCATTATTTAGTTTGTCCGTATGGTTTGGTTCGCTTGCTGGCGATGCTGCGTTCCACGGTGTGCGGCATACGAATGCAGCCATTTTATGCTAATGATGGTTACGTGCTAGTTGCTCGAGTCGAGTATTTCGGTCATGGTTTTTTCCCTCCTCTCGTCCCCCATAACCATTTGTTCCCCCTTTTTTTCCGTCTGTGCCGTTAGTTTGTGGTTGATTTGAGTATTGGGTATGAGTTTTCCCTTTTTTTTTTCGCGGACCTAGAATCTGCCCCGAAGCCTTCGGCTGCCCAAGTGAGTGGCAGTTGTTTGGGAAGCTGTACAAAAAAAAAACAACCCGCCCAGTTTCGGTACACATTGCATAGCGCACAAAACGTTACACGCTAAACCACAAATTGTTCGGATGATTGTTGTGAAAGTTAATTTTCGGTCAAAGCGTGTATGTCAATGATTTGCATCCCCCTGTTTCTACCTTTCCTTCTCCCGGGCGTCCCGGGGGTTTACTTCTATAAAAGAAAGCTTGTTAAATCCAAATCAGCTTGCGGGCAGTATGTGGTGTTGCTGTAGGTTGTTTCATTTCTCTCTCTCTCTCTCTCTCTCTCTCTCTCTCTCTCTCTCTCTCTCTCCCTCTCTCTCTATCTTTCTCGCTACTACGGCGAGCAGTACGCTTCAAGAGTGTATGAATTTCCTTTGAAGTTGAAGCTGAAAAGTAGCCACTTTGGCAAAAAAGCTTCCCAAAGAAAAGCTTCTTTATTGCCCATCTCCAAGGTGAATGGGAAAGGTTTGTTTTTCATCTTCCTTCGGGCTTCGCCAAAACCCTTCTGAGGTTGGCAGCTAAAGAAGTCTGATAAGCCATAAACAAACGATGGATCTTATGTGTTGCTATTTTCAAGATTAATGGCAATGTTGCAATTGCTGTGATGCTTGTAAAAGCGGGGCTAATGTACTATACGTTTTATTGCAAACTTATTGCAATCTAGAAAATAATGGCTTCATTTTCCTTCCTTTTCCTTTAACAATATTTTATCAGCTTTAATATCCACGTCCTTCTAGTATCACATAAGGAAAGCACGTGCGGCGGTTACGTTATTTTCCTATTCACTAGCGCAAACGATTCGAACATGCTCAAGCTGCACTGCCACGAAAGCATACCAAAACAAAAAAAAACTTCCTTTCACCACAAACGAACGTCGGTCCCCCTTCATTCGCTTGAGCATCCAGTAACCATCATTCCGGTGTGGGTGGCCAGATTGGTAAGAACGGTGCAATTGAATTAAATTGCAACGGAAACTGAAATCTACCCGTGCTGCGCAAATGGCATGGTTACGATTACAAATGGCAATCAGCCGCCAGCCGCCAGCCTATCATCACATGCCAAACGGTATTAGGGGGAGTAGGGAGCAAGTTTTCGAAACTGGGTGGCCAGTTGCCAACCTACGATTTCCCGTAGGTTAAGTCATTTTCCACGCTGTTGGCTAGCCGACCGGCGGATCGGTGGGCGCGAACGTGTGAGTGCTTGCCTGATGGGAGATGGGAGAAAATGAACTGGGCGTCGTAATTGAAGACCTAATGGGCCGACATGATTCGACTGGTGCTGACCGCAGCAGCAGCAGCAGTAGCAGCACCGGCAGTCCCAGCAGTAGCAGCAGCAGTCATTTTCTCGCGAGCTCCTAAAACCCTCACGGTCAGCGTCTGATTCCGTTTGTGGTGGCAACAGGTTCGCGGGAAAATGGGCACGTACTAGCAATGCATTGGTATGGTTAGTTTGTGTGTGTGGTGTAGTTCTGTGTATGTCAGTGTATGTTTGCGGTGGTAGAACTATACTGGAGCCTTCATGTGGGTGAGGATAAAATTACATTGGAGAGTAATGAAAACAAAAAGCAGAGGAACACAGCCGCCCATCAGCAATCATCATATCTGCGAGTATGATTATTATTTCCGATTGGTCGAAATGAAGTGGTTGGCACTTAACTTGGATAGAACGATCATCGCACCACGAGATTGGGTGGAAGTGATAATGGATAGAAGGTGAATTAGAGTGATACAATTTTGTGAAATTGAGCAGCAGAGCTGATGAAAGAGTTGAGGAATTATGTAAAAAATTGATGAATCAAATGAAAATTAAGAAGCAAACCTACTAAACGTGCTTACTGTTCCATTTTATCTAGCTCAGTTTTGATCTTCTTTTTTGTAAACTTTCTTATATTGTTTTTCTTCTTTTTTTTTAATAGTCTTCATTATTTTACTTCTCATCTCTTTTGTATTGTTCTTCAATATTCATTGATACTCCATAATCTTTCCTTTGATTGATTGTTGGTTTTTTTTCATTTGAAATTTCATTATTTTTATTCTCTTCTTTTGTTTTTACGTGTTTTAATAACTTCTTATTCGTATTGCAGTTTGATGTAGTATTTTTTTAATTTTATCACGGCCTTTAACATTTCACAATATTTGTTTTATGATAAATTGCAGTTATTTCTTAATTTTTTTTACCTTAATCATGGTTATTCTTTTATATCTGACTGCCGTTTATGTAGCCATTCTTATAATTCATCGATCTGTACAGTTCAATTGGTGCTTAATTGCCCATCATATCTTAATAGAAAAACGACAAAGAAATAATCCCATAATCCCCAAGGCGGTGTAACAAATCAGCCAGATCGTCCATCATTTCCCAGTGACCGCAAACGATAAGGCGGTAAAATGCGTGAGTAACATCGTTTCACCCATCACACTCATTTGAATCCATCCTTTACATCCTAAACCGACACTAAAGGTCCGGTGGCGTGAGCCGACTAGTGAATAGTTTGTGATTATTGTACGCTTTTCCCCGTGAGACAACTTGGCCCTGGTACAAGTGCCGTTGCTTTCCTTTTCCGGATGCGACCCACAAAGGGATGAAAAGGAAGCTGTGGGAATGTGAAGTGGATCCAGGGCAAAAAGGGTCAGGGTGGGGGGGGGGGGGCGTTTTTCCCGCAGCGCTGCACTCAAGAACCCTTTTTGGCACTTTATTACGGTGGCTTGATTTTTCTTTGTTCCCCAACCGCCCGGCTTATCATGGAGTGGAAGGTGCCGTGGTAGATGGATCGCTTTTTCCCACCCTAGTCCCACCCGTTGGATGACCGAGAGCCGGATAGGGCAAAAGGGCGCACACGGTTTCATTTGCATTAACGGCCTTCGCCTTCGGGTCGGCGGTGTTCGGTTCGGTTGGTCGCGCTGTGAGGTGATTTGTGCTGTGCTTTTCTCTACATCACACAACGCTACGGACGATGGCAGACGAACCGGAGTTTGCCACTGCCGGGTGTGATACAGAATGACGAAAGGCACGGCCGACCGGATACAGTGCAAAGGAAGAGCTTGGGTTGGTCGTGTGGCGCTCCGAGGGGATCGGGTTCGACGTGTCATGATTTCACGGCCAAGTGGTGCTGATAATAATCACGGATCTGCAGGCATCCATTGAAGCTTTCAGGCTTTTCAGGCAATGAGGTGAGCGTGAGAGGAGAGTAAAGGACTGCACTACACGCTGAAAGGACTTAAGATAGGGTGGAAGTGCTTTGACAAGAAAAGTGAAAGAATGAAAAAATGTCTTAGCAGCAGCGGGCGTGTGAAGGAAAACAAGAAGGAAACCCGTCCAGCAAGCTAATGAAAAAGCTAACTCATTGTCAGAATGTGGCGTGAAATGGATTTCTCAATGTGAGGAAGGAGGGAAGGTTGGTTTTTTTTGGTTGTTGCTTCCTCTCGTATGCAAATAGAGGGATTTGCAGCATAATATGGGCCATCATCATCAAAGCAAAAACGCAACACTTGGAAACGGTTTCTGCAAGTAAACGGGAAAGCCTTTGGCAGGGTGTTTTTGAAGAAATTTAAGTTCTATTTATATATTCCTGTGCCTTTATGATAATGAAGATATGCTCTTAATTAAGGAAGTGTCATCTTAAAGGTAACATAAAGTAAAATGTTGCAATCGGCAATGTTGTAGTGTTTTGATCATCATTCTTGGTATACTGGAAATCTTTCATTGGATAAGTGTATATTGAAATTTTTATTGTAAATTACTTGAAAAAGATTATCTAGGGTAGGGACATTTTTTGAAGAATGATAATAAAACATTTAAACACATATTATTCCTCTTTAAAATTGATGGAGACGCCCAGTCTTTTTATGACGGAAATAAGTTCTTTCAGTACAAAAACCTCTAGTTTTGGATTTGGAGAGGGATAGAACGCCTTTGAAACGTAGATTAAAGTACGTCATTAGCCAAAAGAAGCTTAGCATGTAACTAAATGATAGATTTATCCATCTCCACTGGAGGAAATATTCATTTTGCAAACGAAAGAATTTGACAAATATCCAACTGATTACAAATTTCACGATTCCGAATCATCCAAAATGATTTTAGAACCACCCTTTGATACTTTCCCCTACACAAAATATCCCTTGCCGGCGTTTGTGCGACCATAAGGCATGCGCCTGCTCCTCACCGCATGCAACAAATGAGCTCCACATCCAGCGAGAGGGGAAACTTGTAGCCACTCGTGAGTTATGCCGGGTGTCCCGAGGGCATCCTTAGCATCCTTGTTCCCTTTCCTCGGCATCGAATTGGTCTGCTCTTTCCTTTTCCACCACCCGTGAGAGCTCACCGTTGCACCGAACCGTTCCTTTTCGGGGTTCGTTCACCGATCGGGGGGCTGTTCGGGGCGTTCGGGCGCTGAGTGGCCCTTCGGTGGCAAACCAGCCCAGACCGTGCGATGGGATGGAAGCGCAATCAAAATATTTATCGAAACGAAACGGCTCACCCTAACAACGGTCAGTTACATAAAGTGTGCCGTACCGTACGGATCGCGTTCGTTTGCCGGTTCGTCGTCCGTCGCCTGGAACGGGAAAACCGCTGTCGTTCGCTGTCCACTTTGTCCTGTTCGAGCGCGTTTGGTGGGCTAACGCCTTCGTTTGTTGCGTTGCCCAGACGTTTCGCGTGTTGGAGACGCATGATATCGTGTGTGTTTTTTTGTGCGTGTGCGTGGTGAGAAACGATTAAAGCAAAGGTTCGAAAGCTGTTTTCGGTTTTGGGTTGATTTTTGGGGTGGGTTTTTGGGGAGGATACCTAGCTTTTGGGTGGAATTGTGGTGGTAAAATTAAACTAAAATGTCTCGCGACATGAGAAAACAGTGAGTCGGTGTGGGGAAGAGTGAAATTGTTGGAGAAGCAAGTGATCCGGTGGCAGTGATTGCGAAAATACACATTAATTTGCCAACACGAGTGTTGAGTTTGATTGATAAAAATAAGCTACAAATTAATTGTTTCCAAGTAGTGTTTTTTGTTACAAATTAAACAAAAATCTACTGTCGTGCAATATTAAAAATCAAATCACGTCGTACCATTGTACTAATAGATTCAACCAACACCCCAAAACCAGCTAAAAACACATTCCAAAAACTACACACAGCACAGGAAGCAAAGCTGCCCTAGAGAGAAAGAGAGAGCGAGCTGCGGGGAAGTGCAAGGTAAAACTCATTCCGCGTAATGTCCACACAAAATTTCGGTCCTTCGTGCGCGAAGGTAATTAAAATTTCACTCCCAAAAAAGTAAGGTGTTCCGGTGGAGCAAAGAGACCCTATTAATAACCGCATGCTAGCGTTAATGTTGGAGCAAAAAACTAAATAAATAGAACGTTAAATAAAAAACAATATACAAGCAGCAACATCACTACGGAACAAAACAACATACACGGATTGGCTCACGCGTGAATGGTGTCATATTTCACTTTTTGTGTGTTTTGTTTCGCCAGTGTTAAATGAAGCGACCGACCAAAACCGAATGGGCGCGTGCGAATCTAAACGTGCAAATCCTTCTCAAGGGACACAAACACAAACACACACACACATCAACGCGGTGTAGCAGCAGTTGGCACCACTTGGACCCACTTTTGATGACTTTTGGTGGTCGCAATTTATGGTGCAATGCGGTAGCGCGGCCAGGGCAGGGCAGTTGTTTTGTTGTTGCGTTGTTCTCCGGGCTTTTTGTTGATGGAGATCGTGATTGAGCTTTAGACTGTGGTGTGGAACAATGGAGCGGGTGGAAAGCTATTGTTAGAAGATTATGGGGTCTTTTTCATTCGTTGGAACACAGGGAAGCACAGGTGTGAAAATAGTCAGCTGTTTTGCGGTGTAAGCTCAATAAATGTTTAACGAGCGTGTCGAGTGTCTTACAGTACAATGGAGAAGCTTTTGTTTTTTTGTTTTTTGGGTGTTCGGTTTAAAGTTTTAAAGGTTCTGCTTCTGCTACAAAAGCTCCTTTATGGGAGCCTTTTTATTTCGAATTATTTCCACACACACACAAACTACTGTGCACAGTGCACACAAAGCATTCTCCACGGCTAATGTGCTACTCCCTTCCCGAGTGAGCACAATCAGCAAAAGCTCCCGCGGCAAAGGGCTTCCCTGCAGCAGTAAAACCACTCACTGCTCGTTTTCCCCGGTGCTTGCCACCCATCCCGGAAGAGGCTTCCGTGTTGTTCCAAGGAAATGGCTCAAATGGTTGTTTATTTGGCAATAAGCTCTGCACACACCCGTGTATCGGTATGTGACTGTGGCGAGTGGTCTTTAAACACGTCCCACAAGGGTGGGGAAAGGGGTCCAGTATACACACGTCGTAGCTGGTGTCCGGTTGGCCATGCCAGGTTAAGCTCTGATTTTACCCAGCGTCCATTAAACACGTCTTTAATACACACCACCACGGCCACCGCCAGTACATTAACAACGTATCAAGCAGGAGAATGGCGGGGTGTGTGGGAAAGAGGAAGAGGAAAAGGGAAGACAAACAACGTACAATATTGTGCAGAAGCTCGTGTGCCCCTTGTGTGCTTCTTGGGACAGAAGTTTGTGCGTGTGTGTGTGTGTGTGTGTGTTTGTATTCAACTTCTAAATGGGAGTTCTTCGCTTTGAAGCGCGTCCGGGCTTTTGATGGGCTTCAAAGGCTTGTATGAAAGCAGTGCTTGCTCTTCTCCTCCTCCTGCTCTTATTTTCCCCTTCCCAAGCAACATCCATTGCTAATGTCTGGTGTGGGTGTTTGTTCGTCTTACCAGAAGTGATTGAGCAGCGACGCGCAGCAACTTCTTCGTGCGATCGTGGGACAGCAAAGATTGTCCGCCCGTCCAGGACAGCACACACACACGCACACATACCGTTTGGGGTCGGATTTGCTGAACTAATGGAAACCCACACTTAACAAATCCCTCTGAGGGCATTGCTGCTGCTGCTGCTGCTGCTGCCGCTCTTCACACATTGAAGGTGTACACATTGTTGGACTTGAGCGTAGTGAAAGCTCACCATTTTGCACGTAGCTAACGAACCACCCAAGAAGAAAGTACGTGAGCTGGACCGTTTCTTTGGCCGGTTTTTCTTTGCATTTGTAGCGACTTTCCCCTCTTTTCTACGCAGCTTCGATCGATTATATTGTGCCCAGTCCGTGTGGTGCAAAGCTGAACCGAACCGCTTTACTTGCGTAAAACCTAGCACCTTCTCACCTCACAAACACTGAACGGTGGTGGGTTTTTTAACAGAGGTTTGGCAACCTTTCGGCCGTTTGTTTGCTGTTGAAGTAATTAAAACAGCCCTGTCTGACGGTCTCTCTCTCTCCCTTTCAAAATTCACATCGTCAGCCCGAATTCTGACCCAGCGCGTGCTTTTGCAAGTTCTGGAAGTTTTAATCGATTTGCAGCGTGACCTCAGTTCGGGAAAGATTTTGACCGAGATGCTGAAGCAGCTTCAGTTGAAAAGAATGAATTGAAGGCGGACGAGCAAGTTTCCCAGCATTGGATTATTAGAACATTATCCGAATGAAAACTTTAATTCCTCGCTGCTCAGGGCTTCCACCTGTGCAAGCTGGCGCTGCCCTGCAGGAGCTAAACCTTAATGATGTCTATCGTTAGTTTATTAATTTATTGAGCTTATCGTGTGCTCTTATCCGTCCCGTCCCGTTACGTAGTGTGTTCCCCGTCTTCTAAAGCCCGGGGTGAACACTAGAAGGTCCCTCCACGGGGAGCTACGTTCGAGCGGTAACTAAAGTGCAATCTTACACCGTCCCAAAAACCAAGCGTCTGTAGCTTCTTGCCACGAAACTCCGGTCAACGGGGGGACCGTCGGTAATTTTCCAAAGACCGGTGTCTATGTCGGTCGTGTCTCCCCATAGTTCCCCCAGATAATGATCGTGAAAGTGAGTTGATAGAGAGGCGGTCCCCACCTTTAACGCTAGCCATCAGCGATGCAATTGCGTAGCTCAATTTGCTTCGGGGATCAACAATTACGGCACCGGCTTGGGGTGGCCGGGTAAAGCTTATCAGTGGGCACCACCACTCCCCTAAGAGTCACCCTAAGAGTGGAAATTGGGAGTACCTTGTGCACGCACCACGCCTGCTTGGAGAATGGACCAAGTTTTTGGGGGTTATCGTTTCCGTTCGCCCTTGTGGCGTTGAAACGAGTGACGTCGATTAGGGTCGCCGAATGTCGCCCACGATGTCTGCTGCTCACCCAATGTCTGGTGGTTGGCGGTGCCTTTTGGTAATCTTTTTAATTAGATCTTCTTATACACTTGTGTACTTCGTGAGGACTTTTTTGTGGGGGAAACTGGAGGTGGGACGGAGCTGAGCCTAAGCTGGCCGACCACAGTTTTGTCGTCCAATTGCCCTCGGCTCGCAACCGAGCGATCATGCTGCACCTAGCTATTGAATGCAGTGCAAAAGTTGGTGTAAGAGGTGTATTTCATCGACGGTTCCACACACCGTACGGAGGGCAACCTCAGCCAGGACTAACTTTCGGGACGTGCAATGGCTTCGAATGATGTACGCGTCACCATGCGCACTCCCGAACACACTACGGAAAGTAACGCGGCACGGGGGAAGACAAAACTTTCCCTCCAAAAGCATTTGTGCGATATCAATTTAACGAGCCTGCACAACGACGACAATCTAACACTGTTCCCAGATTAGCGCCTTCCGGGCGACTAAATGCTGGGCACGTTTCCCTCGCTGCCCTGTGATACCTTGGTTTCTGGGAAAACGGTCCCAGCAACTTTCCGAAACCCTCCACACTCCACCGGCACCGATGCTGGTCGGCCGTTTAGTCTTAATTAATTTATCTAATATAAAAGCACTTCGTGTCGGTGGCACAAAATTAAGGCTAGTTGCGGCAGCGCTGGTTGAACATGAGCTTTGAGCCGGGGTTTTGCAATTAAAGCGATCGAAACAGTACGGCTTATTGTGTGTTGTGTGCACTTGGCACGAATTTAAATTCGCAAAAAAAGATATTTGAAATGTGATGTTATACTAGAATTCCATCGAAAACCGAAACATGATAAGCAAAAAGGCATTTTTGAGTGTTTTACACCGACTATAGGGTGCTGGTGTGTTCCAGGGAGAAACTTCAATGAAGCTTTGAACGTGCTACACACACTTTCTGCAAATCCACATCTGTATGTACAGCTCAAACACATAAGCATATACACACCTACATCTGCTCAATCTCAACCCCTCCTAAAAGATCAGCAAACTATTCCTTTTGCCGAGCATGTGCAGAATGTGGATGATTGAATAATCCAACCACCAACGGTGCGATGCATCACCACCGTGTGTGTGGAAGCAAAATTGTGAAATCTTGGCAAATATTTAATCTTCATAAATTCGTATAAAATCATCCCTATATCCCACGCAATCCCACATCCAATTGGCAAGAAAAAACATATCCCTTGACTCCCATTTCTGTTGGCCAATCTGTGCTGAGCTGATCTTTACGTGAGCTTTGTTTGTGTGTGTGCGGGAAGGTCAAGGTAAAATGTTGTTTTTCCATTATCCGTTTCCATCCTGCCCGAGTCCGGAGTTAGGGAGAACGCATTCGTTCCGGGGAAATTGGCCACCGGTCCAACAAACACATATTTCAATCATCAACACACTGGGGCGTCAGTAATGTAAGTGGCATTGTGGAAAGGAAAGCAAAAGCCCTCCAATCCAAGCGGCAAGATAGGTCTCTCTTGTTGTTTGCACTCGACACAGAGTGCGTGTGAAAAGTAGCTATCAGTAGTTATTCGAAGGCAGCGAGAGAAAAATATAAATGTCCTGTGCACTTTCCGTGCAGCCGAATGGACAGTGTTATGGTTGGTGTGTATGGGAAAGGGTGAGGCAAACAGGATTATGCTTGCGGATTATGGCGGCAGAGGGTTGTTTTCGTGCGTTGCGTTTCATTATTGCGAGCAGGCTTGTATCGTCATCATCATGAGCATACAGCAAACATTAGACAACAGGTTGAAGCTTTACAGCAGCTATACTTAACAACACCTCTTTTTAGAGTCAGCTGTCAACTAGACTTTGGTTATTACTTTCCTAAAGAGTGTCATCTTTACACACTTACTTAGCTTTTGTTTAAGAGCATTTATGTAGCTTTTTTTTTTTGAAGATTCAGAGACAACTTTTTCGAATGTCATACATAACATGACTGCTTATGCATATGCCGCTCAAATGACGAGAGTTCACAACTTGCCTGAGCGTTAGCACCGTCACTGAGGGTCAAAAAATTATGTGTGAGCTGTTTTAGAGACTATTTCAAAATAATATTTAACATTAAATTAATATTAAATTAATGCTGGATGTCATGCTTCAAGAATCATCTAAATCAGACTTGTCAAACATACGGCCTTTTGGAAGTTATTTGAATGAAGCAGAAATAGATTGTAATTATAAGATGAGAAAAACGTGTGTATTAATGTATATCGACTGATAAAGAAGGATTCAACATTCAGTTTTAATAGTTCGATTGCCGAAGAGTGAAGTAAGTTACTTGTTTGGGAAGGTATTCGCGAAGATGGCATGTAGCAAGTGTTTTCGTAGTTGTTTCCTGAGAGCACTCTTACGTCGGACTATCAATGGGGTCTTTTCCGTTTTAAGTTGGTAGGCTGAAATTTCAGCCTGTCAGCTGTTTGCTTTGTATAGCAGTTTTCGAGCAGCTATCTAAGTGAGTATAATATACAAGTAAGTTTATCCCACGGTGTATGTATTTAGAAGGCTGATTTTTATCGCTTCTGCTTCTGAATGAAGATGTTAAGAGTGTTTTGTGTATTCGTCAAGCCACTAGAAAGCTTGTTTGAACAAAAAAATTTACCCGCCTGGTCCATACACCACCTGGTCTACATACACTTTGATTCTGGATTCCATAACCAGATCTCTTTAATGCACCTTGGGATAAATGTAAACATCACCATGTTTTGCCATTTTTCGAGCAGGTAGTCGAATCTAATTCTAGCTTTGAAGCTAGAATAATCTAGGCTAGGTTTGTGTATGGTTTTGTATGGATTGTTTACATGATTTCAGCCTCCAACTGTCAAACTCCATACAAAAAACTGACTAGAATCGTGAAGGACTCCAATATTTTCACCCATTTCCAGATATTAAGTTCGTAAAGTTCGGAAATCATGTGTTGGAATACCACTTTCTTCATCTAATTGATGAGGGTGTTCTTTAGACATGGTTCTGCCAGGTCGAAATATTTAAAAACCAACCCCTCAAAAAGGTAAGAACTGTATGAGGTCAATTGAATGCTGGTAGTCTCTTTTCCTCAAAGAAATTGCCACATATCTAGCCAATATTTGCCGACGCAGTGATAAAAAATGATTTGAACTAGTCATTACCACTGTCAAAATGCGGCATTTGTACTTCGTGTGTATACGAGGCAATATACGAGGGTTAAAGTACTGCCCAGGTAGCCTGAAAGTTAGCAGATATCTAAAGCAAAACATGAGTAAAGTCATGAATTTCATGAACTGTTTATTGGAGGCTACGAAAAAAAATTTAAAAAATATTCAAGGTCCAAGAATAAGTCCTTAATAATTTTTGCCGATTCAAAGTACTCCCATCCCTCTGCCGCCCAACTGCGGTCCGCGAGGATATTTTGAACCGCAATTCGGCCCTCAACCCAAAACGAGTTTGACATCGCTGATCTAAATTATCTCAAATTTTCCATTCGACTCCCACCATATTGTTCATTCGCAGTAGTTAATTGACTTCAAATACGGGAAACAACCAAATGGCCGCGTTGTTTACCGAGAAACAAATAGCCTAGCATACATTGAACGAAAACAAACCCCACCGCACCAAGCTACCACTCGATACAATCAAACCGATTTTAATTCATTCCATCGAAAAAGGATCATCAAACCTACGGTGAAAAATAATAACGAAAGCTTCTGTAACCGACCGAAACCATCAGAAGCAAGTTCAATTTATGTCACGCACGCGAACCGATGCCGATCGCCCCACTGGGCCACCCCTCCCCAACTCACCCATCCCACCTCAGTGATCGTGCGTAGAGATCTGCTGGAAAACATTGTTTTCGATTCAGGAATTCCATTCCCATTTGTTTTGGCAGGGTGTGTAGTTTTTTTTTCTCTTGCTTTCTTGCATATATTTTAAAAACCTTCATGGGGCTCAGTAGTTTGTTGATTGCTTTTGGGATGGGGCCGCGTATGGTTAGAAAAATAAATTTCACACACACCAAAAAAACCCTCCCTAATCCACTGTTGCTGAATATTTGCGTAAAAAATACGATCCCAGTATCACAAATACTTTGGGGGGACGATGGGAGGGGCATTTCCGACCCAAAAGCGAAATGGAAGAAATGTGGTAGTTTAAATTTATTTGGAGCAAAGAGCACAAATTTAGCATACCACATGGCCAAACCAAACCACCAAAAAAAAAAAAAACGGCGATACGAAAGGCGCAATGTCACTACTGCCGCCGTTTTTATTCTGTTCTGCCCACTTCAAATCGATATTGATCCGAATGGAAAGAGCGGAGGAGGGGAGATGATTTTTTGCCCCCATATAAAACTGGAATTAACTTTAGCCTCCAAAAGCGCCACGGCGTCACGGTTGGAATACGAAACTAGCCGCCCACCGGGGGATGCTGGGTCTGTTTTTGTTTTCCTGGTCGGCCGTTTTTTTTTTTTTTTGTTGCTCTCATGTTGTTTTGTATTAGCTCGTATGCAAATGAAAACATATTTCTCTATTCAGCTCTGTGGACGCTCTGTGGTTGGAATTGGCAGTAAACGACAACAAAAACAGACAGCATTGCACACGGCCCCGGGAAACGTGTTCAGTGGATTAGGCGGCCGCCTGCCGCAGGACAGTGTACGGTTCAATGATAAATCCACTTCATTCCGGGACGGCAAATGGAAAATAATTGTAGAATTGCAAATCCATCCGTGGTGGTGGAGCATGCACAACAACAAAAAATGGCACTTTTGCGTTGGCTGGAGACGAAAAAGTGGACCAATTTTTTCTCGCCCTGTCACATGGACCCAGTCTCATTTGGAGCATTGTCGAGTCTAATTTTTACAAACATCGCTTCGACTGCTTGCAAAGTGAAAATGAAAATAATCTCAAGATGTTTGAGCGCTAATGGATGAGAGAGTTGGAGCGGGAAGACAATCACTTATCACTTTGGTTAATGGTGGCAGCTCTTTGCTGACCTTTAACGTCTGTCGCCCCGTCACCATGGTCGATTGAACAGTAGAAAACTCCCCGCGATGGTGACCTTTTTCGTTGGATTCACTGGTGGTCTTGGTTTGGATTGCAAAATTCAACAAGTACTAGCATCATCACGGCGCGAGTGCAGTGAAGCGGAACAGAAAAAAACATAATAATCACCAACGTCTTTGTGTTGACGTTATTATTTAAGCTTACGGTGTGGACCTTTTTTGACACTGCTGTCTCTCCCACTCTCTCCCCCTTTCATCTTTGTCATTCTCTGGCTGCTCTTCATTTACATTACTGCTACTTTTCAGGTCGCTGATGAACTTCTTCATGAGTCTTCATGCTTTTACTTCCTAACGCGAGTTTAAAATTTTAATCCTCAGCTTAGTTCATTTTTCGGTCACACTTTGCGCCCCCCTTTCGACGGGGCAGCGTTGGAGCGGAAGTGGCAAATCTTGTTGCAAACGCTCGGCACACAAATAGTCCACATTCAACGCTGGGCAGAGTTTTGGTTTGGGAGTTAGATGAACGTATTGTGAAAGCGCAACGGTTCGTTTGTTGATTTAAATTTTACGCTTTGCCGGCGTAGCTTACGGCCAAAAGTTGCTCGCTAACAATGGCTATCCAGTTTTTTTGGAAAGTTTCATGAATCAGAAGTCTAAATTGTAGCTGCAGGGGTTTTTGCAATTCAGATTATGAAACTACAATAACATAATATTTGAAAAAGAGTCATTTGAAGTTGAAAAGGATAAGAAAACTAAGCTGTAAATAATGAAAAACTCACACAAAAGAAAAACAAACCCAACTTAAAAATAAAAGCAAAATACTTTTAAAAAAATAAACAGAAAAAAACCCTGCTTTTAAGAAAGGAATGAACACTTAAACAATATTTAAATACGACTTCTGAGATGCAAAGAACAACTGAACAATAAGTAGCAAGCGAACAATAATAACAACGCACAACAAAATGGGAAGCCTTTTTCCCACCGACAAAAGAATAGCAATGGCTACTGGGAAAAGGAAAGAAAAGCCATACACGCCCCACTTCTAAACCCCCGGCTCAACTCACCTTTGCATTTGTGATGTTTACTTTTTGTCCTTTTGTCCTGCTTTTTTTGTGCCATTCACCACACCGTCTCGATCCGGAAAGTTTATGTGCCATTTTGTACGAAAACTTCAAGCTGGCAAGAGGGAGGCCGAAGGTCCGCTACGCCGGACTTTCCCTGGATTTAGGTTTCCAGGTTCGTTCTTTAGCAAAAGGGACAGCGAGTTTTCCAGCGCCATTTAATTAATATTCCGTTGCCAAGCAACGGCAAATTGGCAATGGACTGCTCGCGCTATCCCACCGCGGTAAGCGACCACGAAAAGGTGAGGTAGAAATAGGTAACCATCGGGACAGAACTCGAAACTCTTGCGTGAAAAGTTTGTGGACGGTGAACCGTTTTTTCCCAACTTTAAGAATTCAAAGATGGCACTCTCCGTCTGCAGTCGTTTCCATGTGACAGGAGCAAACTGGAAAGGTTTGTGTGAAAAAAAAAACCGGACGTCTAAGAAGGTGTAATGAAGTAGTGGAAAACAGGAAGAACCCAAAGTAGATGAAGAAGAAAATGGGAGGAAAAGTCATGGTGGTAAAAATTCATTAGACTCGACTCCTTCCGAAACGGGTGTACTACTACTACTACTACTGCTGCAGCAAGAGTTCTCAAATAACGCAGGATGAAAGTGTAATTACTTAGGCCCGCAAGAGGCTGTCTCTAGTGTTGCTGATAATGGTGCTGTTGTACGACGATGCTGTCGAAGACGACGCCGACGATGGCAACGGTGATGATGATGATGGTGATGTTGACGATGACGAAGGGTTTTATGCGGCACGACAGAATGAGTAGTTTCTAGTTTCACCCCGTTTTTTGTTGCTGCTGCTCCTCTCGAGAGATTGACCTTTCTTTTGATAGTCAGCCGGTAGACCTTTACCTTTATGGTTTATTACACACCGTAGGGCTTGATGGTGCGACAAAAGAGCTACTAGTCACGGTATCAAACAGTGTAACATCGTGACATTTTGGGGGTAACATGTATGCCTAGCGAAAACATTTGCCAAGAACACGATGACGCAATAGGAATGTTTCCGAGAAGCAATCAGCTTATTGACAATTTATCAAAAACTTGTCCGGAAGTTTGACTTCCAGCTAGGAACAACACCCGTACCTTAGTAGGAAAATGCTAGCAAAGATGAAATTGAATAAATATTTACCCTACAACCAAATATGTGACGTGAACTTGAACTTAAAGAAATACCTTAAAGTAAGCAAGAAACCCTCGCAAGCACCTGGGGAATTAAGCAGCAGCAGCAAAAAAGTTAACTCCCAGTGTGTAAGTCCCAACGACACAGCACAGTCCTTTGCATACCCTTCGGAATGGGGCAAGAGAGGACCTCAAAAACTGATCCCAAAACTTGAACTTTTAGGCTTTATCGCTTGCAAAATTGTGGGAGATGTGAAATTCCTCGCACGTCCAGTTTTGGAATCTTTTCCCCCGAAAAAGGAAGGCAGCAAGTAGCTCTGCGAACGTCGCTGCGAGTTGCCGAAGGGTGGTAGCCAAACAGCATTCCAGCAAAGATAACATGAAACATTTTCCCCGGTACTATCTCTCTCTCTCTTTCTCCGGTGATGAAAGTTTTGAGACCGGGTGCGATAAAAGAAATGAAATATCGACGAGCTGAGAGGGTAAGGTTTCGAGGCACTTTGAGAGAAGTGCCGATCGAACGAACGCGCGAGTTGGTGAAAACTATTGCAAAATCAAACATTGGCTACAAGTGGCATATTGGCTGCAAGAAGGGGACTGGCGAATGCGAACGCGGTGAAGGTGGTTCGGTTCAGTGGGAAATAGTGCAAACACAACTTCAAACGTAGCTCTAATCAGGACAGTTTACGAATGTAAACGATTCGTTTGTGTTTGTCTGACATTCGAGACGATTGGCACACGGCGAGCGATCGATTCCGAACTGCTTGCGCTACTAGTTCACTCGTTTGTCTTGGAGAGTTTCGGTGCCTGAGAGATGAAAGGGAGCCTTTGAGCAACATTGACTTCTTTTTTGCATCGCCCACACCGTGCCGCCTCTGCGCTACGACGCTCAAACAAAAGGGAATAGCGAAACAAAGAAGCAAAACTACTCAAACTTTAACGGAATGCGAAACGAACCGTATCGATCGGTGCCAGATTGAAATGGTGTTCGATACACAGCTACTGAACGCTTTCAGTGTGCGGTGGGTTTGGAAGGATAGCAGAGGTTTGGTGAAGGAGGACTCCTTCTGCCTTGCTGTATCTCTCCACTGCTCGTGCTTTTCTATCCCAATTCAACGGTCCGTGCTGCCGTGCGACTAGCAGTTTGTAAACAGGGATCCCCCCAGCAGATAGCTCCGGATACGGATTCCAGGGAAAGGCTTCTTCGAATTTTGCAACCTCATTTCCACCATCTCGATCGCAATCGAGGCCCCATTGAGCGGTTCGTGTTTCGTGCGCCAGCAGTCGGACAAATCGATTCCGATTGTCGGACAAATATCCTTTCAAGGGGGGAGGGGTGCAATGGGCCTCAAATAGACAATGGATGACAAATGATGAGGATAGAAATTTCTCACGCTCACAGCGCGCTGCAAGTCTATTGTGTGTCGCTGGCCTCGAGGGCTCGCTCGCTTGTTTCTTTTTCTTTTTTGCGTTACCGTGGGTTCATTTTCAGTTATTGGGAAAGCTCCCATCCTTCTTGGAGTTCATTCTCGGGAGGGTTTTTTGTCGTTCCTCACAGCCGACCAGAGTGACCGGTTGTGGAAAGATAGAGTAAAGAATTTGATTCAAAAGCATGCACCATTGATATCCATCCATTGGACAGATTTTCCCCCATTAAGGAGGTGTAGTAACAAAACCCTGGCGTCGTTCGTTATCTTTTGCTGAGCTGTGCGGTGTAGTGTTGGTTAGTGTGTTGTCTTCCCTGCTCCAAACCTCATCTGCACGTATCTTTCTGAACGATCAAACATTAGGAAGTGTTGAAGACGGGGAGAAAAAGCTAAGCAGTACAGTTCCTCGGACCGGATTAAGGTTCGATTCGAACCGGTTCACAACGGCCGAAGCGCATCAATATGTTTCCCATTGGAAGATTTGTGGAATAGCCTACTGCCGGCGTAATGGATAGCAATTCGTACGGAATGACTGTACGCATCTGTTGGCTGGAGGAGAGTTTTTGTCCAGATGTTTGAGCCCTTTAAAGATGGTTCCTTTGTCAGAAATGTAGCCTTACTGTAATTTACTACAACAATGTTTGAAAATTCCACGCTTTCATGAGTACACCTCAACAGAAATGCCATTGTTTCGTTGTGCGCTAACGTATACGGTTTCTTAAGCTATCACCACGACACGTTGAAATGGTGCAGTGCCTACTGTTTAGCTATGTACACGGCAGGTCTTACGTTCGTCTCTCATCTGAACCGGAATGATTCCGATGTTAATTTGGAATAAATGTAAGATCATGCAGTGCTGCAAAATGTCATGAGTAACGGAAAACAATGAACATATCCGCGGTAGCTTGATTGATGCTCATTGCTGATAGTCAATAAAGTGCGTCATGACATTCTAAACACGACATTTGAATTCTTGAGTCCAACGCGATACTCTGACTGACAATTTTAGCATTAAGCCGACGCAAGCATAATCATGATTTTTTCTGGCTGTGAACAGTGCTGCCAAATGCCACTGTTTCAGTCATCAACATCATGACTGAAACGAAGCTCAAATCAGATCACGTACACAAATGAGATGATCAGTGACGATACTCAAACAGTTGGAGAATCAATCACATGCTTTTGTGACATTTTTGTCGGCAATAATCACGACATTCTTGGAATATACTTGGCAAGAGGGCTCAAGCAACAAAATGAGCATGCTTTCTCCCTCTATCTTTTTTGATTATCTGTCGGGTCAAACAAAGAGAGAAAACATGCTCATTGTGTTTCTCAGAACCACTCGCAAGCACGGCATATCTCCCATGACCATCGCGATGATCACCGACTGAAAATGTCGCGACCAAGTGACTGACCAAGATTGCACACAATGTCACCAAGCATGTGATGGTCGCACCAACTGTGTGAGGCTCGCCTCTATTCAAGCTCGTGGCGCTGAGATGATTTTGTTTCAGCCTGAATTTGTCATGACTATGTCTGTGACATTTTGCAAAACTGATAACAGCAAAAGAAGTCGTGACATAGTGACTGACCAAGAGATGGTCGCAAACATGTCATGAGCATGTATTGGTCACACCAACCGTTCTGAGTATCACCTCTGATTATCTCTATTGTGATACGTGACGTGACGATACGATACGTGACGTGACGCTGATATGGATTTGGTTTCAGTCAGATTTTTTTATGACATTGACAGTGACATTTTGTTGCATCGAGATCATGTAATTGATGGATAATTATTGCCTTGTGTACCAAGGTTAGAAAGCAGTCTATTGCATCCCCACGACAAGCACGATAAGCAACGTTAAAGTCTTTTTCCTACCCAATATATTATGAATAACCTTCTAGTGACAGTACAATATTTTGAATTCATCGCAAATATTCTAAGATTTATAATGTAACCCACAGCGACAACTCTACTTCCTTTAGATTTAATGTCTCTGGTACTACAGTATGCAAATATTTTTAATCCAATAAACTCCGATCATCCTTCGAATTTTATAGCTTCTCTCATTCTGCTTTATGTCCTGCAGAGAACCACTCCCGAGTAACAAAACCCCGACTGTCGAGCACTTTGGCGACCGTTGACAAACGCCAACCGCCACCAGGTTCAGCGTCCATGAATAAATCAGCACTTGGGACATGATTGCAGCAAATTGCGCTCACTTCCACCCTCCACCTCGTGGAAGAGCAACAAAGCAAAGCAGTGCTGGCTTAACATCCTCCACTTTTTAATTACCCGTCTCGCTCTCCTCGCTCACGCCAAGGCACTGTCTGGTCCTGGTCGTTGCCGCCCGGTGGTCATTTTCTTGCTCATCGCCTTTTGCCGCTAATTATAGTCCCGGGGAAAGTTTCACTCCACTCATCTTTTCTCCGGCCTCGAACATAATCGTAATGGCTCGGTAATAAATCATCGCTTAAATGAACGCCTATTGAGAAAGGCTGGGGAAGCCGCCCGTGCCCTCTGCGAACAGCATCCGAAGAATGCGTAACCTCAAACACATAAGCGGATCTTGTTTTCTTTTTTTTCTTCTATACTGTGCCGGATCTTGTCTGTCTCGGCGTACAAATGCCTAACTTAAAGCAGACACACAAACACATCTGCGGAAATTGGCGTTACTGAGGCGGCAAAAGAAAAAAATCAATACAGCAACAGTCCCATACACAGAGATTTGTTTGGTGTGACATTCGCCGTAACCACCGTAACGAGACGACCCACTTTGTCCTCACCAAAAAACGCCCACAAATTGGACCCGATCCTGGTATGCGCTTCTACCATTCCGTCCACCTTGGACTTTCCCCTTTTCTCCCAGTTTCTGGCAGTTCAAAAATTGGCCACATTAAGCATAATTTATAAGCGTCTATTTACGCAGTTTTACGGCCTGCGGAAACTTTCTGTCCATCGCGCTCGTCCCGCTCGTCCCGCTCGTCCCGCTCGGTGACGCAGCATTGACAGCGGCCGACGGGGCATGTAATCCGATAAGGACGCCCGGTGGCAGTTTCCGTTTAGCGCCAAGCCGCCACCGTTCCCGTTTGATTCAACCTGGGTGCGCACAGTGGGTTTTTGATTTCCGGAACGCACCCACCCGCCGAGCAATGTCTATGGTGTCTGTTTGACGATGCCAAAGACCGAAGCGAGAAAAAGACCATCAGAATTCGCTTGTATTCCGCTGTTCTGTGGTATTCTTTTTGCGCCCAAGAATGCGTTAACTTCATCTCGGGCGCGTTTTCTCCGCGTGAACCGGTGAGCTTTTGTTACATGAGCGAAGGGAGCGCAAATTTCTCGCAAAAGCGCCTGTAAGCGCCAGCCGCCGTGGAGCTTTTTTTTACAATCAGCCCGCGGGTTATCATATTTTATACACGAGAATAGCGCTCTTTTTTTTTCTTTTTTTTTGTTGCTCAGTTCCGTTCCATTTATCCAGCGGTCGTTTGCTTGCGCGGGATCTTAAGGATTACAGCAATTTTAAGGCACTCTTTGGCTTGAGAATACCAACGACCTGTCGTCACCCATTCCCGGCGGGGGCTTACAAGCAGACGCAATCCATCCCAGGAAAGGTTGGAACTCCGCGGGGAGAGAGGGTGATGGTATGTTTTCTGATTCAGGGCATTTTTCCTCATTCGTGGTTTATGGTCCCTTGAGCAGACCCAGTTCCTTCCCATTGGGTTGGGTTTGTTTGGTTTGAAATATTAAAGGTAAGCTTGGGTTGCGAACGTAAAACGCGCTCTGTACGGGAGGCCCCCTTTGTACGGCGTGGTAAAAAAGCAAATCTGGAACAACTGTCGGGGACTGTAAAATCCCGAAATTATGAAGTTGGTTACGCTCGTTCGCAGGCGGGGAGTTTTCAGCCCGCCTCTATCCACGCCGTATCAAGTTTCAACCCCAACTAAAACGGCTTAATCTTCAGGTTATGCTGCTTGTGAGGACTTCATTTCATCGCTCGGTACGGTAGCCAGCTTCTTGTAGAGAGCGTGTGCTCCTGCGCTGTATATTGGGGAAATGTGTTGAAAGAAGGGCGCAAGAAGCACGACAGAACACAGCTCGGGCCAATAGCATTAACAGCATCAGCACAGGATGTTACGGCAATATTACCAATTTAGAGACAATAAAACCTTATTAATCTTGTTATTTATTCATAAACACTCAATTCCTCCACCGGTCTCTCGTGCAGGATTACGCAGCACGGCACGAGACGGAGTGGACCCGGGTCGGATCGAGGGAGTGTTAACAGCTCACCTTTCACTGCCGTGGCGTCGGTTTTGCCTTTCGCGAAATTGTGCCGCGCGTGTATTAGGCAACGGAGCGGAATTATTGCCCGCTTTCCGGGAAGTGTCCGTAGATGATGAAGCACACAGAAGGCCCGCGCGTGTGGGATGTGTGTGTGTGGGAGCGCTAAGCTTTCTGGACCGAAGAAGTTCGGGATTAAAACCACTCGTTTTCGGGGAGAGTGGTTTCGAGTAGCAAATTTTGTAGTAAGTTGCACCCTTTTCTTTGCGCGCTCCCAACAATAGAACGTACTTTGTGAGCCTCTTTGTCTGTGTGAGTGTGTGGGTGCAAACAGCAACTTCTCACGCTCATCTTACCGCCCACTGAGGACTAACAGGTCACGGTGCAAAAAAAAGGGCATTAGCTTTTGCAGTGGGGCTTTTGGTGCGTGTGTGTGTGTGTGTGTGTGTGTGTGGGTAGCGATTGTAGTCGGCAGTAAGCTGAAATGGGTTTGCCCCGTCGTTTAACGTCATACTTTTGACGAGCTTTGAGTGGGAAGAGAGAGAGCTTTCGTCCGAGTGGTTTTGCTTAAACATTGATGTAATTTAACGGCATGTATTTTGGAAACAAGATTTCTCTGGTAAGAGATTTGTGGAATGAAAATAGAATAAAGCGAATAAAATTGTAAACTGAAACACTTTAAGCAATTTAACATAATCCAATATTGCTCAAATTTTCAAACTATTCTGAATGTATAAGAATCAAACATCAGATCACAATGTTTTACATAATTACATTACAATCTGTACATGTTGACGCCTTAAAGTTGTATTTGATAGACGCATATCAGCAATGTTTCTGTGGAATACAAATGCACGAAAATCACCTTCTGATAAAGACTAATGAAATTAGATATTTTAATTAAAAACCCTTTAGGCGTATGAAACCATTATACAAGCTGGCAGCTTCCCTTACACGTATTGTCTATCGTACCATACCATTGGGTATCTGTCCGGTATCATTTCACCTGACACTGACAGCACAATATCATTTCACTCATATCACTTACGATGATCGCTTTTGCTTCGTTTGATTTATTTGTTAATTTTACCCTGCTCATTCGCAACCACATCACGCTCGTCACGTTAAATAATGCTCTGACTCTTGCTGCATGACGTTTGCCGCTTTCGGTTACGTTCTGTGAGTTTTCCTCCAGTTTGTTGTTGTTGTTTGTGTTTAATTTGTGATGAAATTAAATGTCATTCGGTAATGAAAAATTCCTTCATTTTCATTTCACATTTCACGCTTTTCCAGTTCGTCACACTCCCCACACATATACCCTCGAACATCCTCAATTTGCGCAAGCGAACGCTTTAACGCACGGTATCATCACTGTACTAACCGAACACGTGTGTGCGTGTGTGTTTGTTTTAAATATCTCCCCCACAGCAAGTTAATCCTCAACCAAGCAAGCCGGACCTGTTCACGCGGATGTAACGATTAATTTCATCACCCGCTGCACCACACAACAAACGCCCGACGACGCGAGAGGACGGACACGCTTTCCCCGCTGGTGTAATTCGCATACAGTGTAGCGCGCTGCAGAACAAAGTAACGGTCCCACGCATGCCACGATGACAGCCGTTGACCATTTAAAAGATAATAAAGCTTAACGTGCAGAAACGATTATTCCCGGTCGCACGCGGCTGCAAAAAATGCGATGAAAACCATTAAAAGAACAAAGTAGGCGAAAAGTAAAATTGCTTCAAGAAGAGGTTTACTGCGAGCGAAACAAAAAAAAAATTGAGTATCATTGCAACACACACTGGCTCGCTTATTCACTGTGCAAGTGGTAGGAAAATGGGAAAAAATTGAGCAGAAAATCGTCGTCGTCGGTTGCATGGGGAGGGCACTGTCGTAAATTAAATTTTATGCACCATACGGAACCATCATCGAAGCTTGAGGGGCACACTGTGTCAGGGCTGTACAGTACAGTAACCCGAGGACAGGAAGAGAGAAGGAGCGAGCAGTGTGGCACCAGTGTCTTTCGAGCTGTCAGTGGTGATTTTATTTTATTTCCCTAATGGTTTATGGGTGGGCGTCTCGCATCCCGCAACTTGAGGTTGCGTGTGCGCTCCCTGTCCATTTGTGGCAATGGAAATCATAATTTACGCGAGCGCTCTCCACTCTTTCAGCGGCTCGTTTGAGTCGTGATGGGCCGTGCCTGTGTAGGCAGCGTGTTTTTCATGTTTGCAATTTTCCATTTCATTTTCCAGCATTAAAAAGAGCACAAAAACACGGAAGAAGCAGTAAGCCATGCGAAATAATCAGAACTGATGTGCGTTGTGGCGGCAAAAGTGAGTTTCGCTTTCAATAGTGACGCGTAGTGACGCCGCAACCGTTGTTTCCCAAGGCCGGAAACAGTGTAATCCCGAAGGCCAGAAAACGAATCACGCAGTTTTGCTACAAAAAGCGGCCAGATTAGGGCGTAGGATTTGGCAGTGCACGCGGTATCTTTAACGCTGCTCGATTGGCGTTGTATTGGCAGAAAAAAAGAAACTTACATCGGAAAAAGTGTGATTTCGTGCTGTGTTCCCGCTTTGACCGTGCTTCTGCATAAGTGTTGAGTGAGTGTGCGTGAGTGTTCGAATCACACACACACACATACAGGAGATCCCACAAAGCCCTCCCCGTCCAACGCGGGATGCCATGAGTCGATGGGCGAGAAAATGGGAAAAGTTCTAGCGGCCATCCCGGCGCTCAACGGCAGCATATCGACGATAAATTTCAGCATTAAGCTGCTCATCTACTGTTTGATGGTGCTGAATGTGAAAACTTTCGGCCTGAAGTGCGTCTGCAATCCGGACGAGTGCGACATCATCCGGCCGGAGGACTGCCCGGGCAAGGGCTACATCGTGTGGGATCCGTGCAAGTGAGTATCGGCACCTTCTGTTCGTTCATTTTTTTCTTTCGCCTATTTTATCTGTACGCTTTCGATTTGCCCATGCCCGCACGCCCACTCAATTTGGCCAATTTTTGCTGGGCTGTCCTCCCTTTCATGTGAAAGTGACGTGTGCCTAAGGGTCGGTGTACGCTTCCGTTCGATGGGTTCATGGATGGTGCAATGCAAAGGGTCGAGGTAAAAATCGATCCACTCTCCTCTCTGTACACTCGAGGAGCATTGCGAGGACATTTGGGACACATTTTTGCCAGCATAACGAAAGAGAGAAAGAGAGTTCAACATACGGACGCTAGCTGTGGCTTAAATTGGGTCAGTTTTTAGCATTTGCAAACGAAGCTGGTAACGTTAGATTTTATTAGCACGACATTTAGATTAGTTCCATGAAGTGTGGTTTAAGTTTCTGTGTTCTGTTTGAACTCTGGCTGTCTGTTTTCCGCTTTGTCCGGTCCGAAACCGATGGGCACAGCTGCACACATGCCCGATCGCACAACATTTGGACGATATTTTAACCCTGCTAAAAGGAAGGGCTTGAGGCCCGTTAAAAAGAACTTTACAAGCTTCAAATATATGATGACCCCATGCTCGGAGCGGCCCAAAATGGTTAATGCTTGTGCAACAAGTTTTTCTATGCTTCGGGCTGAGGAGTTTAGAAAGGGGCAACAAGTTGTGGCCGGGGTTGTAGGGCTGCTTAAAATGGCATCAAAAGGTTGTCTATAAATTTATTCCCAGCACGTACCCCTAAAGGGTTTGATGAGATAGAATAGATAACTCGTGTCTTTTTTTTTGCTCATAGTGAGCAACATCTGTTGGATGGATCTGTTGAAAGCGTGTAGTTTGAAGCGATGTAAAAGGCATTTGTTTTACACTGCCTTATGATTTAGACGTTTGATTTTCGATGATGAAAATGATTGTTGATGTGTTACTTGTTAGGTCGTTGTTCTTCCTTGTATCGATTAATAGGGAAAATTTATCAAGTCCTCCATGCAAATGATGTGGGTAAGGGCCAATGTCATCAGCACCGAGCAAGATTGTGCCGTACAGAGCTTTCGAGGAAATTTGTGTAGCTTTTTTGCTTCCCTATACCAAAGTTTGTTTGTTAACTTTCGCTCGTTCGAACCCCACCGAATTTGTAATCTTGAGCTCAAAACGACCTCAACGCAGAAGTCTACACCGCGGGAGACGACAAGTTTGCATTTACATGCGACAAGTTTGGGTGAAGCTTTTCCTTTTTATTTTTTGGGAGTATGTGACAGGAATGATGCCTTGACATGACATGGTCACGACCGCACAGTCCGAGATTGTGGTATGACATGGTGCAGAAACATTAAGTTATCGCCACGGTGGAGTTGGAGGCGTAAAGTTAACACACTCACACGAGTATTTGCTCGGTAGGAAAAGTTGACAGAAAGTTACTTTCTGTTAGTTCCGAGAAAATTTAAAAACAGGATGAAATGTGCTAGAAAGGTGTGTTCAGAGTTTTGTGTTACTTTAGATCCATAAAAGGTTAAACACCTTAACGGTTCATTTTTGGAATAAAGCTCTCTAAAAAAGCTTCACGTCAAAGATCATTCCCTAACTATGAGTCAGTGTTTTTGACCTTTCTTAAATAGTAAGAAAGGTTCTAATTCGTTTATAATATCCTCACCTACTATTTGCCCGGATTTTCACTAACTGGCCGCACCATAAGCATATCGACTTAGGTATTATTGTGCTCCTGAACCGTCATCAAGACCAGAAACAATGTACTATGCTCTGATTAGGATAGCTAAGCGGCTGGCATGGGTTGGCCCACCAAAAACCTCTCGAAACAACCAAACCCTACTCCAACATGTCGCTCAAACGACACCGAACAAGGTCGTTAGCAACCGTAAGCCCCATTACAGACGCACAGAAACTACACGTCGATACGTTCAGCTTTCGGCTTGAAATTAACCGCAATAAAGCCAGCCATTTTTACAACAACACACAAAACCACATCCTAATGATGATCGCTTGGTGTGTAATATGCTTTCCCTGCGTGGTAGTAGTCGCAGCACGAGTCGCTCGCCGTAACGCCCACAAAGCACTCATAAATGTCACGCTCAGGTTGGCCGCGCAGGGTCTTGGTGGCAGCTTATGGTGCTGAGTGAGGTGAAACTACTACACGCTATAAATTAGCCGCTTTATCGGCCACACATGCCCCGCCCTGTGCCCAGCTCGAACACGTGAAATCGTAAAACCATGCTTTAGCTTCAAATTTATATCTTCCAAATAGTGCAATTAACACCACCTCCCCTTTCGGTGTCGTTTGGATCGCGAAGCGTTTCCCAATCCGCAGGTGGTGGTGGCTATCGCCCATTCCCGCTCCAGGGCGAAACGCTCACCTTGAACTGCTAATTTATGGTCACTTCGTGTGAGGCACCCATTTCGGAAATCGGTTCACAATTCCAGTATCCTTCCGTGGGTAAGGTAAGGTAAGGTTGCGGGGCATGCACTTGGAATCCAGTATCACGCAAGCCCCCGTACCCCATTGGAAGCAAAGAAGTGTAGGTATCGGTGCTGCCGTGCTTAAATTGTGCCTAAAAATTGACTCACGTGATCAAAAACAACGGTCAGTAGCCTCGCTTAAGTACCTTCCGCTACGCTAATTACACCTTCACGGGAGTAATGAATGGGTTTGAGCAAAAAATGGAAGCCAAAGAAAATCATTTAGAAAGCAAAAGGGAGCAAAAAATGGGGGAGAAAAAGTCAAATTCATCCAATTACCAATTACAGAACGAATACACGAAAGGGAAGCTTTTTCCGTTCAGCCAGACAAAAAATCTGCATGCAAGTGCAATGAGCATCGTTTAGAGGCAGGACACGAAGGACAATTTATTGGACATTGCCTACTTCGATTCTAGCCCTTCAGGCCTTTTTTTTGCAACGTCTCATTGGGCTAGTCTTATTTGACACGAAACAAAAAAAAAATGTTGTAAAAGCTCTGCCCCTTGTTGTTCCTTAATCCACTGCTCGAAGTCCCTAGGCTAGGTGTTTGGGGGAGTGTTTTACATGTTATTTTGCCTGCCTGGGTGGCGCTGTGTTTTTTTTCTATCCTGGCCAAAGCAAAACAGCACTCCGTTTCGTGTACGATTTCGAAAAACTCTTGACAGCAAATTCCCGTGATTCCTTCGTACCGATATTTGCATGCTACAATCTGAGCCGAGTACAATCGACGCCCACAAAAAATAGGTGTGTACGTATGTATGTATGGGTGTACATGGGCCCTACAACAGCCGTGTATTTTCTTTGCACCCATTCGTGTTGGTCAGGGTTGTTTTCGTTCGCCTTTTTTTGGTGTGTGTGTCGTTTCTGCACAAATCCTTTGCTCTTTTTGACACCTTGATCGAGATCCCTGCTTACCCGAACCGGCCTGGCGTGGGAAAGTAGCAAGGGGAAAGTTTTTCCGCTTTCCCTCTTTTACGGTTGATTGTAGTGCCACTGTTTTCGTTGAACTTCCCTTGCCATACACTGCCTCTGTGTTCTGTGGCTGTACGGGGCGTAGCTTTGCTTCGTTATGCTTGCTTCATTTTTCAAAACTACAAACGCCCCAAGTGTAATAATATTGCTCCATTCGGTCCTGTGTGTGTGCCTTTGCTCTTTTTGGTGAAGCAATTCCTTCCCGCTCCGTCCCCCTGCGACCAAATCGCACTCACTCGGTGTGGGTGTCAATAATGCTTGGCAATGGAGAAAGGGCGGGCCGCCGAAACTAGCCCGAAAAGGTAGCAAAGCAAATAACGATACGAAGAAGGAAAGGTTGGGAGGGAAAATCACGACAAGCGATGAATATTCAACGGGAATGAAAACCTGCCCCTAAACTTTGGCACAGCAAGCTCCGGTCGGACGGTCGGTCGGTCGGTTGTGCCCCGGAGCGATCAAGGGATGAACTATGAATTCTTAGTCCCTACTATGCACACTCCTGTGTCCTGGCCCCGAGCAAAAGGTACAAGTAAGAGGAGGTGCTGATTATTTGCTGATAAACTCGCCCTCACTTTGGGAGTGTGGAAGCGAGAATGTGAAGCACCCGGGGGCGACAGAAAAATAAAAGAACTAGGTAGCAAAGAGCAGTAGCAGCAGCAGCAGTCGCAGAACTTTGGTCTTTACAGCCGGCGCAGCAGCGCGGGACTGGCTTGACCATGGGACGCTAGGATTATCGTTGGCTAAAAACTTTTGGAAGTAGCTGTGCTGTATGTATGTGCTTTTTTCCCACACTCTGTATATTCCCTTCCATTCTAACCCTGTATTTATGTAAGCGAATGTGTTGGCGAGTGAAGTTCCTAAATGGATATGGGTAGGGAAAGGGAAAGTTCAGAGCTGGTTGTGCTTGTTTCAGCACACAGCACAGGATAAGAGGTGAAATGCTCTTCCACGTAGCTGGTAATTGCTGACCATTTGTCTACGGCAGTGGCAAGTTCTCGGTATTATTGCTTTAGCTCCTGCCTTGCTCGGACAGCTTGGAGCGGCCAGTGGACAGAAAAAGGTACAGTGTTAAATATACTCGAATGTTTGTAAATGATAACCTGCTTTCAATTACACTAACGAGCTTACAGAGACACATTTGCCTGTTTTCTTTTTAAATCGGAATGAAACTCCATTCTATCGTTTCGGTTTATATATTCTCACTTCACAGCAATGGAGCGATAAGGTAAAAAGCTGTCTATTTGTACATAAGTTCCAAATTAATCTGTGCCCAGCATTGAGAGCAGCAATTGAAAATGAAGCACATTTTAAATGCTTTAAACCCCCCACGCGGTTTTCGTTACGGCTTCAAACGATAATGGCATTCATTCGAAGTAAAGCAGCCAATTAACCATGGAGACGCCTGGTGCTTCATGCCGGTCGAGTGGTGTGTGAGTGTGGTAATAGTTTTCCACTCATTTCACCGTTTGATCGAATGGAGAGCACCTCTACCCGTAGTGTTGCCCTAACGACATTCTAGCAGCAGTGCTCCAAAAACCAAAATCGATGCTCGTAAAACCAAATGGCAAAAAGTCACGAACCTTTACCATTCCGGCGGTTTCCTGTTTGGGTAGCGGGAGGCGCTAGGCTGGCGGTGTTGGAAAATGATTGCTATAGTTATTTCCCACGTTTCAAAAGCTCCACTCACAGGCAGGTAGTGTGGCACGGTTTTGATGTGAAATTTTCGCAAAGTGAAACAACTAAAAAAAGGAAAGAGTGAATAAGCACACTACACAGCTTGTTTTGGAGTTGATGGAAATTGTTAAATTTAATGTATCGCTGCGAGGGTGCATTGCCACATCAATACACACCCACACACACACACACACACTCGACAAATCATTTTCCACTGGCCCCGGGGGTGGCGAAAAGCGTTGCTGTCCAGTGAATTATTGTACTGAACTGTTCCTCACCAAGCTTCCCTTTGGGCCGCCCGATGTTCACTTTTTATTGTTAAAAGTTTTCGTTTTATGTTATTTTCACCTCGCCTGATTTTCACCATCGCTCTGCTTCTCTTTCCCCACTCTCTCTCTTTTGCTGCACAGGTGCTGCAAGGTGTGTGCCCGGACGCTCGGCGAAGCTTGCGGTGGACCGGGCGGTTTTTCCGGCACGTGTGAACCACCACTTAGCTGCGTTTCGAAGCCACCGGTCGGTGGTTCCGGCGTGTGTATGGGTAAGTATGGGCGTTTTATTTTTTCAAATGGCCGCTGAAAAGGTGTACTGGTGTAAATGGTGTAATCATAATCGTGTGCGTTATGTGGCGTTAAGAGGGGTCGAGGAAGGAGAGCATTCAATTTGTCAACCAAATCGGTTGGCGGGTCAGGACATCATAAATTGATCCTCGTTTCGGGAGATGCATAGGAAGGAGGAAACGATTAAATTGTAACAGCAAAAAAGCGTCAGGTGTGTGTGTAGCAGTAGCAGTAGGATAACGATTAGTGAGATTACATCAGCACCAAAGTGGTTCGATTGCCATTTGCACTTCATAAATTATCGATTAACGGTGTGGTTAAAATGTGACGCAACGTTTTTTCAATAGGGGCGCTTTCAACTGCGATAAAAAGGCACGTAATTGATGGACGCTGTGGCTTAGTGATTTGTTAGCTTTGCTGCGGATTTTACAGGACTAACCTACTGCTTATGTTAATCGTTTGGGTCAGACAATCACTCTTAGTTTGGTAATTGTATGGCTTTTTTATGTTCTGTCAATGGTGTATGAGGTTGGGAATGTATAATCACATTTGTTTAAAGATCCTAGAGGATTAATTATTTGCACGATTTATTTATGATCGAATACACCCTCGACCTCGTTACTAGCAGTAATTGATTGAGTACAATGTAATTATTCAGCGATAGAGATAGAGAGCAAATGCATCACTTGTTGGGTTGATCAAGTTGAACTCTAAGGGAAGAATCAACTTTTGTTACAGTTTTACTCAGCATAATCCCATTAAAACTGCATGTACTCCATTTTTATTCATTTTCAAGCTCCATGAAGCTCGACAAAGTACACTGCAATATGGTTACTAAATTATCTGTTTCGAGCATTGAAAACATTGACATGTAAACACCGTCGCAAAACACTGCAATCTCCACTAAACAGCCACTCCCATTTCGGAGTACAATTTCCATACTGCACAAATAAAAAAAGTCTGTTTATGAAAATACTAAACGAGACGAGAGAAATATAAAAAGAAAACAAAACACACACACACACCGAACGACGACGAACGCAAACATAAGCAAGTAAATATTAGCTCTAGCCGCCGCTGCCGTCGCTTGCCCAGGCGAGCTTCCGGGCGCATGCACATGCTGGGCGTACGGGAAGTTTTCATCGTCCGGCAGAAATGAAGAGCGACCGACCGTTCTCATGGTGGGCGGCATCACTCACAAGAACGCTCAATCTGCGGGGGAAGCACGTGGACGAGGCGACAAACGGACGCCGGCACTGGCAGGACAAGCTCTCCAACCTGCTTGCCGTCCAGTGCTGGGCGCCGTTCGCTGAGAGGAGATTTAATTAAAATGAAATTAAATCTGTTCCAAAGTAATTCCTCCGGTCCGGTCCTGGGAAACGCGTCGTCTACGTCCGGCTGACGGCGGGTGGACAGAATCATCAGTGTTTCGAGGGATGCCGCGACCGGGGACACCACCATGGGAAAGAAGTTTATTAATCATCAGTTATTTAAAGGCAGAAGTTGTGGATGCGCACCCCGAAGGACACGCCAGCAGCTGCAGGTGCACATAATTTGATCTTAATCTCGATGAATCCACCACTTCACGGTGGCAAATGATGGCTTGTAAGAGCTGTAAGACCACCAAATCCGTACATTTCAGCAAACAATGGGTTAACGGGGAATGCCTTCCGCGCGTCAGTAAAGATATTGTGATGCACCATGTTGTTAGGACGCTGCAGGAGAAAAGCATCAACAAACACTCAAGACATTATTCTGATGATTATGACCTGACCCGCAGCCTTGTAATTGCGCACCACGCACATTACCATGCCATTGTAGTGGGATGCATGTTGCCGCACATTAAGATCACATTACAAATTATCCTCTCCCTCCCCGCTGCCGTTCGGTGTTAATGCACCAGCCACCAACCGTGAAAGGCAAAGCCCCAGGAGTAGTGGCACGTGTAGCAAATCAGGCCCAGCCCTTCTTTGTGCCACATTCTTGTAACCTTTTCTCGAACGGTCATTAACACCACTGTGTTTCCCGTGGTACAACAAAAAGGAGTTAATACAAAAAATGCACATAAATTGCACTTGCTTTTCAGAGAGGAAGAAAGCGAGAGAGAGAGAGAGAGAGAGAGAGAGAGGAAGAGAAAGGGCTCACTTGTACTAGGAAACCCCGGAACCAACGCTGTCTGTTGCAAATTATCGTTCCCCTGTTTGGAAATGCGGCAAGCAGTTTTTGTTTCTCTAGAGTGTGGAGTACTTTTTATCAATGTGTGTTATTCCTGCCACCACTGCTGCTGCATTGGAGCATCCGTTTTCTCTCTTCCACTGTGTTACTTTTGCAGTAACCAGTTCTTCCTTCCGGGTGTAAAAGCTCTTATTTATCACAAAAAACCACTGGTTTCACGAGCAGCAGACCAGCATTGGATCGGGCAACGGAGGACAGGAGCGTTTCCCTTCATCTGTGCAGTGTCCGGCATTTGGATTGGATTGTACCGTAGGGCTGGTGAAAGCAGGAAGAAATCGGTCTGTCTTTCAGGATAGATTAACCCATTTTATCTGTTTTCCTGCGGTTTCCCACAACCTTCAGATGCAATTCGTTCGTAATGGCATGCTGCTTTACTTTAGCCATACAGTGAGACGCAGAAGGGAAAAAGGGACCCATTTTATTCTACCTGGAATTGCAGTGGATGACTGTACTGAAGGACTGTTGGTTTGGAAGGATGTGGAGCGTTATACTTTTGCCACTTTACTGCAGAGAGAGAGAGAGCGAGAAGTACGGCTCGTATCTCGAATCAGGGGCTTCATTTTTCATAAATATTGGCTGGTGATCGAAGAACGGAAGCACCGGAGAAAGTACCGGTATCGATCGCGCCAGGTATAATACGGCGAGCCGAATTTGTTCCACTCAATCTATCTGCACCGGTATGGAATATGTTAGCAGAAGCTGGATTTGCAGCATGTCTGCTGTGTATTTTATATGGCGCAGCCAGCAAAAAAACCGGTCGGCTCCTTCTGTGCGCGTTTGCTGAATGTGATATCAGTTTCGTTTTCGTTTCGGCGGAAGGCGGTGGTCGGCAGACAGGGCGGCAAAAATTGTCTGAGAAAATTCAGCCTCACTAGTCAGAGGTCAGAGGATGCAAAGTGGGCGACGTATAGTACAGCAGAGGCACGGTGGTGGTCGGCCGTCGAATGCGAGAGGTTGGGAAATTGGATTTCTGTGGTTTTTTGCATGGGGGCAGAATGAAACACACCTTCGGGGTTGAAATAAATAGCCCGGGTATGGTGCCGGTATGGTAGACCAGGGGGAAACAATCTGCATTCAATGTAGCTGTAGACAGTGCAAGAGAAAGAGCAAGACAGAGAGAAGGTACAATATTATGCAGACAAGCAAGATAAAGGTAGAATTAAAATTTCACTTGAAATACGTCTTATGGTGTACATGGTACATCAATCCTGCGAAAGTAGTAATTTTAGAACGATGTTTAACAATCATTTTCGATGCAGGCAGCACAGTTTTTTCAAAACAGTTCTTGCTACAATTTGAAAAAAGAAGGAGATTTTCAACAAACTGATCTATTTTTCCAAAAACAAGCTGTCGGCGTACCCCTTTTTTGGACAAAGGAAAAGTCAACGAAACGGCAATACGGCAGCGATGGTAAAAGAAATATTAAAAAAGCACTCCACCTACGAACGCTTCACATGCTGACAACGTTGGCCGTATGCAAAAAAAAGACAGATATAAACAACATGAATACATTTTCAATTTTGCCTTAATCAGCTTACTTAACCGAAGTATGAAGTAAGCCCGGGCACAAAAGAGATGAACAGCGAGCAAAAAAGGACGAGACGGTTGGGTTTGTTGGTTGTTTGCTGTACGACACACACAAAAATACAGGCACAGCTTTCGGGTTGCTGGTTAAGGGAGCAAAAAAAGGGTTCCCTGTGCATGCTCAACATCTGCTTCCCACACTCGACGTTGACGTTTTTATGAAGGCAGCATGGAGAAAAAGCAAACCATGAGTACAAAATAAAAAAGTATACCACACACAGTTAGAATTTGACTGCCGTGCTACTTCTGCTGTAGGTAGTGAGGAAGATTACCTTTCAAAAGCAAAACCGGCCCAATGCCACCACCAACCGTGCTCCTCGTGTGCATATCCTTCGCAAACGCTTGACGGAGGCGGCGCAGTATGCCATGACCATACGTGATGGCGACTGTGAGTGAAGCGGGAAAACAGATTTCAAAGCAGAAGAATTAGCAGGATAATTAGCTTCGCCCCCCGGGGGAGAGAAAGGAGATGGTTTTGGTTCTATCGTTTCGCCTCGGTAAAAGGATCAGATAAAAAGGGGTGATGATGTTTGTCAGTTGGTGAAGCAATCGCATGCGCTACGTTTAAGAAGAAGCTCATCAACATTGCCGTCCGGTTTGGATCGCCAAATGTGCAAAGAATTCGTGTGAATTGAGCTCGCATTGGGATTTTGCAAACAAAAAAAATGAACAATAAATTCAAATTGACCTTTAGCGACATGTTGAATGTCGGTACTCTGCTCCTGCTCCATTGTTCATGAATAATTCGGCGTAAAACTTGTTGTTCTTCTGTGTGTCCCACGGTGGTGAAGCAGCAGCACGCGTGCAGCTTTTATGTTCACATCGTTCTTTATTCCGCTGTGCGGCGTTTAGCGGGAAAAATGATTACAATAATACAATAAACGACACGATCAATCGCATTGTGGGGGTATTTTTCCTAAAAAAACAAGTGACTTCTAGTGAACTCGAAAGGTTATCGAATACTAAAACTGTTTTAACAATCAGTTCTGAGCAAGTTGTGAGCCTGTGTTATGGTAAATATTGCATCTTAAAGCTCGAAAGCTGGCCAACGATTCAATTACGCTTTCATCATCATCAAGGCAAGTAAGTTGGGCATTTTGTAGTGCAGCTCCAAAGCCACACTTGGTTTGGCTCTTTGCACCGTTGGCTTGACTTGACTACTTTAAAATGCTTTTCGAACGAAACGAAAATGCGCCACCACAACCATCGTCTGTGATATAAAGTTTTCATTTAAATTCGACGCACACAAGCGTACTCGGCGAGGGGAAAGCAGCCTGGGATGGGAACGAAATCAAGGTCTCCCACTCCCGAAAGACACGGAGAGGCGATCTACCCAAAGTTCTGACGCACAAACGCCACCAACACCCAATTGCACCCTGATCGTGGAAGACGTCAGCTTCAAGAAACCATTCGAAAGCACACAGCAAAAGAAAGGCAACGCTCCAGAACGCACTGTGTTTTGTACATTTATTTACTCTTCAAGGCTTCCTTCCGAGAACACCATTCTCCCGTTTCTGGCTCTACTCGGGTGTGTGTGTGTGTGTTCTTTTTTGGCATTCGCAGTAGCGCGCGGGTTGCGCGGGCTCAAGATCGATGACACAAGGGACGATAGTAATCTTCGCTGGAAAACCACACCACACCTCACCCTCACTGTTCTGTCTGTCCCGTTTCTGTTCGGAAGCGGTCGATCCATTTATTAGATTCCGGAATAAATTTATTCCATCGACGCCTGCCCTCCACCCCCCTGTTGGTTGGGAAATGGGTGGGCCTGGAAATCGAGTTCGCGAGTCGAATGCTGAGTCAAAGTACGGTGTCCTCTCTTTCTCTCTCTCTCTCAGTTCCCTCCCAACGATATTATGTTGTTGTTTTTCGCTCACTACGTACGAAATATGCTGGTCATTCGTTTTACTGGCGCTTTTGTCTTAAGCATGACACCGAGCGGAAAGAAAGGCTCATTCAATTTCCCGTTTTCTTTTTTTTCTTTTTCTTTTTTTCGGGCACGATGGACGTTTCTCTTCCGTGCGCACCTTGTGTACCGGGGTTTTTTTTTACGAACGAATGAAATCCTTGTTCTGAAATTGACTTCCCCAGTGGCCCTGAGGTGTCGGGCTGGCATAGTCGGGGAAGGATAAGCACGGTAACTGCGGAACAATACACCCCTCCCCGCGCTTCCGGTTCTGCCGGTGGATTACGCTGGTTTTTATGATTATGCCTATGATTATGTTCTTTCTCGCTTGCTGGCACCATCCTGGCAGAGGCCGGGGCAAGGTGGGCAAGGCTGTACGCTGTGACACGTGTTACCGCATGTTGACAGCGAAATGGGTCGGTGAACCGGATAGTACGGTGACACATTCCAAAATGGCTTAATAATAAGCCGTATGCTGCCTGGCACGCGAATGAGGGTTATCCCTTTTCGTGTTCTTCTAGTTGATTACGTAAACCTATTCGAGCAGTTGTTTGGAATGTTGTTGATCTGCTCTGGTGTGTTTTTTTTGTAGTTTGTTGTAAAGTTTGTTGAGCTTTTTTTAATTTGTTAAATTAATTTTTATTTATATTAGGAGTAGCTTATTTACTGATACATAAAAACAATCAAATAACTTGATTGTTGTTTTTATTATGTATACAACAGTTATTTCGATCATTTCTAAGTAATACAATACAGAGCGTTTTCATCAGAAATTCCTCACATAACTGGGCTCGGCTTGCTGAATAAAACATTGGCAAATGTTGTTCTCCGTACCGAAACCCAATAAGCCTCGTTATCCAAACAGCACTAATCAATTAAGAATATTAAAGCCTATGATTGCCCCCCACCCCACCCCACCCGAATGATCACCTTTCTCCGCCCCAATGACCCAACCCCTAATGGAGTTTTCCACAAAATGAAATCAACTCCATCCGCCGGCCAACAGCCGGCACTCGATTTCGGCCATATTTGCAACCGCAAGCTACAAATTGTAATATGTGTGTGTGTGTGTGTGTGAGTTGAATGAAACCCAATTTGTCCCGTGGTGCCTGTCCGCCGGGTGTGCGATTTTGTGTGCGTGTGTGTGATCTTATTAAATGTTCATGTGCTCACAACAATCGAATCCGATTGACCAAAATCAGCTTTGCTTTGCATTGCTCCTCCTACGCCTATTTACTGTCCCAGCAATGGGGGGGGGCGCCGTATGATTTGATTTCCAATTTAAACCACGCTCTAAAGCGGCACTGGCCAGGCGTGCGAGGGGAGCAAGTGAAATGAATGATAAAAAGACAATCATCACAGGGGATGAATATGTAAAACGTAACGCAACACACATTTCGTTTCGCGGGGAAAGGGTTCGGGATGGACAGGGGCTGTTGTTGGATGGACAAAACAATCCCCATCATTTGCATGCGCCCAGGAGCTTATAGAGGGGAGAGTCAGGGCTTTACAAAACTCCCCATACCGTTTTTCCAAGAATGCATCACATGCTCATTTCGGGGGTATCGTTCGTTCGTTCGTTCGTTAGTTCGTTTGGGGTTTAAATTTAGACAGTGAATTTCAAAAAAGGATAAAAAGATGTCAGCAAGCAGATACAATTTCAATTTCGTAGTAACCAAGGAGAGGGAGAAGAGTGAATCTATCCCAGATTGAGTTAACTTTGGATCAAGATTAGACCAGATTGTGCTTTTGAGAGTGGGGTATGTGGAGAGAGAGAGCTTTTTATAACAGCCTGAATACAACAGCAGATGCGGCAGGACGATAAAATAACCTGGCCTGATGCGTATCTGCTCTTAAACCTAGGCACACCGGCGTACGCTCTGTAGCCTACGGCGAGGACATAAAAACCAATTCAATTTCCACGTTCTCTGGCCTGTCCGTTGGTTTTGGGTTTGGATAATGTTATGCTCCAGCTCGGTGCCCACATTAGCCCACATTAGGGAGTGTACTGTTGTTTAAGTGGGATGAAAGCATATAGCAATCGGAAGGAATCAAACAGCGTTCTCATTTCAAAATCATTTTATTTTCTAAACTAAAGTTCATTAATTAGACAGCTGACTACTTGGAGAAATCAAATTCATGTGATGGAGACGCATGGTCACTCATCAAAGTTTGAAAATTTGTTGTTAAATTAGCTGTCTACAAATGCACAAATGCAACATAAAAGAAAGCTTTTTAATACAGAAACACATAAACAATTTGAAATTAGTTAAATTAATCCACAACATGATAACTCTTCAAGCCTATCTGCAGTATAAAAACAACACTCTGCGTAGAAAACTCCTGCCAACCATAAAACTTTATCTCACGCATCGTTGCACCTCGGTTCGTGCGTTTCCACTTCATCGGAGCTCACCACCCAATCGGGCGATTCGTGTCCCTTCTGCTTCCCCGGGATAGTGGGAGAGTCGTTGATTGGGTGATTTTTCATCATCGTTTACATATTCTCCGTAGCGCATCATTTTTCCTCCAATTCCAAAACTCCGCTCCCCGGGCAAACGTTCACTTTTATACCCACAAATTGGGTAAAGAAAATGAAGCTCCAGCATAATGGTGTGGAAAGGCGGCTCAACGACCGAAATTGAGCCTGAGAGGCTGGCGAGACCGTGCCAACAACCGTGGGCTCCGAAAGGGTTGCAAACGCATTCGGAGGACGGCTGTCTTGAAAGATGAAAGCCAGCCTCAAAAATAGGCTCATCGCAATAAACTGAATGCGCTTATGTGTGTATGTGTGTTGGTGGAAAGGTAGAGAGGCAAGTGGCAAAGGATGCGAGGAACCGAAATCTCGAAACCGAGAGCTGGAAAGGTAAAATGGAAGGGACTATAAATTTGCATTAGATCGAAACCCGCTCTAAGCCAGAAACCTCAGGACGCAGACAAATAATCGGTACTGTATTCGTGTATGCGACCCACCCACCCTACGCCACCCCTCTCCCCCCCCCCCCCTTAGAGGGAAACACAAGCAGTGAATCAAAAGAGTCCGCCCCGTGCGCTGCTACATCAATTTTCCGCATGCCAAATTTGTAGCGGATTATGTTGAGTTTTCTTTGCGCGCGCTCCTTTGCCTTTCGGCAAAAGCCTTCTGCGGAGTTGTTCAAACCGAGCCGGGTTGGAAACACTTTGAACAGGAAGAGGAACAACACAAAAAAACCGTGCAGCAAAAAAGGATTCTATTTCCTCTTTGCCATTGGTGAAGTACGGCTCCGTGAGGTACGGTCGAGGTTTCGATTGATGACAAGCCTTGATTGTTTGTTCGGTGCGTGTGTCTTTTCGTCTTTCCGCTGGGGCCGATGACAGAAAAGCCCGAGGTGTACGGCAAAGTTTAGAAGGGTGTAGCTTTTTTTCTCGCAGGAAAACGTGACTGGTAAATTTGTTGATTGGTATTACGTGTCTCCTCCGTTTGCCGGTGAGTTTTATTTCTCAAAACTAAAAAACAAAAAGCATCCAAAGGCGCAAAATTGATTTCGATTGCTTTGCGTGTGGCACATGGAGCATGATAGTGAAGCGCGAGAAGAAGTGAAGAAATGGACCAAAATGGAGTGTCTTTTTTGTGCATATCAGATAAAGGGAATGTTTTGCATGATAATGTTAAACATGCAACGTTGTTCTTTCATGAGAGCATATGACACGACGGTTACCATATGATCATATGATCCTCCAGCTTACTAGGATACTTTATAGGCTCTACTTATTTCAACATTTTTTTTAACAACTCAAAACATCCTCTTAAAAAAAAGAATTGCTTTACAGTCACTTGAGCAGTTTTGAAAGCCTTCGTTCATAACCAATGGCTGTTTGTTTGTTACTGTAATACGACAATTCTTTTTCAAATACAAAAGTAAATTCAGCAGAAACCCCTAACAGCGATCAGCGCTAGCTTTAGAATGCGACATGCATTGTTTCATTTTCTAAATGCTACACAAACAGCACATACTGCAGCAAAACCGGAACCTGAAACCTTTTGTCGACGAAAAAAAAAGCAAACAAATAACCCCTCCAACAAGGAACACAAACGACTTATTTGCGAAGAATTTTGTTTTTTTCTTTCCCTCTGTTTCCAGTACGACAACACAGTTGTTTGTTTGCGTGTGCCGGCGAATGTGTTTGCGATTGTTTTTCTCCTTTAAGCGTCATCCCGCACCACAACAATAAATTGAAGTGGTGGGCTCGTTTTCCCATCCCTGGCAGAGGTGTATTTTTGATGATGATCCTTCTCAAACATACTCTGTGCTGAACCGGGTGGGTGTCGTCTTTTGTGCTGCTGCTGCTGCTGCTGCTGCCGGCACAAGATGGACGACCCCCGAAGCACAATGAGCTGCTTGTGAGGGTTGGTGTTTTTATTTTGCAAACCGTGCAAAGCCCTGTAAATATTTGTTTCCCCAATACATATATCGCCATGCGTCGGTGTTCAAGAGAGAGAGAGAGCGAGAGTGGATTGTCGTCCGGAGTCAAACATCCGGCATCAAGTCAAACAGGACACGATAAGGACACACGGCGGCCTGTGCAGAAATGAGGCTCTTCTGCACACACGGGGTTCGATTTATTTGGATTGATTTATTTTGATTGCCAGCGATCAATAACACGCGAGAGCTACCCCGGGAGGGTTGTCAATTTATCTTACGCTATCCGGCCCACCGACAGATGGCACCCGGGAGCTCTGGCATGGAACACAAATAAGAGCTTTGTTTTGGGGGTGTTGTGTTGTTAAGTTCATCGAAAAAAGGCTCCACTACTCAGGCTGCAGTTTCCATTTGCGGCGACAAAAGCACTGCCCTCGACAGAAACAATAGGAGCTGTATTAGTTTAAGAAACAATCGTGGTGAAAAATATCAGCACAACTTTTCCAATCCATCTCTAATTTTCCTGACCTTCGCTCCGCCTTCCCCAGTAGCGCCATTAGAATCGAACGATTGCGCTCCACTCTTTCGCAAAGGAACCAAACTCACCAAAACTGATTTGCATAAACTTTATGCAGATTTTCCCCCCACTCGAGCTTTTGCATACCGAAATTGAAATGCATTGCTGTGCCAGCGCCATCCTGGGATGATTTCCCCTTCACCAATTTCCTTTCATTAGGAGAGGCATTCTCCGGTGGGTGGTCACACCGGTGAGCCACAAATAAGAGGATGTCATTTTGCAAGAGAATCTTACTTTTGAAAACTTCCTCCAGGACGCTGCACGTAGCCAGGTAGGGGGGAAGGAAATTTATTCGTTTGGCTTTCGGGTTTACCTTCCTTTTGCTGAGAGCAGAGATGCGTTGTTGGAAACTATTTTGTAGGGGTGAAGAAATAAACAAAAGAAGCAAACAGAGGGCAGAACAGACAGAACAAAAAACACACACAGAACGGGTTTGCTTTTCTACCGGGATGAATGGAAAAGCCTTTCCGGGGAAATCTCCTTCGGGGCCTCAATTAAATCGGTTGTCCCCGTTCGGTCTAACCTCTACGTCGGAGGCTGATGTTCTTTAGTGTATGAAAAAGAGAGAGAGAGAGAGAGAGAGAGAGAGAGAGAGAGAGAGAGAGAGAGAGTGGTAGAAAAATAGAGAAAACGAACCATATGCAAGTGCATTTCTGTTTGCCTTTGGTTTATACCATTTCTCACATAAAACGTGGGACGACAACACCTTTTTTCCCTCCCCTCTCTCATTCGCTACGAAACCCACACAAGTTTTGTTTGTTTCTCTTTTTAATGAATTTTTATTCTCATGCTATTGCTGTTTTTGCGTATATTTTTGCAGACGTTCCACCGACGAGCACCGATGGGGACCGGCCGGATGGTAGCGACTGTCCGGAAACCGTGCTGATCGAGCCGGGCTGCGAGATTGTCAATCGGAAGTGCAAATGCTGGGACCGGATACGGCTGTGCAAAAGCAAATCGATCAGCAAGTGGGACTTCAAGAACATGGAGGTAAGCGGGAGGAGGAGGGCTCGAGAACGGCAACCGAATCTACCAACTCAACCGACGCCCGGACGGCGATATGATGCTTCGAGCGTGAAAAGTGTCTAACTTTGTTGTCTGTTTCGTTTCCCGTTTTTCTTTCGCTGGTTCGTTTTCGCTTGCACAGGAATGCCAGCTCAATATAGAGAATCTCGTGAAAACGGAGCTGGAATTCGACGAGGACTATACGGCACCACCGAGAATAAGCTTTGGTGAGTGGAATTTATTGGTAAATAAAAGGAAGGGTCTTTTTACGTTTCTACTCAGTTTTTTTTAAAGGACTTTCATATTTAACAACATAAAACTGATAGCTTAGCTTACAAACTTTATCTTTTGCAACAAAAATCTTTTCCTTGTAATTAAAAATCCACTTCAAAAGGAGACTCATCACGTAGGACATGAACCTCGTTCATTTTCACACAGTTGTTGACAAAAAGTGATTAATAGGCTTTATTTTCTATTTGAATTAGATATCAAATAATCAAATAGGATAACAATCACTGTTTTGCATTGTTAAATGATCCATACGATTATCATGAAAAAATCTAATTAGATAAGTCCTATGCTTGTTTTACTCTTCGTTTTGTGCATTTGTGCTGTGCAAACGCAGTAAAAATTATCGCTGAAAGCTTTCATATAGAACCAAGGATAATCTAATAAACTCATTCAACACATGATTGATCCACATATTTGATGCAAACATTACGTAGAAGAGAGAAAAAATCCTCCTGTTCTGGGAAATTGCTTTCGAGGCAGCCGTGTTTGAATATGTGTTTTCGAGCGACGGATCCGGTACGATTGAAAAGGATAATGCTTTCAACTTCATTAGCACCAATTCAGCCGAGAGTGTTTGAGATAAATTTTGCATATTCTCTCTAAGCGCTAGGCACGGCGTACAGTTTGTTTGATTTTTAAACTAATTTTTGCTCTCTTTCTTTCTCTCTTTTCTTTGATGACCCCCCCCCCCCCTCTTCACCACCCCTTCATTTTAGAATCGATCGTGCCCGGGCGGGGCAGGAGGAGAAAAAAGCTGTTTCAGGTAAGTGGAAATAGCGCTCCACACAAAATGCAATACAAAAACAAGAATGCTTTCAACAGATTTGCAACGACGACAGCGCAATCAGGTTTAACATTATTTGCAGTGCAGTAACAAATTGGGAGAATTCATGATTAATTTAGCTGCAAACTAATCTAATGCACAAACGCAACTATCTCCCATCAACCCCATTGAAAGATTGCTCCAAAAACATTAAACTTTTGCGCTAATTAATTTCATCGAGCATGTCGCGCGCTCCGCTGTCGGGCTGTATCCCCAGCTGACAAGGCTGTGAATGTCCTCGCCTTTTCAGAACATCAACATTTTACCATTGGCTATTCGCAAGCAAAAAGAAGCTGCAAGCTTTGTCAGTCCGTTCTGGAGCAACTAAATTAATACCAGCCCGCGCTGCCTCTCAACTGCAAGAAAGATAAATTGGTCCCCTAAAATTCTTTCACCCACCCCTACTAAGCACGACGACGATGATTATGATGACGATGATGATAACGGACGGTATTGCTGTGGTGCTGTGGGTACAAGTGCGCAGCGCACTAAACCCGACTGTTGTTCCACTCAACAAAAATATTATGATCTACGATGAAATATGCATTGTGCAAGTGCTCCCCTTGTGCTCCGCCAACGAACGAACGAACGAGGCAAATTTTCTTCGTTTCGAGTGCAATGTTGCGCTTGCCACTGCTAACTGGAAGAATCTGTGGTGCAACAAATACAAAAAATAGATCTTTTCATGAAACATTAATAATCTCTGAGCCCTCTTGCAACCGGGCAAACGTACGTTTCTGCACAGTAGGACAAACAACAGTGAGCCAACCCGAGCGGCGGGTCGTTGCCATTTTGTACGCGCCAGTCCATAAGCGCTGGAGCACTTTTACATTTTTCTCCGGCTTTATGGGGGTCTGTACTTTTTCGGTGGTACTTTCGTTGGAAAGATGCTATTACTTTCCCTTGTTCGAAATGGAGAGACAGTGAGACAGAGAGAGTGAGAGATGCAGTGCTACTCTGTGGCAAGAATTTCACGGCTCCACTGGTAAAATGATGCATGATGCATTCTTCCCTTCACTTTTCCACAATACATTTCTCTCCAGGCCTATCGTGCACAGCCCGTGCATGCCGAGACAAGCGTAGGAAAAGGGAGAAAAGAACAACTACCAGTAGCATCAATTTCCTTTTAGAAGGAAAGCGTGCTGTGCCTGCGAAAACACTTCACGGCGTGACGGTAGAGGGGATGAGGTCGTCGGCATCGTTTTAATATTCGTGCTATTTTCGGTAGGGCGGCTAAAAACTAACTCGCCCAGACGGCCCAGAAACTTCCGCCGTAGTATTAGGTTCTGCTCTCTGCATCTGCTATTATGAACTTATCCCTTCCATGTCGCCCCCGGAAGAGGCATCTTGACTTTTTCACCCACAGATTTTGCACACTTTGCGCACGGCGAACAAAGTGAGCTTTAGAAGAAGACACACACAAAAACCTACAAAAACCAAACAAAAAGAAAAAAAAACCGGATGGAGTCGATTTGATGTGAAGTCATGAGTTTTGGAGATTCTGGGTAAATTTTTGCCCCGTTTCTAGGACACCGGATGCTCTTAAAGTGGAAAATTGCTTACGCTCCTTCGGGGTAAACTCAGGACCATTTTAGAGGACCATTATGTGACGTCAGTTGTAAACTTTCTGTGCTGAGTGTGCTTTTGCTCGAGGTTGCGTTTTGGAGGTAAATTTCAAGGAAGGGCATCTAATTTCTGTGAAAGGGTAGTTTTGGGCATCTTCAACTTCTGAGAGGGCAGAATTTAACGTTTCCTCTTCCAGCGAGCGACGGTACGGCTCTGTCGTCATGCAGAAATATTCTAACCTCAGCAAACAAACTTCACGCACAGCGCACAGCTCCACCAGCCAACGGCATCGATATTAATCTCCTCGATGCAAACTATGCAACTCTCTCAATACCGAACCAATTCCAAACCTCACAGTATCGTTTCTGATCGATCGAAAAACACACGAGAGAAAATTGAAATAAGTTGACAGATTGTGGGCAAGCGTGCGAGAAAATGGAGCAGAAAGTTTCCCCATTTTACCGGTACCACAAATCATCCCAGCAGCACGCTTCCTCCTTGCTCCAACTTGCTGGACCCGCTGGACAACTCTCCTGCCGGCTTCCCAGGGACACCGGAGCGACGAACCGTAAGAACCATCGATTAAGTAAGATCTGATCGATTACGGTGAAGATTTATGGTTTGCGGGTACCCTGCCCCAAGGGGGAATCGGGGGATGTTGTGGAGCCCGGTGGCCATAATCGTCGTTATCTTGGGATAATGTTTTCGGTTTTCCCCTGAAGTGGTTGTGCCCTTGGTTCATGTCGCTTCCTCCTCAAATGACGGTGCCCCGAGCCTTACCGCTTATCGATGAGTGGTGTCTTTGGGCCCGGAAGGAGAGTTTGGGAGCGTTTGCAAAATCTTCTGATGTGCTACAGGCGCTGGAGAGGATGAGAAGTTTAATCTTTTTGCTGAAGAAGTGTGTCCCAGGCCAGGCCAGAAGTACATGGGAAAGGCTCGTAGCATGTTTGCGGGAGGTTTATCTTTGCTTACAGCACAACAGTTTGGCTTTGATGTTTCGGTGTGGGTCGATTGCCCCTGCAATGAAAGAGAATTTTAAATTAGTTTGTCAGCTTTGATTCCTTGCGAGGAGGTGTGTTAGCTTAATCACTTGGAAAGCGTAAATAACCGCTCGGTAAGTGCAAGTACATTTGAGCTTAAAATAGCAAATAATTCATGTTAAAATAAAGTGGATGTAATCAAACATTTTGCAATGACTGTTAAGTGTCTCCGGCAACTGAAAAATCGTGTAGTTACTAAGATTAACTCATCATGTGATGTTGTCCTGTTTTGAAGCACGTCTTCGGCAAATTAACTTTTCCATCATCCCTGGATGCACTGCAGACCGCCCCAAAGACGCTGACGTCAGCACGCTAAACGTAACTTCGCATGCCGGGCGGAGAGATCAAGTCCGGGATGCCATTAACGCAGCAAGACTGTCAAGAAAATTGACTTGCAGCTCAGCATGTGCTGCACTGTCTTCTTCAATGCGGGCACAAACATTAAGCAGAAAAAAATGGAAGCTAATCAACATCAAATGATACCAAAGTACTGCCAGACCAGGCCGTTGGTTTGACTGCAGGACGGTTGTGTGGGAAGAATGAAATCAAGCAAAAGCCAAAGGACGAGACACTCCACTTGGGAGGGAAGTAGATTAAGTTTCGTAATGAGTTGCCACTCGCAGGAGCATACCAACCGTTGGGGAAGGCAATAGATTACAAAGTTGATGTTGAGTATTTTTTCTGTATTCGGATGCACTTTTACACTGCTTACGGGTTGGCGTGCCATCAACAACAACAGCAACATCATCGGTGGGATGTCAAAAGGAAAGAGTAGCTCATTGTCTCGACGCTATTTGCGATGAGTGCTTTTAAAGTTTTATGATATCACTGTTTGCACTTACAGTGCCTTGATATGAAAAGTTTCAAACGGTTAACGATTAAGTTTTAGCATGCAACTACGGGGAAAAAATAAAAGCTCAACCTATCCATAAACGCTTCTGTCACAGCGGCTTTAATATGTAATGCTCCAAATGTCTTAGCTAATGCGAAAATGATGTCAAAGTGTGTGGGTGTGTCGTTTCCTCCCATGGCACGATGATTGAATCTTGATGAGCATCCATGTTTTTTTTTTTTGCGTCACGCAACCCACATTAGGTTATTTAAAAACCAGTTAACGTCTGGCACAACATTATTAATGAAGGTGCCGGATATTATTAACGAAACATGTGGCAGACTACAGCGTTCGGTGCGGTGAATGTGTGCTGTTTTGCCTGGCCTTTCCACGTAACTCTGCTCGTGTAGATGTTGCTCCCCACTCAACCTTTTTTATGCTGCCAGTTTCATCAGAAATCGATCAGAATTTCGTTCAGAAATCGGCGAGCATGGGCGGGAAAAAGCAACCCACGACAGCATGCGCGAAGTGCTGAAATGCTGATGCGAACCGATATCATCTGGGTAGATAAAAGCTAAATGCTGGCGTGTTGTGCTGTAAGGTCTCTTTGCTGTGTGTGTGTGTTTGTGTGCGTGGGAGAACACACTCGCAGAGTACATAAAGAGCTTCCTTTACGCTGGCATTTTCTTTGTCAATACTTAAGCAACGACCTCCAACGGTGACACTTTAAAGCGGCAGCCTTTCGAGCAGCAGGAGCCGTTTCACCGCCTGCTTCCCACTTCACACGAACTCTCCCCCAGATTGAGGTGTGTTGCTGGTGTTGCTTTTGCTGCTGTGCGGTCGCTGTTGTAGCACTGCACGTGCTTCGCACGCCGATAATAATCAATGTTTGATAACGATAATGTTTATCGTGACATAACGAGTGCTGGAAAATCTCGCGTGCGGCCCCGCGGAGAGCCGCAGATATTATGGTAATGGTTCGGTAGCACATTAAAAGCATGGCCTTGAGGACGCACTGCTTCATAATAGTCATAATAATTAAAGTACTTTCAGATGAAAAGCATCGCCTCGTTCCGCCGTATTTTTGTCGTCGTGTGTGTTGCTTTCCCCAACTCATAACGCCACAGCGTAAAGTGATAATTAAGAGTGCGAGAGAGGCCACACGTGCCCGGTGAGCATAACACTCCCGCGGGGCCGTGTGCTTTTTGTGCGGGTTGGCATGTTTGCTTTAATGTTTTGGCCTCGGGGTGGGTGGGTGGATTCGACTATTAATGGGAGGAAGCATCCAGTATCGATAAATGAACGCAATGATCGGAGGCACTGCTGCTGGGAAAGTGCGTAGCGCGTGGATATGAGTCAGTTAGTAAATGAGTTCATAAAATGAAACGTTTAATAAGCGATTATAGGGACAGGAAGACGGTTGTCCGTTGCATCATGATGTCCATTATATGCTGGCGCTTGGTTTTAATCAAACGGTTAAAGTGCAGCAAAAATCGACCTCAAAAGCTTCAATATTCTCCGCTTTTGCTTTTATACGGAAAAACATTATAATACTGAAAACTCAAAACCCCATTTCTTAGAATTTAGCCATGGCACCATGCTGCTTACGCGAAAAACAAACAAACACATAATCAAAGGAGAGAGAAACAGTGTAACGAGAAATTAAAATTTCATCGAACCTCCCAGGCTCCCAATATTCAATTTGTCCGATGAATTACGCAGCGTGCGCTCGCGTCAAACGCGATTGGAATTTCCTCCTTATACGCTCAAGCAGCCTCGTCTGCTGCCTGAAGGGCGGACCAGAAGCTTTAAAGTATCGTTGGCGAGAGGAGGATGGATTTTGCAAACTCTCCAGACGGCAATCATGAAGTCTCGCTGGCCACACATCCCCAGCAAATCCCAGCTGCCGGAACGGAAACCCCCCGATTCTTGGTACTGTTGTCCCAACGCCCAACCACCGGGAGCAATTTGACGGAGCAGCGGAGGCCATGAAACAAAAGGGCTAAGGGGGGGGGGGGGGGGGGTGAGGCAAAATTTTCGGAAATTCGCGTCACACCCCAGCGGCGGGCAGCGCAAAGCGACCATCAATTCACGCCCGCCGGTGTGCTGTTTTGTTTGTCGATGGGCTTTTCTTTTCGAAAATGCCGTCATTTCTTACGCTTTTTCGATTTTCGGATGCGTTCGGATAACAAACGGAACCACGGGAAAGAAAAACAACGAAGGAGCACGCGCAAACCTAGGAGAAAAACCCCTCCGTTAAGCTCTCCTCTGCTCCGTTAGCCCACCTCGACCCCCGGGACGCGTTCAATAATTCAGCAACGGTTTATTTGCCAATGGTGCCCCGCGCTCGTTAGTTCATCTATAATTGATGGGCGAGGGAGGGAGAATGAGGAAATTTTCTTCAGCTCAACAAAAAAAAAAGAAGGAGTAAATTTCCAATGAGCAGAGCAGAAAGCGTCCTCCCGGGGGCCGTGTGCCGTGTGCCGTGGGGTAGGTTTGGGTCATTTTCCCGGAAAAAAGCTCACCTTGCCGCTCGAGAAGGGACGCTTTTGTTCGACACTTTTACTCGTCGTTCAAGCGACTCATTGAGCTTTGGGTTGTACGAAATCGCATTTAAATCTCACGACGATCATTAGAAGGGTGGCGCAACGTTGTACGAACACCGAGCCCAGCCCATCGGCCGAAAGTTCGCAGAATCATCGAGCGGGGTTTTTTGCTTCGCATTTTAAAGACAAGCCTCGAAGCGAGCGAGCGCTTCTTGTTTTCGTGTGAATGCTGTTACGATGCTTTTTTACAATTTTTGAAGAAGCATCAATTTGGAATAAGCCCTTTTTCTTGAAGAAAGAAGGCTCATTGCGCCATTGTGCTGACGTGCTTAACGTCTTCGGCGTAAAACAGCAAAGCCGGCGTGCCAACACGATACCCCTTTTATGTTGTTTGTTTGTCCCGAACCCGGTAGGATCTGGAAAATCATTTTCGCACCATTTATCAACTCCAAAACAACGCCGCACCATCACCACTACCATCGCCCAACAGAAGCTTTCAGGGTGAAAGTGAAAACCCTGCCCTTGCTGTGATGATGGTCAACCGGAATGAGGAATGTTTTTCAGCCCCTCCCCCTCAAAAAAGACAGACGGACCAAAGGAGCACGAATGAATTGAAGATGAAAATGGGGACGAAATTTTACGCCTCGTTTAGAGGAACGTTCCACTTTAGCCCGCCGGCGGTGGAGCCGTTCGTTGGTGAATGCGGCACGATGAGCGATGAGTTGAGCCTGGAGCAATTCTAACATGTTGGGGTTAAAAAACGGGGTGTGTGTGTGTGGGGGGGGGGGATTTTCCACCAACCCGGCCAGGGAGAAGAAGAAGAAAAAAGGCAGCGCCCTAATGGAGTGAAACTGGTTGGCCATATCGTTGGAATCATTTTATGTTGGTTTTTGTTACGCGAGGATGTGGTGTCGGTCGCTGTCAGCAACGAGCCGGCCCTGTCTGGTGAGTGGATTTATTTCGTTTTGCCAACACAAACCCACACGCGATGGTACGACGATAAGCAGAAGCAGTAGTTTGCCCTTTTATGTGCTGAGGAAAACGCTTCGGGTGAACCACGTCTAAAGGATTGTGTGTGTCACTAAGATGACCGTCTTTGCAGTGTCGCTGCTATTTCTACCCATCAACCATTAGTAGCTGTGAGACATGATGAGGTAGCGTGATCAGTAGTGGATGATGATGATGCAATGGCGGTTTTCTTGCTCAAATTAAAGCCAATAAAAGCTGGGTCACGCAGTCTGATTCATGGTCCGTCGGCTGTGGCGTTATTATTGCCTTTAAGCTCTAGAATAATCGTTTTCACAGTACAGTTATTTTATATTATCTTCCTATAAGAGAATGTGTGTGTGTGTGTGTGTGTGGATGAAAAAAACAATGCGTTTATTGTATTTTAAACCACATTGTTAATTAAAAATGTGCGTACGTTTCACCTAGTCATTGTTTAAACTGTATGAATTTCCGTCCTTTTTTTTTGGTTTACACTGTAAATTTGCAGCCGCACAAACGGTATCCGCAGCCATTATTGTGATTAAAACGCTGTTTGCAAACTGCATCATAACGTCCGCCAGTCGTTTGTCGTGCTTTTACTGCTTTTTGCAATAATGCAACGAGGGACAATTGGAAAGCATACCCATTCGTTCGCTCTTCGCTGCATCCTGGCAACTTGTTTGACTGATTGTCTCTTAATCAGCATATTGTCCAACGGATGCGCCTCTGCTGAGTTGATTTGCGGGGAGAGGAAAAATGCATTCAACCTTTCTCATCAGCCCTGCAGACCATTCGACCATTCGAGCGAAAGAATGGTGCAAATTGTGCTGCTGCACGAGGTGGTTTCACTTTTTGTTTGCTGTCATGGTTTCTATCAACTGCTGCATCGAGGTTGTTGCTGCAGTATGTGCCACCTGCAGTGGGCTGCATAAATTTGCATACTTTTTGTATGACAGTAAACAAAAAAAAAACTACTGCTCGAAACATTGCCTTTTTTCCAAACTACTTCTCTTGCGGCGTTTGCTTCACTTGTACAATTTTCCTTAATGGTATACATTAAAAATCAGCAATATTAAATGGTCATTTCGGTATTAAAACTCGCAAACGTAAAGGAGCAACTTTTCAATCCCAACACTGAAGTGCAAAAACCATCGAATGATTGCAACAAATATGAAGCACGATTCAAAGCGTAAGTAAATGGAAAGTTACAACGCAAAAGCGCAAAGAGCTGACCCACGCAAAAGTTAACCGTGCCACCGAGTTGCGGTTACGCTGAAAGATTGTTTGGCGAACACCGACTTATCGTTGAGCTTTTTTTTTATTTTTTTACTTTCAATTCTTGATGGTTCATCGCTGGGAGAAGGAACTTCTATTCCCTTGCTCACCTTTTCGCGTCCTTGAAGCTTCATCTGAACGGTTTTTAATTCTCTTCCCACCGGTCCCCAGTCGGTGCGGATAGAGCAACACACACAAAAAAAGAAAAAAAGTTTGAAGCCGTCAAAAAAACTTTTCCCACTCGCTCACTTTAGCGAAGAATGGTGACAGCCGTGACCGTTAGAAAGGGCAGTACACGGGTACACTTTGATTGCAGCTTGGCTGGAAAATGTTCGGACACGAGCAAGATGCTTCAGATAAACGAACCAAAAAATGGGCAAAGCAATAGTGAAGCAAGTTTGAAGTGACATTCAATTTAATTTTACTTTCGCTGTGCGCCCCACGGCGTACGTTCGTCGCTTGATGAAATTAGTAAAATTAATTGATACTCGAGTTCAGGTTGTTTTTATTGAACACTAAGGAGGGAAATACAGGATGTATATTTGTTGAAAAATTAAAGAAAATCATGATTTGCGAGATGAAAAAAATCCATATTTCGTTGATCTTAGGTGAGCTTGGAAAATACGATACAAAGACAGTAAAAAATTAAAGAATCGTTTATCGAAAATAAAGAACTGAACAACGAAAGGATTTCCAGAATTACTTTTTCTTAACTGATTACTAAATTCTTAACTGTTGAAAGAGACTTAAATTCGCTTTCTGAAGCCATCGTTCTGATTCGATTTATGCTCAGAAAACACTCCCGTACGAACGTGCCCCCGCCGTTAAATTGTGCATCCCGTGTGCGAACGGACGCGCTTGGCAAAGCAGTCAACCCCTAGAGCACGGTGCCGTAATTTGCATCGGGAATTAGATTTTCCAACCTTCGCGGTAAAATCCACAGCTTGGTAGGTTTCGCTCGCGGTAAGAACCATTCCACCAAAGAACGAGCACACGGGAACGACGGGAACAAATTCAAGAAATGCATTCAAACCATGGCCCCAAGGTGTCTTGGGTTATGGCAATTGGTAGGTCGCTCGCAAGAAGGAAGAGGCCAATGGTGAGCGCGCGGGAGGGTAGTTAATTAAATTTTCCCCCAAAAAACCACACGAACATTGCAAATTTATGCATTACCCGGGCTAGACAAACTATGTAACGAAATGCAGTTATGGTGAAAGATCTCGTCTTAATCGCGTTTGGTACACGGGGTAATGAGAAATTTGTGGCTTACGATGGGTTGTGGGTCGTGCAATTGGATAATTAAATGTTTATTTAGCGAAGAAAAAGTGCAAAGTTTGATCATAAATTTTCATTTGTTTTGCAATGGTTGCACCATTTAGCTCTGTGGTGTTTGCATAGTAGAGGACACCCTTGTGTAACATTTCGGTGCAACAAACAAATGTTTCTCTAGTGTGTGTGTAAGAGACTATATAATTACGCACTTACAAACAGTGCTGGAAAAGTTGCTAGTGTATGGATTTATTTTGTTTTATTTTATTAATTTTGATGAATTTTGGTGATTATATTAAAAAAAACAAAGAAGTAGAAAATTTTATTAAGTTGGAAAATATAGTCCTAACCTAATATTTATGTTAGATATTGACTATAAAGCTACCACAATACAACATACCATTTAACACTATCTATCTTACGACAGCCCTTAAACTATCTGCAATAACCAATTTCGATTGCATTTGGTGTTGAGAGCTGTTCAACTTTATCAGCAGTTCCGGTTAATCCGCTTAGAAACCAATATAACTATTTCGATAGATAATAGCATTAGACTCCAGCACCCAGTGCTGAGCGCAAGTGCTCATGCCACTTCAGCTAGCTGCTAGAGTGTTAGCAAACAAAATCCGTTCATCCAATTAAGCATGTGATGGCACGTCGTAAATCATTGGCTAGAAGCGTGTAATTTAATTTACCTCAAGTAGCAATATAACGTGAACAGATTTCTATTTTTGTAATGGTTCAAATTAAGTGACATTTGGAAGTGATAAAAAAATTAAAAATAAATCCTGGACATTCGGAAACATAATGTTTCTTCGCTCTTAATTGCATGGGTTACTACTTTTTTCTTTAAATATGTTTCGTTTCATATACAATAGTCAAATACGTGCAAATCCCATTCCACGACTCATATGAAATTCTGTATTTCCTCCAATGTCTAATATTTTCTAATAAATTCCATTGGCACAAAATTCTCCCATAGTGCTCCCCACCAACACCACGTGGCGGGGAATCATCGCGCACGCAGCTGTATGCGTGCCATACTTAACCCGCATTTCCCCTCCAAACACGAGCGCGTTGCGTTGCGTGTGTCGCAAACGTTGCACAGCAAGCATCGACGGCGGCGAAAAAGAGCTAGCAATCACGCATCCGAAGCAGCAGTGCCTCTCTATCCCTCGCCCACTATGTTCGTGTTTTGTTACACTTTTGTTGTTGCTTTCGCTCAAACACCGCCTGTGAACGAGCGAAACGGAAAAAAGCGCGAACGCGTGCTGTAACGCCCCTCTCGCTCGCACGCCGCAACAAGCCGGGTTCGGGTTTTCTTGCTGGGGCTCTCGAAGGGTAGCCGCCACCGACGGCTCACCAGTGCATTAAGGGATGTCGGAAGGGTGCGAACCGGACCCGCAGACAAGAACAAAAAAACAAGTTTCAAATCTTTCAAACCTTTCGCGTGTAACGGACCGCGCTTTCGCTGTGCTACGGGACTGACCACTAGGTTCTCTGGTACGTTTTTGTGCTGTGCAAAAAGAGATTTTTGGTGTTGTTCCTTCGTACTTCGGGAAGATCCCACACGGGAAGACTGTTTTGTGACCCCAAAGTGGATCGCAGCAACGGTGGTGATCAAGATCGTGTAAGTTGCTGCTGCTGCTGCTGCTGTGTTGACGGGGAAAAAGGTGTGCGTCGTTCTCGTTCTGTTGTTGTGGCGGTGTGCGTGTGTGTCGCCGAAAGGCTGCCGAAAGCAACGGCATGTGCGCGTGTGTGAGAGCATGATAAAGTGCGAGATAAGCGCAAAACAATAAACATTTGTCGGACTTTTTTTGTAACGCTTGCCGTCGTGCTTCCACACTGCCCTACATTTCTCTGCTCTGCGAGCTGACTCTACACGGGTTTGTAGGGCAAGATTTAAGGCAGACCTTTTTGCTCGCTCGTGCTGCCCCTGTGTGTGTGTGTGTGTGTGCTCGTTTGCGTAAAAGACCTCCGAACTAAATCCAATTAAAGATCAATTTCGGGGCAAACAGTTCGGTCATTTCGGTGCTGCACGATAAGAGGAAGTGAAAATGAAGGCTAAAGCTGGTTGTAGATTAGATAGCCCTTCCATCCTCCCTCCTGCCATAACAGCACTAGTGCGCTAGTTCTTCCGGCCATTAGGACAAGGGGAAGGGCAACAATCGATAAATCGTGAAAGTGTGCTCCTCCTTCCATTTGAAATGAGCCCGTGTTTTACGAGCCCAAAACTATATCGATACCCACCCAAACAAAGAGCGTACAACCAAAAAGTATATAAATCATTCCTCATTGCCTTAAGGTGGCAAAAACGCGATCACGCAATTTGAATCCGACACGAAAGGTGTTGCGCTTCTCACGCGTCTCTCGCGCCCGTGCGCCCTCTACACGCGACGCTGCTTTGACGGATGCTTCTACCGACGAACTACTACTACTACTTGTCGTTGGTGATGCGAGCAATGTTTCGCCAATCGTGCCATCAGTACCATCTCATGTGTGTGTCTGTGTATATGGCAGGCTCATCTTTCATCGGTCACACAGTGAAACCGATAGTCGGTCGCTGCCGGTGTAGAGATAGCAATTCGAAGGTGCAGTGTAAAATCCACTTTCGTGTTTATGGCACATTCTTTCGCACGTTTAAATGCTTGCTGCGAAAACACCGCACCAAACTCAAATTACCAGTGAAGTTCGCTGTTATTTCTCTTCTTGCCCGCTCTGTGCAGTGTGGCAGTGTGTTGTGGTTTAAATTACAATTGATTTATGAATTCGATTCGATGGGCCCGTTGCACGAAGAGACGCATTGACGGACTGCAGCCGCTGTAAGACAGTGTGAAAGTCAATGTAAATGTAGCAAAGAGCAAGTTTAAAAAAAGAAATTCAATACGAGCATATGATTCACGCGACGAACCTTGCCGTCCTTGGCCTTCCAAGCGGTGTAAATAAAATTCAACCGCTTCAAAACGCTCGTTGGCGGTAAAAATATCTCACCGCCCCAATCCCAGCCCCGCGGTGATGGGTGGTTGTAATCCGTTGTTTGACAAGCCGAACGATTAAATTCATAATTAGGGCCGGTGACTGCTTATAATGTTCAACCTTTGGCTGTTTTTACGTGTGCATATATCAAGACGGGAGACGCAGAGAAATGATAAGATTTATTGTCATCGAGTCTATTTTTGTCTGTCGATTCACATTTTCAAACAAAAACACACGTTGAGCGATGTTCCTTTAGTTGGGCGCTCAACCACCAACACACACACGCACAGATACAGCCATCATTAGCGAAAAATGTTTGGCGGGACAAATTGATTTTATGGTGGATTAATCGAAAGAACGTTTCGCTTTATGTTTTATTCTTCACCGTCGCCGTGTCGTGTCCGTTGCCCCATTCTTTCGTCTTCTATTTTTCCGGTTCATTAGCAAGCGCGATGAGCCGCTCGACGACGAGCGGTAAAGCTGGGTGGTGTCATAAATTATACCCACTAATAAACTACATCGTTCACTAATTAGGCTGTCATTAAAATGGGAGTTTCGATTTTCGCGAGCAAATCTTCTCTCCGGCTAATGCGAATTAGAAATCGCTGTTCCATTCCGTTGCTGCGTTCCTTCTATTTCGTATGTTTGGCTTTATAACTCTCGCCATGGTTGACTCCGTCCAAACCTCTCCATTTTCACAATTGATGGTGGCGATGGTGGTGGTGGTGATGTCTCGAGGTAACGGCTTAATCACAGCATCCGGGAGTCCTCATTCGGATCCATCATGATCCGTGATGGTCCAGACAGGGCACTTTTCCGCCGCTGTTTTCTTTTTTTTTTTTTCATCTGTTTGATGGCGGCACAAATCTGCTGCTTGTCGGTGGCCGCCCATTCAACCTACATCGGCAGTGGCAGTGTCCGCCTCCGGTTTGGCGAGGAAATAGGATGGCGCGTCGCGCGAATTCGCAATATAAAGCTTAATGTTATAACATTCGCTAATTTAAAAGCCATAAATTTTAATTTTAATATCGTCGTGCTCAACCCCAGCCGCCGTGCGTCCGCGGCAGCAATGTCCAGCGTGTTTGGCGAGTGTTTAGGCCGCCATGTGTGTGTGTGTGTGTGTGTCGCGTTGGACACACATCCCGCCAGCAGAGCTGAGGGGGTGTTGGTTTTGCTGCACAAAATTGCTGCCAACCCTTTTTCCCGCTCAGGGTGCACAGACGAATTGCGGAGGAAGAAATAGCCCTTCCGACCCGCTGCTAATGTGCACTTGATTATGCGAAAAAAAAAACGGTTGAAGATTTATTTTGCAATTTTCCAATCCAATTCTTGCCCGCTCGATGGCTTATCGGTGTATATCCCGCACCCCGGCCTTGGTACAACTTATCATGCAATACCGACAGACGGGAAAGATAAATAGTTTCCCTCGCCCCGCTTTCGAGTGCAGCTGTCTTCTTATTACACCTTCGCTCGATGCTCGAGCCACACCAATAGACACATTGCAAATTCTAACTCAGAACCCAATGGGAAGGCGTGCTGCCCCCTGTGCCTCCTCCGTCCCCTTGCTCTGCTCCGTCCCAACGCCATACGCGTGTTAGAGCGACGACGGAACACGCAGCAAACTGCGCCAGACAGCGCGTCTCGCGCGCGCCAACCGTTTACGCAACCCGTGCGCACGGAGAGAGAGAGAGAGAGTGCGCGAGCGGGAGCGTGCGCGCAGAACAAAAACGTGCTGGGTGAACATTATATCAACAGCAGCAAAGGCAACAACAACAAAAAAAAAACACATCGCAAGCACACACAGCAAAAAAAAAAAATAATAACAACCCCACACGAAACGGAACAGACTTCACAGAGTAAATGATGCTTTTCCGTTCTCGGGAATCACCCGGGTTTTTGGGCCGGGACCACCATCACCACCACCATCGGCGTGTCTGTCCCCGACAACGAAGACGACGGTGCGGCCGGATGTGCGTTAGGGAAATTAGCGGTGATTCGTATGTTCTGCTCTTTTTTTTCGTCCGTTCATTCGTTCGCCGTTTCTGACCGCGTCTGCTTTGATGATGATCATCATCATCATCATTATAATGTGTGTGTGTGATTAGGTGTGTCGGCTGATGGGTGGATGTGTTAAGCATGCAAAAATGAGGCATTGGGGACGCGGCGGCGCGGATGGTGAATGTTAGGCACGTGATATGGGACGGGTTGTAGTGGCCCAGTTCTTTCGCGGTGTGGTCCAATGCGTTACGTTACTCAGATTGAGAATAATGGTTCTCTATGAAGGTTTTTTTTTGCAATTTAAGATGTTCTTTTTAACTTTGCATTCATTTCGCACACTAACTTTTACGATTTTAAACCAAGATATATGTTATCAAAGGGCTTGCATCAATGATTCAGGGGTAGTTATATATTTCATATTCTTGAAATTCATTTTCTTGCACTTACTTCTTCGCTTTGGCAACACGGGAAATTAACAAGTTTTAAGTTCTATTTTTTTATTCTTAACGACATTAAACTCTTTTCTTTAATTTTACCTCAAATCTTTTAAGAAAGTAAGGTATTGAGATTGATTTACAACCAAAATCATTTTAATAGTATCAAACTAAAAGCATGCAAATTAATGACCATAAAATGCTCTGTGTGACTCGAGTTGTTATAGAAAAAATCCTCTAAAAAGGATTTGAAAAATATCAATGTGCTCGTTCTTAGGATCGATTATTCTGAAATTCTCTCCTGTTTGGTCATTACTTATCGCACAAGAGTAAGTAAGTAAGTTAAAATGCTGACTCTTTTCTTGCGCTTGAGCTGAGTAATTTGACAGCAAGCAAGTAAGCGAACGAGAAGTGTAAAGGAACAATCAATGAGATTGAGAATAGCTTCGGCTGTCCACGCAGAACGCGTCTTGGTGGTTCGTCTGCCGAAGGATGTGAGGAAGTAACTGAAGGAAGGGAAAATTAAAACCTTCTCAGCATTTCCGCTGCATTACTTGCTGATTTTGGGCCCATTTATCATGATTGGAATTAAATTGGTCAGTCTAATTTGCGCGGCTCCTCTTACGCTGCTTGGACCATAATGAGTGGACTCCCCCGTCGCAACGACCATTCCCACCAAACCCAGCTTCACTTTTTGTAGGTGTTTGTGTGTGTGTGTTGACCGGAAAATATTGTCACAAACTGGCAACATCATGGCAGCACCGAGCCAGCAGCAATCTGCAGTCACTTAGGGAAATTAAAATGTCACATTGCTTATCGCGACTGCGACTTCCTTAACCGTACCGCCGGGTGCAGGATTAGTGAGATTTGCTGGGGAAAATGCTGCATTTCTTGCTGCTGCTCCGCCCACTTGCCATCCATTTTTCCTACATTTTGATCGACCGTTTAGCGAGACCGTTTTTGCCGCGTCAGCTTACACTTAACTCGTCCAGGATGATTAATTGCACGCGCACACATTATCTTCCGCTCCGCCTTTTTACTTTCTTTCGCACGAAATGATCGAAATGATAAAAAGTTTCTTATGCTTTTTTTTGCGCGTGCACAAAAGCTGCACACATGCTGCGTGATTACTTAGCGCGCAAAAAGGGGGAAGGTTTAATTTCTCCTTCATCATCCGGGAGCAATTATCTGTTCGCAAATGAGCTGATTTAGATGTCGCACGGGTGGAAGAAACAAACGGGTCGGGCTTTTAGCCTTTTAATCCCTATTTTCGTCATGCTTCGGCGAGTGTTGATTCTTAAGTCCTTTTTATTAATGCGATTAAAATGTGATTTAATTGTAACTTCCTCTCTCTCTCCCTTTCTCTATTTCTTCTACTTGCAGGACTTTGATTTGTTCTAAAGCACCATTAGCGTTAACAAGGACAAAGGAACAACAACAAAAAACGAAAAGCAGCTCACCCGAAAACAAACCTTAATCGGTTTTAATTAAATTAGGAAAAAGCTGCGCTTGCCTGTGGCCAGTTGGCACGGCTCGGTAAGCTTTCCGATACGGTTCCGTGACGAGGCCGCGGCGCTGATTGTACATGTGACACACATCTTTTTGTGCATATAATCCCACTTAGAAGTATCCGTGTACCCGTATATATATATACATGTGTGTATGATTGTGTGTATGTGTCCGTGTAAGTGTGTCATTTAGTGTAGCGGAACGGTAAATATTAGTACCCCAATCCCCGCTCGCCCACCCAACCGGTGGGACTGTTTGTTTGGCAGCAGCAAAATAGGCAAACAAACAAACATCCCGCGTTTTCCTGTACAGTGCGTGGTGCTTAAACGGCATCGTGTCTAGTAGTTACTTTTGTGCTGGCTTAGCTCACGAACCCACAAGCAAGAACACGAACTACTCTCTCGACTTTGCAAGCGTAAGTTGGCCCCGCAGAGCAGATGGGACGAGCGGAAGCTTTTGAGATTTGTTCCCGTAGTTTTGATTGATTCGTGAGCTCGTGAAACAAAAAAACAAGCCGTACTTCATGCAGGATCAAACGCAAAAGCCTGCGACGGTTCGTTAGTGTAACTAGCTTTAAAGTTTAAAGAAAAAGGTAAAGTGAGAGAGCAAATCAAACAAAAATTGAAAGGTAAGCGATGTTGCAAAGAGAGTAAGTACGAAACTAAAACAAAGCATCTCTAGAGCGGGCAGTGGAATAGCAAAGGAAAAGAAAGTAATAGTAGAAGAAATTTCCTTCACTAAAGCGTGCCTTGAGTGTTGAATACAGAAGCGAAAGGAAAGCAAGTGCGAAGAAGAAGCAGTGTAACGTTAAAGTGAAATTAAAAAAAGAGTAGCAAAAGTTGATGCATAAATTGAATTCGTTCGATGTAAGCGGGTGCAGAGCGATTGTGTGTGTGTGTGTGGTTGTGTAAGTAAAGCGAAGGAAGAAAATTCATTCAAAGAAGCAAAGGTGAAAATTGTGTAAACGAGCGACACACTAGATCGCACCTCCAAGCCCCGTTCGCGCGGAAGTGAAACCCGCGTTCGTGTCCGTGGTGGTTTGTTTGTGCGCTGTCGGGTGTTGGAGTGAGATTTTTTCTTTCTTTCCCCCCCCGACTCCAATCGGAAAGTGTGCTGTGTCCGTGTGTGTCGAGTAAGAATCTGTGAGTGTGTGTCTGTGTCTGTGTTCTGCGTGGACCTCCAGCTGCATCGTTGGTTAGATAGCTTGCCGCTTCTACCTTCAACACGTTATCCTGACACCCGGGCTCCGGCACCGGAAATGGCATCCAGTCGACGACCGGTGCAAACGATGGCGCTGGTGGTGTTCGTGATTGCATCGCTCCTGGCGACCAGTTGCACAGCCGACGAATCCGTTACAGGTGAGAACGGGTTAGAAAGCTTGATCAGGGGAAAGGCACTAAAGTTGATGTAAAATTATTCACTTTGCCCAGGCTGGTATGGTTCTTCGACGTGTGACAAAACGAACGGGCAAAAGTGAATCAGTTTTTAATCACTTTTGCTTTTTCAGACTTTTTCATTGACTTTCAATTTTGTTTTCTTTTGTTGTCGTCGTTGTATTTTTGATGAATCCTAACAATGGGAAGACTTCCTTGTTTTGATGTACTTTTGCTTGTAAACTCCAACGCAATCAAAACCCGTTGATGGTTTGCTCCTCCAATCGATTGACCATAGACGATACAAATGATGACCTTCGCTCCCTCCGTTAGTATTCGCCAAGGCACAGGCACAAGTCCTCGGCATGTTACGAAACCGCGCCGCAACCACGGAGAGCGTGATCGAAATGTTCATGGCACAGAGCGACTCACTTTAATCACCTTGATTGAGTTCGGGCAATAATTCAAACCGTTGCTTAGACCGTTGGGCCGTCTCTCCACTCATAATCGGCATAACTTATGATTGCCGGTTCCCGTTCATTTGAAGGTGACAGAGGACGGCCGATGCTTGGCACGATTTTAAACAGCACGGCAGTTCCGGGGCTTCGCTTTCAACCGTGTACCTCCCCAAGAATGCGTTCGCTCTCATGCTCACGTTTTGTGTCGTTTTGTTTCGTTCAAGCTTCGTCCAAAGCCTAGGGCAATTTAAGGCCATCCCTTCGTCTGCGCGCCGGACGGCTTGCAATCAATGTTTGATTAGATTAGGTCGTCCGATGATTCGATCGGCCATGCGCTCAACAAGGACGAAGGAGCACCCTTTTCAATGTGCCGCTTCCACAGTACGGAAGCGCACAACGTACACGGGACGGGCTGATCTTTGCGTTCTGGAGTTCGGGTTCGCGCAAGAAATAAATGAACATTTTAACCCCACAGGCTACGCCAGGGCCTTGAGAACGGAGAAAAATACGGGTAGTTTAATTTACTTCACCTACTGCTACGTTACACGGTGGTTCGTTGTCTCTCGCGCGATCGTCCTTCCGCCCGTTGAAGAGAGATCGTTTTAAAGAGCAAAAACAATACCCGCCTGCAGGACACTCTGCGGGCGCGAGACAGCGCTGTTAAACGCTTTTAGAGCGGGTAGAGCGTGCATCATGAAGGCCCGAAGGAAGTCAACAAACGCTAGGGCTGCAACGATGATGTAAGATCATGGCCATTGGATCAAGGTCGTGTGGAACATGCACTGGCGCGATTATGGAGAGTAAATCAGACCGAGAAGAGATTTCTCGTGTCAGAATATCTTGGAGATGGATGTTGGAGAAATCCAATATACTGGAAAATTTAAAAGACATAAAATTGAGATATCTTCAGATGTTTAATTTGATTGCTCCAGACAAACATAGGTTTGATCTTTGAAACATAACCTTATTCTAGAGAGTTCTTTATAACTTAGATGTATTAAAATCAGACATTCAAACTTTATTTAATGGTAAGATGTTAACTACAGCATCCAGACATTCTATCCCTTTAGATTTTGTTGATTGATTACTCTAGTTTCTAAAAGAACACCATTGCAGTAGTTGCCTACATCATTCTAAGATCATTTCTTATCGAACATCTGTAGCTCCAATACTGCTGACGAACTCCTGTCTAAAAGTTGTTTGAAGGTTCCCGAGACCAGTAGACTGACATCAAATTCTGATCTACATTTTTGAAGACTTGACCAATCTCTCATCTTACTCTGATGTCTGCTACCAGACCAAAACCCTATGACACGGAATGTTGAAACCCAAACACGTTTTTACTCTCCTTAATCCCCAAAAGTCTTATTCGATCCCCGTGGGGAGAATTTCAAACCCTTCGCCGCTGAAAAAACTACACGCTTGTGCCAAATCCACCAGCGATCGAATTGGCCTGATCGCACCCGTCGATAACCTTCCTTGTACGGCCACATATTACTCGCCCTCCCCCCCGCTGGAGTAGCTTACATTTCGCATAGTTCCCTCCACTGCTGTAAACTCCTGCTCGCTTGCGCCGCAGTTGCTTGATCGATTGATCAGATTCCGGCGCAAGCCACTTACCCCACAATTTTTTCCCCAATTCCCCGCCGACCCATCCACCACGTGAAAGCTCCTCCCGATGCCCGCCTGATCGAGCGAACGTGTGTCGGGCAAGTACAAAGGCAGCGTGGCGGCGGCCCGTCGTCACCAGGCGCGAGTGTAAAGCTCGCGCTCGTGCGATCGTGCGGCATGATTGGTGAATGGGAAAATTATCCTCTGCTTCCCCGCTTCCCTTCGCTGCACGTAGGACAGTGGGTAGGAAGTAATGTTGGTTGGCAGTCAGTTGGGCAAAGCCAACGTCGACTTCTTTCCTCCATGGCGCGAGTGCGCGCGTGCTCCGATACACGATTGCTGCCCCGTTTGTCCGCCTGTTCGCAATGTTGTGCGGTTGCTGCGATTTTTTCTTTATGATCTAGCAATCGGTTATGCAACAACCGCACAGTGTACACAAAACCCCTAAGTGTATCATGACATGAAGCACTACAGTATTATTACAAGTGAGAGAGTGAAAGGGAATTTTACGAGGGGTGGCGAAGGAGAAGTGATGAACACAAAATTGAGGAAGAGAATTATGGAGGGACTGTGCAGGGTAATAAAACCCCATTTTTACAGTGCAGGCCACATGTTCTAGTGATCGTAACAAACGAAACAGCCTTCCCTCGTCCCTGCCTTTCTGGACCATTTAGTTTTTGTTTTTGCTTTTTTGCCCGTTTAATGACGCTCTTGCGCGTCGGGTGCGGGGTTGTGCCGAGCTGCATGAGATCATTAAAAGAAAATGCAAGTGCAATTGCATCGCTGCATTCTTGAGAGCGCACCGAGCGATTAAGGGCTGCCTTGTTGAGAGGTTTTATATTTTCATTTCCTTGATTCCTACGAGTGTGTTGTGTGAATGTTTCCCCTTTGATCTTTGAGGCTCTTTGAGTTTGCAGCAGAGCATGGGGTTGAAAGGAAATGTTTTACAGCTGATATGCTGGTTTACACATGACTTTTTTAATTGGAATTGAGTCAAACTCATATTGCACTATTTGATTGCATTAATTCGTATATTTTAAAGACATAAAATTAAACAAGCTCATTTTCACTTTCAAACTGAAACTATTCCTGTCCATTCAAAGGTTAATGTCGGCAACTTTCCTTTACCCCTAGAATCCTTTTCCTTTTGCAAATCGGATTATTGCTGGTTCAGCACAGCACAACAACATAAAGGTACATGGTAAAGAAACCAGCGAAACATAATCCAACTGACCTCGCAGTGCGCTTCGTAAGTGAAGTGACGGCAGTGCCGGTAAATGTCAGATACTGGACAGCTGCTGCTGCTGCTGCCCAGCGGGTTCCAGCCATGGCGGGCGGGGGAACGAGAGAAAGAGAGCGATAACGATCGAAAGGCTTTGACCGATTGGGGCGTTGTGGGGTCCAGATTTCGTGCAACCGATAAACCCGCCGATGATCCACCACCCGCGGATGTGAGGGCGGAATATGTTTTTGCGACTGGGGCCGCGTGATTGCTCGGGGCGGGGTTCAACGAGAGCGCAGTTACCCATCACCGTTTGTTGTTGACGGTGGAACGTTTTACCAACAAAAAAAAAAAACAACTTCGAATTAAGAAAGGGGACCAGCGAGTGAAGGTGAGGTTGTTGTTTGTCCATCAGAGCCCGGCTCACATCCCAGCACCAATTGATAAGAAATCGATTTTCGTACGAAATTTAAACCGATAAGCCGCCTCATAGAACCGCATTATGCGTGTGTGTGCGCTCAATTCAATATTTGTGGCGCCATAGCCACAATTTTGGTTTTCTGATGTAAGTAAAGAAGTAAAGCAACAGCAACGGAAGAAGAACGGACTGCGCCATAATAACAAAAAAACTGCGCCGTTAGCACTTCCGTCATTAGTGGGTCGTGTGTGAGAGTGTGCTTTACGGATTGGAGTATTATTTCGGTCACCCGCAAACACCCGATAGACACCTTTTTCCCTGCAAGTGAGGTAATAAAATGGCCGGCCGTGGCGTTTAATCTCGGCTACCGAATGGCATTACGGCGCTGCCACCAACGGGCGGCGCACCGGTTTATGGTGGGAAATTTGCGCAATTGTGTCAATAGGTGGGTGGGATAATGTATTTATAGAAAGTTGTGACGGCCCAATGGGTAAACACGTTGAGCGTTTAAGATGATTGAAAATGTTGGATTGCACAGGCTATTCTAAATTTTTTAGCACATCCTATTAGCCAGATTAGAGAAGCAGAATGTTTTGCAAAAAAACATGATTCTTCCATTATCAATGTATGGATTCTGCTCCAAACGTAAAATCAATCGAAACATAAAATTGCACATCATTAAATACCAAAAAGAAAGGATCCTCTTTTACGTTCACTATTGCTTGTGTGGGTAACAACGCGTTGACAGTTCCCAGAAACGGGTTCGTCTGCACGTGTCGAAAGAAAATGAAAATCAATTAATTCATTTACGTCTCGTTAAATGTTGCCTCGGTTTTTGTTTTTCGATCCGAACCTTTTGTGTGTAAGTGTTTTTTTTTTCTTCCATCCTTTTCCAGCGTCATCATCTTGGCAAAAGAAAAATGCCCTGCGGCGTCGATTTTCGATTTTCGGTCCCTGCAAACGCCTGCTCCTCTCACGTCATTGTGGAAAGCTCATTTCAAGTTGTTCGCTTCGCTTTCTGTGCGTGCGCTAGAACATCAATTGAAGTTGACGCTATTTTTTTTTGGAAATCGATCCTTTTGTCCCTAGCTTTTTGCCAATTTTGTTTTGTTTTGTTTTGTGTGTGTGAGTCCTACTGCTACTCCATTCCGTGGAAAGGTTATCTCTCGGGTGTCGTAAGCAAAAGTGGTGGCGCTTTCGTTTCTTGCTGTTAGTCCCACTGTAAAGTATTTGTTCGAGAGGTGCTACACTTGACTGAACAGCATTTTATTACCATCCAATCAGGCGTAAGGATGCTCTCTCTCCCGTGGCAGGCACTTGACCGATTTGCCCGAACCCTAAGGGCGAGCTTTTGTTTGTTTGTTTTTTTTTGTGTGCATTTTTGTCCATTTTTTTTCTAGAAACGCTATTGATGGCTCGCATTCACGCCCATTTCGCTTCGATACCTTTTTAGCAATGGAGTGTTTGGAGGGATGCTTAATTAATTAAACAATTAGTTTTTAATTACGCTCCCACGACACGTCTCGCTTGGCATTGTTAGCGCGCCCGAGGGGCTAGACAAACACGCTTGAAAATGGAAAACAACAAATACAAATCGTTGCTTGCGTTTCCCAACGTTCCCAAAAAAGCTAATGGGGCGTTATCAAATTTCGTTTCGAATCGTTTGGATGTTTTCGATCGAATTCACAACCTGCGTAAAGGTGTTGGGGTGTAAAGATTTCCGGGAAAGAATTTTTGTTTTTTTCCTGGAACCTGTAAAATCATTTGTAATGACATGCATGTGACCTGCCTCTTGTCGGTGTGTTGTTTATTTGGATAGCCTTTTCACACCCCGAGGGTGTCACGATCAATTTAAATTCAAATGTGAAAATGTGTTTACTTTGACATAAAAAAATCCAACTCCAATTGGAGGTAATTTGATTTTATCCTTTTAATTGCTTTCATAGAATTAAAATTCCATTCTGTTAACTGTCTACAGAACATTGCATATCCATTCTGTCCGTTAGATGCCCACCAATATCGCCACCAACAGAGGATGAGTGTAAAAGTGTATTGTTTGACCGTGCAGCATAAAAAAAACCCTCAAACAGTCCTTTACCTTTATTCGATCAAAGTTTTAAAATATCGCTCTCCTTGACAGGAACAACAGCAAAAAACCTCCCTCCAAACTGCTGAAAATGGAACAATAATATTCATAACACATGCATTTCCTGGTGTTCCGCTTGGTCCCCATCATCTCGTTCGGTGCAAACTTTTGCATTTTTAACGCACTCCGTTGAAAAAAAAAGGATCGAAACTACAGAAAAGTGCAATCGAAGCGACAAAAGCCAGAAATAACAGAGTTTTTTGCTGGAGAAAAACGAAAAAAAACCCAAAGCAAAGGGCGCACTTCAGAACACACCCCGAAACAGTGGGCTACGACACGAAGGACAAACAAAGTTCCCAAGTTTACCAGCTGCATCCACCACCATAGAATGAGCGTGTGTCTGGGGCCGTGCTAGATGGACACAGAGCCGTTTTTCCTCTTTATGCTGCAACAGAGGCAAAAACGGCTGGGCGGCTGATATGCAACTAACGTTCAATGGCAACATGTCAGCGGCGCGGCCCTATGTTTATCGCAAAACCTTGCGTCATATTTTTTATTCATCTCAGGATGGTGCAGGGCAAACAACAACAAAAAAGACACACACACACAGGAACATGTTGTGCGCTACCACCCCAAAACACCAAAACGCCAGCCATTTGCGTTTTAAAACTAACCTACACGTACCACAGTGCGGCGTCGGTCGTGGTGCGACCGCTAGCGTTTTTGCCGCTCCGCTGCTGCTTCGTGAATAAACTTGTCCACTCGCTGGTGGTGGGACGGTTTTTCCGACCGTAATAATGGGTATTTTTTGCATAAATTTCCCAATTTTGCGTTCCTTTTTTTCTTCTTTTTAGTTCACGGTGCTCCAAACCAGTGTTTCGTGATGATGGAGCAAGCGCAAGCCGAAACTGCACTCGAAATGGGTGGCGGGTTTTTTTCTCCCGCGGAACAGTATCCCATCAAACAGGCGGACATTTCAGTGCGAGGAAGATTTATAGCGGTGGCGGAGTTTTCGAATAACCTAAAAACCGACGCAAACTTTAACGATGAAAAAGTGGCCGATGAGAAACAGAGAAGCTGCTATTCGCGCACGGAAAAAGCACTGAAAGCAAAAAAGGGTTGAATTTTAAAACGAGCCTACCTCAGCCTACACTTTGTTGTGTACCTCTTTTGGGGTTTTTGTGCGTGAAATGCACAAAATAAACTGCAACGATGCAAGTTGCAAATAGAGAGGGGGGAGAAAAAAGTTAAAATATTTACTCTCACAGCTGCATTTTTCGCTGCATCCCGCTCCGCCAGTGCTTTTGCTTAGAGACTGTGACTTGTTCTTCAATTTTAGCTTACTTCCTGAACTCGTTTGCCCCGGCCGGCCCGGAAATGAACGTCGAGTGCACCACTCGAGCCTGTTCATTAACGTCCAGCAGCAGCAGAGTGAGTTCAGGCGAGGTGCGATGTGCGCGAGTGTGCACGTAAAGAGGTCTTGTTTGTTGCGTTTTGCAAAGTTCTATTTCCTACTCGTAGCGTCACTCCGCCTAGAGCACTTGTCGCAGTTTGCCCAACACGGTGCGGTGTGCACTTGCTGTTCAATAAAAGTAGATCGCGCTACAGATACACTCACAGAGACCACTTCCCCTCCTGCGATGCACCACCACCAGTTGCTGACAATTGGTAATCAATTTTCATAACAAAAAAACAACAACAACAACAACAACAACTACACAGTTTACAGACGTACCGCTTTTGCTGTGTATGAAACTGCTCCACCCAACCACCCACCAAACCATTTCCAATGGAATGTAATTGCATTGCAGATGGCATCCATCGTACGATTCAATCACCTTCCCATACTGTCCTCGACCGTCGGCGCAGTTGAATGCACTTGCTAGAACAAGACAGCATACGCGTGCGAGACAAAGAGCGCATGAGAGAGAGAGAGAGAGAGAGAGAGAGAGAGAGAGAGAGAGAGAGAGAGAGAGAGAGAGAGAGGGAGAGCAAGGAATGAGGAAAAGAATTTGCCATTTGCCCAACAGCGCGAGATAAGCGAGATACGGGTCGGCGGTGCGTCAGCGAGCTGGAATGCACTGTTGCAAGCGCGGGCGCCTCATGCCAAACCCTTCCCACACCCTTACATCCATATTACATTGTACGGTGGTGGATTGGTTTTGCATTGAACGACAATAAATGATAAATGAAATTCCTACCTTCTGCGCATTCCTCCTCTTCCTAACTTAACACTTGCACCCCACGCGAAAGAGTTTAGGTTCTGTTTCGTGCGGCAAAAAGCGTACACAAAACAAAGCAAGCGAAGAATCGGCTTGCTACGATGACACTTTTGAGCCCGGTGGGGAGATGTAGAGATGCACCGATCGTTTCCGGATCGACGTAATGCAATGCAAACGCATCCGACGTCATTCCGTCTTGAAGATCTGTTCAATGTACCGGAGCGTCTCAAGTGGCACTAGAACTGCTGAGACGTTGCCTCCTCCCCTGTTCGCTGGAGCATAGGCAAACTATTGCCTATTCCCGTAGATTGCATTGTCAATGGGCAAATCTTCCGGTTTTGTGTTCTATTTTGATGTTTTAGAAGTGGGTAGATAAGATTGCTTTCTTTAAAAAAATCAAAGCTCCATCAAAACTTCGAACAAACAACTTCATTGCGTGTGCCGATTGTGAAGGACGGGTCACCTGATGTCATCATCATCATCACCGTTGTCGCCGCTCGCTACAACCGGGACATGGTCAATGTCGACGGCGGTGACCGCCAGCCCACCCCCAAACGCCACGGTTTTGTCTCTAATCGGATCAGTCACTGCAGATAAATATAGCAATTAATCACAAGTATCATAAACGCGCCACCCCCAACCCCTCTTCTGACAGTAACACTAACCGATCGATGATCGTCATGTATTTGTCTTAGTCGGTCGGGTGCAGTGGCAACAGTAGCACAGCAAGAGACACCGGCGGCTTGTGGGGTTTATTATGTGGTTTTTTTGTGCTTCTGTTTTGCTACCCACCCCTCTCCAGTAGCTTATTCAGTTTTTTGTTCTTATTTTATAATACACACCTTCTCTCTGCAGCCGTGGGAGATGCCGTGGGGATGAGGGGTGGCAGATTGTATCGATATCCGAGTGACCTCATTTTTGAAACGCGCAACGCCGCCGCTGGCAGCTTGTTTTGTGTTTTTTTTGCAGTCCGGAGCGGTTTTTGTGTAGTAAGTGAGTGAGAGTGTTGTGTGGCATTGACGAGAGAGTAGAGAAGGGAGGTGTGTGGAATTGGTTGCTTTTTTTTGCTAGAAATTCCTCCAGGCACTTGGCGTTTTCTCGTCTAATGCGTTTGATTATTTGTTTTCCTGTAGCTCTTTTTTGCTCTTATATGTATAGAATGTATACGGTGGCATTTGATTAGTGCGCTGCATGTATAAGCACATTCCATTCCATGAAACGGAGATGAGTAATTCCCCCGTAGTGTGATTCATTCCTCAGTGAATCTACTCGTAATATAATACATTTAGTCACAATCATGACCGACCACAGAGAGACTAAGCTCCGGTCTCATTCAATAACGTTGATTTTTTAATTGATAGTAGACCTATCCACTCTGCTGGGATTAGAACTCACAATCTGCATCGTAAAACCACAACGCTTGGCACGACACCATGAGAGTGCTCTGCCAGCGGAGCGTATTAATTCCAGTTTGCTCAATCAACGCACACTGTCTCGCACAAGGACAGTCAACGGCGTGTATATATTACACTTTAGCAGCGCAATCACACTGTTGGATAGGAATAGATACATTAATAAACACCTTTCATTAATAACCTCTTAGCCGTGCTCTCTCACACATTCTTATCGCTCATTAAAACTATCTCACTTTGTTCCGAGAACGACTCGCCGCCACTCAACCGCACTGAAAAAAAAACCTCTAATCGAACAAGGTTCGCCGCTTTGATTCACACTTTGGATTCGGGGGAAAGAGAAGAAGAAAAAAACTGGGTCACCGAAGAATGGCAGGTTAAAAAATTAATACATCACACATCACATACCACACTAATCGATCGCTTCGGAAAAGATTAAACTCAGCGCTACCGGCTCTGCTCCCGCGCGTTTGCCCGTTCACTGCTGGCAAGCGACACGCTGTCGGTGTCAGTTCGCATATACCGAAGCAAAACCACCGGAACAACGATCCCAAACATGACACGGTCCGCTCGTTCGCCCCGTGTGTCCGCATGTGTGTGATTCGCATTAATTAACCATGGCGAAACCTTCCACTGCTACCGGGGGTCGCTCGCAAAAACGAGATCTGGTGTATTGATAATGTTTTACTCGGTTGCAAACTGCAACCCGTCCTGCGCGGCGCTCTGCCCAGTGTTGCCCAAGGGGGACGAGGGGGTGTCTCTTAAGATTAATTACCTGTTCTCGGGAAACGGTGATTGCCCGATTGTGTGTGTGTGTGTGGTGGTTTTGATGTTATGAGACCCTCTTGCTCACCCTCACAGGGATGAATACCACAAAGAACCGCAAGGAATCAATTACACACAGACTCACGGACTCAGAGAGGTGAATGAGTTTGCCAAAAAACAGTCACTTCCCTTTTTGGGGTGGAAGATTCAATTTCAAGCACAGGAGGGGATGCAGTTTTTTTTTTTTTTGAAAAGGGGAGTTAAAACCACAATGATTGATTTCGTTCAGTGCACAGGAAGCGCATTTTGCAGCTTGTATTTGTGGCAGCTTAGTTACAAGAACGTTACGGCATGTTTGCACGTAATTGTTGTAGCCAAACAGGCGCTAATGAAGGATGCTGAGTTGTGTTGATTATTTAAATTTGCTCACGTTTTACGGAACGCACTAAAAGCTGTTGCATCAGACACACAAACAGGCCGGCGGAAATACGCGAAATTTCCGCATTCGATATCAATCCGTCGAGCACGCACGCTTTAACCTCCCAAGCACTCGTTCGTTCGGTTTGGTGCCACCACCAAAAGAGCCGGCTTATCTTATCTATCTATCTTAGGGGTGAAGCGCCCAGTGTCGCATAATATTCGCCCGGCGTTGTACCGTATGGCTCACCACCCAAGCACGTTTACGCGTGAAGAATCGAACTTACCCCAGGCACGACCTGGTTTTGTTGTGTTGATTTTAGTCTGCATTTTTTTTTAGTGTGGAAAGAGCGCGTCAATTCCTCACACGCCTGCCGACAGGCAAGCTTGTTTGACAAACATTTCCGCTCTGTTTTCTTTCTGACGATCACCTTTTTTGTTTGTTTGTCGTCGTAGCAATCGCGTCTGAATGCCTTTGCGCTTGATCGAAATGATATATCGTTTGTACGCCAGGGTTTTCGCACAAAAACAAACATTCCTGGGACCGAGCAAGCATTTTGGTGCGCATTTTTTTTGTGTGTTTTGTTCGCGTATATTTCGCCATCATTCATCAGTTCTATTGGGTGCGCCTCTGGAAGCTCTGTTTTGGAAGCGCTTATCAGTGCGTTTGTGTTGCCTTGTTTGCGTTTCCTATTCGATCTAAACACACACACACGCATGTGCGCGCGCGGTGTGTTATCAAAAATCGCTAACGCGTTAACGCACGACGCATTTTTTCACGCGCATCGATCAAACGTGTGTGTGTCTGCTTACAAAGTTCAATAGCGTGATAGAACAGAGGTTTTTTTCATTTTTTATTTAGACAGCTCTCCGATAATTAGTGAAATGGATTTAAAATCTGTTCCAAATCAAATGCAAAAAAAACTCCAAACTATTCCAATCAACCTAGTTAGCATGCTGTATTATGGTATAATTACAAGATTGAATAATTAGCAACGCACGGACTAATCAGTTACGCCATTACGAAACAGCCCATCGGCGCGTTATCATGGTGCAAGCTCTCATCGACTACCATCCCGACGAGCAAAAGAGTTTGATTAATCAGCTGGCCCAGAAGCCGGCTGAACAGCAACGCAAAGGTCATCTACCGCTTGATCCACATACGTTGGAACCATTTCTCAACACTGGCAAATGAGGATGATAGAGAGCAGCATGTGAGAACAGTCTCACAGTGCTGTGATTGATTTAAAGTGCATGTTTTAACTGGTAGCACCAGACAAATGGCAGATGGGAAGAGCCTCAGAGCAGCGCTCGCAGAAGTTAAAACAAACACTTGATAAGCGGGAGGTGCCTTGTTCTGGCTCTGCCCCCCTTGAGAAGCAAAGGCCACAACAAGTGCAAGTAATTGGTACGGTAATGATGATAAGGTGGATGAGCGGCACTCCAATCAAGGTATTAGGTAAAGTAGCGCCCCCTGGATGCGTTAATACCTTGCGTAGTACGCAGACACAAAAAAAGAAACATTCCCATTAGCGCGCAAGACCTCCACTGCCCACAGTGCCTTTCTACCCAGCGCAAGATTAATTTAATGGAAATATTCCCATTCTACATTGTTTTATAAATGGCTACCGCTAATAAACATTCGAGAGTTCGGGGCAAGGTGGTCGGAATTTCCCCCCCCCCTCCCTCTCTCTCTCTCTCTCTCTCTCTCTCTCTCTCTCTCTCTCTCTCTCTCTTTAATGAAAGGCTGCTCCACTGCACCCCGAGTTTAATATACCGAGCAAAAATAGTTGATAAATTCCTGCATCACCAACAGGCGAACAGGAGGGCAACAAAAAAAAACACAAACGCAGAGATGCTAATTACTGCAGTCGGTTCTGCTTTGCGTGTTGGCAAGTAGCAAAAAGTAAAGCAGAGCGTAGAGAAGAGAAGCAGGGGAAAAATAAAAATAAACAATTCCAGTGCAGGCGCAGCGGATTTTTTTTTCTTCAATTTTTGCTTTTCATTCGTCCCGAGCTTGCGTTTTGCAGCGTCGTCGTAACGTTCCGATGAAGTCCAGGATGGCAAGACGCACACTTCACTACTAGCACGGCCAGAGGTTCCAGATGTGTTTTTGGTGTGAAAATCCACTAACCGTTTATAGCCCCTTTTTTTTGCCCTGTTGGTAATGCGCACTACGAAAGTGAAACGAAATGGAAGTTGTAAAAAAAAAAAACAAACAAAATCGAGCAACGGCTAAAAGCCTGCCCGGGTAGCCGGTAGCGAAGGTAAAATGCAAATCTTTGCTCCCCATTTCGGAATTTGCTAAATGAATAATGCATTCTCACCCGGGATGGTAAGTGTGGAGCGGGATAGTTTGCCACCTTTAGTGAGACGATGCGCGGACAATGATGATGTGTTTGCTGTTGGTTTTAATTTTGATAAGCAAGATGATGGTAAACAGCAAAGAAAAACTACATTGAAAACGCATTGCAATCAGAGATTGAAAAGGGAAAAGGATGAACTTAATTATCGTTCCTTCGAGTGGTGTGAATATTTGCTTTTATTATTAACATGATGATGAATGGTGTGTGTGTGTGACTACAAAATAAGCTCCATCGATCATTGTGTGGGACCCGGATGAGGAAGAGTATTGAGATTTGTGCTTACTAATCATATCAGCTTTGTGCTATTGTGGCGTCTGAAAGGCATTGAAGTGCTCGTTAGACTTGCAGCCTATAGCTGTAGTGTAATTTTGTGTGATTAATTACAATTAATTCCCATCCCACGTGAGGGTATTTACGCACCTGACAGACAGACTTGTCTGGCGAGTCGGAAAAACGACCTTTATTTCAATCAGCAAAAGAAGTTGTTTAAAAGTATACCACCACTTCATAAATAACACGAGCGATCTTTCCCACCGATCAACTGTTTATTTAGCAATTCTTTCTCCCCCCCCCCCCCCGTCTAACTCTCCTTGTTGTTGAAGAATTTTGAAGCGTATGCGCAACGATGCCCTTCTGTTTATTTGAACCCCGCGACTCGTTGCGCGAGTCAGCTGATCATAAAAATTTCAATACTGACTCCATCTTTCAGCAAACGCTTCATTCATTCATGCGGCCGCGCCGGACGCCGTTGCGAGGCGAAATTCGCGAAACGCCTGGTGCAAAAACCTTTACGGTAAACAAACGGTCTCGATGATCGCGCGCACTACGCCCGATTGTTGTTTCCTCCCACATACGTACACTGACGAGCTGTTTTGAGAGTCCCTCAAATTTCGCTCTCCCCGCGCCAACCCCCTCAAACCCCAGCCACAAGTGCATTTTTGTCCTCCAGGTTCAAGGTGAACTGGGTTGGTAGGCCTGGGTGGGATGAGAAAAAGGATCGAAGAACACGCCGCAAAGCAGTGCCGAATTCTTCACATCATTTTGCGCCATCGTGGCTGTGTGGCTCTGTGGCGGTGTGTGTATTGGGGCAAACTGGTGTTGACGTTATCGGCATTCGATCGGGAACGGAGCGTGCTGCTGCTGCACCGGGCCGGGTCGTGCTGCACTTGTGTGGAGAGCGTGGGGGCAGGGTTGGTTTGAAGTCGTAAGATACACGCGCCAGTACTCTTCCATTTCCGAAACATGTTTACTTTGCGCCCGGGCGCAATGTAGTCTCTTGTCTGGGCATTTTCTTTGTCCTTCAGTTTGTGGGGGATTTTTTTGCGAGCAAATTTAAGATAACCTTTTTTTGTGTAGCTCCCGACTGTGGCAGCCAAAAGGCCGATAAATTGCGCAGCAATCGAAAGCAAGCAACATCCGGGATTTGTTGTTGTTGTTGTTGTTGTTAATTTTGTTGCATTGGGAATGGTAAAGATGTTTCTGGAACGGAGCAGCGGCAGCAGCATTCTTTTTGGACGGAGGCATCCTTTTTGTAAATAACTTCCCCAAAACGAACTGCTGAATTGGGGGGAAAGGGGGGAGGGGGAGAATAAAAGGCAGACAGTGAATGATTTTTAATCCCTTGCAAACCGTTTTGTAAATGAGGTCGAGATGTTTGGCCGGCTGGCACTGACATGCAACCCCAGACAGTCGACCGGTTCAGGCCAAGAAACGCAAAATCCACCCGGGAATGTTTGTACCACGCGTTAGATGCGCTGTTAATGTGTTAATTTAACGCCATGACATTTAGCACCGCGCTTCCATCCATAATCATCGTGTGACCTTTTCCCACGACTTTTAACTATTTTGTTTCCACTCCATCCAGCCAACACAAACCCAAAATTTGCCCGAACCGAACAAAACCAATAAAACCGACCGTGGGGGAATCAAACCCTTGTTTACGATGCAATTAATTCGCCGGCTTTCGAAAAGAGATAACCTCGCGCATTGCGAATTCCTTTCCAGCGCCGATGTAAACATGTGTGCCCGAAAGGTCATCATCGTCCGGGGCTCTTTGCCCATCCCCGGAATGGGGCGGAAGTTTTGATTGAAATAATTACACGCTGCTACGGCTCGGAGATGCATTTAAAGATCTATTTCTTGCAAGCAGCTACTGCTTCTGTGTGTTTGTGTGTGTGTGTTTGCGAGCTGGCTTTTTTTATTTCCTGCAACGATAAACAAACAGATCGAAAACACTTCGTTTGTATCCTACGGTGTGCGCGCAAGGGGGACACGTAGCGGTTATTGACCTTCCGATGTGTTTGTTGAAACTGTTGCAATCCAGATGCAGATGCGTAGGGGGGGGGGGGTTGGGAGAAAACCCCTCTCAAAATAATACGATCGTCATTTAGCGACCAACAGACAACAATTGTACAGTGCATGGGTGGGCGATTTTGGTAGAACGTACTGGTGGAGCAAGAACCCGGTTCGAAGGACCAAATGTTTAAATCATCGTGGCAAATAATTGAACAAGGCAATTGCTTTAAAGGTTTATAATTTAAAGACATTAAGCTGCAATAATGCAATCACTATTGTTCATTTGTTCTTTTGAAAGCAATTACCTTAATAGCAAAAGAATCCGGTTCGAAGGACCAAATGTTTAAATCAATCGTTAAACGATTGTATTAACCAAATGCCTGAAAAATAAATATGTAATTGATTTTAATTATTTAATAACGCTCATTAGTGATGGTTTTTAACGATTAAAATAAAATAAAGTAATTATGTTCGTTACATCGAACGCGCGGCACTAAACTGCTGCCCACCACTGTAAAGAGAGGAAAAAAAACCCACCACAAGCAAAAACATCGTCGACCAGCCGTTTCGATTCGGTTAAATGGATTATATAAACGGCTGTAAATGGCGTCGTGAGTTGCAAATGCACCGCTGCAGCACACCGTAACGTGCCGCGAGAGCGTGAGAGAGAGAGGGAGATACCAAGATCAATGATCTTTTAGCATCGTGTGCGGTGACGCCGGCAGTTTTTATTTCTGCATGCTCGCTTGTCACCGTGTGTGCGATTCCTCATCAAATTGTCTTTTGCAAACGAAAGAGGGAAATAAACGGAAAAAAAACTTCATCCGCGCGGATGCACACGTTTAGCGGTTGTATGGTGGATGTTTTTTTTGTTCTTCCGCTTGTGCTGTAAAGTGCTGTTCGGGATTGTTTTTTTTTCCCCTTTTCAATGCTCGATTGTGACACCATTACGGTCATTGATGTCATCGCACCGCAGCGCAGCAGCCCGGGTTAGTTGATGAAGGCGTTGACGTTGATGGACGTGAAAAATAATTCAAAATTCTGTTAAAATTATCAGCAAATTAGACAACCTCTCAAACGGGGATGAAAAAAAAAACCAAAACTGATCGCTTCTGTCCATAAATACACGGCGCTGGCTGCATTACCTCACAGCCAGCGGTTAGCGGGAACAACAAAATGCGCTTTTCAAACTCTCCACACATCTGGCGGGCACGTGATTCGTTATCGAAACCCACCTTCCCTCCCTTAGCATAGGATCACCGTTTGTTCGTGCCTAATGGAGCGTGCAAAACAGCAAAAAAACACGGTTCTCCCCGCTTTTTGAGACAAAGTCCATGCGTCACCATGCGCGCACGGTGGCCATGGCCTTACGCAAGTGCACACAGCGCACTCCGGTCGGTGGTGGTGCAGCATCAGCTGACACAGTGAGTCACAGAGAGCAGAGGGTTAAGCAATGACACAACACGCTGATTATTTGGTAGATGCGCAAAATATATGGGTTGAGAAGGGGAGACGGTTGAAAAGAAAAACGCAATCATCTAGCGCAGCCGCTAGGCGCAAGAGGGTCGCAAGGTTGCCAAGGATGGTTAAGGTCAAGGCTGATGTCGTATCGCGTATTGATGGTGGGGAATGTGAAACTGCAACCGTTTAAAATGGCACTTCACGAGAGAAAAAAAAACCCGACCCTCTTTCGTACGCGTATCGGATACGCCTTTCACTTTTGGACGCGTCGTTGTTCGCTGTGCATAACGAGGCAATCTCATTAAATCGATTACCGCTTCCTTCGGCGCAGTTCCTTCTGAGTGCGGGGGGGGGGCAGTTTTTGGGGAGGACTGTAAAATCCAAACAAAACCCCAAAATGCCAACAGCGACAGTTGGAGTGGATAAACTGGGTGGAATTATCGCCACGACAGCCGATGATGGGTTTTTGCGCTGCGCTACGCAAATGAGTAGCAAAAGGTAAATTTAAACCTATAATGCCTGCTCGTGTATGAGTCAAAATTGGGTCAGCTTAAGGACGATTACTGGGGGGACGCTCGAAAGGGAATTAACGGGGCAGCAACAAAAAACACCGGAAGTAAGGTAACGACAATAAACCCCGGGCTTGAAGTTTGCTAACGGCCGTCTGATCCACAGCAGAGTGGATATATTTTAGTGCACTCTGCTAGTATCGCGAGAAAAAGTACGCTTGTGTAAGCAACACGCTGTGTGCTTTGCCTTTGCCTCCCGCCAGTCGGAAAAGGTAAATGAATCGTTTCACTTTGACGGCATCTTGCCGGCCTTGCGGCGGGTAAAAAGAAATAAAAGCCCCCGGCTGTGGATTCTTTTCCGTCGTTTGGTGGGTAAATGGAACAGATTAAAACCAAAACCGTGTGAGAAGCAAGGCGCGATGGAGTAGGGAGTCCAAGGAGGGTTTAAACTGTTTAATTGGAATTGATTATTGAGGCATACTTTTCTGTCACACGGGGCTTTAATGCAAATGGCGCCCCATGATTTTTGTTTTCAGGCAGCATTTAAGATCGTTTCAATGACTCGGCCAGTTTGATTTATCGTGATCGAAAGATAAACAGGACCCATGCACAAACAAGTATGATTTCATCGTTCTATACATACGGATTACCAATGGATTTGTTTGCAACAGAGTAAAAGGAATGTGTATTGTTGGATAAGTGATGGCTGTAGTAATTCCAAAAAATCAGTGTATTATTGCAATATTTTTTCAATTTTTTGTGCCTGATTTTAACCGAAATCAGAAGTATTCCAGATCTTGAAGTATTCCATGTAGAAATGGACGTGTCTATAAATTGTATATTTTTAAAAATTAATCATAAAAATGAGGCCCTTTACGATTCTAGTCAGCTTTTTTGTATGGAGTTTGACAGTTGGAGGCTGAAATCATATAAACACTCCATACAAAACCACACACAAAACTGGCCAGCAATTTTCAGTCTAGATTATTCTACACATTAAGCTAGAATTAGATTCGAGTACCTGCTCGAAAAAATGTCAAACAAGGCGGTGTTTACATTTATCCCAAAGTGCATTAAAGAGATCAGATGATGGAATCTAGAATCAAACTGTAGGTAGTCAAGGTGGTCTCATAACATGTTTTTATAACCAAATTTTAACATCATTTTTCGACAGGATGGGTGAAAACTTTTGCTCAAACAAGCTGTCTGGAGCAAAATATTTGACAGGTAAAGCAGAAGGGTTGAGGGAGATACAACATCCGCTTTCGAAAATCACCTATAAAGAGTATCCTCTAAAGCGAAACATTCACAAATGGTAAGAAATGATGAACTGTTGACTGAAAATTAACGAAATACTTGATATCGAAGTTTTTTAATGGATTTAGTTTCGATCTTGTACACGTCATTTGTTTACATTGCACATCAGCTGGTTGGTGTTATCTGACAGATATTTCACCTGTCAAAATGTTCATTTCGCTGTATAATTCACCACGTCTGGCCTTGCGGTTAGATAGCTGCTCTAATACTGCTATACAATGCAAACAGCTGACAGGCTGAAAATTCAGCCTACGAACTGAAAACGGAAAGGGCCCCACTGTTGATAATCTGTCGATTTTTTAGACAGATTTCTTCAATGTCAATTGGATTTGTGATCCTATCCCGTAAATTACATTCCAAAATATCGGTATATGTCTTACGTCAACAGTAACAAAATCTATTCTTCTTGCCCTTCTTAAGGAGAAAAAACCTCTCGCTAGAGGAAAAGCAATTTATTCGATGATAATTTCCTCATTTTCACTCCAATAAACATTTGGCTTTCGCCTCGGCAGGCTTGTAGCCTCGCGGGGTCTCGCTGCAACATTAAGGCTTCAAAAGCATTCAGTATTAGCCCATCCCATTGGATTTGGCCATCGTTCGCCCCAGGGCCATCCCACCAACAGTTTGATCGTGCGGAGAAAGTGAAACAACGCAAACAAAAAAACCATCACCCGCCAAAGGATTACCCCGAGGGGCTGCCCGAACGTTCCGTATGCGTGCCTATATTGCCGTAAGCTTCGCCAGGCCCTAACGCGCCACCGGATATGAGTTTTACTCCGGCACGTTAGCCCTGTCAATCCGGGGCAAAAATCCGAATCCTGTTCCTTGGGCATCCTTTCACACCATCTCGGCTTCCATGAAGCAATGAAACGAGAAGAGCGCGTTCGGAACAAAAATAAAATAAAAACGAAATAAAGCTTAATATATCCAACCCATCCACCGCCCAAATTACCTTTCCTCATTCTCGCATAAACGTCCCACAAAAGAAAGGGGGCCGGTTAGGTCGATAATCCCTTCCGGTATGGCGAGCGAGGCGGTTCCGGTGCGATGCACGGGATAGCGATTTACCGTGTGACGCCATTTGCTTTACGCCACCCGAAACGGCAAGTGTTACAGGGAGTCGTCTCTCACACTACACGGGGTAGGGCTTTGGCCAAATTACAACGCATCGCTGGTAACTGTTTGTGTAGGGCACGGGTAAACACACCACGCCACACGGGTAAAGTGGTGTTGCACACGGTGCGGTTCGTTCACGACCGGGTGGGATCCCTGAATCGGAAACAGTTTGTTTGCCTGGGGATCCATCCTACCTTTTGGGGGAAAACGGGAGCCTTCGCAGGAGGTGGAATATTGGCATTGAAGCAAAACGCAGCAAACAGAACAACAGTCCTTCATTGTGATTGATTGATTGACTTCATTTCACCGCTTTTGAGCGGTGATTGCCCCCGAAACTCCTTCCTCGTATGCAGCAGAAGGATGTAAGTGGGAAAATTTCGGAAAAGGTTCTCAGTTGATTCGTCGTCGCAAAAATAAATCGAACTCGGCTGAGGAACCCGCTCCGATCCTAAGGGCGTCACTGTCGCACTCCATAATGCTCCAAAACCCACCCCCAAAGGAATCCCAACCCAAAGTCTGATTAGATTCGCTTCGTTAGACATTGACGCCATGCACACGGCGTGTCTTCGGCTATGGCCGGACAGCTTCTTCTTCATGCCCCGTCCGCAGCACCGTGGATCAGATAAGATAGCTCGTTAAGCCTAACGCCAGCCCGAGATTTCGGATCTCTTCGGCTTATCTCCATCTCCGTATCTCGCTCTCGGTCTACCCCATCCTCCTATCTTCTGGAAATCTGGCCACCACCGATCACCGTGCCGTAGCGTGTGCGTGCGCCCATAACCTTATAAATTTGCCTTCGACCTCTCCGGACCCCGCCGCGAAAATGATGGTCCACGCCGTACACATTCCAAGCGCACTGCGTACTTCCCTCCCACCCATTCCCTATCCTTCTTGCTGCCTTTTAAGCCTGCGTTCGGCGGGGAGAATCAAATCAATTCGATAACTTCATTTTTCTTCATTTTCATGGCCAGCCGGAGGAGGGTGCTGTAGCCATGTGGCCGACCTGGGCCAGACAATTATCTAGATGCCGGAGAGCGCTGTTGCTCGTTCGTTGTGCTGTTTGTTTTTGGTGCCTCCGGTTTTTTTTTTTTGTTTTTGTTTTGGGTTGGCTTCGCCTCACTTTGGCTGTTTGGTTGCACGTTGTTCGTTTTTATCGTTCGCTCGTTCGCTTTTGTTGGCGGCGGCCAGCTTTCGGTGTGTGGTGGGCCCGTTTGCTAGCCCGAGCCCAATTTGGGCTATCCGACACGATCACGATTGGTAGCAAATAGACTCGTTCAGCACCAACACCATGCCGCTATTGGGCTATTCGTCAGTATCACGTCAGTTTTATGCGCCTATAGCTGTGGCTTATTTTTGGGTAATAGAACGCGTTGCTCGGAGACATCTCTTTGCTAAGCCTTCTTTACTTTGCATAGTTATCGTAAACTTTTTTCGAATGTTTTGTTTGAATGTTGGGAAACTTTGGACGGCTCTCCGCAATAGTTTGCAGGAGGAATTACGATATCAATCATTAATCGGCTTTTTATTGCTAGTCAAACACTCTCTTCCCCATCATAATCGTCATTGTGGTCCCATCACTATGTTATCAACCACAATGTTATGGTTTTCCACGGTCCTCCTGTGCTATTGAGAAACAAAAACGGCAAAGTGCTCTCATCCTCATCACCAACAATAGCATGGTAGCCACCGTAGCACACTGTTTTGTACTGAATCCCCCCCCCCCCCCACCTTCAGGAGCAGGAAAAATGGTTTCTCCTACGAATAATAGTGCTACGGTAACACTCGACCGATGGCGCACTCTCTTGTCAGATGCGTCGTTTTCGATTTGTGTGATATATTTTCATGTCATTTTGTTGCTTGTGTTTTTATTGTTCACGCCCTGTGCGACACCAACAACGACGCCGATCATGTTGATGATGATGATGATGATGATGATGATGGTGACAGCCCTGAGGATGTCTCGTTATTATGATGCTATCGATTGAGTAGGCCGTGTAGTGTCGGGAACGATGATGTTATGGTTCGATTTCGATAACCATAATATTTGATGTTCGATGCCGTGTGCTCTATCGCTTTATCAGCCAGCGGGGTGAAGTGGAACGAAGGGAGCGTAGCACATCAAACTGAGTGCGCTTTACTAATAGTTTTATGCGGTACCACGCACACAACGAAAGCTGTTTTATTTCACCGTGCTCAATCTTGTTTACGATCCTGCAGTTATAGAGCTTTTTTTGTCTATTCATTTTCTCACAAATTGCACCAACCAAAAGCGGATATGAGAATAACATGAGGATGACATAAAATGACAGAAAAGAGGCAGCTGTCAAACCTGCATCAAGCGAAATATGGATTGCAGCAGAATTAATAACAAAAAAAACTGAGAATGGAAACTCCATCAGTTGAACTGCACTAAGATTGATAACATACATAAACCTGTAATAAAATGCTTAATTTTGATTGGATTTGTATCATCATCCCCAGTTCACTTAAACTTCTCCTATTTTCTCCCCTTAAACTAAGCTAAACACCTCTTGTCACTGAAATTTCATCTCATAATAAGTTCTAGATCTAGTTCTAGATTAGAACTGAGATCGGTCTTGTGGATAATCTGCGTGTTACCAACTATCCTGTTAACCCATACAACATCCACAATGCTAAAGCCGCTTTTATTTTCCCCTCACAATGAAGACAACGTGAACAATGTGTACTCAACACATTGCTTTTACGACGCGATAAACTTAAATAATGACTTACTAGCAAAGACATTAGTAGAGGTAGATAATTATGTTTGGTTATTATTTTTATACCATCGACATCAAATGTCAATTAGCAACCATGGTGTCATGAGGTCTATTTTGGGGTACTGTAATCATGTTCCTGGGAGGGACTTTCATTTCTCCCAATGCTTGTGATGAAAAGTGGAACTGAATGTGTACATTTATGATTATTTTTATAGCATAACCTTGACTCAATCACGACTCGAGCCCATCACTGTTACAACTGAAGCCCATGAAGCGATGAGCTCCCAAATTATTCCCGCGAGATTCATGAATAAAACATTCTGCTTCTACAGCACTGTTGAAACTAGGCCATATTGAACTGATTTTTAATGATGGATGGAATTTGCAAAAATCACAATCTTAACCAAAGCAATCGAATCGAAAAACGATTGATCCACAAATAACTGCTGACGAATATTCAAATCTGCGCAGGATGTGCAGTGAAATTGCATTCTCGTTTTGCCAGCTGGATGAAAAACAAGTTATGCAATGTGGTGCGAGGTATTTATTTTTACATCAATCTGTAACAAATTATCCCCATCCTATGGGATATTATCCGTTCCAAACCCAACGATCGTCATCACCCGAGTTTGTTTTTCATACGTTGCTGCTCCACCTCCACCACCAACACAAACAACCACTAAAGGCAACTAAAGCTATCGTGACGCATACTGGTAGAGATTCCAGAAAGTACGTCATAGCCATAGATGATGTTGCCAATTGCCTCAGCTAAAGTTCCGATCGTTCCCTTATTTATTATCCCAGAAATAGAACCAAACTTTCCAAACCTCCTCCCCCGGGAGAGGCCGACCCGAGCACTCGGATCCTGCAGGAAACAAATTAATGAAGTACAAATTGAGTTCGTTTGTGTCATATCGCGTGCCCCAGTCCCCGATTCCCAATACCCTCCACAACTTTCAACCCAACAGGAAGCTGGGGGAGAGGAAACACATTCCAACGGACAAACATTCGCGAGAAAAACAATGCAGTTCGGGTTCGATTACGTCAAAGGCCAAGCAGCTGATTTGCTGAGCGAAAGTCAAGATCATCGCTCAAAATTGATGCGGCACCGGCATTCCCCTCGATGGCGTCACGGATGGGGAAGGGCTTTTTTTTGGTTTGGCTTTTAAAAATAAATAATGAGGAAAGTTTTTCGACACGGCACAACACGCACCGAACAACACGATTGAACACGCGCTACACGATACGTGTTGTCGTTTCTGCCGTGGCTTGGGTGGGAAGTCGTTGAAGTGAAACATTATTTTTGACACATTGCCATTCAGTTCGTTTTCAACAGCAAACACGTACAGGGGGAGAATATAAATGGCAGTCTACCGAGACCTTTCGCACAAATCCATTTAATCGAACTCATTCTTTCCACCTGTTTTCTTGAGCACACATCTTCAATTCCCGGTGTAGCTTGCGCGCTGTCTTTAAATTTCGTCGTCACGCGCCAACTGCGCAAAGATTCAGCTCAAAGAAGCTTCCACGTCATTTTCACTCAACTGTCGAGGAAAAATCACACACACACACCACCCGCCCGGTAGACAAGCACAGCCCACTGCCGGAAGCATATATCCTTATTTAGTAGCCATCTTGCCGCCTTCACTGCCCGTCCCCCTTCGATCCAGCATCCAAACGGTACCAACAGTGGTGAGCTTATTTGCCGTTTGGGCTATAATTTCAAATTGAATGTTTAACCATGTGACTTTTGGTGTGCCCGCTAACCCATTTTCGCTGCTCGCACTGCTCCCGGGCATGTGCGCTACCATCGTCTGTTGGATTTTTATTACGTTTGTGTCGCTCCGAGGAACGCAAAATCTCACCGTCTCGTGCAACAGACAGGCAGCAAGCGAGCTCTGCCGGGTGACGACACAGGAAAGCGGGACGCAAAATTGGGCCACTCCCCGTCTCTTGCTAGGAACCATTGCGGTTCCGTTGATGGAGACGACCTCACCAGGATGTTCCTTTTGGTTGGTTTCTTGCTCTTGTTGCTTGTTTTCTAAACCGAGTCTGTGCGCTTCCGAGCAGCCGGTTATGCTGGATTTGATCCATTTCGTTCATTCTTCCTTAAAATGCTTTCAAATATTTTCCGTGCGCACACCGAGCTGTGCTGCTGCTCGAGACAATCGGTTGGATTACATTCTTCTCCTACATGCAAATAGGAGAATTGTTTCTGTGGTTCATGATTACGACACCACAGACAGATATACCACACAGAAGCGCGCAGGCAGGCCATTTCTGCTGTGGCTGCTGTTGATGGCATCATCTGTTTCAATGGTTTGTCGCTCTGCCGACAAAACCACAATCGCCTATATCAACAAAAACCAAGGCTCGAAAAGATTGTGGGCTCGAATAAATTCCCCACCCAGACGCGTTTGCCAGCTGTGGGATATTTTTATCTTTCACCAAACACACTGGTTGGTGGCATTACCTTGTAATACCGGAAGCCAATTAATTGTCTCCTGTATGTGCATGAAGAATGGCGCTCGGTGCAGGAGCTATGACTGACAGGGGTAAAGCAGGCAGTGACATCACACAAACAAATCCCCGTCTGCCGCAGTGCTGGTTTAAAAAAAAAAAACATTGAAAATTCTTGAGCAAAGGGTTTTCTTTACCACGCGGGCTACGGCAGGGAAGGGAAACATAATGCACGCTTAAGAGAGACATTGATGGCGCACCCGCTGGAATGGCCCGTTACGAAACGAGCCTGAAACCGAACCCGTAGCTCGTAAAGAAGGATAATTAAACATGTTTATGTTGTGGCCCGAAGCTTACACATCCGTTCGTCGTGGCTCATCATTTTCCAGCCCGCCAGGCCAGAGCTGCTGTGTTTGTGCGATTCGAAGATTTCGCTCCGCGTGCGCTGTCCATTGCTGTGCGCACCCACTGCGTAAAAGCCAAGGTGTAGCGCCCGTTACGACGCTGCGGTGATTTATGCGGTGGGATTTGCACAAAAGAACAAAGCTTCTTGAACAGGGGAGCGCCGGGGAAGGGTGGAGAGAGAGAAGCGGGAGGCGAAAAACAACGTCTGTGGTCTCTGCAGGAAAAGTTTTGAATCCCATTTCCCACTCTCCCCACCTGTAGACACACCCAGTCGGCAGTCGCTTTGAGAAACATTTTCTCGACCTACGAAAATCGGTCTTTGAAACGGCCGGAAAATCTCATTATTTTTGCTTGCAAATTTCACTCTCCTCTCTGTGGCTGTGTGTCTGTGTGTGTGTGTCCTTTCACCTTCACCACCCGGCCTGCCCAACTCATCAAACACAGCGGTGGTTGCAGCGTTCCTTTTCCTTCAGGTACTTTCTTTCATTTAAAACTGGAAACGTCGAGCTTTCGTCTCGCGCAGTGCTCGTAGCCGGTGGCGCTTACATAAAGTTTTAATCTTCAATACTATCAAACGGAAGATGGAAATGTTTTCTATCTCTTCGCTTCTTAACGATGTTCGTTGCTTATTTTTTCTTTTTTCTCTTGACTTTTTCCGTTACAGGTATGGTTATCATGATGGAATATGTTACTCTTACCACTGAGGGGCAATGGAAATAAAGTCACGTAAGGACGGCGGATGGTGTGTGTGTGTGTGTGTCAGTGACACAAACGACGGAAGCGTTCGACAGGAAAGTTATTAAACGATAAGACATGTGAGTTGCGAAGTACTTTTACGGCGATTTTTATCACGTTGCCGAGTGTGGTTTGATTGGGGTAAAGTTTAGAATAAGCTAAAAGAAGCTTCATCGCAGCTGAACGGTAAATGAGAAAAGAAAGATTAAATATATAATTAAGCGAATTGAATTCTTATCCTTAAATTGCAAATTAACCGACCCATGCCAGATGTACCTTTGTAGTCTAGGGAATAAACGCGATGGCTGCTATAGGATGTGAAGCAGATCGATTCCCATATAAGAACCGACCATTTCTCATTTAAAAACACACGTCATTTTGAGGCCAAAGAATATTAGTTTATTTAGATGAAAACGTCATTGTATCATCCTGATCTAATTAAGCCTTTTTTCATATATATCGACATCACTTTGCTTGCTCAAATCTATCAAAACTCATGTTCCCAATAAACGACCACAAACACGTTCGTGTGGGCGCTCTACTACTCTCATCATATCATCTGCCGTTCAAAAGCTCAACGCTAATCAAATAACACACCCAGGCATCAAGGTTACATCGCCGTCGTATGCCGCCATTTTATGGCTTTTCAATAGTTTGCCTCTCAAATGGAACCTAAGAACCTTCAGAAGCACTCTGAAACGCCCTCACGCGTCCTAAATTTTCGCTTCCTACGCATCGCGTTCTCCATGTAAACCTCAAGCTCATCATCGTAAAGCCTGGTAAAATATTTGTTCTTAAATTTTGCTCGAGACCCCTCGGGCCATACGCGCTGGCTGGGCCCGAAAAGAACCTCATTGTAGCACATCGTCATTTCATCGTCATAAATTTTCTGCATTATGAAAGTGAAAGTTTCCCCCCGGCCCCGATGGCGATGGCTGGCTGGCTGGCTGGTGTTTGAATTTGCTGCTCCCGCGCTATCGTTCTGTGTCAGTGCGCGCAGCACACGCTCGCGAAACTCGTGTTTGAACTTTGCAACAGCGAGGTCATAATGTAAAACCTTTGCCGAACGGAATATACGAGAAAGCGTACGGCAACAGATAAGACACAAAATATTAGCCCCAGCACGGACGGACTGGCCGTTCAAAAGTGATGTATCTTTTGAGAAGCATCAGTGAAAGTTCAGTTGTTTGTATTTTTATTCCGAAAAACCGTTTTACATCGCACACGGGTAGGAATTCCTCCGTTGATCTCGGATGCTTGCCAAAGCGATCGAATCCATCGGTGTGTGTATTGTCCTGCTTTATGCTGTGGCGCTCCGACCACCGCTCCACTCAACCAACCGAGCCCAAAATAAAGCTGACTAATAAATTGGCTTGAACCGTGACTTGTGGAAAACTTTCCATTTTGTGAGGGGAAGGCTCTTGAGCTGAAGGTGACCGAACCGTCGGTCGCTATCCACCGCTTATCGTTAGAAGTATGTTTTTGCAATGATGTGGAAGAAAAATGAATTTCGAAATAGGATGACGAGTGGGAGAGAGAGAGAGAGGGAAAGAGCGAGGAAAAACGAGAAAGCTCATATCCACGTGGTGTTTTCATTTTCTCGAGCTGCTGATATGATTTTCAGCAACAACAGCAAGAAGAAAAAGCTCCACACAAAGTAATCAAAAGACGGCCAAAGCTAAGGGCTGGAAAAGTTGCTGCAACAAAAACAGAGGCTTGAAACACAGTGCGGAAGACGTTAAACTTTGGGATGGTTGGGACAAAGTCTCAACAGGAAAATGTATCGAAAAGTACAAGCGAGGGAATGGAAGTGAAGTGAGCAAATAATAACATATCGTCCTCCAATCGAGTAGGAGTGGATGACGGGGGGAGTGGGGCGGACTCCAAAGCCGGTGACATGGCATGGTTTGAAAAGCACTTACGAATTATGCGTAAACATATACCGGCAATCGCTTTCGAATAATATGAAGAGACTGCTGTCGTGCGCTGCTGTCTCGGTTGTTCACACACACACACATACACACACACACGCAATGACATGCCACATACCCAACGATGGCTTGTGAAAATTCGTACCTTTATCCCGTGAAGTCCTTTCATGACAAGACAATAACCTTCGATCCGTTTCGATGGCAGCTTTCTTCGCTCTCTTTTGCTTGTGCTTTCTTTCCTTTCTTGGAACAGACAAGTGGTACTTCTTCTTTTTATCTTTATCTTCCACAAACACGCCTCTTCCACCTCTAACACGCAGACACACACACACACAGGCACTTCTTTTAGTGCAGAAGAAGGACAAAAAACGGCTTCCAAACGACTTGAAAAGCTTCGATGCCCGGGATTTTCCAGAAGGTCTCGCCTACCGTACGCTGTAACCCCATTTTCCACCGTCGATTTGGAAAACGCACATCATTGCGCGACACCTACCAGTTCATTCCCTTCCTTTTCAAACAACCACCCACACACCCTTGTCGCATGCGTTTTCCCGTGACCAAAATGCGCTCTCATGCGTACGGACGACGTTTTGGCTTTTGCCTCCGCGCGTGCCGAACGCCGGGAATGGAAAGAAAATATTGTTTCACGCGAGATAGAATAAGCGTGTGGAAATTAGGTAGCAAAACTTGCCCGCACGCACACACACACACACATATGGAGTGAAATTTGGAGGGTTAGAATTTGAAGCGCGTTTTTATCTTGAAAGCGGTGCAGTCGTGCGGCAAAGTCGCTTCAAAAAAGGACACGCTGTTCGGGTTGCGCTTGGATGGGAACCGTTTTCGAAGGTGAAACTGTTTTCACTTCCCATGGAGCAATAACTTTGATCGAAAAAGGGAAGAAAATAGACTTTTTTCTCCCCTCCAGATGGTTGGATGTAATTTTTAAGAGTTCATTTTGTGCTGCGCTTCAGGCAGTCTGTCTGAATTTAAAGTACTAAACCAAGCTCATCCCTCGACGAAGCGATTTTTGTATATTTTACTAAACAACTTCCCTTTGCTAACATTATCCTTGAAGTTAGCCTCGCCTCATTGCCAACACTCATTGGTACGGGTACATCCATTAGAATAAAATTTTAATTGAAAAAATGTAAATCCACCGGAAAGCAAACGCACCGTATTGGCGTAGCAATTACATTAACATTGCATTGCAGGGCAGCTACGGGCGAATCATCATCATCATCATCATCGTTGGCACACTCACTGACGAAACAATCTTGCCTCGGAGCAGAGGGAAAAAGAGAGAGTTTGCTCATACAACACGGCAGAAAGAAACACGCAATGCAAACCGAACCAAACACGATTAACATAGGAATTTCTTGCAATCACTTGTATGTACAGCGGCAAACGGTCAGCGAAAAGCGGTCCTGGCTACGCACCGGTGTTTGCCTTTGCCCGACCGGCTCCCCACACCCTCCTGTCAACGCGTATGTTGTTCGCGGGCCCGTGTTTGCATACTTGATGGTGAAACGGATCTGCCCGGGTCGGGATTTCCCCACACACGAAAAGTCGACTAATGCTGATATTTCCTGACCTCCCTCGGAAGGAACCGTCAGACCAGCCCGCTCGTGCCAGATGGTATGTGAATTTTATTCTTTTGTTGCGCCAACACAGAGACACTCGTCGCCGTGCGCTGCGGATGGATTCCACGTGTGTCGGGGGCTTTTTTCCGGATTTCTCCGGTATGTTGGACAGGCCAGTATGTCAGCGTGTTTGCATCAACGACACAGAACCGCGCGCGAACCGTTGATGCGCATGGACATATTTGACACTTGCCTGTCAGATGGTGTTGGTGGCGTTGCCATGTGCCCCAGAAAGCTTCCTCGGAATGCTATTTCAGCCGGCGTAGCTGGCTTCAGTTTCTGCGGGATTGCTGCCAGAAGCTGCCAAAAATGTCACGACACGTCCGGGGCCCCGATGGATGTGATTAAGGCGGAAGGCACCATCACTTCTCCCCCCGGGGCTTTGATGACATACATTAAACCGAGCGTTTCGTGATGAAACTTCATGACGCGCTAGATTGCCATTTGCAATGCTCGCACACCAGAGCAGAGCAAGCCATCCATTGGAAGTGCCAAAAACAAACGACAAAAAAGGACGCTCACGTCACCAAATATGAGACTTTATACTCACAACAACCGCGCACCGTTCATCTTGCTGCACGCCAAAAACTGGGATTCATGTCTTCCTCAACCCTCGAGACTTGCAAACGATCGTCTCCGAGGTGTCCCGCCACCTCTCCAGCAACGGGGACATAATGGAGTGTGCGCCAATTTTGCGCACCGTCGGTCAAGCGACTATCCTGCCCCCCGTGCGGAGGTGATCCTCTCTTCTGTTGGGCGGATTATAATGACACGGCAGGATGCACAGCTCGTTACTCACCAGTCAGTCCGGTCGTCCGGTGTAAGGGACCACACACTGCTTCTTGAAACGAGTTAAACAGTGCAGCCGCCGTGTGCCGGAGAACGGAAAGGACAGTGTAATGCCAACGGAGGTTCAAAAGGCTCGCAGCCTTGGCACCTTGGCACGCGCGCTCGCTAGCTCTCTAGATCAACTCCATTTTATCCTTCTCCAGGGACAATGTCGTCCACACGCTCCTTTCGGTGCAGGAACAAAACAAAAGGGGTTCCTTCGTGCAAATGGGGTCTTCTGTCCGTCCTTGTACGCTGCCCTTTCTTCGTTAATCATCAATCTCATAATCTGTCACCCTTCTCTGCGTTGCAAAGCTCATGTTCATAGTCATAATCGGAAAGATCAAGAGCATGGCTCAACGCTCAGCAATAAAGGGAGTGAGCTTTCCTACCTTTTTTACAACATTATTCCCTCGCTTTACATTACATCGAGCCAGTTTAAAGGGAAAAAGAACGGGACGACGGGAAATCTTATGTGTGTGACCCCGAGGTTACATCGCATTCCCTCGGAATTGGATGGGTGTGTTTTGTTTGTACCTCGTTAAATGGTTCGCCCTCCTTTTTTTCTGCTCCCAAAGCCACCGAAGGGGATGCAACGCAACTCTAGGATAGAGAGAGGGCTGACTGTGAGCTTTTCCTCTAACGCTGCGCATGCAATACCCACAGGGAGGAACGCAATTTTTTGACCGAGATCAGCCCGGTCCGACCAGTGCCGGGCGCTGTCGAGTGTGTGCACACTACTCTTCATGCAGTTGAAAACCCTTGCACACACCGTGCTGCGTCCCGTGCTGTACGTTTGCTTTGGGTGTGCAAAAATTAATTTGTTGCCAGTCTGGCCCCTTCACCCTTTTTGGCCGGTTCCGCTTTCATGGCGCAAACGGTTGATGCTCCAGTTCCTGAAACGGGTGGCCCATAGGAGAGGCGCAAATAAACGAGCTAAACCAGCCAAGAATTGGACAGATTTCTAGGAACTCTCACCCACTTCATGGGGATAGAAGCATGGCGCACAAGAAGTGAAAACGACATGAAAATGACACACGAAAGCACTCCTCAAAACCTCCGCCGATCTCTCTCCGATCTCATCGTCCGCCACAGACTCTCACTTACTTTGGTGGCTCACAAGTTGCCGCTCAACACGTTCCACTTCTCCTGCGTGTTTTTTTTTCCTGCAGCAAAGTCATTCGGATTTACGGACTTCAGATCCCCGGACTTGCGTGCCTGGGCAGTGAATGCAAATTATTTCCACGCCCGAAAGAAGGCAGCCCCTGGAAAAAAGAGCACAAGGTACACAACAACGCTGCACACGTCGTGCAATGCGGCTACACAATGCGGCACATAAAGCCCGAGCGGAAACGGGGTCGAAAAGGGGAGCGAAGAAGCATGCAGAAAAAAAAACACAACAAAAACAAGCACCTTCCCTCTCGGCAGTCGACAAATGAAGTGGTCAGAAAGTCGTGGCCGTTAGAAAAGCGGGCAAAGATGAAGCTGCCACCCTAAGCTGGGGGAGTTTTGCCTGGCCCTGCATTTTTCTTCCTCTCTCCCTCTCTCTCTCACTGCTCTTGATATTTGCACGGGTCAAAGGTTAGCGCTGGACGTTTGAAGAACGCTCTGTTGGTGACACGGCTTTGAAGTTGTTTAAGAGATCAAGATCGTGGACGTGGAGAAAAAGAGAGAGAAAGTAAGGGAGTAAATGTTGATGGGGGCGCAAAGGGTCGCACCGGATCGTGACTTTAGGTTTTTTGTGTCATCCAGTCGAGCGCTGTCAAGATATGAAGTTGCCAGTGCGCTGAATTTAATACACATTTCTCACCACCTCAGCAATTTGGGTGTAGAAAGCAACTTGGAAATGCAATTTGGAATAAATTATTCTAACCGGAAGCATCGTCACTTTACCGTCAATCATACCGAATCCCCATTGCTTCTCCAAAAAGATATTATTTCTAAAGCATTGCGCTGCTGCTTCATGCAAACCCAAACCCTTGGCAGGTTATATCCCCCCTGGACGTACGAGTGGGAAATCGATCGTCCACTGAGTGCTGCTGCATCAGTCCCACCAGGGACCGGACCAGTGCCATGCAATCTCGCCTCCATATAGAACAGTGTTCCCATAAATGCACAAACAGCATCCAAACTCTCCTTCCATACACATTCGGAAATGTGATTCTCGCAACTTCACCACCGCAACACGGACGATAGGTCCACCGTGTCGAGAGGCATCGGTTGACAAATCGTCATCGTCCGCGCGTTGTGCCACGACCCAGCTACCCTGCCATCACGAATGTTACCAATTTTCATGGCAATTTTCGGTGTTTCACAGCAACAGCATCGAACAACAACGATGATCTCGACGCTCTACCATCTCCCAAATCGATCACAGACCGGGACAGAGGCATCCGCATGCAACAAGCCCAGGACGCCGGCGTTCTAGCGTATGCAATTTTCTTTCCCAACATTCGCTTTTGGCACTTTACCTGGTTCTAGCAGTGTGGGGGAGGGAGTACAATAACAAACGGTACGAGCGCGTTAGCTTGCTCGGGTTTTGGCTTTTGAATATTTCGACCGATCTCGGAGAAGCACTAACTCGGATGCCCTCCGGAGCATGATGTCTGTTTTCCCAGCGGGAGAAATCACACCATCATCAGCATCATCAGCATCATGCGGAAACTTTGCAGCCCGGTTGCTGCAGCCCGCGTTGCAACCGTACCGGCCGTAAGCCATCGGAAAATCCCGGAATTTGTTTGGACGACTTGGCCGCTACCGTCAACGTTCGATGCAGGTTCGATTTCTCGTGCCCGTGCCTGTATCGATACAAACCCGATACACACACACACTGCCTGCCGGTTACATAAATTTGCATAATGATCATCATCAGCCCTTGCTGCGCGACAGTCACCATAGCTGGGTGGTGTCCTTTTCGGAGAACTGTGGTCACGAATGAACCTACTGTCGTACGTTGTTGCGCTTGTTTCAGTTCAGCGCGACCGATTGAAGCTGCGGCAAGCAGTGTCCAAACATCATACGCGTCGTCATTTCCGTCCGCTCTGTCGTTCAACGTCATCCCTAAGCGCCGAACGACTCATACATCGCGAACAACTCAGCGATGTGAAATGAAATATTTCGTGGACTTGTTTTTCTGTTGTCCCTCGTTTCTCGTTTCTTCCTTATCCAATACACCTTCATTATTGTTGTTCGTGATGTTGTGTGTCGTTTGTTTTAAGCGTGGAATTGCTTTAATCTGACATTTTCATTCGTGTTTCGATGACGACGGGTACGTGTGGTGTTCGCATCCTTCCGGACACATGGCATGCACGGTCCCCGTTGGATTTGGTGTTTGTCCCCGATGTCCTAACTGAATTCTATGCCCACAATCTTTGCAGCAAAGCTTCAATTAATCCCACCCCGGTACCGGTGTGCCGTGGAACCGTCACGCATACGCAGTGTCCTTTGGGGAACGTACCTGCCAGCCCTGGTAACGTTTTAATTGTATTGTCATTGATATTTTACGGTCAGTCGTCATCCGCCTGAAGGACACAGCGTTCAATGGTGACGGACCGTCCTATCCCTGCGGGGCTGATCAATTCCCGTATCCCTTAATGATGGCATTTTAATGGTCAGGGAGAGCCAGAATTGCTGGAAAAGCTTCATAAAAAAGGTTTCGTGACATCTATTTGCGTGCTTATCCTATTTTTTACCGCCTGTTTTAGGCTCACATTGATAAGGTTACTGAGACCTTAGGTGAAGGATTTTGAATACAATGTTTTTCGCCAATGCCTTTCTAAGCCATTGAAGTTTTTTTTTGGAAATGTGTGCTAACGAACACTTTTTTAAACAAACATTTGTTTTATCAACAATGCCATCTACAGTGCGCGTGTTTGTGTACCGTATCTGTCGTTCTAGTTCATGCTTCCAGAAAGGAAAAGCTCCTAGAAAGACTGAAAGAAGGCAAAAAAAACACAAAGATGATTGCGTGATTCTATTATTTTCGTCTCACACGCAGAACATGTCTCGCTTGTCTAGGCTAACAAGCTGGCAAACAAAAAGCGAATACCCGTCCTTTTTTCCCCTCCCGTTGTGTAATGAAATCAGGCTAATCCAGGGGTGAGATCCACCCAGTTCCCAAGCGGGAAGGACTCGGTCGTGTTTTGGCTTGGAGGCACTTCCATTCACCACCCATTTCCCATTTCAATTTCAATTCCAATTCCGTTTTCTTCGTTGTTGGCTACCCCCATGTTAGCTTTCCATCGTGTGTTTTTGTTTTATCACACTGTGCTACACCAGCCAGCCAGCCAGCGATGAAGGAATCTTTGCGAACAAGTATATCCCTTTGCCAAAATCTTGCACCAAACTTGCTTGCTTGCTTGCGTCGTGGGTACTTTTTTCGGCTCACATCTATACACTTTCCGGTCAATTCTGTCACGACGCCACGGTGTGCGGTGCTGGTACCGACAGCAGAGCTTCGGTGATTACGTGAGGTGAATAATTTTTCCACACCACCAACGAAGACGACGACGACGTCGGCGACATCTCAACAAGGTCGCTTTCCTTTTCACCCGTGGCCTTTGCACCGCGAATCGAAGGATCTGGCTCGGTGGAGGCGGCTGGGGCGTCCAACTTCCTAGCTTTCTCCGTTTTGTTTCACACCGGCGATTTATTATTGCTTTCAGGTTCTGTGCGGTGCACAATCATGTACATGTTTGTCGTATATATTTGATCGTACTCCCCCCACACGCCAACTGGACGCGATATAAATTACGCGTTTCGCTTGGCGTTGGCGCTCCACACACACCCAGTGGGAAAGCATTTATTTGACAGATGTGCAATGCATGTGAAGTGGAAATTGTTTTATATATTTCGTTTTCGCCCAGATTAATGGCAATGCGATGCAGTAGCGAGAAAGCAACCGTACGAGTGCACAGAGCCTTCGTGCTTCCTTTGTGATCATGAAATAGTCACCAGTTTGCAAATGTTGGACTTATTTTCCAAGGGATAATCGTTTTTATGGCTTAAAGAATAATTTGTAAAAGCCATACTAAAGATCCATTTGAAACTATTTTCCGGTTATAAGAAGATTACATATTTTACTGATTATTAATAACACATAAACGTTCATGCAAAACATGCAAATAAAATTCCACTTATTTAAATTCCCCTCCTCACGCAACGCCTCTCTTTCAAACGCAAGCAAACCAACAGCGAACATCGTCGTAGATCATCGCCGTAGCTGTCACGGAAGCTAATCCAACCCATTATCCAAAAACGGCCGCCCCAAGTAATAAACTCGATCACGGCACTCGGCCGCGGCAACTTATCGGCGATGCGCAACACGTAAACGCGACTAACCTACTTTGGGCGCACGGTGGAGAAGGACGAGGGGGCCTTTTTTGTATTAATATTCCTATCCTCCTCCGCAATTAGCATAGGGACTCAATCCAGCTGATGCCGGCGTTTGTGGCCATCTCGTGCACATCATTTTTTTGCTCCCACACACACACTAGCCACAATCATCACAACGCATCAAAAGGCAGTTCGCTTCCGCATACTAATGGGGAGAGCGCAGAGCGGCGGAGGGAGAACCCTTCTGGGTACACTTCAAAAGGGCTTGCGCCGAGCTTGACGTGTCACTGGTACCGTCATCATCATCAACACTCCAATCTCCAGCAACAGTGCGCACTGTTGTTGTCGGCCCCTTCTCCTACCACAGTACAAGAAGCTTGTGACAGAGCTTGGGTGTACAGCATTTCCCACCCATTTCTCGCCCTTTCGCTAACGTCCCCCCCCCCCTTCCCCTCCCAAATCCAAAGAATGTTAAGCATTCGAGCAGATTCGGCGGATACCATCTTAACGCGTACGCATTCATTCAAAAGGCTGGAGTGCGAACCGAGACACACACAAAACCGCTCAATTCCACTCGATTGAACATACGCATCCACACCACAACCTCCTTCGCTGTTCTTCGCTCTAGTGACTAATTAACGGTAATAAAAAATTACGACGCCAAACCGCCACAGGGAGGGTTTGCACCAAAGGGCAAAAGGGTAATGATGTACTCCATAGTTTTTATTTACTTCCCAATCTACGGACGGCGGCCCTCTCTGTGCCATCGTCGTTGTCGGTGTGTGTGTGTCCCGGGTCCGCGACCATGAAAAAAAACGGTGGCGTACACCGCCTACGCGGCAACTTAGTTGCGTGGCCGCTAAACCTTTCGGCCGCAGAACGCGGAAGGCGCCCTTAAACTGGCTGACAACAGGCCCCGTTTTTATGTTTACGATTATGATTATGCGCCGGTCTCTTTCGTTCGTTCGTTTGTTCGCTCAATCATCATCTGTTCCGCTCGATTGGTAGGCGCCCTTAATTGAAGTTGTGACATTTAAAGCATCCACGGTCGGTTAAGTGGGTGCCACCACCTCTCGCACCCCGTGCCGTGTGTGAACAAAAACTGAAACAAACTAATCGCCGCGAAGAGACCGTGGGGAAGCATTACGAATCTTTACGATTATATCTAGCCGATATTGGGATGGATTTTCGACGACCGCACGGGCAGGCTATCCCATTCCATTCTTACCAGTGTTACACTTTAAAGTATTCGTGCTGAAATAGGGTTTTATCACACAATAATATGCCATACATGGGATCACCTTGGAGGCAGCACTGAAAGCAGCACACCTAAACAAGGAGATAAGGGACCGTAACATAAACCTTGAAACTACGAGCTGCTGCTGCTGCTTCTCTCCGTGCCCGACGGAGAGGCCCCATCGGGCTTGCTTTACTAGTGCTTCTAAAATTCATTTAACCTTAACACCTTCACGGTGTAAAGTTTAAATTTAAAGTAAACGCCCAGACGCCCAACTTATCGGCCAATATCTTCACCCAACACTGGAGTCAACTATTAGAACTTATGGCTATGCCACTTGGTGGCAGGTGGTTGGCTAGGCTTTTTGTTGGTGGTCTCTCGAAGCGCAGAAGTGCTTTCGAGCAAACACTTGCGAAACATCCACGAGTGTGAGGTTGAAGTTCCGGGACAAGGAGGAGAAGAGAGAGAGAGAGAGAGAGTGAGAGAGGTCACGGAAATACTCCTGCAAACAAATTACCTTGCCTCATTAGCTGAGCAACCGCTCGAAACACACGAAACAGCACAGGTGTCGTAAGGGAGCGTGAGCGAAGGCTCAACCTTAAACAAACTTACATGGAGGACACAAGATAGTGCGTTACTATCCATCCACACCGGAACTGGTGCAGAACACCCACACACACACACTCATGTGTGGTCCCAAAAAGGGCTAGTTTCTAAGCCCTTCGCGCGAGCCAACGAAGCCGCGATTGTTTGCGCGCTCGTTTGCTGTGTGTTTACCGCGCGCCGCGCGACCAAAAGCCAATCCCAGTGAGTGGGTGGCAAGTATCGTGGCTACAGCCGCATCTTTGAGCCACGAGCCGCTGAGTTGAGCATCCATGTTTGCCGAGCTTCATTTTGCATCCTCGTGGCGCGGTACGATAACAACACGCCAGAGCGCAAACGGCGAAATGCTTACCAAACTATCTGGATCAACCACGGTCAGATGCGGGTAACGGTAGATAAGTGGGATTGGGTAAGCTTCCCAACTAGCAGGCTACCGTGTTTATGTTTGGCTAAGATCACTGGGCAGGAGAACTGTTCACACAGCCTCAACTGGACTGCTCCACTCCATGCTCCACGAATACGCTCCATTCCCAGCGCTTTATAACTGGTTTGCAAGAGGAAGCAGAAACAAATCAAACCCATCAAAAGTTTAACTCCTCAACAGTCTGAAGCCTAGAGCAGCAGTTGCTGCGGGCACTCCAATCGACTCCAGACAAAAATTGCTTCCAACACACCAAACCTTCGTGCCCTCCGTGGCCTCTTCACGCGTTTATCAGTCCCTCGCGCGATGTCACTTCAAACACAGCGCTCTTGTACGACAAATCAGACAAGCGACAAGATTGCTGCTAAACTTTTAGCACGCAGAAGGGCCCCGGCTGAACCCCGAAATGAACCCCCCTCTACTAAGCATCGGAGGCCTGCGCTGGCCAAAGACACAACCAAGCGCAGTCCACCCGAAGCAAAGTGCCTAATTAACCGAGTAAATAATTCTGACAGCTGGCTTTCGTGGGGAGTGAGCACCGGGGTGCGTGGGAAATGGCCGCGGACTGCCAGACGACCTGGCCGGTGTTTACATTGCGAGTCAGCGCTAATCTGACAGGTTCGAGCATCATGCGGGCGTAAAGTGAAATGAGCCGTCTTCGCCGTGGTCGTGAACTTGTCTCTCACGTTCCTCCCCTTCTCGAACGACGCGGAACGGCGAGCCCGTCTCCAGCAAAACGACACACGCGGGGCCAGCCAGCCTGTCAATCAAACTTGCGTTAAGAATTCCCTTTTGCGCTGGTAAAGCGATGGGTGAGCATGTTTTTTTTTTGTCTGTTGCTGGTCTGAATCAAACGCACGGGGATTAATCGTATCGATTCTTTGCCAATACTCGACAAGGAAGCAGAAATTCAAGGGGGGGGAGGATAGCATTTGAGCTTTTTGTGATTCAAGATCTGCTTTACTTACATCAGTTTTTTTTGCTATTGCTGCTTCTACATCGGTCTCCGGTTTTATGGCATTCCCTTTCATTTCGACGTCACACCTGCACGCGGTGATCATTTTTCATCTGCGAAGGTAAACCAAATTATGCCAATTATTATCTTAATAAATTACAACTCGCCCTTTACCTACCACGGTTGGCACGGTTCAGCTCCGAATGGGGGCTGATGAGCTCCCAATTTCCAAACCCCTGGTACCGTGGTTGCCGGCGTAGCTCATTAAAGAGCGGGGCCCACTGGTGCATGATTGATTGACGTCCATGGGCCTAAAACGTTGGCAATTCGCGCACGGCACGAATCCACGCTGTCCCAGGGTGTATCAATCACATCCCTTCTACTATAGCAACTTAAAAAACGAGCATTAAATTGACCACAGAAAGCCGCACATTTCACAAAACTACTCTAGTTCATGGTTTGATAGAGCTCTGAAATGGAACGGATACGATATGCTACGTGATTCTATGGCTGCCCAAAAACTTCCCCGATCAGTAATCAAACGCTCAACCGAGAAATAGCTTATACTGTGCGCGCACGTCAGCATCTATTCCGTGCAAGGATACAAGCCAGTTTGGAGTATGAGCCACTCTCTTGATACTTCTCAACCCCTTAAGCGTGTGTGTGTGCAATGTTACGACTTGGGCACTGATGGGTGATGAAAAGCTTCCATCAGGATGGAGAAATTGATTTTTACGTTCTAGCTGAGTTGAGCCAAGCTCCCCCGGAAACGCTGACACTAACCTAGTGGGATAGAATAACACATTAGGAAGAACAACTCACACACAAAAAAACATCGACCCGGTTACCAAGAACCAACGCGTCGTCATCCCAATGTTATGCCAGCTCAACTTACCTCTTAGCCCGCTTCTTTTTTTTTCGACAACTCGGACCTCGGCCATGGAACTGGTTGAAACATTTTCGGGCTACTACGATAATGGCACTCGTTAGCGTGCGTTCTGTATTGTGGACGGTAAATTTTCACCTGCACCCTGCACCACCTCTTTCGATCTGCTTCGACCATGACCGCAAACACTCCAACGAACGGGGGCGGGGCGGTACAATTCGCAGAAGCATCCATTTGCAGCTGCTGGAAGTTAGACGGCTAGTAGTAACTTACCCATTTGGAACACGATCCTAGTGCGGGACGATTAGATTTCGCTTCGCCAAACCAAGGCGAGACAGATTCGACGAGGTGCGTTGGCATTGGAGAGGAAGTTTTACCGACAACTTGCTACTGCTGCTGCTGCTGCTGCTACTGCTGCTGCTGCTTCTGCCGGGTTTCAACAACACTTGGAACTCAGCGCACTCTCAATCGTGTACCTTTGTGGTGTTGTCATTCCGGTAACAAATGGTAACGGCACACCATAGCAACGACTGAAGTTTCGAGATCCCACGTATGCAACCACATGTATGCTGTTGGGTTGCTATGATGCACGTGGAAGTAATGACGATGGAAACAACGTTTAGTTGTCGTTGTTCACATTTCGAGTTTCGAGTGTCTTGAAGCATTCATTGCACTGAAAAGGAAATTCTGGGATGTATTTAATGTTTTAAATTGAACAACTATTCGATCCTAAAGGTCAATCGTTATTAAATGCAATAAAATGTAGCATAAAATTAATGTACACAAAGATTCCGAGATTGATATGAATAAAGAAGTACTTCTCCTACCCAGCATTGTGTATCCAAATGACCAAAACGATCACAGCGAAGGAATTAATTTCCATTGCTCAATTAATGTTCCTTGCGCTCCTTATCAAACTTTCACATCTCGCTGTCTATTATCCCCATAAGCTGCTCTTTCCACAAACAAATTCCCATCCTCCGGTGTAAGATTACCGTGCCAAAGTTTTTCACGTAAACCTTACGGGACACGCTCCACAATCGTACACTACCACCACCAACGCTGACCCTCGTGCGATCGTCCAGATGCAGTTTTGCATGTTTTGCTGTTAAATCGACCGACGAAACGGAAATTAAATCAGGAATCAGAGACCCCACCAGGGAGCGAAGAGCAAACGCCGCCACCCTCGCTGTTGGTTCCCGGCACACGCAAGCCAAGTGGGTGAAAGCGAATCAAATTAATTGCATTTTAATGACCGCGAAATCGCAACACCGTCGTCGTCGTCTCCGTCGTCTGCCAACGACAGTCGTTGGGAAGCAGTCGTCGGAGACGCGTCCCAAGAAAACGTCCGAACAAAAAATAAAACGAATTAAGAAAAAATCTACTCCACAAAAAAGGGCGAGAGAAACAGCAAACGGCAAGCATGGTGTAGAGAGGATGCGGGACAAATTTTGTTGCCATTGGCTCGTACAAACATCATCCCGGGGGCCAAAGAGAGCCTCTAAAGCAATTGCCTTTCCATTTTACGCCCGGTAAACCGCGTACTTTTTTTGGGGGGGGGAGGTGAACGAACGAAAATATCACCCTAAAATCTGCAGCAAACATACAAGAATGAAAGGCAAGGGAGAGAGAGAGAGGCGAGAAAAGCTAATTACAGACCGCTTTTGCTGCAAAGAGGCATTTAATTTCGCAAAACCTCGACCGTGCACTTTGTTGCACTCCAATGGGAATGACTTTTCGGGTGGTGAAGCGAGGATCGTTTTGAGCATTTCCGAGGAGACCACCAGGCAATGCATTTTCGATACGCTCCGTTTGCTTCTGGAGTTGCTTCCCAGTTCTTGAAAGGTATATCTTGCTGTTCCAATCTTCCTCCCACAGAGGGAGAACAGAAAGCTCTGAAATGTATGCTGCAATGCTGGCGCAATCCCACTCGAACCAGCGTTGGATAAACGTGCTCGAAACGGAACGGAGCATAAAATGCAGCTCTCGAGTAAAGCATATTGTGCCCATTTTTAATACAGGGTAAATGCAAGCCCACGATGCACTGCGGGCTCGTCTAGCACACAGCGTTAGGCATTTGCTAAACTATGTCGGTTTAAGCGATCTTGTGAGCAAGAATGTTTGCTGCTTTTTATTTCTTCATAAATCCCTCCCAATACCCAAACAATGTACGCTTAAGTTCGTGAATGGGGCCCTCTGTTCCGCCCTGCGAGACACCTGAGATGGAGGGAGAGACACCGAAAAGCATAATTAAACCGACAAATGGACAAAGAAGAGATTAATGGCACGATGCCGAGCCAACCTTTGGAGCAGCGCCGAGGCTGGTGGTGCACACCGTGTGAACTGCGGTTCCGCTCGTTAGTTCTTGCTGGCAGCTGGGCCCCTGTTTTATGCTGCGCTTTATCACCCGGCGGTGAAAGGTGCGAATAATCGTTTACTTTTATGCTCTAGTTTCAATGGCAGCTCGCAACGTATGTGCGAAATTAGAAGCAGCAGAAGGGGGCGACAAAGCACCAGATTAAACTACTGGTTGCGTCTGTGTGCTGAGAGTGCATAAGGTTGAAATGATGAATTGCTTTGATATTTTAATTCCTTTTTTCCTTCCCCAAATGGAAAATGTTTAATTGTGTGGATATAATAATGTGTGCTGCACAAACACAAACAGAGGTAACAGGGAAACAGACTCTTGATGTTTAATTTCTTGCTCTTTATTTGTTTTACTCTCGCGGTGCGCACTGAAACCGGAAAGTAATAAAAGTACGCTGAAAACATTCCAACCTACCGGCCATACTTTCAAACAGATCACATGTCTTTTGCTCACCCTAAAACGACACCGTGGGGCGTTGGTGGTGAAAGGAATACTAAACACAAATTACATTTCCGAGTGCATGGTGCTACCACGCTGCAGCAAAGAAAGACAAAAAAGTGCATCAGCTCTCCGCTTACAGTGAGCTACATTTGCTTGGCCAAACCCTTCAAGTGGCCCAGTGCCAAGCGAGCGCCCGTGTCTCAACCAAACCCTCATACTACGACATGTTGACGACCGTTTGACGCTAATATACCGGGGGGCTAATAAATCATTTCTTCAAACGTAACCTCAACATCCCCTACACACTTCCTGTGCTCCCTTTGCCCGGAGGGCGGTTGTGTACTAGAGGTAGCCATAGAGTTGCAAGTACCATTTTTCGCCACAAATACCTCCTCTCCCCCCCCCCTCTCTCTCTCTCTCTCTTTCTCTCGCTCTCTCTCTTTCTCTCGCTCTCTCTCTTCCCTTTATACTCCTGTAAACATCATCAAAAGCGTGCAATATCAACCAACGACAGAAAAAAAACCTGTCCTCCTCTAGGCACACTTTAGAGGAAAAAAAACAAACCTCCCCAACCCCGTTTGACGCTGAAATTGAAACGAAACAGCCAATTAACAACTCGTCAAGCTTCGGTGCAAACAAGCTAGCGGTGCACTGTCGCGGTAGGGAACTATCGCCCCACCCCTTCGCTGCTACCCCCGTTACGGTTGCTTTGCTTCCTATTAGGCACTTGCTGTTAATCGATCGTATCACACATCGTAAGAAGGAAGCAATCGCGGCACAATGTGTTGTTGCTATCACGTTGATGCTACTGGCACCATCGTAGGCGAAGTACAGGGAACGGGAAAAGGGTGCCAGAATTGAGCTCAATTTTTGTTTGTTGTGTACACTGCAAAAGTACTGCGCAGTCAAGGATGTTGTTGAATGGATGTAAAACTCTTTATTTGTTTATTTATTGAAAGTTTTTCAACTAAATAGTCTATCAGAACTCAATTTAAAATGTTGGTCTGCAATATAAGCCAGCAGGAGATACAAACCAGAAACTAGACCACGCTATCTGGTACCAATCCCGTGATGGAGTCGTGAACGCAGCGGACTAGTTATGCGCCCGTCTTAAGTTCAAAACCGGAATCGAACTCGAACAATTTTCGTAATTTATTCCTTTCCATCCGCATTACAGGGAATAAAAACAAGAATGTTCTTGCTTTTGAAGAACGGGGGAACACTGTAACAACTCAATTAATAATAAAATACAAGATTGTACCACCAATTACCACCTTCTTCACCACAACGCATTATTATGACTTCATTCTGTATGCGTAATAAACATGTAATAATATTAACATGTATCCTGCCTGTCCCAAGCGAAGCACATTCCACAACACGTCATCGATCGTTCTCTCGACGAGCGCGTGCCTCCCTGGCTTTTTTCATGATCAACAAGTTTTTAAAATACATTTAATTTCCTGCCGCTACTACTTCCTTAACAAGACTAATAAAATATACCTCTCAATCGATGATGTGTGTGTTCTACAGTTTTATGCCACCGAAGCGTTACTCTCACGCCACTGTGTGATGGCTAGCATATTGATGATGCGTTGGTTGTGTTGTAATACATGATGCTGCAGCAGGTTCTCCCTCTTCACACTCCACGTTCTCAGCTTGGAGCACAAGCTCCAAACACAGAAACCGGTCGACTCTGGACCGTGCGGCGTGCGGCGCGAGAAGTAGCATAGGCCGGGTTTAATTAGAGCGTAATTAAATTGTATAACATCGTGGCATCCATCCTCCCTTCTGCCCGAACACACTCTTTTCTCTCTCTCTCTTTTGCTCTAAAAAGATATTCCGTGCGAAGTAACAAGAAGGGCATCAGCTGACTGATGCACACCACACAAACCCAGTTCCAGTGAAGCCATATCTACTACAGTGGTCAAAAGGCAGCAAGATACATGCACAATTTGCTCGTGCCAACGAAAGCCCACGGGTTAGTGGTGTTAGTTTCACCTTCAACAGAACAAGAAGAAGAAGAAGAAGGGGAAGAAAGTGCAAAACTTATGGCTAACATCTGTACCCCGGCTGCCCCCATGCGCTGTGCCCGCGCGGCTTGGCTTGTTTGCCGTAGCTCGCTGACTTATTTTGCTGCCACCGAGTGCACACTCAGCACAAAACCCGAGGCATCCAATTGCGCTTGAGCCGTCGCTGCCACCTTTGCCTACCACCAGTTTTGGCAAACGCTCAAAATGGTTAGCGCAAGGAAGTGGAGGGGATGAGAGAGGGGAAAACACTTGCTTTGCACGTTATATTATTACTGGCAACCTACCACGACCACCACCACCACCATGGCCAACGTTCATCAGCGTGCGGTTGGAATGTCAGTGTCAGGAAATTGCAACGCATGCCGTACACACACAAACACACATGTGCATAAGTCCAAAGTCTCCCCCAACGGCGGATGTCAGTTGCATGTTGCCTCCTACCCCAGAAACAGTCAGTCGTTCCTCCAATAGCGATTGTGCGGATCGAATTTCGCGACCAGCTGGGAAATCTTAAAACAAAAAAAGCATTTCACAAAAAAGATTGTTGCGCGATTTTACACTCATGCACTGTGGCACGTGTTTCATTTCGCCCTTGAAAGTGTGGACGTTTTATTGCCGCCAGCCAACAAACAGCAAATACCTTCTCGGGCCTTACCGCCACACCCCGGGCCTACGGCAAGAGGGAAAGAAGCAAGTGAAAAGCTGACGTTTATGGATATTGGCAGTTCGTGCTTTAAATATACATATTTGCAACAAAATGGTCTCGCTGATGTTTATGAGGATGTGTTAATCGTTCCTGAAGGGTTGTCGCATTCCGAGATTGAGATATTGGTACCGGGGGAGGGGACATTAATCGATGCTGACACAGATACACAGCCGGTGCAATAAATTGCATAAGTCGCGTTGCAGATTGTCCGTTTGGAATTCTTTGAGTGATTTGAGACATTGTGTGTGTGGTTTCGAAGCCCACCACTGAATGACCTAAAAAAGGCATCCCTCCGAAACAGCAACCAAATGGATAGCTATCGAAATCAAATAGACCACCAGCAACAACAAATTGCGTACAGGTCCAACTGTTCGAACATAAGCCATAACAACTCCACTCGATGGATAGATAGTTTTCACCAACCCCGCCTGTATCTCTCTCTCTCTCTCTCTCTCTCTCTCTCTCTCTCTCTCTCTAAACAATCCAAAACAACGCCAACATGTCTCCATGGAGTTGTTGTCTGTTGTCGCCCAGCAAGGTGACGAGCGAGTTCTTCTTCCACCATCCAATGGGGTTGTGCAAGAAGAGAACATTGTGAGTGTCACTCACGGGCATTGCTGCTGCTGTTGGCTGTTGGATGGTGAGTGCGTACTACGAGTGCGTTATCACAGCTGTCAAAACAATCAAGGTACGATAAAACTGACGACTACAACGCTCCCGACGTTGGTACACGCATCCTCCACCTGCCCGCCGCCTCTGCAACAGGTAGAGAGCGATGTGGGACTATCTCGCTTTTATCGTAACACTTTAGCTTGTTGTGTTGACCTAGCCAAAAAGACGAGCCTCAGCTTATGGGAGGAGGGCAGTATGATGGTAAAACTTTGCCACAACGCGCTGTCGCTGGAGCAGCAGCAGCGGCGGCAGCAGCGGCGGCAATAGCAACAACCTGTTTCGCAAAACTTTGGGGTGACAAATATTTACCCTAGACATTCTTCACATTTTTGCACCCCTGAAAGGGAGCTAGCGAATGAGAGAGTGAGTGAGGTACGTCAGCGTCACTCGGTAGGTATCGTTGGCATCTGAACAGTATGTTAGACCCGTCCGTTGTTGATATGTGGCGTTTCATGATACACCAAGATCTTCAAGAGATCATCATAATTAATCAATTTTACTTGAACAAATGTCCTTCACACTAATCAACAGCTCTACTCTCTGCCTCCGAAATGGTGCCGCGACATCATCATCATCGATCGATCGGTCGATCGAATGCAATCGTTTTTAAATTTCCAAAGGTCCTCCTCCTTCTCCTCCTTTTGCATCACACACCCAACAACTGTGTGCCGCAGCGGAATAGAAATGTTCGACACTTAATGTGCAATTTCAATTGTGGCACATTCGAGGCGGGCCCCTGATTTAGAATTCCTCGTGCACAACACGCCTCCCCCATCCAATGGTTCCCCCAACGGACTTTGGAACGATCAAAATGCAACTCGTTCGTTTAGGGTTTTTTTCGCCTCCCCCTTTTCAGCCTGACACACTTTCGCGTTTTTTGATTGAGTTATTATTCCGGCAGCATCAATACGTATTCGACGTGCCCAACCCGTGCGCCGATCGCACGCGGAATCTGATGAAACGTGCTCGTCGAGTGTTTATTTTTATCGCTGTTTTAAAAAGCCAAAACGACGGCTAGGATGTTGAAGAGTGTTGCTCGATCGACACAGCCGTTGCTCGTTTTGTTCCAATGATACTCCAGCTACAGAGCAACGAGGAGGCGAGTTGGAACGACTCACGGTGAATCGAGAACTTGGTTGGAACAGATTTCGCGAACGTCTTGCTTCACAGAGCAAACGTTTTCATTTGACTTTCTGGTTGAAGGAACGATTCCTTCCGATGCCTTCTCACGCTTTGCATCAACGCATCATCCAGATCCCAAACTCAAACCCAACAAAACTATCACACACGCTGATGGCGCCATTGACGCCATCCCTGACAGCTCGGTTGACAGTTTGTTTGTTTTGGATTGGTTTGCTGGTTCAGTGTTCTCACGGCGACGGCGACGACGACAACGACGACGAATGAGATCTTCACATGGTCGGCTTCTTCTCCAAACTGCGCGATCGGTGCTGCAGATATGACGGCGGGACGTCGTAAATGGACACTCCTTTCCTTGCTTAGGGCTGTATGTTCGCAACCCGCCTCTGTCCGGGCACGAGATATTGCAAAAGATGCAAATTTCTTTTATGGCTCTTCATTCGAGTTGAATGACCATGGTGCTTTGAAAGAAACCGTTTGGCTTTTATTATTATAACACACTTTTGTCCGCTGCACAGGAACCAAACCACGGCTTGGAACACAATGGTACGCCCTGTTAATGCTGTGGTTTGGTGTAGTTCCACCTGGCCTTTGAAGCGAGGAAGAGAACTTAACCTACATTTCTTTAGTGAGATGAATGTTTTTTTTTGCTTTTCAGCTTGTGTTTCTTTTGCGGCGGCAACACGTTTGAGTGTTAATGATGATGAGCTAAGACACAGTGAATCGTTTTCAGGTTATCGTAACAACTCATGGCATTTATGGGGTCTCCAGCTGGCGGTGTTCACAATAAATTGCTCTTAACGGGAGGTCTCAAGATCGGTTCACTCTTGCTTTAAAGTGTTCTCCGGTTTTGTTCGTCTTACGTCACACACACACACACCCAACACTCATATTATTTATTTAATTTATTTAAACATAGCAATCACTTTACAAGTTTTAAAACCCACGCGCCTCATGTTCCCAATTTAATTCCAAAACGAATCCTTCCCCGAAGGCACACACCCGTCGGACGAGCACGGTCAAGCGTGGGCTGTTTTCCCTTTCATTTCAGCAATGCTGTTATGATTCTGACTGCTCTGTAGAACAGTAAGAAGCCTCTTTTTTACTGTATTCTACATAACAAATGAAGTCATAGCTTCAAATACAGCCATTGCGTTCGCCTTGGTAGAATGCCTTGGTTAGGGATCATCGTTTTTATCGCTCCAAGCTCCGGCAAAGGGAGTGACAGAAACAATAATTATCTTCCCCTGACCTCCCTTCGAGCGGAATGAGTATTTGTTTATCCGCACACTGGACAATAATCCGATTATTTTACCCCCTCCTGGGGGGGGGGTGAGACATTAAAATGCTGGACAGTTTACATTAATTTGAACAAATGCCTTAATGCTTCTGGATGTAAATACTGTAACTAATTGTGTCTCTTCTTGTTTCAGGTAATTACTCACGCAATTAACCGACACTGACCGTTTGGTGGATGAGAAAAGCAGCTCTCGTAAGGTATAAGCGATCATATTCAATTATATTTTGTTTCAGTGCAAGAATACAACCAAAGTGCTTTCGTTTCAAAGTTCCTTCTAGACGCCACAATTCCTCTTTCACGTATGTCAATGACACACACACGCGGCTTGAAATAAAACAGCAGCAGTGATGTGGTTTATGGTTTAAAATAAATCAGCAATGCTTCTCTTGATGCTATTTCTGCTCTCCCTCATGCATGCGTCCGTCTCTATGTATGCCCTCCTGTATGAGAAATGGTCTGCGATTGGCAACATTTTTCAAATTCCAATCCCTGCTCGGTACCGAAAAACCAACGCCACAAACATCCTCCGACAAACAGCAGGCGCTAGCGTCTTTCTCTCTGACAGACAGATAATTCAAGATGCAATTAGTTTATCAGAATACTCCTCAACCAAAACAAAAAATTAAACAAACTTCCCTGCAAAGAAGGCAAACGACTAGACAGCGACTAGTAAAGGCTCTTGATGTACGATCGCTTACCACACCGCTTACCGTCAGCAATGGGGTTTGAAAATAACCATTACACACACACACACACACACACCCGATGATCACGTGAGTCTCTATCACGGTTAGACTCCAATAGCCGAGGGTTCGATCGGGGTCTAGACGCCTTTGAACATACCCACTTGACATTCCGGAAGAAGGGGTGCAGTGCACACAGTGTTCCTCCTTTTTTCCCACATTTCCTACAAACACCGCATCCAGGCCAGTGGTACGGTTTGTGCCAACCGTACACGACACGTGCTGCTGTACTGTCACACTGCCAAAGCAGCAAGTACATAATAGTAGCAGAAGTGCAACAGCAAAACAACAATTAAATACATCAAAGCAAATCGTCAACGATGCGTAGAGATGTTTGCTTTGTGGTGTTGTTTTCTTTTTCACACACAATTTAAATTGAGACATGAAGCGGCATTGCCATGTGGCATGTGAGGGCTGGCTATGGTTTGCAACGCCGAAAAACAAGTCGTTTCGTTCAACATTTTTATTTCCGTTGCAAAGTGCAAGATTGCATTGAGAATCGTTACAAAAATGTGCTAATTTAACAAGATTAGATAAATTGGATATTTTATCTCTTGTCGAAATGTTCTGAAAGTTAAAAGTGTTAGACGTATTAATATTGTTTTAATGTTTAATGCATATTAAGCAATTTCATTACTTCATTTCTGGAATTAAATCGCATAAGAAAAAAAAAGTACACGCGAAGGAAACGTGCGCCAATGCAGTTCCTTCACACACAGCTGATCGTGCAACGCGCCACGACACACGCGGCGCGTCAAGATGAGTAAGATTAACCGCGGGTTGATGGTTGTTTACACACACATACACACACACATACACAAACACCCCAGAACAAACCATCCGTGACACACTTGCCCTAGCTATATAGCGAAGCACGCCCAACTGGGAGCGCAAGCATTTCGTTCACGCAACGCAACGCATCATCGCCTCTACTGCGGGCGTCATCTTTTCGCACCGTCCTGCAGCGGTAGCAGCAGGAGACGACGACTGGTTGATGTTTTGATTTACCACACATAAACCAGCGTCTTTCTGCCTTCCATTCCCTATTGCTTGCTGCTAGTTCACGCGAACCGGACGAACAGGACGTTCTGCTAGGTGAAAGTCTATTCTACTACCCCCGTTTTTCGAAGATCAGCTGGCAAAAAGGGGTTAAAACACTTCCACTGAAAAAGGGTAACCCGTACTATCCGTGACGTCAAGAGGGTGAACGTTTCCTCCTCCCCATTTTTCCTATGACATCATCCTGGCGAGGGTACAGGAACCCTTGGGGAAAGCGTCGTCGTTTTGCACTCTAAATCACCTTTAGGCGCGTCCGTCACCACTACGCCAGTCACCGCGCTCCGGTGCGCAACTGTTGCGCGCGCTCCACACGCAATCAGAACGCACTCAGCGAAGGAATACTGCCCCACTGGGACCAATTTGGGGAAAGGGTTCTAGGTAAGGATGGGGTTTATAGTGTGGTGTGTATGGGGGGGGGAAGTTATTTTTAAACAAACGCACCACCGTGAATCAAACGCATTAAAATTTCAATAGTCATTTTCCCACGCGCCTCGAGTATGCGGTGCGCGACGGGTGGGTATGTGTTTTTCACTGATGGAAATTTTGAGGTCGAGGAAAAAAAGGGGAAAAAAGGCAAAAAGGGAGCCCCTGTAACCATCTCCCCTTATCTGCCATTTCCTCTACCAAAAAGGTAGTAGTAGTAATGCTTGGATGAAAGGTTGAATGAAATTCCTACAATTTGTGCGTTTCGTTTGACGTCACGCAGCAAACATTCGTCGAGTGAAGGTTTTCGCATGATGTACGTGTGGCTGTATGTGTGTGTGTATGTGTGGGTTTGTTGTGTTTTTCTTTTGCAATAACCAGATGCGCGGAAAACACACAACAGCGTGGCCAAACAGGATTCGTTTACATTCGATTAGCCTGGATGAGCATTTTGCTTTGATTAATGTTTGTTTGGGCCGCAGCAGCCGAGTGCGCCGAGATAATGTTCCAAAGGTATGGAAATGGAATGGAATATGTTTTTGTGGTAACGTAAGTAACATTTTATCCTATTTTGTTCTTTCTATTTTGGGGTTTTTGTGGTAGTTTTAACATACCAAAGCAATAGATTGGAGAGCAGCTTTAGTGTATTTTTTTAATAGTATTATATTTTAAATTATTATTAGTTAAATCTGTAGCTTAAGCTATCTTCCTGTATTACTTTTTATATCTATCTCATTCGTTTCTTGTTAAATATTTAATGTATTATTCCCTAGATTAGCAAATTTATTCAAAAGCTTGCACTCTAAAACCTTTAAATGTAATTTAAACTTTATTTCATGTTTATGAAAAAGTTGTGAATTAAAAATATGTTTAAATAATTTCTAATTCAAGCTTCAGAAAATAGTTAAAGTTTTAAACATTAAAAGCTAAATAGGTAAATTCAAAAATTCAATTTAATGTAAAAACTATCAGTCCAGGAAGACCATTGGATACCCTTTAGGATGCTATTTTACGCATGTTTATATTTATAACAAATCCATTAAATATTGCACAGTTTGGCACTCTCCTTTCAGCATAAATCCTCTCTTCCTTATCCTCATTATTCGCATACCCATAATTTTAAGGCAATATACAACCTACTTAAATAAACTACCCTTTTTACACCCATCACTTTTCGCGTCTTCCTCCCAACTATCGCTCCCAGCGAACACGGTTTTTAAAGAACGCTGCTCCGTCCGATGGATTTTCCATCGATCAATCGATGCAATCAAAATTTATCATCGCACTTCATTTGCCATCCCGGCACTCGTACTCGGTGAGTGTTTGAGGAGTCACCACCACCCATCCCGCGCTCCTCTCCACTCGCCGACGCGATGCCGGTCTATCGGTTTCAATTCTTAACACGTCGATCGCCTGACGCCGAAACGCAAAATTATGAATTCACTCACATCTCCCCTACCGCCATGGCCCCATGTTTTCTTTCATTCGCTTTTTCCTGCCCGTTGTGTTTTTTTTTATACCATCATAAAACCCGCTCCAGCACCGCCAGCACCAACCAGGTCGGTCCATCAGCTTTCGGTAATTGGCCGGTATGCAAATGAGGGCCCCTTTCCGCCAACTGCCCCTGGGATCTTGCAGCCGTTTTCGCAGTTGCTGTTGTTCCAAACCATCCCCAATTTCTTCTTTCCTTCCACATACTGATTCTGCTCATCTGCTGGCGGTTGTTTGTACGTGTGTGTGTGTCTGTGTGTACGCTAATGCTGTCAGTGAGCTGTATAAATAAAACAGCATGAAACGATATGCCGCTGTAAACAGATTAAATCCCCGTGGCTGCGGGTATTCGGTCGATCAGGTTCGTTGCCGCCTCGCTCTGTTTCTGCTCTCGTTTTTCCTTCTTTCTTTCTTTCTTTCTTTCCTCTTCACCCGGCGCTTACCACCAGGGGTGCCAGGCTGTGTCGTGGGTGTCGATAAATCATCTTTGAAAGGGGCGGGGAGAGTGGTGGGAGGCTATTTGATCTAGGATTTCGAATTCGCTTCTTTCGCTGCGGGTTGGCCGCATGCGGAGGCTACAATACGCACATCAAAAGAGACGTTTTGTGGGGGTAGCGCCGCTGTGGCCTGGATTAGAATGGAATGTTTGGCCTTTATATGCCAAAACAGACACAGTCACACTCACACAAACACACACGTGAGGGATCAATTGACGAGTAACACGATCTGCCGGTGCCTCGATGCTCAATTATCATGCTTTCGCAGCGATCGCAACAGAACAAGATGCTTTCGTCACACACTCTCGTGGGAGTGATTAATATTCACATCCAAACCGATGCTTTCCCGCTTTTGCACCGTCTCGTCGTTAGCACAACGAGCGATTTGTGTCACTGGGGAAAATCAATTGCTAAAACACACACACACATACACAACATGCCCGCAACGGAAATCATAACCCAAGGTCGCGGGAAGAAAAACAAAAAATCCCTCTGCTTGGAGGGTGGATGCGGGCGGCGCACGTGAGACCCGTGGCATCTGGAGCCACATTTCAGCGCCACGTTTGCGTTGATTTATTGCTACAAGGTGGGGGGGGGGACGGTTGGAAGGAACAACAGGGGCAAACCCCCCAGAGAGTGCAAAGAAAGGACGAAACGAGTGGGGGGGGAATACACGCCACCCTGACCTTGGCATATGGTCATGCCGTTCGATACGGCAAAATTGTAGCCAGCGAAACTCGAATGCAAATGATGTGGGTAGGCGATTGTGTGTTTTTAGCTTCAAGTTTGCTATTTTGTTTGGCGTTTTTTTCCATCTCTCTCTCTCCCTCCACAAATTGTTGTGCCGTCAGCAGCATTCCTGCACTAATATTGACTTTCCGTCAGCAGCACTAACTATAACGATGAACGGGGGGCGTGGGAAAATCTGTGGAATTTTACCAACGCTGTACACGTTCGTTTTTACCAGCTGCGATCGAACTAGTTGATCGACGAACATTTTTCCGTTTTAGTTTTGCAGGAGTAACAAGAAAGAGAGAGAGAGAGAGAGAGAGAGAGAGAGAGAGAGAGTGAAAGGCATTGAATGAATGCGGTAAAAAGGGAAAAGCAAACATTATTATTACCTTGAGGCACATCTGGTCGTGAAACGAGAGGGTTGTTCTGTGATTAGGGGATGTAAAAATGGCTCTAAAAATGACATTTCGCTGATACATTTTCACTTAAAATATCTTCCAAACAATAAAAGTCAATCAATCATAATTTGAGAAATAGATTGAACAACTACTGCAGCCGTTGGATCGATTATTGTGCGATTTTTCATGTAAAACCGAGAAAAAATATGTATATTCAAAAAAGCAAACAAAACATTCTCTTTCTACGAACAAGCTTTCTATTCATAAAACCAACAAAAATCTGCAAAATTCTCCCCGTTTAACATGTCAGTACAGCAAATCGAAACTGAAACTAACAACAAAAACTGTGTTTGCTAGTCTTGTACGAACAAAAAACCCCTCCTCCCCGACAGTACACGTGTTGTTGGCCTTACGGAATCAAACCTAAACGATGATTATTTATGAACCACACAGCGGCCACAGCACCGAGTACAAGCGTGAAAATGTGCACACAAATGAACAGTCAAAATCCCTGCCACGGACCAAGGTACCACGGCATTGCTATTGAACAACCAAATAGTGCGAGAAAAAGACGAACGAAATGTGCCGTTTTTTTTTTTTTTTGTCCGGCGACGCCACGACGCAAACGAATGGAGACGCATGGTACGGTGCAGCAGGTAGGCTGGGTGTGACGGTACAGAAACATGTGCACATAGTGCTGTTATTATATTGCGGAGTAGTGTAGAGATTTGGTTGCTCAGTTTGTGCTGCTTTTGCTATGTTTTGGGAAACTGTATCGCTGAGGCTTGAAGGGAAGGTGAGTTTTTTTTTGGGGCAATTCAAATCCTTCAAACTGAACATGATCGATCAAATATGAACAGAGTCGCTGAAAACAAGTGTTACCAAGTTTGATATTTGGAATCAGGAACAATCAAGCTAAGTTTCATTGGAATACACACAAGATTCAAACATACACGGGTTTCTAAAATTAAAAAAAATTACCATTAAGCTTTTCACTCTGTTTTTAATTTTTAGAAATAATTCTAAAATTAAACACTAAAAATTTAAATTAAATTCGTTGAAAATATTAGTAAATGAAAATATGCTTTTAATTTGCCCATAAATGTACCTATGCTTTTGTGCAAAAAAAGGTAAAATAGCGCAATATACGTTCAATGTACCATTACCAAAACAAATCGATTTTAATGCATATTAATTTCTTTTCAAATTGTATCAATATTTTCAATTTTTTATATTTGCTTGCGTTATTTCCTTCAAAAATAAGCACCGTGCCGTCCCCAATCAGTGTCTTACGACGAATGGCATAAGCTTCCCCATTCACCGTAAATAACCACTACTGCTGTCATACCTAATACACCCCCAGCAGAGGGTGAACAAAAATAGAACCAAAACATTAAGAACTTCTGAAAATAAACTACTAAACTTCCCACCCTTCCCATTTGCCATTGACCTTTGAGAAGCAACATGCAAACTGCATCTCGTGCGACAAAAATAAAACACGCAAACACACAACAGAACACACTACCTTAATGCACGCGTAGTAGTAACTCACCTGTTTCGTAGGAAAAAGCTGTAACCTCCCTGCACAACGCCATTGATGCACACCTCTAAATGGTTTTCTCTTCTTTCCGGGCGGGCCTATAATGGAGAAATAGAGAGAGAGAGAGAGCGAGTGAGGGCACAATAATTTATGATGTTCTAGCTGGCTGCTCCGAAAGCAGCACGCGCACCACCCATCAAAGATGGCGTGTCGAAGATGCGTGCCACCTGTCATTTAGCGTGCGCTGTCATTCGCTCGAACAATGGAAACGCACGAATCTCGAGCCAGAGGGAGTTCATTTACCAAACAACAGAGTGGGGGGACCAAAACCACAAACAACAGCGCTGGTATTCGGTTGGGGTTGGGAAAAGGGAAGCAAAACACAGAAACGATTCGTCTTGTCAATAAATCTTTCGTCAATAGCGGCGAACCGCGCGTACTCGGGACGCCGCCGCATTGACTGGCGTTACAAAACCGTTTATCGCTCGGAGGATTTTATCGTACAGCGAGCTTCTTTTTTGCTGCTGTCGATCCATGCTGTCAGTCTGCTTACCTCACAACAATTCTTTCGTACAATTGTACAGCACACACACACTCAAATTGTCGTTTGATGGTGAAAAACATTCTGCCATTTTGAAGCGATTTGTTTCGTTGCGTTCAATCGGTTAGCGTTGCCGGCGAGATGATGATGATAACTTCACAGCCGCCTTTGCTGCTGACAACTGCAAAGCTTCATAACTCATTCCTCATTGCCTCTTGTCTCTGTAGCTCCTTCTCTCTCTCTCTCTCTGTCGCTCGATTATTTGGTTGTCGATTTATTCATCCTTCGGGTTTGGCCACAACCCTCCCGCATTCTACATTGCACGCCACAAAACCGTCCAAAACGGCGTAAAAAAGGGAATAACGAACAAGCAACAAAACCCATTGCCCACCATTAGTAACGCTTGCACCCCCTTTTACCCATGTCGGGGAGTGCCCTAATATCGCAACCGAACCAACGAAAGCAAACTAGTCGCGTGTGATAAATTACTCGATTTCATAGTCTATGGATTTTTATTGTTATTTTATTGATAATTTATGATTATTGTTCCGATTATTGCGGTCTGCATTTGCAGTCTGTCCCGCCCGCCCGTCGGCCCAGCCTCAGTCAGTCAGTAGCAGGGCAAAAGCGGGTCGCGTGTTTTTGTTTCCCTTCGTTTTATTTTTTGCAAATAGTCACGAGACGACGCCTTTCGTTTCACTTTCCCTCCCCAGTCGGTTTGGGTGAAGAAATGTTCCACTTTTCTGCGATCACCGCTGTGACGAATGCGCGTGCTGTGCGACAATTCCTAAGTGTACGCCAAGTTGTTTCCTTCATTTATCACTTCCTTATTGCGTTCGGATCGCGTGGCGCGGATCTTGGATTATGCGCTTCGAAGGCCGTCTCCCCCCTGTACCCCCTTACCCGGCCCCTTGTCAAATTCGAAAGCAATCATTCCGACTCCCCAACCCACCCAGTGACCTTTGCTGCATAAACTTTACCCTTCTCACTGGCGCCCTTTCTTTGCCAACGAACAATTGCTGCTAGTCAAATGTCAACCAACAGCCGAGAAGCAAATCGAAATAGGCGGCGGCTAAGAAAGTTGAACCACGACCTGCAAACTAGATGAGATTTTGTACTGCGCCCCTTCCAGAAAAGAGTTCAGGATATGGCTCTCACACACACACACACACATCGTACAGAAACGACAAAAAAGAAGCAAAATCCATTGCTCAGTCAATAAACCTACCCATTCCCACGCATTCTGCACCGAACAGAACAACCGTGAAGGTAAAAACTTTTGCGCAGAAACTCATTCAAAAGTTTGCTGCTTCATTTTTATGCGGTACGGTTTTTATGCTTGTTACGTACATTTATTTGCTTTTTCCTCGCTTTCCTATGTTCCCCCCCTCTATCTCTCTCTCTCGTTCTCTGTTGTTTTCTTTCTTTGAGTTTCACCATTTCGATTTACTTTCCATCGGTTGCGCACCCTTTCACCTCAACAATCTCACTTCTGCCTGTGTAACTTGTATTGGATCAGTTCCCCTTTTTTTTCTTTTCCGGTTATCTTGTTTACATTGAATAAATCCGAAAAGTTGTACTGTGCTTCAATTAATTTGTTTTTATTACCTGATTGCTTTTTGGCGACGCGATGGCGGAATGAGTTTTTCTTTTGTCATTGTTGTTGTTTCATTTTGTTGTTCTGTTTTGCTTTGATGGTTTAATTAAGCTATTATTTTTAATGATAAGTAAGTTTACTTTTATTAAGTCTCTTTGTAAAAGAAAAAGTTTTGTGATTGATTGATATTTACTACTTATCTTGACATGCATATGCATGTATTAAGTACAGGCAAATACTTTAAGTGACATTAAGTCCAAGAATAAAACTATAAAAATAACAAGAATACCGTGTTAAATTACCCTTGTTTTATGACATTCCGTGTCTCTTGTTGCATGCAGTCAAAAATTTTTTTTTCATCATCTCGTATTTTCCTCTCTCTCTCTCTTCTCCCATGAAATGTTTCTCGTGTTGAAGTTTACTTTAATTTTATAAGCGTTATATACTGCCACAACTCTTTTTTGCTTGTTTGCAGGGTTTTTGCGGGTCACTTTTAAAGTTCAACAAAGTTACAATGCTGTCTGATTTTGTCAAAGTTATATTCAACAATTGTTTGCCTTGAGTTATATTATTGTATTTCAAAACTCAAACTTTTCCTTGTTAGTTCAAAAACGCTTCTACAAACCCTGCAACCATTAATTTGCAACACAATCTGCATCGGTTTGTTTAACGCTACAATAAATCCAACCGAATCGATCGTCAGTGCCGACACTTAAACAGCCTCGTGTCGTACATGGCACAACCAAAATCAATCTCCTCCACAGCTTGCATTTCATCTTCAACAATTCGGGACCATTTCGGACCACTCCGTTTTACAGCAACGGCAACGCGCTGCTGCGTTTTGTGCAGCGTTTGGCAATTTGCGTCAAAAACGTCCCGTTCCATCTCGTCCCAAAACCCCTCGCCGTCACCTCACGTCAAGCCATTCGTCCGCTTCGAGCGAAGCAGCAGTTTGTTGCAAATAATGTGCAACGTGCAACGACACCGACCGTTTGCTGATGCAAGCAGTAATAAAATCGAAAACCGACGACGGCTGTGTGCCCTGCTTGTCGACCAGCTAATGAAACGGCATGTTTTGCATAATTCTCACCAAACAAAAAAAAAGCAAATCTCAAAAAAAGAGAAATAGTTGTCAAACATAATGTGAGCACATAAAACAAACAATCGATAATGGTGTTCAGTGTCATGTTTTGCAACTTGTTAGCTTCACTTTTTTGTGTGTGTGCATTTTCTTGCAATTTTAGCAGGTTTTGCACCCGTAGAAGGGCTTTACATTTGAGTTGGTTTTTGCAAAGCGCAACATAATGTGCGCATCACCGTACTTGCAACAAATTATTCGCTTCATTCGAGAGTGCGGCCCTGACGGGTTGTCTCGGTCAGCTCACCAACAGCAGTATCAACGCTTACGTATGCGAACACGACACGTCCAGTCATGCGAGTATTGAGCTTCCACTGCACTTCCGTTTCGTTTTTGCATAAACAGGGACATGAGCATCAAATCGAATTTCTATCCATCCGGATGCAAATAAAACAACGACGCGGCTCAGAGGGTCATCGTTGTCACGGGCTGACGTCGAGATGGCACAGCCGCAGGAGGAGATGCAAATCGAGCCCGTGGGAAACCGTATGGGGGAACAAACTGCTTACCCTGATTCCGATTCCGGCCCGGCATGACCCGGAGATCACACTGCCGACGGTAGCAAAATGAGCGGTTTTACAAAACTTCCATGCCCGACGGGAGTGTCGGTGGAAGGTGGAAAAGAAATAGAGATGGAACCGTCCGGTCCGGACCTACCGTGCTGTGGACCGGCTAACGATTTATTACGCAATTAAATTAATCTCCAAGCGCACTGCCCAGTCCCCGGGACGCTCAGTGCCGAGCAACCGTGTCAGCCAGTCAAGATATGGCACTGTATGTGAGTGTTCCCCTGTGTTCCCCACTCACCCACATGGCGGCGTTCTGCTGCTTGTTGATGCTTCAATCTCTCGCCTCCGTTCATTTGTCTTGCGCATGGACACACGCCATGGCCATGTCCCGGTGTGGTGCGATGGAAAATTGAAATCGTGTGCGCTATGAGCTGGAAATTGCACCAAACGGGCTGCTGCACACACGTACTGGGTTTTAGCGCTAGCAGGAAAGGAGGAAAGCGCATATCAATTTTGCACTGAGATTGCAACTCATTTGACAAGTCGATCGTGAATGACGGGATATCGTTGGAAATGAATCCCGAGCGAGTTTTTTGTTTTAAAGTTCCTGGTAGAAATAAATTATTTTATGAAGCACAAAATAGAACTGACCAAATTGCACAGAAAAATGCAATAGATTATATTCTCCTTCCTAGAAGCGACCGGCAACAGAAAGCTGTCAAAAATATATGCAAACGCAATCTTTTCCTAGTATTCTATTAATTTTCAAACAATGTCCCTAAGACTCTCCTTATTACAAACTGGAAACACACATTTTTGCTTCCCGTGCCGTTCGTCGTGCATCATTTTGTGTGAGTGTATATTTTTGTGTACAGCTAATGTGTACAGCTGCCGACAACATTATGTAGCTACAAATGCTGCCATTTTCCCTCCGGTCTCGGGTTTGCCTTTGATGATAAATTATTCATGCGAAAAAATTTACCTATAACGGTCTGGCCGTGTGCACACACACACACATTTTCAGAATACAGAGGACGCTCAAAACGTTAGACAGCGCTCTCATCGTTTGCTGCTGCTTGCTGGATCAAAGAAAAGCGTATGGATCGATTTTATTTCCCAGTACTACCTGGGTGGCCCTGGTACCTTGGTATGTGTGTCTATGTGCTTTTGTGGGTTTAAGATACCAAGGTCACATCACATTTTCCCTTCATGAGCGCTCCTCATTTAATAGTCTGTGTGGGGTGGTGCTATAGACTGGTGCTAGAAACACGCCTTCCAAATTAAAGTCTTTCCACGGAAAGCTGTTTACTGCTTCGGAAGCATAATAATCATTTAAGTAGCCCCGATTGGGAGGGGCTTATGCGGTGGGAGTCCTCAGAAACGGTGATTTGGTCATTTTGTGGGATATTTATAGAGAATTTTGGGGTAGGTAAATGTAATTGTGGTTCTTTTGATTACACTCTTGCGTTCACACGAACACAAAATACGCACTGACATACCTTAAATAATGATGACAGGGAGTAGTTTTCTAAAATTTACTTTCACAAACAACTTTGATTTAATTTCTAGCTTTTTCAATGGTATTGATTATAAAAAAAGTAATAGTATTCTACTTTTTTTGAACGAAATTAACGTACAACTTAAAACATGAACTCCAGCGCCTCCTTTGATTTCGAATATGAAAGCATTCAAAAAGCGCAGCTTTCTGTCAATTCAAAAAAGCTCCTTAAAGAAAAGCCCATACTAAAATATGGTTTAAAAATGTACATATAAAACTATCGAACGATTAAAAACATAAACACACACAATCACTGCATAATAAATGCGCTTCAACCTTTGCACAAACGAACAACCAAAGGGTGTGCTTCCAACATGACAACGATTAGCTAACCTTCCAACCTGACAAATCATCTTAAACAAATACCCTACCGACAGCGCAGTCGTCGTCATCGTCAGCATCCAAGGAAAGATCATTACGCGGCACTCGACAACCGCAACCTGCTCGAAACGGCATGGCACGGTGCGCGACGGGGGAGCCAACTGCAATTAAGGCCAAACGTATCGAAACGCCACTGTGAGCGAACGCATTTGCATCAAGATCGATGACGCACCTTCAGTGTTGAGAGTCAGTTCCCCCTTCTCCCCCCGCCGGCACGTCAATTGGACACTTGGACGGTAAATGACACCGGGCTCTGAACGACTCTCGCAAAGCCCCACACGGTTCGTGCACACACACACACGCTGCTAGCTACTGAAGGCTTTCCATCCCCCCGGAGAAGAGGGGTTGGTTGGTTGGTTCGGGTTTCACCCCTTGCCCCGTAATTCCGTAAGTGCAATTCGGTGTCGGATTAAGCAACGCATTCCACCTTCCATTCCACCGTAGCACACGGCTGTTTCCTTCGGCTGTCCGGTAGTAATTTCACATGCAGGCAGGCAGGCAGGCAGACAGTGCAACATTCACGAGCTCACGACGAAACACCAAATCAGCACCATAAATGGATCGGTAGCTGATTTTTTGAGGTTAGCCTGGGGCAGCGACAATAAGGCTACAATGTGCGTTTGACGAGAGCGGGGCTAACCACACTTCAGGACACTTCAATTAGAATAGAAAAGTTGAGCGTGGTAGTAGATGCAAACACGGGCAAACTGCAAATTGAACAGAGGGTTTTTTTGTGTGACTTTGTAGGTCGAAAGCGTCCAAAAAGCCTTTAAACAAAAAACAAACAAATGAACATCTTTTTCTCAAAACTTTTTCTCTTCTTTCCTGTTTTCTGCATTAGAGCACGGGCTCGCCAGGATCGTACAGGTATGCGCACGCTGGCGTGAACGTAAAAGTTTGCGACCGAAAAATTAGCATGCGACACATTAGTGCTTCTTGCACACGCTCACTTGCGGCTAACGTGAAGGAGCAAGTTCCGTAAGCAAACCCTCCTGCGAGCACACACACACACACACACACACACTCACGCTCACTTGCTTTAACTTTTTTGACGCCACACAATGGTTTGCTGCCCATTTCGGATGGCACACGGCTGTGCTGTGTGCAAAGTGCAATTTTCGCACCGTTCAGCACTTGACACCACCACCCTTAAGACGACACACACACACAGGTGAAGAGGAGGGTTTAACCCGTCTCTTAAAAGTGCCTGCTTAAGAAGAGGGGAAGCGACTTAAGGGCTGATTGTTTTTCACAACCTGCTGACCTGGCACACCAGCAACACTTCTTCCACCTGTGTAAAGGCGAGCGAAAATGGTCACCATGCTAAACAAAATGTTGAAGTAAAATGAAGCAAAAAGAAAAGCTTCAAACACACACACACACACACACACACCTACCCAACCATGTGCGCGGGCAGGGTTCGTGATATCATGAGGCAGGTGTTTTCCTAGAAACAATAAAAACCACTTACACCAGCTATGCACACACACACACACACCTTCACTCTCGTAGAAACGTTTTTGGAGTGGATATTTAATGCTCGTGTGTGTTGGATGGAATAGTCCAAGAAGTTGGTTGATGGAATTTCGCTATCGCAAGCAGTTGTTGGGTGTGTAAGGGACACCTTTTGTTGCTTTTTGTTTAGTTTGAATCAGGATTAGGATTTTATTTAGGTTAAAAAGGTGGTCAAGGTAAAAGGGCAGGTACACAGTACAAATGTACGTAATGTATGTAGTGTCACAGCTTACTACAAAAGCCACGTGATCGTTTGACATAATTGCATTCGTTTTCAATTATGTTAAACGAACTGTAAAGCTGGAAGTACACGAACCGAGATCGTCAAGGTATCGCGAAATTCGCGCCTTGTGTATAACAGCTCTAGAACAGTTGTGCTGTCAAATCTTCCTCGGACTAGACCTCGGATGAGTCCATACAGTACAAGTCATACGCGATTTTCAATGTACCGTGAAAATCGTGGATCGTCTATTTCCAACCTAATGTATTTAATTATATAAAGTACTGCTGGTAATGTAAGAAGATAAACTACATAATGTTTTTCAAATTACCAGCAGTAGTGACCCAGATTCTAGGCTGGGTGTGAAAATTGAACCAAGAACTTCTAATTGGTGTACACATGATGTTGGCATACATAGGCTTTCGAGACTTATTCAGTATCACACAGCCGAATGCTCAGTGCTTGTTATGAGATAATAATTCATTCTAGATTTGAACTAACGACGAGCCTGTTGTTATGTTGTGCAACTCGAAAGCAACTCCAAGCAAAGAGAAGGTTCTGATCCTGATCTCTGTTCCTATCCCATACCCTGTCGGGATTCATATTATTGTCCTGTTCTCATTATTTATCCTTATCATTGTCTTAGTAATTATTAAGGTCTTCTCTGATGGTCTCCTCGAAGTCATTCTTTCAACATTTATTTGTTTTGTATCCATATTGGTAACAGTGACATTCCCCAAAGTGATAGTTCTGTTACTCTCCCAACGTTAGATCTTTGAGCAGATTAAATCTTAGTTAATTTCTTCCAAGCTACATACAGAGTTGGTATACGAAATGATAAATTTAAGGATCTAAAATTCAAAGATTCTTACACGAATGGGATATCTTTCATCGTACAAAGCATAAATAAATCTTTGCTATTTTCACAAACTACAAACATTGAAGGCAACACCATTCAATACTTTACTCTGCATTACTGTTGAACAATCAATCAAATCTTTAAAATGTGTCTTAAAATCAACATTTATGATATTTCCAAGATTTGCTTCAAACAATAAGGCCCACAGCAAGCAAAAGCATCTCCCCAAGCCACTTCATCTTGATTGTATCCCTTAAAAACAAAATCGATTAACGATTGTTGTTTCCATTCGCGTTTGTAATCACTACCAAATGTCTACCCACCGGGCTATACCGGGCAACCAATCTCCCATCCCATGCCTTACGGACAAACTTTTGCCCGGCGGCGGCCTGCGTCATCACATCGGGCACGATATGATCGGTGCATGATTGCGATTAGAAACTTCTCCGACGATCATTCCAAGACTTCCAAGAACGGAACCAGCCGGGAATCCAACGTAAGTAGGTATCTGTGCAGCACTGAACTGAAACTTCTTCAACCCCTTGGTGCACTGCGCGTTCCCCTACGTGGGGTCTCTGCGAAGCGAAACAACCAAACAGCTGAAGGTGCATAAAATATGCAAACCGAACGACGCTCGCCAACGACGTTGCGCCCTCGGGTTCCTTCCCCGAGCACCGTGGCGGAGACGGCGTTGAAACTTATGTGCACATTCATCGTATTCCGTATCCCGTATTCCCCTTTCCTTCCCCGTTCCCCGAGCGCCTCCGCATCGCAACCGTACCACAATGGAAAAGTTATTTATTTGCGAAATATAAATCTTAATCCGATACAAAACAAAACGTTGCACACGCTGCTGCTGTTGCTGCTGACGACGGCGGCGAGTGCAGAGGTGTTGTGTTGTGCACGCAAGCTGGCAAGGGCTGAGGTTCGAAATTTGTTGCAAGAAATTGGAAACGCTTCCTTCTTCTCAAGCCAGCCGCGGAAGACACAACTTTTAAGCACGGATTGTTTTTTGGAACCAGCCATCGCCGCTCGATCGATCATGGGCAAGTGTGCTATGATAGGATCAATTTATACGCGATCATCCTCATCCACAAGGTGGAATGGTTTTCCGGTGGTTTGGAAAAGGCCTGTCTATCAATTGCGTGCACGTGTGCTGCAACCTTCTCTACATTTCACTTCGCAAACGGCACAAAAGAATGCATTGTACTCTTCGTACTCGCATGCGCATTCTCAACGAACAGCTAAAAAACGGCACTGCCCTAGACAACTTCCCTGCCCATCCGGATCCGGGCTCACTGTCCCGAATGTGTCTGTGCTTTGTTTCCTATCGTGCAAACGGGGTTCTTGTTCAAACTACTCTTTTTATTCGCACGTGAACATAAATTCTGAACCCCACCCCCAAAGTAGAAGGGCTGCATGGTAAACAACAGCACGAAACGTTGGATGGAAGTTTTATTAGCCCAAAACGGAACGAGAAGTTCCGCTCCCGCTCAACACACACACACGCACACACAACAGGCGCGCGCGATACGCCCGTTGGCGATACTGGTTTCCAATCAGTCGGAGAGGGTTTCACCCTGGCGAGGAAGAGTTCTGTGCAGTGGGAAGAGGCAATCGACAGGAATGCTTGAGAGGGTGATGAGGCGATGGGAAGAAAACTATGCCGGGCACACGAAACAAATTGCGTGCGCCCAAAGTTCCGATCGGAGCCTTTCACCCCCCCCCCCCCCCTCCTCCGGATGGTGTATGCCGGTGTTGATTTATTGGTGTGTCGGAGAAAAACGGGTCGGTAAGGTGGTTGCCAAAGTAAGTCAACCAAGGTGCTGCTCCTACACATTGCGATCGATCGACTGGGGCTCGGACAGTACGCTTGGTCGGCCACGGGGCCACGGAGGTACTACGGTGCAAATAACCTAATCAATATTCCCAGCCCGAAGATTACCTAGTCCAAGTGATTCATCATGATAGAGGTTTGTTTTGTTGTGTTTTTGTTTCAATTGTTCCGCCTACTGCTGCGATTTGGCATTGGCATTGGTATTTCTAGTGCAAACAGCGTCTCAAAGCGTCAGAACGGTAAGAAACAATAAACCGAAGTTGAGAGTGGAACGTTTGCCTCGTGCGCCTAATTTACGACTCTGATGGACTTATTTTGGGAAAGTTTGCTGAATACATTTATGATCAATAAGCGTTTCACTTCGTCAAGAAAGCGCTCCTCCTGTTTGATTTGAATTGGAAGTTTGAGCACGAAATCTCCTTTCCCCACGAATTATGATTCACTTTTTAACCCATTTCCCATCACGAATCGCTAAACTTTTAGCACATCGAAAGGAGAGCTTGTTAAATATTCAAAGGCTTTCCTTCTAGTGAAGCAATTTCCAGCCACTATCACGATGCAAAACCCTCAATCTTTGTGTCGCAAACCTATCCGCATGACCTGGGCGGATTGAACTTCGAGCCCCGATTTATGAAATCAGCTTTGAAATCAATTTATATGGAATCGTTCATTCCACCATGCCATGCCTGCCAGGTTCGTAGCAATTTGGCTCGAAGCATCCCTTTTCCCTTTTGCATATTGATAAACCTAAAGCCGGCCCTCCCGAATGGATTTGTGGAGGCCGCCGCAAGCCCACAGAAGGAGCATTCCCGTTTTGGGACGCAAAACGCATGGACGAACGTACGAGCACCGCCCAGCTTTACCGTTTGTCTTAGACTTATCTGACTGTGTGTGTGTTTCTCTCTCTCTCTCTCTCTCTCTCTCTCTCTCTCTCTCTCTTTTCTTGCACCCTAAAATTGCATCCCCAAAGCTCCACATGATAAGTCCCACGTTTTGCAGGATTTCACACCTTTCCATCGTTCCTACGAAAAGCGTCGCACGTGGGCCAGCCCTGGCAACGGCTCGAAGGGGTCTGGTACTTTGACCAGCTTAGCCGACCGAATCCGAGCCCCGAGACGACGGGCTCCATTCCATTCCAACTCTCAGTCGTCAGACCAAATTTCTTGAGAACAGCAGCAGCAGCAGATCCTCTCGCCCACCTTCTTCGGTTTAGCTGTAATCTACATTTCCAAAGAAAACGCACCGAAGCGAACGTTTTCTTGCATCGATTTGGTTTTGCTAATTGGAAGGCTGGTGGTTGTACGAGCACGAGAAGGTGTGGTATCGCTTTTTGCCGTAGCATAGACAGACCGATTTCGTCGAAATCGCTCGCCACTAGAATGCCTTCGGTAAGATCGCATTTTGGCGATGGATCTTTTCGAGTGGAATAATCCTGTTCACGCGCCAAGGTAGGGTGGCTAGACATTAGACACATCGTTGGAGCAGGGCATTCGAGGATTACGGAGGTCAGCAAAAGGTCCTCCTGGGGGTGGTGGTTAGAGTTTCATCATCTCGCATGACCTTTCGTGCGTTTTCGTGTCATAAGCGTGTATTTGGAGCAGCCTGCGTTTAATTGTTAACACAGTAATTTTACCCCATTGCCAAGAGGGGAATGAAAAATGCGTTTAAAATTTACTTCAATTTACTGTCGCCCTTACGGCTGGCACGGATCACACACCAACCTGCTGATGCATGATGCCCATCGTCTTCCAGCATGTGTGTCTATGTCTGTGTCTGTGTGTGGCATATTGATTGATTTTGATTGATTCATTACCACGCGCCCAAGAAGACACGCACCTACCGTACCGAAACAAACGCGTCCCGGCTGCGTACTTACTATCTCTTCAGCGCAGAGAGTGTGTACGTGACTGGAACGCACAACCTCTCCCCCGCTCTCCTCCAGGCTGGGCAAAACAAACACCAACCCAACGACAACGCGTAGTCTGTGCAAAGGGATCGTTATCTTGTCGTCGATATCTCTTCCCCTAACAGAACGGCCAACCTGCTTCCTGCTTTCACTCATCATCAGTGCGTGAAAGCAGTGCGTGTCGGCGATGCAATCGATGCCTGCACGTTACTGCTGCTACTGCTGTTGCTGCTGCTGTCCATCAAGAAGCCCGAAGCAGCGCGGCCTAAAAACCTTCTGCTCGAAAGGCTCGAAGGCTCACAACCACCAGAACGCGCACACCCGAACGTGCGGTGTCGATGACAGTTCATTAGCTTCAATTAACTGTCACTGGCGACTGATGCCGCTGCTCCTTGCCAGCATGGACGGGAGAAAGCATCGGCACAACAACAACAAAAAAAAACAGTGAACAGGTCACTGAACTCACCAGTAAACCGGTCCATCATTTCTGCCAAGAATTGCACCGAAATGTGTGTACCTCAACGCGCAAGCAGGACATGCAACTGGTTCAAACTCAAAACCCCGGTGCCCCAATGGCTGTGCTAAGTGACGCCAAGTGAACACTGTGTAGACCACCACGAACTGTGGAGGGAGTGGACGGTGTTACCCTTTGCCAGTAGTTAACATGAAGATGACCTTCTGAATTGACGTTTCCCTGTTTCGGTTCTCTTTTTTTCGCCAAACTGATTGATGGATGCTCCAGTTTTCAGCTCGATGGACACCCTGAGAGTCAAATCGATTCGACACTCTCAATCGATCGATCGATGGATGGATGGGGTCCACCACCATCCCCTCTCCCATCCTGACCAATCGTTCTGACAGAGCGGGTTAGGGTCACGTATCAATGGAACCTCGAGCGTATCAAAACACAGAACGGTCCATATCGGTGACAGTATCCAATGAATCTTTCCATTTGTATACTCTTTTGTGAAACTGTTTGAAATTCCGTCGCTCAAAACTATAGAAAAAGCATGCTGCTTACCCAAGCTTTGAAGTGCTTTGGAGGCGATTAATACTTTAATCGAACTAACACACCAACACATCGGTAGAAATTAATTTGACTATCAAAACAGCCATCCCTCCCAATCGGTTCCAATCGTTGTGCAGTGCCCACTGACCAAGATGATGCAAAAGTGCATTCCAAACACCTATCGATGAGTATTCCTGCTCCCACCTGCTACGACACCCGTTTTCCATTTCCGAAACCCGCTCATTTCCACTCACACCACACCACGTGCTGTAATTATACAGATTGATTTTGATTACAGCAAATTACGATTCCACCGCAGCACCGGAGGGCGACGACACGACGTCACCAAAGGACGTGAATGGACGGTTACGTGCCGTTTGCTTGGCCCGACGCTTGGGGAGAGTGTAATGGGGGGAGCGATTTAATGCATTTTTACTGTTTTATTTATTTCCGTTCCTCACACTTCTATTTACATTTCAAACGGAAGCGTAAGTGGATGGGACGAGGCACGGAACCAAGCGGGTTACCTGAGGGTGTTGAAAATCTGATACAACTATCGGACCATCTCGATTTTAAATTTGTTGGAGGGGTGTGTGTGTGTGTCTGTGTAATGATGAGATTGGTAGTGAAGTGTAATTTTAATTCCGTTTACATGTCGTTCGCCCATGGAAAGATGATGACAACGATGAAAAACTGTTGTGTGAAGCACACAGCTCAAATGGGATAAGCAAAGGTGTTTTGATTAATTTTCAATTTACGCTTGAGTATTGTGAAACGGATATCGTGGCTTATCGGTGCTTACCGCTTGCAGAAAAAAGCTTCTGAAAAGCACAAAAAGCATTTATTTTCTTTCGAACTATGTGCAAATTGAAAAGTAAATAAAGAATCTATTCCAATTAAATGCATTTATGTTGAACAATTGCTTGATTTTACGTAATTCTCTGGGACGACTTCGTCTAGTCTTTTAAATCGTGCTCAAACTGTAAACTTAAATCTAGATGTACTTTCTATGTTAAGCTTGTCAACCGATAGAAGTACAAAAATAAATTGCTTCTTCGTAGAATACATCCCCTTCGCCCACTTCACAAACGCTTCCCTTCCTGTTGTGTACTATCCCAAGGCTCACAAATCCTTCAAGCGCCTTTATATTTCTGTAGCGGAAAATAGGAAACTGCCATTGAAAACCCCTAGCATTGAACCAATCGAGAGCCCCGGACGTATCCACTCGACGAGTTCTACCCATTTCGTATCGTGTGTAAATGTATGGGAGAACGCTGAAATATACACCATTTGCCAAGTTGCATTCTTTGCGTGGGGAAAAAAGGTGCTACAACAGCGCCCTCCCTTCACCATTGCCGATTCCATTAAGCTTTTGACCTTACCGGAACGGAAACAAAATACTCACACAAACACACACACTCAACCCCACAAGTAGAGGGAGGCACATAGTACATTCCGATTACTGAGAAGTGCCCTCTACGGTAAGGGAATCCTTTGAGCGGTTGTGCAATTTCGTCCCGATCGCAGTGCGCCGTTCAACCTCGACGCTGGCAGGCAAGATGGGAAATAAATTGAACACAGCGTGTCGTAGCTTGCAAAAAAAAAACACACACACACATACACAGGGACGTCCAACGTCAACGCTGTGATTATTCTTGCCAAAGGTGGGAAAACCACAGCCTGCTGGGCAGTCGGCCACGACGGCAGGATGCTGCTGCGATGGAAAAAGTGGCTCCGTGTTTTGCTGCACACTACCAACAGCCGAAGACTTTTTGCTGCTGCTTCTGTTGTTGTTGTTGTTGTTCTCGACAACGACACAGTTAATACCGCCGGTTTGAAGCGGCAAAGCTAAAAAAAAGCCAAGTTTACAAACAAACCACCACCCAGTCTGCATCCAGGCCACCGTACAGAACAGAACGGAAATGCTAACTCTCGCCAGGTGCACCAGAGCACACCCATAGTAACACAGAAAGGGCACAAAAAAGGAAAAAGGTAAGCGAATTTGTATTCGATCCGAGCAGGCGGAAAGACGCATTGGCTTCTGGTTCATGGTGGCACACCGCCTCACCTCAAGCCAATGACACACGAAGCTACCCAATCGCACTGATGAAGTGTAAACAACTGGTTCCACTCACCAGCGTACGGGTTTGCTCTCTCGCCTTCCCTGGTCGGTCCTGTGAACCACTCGGTTCTCACGAATCCTTTCAGCTTTCATACTGTATCGTTCCATTTGTGGGCGGCTTCTTCGGCCATCTGCAAGGAGGGAAAAAGGATTAAAGGTTTCACGGGTGTGATACACGGACCACGACGGCAACGGTGTGGGGTGTTGATTGGGATATCATTTGGCAGGATATTTATCGTATAAATTGCATTTTTATTTATGGCTTACTTTACTGCTCCTCTTGTCGTCTTGTGGTTGGATGTGTAATGTGTGTCTCCGATTTCTTCGAATGCTTCGGTTGTGTTTACTGAATCAAATCGTCATGAATATGTTCGCTCCAAAAATGAATGCTTGTAACGAGCATGCGGACGAGATTTGAATTTAAAATCAACTATTATTGATTTTTTTAATGTTACATAAGTGTTAATGTAAAAAAACAATAAAGCTGATTTTCTGATTATTATTTTTTTCAATTGTCAATCAATCAAACTTCATAGTTACTTTCTAATCCGTTCATGCTTTTGGAAAAATCAAGCAGAAAAAGTTTCAGTCTCGCATCGCGATTTGAACTATTGCCTTACCGTACACAGTGGTGAACACTTACCGCGACGCTACGCTGCAGTCCGTCAACGGTGAGGCTAATTTTAGAAATAAAAACATCTTCCATCCTCACGAACCTACTTTCTCTTTCCGTTCACCTTCAAATCCCTAAATCGTTCCGCGATGGACAGATTAAAGTGACGGCTTACACCGCAAAACGGTAACATAAATTAAACCATATCCATAAAACATCCTAATGCAGGCTTTAAATCACCGTTCCGTCAGCAATCTCCACCACTTTGTTGCTTTGTCTACTCTCTTCCGCTCCTTTTTACCACCCACGATCAATTGTTTGCACTTGGGGCCAACGCAATATAATAGGTATTGATTAGTTCCTCCCCCCTCCCCTCCCTTCCTACAAATGCAAATTAGCAATCCGTTAGCATAGGATAACAGTATCTAAAACCCGTTAGCCGTTTTAATTATCGATCTCGGTTCGCCTTCGCCGTCAGCGGCGTGCACTTGAATTTGCCTAACCCCTTTTCCCCCTTATTCGCTTCTCGAACGAATGTACGCAAAACGTGCCAACGATGCAAAGGTTCTATGCCCGCCAGCATCCAACCAAACCCTCCAAACACCCTACAGGTTGAGGCACACTTCATTAGTGGTCCACAAAACCCATCGTTAAACCCCAGCCACACGGCGGCGCCTTCGCTGGTAGGCTTGCATGTGCACAGGCAGAGCAAAACTGCCAACCGAACGGGTTGGATGGTTGTTGAGAGATGAAAAACGAGCTACCTGAGGTCATTGAATCAACGGTGGTCGTTTTTTTTTTTGTTGTTGTTGTTGTTACCTGTCGCGGAAACAGCTCCCCAGAGAAGGTTACGTTTTATGAAGTAAGAAAACGTAACCCAACTGCCTCTCACTCACGGTTGCGTATTAAAGAGGCAGCAGCAACAGCAACAGCAACGACAACGCCGCTCGAGACGCACACACGTCGGTCAGAAATTAGCTCTACACAGCAGCTAATAAAGAATAATTTGTCCCATGAATAATGCAACGGACATTGGTAATTATTATTGAATAATGAGCTAATTTGGTCACACGTCTCGGCCGTAATTTGCCACCACCGCCACCCTCTCGCGTACGTGTACTCGGTATGGGCGCGAACATACGCGACAACCGTTGACCTCGAGAGAGTGGTCACACAACCGCGGCGAGGGTGAGACCGACAGAACGGGCGAGCACGCTCGTGCACGCTTTCGGCGTCTGTTTCTGCTGACGTCCACACGAATGCCCCGAAAGCCCGATGTGTGTCGCTTTTTCTTGATTAACTCGTCCGCCCGTTTCTCCCTGCCGCGCCATCCCCATTGAGTGTGTCCACTCAAGCGTGGGAAATTTAGCCAAACAGCCCGCGCCAAATGCGGCACACACCGGCTTCTCTCTGCTTCGTCACCATCATTCGGTTTGGGGTCGTCCGATTCGTCCGAGATCCTGCTGATCAAATAATTAGCTTTTCTCGGACGTCTGATTTTGACAGCAGGTGGTGATGGACGGGCGCCGGCCTTTTGCCGGCGGACCGACGGCACTGATGCTTGTGCTGATTGTGCCTTAACGGCTGACGATTGCCCGGGGCCGGGGTCGAGCGGTTGCACCTCATGCTGTACCCGACCCGCCCCGCAAGCAACCCGGTTGCCGAACTTCAATAATGAGACCGTTCGATTCTGGCGACGCGGGTGCGACGCTTTTCAAATCGAAATTTGTTGTAATCGAGTGGTAATTTAAGTTATAATTGAGAACTTACTTAATTCCCAGTTGTTGTTTGATTAGCGTAAATATCAGTTCAACTAACGTGTGTTTTCGTGTTTTTCGTAAACTTTCGTAGCAATTAGGTTCATATAATTCTTTAAATTAGATGTAACAATCATTTATAAGATATGACTCATTGGCAATAATTACAAAAATTTGCACATCCTTTGCCCGCTAAACAGAACATGGATTCCACAGTTGGCACATACTGGAGTTTGATAAACTGCATCATTTGCAGTCGCGATGTGTGTTTTTCTCCCCATAAACCACCTTAAACAGTCCTCACTCACTCGTGCAAGGACGTTGCACATCACCGGTAGCATCATAAATTATTCCCTGCCCTCCAAAGGCCCCTCGAGTTTCCTAGCTCTCCAAAAACCTACTGATAATGATTCGCGAAATCGGATCGTATCAGCGTGTTGAATCAGCCACACGAAAATGCATCCTCCAACCGTTGTCTACCACACCGGGGCGGTTGTTCGCACCGGTTTTGTTCGATGGTTTGTCCGTTTGGCCAAACACTATTATAGCAAGAGCTTGTGTCGATGGTTTTGTGTTGGTAAAATGCACCTCCAGCAAATCCCGTGTTGCTTGGTTGGCCCAATGGGTTGAAAATATGCTCTGTCAGTTGTAGCAGCTTATTGTAGAAGCTGTAACAAGAGGGCCCACGGCCGTAGCCGTGGTACGGTGGTACGGCTGCTGCATTTTATTTTTGTTACGATTATTATACTTGTGAACTGGAGTTCCTTTTTATTATTATAGCGGGGATTTGCTTTCGCTGTACTCTCCCGTTGTCCTTGCCAATGTTCAAGCGCACAGACACAGTGATGGCGGTGGGTTTTTTCCAATTCGAAAAGGCACTTCTATTTTAAAAATTATTAAACAAAAAAAATTATATTTAAAAGCTCCAAATAAGTATGAAACATAACGAGCTTAGTTCTTCGAATAATATAAATTATACAAACATATTTGCCCTCCAAACAATTCTACACATTCACACCGCACTGTAGCTACGTTTCCCATGTGCACAACAGCCACCATACAAATGCCAATCGCATCCTTTCCAGCCCACCGGGGGAATTGGAAAACAAATTGTTAGTACGGTGTGTGTGTGTATGTCCGACACAGCTCGTTTTCTGTACTCATGTCCGACCATTATGTTGTATCCTTTCCCTTCCCCGTCCGTCCCATCTAAAAATGACCAGAGGTAACATTATCGACGATCCAGTTCGTATCTAGCAGCAAACTCCTGTACAAAACAAAGCAGCAAATATTCCCGTGTGCTAGTTTTCCTTGCAGTGGGTACACTATACTCTCAACTGCAGCAAACAACTCCCACCTTTAGGGTGATGTGTATGGTAGCTCAAATGTGTGTACCCGCGAGCAGCAGAATCATACTGATGAAAGCTTTCCTTCATTTTAAAAACGCTTTCTAATGAGTTTCGAGAAGCTACGTACGTACGTGAAACTTTTGCGCTTATTTTGTTCATTTATTTAACTGTTACATGTACCAGGAATCGACAATCGCTAGTGCAAGCGATCCCGGTTGGTTTTTGTACTGTGCACCGCCAACCTCGAAACCGGTTGAAAAATTCACCGTAATTCAATATTGCAAGGCTCCCCCGCGTGACGACACAGAACGCGCCGCGGAGTGACAACCCGAGTTAAGCGCTAATGTTTCGTAAATGCACACGCTGCACAAAGCTCCGGTGTGTGTGTGTTTGTGTGTGTGTGTGTGTGTGTGTGTGTGTGTGTGTGTGTGTGTGTGTGTGTGTGTGTGTGTGTGTGTGTGTGTGCACCTGGTCCGGTCAGAAAAGTGGCATTTTTTCTCGCAAGCGCACGTGATTTTTCCTCCCGGGCACGAGTTTCTCGCATAAATTCCAAGAAGCCGGCTGGTACACGATGATGATGATGATGATGATGATGATGATGATGATGATTTTTCTTGCCCCTTCAAACAAGCGGGAGCGACTTATTCCAAGCGCGTTTCTGTGTCTTGCATTGTGCAGTGTGGTTTCATCTGCTACCTCGACTACTATTTGTGCAAAACGTTCACGTACCAGCCAGTTCACCGAAAAAGCGCACACCGGAGCGCGCTCCCCTGGAGGGTGACACATTTTATTCCGAAAAAAATGCATGTATATATGTGCTTGAGTGTATGTGCTTGAGTGTGTGTGTGTGTGTGGGTTCCAACGCAAGATCAAATGGTTCACGAGAAACCGCGTGCAAAGCATTTTTCCGTACAGTTTATTTGTCTCCCCTGCTTTGCCATGACGGAGAGGGCAAACGTTACGGAATTGCTTTCACGATCCAAAATTTCACACCACACGAATGAATGGTAAAAGGTCGTGGTTTTTTTGTGTCAAACGAACATTCCACTGGGTGGTCACTTTGTCGGGGAATGACATTGCTTCGGTCTAGGGCATTTGACATCCCTGGGCAAGGGCTGTTCCGAGAATCATTTAGCACGGGAGCAGCAAGAACAATTATGTCAGCACTTTTGGCATAAACGTGCATCACTCGTGTCAAGCCACTCGTGTGGGATCCTTGAAGCCATTCAGGCAACAGACTACCTTCGTGCTTGTTTTGATATTTTCTCGCGATTCATACAATAGAGATAAAGTCATACTGCTAAGACTCATATGGCAATGTGATTCGCCTTAACTGATAGATTGGAACAACACAAATGAGTTCCTTAGAAGCCTTTAGAGCGAGCGCCATTCCAAACGAGGATTTAAAGAATAATTATTTATCAAAACAGAGTAAAATTACGGTTTAATCGTTAAAATTTTAATATTATAAAACCAGCACACACACACATATATACAACGTCGATTCCGTGTAACAAGCCTGAAGATGATTATCATCTCTATCCCAAAAGCTGCATAAAAATTACACTTTATATCGAAGCCCATCGCGAACGCCCGCAGCCCTTTTTATGTCTCACTCCTGCTGTACTATCTCTGCAAAACAATCAACCCCTCCAGAGAGGCAGAAAAAACTGGGCACACACACACACACCAGATAACGCGCCAAAGGAAAACCCAAGCACTAGCCGGGGTTTTGTTTTGGTTTTTGTTTCTTGTTGCCTTTCCCCGACGCCAAACCTGAGATCGCTTATCGCCGTGGGCCGTTCCGTTCGCTGCGAGAAGAAAACAGTACCCACAATCACGAAACACGGAAGTGCTTAAGAAAGGGGCCGAAACGTTCTAAGGCGGTCAATAAATAAAGCGACCCAATCGGTGGTCCTTATCGGGCTTTGAGACGCCGTTTCCGCCGAGGCTCTATCCGAAAATACCCCTTTTTTGTGCTGAGTAGTCGTTGATGCTTCCTCCAGGGCAACGATTTTAAAATACGGTTGCGTTGGTTGCCTTTTTAGATAACTTTCCACAGCTCCCCTGTTATAGTATACAGTGACAAATATTCCAATATTCTGCCTACTTTTTTCCGGGTAAGAGGGATAGGGAGTGAAAAACTTATCTCATTTTAATGGTGAGTCATTCGTTTAGTACAGCAAACCATTATTTTGCTGCGTTGCTGTTTTGATATACTTGCAAAGATATCGCTTCCATTTACTATGTTCAGAAAAAATGAAAAGCTTTTACGATACGTTGAAAATATCTGTCCTGTGAAAATATAATCCTTTGACTATGCAACAACCTTCACTCCATCAAACCACCAGGCTGCTCCATGATGTCAGTTTTGTTGCCGATTTTAAATTACTCACAAAACTGAAACCTTTCATACAAGAAACATTGAAAACCTTCCATATTAGTTGCTTCCATCCAAACAGGACAATCTGGTAATCCATTTTCGCAACATCTAACTTCATTTTCCCCGACTTTAAGCCACCACCACCCATCATCACACGGCAAACAGGAAGTTAGCAAATGAGAACGCTCATTTCCGCCCAGCGGACGCTCGTTCGTTAAGGAAAAGTTCATACCCCCTAACCCCCCATGGTACACAAAAGCACACAAAGCAACATTATTTCATGCCTACGGAGGCCAACACAAAACCAGCGCGGCGTACAGCAGTAGTAGGTCTTAACTTTTTCCTCCGCGGAATGAAGCGATAACAATTTTCTACACCCCCCGCGCTAGGGCTCGAAACGGCTCGGAAGGATAAAATAGGATTTCTTCCCACCACTGCTATCGGGTTTCATTTGTTCTCGCTGAATGTCACCCATTCAGCGTAACGATCAGACAGCACAGCGACCGTTATTTTCATCCTCTCTTGTTTGTATGTTTTTTTTTTCTGCCATACTGCCCCACCGGAGTCCATTTTCCAACTTTAGCACGACTTTTATCTCGCACGGTTTGAGAGACTGAGCCCGCTGGCCCGCTAAATGCTGCACCGAGCAGTCATTTCCGTCCGTCTGTCAGAGTTATTAGTCGCGATCTAATAATAGCTGCTCGGTGCAGGAAAAACAAATCTCGTGCCTTACGCCCCAGCAACTTTGCGCGAACAGAAACGCACCACAAAGATGGGGGGACCGACCTCCCCGTGGTGAAACGAGGCTGAAAAGTTGCAGGTTTCCGATAGACAGCTGTGCTGAGCCTGAAAGTTGGCCGGCGAAACGAGAGAAGCCACGTGGTTTCGCCTTTTACCTTTTAGCGTTTTGATTTTCTCCACACTCCCCGGGAACGGTAATCGACCACCGAAAGAAGGAAGGTCGAAGCAAACTTTTCTGCGAAACTGATTTTTTCCACAAACACATACACTCTCTCTAACGACGTCTTTTTCTTTCTTCTTTTCTCTCTTTGTTTGCGTGTCGTTTCAGGTAATTATAATCAATGGTTGAAAGTCCAGGGTCCCTTGAAGCCCGGGGGCAGAAGTTGCGTGCGGAACGACCGGGCGCACAAACACCACGGAAGAGCACGCGGAAGAGTTGTCCAGGGAAGGGCACACAAACACCCACTACCTAAACCACCGTAAGTCCGCTATTAGTGCTTTGACGCTTCTGTTTCTGAACACTCGCTCCAGCAGCTGCGGGTAACAGTGCCTCCGGGGCTTTTGTGTGGCTTTGGGAAGGTGCACGTGTGCGCTGCTCCCACCACACCGGAAATCGTTTGATCCAGACCGAACCACCAAGCGAAGCAGCGTAACGCGATGCAATCGTGGCTAACCTCTCACCGGGACCGAGCAGCAGAGATAAGACACATTTCCGCGTACAGGCGAATTCTACGGGCGCGTACGTCAAACTTTTGAAGGTCCTTCCTTCTGTCTTGCCTCCCGTCCTTTTATGCAGCGTTTACGTAAGCGCCGTACACGTGGAAAGCGTTTCGCTTCGCATCCTTAGTGCTGGTCCCATGGAAAGCGAACGACCGGAAGTGGTTACATTATTCTGCTCACGAGGCGTACCGCTCTACGCTTCTCGCGGTTTCTTTTGCGCCCCGACCGGCGGTGTAGTAAAGAAAGTTAAAGATTTATGCCCCGACAGTGACTTGATCGCTGAATGGCATTTTGCTCGCTTTTTCGCACGCAAGAGGTTAACGCAAAAGGAGCCAAACTCCTGGCAGTAGGGGTGGGGGAGAGCGTATTTTTATCCACAACCACCACAGTAACTGTCAGCCACTTCCGGATTGATTCGGCCAAAGGGTGCAACTGCTGCGTGGGCTACCACAGCGCGGTAGTTTTCTTGCTGCTTTATCTGCTTTCCCTGCCGAGGTAAGAACGCGGAACATAGAATAATGGGATGAAATTGTTCTTGTTCGTTCTGTACAGAAACGATTCAATCTCGCATCCTTAACGAAAGCATCCGGTATTTGCTGTGCGCGGGAAATGCTTGCACAATTTACCAAATCGAGCACAAATGTCGCTTCCCCTAGCTTCGCGTGACTGGAAAGTACAATGGAGCCGGTATAAAATCACCCATTAAAAACGATGTACTTTCGCACAAACAACGCACAGCTCCGGGAAAGGAGCTTCTTGTTAGGCTATAAAAATGGTAAAATAACGACGGTACCTGGAAGCGCACGCCGCACCTTTTTTCTTGGGGGATGCGTTTTTTCTCTTTGTGTGTTCTCACGGAAAGCGGGAAAATGTATGGCAGCAATAGAATATAAGCTGCGTAGGTGAAGCGTTTCTTTCTAACGATCTTATACTGAAAGGGAAACGATCTCTACGCGTGAAATGTTAAAAAAGAATGCTTGTATAAATCCGTATTTTCTAAATTAAAATAATTAAATTTAACTCTCCAAAAGACAAAAACAAACCTTAACGAGAGATCAAATTCAAGTAGTTTTTGTTACTAGTTTGACAATCAATCAAAAACTGCTCGAAAACTGCACGAAAAATGTTGGCGAAAGTCACCCGAAGTAAAACATGCATTGAAATAACACGATCTTATTGGATTCCTACCATAATTAAATTGCTTCCACATTCCAATGTGAAGCCTTTTATTTGCAGTTAATGTACTGCAAAGACTCAATTCAATAAAAAAAGAGGATGCACCAAAATCAATAACGATCGAATTAAAATTCCACCGCGCATTCCACGTATCGCTGGCACTAATAATGGTGGCTCATCACTAATTATGTTAATAACTTTTCACTCCTCTTATTCATAACCACATTAATTAATAAAGCTTCAAAGATGAAACGCGTGGGGTTTTGGGAATGTTTATTTTTTTATCCCCCTCTGTGTAAAGGGAGGGTTGTTTAACGACCGCTTACATAATTAAATTTAATATTCGTTACAGCTTAAATCAAGTCATTACAGGCACAATCCCACCCATTACTCGAAACGGAGGGGGCTCGACACAGTCGATTTCATCATAAATTACACACAACAGCATCCTCTCTCTCTTTTTCTCTCTCTTTCTCCCTCTTGGTCGATTATCGATATTAACATGTGCACAAGGACACCGTATGCAACATGGGCATGGTAGCCTTTCCAAAGGCACTTTCCAACTGACTGAATCGTTTACTGCTGCTCTGCGTGTGTGTGTGTGTCGGTGGTCAATCGGAAACAAAACGATTGCAATCTTCCGACCCTTCCTACCCTCTTTGATACACAGAGAGAGATAGAGAGAGGTGGATTGTTGTTCAACAACGCGTCGTGTCCCAGATGACTTCATTACAACCGCACCGCATACCGAGCGCTGCAGCGGGATGGCGGAAGGAGAACCAAACATGTCCACCTTCTAACCACACGAACCATCACCACACCGGGGTTTGACTTGAGCGGTTTTGTCCTCCTGACCGACTGACACAAAAGTATCCTCGTCGGGCTGGACGCAAACACACACACACACCATTTCCCAACGGGTACCCGAGACCCTTCTTTTTCCGACCCCCGGAACAAACACACCGGGGCCGCACAGGGCTCCAGCGTTATGGGTGTTTTGTGTGAAGCCGGCCCCCATTAAAACGTGTGCTATCAATTTGTACCGGAGTGTAAAAACATCGAAAACATACATCCATTGCCCTGCCCCGCGTCTGCCATTGTTGCCCCGCCCGTTTTTGCCGCTCCACACAATATCGCATGTGTGTTGCAACAAACTGCAGGCTCGCAACCATAAAATGCTGTGTGCTTCGAGATGCAAATTATTTCTGCCCAATGGTTGGGGGGAGGTGAAAAAGGGAAGATAATTCAGCCACACCACCCACCAATTGAACACTCTGGCGCTTCCCGTTCATGCCAAAAGCACGCAAAGTGTGAGCAGCAGCAGCAGCACGCAATCGTGTGCGGCATAAATTAATGCTGAACTTTTTTAATGCAAAATTTATGTCACCCGGCACAAAACACTCACACCGCCGGAGGCTCTTCCGTCTTTCCGTTCTGCCCGCTCTGTGCCAAAACGCAGCTGTGGTAGAAGCGCCAACTGACCCCGACAGCCAACATTATGCAGCCCGCCGTTGGGTCGTTTACGGCACAAACAAAAAAAAAAAGGGGAGAAAGAATAAAAATCAGGACACTACCCACCAGCACCAGGATGGCTGCGCAGGGAGGCATGGGTATGTGTGCTTTTACGTTTTATTATATGGCTTGTAAATTTAATTTTATATGCGCACAATTTCCGCACACTCCATGCCCAGAGCCAGAAATTACACACACACACACACACTGTGTGCCTTGTTTCGGGTCTTTACAACGACACTGAATCGTTCATCGTTTCGCTGGGTATCTTCTTCTTCTTCTTCTTCTTCTTGAATTAAACCAATAATTTAAGGATAGAGCATAAACAATGAATGCTTGGGGACAGTTTTGTTTGTGCAATTTTGTCCTACTGCAATCAGCACACCGCCCCATAGTGGGGTTGTGGTGAATTGATAATAAGATTTCGATTTTCCCGATCAACGCGCGCGTGTGCACCAACACACATATCCTGCAGCTATACTAGCATCCCCTTCGGCCGGTCATAAATTCTGCCTGTTTCGTAAATATTTACGCCAGTGCCCGTGTGTTCTAGCGCCCCCGTCGAAGGAAAGTGGTGCAAAAGCACACCGACAAAAACGGCTTTCCCTCAAGCAGTGGGAAGGTTTTGTCTGCACTTTTTGCCCGCTCAGCTCAAGCACAGAACCGGTGAGTGACAAATATCCTGCACTGTTCCTATTTCTGTCCTCAAAAAAAAAGAACGATCTAAAAGGAAAAGCCTGCTGCAATGCGACTGCGGAGAAGAGCGAAGCATAACCACGTCGGCAAAACGCTAACATTAGCCCAGTACATTCCCGCCATTCCCGGAAGCAACAGCAGCAGCAGCAACAGGACAGGTCTCTCAGTGCCTGCTCACCAAGATAAGACATGCTTCTTTTGCATGTGCCACGACGGCGTGTCAGCACGATAGGAACGTCCCGCACGTGACGTGACCGGATTGCGAGACACACGCAGGAGAGCATTCGAGGGGAAATTACACGCCAGCCACGGTACATCACCCGTAGACGCGCGCACGTAACACGTTTGCGTTGATATTTATTTATTAGTTTCGCGTCCTGCTTCATCCTTCTCCCTTTACAGTTGTGAAAAACTGGCTGGAATTTACATTTACATGGGAAAAGGCTTCCCGGGAAATTGTCATCAAACGGTTGTAGCAGTGATGTGCAAGCTTGAGTACATATATCCGGGAAATTATTGCTATTAAAGTTTGCAAAATTATGATACGAAAGATTTGTAGCCGTTTCGCGGAAGAGGAAAAATTAATATCTCTCCACAAAAAGCACCACTATTTAATCGCAATAAGTAGTACCTCGATCTTGATCGAGCTTTTTGCTTTGGGTCGTATAAATAAATCATCATAAATATTTTTCTATGAAAAAAAGAAGTGTTTTCCTTCTCTCTGTGCCCATAAATTGAGCCATGAAAAATAGCTTCCTATTATAAAAATGAAGCCAGATAAAAAAATAAAAAAACAGAAGTCTACCACCAAGAGGAAGCGTTTCGCAAGCGTACTACCCTTACCGTATGCATCAGGTGCACGGACTCTCCCTCTCTCTCCCTCTCTCACTCTATCTCCCTCTATTATTATGCTTTTTTCTTCCCGACCCATTTCCGGTATGTTTCGGTGTCAATTTATTCATAAATAAACACATGTTCTCACCACATGTGGTCGCCCGTTGCCTTTTTGCTGTCGCAAATTTCCGAACCACCGTCGCAAGCGGAAATACGGGAAGGATGCACAATATTGTAAAGCGATTTATTTCATATTCCTTTAATTGGGCTTAATTTGGTTCATAAATTATAAACAAAGCGAACATTAAAGACATAATTTAGGGTGCTCACAATTCGAATAAGATAGCTAAGCTTCTACACAATGCCAGAACTCCCTGAAAGGGTTCACAAGTTGTGCCTTTCCTAAAGCTACTTTTAATCCACTGAAACAACCATCCACCAATCATGCACCATCGAACCGATCTCAAACATCAAACAAACACGGCATATCTAGTCCGTGTGGCCCAGGCGGTTAGCATAGACGCATAAATCACATAAATCACACTCACTCCACTAGGCAAAAGGGCAATGTATATATACATGGGCATCCCTTTCTGACAAGGTTCACAGCAGCAGAAACATCACCAAGCAACACGTGCCTCTTAAATCCCTCCGGTGGGGAGGCCAAAAAAGGCTAACGAAAACATCAGGAAATTAACATAAACCTCACTCACTTGACAAACACTCTCGCACGCGCACCTCCGGCTATGTCTCCCAGGTGGACCATTTATTCCACAAACACACACACACACACACATACAGAGCCTTTTCTTCGCAAAGCCCCCATATACGACACACGCCCACACACTATAAGCGCCACTCGCCACTGGGGAAACGGCGTGCGAATGGAACAAAACATGACACTAATTATCTATCAGCTCCATTTATGGTGTTTGTTTCTTGCTTTTCGGATCGGTGATCTATTCGATCTTTTCCAAACATTCCATCGCTCGATTAGCATTGGAGAGGAGAGAAACGGATGAGAGATGTACCGGATTTGTGTGTTTATTTTTATTCCATTTGTCAACAAAACCTCATCCCTCCACAAAACAAACACACGCGCGCTTCATCCGCCTCAAACGCACAACATACACACACAAAAAAACTTTAAACGCTTCGGGTTCGGGAGAACACCCGCCAAGATGATTGTGCGATAAATCTTGAACAACGCTACGCGCCCAATTATCTCCCATGTTGGGAGCAATCGCACACACACACACACACACACACTCAGGCACACAGAGGGATGCTGGCGGCTGGAAAGGGGTGGCAGGTGTCAAGTGACCGCTTCTAACGCTCTGCGACCCCCGAACGACGCTGCCCGGCCGTTGGGAACACGCGCAACGGCTTCCGAAAATTTATCGACTCGAATGAAATATTTGACACAATATCTTAATTAATTACTGGCACTGGACGCAGACGGGGACGCCGGGGCCACAATCTACCCTGCAACGCGAGCTTAAGCCTCGCCGGGGAATCCCACCGCTAAAGTTGGGCAGCACGACAGCACACATGTGGCTTTGTTTTGCCATACCCCCTTTTCAGGACCTTTCCTTCGCCTACCCCAAATCACATACGCATTCCGGTTGGTTTTTGGCGGGTCGCCCCCAGATCCTGCACCACACGTTCAAAATTTTGGTCTACCAACCCATAAGCCATAGGGCTTTATCAGTGTGCTTGTGCTTAGTGTGGAGGCTCAGCTTCACTCGAGGCGCTTGGAACAGCGAGCGCTTTCGCATATCATTTCACTGACTGACTGCGTGTAATTTATGCGAGTGGGTTCAACCACTCAAACTTCGCAAGCAGGAGTCCATCGCCGCAAGAATGGTGCCGCCCCAGTATGCGATTAAACCAAACGCCCCTGGTGGTGGTACTGTAATATTAATGGTTTGAATTTGAACAGCCCACAACACTGGAAACCAATGAACTACCGACAACCACTGCGGGCCCTGCTCAAAGATACATGGGGCTATCTTGGATGCTCAGTACCTCCTCCTACTCCGACCATACGATGGGTGTCTCATCAATTTTCAAACCAAGCAGTGTGAATGCTCCAAAACACCGCTCTTCGAGAAAGTCACTTATAAATAAGCTTATCGATTTGCGATACACTCCTCTGCGAGGATTGGGTTCCTTGCCACTTCCTGTGGTTATTCCCCAAATACACCATATCGGTGTCTGTTGCAAAATGCAAGATTACCAACACACACACACACCCTGTCTCTCTCTCTCTCTCTCAGTCCAAAATCCACCAATTTACTACTGCGGATGGATAGCAGACCGTCGCTCCAAACTCCCAAGGACCAAACGACATAAATAGCGTCCTTAAGGTGTCCAAACACACACACACATACAGCCACACAGACGGTTCCAAAAACGAATGTGTGAAAATGTGTATGTCTGTTCAGCCGTGCCCTGCCTGTCTGCCAATTCTTTCACCCCATAAGGCTGACCGGGACACCTTGGGTTTGGCTAGGATTTTTGTAAGCTGTTGTTTTTTTAGCTTTTCCTCGTCCTGCGGGCGCAAAAGCAGGAGCAAAAGTCGTAAACGTTTACGGCCACCGGTCAAGCAAAAACAGAGGCACAGCCTGCAAACACGGTGAAGGTGTGTTGGTGGCATACGATTTAACACTGCTGCACTGGCGCTACTGCTGTCCATCGAATCGGGGTGTAATGGGGGAAAAAAACAGTAGATCGGTTTCACCCGTACCAATGGGGTAGATGCTTCGGTTGACCATAATGATGAAATAAATTTCGTGCCTGCCTCATGTGACCAGCAGCTGCAGCCGGGGCTGTTGTCAGCTGGGGACAACGATATTTATTTGCACTGCTGCCCAGTTTTTATCACCTGCCCTCAGCAAACCCACCGAGAGAGAGAGAGAGAGAGAGAGAGAGAGAGAGAGAGAGAAACAGAGAGGTTAATAGTTTACTTCATGGGGCTTAATAAGTTACTGTACAGCAGAGAGGAGGGTTTTCCTCTTTTAATAGTGTACGCTTAGGAACTGGAAATAAATTCAGAAGGAACCTAGCTAAATCCCCAATGCTGTCAGCAACTCATTTGGATCGTTTATCTTGCTGCATACATTCGGGGCGTCGTCGGACTCTTTATTCTGCACACACACACATAGTCAAAATCGATTGCATTTAAATTATCCCTCCACAACGCTCAACCTTCGATGTAACGAAAATGTAACTGCTAGGGAGTAATATTTTATTTCCCCTTTTATCTGGCTTGCAACGCCAAAGTGATACGCTTGTGAATGCATTCATTGCTCCGAACCAGTAACAAAAGCGACGAGAAATCGTTCTGAAAATCGGAAAAGCATTCTTAAACCAACAAAGCGAATACCTTTCCCCCCCATTTTAACCCCAAACGAATGCAACTGTTTATCCTTTTTTGTCATCTGTGCACCGCAGCACCGATAACAAACCCCTACCTACCAAGCATAATCCCACTACCTGGTCGTCTGATGTGTCGTTTTATCATTTTCCACAACGGGTTAGTGTACGCCCGAACAGTGAAAGCGCACAGAGCAACAACGCCACCACGCACCAAGCAATTGTTTCGTCGTCACAATGGTGCATCGCAATCTGGGCCAGCAGATGGGAAATATTCTCAGTAACTCTTAACTGTGCACCAAACCGCCATAAGGAAAGCTCATCCTGTCGGGCTTCCGAGTGCAGTATGGTGCCTCCTTGATGTGGGGATGGTGCCGCAGGGCTGCATTTGTAAGTCAACTGCAACACGCCGTGTTAGCACACACAGGAGAAAGACAAACAAAATCGGGAAAAAGCGGGGTTAGCGCATGCATTCGTGCTGCATCCGTCGTCGCCGTGTCGTAAGCTTCACCCAAGCAGCTGTACCAGTTTCAATTGAGAGCACAATTTCCCACGAGCGTGTGTACCTGGCTGGGGAGAAGGGGATGCTACTGCCTTGTTGCACACCGCGAAGAAAAGCGTCATAAATGGAGCGTAAAATGTGGCAGCTTGTCTTGCGATGTTTCCACTTGAGCTAACGAAGAAGAAGCGTGGTACCTGTGGTGGGTTCGTATGGGTGCAGCGAGATGGAACGAGGTTGTTGCAATATTTTTGTTCGTAAATCAATTGGAAATTGTGAGCAGCACTCCAACAATGCAGAAAAATATTCCAATTTCTTCTAAATTCCTATCGTTTTCAATGTATTCTAGCTTTCCGAGAGACGACGCAACATGTCCCTTCTTCCATCAAAAACCCACTCCAACGAATCAATATTTAATCTGCATTCTCCATACCTGCAGATTGATCCATCCAGCTCAACGACAGCAAAGGAAGAACAACCGTGAGCAATATTTATGGAATAACTTAGCCGTACCGGCGCTCACAAGGGCTCACAGGCAGTGTTTAGCGACAGACAGAGACTGCGTGTGTTTGGGCGCAAAAGTTGCGCAGGACAAAACTTTGCCCTTTACTTGGAAATGAAACGATACCAGCTGAAAAGCTGCAACAGTTTTCTCGAAAAAGTGGCAACAAAAACTCGACTGAAAAGTAGCACCAGCATCGTGCTATCCTTCCCGAAAGTAACTCATCCGTGTTGAAACATTTCCTATCCGTCTTGACTTTGGCCTCCCCTCACCGGATGCCTTATCTTGCACTGCCGTCTTGCCGGAACTTAAGTCTTAATCTAAACACCGCCCGGAAGTGACGCCGAGTGCCTTTCCATCGTTTTTTTTTTTTTTTTTGCTTTTAAAGTTTAATTATTCTCCAGACGGAGACTCTCGCTGCCGTTCCTGTCAGCCATCAGCGAGCTTTGCTGTGTTTTCTAAAGCTTCTTAACAGTTTCTTCCTATTTGTGATTCCCACTAGATGTTTTGCTGAGGGGCTACTGCTTGAGCAAGATAATGAACTTGTTGCATTGGATGCAACAACCCCAAAACAGGGATGAGTGTGTGTACGCGAGAGTCTCATTACACATATTGTGAAACTCAACACTGGATGTATCATCTTCAGAAGCTTCCATTCACCCAGCTGAATCACATCCCGGCCGTTATCAATCGCCTCTTCGCACTGAATTGTTCAACCAGATATCTTATCAAATTGGAATGATGGTTGATTACCAAAAATACCCATTCAAATCACGACCGCAGACAATTCTCCCCAGAGCTCGCGTTAGTTTCATCCCAAACCTCTCACTATGAAGTTCCCCTTAGTGATCGCGTGTGTGGGTTTGCTGGTGCTGTCCGTCAGCGTACATTCTGCCCAGGCCCAGCAGGAACTGGACTGCAACGATCCAAACAACGTCGGCATCTTTCTGCCCCACCCGACCGACTGCAAGAAGTATCTGAACTGCTGGCAGGGTCTGCTGATCGAAGGTAGCTGCCCGCTGGGACTTTACTTTGACCTGGAGCGGCAAGTTTGTGAAGCCGAAGCCCGAGTACGGTGTAAAATGAGCGTCAGCGCCCCGTAGACACTGACAACGGGGAAGTGAACGCGTGGAACTCTCGGGTACGGTGGCCTCGTTGGTGGACAGTTTAACGGACGGAGAACAGTGGACCCCCTGCTGCTGCAGTACGCCATCATGTTCGGGAGTTTCCAATTCAAAAACCCGTGACACCTCTCAAGCTCAGGGCACACACGCACCTCCATTTTGCAAGAAGTCCGGCAGAAGAATTCATCAATGAAGCGCGTACCCTGTGTTAGCCCTTATTTGTGTCACGCGTCGCGGGTGGTACAAACTCATAATAAACGATCCTTTACGCACGAATACGAATGCCGCTAGTTAATGGCTGGACGTGCACCCTCGTCACAAACACCCGGTGTGGTCACGCGCGTCAAACGAATCAAAGTGTGTCTGCGTGTGTGTGTGACCCTTTATGTCTACTTCTTCCCTACATCCACATCTGACTGTTGCCCCTTTGGTACCCGATTTAATCGATCGCTTTTTGTTCGCTGTGTGCCGCCCGCTTTGAAAAACGCCGACCACCCTCTCCTCGGCTTGAAGGTCGTCAATAAAGAATGTTAATAATTTAATTTACTACTGTAGCCTGTACCCGGGTGCCCTTTCCTTTCCTATACGTGTTTACGTCACTGTGATGTAAAGATGGCCTTTGCATACCGAAATGGATGACACCACGGAGGGAACGGTAACGAATTGTAATTACCCAACCTTCCATCACACCTACGAATTGAGTTTTAATTGAGAAATTTCACGCTAAAAAAAAGCAAATGACGGAGATTAACGTGTGTCAGCAACATTATTTCCCCCTGCAGTACCTCTTTGGGAACTAGCTTAAGCTCATTAAGGAACAATCATTACCCCATTTAGCACAGCCATCTCGTTCTACTCTACCACCGAAAAGAAGTGCATCGCTGTTACGGTAATGGACTAGAAATAAAAAGACGAAAAATTAAACCATTTTCCATTACCGCTTATCGCGCGCTAGCATTAAAAGCAAAGAACCACTAAAAACGGAGAAAAACCACGCTTAGCGGCTGGGAAAGAATTAAACTGGGCTGGGTTGAGCGACCCCTAATTAAACGATTCCCAGCCATTCCCAGAAACCAGAGCGGGTACGAGCTCGAAAGAAAAGTTCGCTCTTCCCGACTAATCCTTGCTTTTGAATTTAATTGATCTTTGATGTAACCATTATCCAATTCCCAATGGCCAGCAGCAGCAGCAGCAACAGCGGGAGGAGCAGCTCTACTAGGTAGTCAATCGTTTCAAACCCCGAGAGAAAAAGGGTTTGATGAAGGGATCGATCCCACAGCAATCCGACCGACAATCGGTATCAGTACAGTACACACACCCAGCGTGCAGAATCCCCCCCAGTCATTAAAAGCCACTCATTGGGTGTTGGCTTTTCTTTTGCCCCGTATCGGTTCGATCTTCAAGATCTATTGGCTTTTGTTTGAGGAAGAGATACTGGTACAGGACGGAACAGACAGACAGACAGACAGACCACAGCAAACAATCACCACTCATGCTTTTGACACGGGCTCTTTATATCCACTCAATCGCAAGACGAACTACTCCCTCAGGGGAGCAATTCGTTTTGGCTCCGACGGAACCAAGGGGCCAAGCCACTGCTAAAGCAAATTAATCAGCAAAGCCAAAGATCCGAATCAAATATTGGCCAATGTGTCAATGTCATCCGCAACCCGCAAACGACACGAGACGCAGGGACCATATCCATTTCTTGTCCCGGGACGGGAACTATTTGCGGCAAATTGATGTTTCCATACTCTCGCACACACACACAGCTCCGGGGCTCCATTCATCTTAGGAACGTCTTCTTTCTTCGGGATGTTACCGCAGTTCCTTGGAGGCTTTTGGTCCCTTAAATGAAGTGCAGGAAAGATGAGCGAATCAAACACACGCAAACCACCCAACATAGGGATAACAAGGGGGAAGGAATTGGTTGCTTTAGGCGGGAAGATGGAAGCAATGAAATGACAATATCGTTTGCGGTCTTTGCCAACGATTAGACCAGCCATTGACAGACCTGCCCATGTATGTTCTAGTGATGCCGGGACGCACTTCAAACACACAAACATCCACCCCACACCAGATTGATCGTTGAAGGGCGTGGAACTAAGGATGAGTCAGTGGATAAGAGCTGTAGCCACACCGAACGGCACTTGAAAAAAACATGCATAGTTTTCCCCGAGCCGAGCCGAGGACCAATGTCTCATCGCATCGGAATGACAACCATCTCCAGTCATGTTTACACCGATTGGGGGTGAAGAAAATGTAGCACAATCCTCTGACGAATTCCAAGTGAATCACACTCTTTTGGCTAAAAAATGCTGCTAACTGCCGGAAAGAATGTTTATAGGACATTCAAATTCTTGCTCACGTTTCCTGCCGTTTCCCCATTCACAGTTCGCAGGAATCAAAACAAGACGAGTTTCTTTACAAATACAACGCCGCAATTTTCCCACAGCACAAACACTGATGATTAGTCAGAACCAGCTGCCATTAAGTCGGATAAGGCCGTGGTGTGTTAGAAAGAACAAATAAACACACCCGCTGCCGCTGCTTGCGATTAGTGGAAATTCGCTCAATGAATCACGCGATAAGATGGTCGCTTGTGTGTTCGTTTTTTTATGTCCTATTGATGGGTCAAAGAGAGCTGCGTAGGTTTTTATGGTTAATTCTCCGAACACAAAAGAAACACCTTTTTTCCTAAAAAAAACTCATCGATCTATTTTCCATTATCGATTTTTGCTCCCTGTTTTCCTTCCTACTCTTTTTAAGGGACCTCAAATGAACAGCAAAAAACGAACACATAGAATCCCGCCTTCATTCTTTTACACTCATGAATGAATCGCCCCCGTTGATCCAGCTCACCCAAACGCCCAACGCCCTCTGTCTCACGCATTAAGCGAACAGCAACAACAACAACCCAAAAAAAGCATTAAACTTATCCCCCCGTTTTCGTATTCTTCCTGCTACTCCGGTCCCTCGGTCCACCACGCCGCCGGAGATGATTAATTGGCTCTATTTTTAGCGCACGCATTTAAACGAAATCTGTCTTTCGTCTGCCAGATCTCGCACTGCCAATCTGTTGCAGTTTCTTCTGGTTTTTTTTTTGTGTTGTTTTCTGTTCCATTTTGCTTGTCCCGCATGATTGTCGTAACGATTTTTTTGTGAGTGTGTGTGTGGCTGCTTGGACTACAACCACCACCGGGAAGCTTCAAGTTCCGTCAATTTGTCGATTAATCATTCTGCTAAATTTCATTGCGCGAGGTTTTCTTTTTGTGTTTTTATTTTCATTTTCCTTACTCTTCTCGCTTGATTCTCGTAGCATACCCGCTGGAGGGGAAAATAAACACCTCATCCACACGATCGTTTGATTGTTGGAGCTGTTGTGTGTCTTGCTTACTTTCAATGTGAGGTGATACATCAAACCAGCATCCTCGAGAGCGGCATTCATAACGAGCCTCCGAAGCCTTCCAACAACTCACCCACACTCCGTAATCGATAGCACAGCTATGTGACGAACCTGTCAAAGTGCGTCCTCCACAATTCAACCGTGCCAAAGTACATCCCACCAGGAGCGTGTCCAAATTCAGCCCGGTGGAAAATGGTACATGGCAGGAAGGAGAAGAAAGAAAAACTCCATCACGATAAATTAAAATCGCACTCTATGAAATGGAAACGTCAAAATGGTTTCGGCATTCGGTGCTCTCTCGTGCAAATAACACCACACACCGACACAGACGAAGCATGCAAATGGTACGCGGCGTACCAAAAACACACGGCGCGGATGGGCTGCGCTTAAAAAGGATACGACAGGGAGGCAGTGACATACACCGCCGACACTGACGACACCTTGGTGGACACCCAACAAAAAGTGTCACCTTTCCACACCGGCTGGCAGCGGAAAAATTAAGCGAAGCATAACTCATCCGAAAGCGCTCGCGATACGTGTGATGATGATCGGAAAATGCCAACCTGGCTCGCGTTAAGCGACAGCACACGAAGCCGGAAAATGAGTTCCTCAGCCGGTGCATGAATATTGCACGCAACCCCAAATCGGGCGCCATCCGGTGAAGCTCGTCGGAAGAGGGAGGTTTTACCTTTCCTTTCTCTTTTTGTGTGTTTTTGGGCCACGCAAGCAGAAAGAACGCTTTTATTGTGACGCGGTGCCGAAAAAGCGATGTATTCCAAAATGTTCCACCCTTCATATCCACAAACACACACACACACACACACACACACACACACACCACACACACACACACACACACACACACACACACACACACACACACACACACACACACACACACACACACACACACACACACACACACACACACACACACACACTCGGGCTGTGTTCCTCAGCCCGCCTCAATAATGACGACCCGAAAGGGAAATGATAAATAATTTATGGCGACAGAGCAGGCCACGCGGTGACAGGGCGGCACCGTACAAGCCTTTTGGATTGAGTGAACCGGCGAAGAATGTTCTCGGAAGGGATGCTAGAGAGAAAGTTCATCGCCATGGCCCGGTGTCTGTGACAAGGTTGAAAGGACCTCTAGAAGCAACGAGAGTTCGTTTACACTTACGATGCAAAAGGTGGAAAGTTTTACCCAAACACACACACGCCCACACACACACACACACACACAACGAAAGCAACTTTTTGCATGACTTTGCTAACGCCTTTAATTCGTTTTGTTAGACCACGAGCAGCCCTGCGTGAAAGTTCGGTGTATGCTGCTAATCAAAAATGGCATTCCAGAGGGGTTTCCTCCCCCTTTTTTTTGCTGTTTTGTTGTTCAGCGATCAACTCCAACACCTTTCCCATTAATGTCACTGAACAAAACCGCGCGAACAGCAGGTGTTGCCCGCGCGCAAGAAACAACTCTAATCAAATATGGTTTCATCATGAGTGGCTTCTCTTCTCGTTGTGTCTGTTGGGTTTCTCAGAACTGTGCCAGACAGCATTCAAGTAAGGGGAAGCGCTGGGTGGATCCACCAAGCCGAGTGTGTTGAGTTTTTGGCAGCGCAAAACTTTAAAGTGCGCTCCAATAAACGCACCGTTCCCTCACAATATGAACTAGACCTTAACCTATTTTAGCTGTGTTTATCGCTCTCTGATAGGCGTTACGACCTACCTCTCCGACCACGGTGACGGTGACTACGCACGCCCCTCTCCGATACACAAAGCTAATGCTTCTCTTCCTCCGCCAACACAACTGAACTCACTCAATGCCCCCGCGCTCTAGAAGGTCAATACAGTGGGTGCGTGCGTTATCTAATTTATGGCCGGTTAGCGTTTCCGTAATGTACTGAGATCCGCTGCTTTCCCCCCGAGGGCAGGATTGCTTGGACCTGCGGGCTAAGCGCGTATAAAAATCAAACCTTATGGACCGATAAATTAAGGCGTTTGCTTAAGATTAACATTAACATTAACCAAGTTGGCCGTTCTTTGCTGCCGTGTACGTGGTTGTAGTGTCCGGTTAGTGTTAGTTTATTTGCACGCGTCCGTTAAATGGTCGAAGTAGAGCATGGAAATGGCATTATAAATTTGGACGCAAATTTGTGAGTGTCGATAGTGACTTAAACCAGATAAAGAAGAAAAAAACATAAATTAAACATAGTTCGGACCTTTTAATGTTCTTGTTTGTTGAGCCATATGTTTTCTTTTCGCAGAAAAGAAGGCTACAGGCATTATTGAGATCACTAAGAGTTCAACTAAAGGGTTTTTATGAGCCTTTTGAATACGAAATTCAATGTTCTAACACATCTCAGAGTAACAAAACGAAACACATCAAAACTCTGTTCGGATAGAAAACAGAAATTTCATTATTAAATTATACGTTTTGATAGGTTTTTCTGCGAAACAGCGAATACGCGTGGGACACTCATGGTATCGTCATTCATTTCGTTGATTAATTCTGTTGCAACACACAGTTGAAACAGTGCTTTGCCCACACAAAAATGACACATTCTTTCCCTCGAAACGATGAAAAGTATAACACACTCACAAAACAACGTATTGCTGCGATGAACAAAGAAAACCCAAATCCTTTCCCCCTGTTTCCAACCTAAACTAAACGAATCTACTTCTAATCTGGTCAATTTGCTCGCCTGGCTTTGCAGCCAAACGCACAAAATGTCCGATCAATCGAGCGATCGCCGTGCTCAGTGTGTGATACAATTTGTGTGCCACGGACGAAAGGATTCACCCGAACAAAAAAAGCTCTCATGCTTTTACCCCATGTGAGGTCAAGTGCTTCAACCACTTCAACCACCCCAAAAAAGGACTCGGGCGCTGGGGACGGGTGGTTGAAGGTTTCGTCGAGAGCTTTTATATTTTTATGGGCCACATTTTGGAAGGCCGGCTGCCAGCTGCAAAATAAGGGTTGACATTTTCATGAGCTATGAGGTCGGGTTGCCCCATCACCTCGCTGTCTCTTCCCACCGGGTTCCTTTTCCCTTCCTGTCAGTGCGCGTTCTCTGTAATTTGTTGCTTTCGGGTCCAAATCGGGGACGATGGAGAGAGAGAGAGAGAGAGGGAGCGAATGGTGGCCAGGCAGTTTGGCATTTTCGGTGCGGAAAATTTATTGCCAGACATGATGGATGACTGACGGGGTCAGTGTGCGCGTCCATTCGAATGAAATTTAGGGATATTTTTTCACTCACTCGCGTCGAAAGGGGGATGGGGCCCGGGAAGGCGACCGAAACACGATGTTTGGCCCACACGGGTCCGCTGCTACTGGGCAATCGAAACGAATAAAATTTATTTATTTCTTTATTCTTTTTGCTGTGAGCCTTTTTTTGTCTGCCCCTCCTGTGTTTCTCCTTCGGCAAGGGGCTCCGGGACATTTATGCTGACATGGATCAGCATGGATTGGCACGGAGGCCTGCAATCATCGTTGCGTAAATTTTCACCAACAGCCGACAGGCAAAACAACAGCAGAACAGAAAAAAAAACAAATCGAACAATATGCTGCTGCCGGCACCCCTATTTTCCCTCACCCGTTGACGACACCCTATCGATCCGACCACCGACCGAGTGACCGACCCGCGGACAGCGAATGTGATGTGATCAATAAAGCATACCGGTGAGCCCAGTGGTGTATGAAAAATCGATTCCCCCGTACACAACCACAACTGCAGCAGGCTGGAAAATGGAAAACAGCCCCATTGTGCCGGAAAAATTATGCTAACACGATTGGTTCATTTAAAATTCATCTCGCAGTGGCCACAGGGAGGGTCAATAGTTTGCGGCGCAAGCTTCTACACCAAAACAGAACAAGAGCACGGTTTGTGTTTTGTTTCCGTAACGCTGTGGGTGATTTTGATGAAAAGCATAAAACAATGACTGACAATTCGTAAAATCCGTTATAGTCCTTCATTCACGGAAATACAGAAAATCCATTAATTTCGAAATGCTTCCGCAAATCCTCAACTTGTCTCATTTAATTCCCATAAATTAAACGAAACTACCATTAGCAACAACAAGGCTCGTAAAGCTCCCCCTTTAAGACAGATCTTCTGTACTCATGCCACTCTTCCAGAACATAAAATGCACATCCACTGTCCACAGGCCTTGTGGGGCAGCAAACTGTCAAATCGACCGTGTACCATCCACGGCAGAAACGCGTCAAAACACACCGACCATTCGCGTGTCGCACGCACACGTACTTTTATGTGTGATCGAGCATAAGATAAGCCTATTATACAGCCTCGCGCACCAAACTAACAATCGAAACATTACGCTTCACGCTCGATACGCGAGAGCGTATTTGAACGCAATAAAAAAAGACAAACCCACACGCACGCACCGGCGGGACGAGATACCCGAGGCAGCACACACAACAACAACAACAACAGCAAAAAAACAGAGCACCAGCACTAAAACGCTCACAACTCTATCTATTAGAAGTGACACACAATACGCGCGCTCGTTCACTTTAGTTCACAGATTCGGATTTTTTGTTTTTTTTGCTGCTTTTGCACGCTCTTTAGCTAATGGAAACGGTTTGCCGGTTGGGGCGAAGTTTGAGCTTCTTTTTTCCGTTCTGTCCAACCTGTCCGTCTTTTATACGGTGTAGCACACACCGTTCGGTGCCACGGACAGAAACCCCAACTTAATCGACTTTTTATCTTATCAAGCACCATTTAATAGTGCTGCCCGCTTTTGACCGGCCCAGCATGGGTTGAGGGGAGGGGGGAGGGAAGGAGTGCCTATAAAACAGGAAGGGGCAATGGGGATTCGATTTTAATGGAAACCATGTTGTCGTCGTTTGCCACTCACCCGGGCCGCTACAGGCTGATACGGTAAAGGAGTTACCCATGGCTGGACACACGCAGCTTATGCTTTTAGAGGGAGAGAGAGATGCTCTTTGCAAAATATATAACACATTGAGCGCTATTTCAGTTCCACTTAATACTGTTTGTGGCAATCAAATAACACACACGCACGTTGGCTTTTGGGTCGATCTCGGAAGAACCAGCCGGGAATTAGGTATTGTTTTTGGAAGCTTGCAAGCCAACTCCGAATACCTTATCGTTAATGCACCTGGGAAATCATTGGCTCGAAATTGGATACGAAATTTCCTCAGGCCCAGGCGCTGGCAGATTAGGGCGATTAGGGATTATCATTGGAGAATGCATTCGACGCATGCCGGAATGTAACATTAAATAAGATAATTGATTTATCTTAAACAAAGTAGGCGCAGTGCTCATAATTAAAATCGCTCAATGTGTTCAAGAAACATCCCCAAAGTGTATAAAAGCACAAACTTCTGCTTGATTATGGACAGCATCAAAGGCTATATGTCCTAACTATGACCTTCTTGTAGTGCGGTCCCGTGGTACAGTCGTCAACTCGAACGACTCAATAACATGCCCGTCACGAGTTCAAGCCCAGAATGGACCGCCTCCCATTCTAATCTAGATATGAAAAAAAAAATATTGAAAAAATAAATAGAAGACCTCCTAATCTGTCACTAATGGATTGTTTGAATCCAATCACTATATATTATGAAGAAAACTAGGACTAAACATGCCTAAACTGTGCAATACAATGAATTAATTATTTACTAACCCATCTTACCACCTTACCCTGTGTCCATCAAGCCAACTATGTCCTTGTGGACGGCTTAAAAGGTCTATGCGGACTGTAGAGCCTGGCTCAATGCGTATAAGAACTAGTTCGTGTGTAGAGCTATATCACTTATTAGACTTTCTTTAAACTCTAGAACTCTTGAACGATTTAATCAACTGTTAGTGGGCTTGAAGTCTCCATTGCAATTGAGACAAACAAATTCCTTCCGAGAGATGATGCAAAGAATGCAAATCTAAATCAGTCACCACATGCACAATAACAAGTAGCTTTAAGTTTAATGCTTAAATACATTGATTAATATCGAAACTACAATAAAGAATAACATTCATTCGTGATAAAAAAGTGAGTGCCAGTGACACTCACTAATTTAGACTAAACTAGAATATTTAAGGACTCACAGACTGCTAAACTCGCAACCCAAATCACAGCTGTCATTTTCACATATCACTTGATTAATCCAATCCATTTTGCGAAAAAAAAACCGTAAAAAACCTTCCCCTGAGAGCCATTTAGTGGTGCAAATTTAATGAAACCAACCCACTGAAAGCTTCATCATAAACCAACCCTCCAACCCTCGATCGAAACCCGGTAACAAGCCGTATCCCACACTCGCTTAAACTACTCGCAATCAATCGATCGAACGCCGCCTGATGTGCATCGGTTTGATGAATTTCCCTTGCGATATTGCGCAAAGCAGATCCAGCACAAGTGTGATTCGTTGTGCAGCAGAAGTTTGTCACTATCATTCTTCCATTTGCATTCACACTGCCTCTCCACCAAAACCGACCCCCAACCGCCGGGCACAGTAAGCGACCAGAAATTGAATTAATTCTAGCTCAGCTGCCACCAACTGCCTCGAGCGGGGACGACACACCATCGGCACCAGCTGGTGAATTCCCTAATGAGGAAAACGGCGTTACCAGAAGCACACAGAGCACCAACCAAAAAAATAAGAGAGATAAATCTACACACACACACATCCTCCAATTGTTTGCTATTGCTTCCCTTTCTGCCAAAAGCTGAATGATTTTGATTTTCCGTTCCACCGAGTGTGCTACGATATGTGAATCCCTGTTCTGTCCCAACAACAAAAAAGGAGCCAAAACCGAAGTGTGAATAATGTCGTTCTCCCGGTTGAAATCGAGCTGAAGGGAACGCATTTGAATGCTTGGATGGGTGGCACCCGGTTCCCTCTCTACCTCTCTCTCTCCTACCCCTCCTATCTCTATTCCTCACAAACAATGGCAACAGATGAGTTGCAATGAGCCGGAAAATGAATTCATCCGCTCCGTCTGGTTGCCTTCCGGCGTGAGCGGTTTGCGGTGGGCGAGAGCGCCAGCCGCCCGAGATGAGCAATGGTGCCAATAATAGGCTGACGCCGGTCGCGCGGTGATGGTTTCCAATCTATCTCTTTTCCCTTCGATTGCACTATCACACACTATTCTGCCACAACGATGGCGATGTTTGTGACTATCAATTTTCGTTACAAAAAAACACTCACACACAATTCGATCGATACTATCTGGGTTGGATTTTTGTACTTCCCCTGATAGCCAATTGGAATTTGATACGAAAATGGTAGCTCTTTCCTATTTCCCTTCTTTTGGATTGATATTCACACGCGTGTTTTTCATGCGAATGCGAATGTCCCAGGTTGGTGCAGCACTCTCGTGAGGTTTCTCGCTTAATGTGGCTCAATTGCATCGTTGCTCGAGTTAATTGATTTCATGAAGCATGAGGGTCTAACCGAACAAGCATAATCCAACACGACTACGTCACACTGGATTGATTCCACAGAGAGCTAAATGGGAAATGTTGAATTTATGTCCGATTCTACGTGATTATGAAGTCCTTCTCGGCATTCTAACAAACGATTGATGTTCACATTTCCAGCCACGCAATAATGACGTGCATTTATAGTTGCCTTTATCCTCTCTCTCTCTCTCCCTCTCCACACACAGATCTCGCAACGCGTTGCCAAAGCGTGCAGTGTCCGACGAGCTGCCCACCGGACAGCTACCTGCAGAGCCCGCTCGATCTCGGTTACGCCGACGAGTACGATGAGTCCGACTCGAATGAGCGCGAAAAGCGCGCGATCGCCATGAACACCAATGCGCACGGGCCGATCAAGATCATCCCGAGTGCGCTGCAGTTCCCGTACGCCAACAGTGTCCAGCGACTCCATCGGCATCTGGCCAAGCGAGACACGATCGAAACGCCCTTCGCCGCCCAAACCGACTACGCCGAGCTGCAGCAACTCTGCTGCCCACGGTGCACCTGTCTGCCCTGCCCGGAGCAACCGGTCTGTCCGCCCGACACCAAACCACTGATCGTGGACCAGCAGGAACCCCAGCACGGACAGCCGGGCAACTGCTGCCCGGCCGTACACTGTCAGCCCGAACCGGTCATGTGCTTCTCGAGCACGCATCGCACCTCCTTCCCGGCCAATGCCACCTGGCAGGAGGATGCGTGCACCGTTTGCCGGTGCGAGGCCGGTGAGCCCAAGTGTCAGACTTCGCTCTGCAAACCACTGAACTGCGAGCACAAGCTGGTGCTGCCGAACGTGTGCTGCCCGGTGTGCGATCCGGCCAAGTCCATCTTCTGCGAGGAGCACAACTGTGCGATCTGGTGCAAGTACGGGTACGAACGGCGCGCCGATGGCTGTGCGCTGTGCAAGTGTCTCACGTCGCCGCTGCCTGCAACGCCGATCGAGGTCGCGAGTACTACCGCCAGGACGAGCCAGGACGAGCCGAGCCGCACGGTCGACGGTCACGCTGGGGACGCTTTGCAGGACGGCAAACAGGAAACGGCGGACCGGACGGATGGTTGGTTCAATGATTTGCGCATTGTGTTGCTGCTGCTCGGTGCCGTGCTGCTGCTGCTCGTGATCGTTACCCTGCTCTATCGGCAGGTCACCATCGAGAGCGTGAAGAAGTGGCTCAAGCTGCTGTTCCGCTGCAACCAGCTGCCGCAGCGCAAAACGGCCTACAACCGGGTGTCCAGTACGGCGCCACCGATCGCGCCTACTCCTGCTCCGACCGCGAATGACAGCAGTATGGCCTAAAGTAAAGTTTTGTTTTGTTTTATTTTTTGACAGATAGGCAGCATATTGCTCCTTTTTCCTTTTCCCATTCGATTGAGTTTCGAGATTTAGTTATGTAACTTTTAATTTTCTTCTTTGTTCGAATTTTTGTTCGACCTACAAAAGGTCACTCTAACTGTCACTTTGTGCTTCAGTATCGTTCTACGAAACGAAACGATTGATTGATGAGAGAGAGTTATGATTCACTTTAATCTACATGTTTCTACATCAAGAATGGTGCGCCTTTGAAGGCTCACCATTTCTTCTATTTAATATTATTTCTACCTTTCAATCGACACGTTCTGTTCTGTCCGTGATCAGTGACCTGTGATCCTGATCGCACAAGAGTACAGAAAAAGATTTAAACACTAAATAATCTACCAACCATAATTTGTGATAGTAATTAAAGTATGAGAAAAACGTAAAATTGATACAAATGAAAGCAAGCAAAAACAAAACGCAAAAAAAAAGCTAAACGAAAGTATCGGAAAAGCCAACGAGCAAACGAGCAATGAGATGTGCAAACGAAAAGAAGAAGAAAAAGAAAAAAGAAGAGGAAGAAGAAAAGGAGGCATAAGAAGAAGAAGAAGAAGAAGAAGAAGAAGAAGAAGAAGAAGAAGAAGAAGAAGAAGAAGAAGAAGAAGAAGAAGAAGAAGAAGAAGAAGAAGAAGAAGAAGAAGAAGAAGAAGAAGAAGAATAAGAAGAAGAAGAATATGAAGAAAAAGAAAAAGCAAACTACAAACTATATACAACAATGCAAACAGAGCTAATCCACACAAAAAATGGGATGAGTTTGATCTCTACCGAAACTAGTTAAGAAGACGGATTGGCTGATTGGAGATAGCGAAAGCGTTATGTTTGACGATGATAATGATATTTCAAGTGAAAAAAAGGAAAAAAACGCGCGAAAGGCTGCGCACCGTTAGGCGTGTTGTCGCTGTCAGGCGCGTGAAGTTGTGTTAATCTTAATACTATACAAAACGTAAAACAAATACGTATATGCTTACGTTAAATATGCTCTTAGAGGTTTAATTCTATATATTTATTTACATACTGCATACTGAATTGGAAAAGCGAACCCTCCCTCCTTCCCGCGACACGAGTAAACGAACCCTGAGGAGTTGATGCGACAAAACAAAAAAAGCAAAGTAGTATGGCAGTTAGAAAGGCGAGGCTCCCGATAGTAATGATAGTGTTGCAAATGATAATGTTTTTATTTTTCTTGTACTGCATAAAAACTATAATCGAACGATTGAGACGAATTTTGTGATGAACGTGTTTTTGTTCTTTCTTTCGCCATTTTGATGCTTGTGTTAAGCTTCCGAAATCCGAATTTGACGTGTTTCTTCATGCCATTGTCTGCTGAACAAGGTACGAGTGGGGATTTTTCGGTGAAATCACTATCATTATTTTAAGATAATGGCAACAATAAAAGATGCCAGCTGCTTTTGTTTTTTGCTACACTTAGTATTGTTTTTCTTTATTAGAAAGAAAAGCGTACGAAGAGTTTAATTTTGTCTTTCAAATACACTTTACACTTCAGTTGCAAATTATGGAAAAAAACTGAAGAAAAATTAAAGGTGTACAGTACAGTTTCGTACTTGTGACTGCTGGACAACTGGGACGATCGGCTTCCGTTCTGAAGGAGGCAAATGAATCGTCACAGAGCAGCGTACGATGTAAAGTCGTTACAATTTCAAGCATAATTGTATAGACATAAAGGAAAATGCATGAGAAAAAGAGAGCGAGCAGAAAAGTGACAGGTGACAGTGTAATATATTGCGGTCATTTAGAACGTACACATACACACACACAACAAGAATGAGAAAGAAAGATTAATCAATGTTTTGCTAAAATGATATGATAAAAACACAAACAATCGATGCTTCCAACAAAAAAAAAAAACAGAAAACAAAGCGCAACAGTACCATTGAGCTGAAAATCGATCGTAAATTATAATACAGAAACACAAAAATCAATAGAAACATTGAAGAAAAGTATAGCAAAAAACCAGGAACCAGACGATCGTAAGTGAGTGTAAGAAACATACGACAAAAAACAGTGCAAAAGTTCCTGCAGACCACACAGCTACACACTAAAGCGCATTCTAAATGTTCTAACATTTCGACCATCCCGTTTTAAGCTAAGGGGTTTTAAGACAAGCTTTCCCAAAACTATGCACAAACATACATACACACACACACATACTATCCTGTCACTGCATATCACTTCACACGCTAGGCAGATCATTTATCAAAAAATCACCCATACTGTCGACATACAAAAACGACAAACAGATGAGATGCTCCTCATCGTCGCGGAACAGTTTGTGTAGGTAGTATCGAAAAAATGGGAAACAATTTATCTAACACATATATCTAACCCGAAAACACACATGCATACTTGCTACCTTAATGTTGTCGCTTGTGCTTTATTACTCTGCATATCCCTTTCTGCACACGCACTCACAGCAGACTCGCCTCACAGGCCCGTATTAATCAACCGTACGCATCGAACACTTCGCTACACTTTGCTTAGAAACAACCAAAAAATCATCAAACTGCATCAACGACCATATTTTCACCCCATTCCTCACATACTGTACATGTATTGGTACGCAAACTGCAGTTAAAAAAACTGCATTTACCACACACATACAAAAACAGATGAAAAGGTAGTGGAGAATGTGGAGCTGTACAGAAGATAGAGAAAGTTGATTGCAATAAAATCCCTTCAAGCTGCTTACATTATTTACTATCATTTTAGATAACAAAACAACAAAAGGATTTGGTTCCTTACTTTCCATCATATTCCCTCAAATTAGTAGGCTCAGTATTCTATTAAAACACACTTTAAAATACAGCTTATAATTATCAATTATCACATATTATCCCACCTTTGTTTTTAAACTTGTATTATCACTTTACAATTTCCCATCACCATATAATTTCAAACGCTCTTACTTGAACGATAAATGTGCATCGTTTTCCCCCCAAAAGAAACCACCCCGCAAAGCCCCCCAAATACAAAGAGATAACATACAGTATAACACAACGCTCGACATGTATGTATAAATACAACAGCAAATGCTTCAGGCTTCATGTGTCAAGGCAAGAGAGAGAGAGAGAGAGAGAGAGAGAGAGAGAGACGTTAAAATCCTTTTGTCAGTAAAAGGAGACCGTTTAATAAAGAAACGCTATCAAATATATAACAAAACAAATACAACAGACAGAAGAAAAAACAACAAAAAGAAAACAAATCAAACCAATCGCTAGTGATGCTTTTCCAGATCAAACATCCTGCGCAAGCAGAAACGGGGGTTGATGATATAGACAAATTGGGGTTGGGATGGGAAAACCAACCCGAACGATAGGAGAGAACAATTCACTATTAAAAAAAAAACAATGCGATGACAGATGATGATTATATTATTGTGAATAGTTATCGAGCGAAGCGGGAAGGAGGGAAGCAAGAAGGGAGGTTAAGTAATTTGTAAAAAGGAATACAATATACAGCTAGAAACGTAAGAAATATATAAGCATACGAATTCGGATGAAACCTAAGTAACGAAAACCGTCAACCGCTTGTGTTATTGTGCTTATTGCTAAGGAGAGAGTAGATTTGTTTGAAAGAAACGAGATTGGAAATATTTCAAGGGGTAAATATCGTGCAAAATTTTCACCTTTCCACCTTTTTTCCTTAATTGGGTTGACCAACATGGGTACACAGCAATCAATTAGCGTAAAACGGGGAGAGCTCTGTAAACTTTACGCCCCGAAGAAATTGAGCGTACTTTGCAAGGGGTGCTGCTCCGTTGCTGTTACGCGCTTGTTAGACCGGTTATGCCACAACAACGGGCAAGTTACAGCATCCTCTCCTAGCAACAATCAAACCTGACCCCCCCTTATGTTCAGAGATTGAGTGGTTGAGCGCTTGACTAATAACTTCCAAATTGAACGGGAGCACACCACCTTCATCAAGCACAGGGTTGAAGTGCTACAACGATGCAAAACTTTCCGAGCAACTGCGCGTTTCTTCACTAAATAATAATGCCCTTCAAGCAGAAATTTCCACAAAAAGTTTGCTTCTCTGACCGTAACTACACACCCACAGGAAAGCGCTTTTTTAGACAAAAACGGACAATCAATACTCTTTCGGCGAACTTACCTAATAGGGCGCGTTTGTTGCAAAAGTCGTAAGAGCCAATTAATAATTTACAGGATGAAGTTGGCGCTCGTATTGTTGTTATTGTGTTACCCAATAGTACTATTTAACGTGGCTCATTCAATAAATTCCGCTTTGTTAGGGTGTTATTATGTATTACTATTAAATGCCAATTTTTATGGCGAAAGTTTGCGTAAGCAATTGAAAAGCTTTTGGCTCGAATGGCATTCAGACGAATCCGTTATGATGATTGAGTTCTGTTTTAATGCATCATTTCTGCATCATGCTTGTGTCAGTGAACCAAAAATATGCATAATTCTAAAATCAACACTACTAATTTCATATGAAAATCGTTTCATCAAGTAAATTTACTCGCTAAAACACAATCAACATGCAAACGAAACGCCTATCGCTGTGAAAATAATTCCAAAACTCATCTCCAACGCTTCCTCCGCCCTTTAAACTCGTCCCAAAAAGCGTTCCAAAAGTCACCAGCAACACCCAACATGCATCCGTGTCAATTAATTAGGAAAAGAATATAACGCACACGCGCGTCGATCAAATTATTCGGGCTACCGTAATCAATAATCAGCACCACGGCCACAGAGGCCAGGACGCCCCCAAAAGGCGTTGTTGATTTTATGTTGTTCAACCCACCCGACCGGTCCCGGTCCCCCTTGCAATGCCGAAGCGCGTTGGCCAACGCATCGATACCAGCAGTGTGTGATTCGATTGTTTCTAGCCGCATAATTCGAGTGCACATTGTTCAGTGACGCGTACCGAGCGGCGGTCGGCGTGAACAACAGGCACCATCCAACCAATATTTATACCCCTTGGTTCAAATTTTAGCGCCACATGGTGGCCGCCCTTCCGAGTTTCGATGGTAACGCTAATGCAATAGTTTTCGATGCAGGTACATTCCCTCGTCCCCCCATACGAACTGCCTCCACAATCACCTCTCGGTAACGGTGGAAAATTATCAAAACGACGCGTAATGTACACAGCACAACCGCACGGAGGGGGAGCATAGGACAACAACAAGTCAATGTACACTTTTGGGACGAAAAGGTGAAAATTCAATCACACCTTTGCCAATAAGGATAGCGATGTTGAAAAAGCACATCCACCGCGCGCTGTTGGATGGAGGATGGCTATCCTCAGACGACAAACAAAACGGTGATTGCTGTCGACCATAAATGTGCAAATTATTGGGTGCGTGTGTGAAAATGTTTGCCCATCAGGGGGGGAGGGGGTTTAAAATATCGCAAATAGAAACAATCCAGCTTGTGTAACCATTCCCCATTCCGTTTGATTTTAAAGAGTACAGTGTCATTTGTGATTTGTTAATTATGACAATTGAGTTTGACGCTTCGATGGAGGATCTACATACACTGTGTATTGAGGGGCAATTTTCCATTTCCATTTGATGTGTGGGCCAACTGTAAATGGATGGTTTATCTGTTGCTGGGCATTTTAAAAAATACCCCTTTTATTACAATTCTAATTACAGGACACTACAGACACAATACTAATTAGCATTAATGGCAGAGCTTTTCACACCTTGACTATCGGCTGGTGTTACGATAACTGCCCATTGATTTGAATAATCCGGGTATTCGAATAATCCGCTGTAAACCTTTTCAATACTATTATTAGTATTACAAGGTTTATTTAATCAGCTTTGCAGCGAAGGTTTGTGCTTGTGCGGGTGGACCTTATTAGCAGATAGATGTGGAAATTGCGATTATTTACTGCTTAATCGAATTATGACTACAAACAATGGGGCCCTTTCCGATTTAAGTTCATAGGCTGATATTTCAGCCTGTCAGCTGTTTGCATTGTATATCAGTTTTCGAGCAGCTATCTAAGTGTGTATAATATACAGGTGGGCTTATCCCATGGTGTATGAATTTTAAAAAGCTGATTTTTAAAGCTTCTATTTCTGAATGAAGATTTTAAGAGTGTTTTGTGTATTCGTCAAGCCTCCAGAAAGCTTGCTTGAAGAAAAGTTTTCACCCATCCTGTCAAAAAATGATATTCAAATTTGGTTTTAAAAAAACATACTATGAGACCACCTGGACTACACACACTTTGATTCTAGATTCCACCTTCTTCTTCTTCTTTTTGGCACACCAACCGCTGCCGGTCATGGCCTGCTTGTACCCACTAGTGAATTGGGCTTGGCTTTCAGTGACTTATTGTTACCATAGCAGGATAGTCAGTCCTACGTATGAGGACACGGTCTATTCGGGACTTGAAGCCATGACGGGCATGTTGTTAAGTCGTACGAGTTGACGGTTGTACCACCAGACCGGCCCTTCCATCAGATTCCATCACCTGATCTGTTTAATGAACCTAGGGTTAAATGAAAACACCACATTGTTTTGCCATTTTTCGAGCAGGTACTCGAATCTAATTCTAGCTTTGAGGCTAGACTAATCTAGACTGAAAATTGCAGGCTAATTTTTATATGTGGTTTTGTATGGAGTGTTGACATAATTTCTAACCTCAAACTGTCAAACTCCTTACAAAAAAGCTGACTAGAATCTTGAAGGGCCCCAGTATTGGATTTTGTGTAGAGTTGATCAAGCTAACATAAGCTACAATCATTTTTAAATTGTTTTTTTTTTTGTGTTTTTTAATTTTTTATTTTTTTTGTTTGATTCAATATTACACAATTCTGCATTTCCCTTTATCATACTACGTGTTGTGAGCTAACCTGGCCCGGACTCATTCACGGCGGTAACTCACGGATGACAGTAAATGGTCATCCGTCGATGTATGCGTGTGAGCCAACACCAGGTATAACGAAGAAGTTGAATATACGTTATATTAGTAACGCGTGACTTTTATTCGACCACCCCCGTGATCGAAAGAACATAAAACTACAAACTCACTGTTATTTAGTGATGAAATTGAAAAATTATAAGAAAAGTGTTTACAACCTTTATTTATTTTAAATTTCAATAAGAATAAATTAAAAGATCAATCTACCTTTGTACCTTGTACCAAACCAAAATGCTCTTAATGAGAAAAGAAACACTGATTTCCGGCTCAGTTTTCAATGTGAACCGCATCATCCAAAATATTCAAACCATATTTCAACAACTGTCATTATTTGTGACAGCTGCGCTATTGAAAAAACCCTGACGCGATTGTTAAATAATGCTGTTCGCATTAGAAACTGACCCGGAAAAACAGTGTAAGTAATTTCTACTTTATTTAACACGAAAAACAAATGCATTCTACACATCAATAACCACAGAAAAGACCACAAACGAATGATTCAAAATATGTGCATAAGAACAAAAAGCAAATTATAAATGTTCAAATACACGCTTTTCGTACATCATATAGGAAATTGAAATTCGCTAATATTTTTTTCGTCTCGTTTTGTTTAATTTAAAGCGTGCAATTGTCTTTATCTTTTTATTTATATCACAACTAAAGTAAAACCAGGACAAGGCTCATTTATTTCATTCAAAATCATACCCAAACAAGATGGAATATTTGCAGAAACATCATTCAGGTGTTCATTTCGGCAAAGTTATCGCTCAGCATTCGAACTGTTCATATGGCAATTCAAATAAAAATATAACATTTCCAAAAAGTCGTCACAGCTTCTCGTACTTGTAACACGAACAAAGGAAAATTTATCCTTGGAAAATCCATCATACGACCCATCAACAACGCAACACATCAATTCCAGCCCCATCTTTACAAAGTATTGGTACACTATCTCAATAAACCCTGTCAGTTCCTCCCCCCCCCCCCTCCCCCCTGCAGGATCAGGCGTCAACTGCATTCCAGACCGTCAATCGCACGCAAAAAAAAGCACGAATGAATTTACAAACGAAAGCATCATGTTGATCCACCGTAAGCTAACCGAGTTGTGACGCGCCTACACTACATCCACAGAGGTTCAGCAGCAGCAGCACGCGCGCACATACGCATCACTTCCGCTTCGGCAAAACTGGGTGTTTAAGCCCCATTTTCGCACGACATCACGGCCAATCGAAATTCCGACCCGTGGGTTGATCCGGGGGCCAAATTCCGCTGCAGAAAAAGGGTATCATCTTGCAATACATGACATGAGATACGCCGGTCCGAGGTTGCTGTGCCCGGACAGCGCACAATAGCAATTGTTAGGCTGCAACCGATACGTGAGCGTTCTCTTCCTCTTTTTCTGCCATGTCACTGTCACTGCCATCTTTACCCTCAGATGCGTCTGGCACGGGTGAATGCGGCTGGAGCTTCTGCCGGGCGGCACACGTACGCACGCCCGATGCATTCCCAAATGAGTTTTTCTGCTCCGCTCGCTGCCCCGGTGATAGGAAGGCGCGGAGTTGAAATGCTTCCACCTGTGAGGTCGAAAATGCAGCACGCAATACGAGTACGGTGCACTGCCGATGAGCTATTGTGCAAATTTCAATTCATTGCTCCGCTGAGATTACAAGCACGCGAACAAGGTAAACCGATACCTGGAAAACGGATGAGCCCGGAGGTTGATTTGAATGCGATGTTGTCCTATCCGGCGGGTGTGCCCGCGTTTGTCGCCGGAAAGCTCTTGGAGATGGACTCGCTCTCTGTAAAGGCGACCCGAAAACCGAAGAAACGACTCCGCACCGAAGGGAATAGATCGGAAGTGTACAGAAATTTACATTGTCGAATTTCATTGTCATGGAAGGTAAGGAACGGTTTGTATGTGTGTGAGTGTGTATTCGGGCGGGATGAGGATGAAGGTAATGATGCTGGTTTTACACCCCATCCTCAAAGTCCCAAATCGATTTGTCCAAGCGTGCAGAAGTACTACAACAGTGCCAGCCGTAATTTATGGCACACCGAAGGAACACACCCCGAAGGTACGATGAAGTAAATGGAGAATTGTAAAATGTGGTAATAAATTTGGAGAATTGTAATCTGCCACAAAGCAGAGGTGGAGTATAGCAGGCAGGTGGGAAATAGAAATTATAAATCGACCAACAAAGTGGTTGTAATAGAGAGATGATGAGTGAAAGTAAGTTAGATTTTTCACAGCCAGAATAGTCATTGCATCGAGTTCCTGTACCTACATCATTACTCAATCACTTCTTTCAAGCAAAAGGAAAAGGGTTACCCCATTGTATAATCTGAAACAAATATTGACACTGTCAAACAACCATAGGAACCATATGTTGCTTGTGTCCACAGACTCATTAAATGCGTCTCCGTTCGAAGTGCTGCACTGTGCCCCGAGGATATGCTGTACGTCGTCCTTCGGAAAGTGCCGTCTACCATACGTGCCATCTGCAGAACGCATTGCAACGATGCAGTGTACGCTGTACAGCAGTGTTGGTTCCTTTGGCAAGGACAATTTCATTTTTCGGTAGGTTTTTCACGTACCGTTTCCGCACACGGTTCCCAGGGTATGCGTAACGTTGCCCGTAACGCATTCCATTGCAAACGGTTGTTGACCCAGGTGGATTAAGGCATTCGTAGTTTCTCACGTACTGCCATGTGTGTGTGTCAGTGGTGCAACGATACAATTCGAGCTATTCCTTTCCCAGTTAATCAAATTTTGCGAAATCGAAACAGATGTGAACGGTATCTGGCTGGGCTTGGAATTGCCAATTGCCTTAAGGATACATGATACATTAGCTTCTGTGAATGCACTACTAAAAGTATACTTTTAACGTAACTAAAACGAATAATTTATTCAACAAAGTTTCATTCTTCATCAAACGACCTCTCTCTGTGTCTCTCTTTAAGGCTTTGCGCTACACCAACTTCAAATCAAAGTGATTAGATGATGTAGATGTAAAGTTTTACAAATCCAAAGCAAATATTGATCCCTCGGTACTCACCTCGGGCACCAACGAGGCTAACCCAACGTTAAGGCGCGTGCCGCCCTTAAGCTTCTCTGGGAATCTCAAACCAAACATAAGATATACAGCGAGGAAGAACCGATAGAACTTATAGCCTATCAAGACTCGGAATCAATTATGCACAAACCAATCAAAAGTACGAAGCAGTCAGCAGCCCGTAATCCAATAATTGGATGAGAAATTGATTGATTTTCCTGAACTCTGGGCACTAGAGTTCTCCACATTGTGTGTGTGTGTGTGTTTGTATTATGATGATGATGATGATGATGATGATGATGATGATGATGTGTGTCCGAGATAGTCCTTTCTTATGGATTAAAAAATCATCTCCATGCTAAGGAGAAGATCATCAGAAACCACTTCCGGCTCGCATTTGCTTGCGAGCAGAAGATGAGGTAGATCATAAAGCACAAGGAACGAACCCGCGCTTTGAAGAACCCGCGCCTCCTTGCTCATTATTTCAAGATCATACTAATGTGCTTCCCTCTCCTTACTAGCTAACGAGTCCAGCTAGGCTTCGTCTTGCTAAGCGTATTGCTTAAATAAATAAGATCCACACCATCTTAGGCACAATCTCATCTTAAAACCACATCGTTTTATCCTACCCCCCAAAACTCCGTTAGACTCACATTCGCTCGAAGACAATTACCGGCCGAAAGCACGAGGTATTCTTGGTGCATAAAGTTTGAATAGATGAAACGGAGTTCCCTTCTTACGCCCTGTTTCATATATGTCCATCGGTATGGCGGTAGGATTTCAAAGATAGAACTGAAACCCCGGATTTCACACTCTTGCTAGAAAGGGAAGGGGACCATTCAGCACGTTCATGCCAAAGAAAACTCACCCAGCTCGGCCCGGTTTGTAGGCTGCTAGCCAGGAGCGTCGATTAGAATTGATAAATTATAAATCAATTGCAAAGAGAAAGCGCTCGAAAGCGAAGGACACTGCCCTGCACATCTCGTTGGGCGAGCAACCAGTGCAGTGCAGATGCAGGTTCAGTTGAGGCCCAGGCCGTCGTAAAAGTGGCTCCCCAGTGTGTGGGCTGCTCCCGAGGCTGCCTGACTAATTTACACTTCGGTTCACAAGGGCTCGGCGTCTGTGGCACCGTGTGATCAAGAAGCGTGCGTCTTCCCTCGTGCGTCTAGCGTGAGTTAATTCTCTATCTCTCCCGAGTGCCATTAATTAAAATTTACCCTTACCTGGGATGGGGCGGGGGCAGCTTCCGGCTGCGGTAAACGCTCTCTGCAGCAGCATTAAAGTTCCACATCTGCGCCAGCGTCATCCAAGTCGGCTGCTGCTGCTGCTGCTGCTGCATCAAAATTTAGCGTTAATTTATCTTGGGACCGAGACGGCGCATCGGAAGCGTTGTCTTCCTGCCAGGTGTGAGGATGAGCTTTAAAATGTGTCCGTATTACGTCAGATGTCGCCTCACCTGCCCGCTAGTATTGAAGCGAGCGAGTCATGTTAAGCTCCATATAAAAAAGCTAAAATAAAGGTAGATAATTGGAAAAAGTAACATTTCATTACTTACACTGCGCCCTTCCGGAACTCGAACAGATGAAAACAGAAACAAGCTGACTTTTCCCTTCCATCTGACCTACTTCTCACTGTCCTGAGACCTTTTTTTTGTTTTGTTTTCCACCTCCTTGCACCGCTATAAATCAAAAGAAATCGGTAATGACAGCTCAACGTCAACGGCTCGGCAAGCACGGACCCGCTCACAACCCTGTCAAAACCGCCTCCTTCCAATGTGAACTTTGTTTTGCCAACGGATTACTTTGTTGCGCTTTTCATCCTTTCCTTTCCCGGTGCCACGCCGAAAGGACTTCACTGCCGATCGGGGTTGAAGTTTTGCTCCAACCGTGTGCAAGTAAAATCCAACAGACCAACCGTTGTATCCACCTATTTCGTGCTCCTTTTTTTCAGTAAACTCACTTTTATACTCTTTGGGAGTGAGAGAGAGAGAGACAGACAGACGAACAGAGCGAGTGCTCAAGCACACTCGAGCGGCCAGAAGTGTGGCGCAACATTTTTATATTAGTTTTATTACTGCCTTCCCTTGTTTGATCCACTAGTGGCAATCAATTGCACTTGCTTCGGTGCGGTGAAAAACCCCACCTCGTTGTTTGTTCGTTCATGGTGGTGTTGGTGGGTCTGGTGCTGCTTCACACTGTACTGTACTGTCAAGTTGACCAAACCATCCGACGGTTGCAACAGTATAAGCAGGCGGTGGCTCTTCCACCACGGACAAACAGTGGTTGGAATTTAATAATGTTTAGATTTACAGGGTTTCCCACGATTTATTGGTCAGTTCCCATGATTTTTTGGTGCGTTCCCACGATTTTTTGGTCGTATCCCATAGATTTTTGGTTCGTTCCCATAATTTATTGGTATTTTCCGATTGGATATCAATACAATTGGACCAACAATTCTGGGAAACGACCAAAAAATCGTGGGAACGCACCAAAAAAATATGGGAACCCACCAAAAAATGATGGGAACCAACCAATAAATCGTGGGAAACCCTGTATAGCAAGAGTATGGCACCAGACGACAGAAGATGAATCTGAATTCTTGAAGTAACAACCGAAAAAAAAACAGAAATACACACACACACAAGTGGACGAGCAAATCCTACGTGACAGTTGGATGCAGATTTTCATTTCACAGGTCGGTTTATTATTTTATATTTTAATAAATAATATAAAACATGCTTATGAAAATAAAAACATGCCTATGAAAATCCCTTTACTTGCTTATAAATGTTGATTTATTCATACTTTTATAAAAACTGTCCACACTTCATAATACCAACATGTAACAATGACTCTCCGCCAATCACTTTTGTTTTAATAAATCCATCTAACCTCTATTTTCCGTCCGGTCACTGCACCAAACACCAAAACCGGAACGCACCTCTCGATGATGTTTAAATTAATTTCCCCATTATTAAAACTTTCTAATCACACACACACACATTCCACGCAACGGTACTACCTCCTCCCGGATGGCACCTACCCCAAAGCTTGCTGACGGGTGCACTCTGCTACACGAAAGGATGAGCCAAACCTCAAATTTACGAGGCAGGAAGCCGAAAATTTTTGACATGCAGTTGCAGTTCCTTCCTCCGTCCCAACTGCCCTTGCGTGATCCGATTTGCACACTGCGAGCGAGATGATTCGGAACCGGATGAAAGCTTTCGGTGGTAACCCGGTCGGACCGGTCGGTCGGTTCATGAGTAGGAAATAATTATAAATTATGGTCGTATTCATCGGGGTGAAAATAATGCTTCATTTTCACGGCGCAACCGCTCCGACCCTCGCATGCAATTGTCCTGCAAACGAACCCTTGGCCTTTTCGCAGCGTGTGATGTGGAAAAACTTTCACCAGACGGGGTTCATTTGGGGCTAGCGGACGGGACCAAAGCGAGCAATGTAGATTAACTTCGCATGACTGTTGACCCAATTGCAGTGGTTTTTTGTGAGTGGAGGTTTTGGAAGTTGCTGTGCTGCTGGCAACGGTACGGGGTGAATGATCCCACAAAACAAACACACATACACATGTGCGTACATGTGTGTGGACGAGCTTGATCGTTAGTGAGTGTCTAATGAGCTTTTGAATGGAGGCGCATGGTAACGGATGATTGGCAACAGACCGTCCGCAATTGATGGGGAGCGTGATGGTGATGACGATGATGAAGGGGCTATTCTTCTGCCAGTTGGTGTTTAATACGGTTAAACTTTTCCTTCACCGTGGTGCGCTGGTGTGCACATACAAAACGTTGGGAGCGCAAGAGCGAGTTTGATACGATTAAACACAGAGAGAGAGAGAGAGAAGGGAGGAAAAACCCGCAAGAAGTTTCTTCCCCCCTTCATGTGAATGGGTGCACAATTGGGTGCCGGTCATACCAACCCCATCGGTCAAACACACACCCACACACACACGCACAAGCCACACAACAAGCTTAACCCGAACCACCTCGCCTGCTGCCTTTGACGCCGTTTGCCAAACCGACAAAATGGACACCTCCGCACCGAAACGATGAGACAAATTCGTCCTTCCGCCATGATGGATGAAAGGGCGAATGAGTGTAGGTCGAGGGGAAAACTTTCTCCCTTATCACCACCACCAGACAGGCTACAAATTGGATTTGGTTTGACTGTTCATCTTGCCGGGACGCCGGCAAACTCACGGGTGTGCGCGTTTGGTTTGAAAAAAAAACTTTACCCAGAATGGGTAGGCGGCCTGGAACTGGAACCGACGGAAATAGATTCGTCCGTTCAAGTAGAGTGCCCACATTTGCATCTATATGACGCGAACAGTCAGTCGGTTTGTTTGGTGCCTTGAGGTGGCAGCAGCAATCAAAGTTGTTAGTTTCGAATAAAGAAGCTTGTAAGCGATAAACTGAGCGCGCATGTGAATGTCCCAGAAGGGTTTAGGTTGTTATTTGGATCATAATCATGCGCCACTTATTTGGAGCACGATTCCAACAATGAGCCTAGTTATGGGTTAAGCCATTCAATAGCTCATTAAAGATCATTAAATGTCAATGAGTACTAAATAGTGTTGTTTATAGAGCACCAGAGCCACTAGGAGCTCTCTCCTGTTCAATATGAGAGCTGTAGCTTACGAGAAGCACAAATAGATTCAATATGATGTCCATCGATCACAACATTGGTGAAGCGGTGGTGTGAAGCGTGCAGAGTGTTTGTAGCATTCGGAACTATATTGAGCGTGTGAAGCCTACGGAGTTAAACTATTCTCCATGTTTTTACCTTACTTGTTTAACTGTTTAACTTACTATAGATTGAAGTGATCTAATTGTGAATGAATTTCCAATTAGTCTTCTTCTTCTTCTTCTTCTGCTTGGCCTGCTCATGTCCGAGCACGTCTAGCAGACATGGCCAGGTCGCCAATCCGTTTCCAGGAACCTCGGTCCTGGGCTGCAATCCTCCAACCACGGCTGCATCCGATCTCCGACAGGCTCGACTTCACCTGATTCAGCCAACGAGCTCGCTGTGCTCCTCTACGCCTCGTGCCGAACGGGTCACCGACGAACACCTTCCTAGTGGGGCATGAGTCCGGCATCCTCATCACGTGCCCGAGCCATCGTATCCTTCCGACTTTGATGATCTTCAGGATATCTGCACCGCCAAACAGCTCAGCTAGCTCTTGGTTTATCCTCCTTCTCCACACGCCCTGCTCGCACACACCGCCAAAGATAGTCCTTAGCACCCGCCGTTCGAAAATGGCGAGTGCATTGGCGTCCTCCGTTAGCATAGTCCGAGACTCCGAGACCCGTAGAGGACTACCGGACAAATCAGTGTGCGATATATGGCGCATTTCATGTGTTGCTGGAGTCTTCTGGATCGCAGGAGTTTGTGGAGCCCGTAGTAGGCACGACTTCCCTGAACAATGCGCCTTCGGATTTCGCTGCTTACGTTGTTGTCCGAAGTTACGATCGTACCAAGGTAGCAGAACTCCTCTACCACCTCGAGATCGTCGCCGTCAACTGATGCTCTGTTTCCGAGTCGAGCTCCATCACGTACAGAGCCCCCGGCAAGCAGGTACTTTGTCTTCGCCGCATTGATCCTCAATCCAATCCTATCGGCATCGCGTTTCAGTCGGGTGTACGCTTCGCACACCGCCGCATTTGTACGTCCGATGATGTCGATGTTATCCGCGAAGCCAAGGAATTGGAGAGATCGGGTGAAAATCGTGCCGTGGATGTCGAAGCCCGCGCTTCGCATGACACCTTCCAGGGCGATGTTGAAGAGCAGACACGAGAGTCCTTCCCCTTGCCTCAGACCCCGGTGAGATTCGAACGATTCCAAAAGCATGTTCGTCACTCTCACCTTGCGCTGCACCCCGTCCATAGTGGCCCTCAACAGCCGTATCAGCTTCCCAGGGAATTCCGTATCAGCTAATTCCGATCTATGGTATCGTAGGCCGCCTTGAAGTCGATGAACAGGTGATGCGTATGGATCTGGTGCTCTCGGCATTTCTGGAGGATCTGCCGTAGAGTAAAGATTTGATCGGTGGTCGATTAGCCTCCAACAAATCCAGCTTGGTTGCTGCCGACGAAATCTGTAGCGAGAGGTGAAAGTCTGCAAAAGAGTATTCGGGACACGATCTTGTAGGCAGCATTCAGGACTGTGATGGCTCGGAAGTTGGCACAGTCCAGCCTGTCGCCCTTTTTGTACACTGGGTGTATGACACCCAGCTTCCACTCGTCCGGTAGTTTTTCCTGATCGCAAATCCTCCCAATCAGCCGATTCATGATGACGGCTAGCCGCTCTGGACCCATCTTGAACAGTTCGGCCACTAGACCATCGCTGCCAGCTGACTTGTTACACTTCAACTGTTTGATGGCACCAATGACTTCGTCCAAAGATGGCGGGGGCACTTCGTCATCCTCATGCTGGCTGTCGTAGGGCTGCTCTCCTCTGCTTCCTACTTCTGGTTCGGTATCTGCTTCATTCAGGTGTCCGCCAAAGTAGCACTTCCACCTGTCGATCACCTCTCGCTCGTCCGACAGGATATCTCCCTCCTCGTTGCGGCAAATGGCGATCATGGGAGTTAAACTGCATCGTGCCGCATTCAGCATCCTGTAGAACTTGCGAGTTTCCCCCGACTGAGATAGCTGCTGCATGAGTTGCTCATCCGACTCTTCGAAGCTGCCCTTCTTGTCCTGGAAGAGCCGGGTCTGCTGCCTCCTCAGTCGTCTGTAGTCTTCCACGTTCATCGTCAAACCATTCCTTCCTCTGGTTACGAGTCACCCGTGAATGAAGGTGATTCCCAACGAGTATGAAGGTTCAATCTCAAAAAAGTATGAAAATATTGTTATAGGTAAAAGCTTCACATTTCAACTCTTCCACTACTGTACAATACAGTGATACAAGCACATCAGTGGTACTAAGACATACCATTGTTTGGATGTCAATTCTACATTATATATCGATGTTATCTGGAATAATTGTGCTGACATGCCTAGGGCATCAAAGCTCTACAGTGATGACAACTCTGCTGTATTAATATACCTCGTCAGCACCTTCCTATACTTTCATATAGAGCGTGTACTCAACTTTGAACTAAATTGGACATGTATCATCTTCTTCTCAGCTTAATGACCTACGCAATCATGCCAATCTTATCATACAGCCTTGCTAAGCTTTCATTTATTAGTAACTCAAGAGCCAGTCCTTACTACTTACCTTGCATGAGCACGAACGGCTTTCCAATCACTAGCTCGTGCTAAACAGAGTCCAAATTGCCTATCAAACCAACATTCAAACATTCTTATGTTGATATTCCAAAGTATCATTGTTTTATGTACTTCTATGTAATATAAAGCTGAATTTTAAATTCCAATTTGAAACCTAATGAACACATTTTTCCAACTGTTAACAGGAAATGCTCTCTAGCAAACAAATGAATCGCCAGATGGTAGAAGCGACGGCTTACAGCAACTCTGCACACATTTTCAAAGGATTGAATTTCCCACATGTAAGCCCCCGTACAATAATCCCTGTCTGTCAAACCTATCCTCACTCCTCACTCCGGTCGAACAGGTTACGGTGTACCATTTGGCCGGACGGTACGAAAAATGGGCGGTAAAGATAAAGAATGTAACACGAAAGATCATCCCAGGCCCGGACGGAAAACTTTTCAACCTACGCCTTCCGTGGCCTATCATTCCTGCCCCTATGGTGAGGTGCTTCTTATCACCACCTACAGATGGAACTGGTAGAAGCATAGCCTCAAACAAAGATGATATCCACATGCCGTTCCCCAAAGCAAACATGACTACTCCAACCGGTTTGAAATAATTTTACATACCTTTTATTACAGCCTAGCCCCGCCCTGCTTCCTTCTTTGCTCCTCGCCCTTAGCAGCTGTCACTCCCGCACTCGAGCGGTGCTTGAAATTAGGATGCACATTTTATTGCCACATTCCGACAAATGCTTCGGCAGAATGCACCATAGAATGTAAGGCATGTGTGGCCAGCCCTGTTTCGCACACCAGGAAGTCGACTTTTCTCATCGTTGGTTTTATTAAATGCCCAGGCGCAATGGATTGTCTTTGCCGCAACTACCATTTCACTAACTACACCGCCGCTTCCCATCGCCACACATGCCTTTTGATTGAGTGGCGGGAAGGCCGGTATAGCGGTGTGGAATAGCGACAAGAGTCCTTTTTCTTATCCTCGATTACACCACTACACACACACACATACCACCACTGTCTGTCATAAATGTCTGCAGCTCCCGCTTCCGGGGTTTCCATTTGCGAAAAAGGGGTTTTCCCTGCAGAACTGGGTTGCGAGGCAGAACGGGGACGACAAATATGAGCCAAAGAATGTCACCAGCTTCATTTCCGAGTATCATTCCAATTCAATCCATAAAACGACCATTGTCATCTACCGTCATCTGAAGCTTCTGTGAGAGAAGGGAAAGGGCCTGCACGAGGCACATGAGGCAGCATGGCAAAGATGCCATTTCGCAATTGAATTTGAAATTGAGCAGTCGATTGGAAATCTACAGTCATTCCATAATCGATTTCCAATCAGAAGAGGGCCTTTTTTTGGATTAAGGACATGTTGTGTTGTTTGATTATTGATTTTAAAACTAGTACATTATTTATACACCCCTTTTTCAGTGACGACTCAGAGAAGATGGTAGCTTCAACAACTCAATTAAATTTAAATGAAAAAAACTCCTCAAAGCTCAGAAACTCCAAGATCCTCCCTATTCTGCAAAATAAACAAAAAAGAAACATCTTTCCGTTTGCATACTAAAAACGCAAGACTAACGCTTGCACGCTCGGCCCATTTACGTACGCTTCACTTAACGCACTAGCTATGTCGTTACTATTACCATAAATTGTGCACCATCATCAACCGTGGTGCTCTCGCCGCTTGCCATGCTGCTTTGCACTGTGCTCGAACTTCTCTCTATTTGTTTTACCTTTTAACCGTCATCCAAGCAAGCAGCTGCACGTATACACACCACAGGACAGGAGCGAGCGAGAGGACACGTTCCTAGGCAACCCAATACGTCTGCGGAATTATCATCCGAAGGGGGAATGCAGCTCCTCCGCCAGCAGTATGCGCCGGTAAGATGCGATGCATGGGGCAAGAATCAAGGCACGCAAGTAATTGAATTTTCCATAACTGCAGGAATGGAAATTGAATTTTTACAAGCGTGTGAGATAAATGTAAAACGATATCGAAACGATTTACTTTCAACCCCTGGGTGCTTGGGGAGGGGATTAAGGAAGAGAATAAAAAAGGTTGAGGAAGCATTAGGTGGTGTTTTAATTTTATGAGCTTACTTACCTCAATTGTTTTATTCACCTGCAACTCGTACACTTGTTTTCCGTTTTAATGCTCCTCTTGGGGCATTGGGCTTTGATACTTGCACGGACTTTAAGAAGGGCTTTTTACGTTGCCATGGTAAACACACTTCGTAGTCGTGTACCAACCGGTTGGAGTGGTATATTACTCGACGCGAGTTCAACTCTGTTCCTGACTTAGACCAAACAAACTCGGAGAATCTTTCTTTATTTCTTTATTTCATTATTTATGTATGTACCTAAAACGTTTGACAAAGTACATTCCATTACAAAAATATATCCAACTGGAAATGACCAACATCAAACTCTCTCCCCAAGCACACAGAGTGTCATTCTTTTCAGTAAATCCCATCATTACAAAAACATGCCTCCTTGGTTGGACTAAACTGTGTTGGGCTCTTCTTCTTCTCTTATCTGCCCAAGTCCATCTTAACGACAAGGCTTTACGAAAGGATCTTCTGCCCTTCTGGGTTAGAGGTAGAGAGGTAGCTGCAGCATAATCTTTTATCTTCCCTCGGGAGCCCTAGCGCCGTGGAATGATCGAGTGGCCGGCCAATTCTCCCTCTCAAGACCATTCAATTTACGATACGCTTGCAAGAATCAAGCTAAAGAGTGGTGTGTATCAGTAGCTTCCCATCCGGTAACGGTAAACAGGTAAGGAAGCACATCGGTACCGAAAACAAAACACCAAAACACCAACCCACCTCCCACAAGCCGACAAAGGGGACACATAAAGTGCGTCGTGCAAAACGAGCACTGTTATTTTACATTTTAATTAAAAGATATTTATGAGCTACGTCCTTCGGAAGTCGTAACCTCGTGCCCTCTCTTCCCGCGGGTGTCTCGTTTCCTTTTAGCCTTGGCTAGTGCTTTACGGAGGTTTTGACAAAAGACAAGTGTCTGGGTGTGTGTGTGTGTGTGTGTGTGTGTGTGTGTGTGTGTGTGTGTGTGTTAACAAATGCGCAATCCACACCATCACCTCCGCCAGGAGTTATCGCAAAACTCAGCATCACATTACGCTGTTGCGTACAAAGTGTGTTGTGCAAGTGTATAAGCGGTTAAGAGCTTAGGATTCCTGCACGTCCTCGTCGTATTTCACCCCTCCCGCGCTCTGTATGTTTGTGTCTGTTTATTCACACTTTGGAGCATTTGAATGAAGGATGGATGGATTCACACGCTTACCCACTCATTTACAACAGGGAGACGCAAAGACACACCAGTCCATACTTCAAAAGCTCCAGTCAGCCACAAAAGCCTGACGTGTTGAAGCCGGGGTTAAAGATTGTTTTTGTCCCCCCCCCCCTTTCGAATGCTGGAAAGCTTCCTTTGAAATGGAGATGCAGGTTTTTGGGGGTTGGGGGCTGTGTTTCTTATGTTTCTAAGCGGGTTGAATAATTTCCACCGCACCTGCTTGTCCCCCTCTGCTTGACAAACAAACCACCAAATATGGGAGGTGAAGACGAGAACATCAATGCCACGTCAAACTCTTTCTATCTCTCCCGCTCTCCGTGTCGTCTCTCTCTCTGCGCTGAAGATGCCGAACTTGTAATCCTTTAATTACGCGAACGAGATGTATTTGTAACGGCGCTCCGTAAGGTAAGGGAGGTGTGAAATTTGCGATTGTAATTTACACCTTTGCAGCAGCAGCAGCAGCAGCAGCAACAACAACAACGACAACAGCAAAAGCACAGCCACCGACGGAGACGAAGATCGCGATAATTAAACGCTGGCTGTGGCAAGCGCTTCTTTGCCTTTGGTACACCGTCAACTCGGTACAGTTTGCGTGATGCGTTTTATGTTAATTAAATGGAAAAGTAAACCCTGTTACATGGGTGGGTTTACAATTGGAGGAATATTCTCATCTATCTTCTCCTGAGCTGTCGTGCGCTTTCACAGCAATACTGTTTCAAAAGCACATTAGTTCAGATTTTAATGAACGGACAGTCTGACATTTATAATCCCCCCCGTTTCCACTGTAACCTCTAACCAGCGCCGTGTGACGTCTCAGTGCGTTTGGCTGGTCTGGTTTTGATTGCTTTTATCCTTTCTTACGTACAAAATATGCTCCTGGACAGGTCACACATTCCTCCGTAAGCAGTGTCGCAAGAGAGGAAAAGCGACGATCACTCAAACCAGCGGCGCGCTATTGCTTCAACCAGACGCTTCAACTGCTCCTGAAAGGCATCTCCTGATGGCTTTAGACATTTTTATCTTTTTCTCCTAAACCTGATACTCCCACCAGGCGGTAGGGGAGGGGAAAGGAACGGCAACAATGCATTGTAAGTGCATCTCTGCCCATGAGCATGTGAGGCACGTCAGTTGACGATGACAACGACAACGACGACGGACGAACGGACGAAAAACCGTTGACGATGGTGACGTTTCTCGCTCCGTGTTCATGATATTAGAGAACGTTGAGCTGACAGTTTATGTTTCGGTGAAACATGGTCTCTCTTCCATGGTGGATTTAGAAACGGTTTTTGTTGTTGCTGCTGGTGCTGCTGCTGCTATTGTTGCGAAGGGATTGTTATTTGCGCTTTGTGTTAGCTCAGCGTTCATTGCAGAAGGGTTCAAAAGAAAGCGATTAATACGGAGACCTTTGAGCTAGTGTGACAGCAACGTTTGCTATACCCGCTAGTCAATTAAATGAAGTAGCTAAATAGCAAACTCGATAGTAAATTACATTGTTCCGAAGTGCATATTGCTAATCTCATCTCATTAAAGAGTTTCAAGAAGACAATGCAAGGCGCTACATTGTGTCCTTTCAGCACTTTAAAGGTATTTTATGCCCTATATCAAAAAGGGTTGAGATTTTTACACTACAATGTAAATTGCCTTAATCTGACTAGATTTGGTTAGTTGTTCATTAAACTGGTCTAGACTGTGTTGAAACGATTTCACATAAGTTTTTAGAGAAACAAAGTAGTAGTGTAGATGAGTATTGAACGCGAGACGGTAGTGTACAATACTCATCCATTTATCACCTGGGACATTACCAGCTCCAGACGATACTACGTAAGTAAGCAACAAAAAGCTCTTTTGTGTTCCCAGAGTATCTCAAGCCCGTGTAAGCATCGGGTAAGATAACAACGTTTCAATTACTTGATTCTTAAATGTTCAACTACTGAAATTAATCAAAATAGCAGTTCTGCTGCGTAATCAGAAAGACTTTTTGCAACTTTCGAACGTTTTTTTGTTATACTCCTCCATTCATTTCACACAGAATTTGGCTGCAATTCAATCGCCCCAACCTCAAACCTGCTTACCGCGATCGATTGGCACTGTGAATGGCAACGATTGCGGTCAACACACACACACACCTATCCGAACATGATAGTTTTCGATTGCGAATGAAATGCCATCCAGAATGGAGGCAAAAAGGCAACAAAAAAAATCCCTCGAAAGCGATTTCCAAATTCATGATCCAAAAACACCAATCCAAGCACAACCACACACACACACACACACTGACACAGAGAAACATTGCCATTGAGCATCATGTTATCTCAGTTGAATTGATCGCTTTATTCCTGCTGCACACGATCAGCGGCCAGCCAGAGCCTCCGAGGAGAAGCGAAAGCACCGAAAGCTTGTTTCAAAGCCTCGAAGGATGCGCAAGCAGTACGTTCTAGCGTGTGTGTGTGTGTGTGTGTGTGTGTGTGTGTGTGTGTGTGTGTGTGTGCGTGCAGTTAAAATAGGACTTTTTCACCACTCCAGTTCGGAACGGGGGTTGAGACCAACATCTCTCGGTTTGCCTTTTGCTGTGCACCGCTGCTGCTGCTGCTGCTGCTGCTGTGGTCCACACAACTCTTGTAAATCGGTTCTCCGCACTGCTCACAGCTTCACCCGCCTGACCTATTGGACAGTATGCGATTCGAAAGAAGCCACACTTCCGGTCAAGTGGTTTGAACGTACCTCACCACTACCACCACCACCACCAATCCAGACCAATGGCAGCGAGTCATAAAAGAACGACCGTGAAAACAAACGCAGACACACACAGACGCATCCTAAATCTCCGCTTCATTGCACCCAATCCTCGATGAATGGTTGAGACGAAGTGGGTTTTTTTGCTGTTGCTGCTGCTGCTGCTGCTTGCACGGCGATTACGGTTGAAACACACACAATGGGACGTCCACTGATGGGACGCTTGGGAGGTGGAACCGCCGCCGAGACAGTGCACAGATACAGCTGCGAATAAAAACAAAATACCACTTAACGCCCACCGAAAACTGTATCGCCACCAACCACCTAATGCTTGGGCAGGACCTTTGGCGTTTTTTTTTTTTGTTGTTGCTTTGGAGCTGATGCTTTCTTTGGCTAGCATTTGCCCGCTTCTTGTATTGCACGTTGCGCGCACTTAACCGAACTTTGTCTCGGCAAGGAAAACCGTAACCATTTGGCAGCTGAGCTCGAAGAAGTACCACATTTGTTGTGGCATCGATCGATCGATTCTCCGTTGGAGAGCTTGGTGCTTAATGCTAGTAGTTGCCAACATTTTAATGAGTCTATTTACGGCTGCAGCATTTTATTGGCTGTGTCGTTGATGTCCTTAGCTTTTGGCACAAATCTTGCACACGGCGAGAGCGCTAGAGGGAAAATCGGGATAATAACATCGGGTTGTTATTATGTTCTGCTTTCTTGCCAAACCGTACAGAAAATAAAGGGTAAAGTGTATCATCTTCGAACACTAATTAGAGAAAATCCTTTTTCCTCTCTCTATCTACCTTTCTCTCTTTGTGTTGTTATGAATTGATGTGTTTAGCATTGCATGTTAAAAAAGCTCCCCCAGCTTTAGCACGTGTACTGTTTGCGAGAAGCTTAACTTTTAATCAGTTGCTATGTTAATTTTGCAAACAAAATTATCCAACTTCCAACAATGTCTATGTTTTTGTTCCTACAACCAACAAAACAAAAAGCAGTACCATGACACAAAAGAACATTTGCAGTCTATCTCATGCCGCCACGTGGCATGTTTTTCTTCAGCAATTTCCATACAAAAAGCACTCTTGAAGTGCCTGTATCGTCATCCCTATTGAAATCTCTCACTCGCTCTCCCTCTCAGCAGTGCCATAATCCTTCAAACGCAAAATCTCTCCACCAAAAAAACGAAAAACGATCCCATTAAAACGAGACTTTCTCGAACCAGCGCAAAAACGCCCCCCGGGCTGGATGGATGGCGTGCGATCTGGTGTTCTTTTTTTTGGTTTTATTACACTAATGGTGGTCTCGCGCAACATCGAATGTCGCCAGTGTCTCTGCGTTGCGTACACTGGGTATTTTGTTTTACCTTTTTGCACATAAAACATTATTTCACCAGGGTGCTTGCCACCAGCAGTCAAGCAGCTGGGAGAAGGAAATCGGATCGGATGCTTTTCGCTGTTTTGCATCCGAAAAACCGATGGCCTCATCATTTCTTCGGTCCGTTTGTTTTTGATGCGCAACCGACATGGAGAGGGAAGGGGAAGCACCCCAAGTGTCGTCGTAAAAAGCGATCACCGCTACAAAATATTAGAACATTACGGGTCGATAAGACGACTAAACAGGCGACACTCGACCGAGCGGACTCGACTCGAAGCGTTCAAAGTGCAGGAAATGGGACGGAAATAAGAGGGCGCTCTTGAGCACACACACACACACACACACACACACACACACACACCGCAAGCGATGCAATATTTCGTGTTTTTCGTCGTCGTCATCACCGTCGTCGCCCGAAATCAGTCTTAAGCTGGGACAATTTCTTGGCGGCTCTTTTATCGAAGCTTACTAAAGCTAGTGCGGGGAGAAAATCTTCCTTCCTCGCTCAGGCGGTTGGGAAGTAACGGCTTGTTAATTGCCCTTTAAAACCGGGAAATTACACTTTATCGAAGCTACGTGCACACGTCGGCCGGTCGTGCCGTGTAAACAAGACTTTTGGGGTGGTGTAATAGGGTCGATGATGGTACATTAAGCATCATGGTACAGATTGGAGGTGGTTTTTGGACGGTGCGATTTCGAGTTTGGCACTTTAGTTTCAATTTATTTGAAAATGGAATGGAAGTTTTTGGACCACATGAATTGAGTGGAACGATGTTATGGGGTGGAACAAAACGACGGTAATTCTGTTTAATTGGGCTTTTTTTTAATGAAAACTACTATCGAATTACCTCAATTTATCCATTTTCAATCTAATTATTCCCATACAAGGTACTTTAGCATATTGAAATATGCTCTTAGGCTGAGCATCATGGGAGATAATTGTAAAAAATATGAATATCAATTTCCGTACATCTGGAGTAGTGATAGGAAAAATGAATCTCAGAAGAGATTCGAATCTTCGAATCCCAATCCTGGATGGGATTTGAATCTTTGAATCCCAATCCCAATGTGGTATAGCGTTTTATTCTAGTTTGCAGCAGGGGGAGAGGGGGGGGGGTGAATTAGTTAAAGCTGGATTAAGAGTTCATTCTGTTTTACTCCAAATTTCTATCTCGTATCTCGGGTACAGCCTCTTTTTTCTATCGCAGTCCCAATTCCAAGCGCAATCGAATCCCAACCTCAATCGAATCCCAATCGAATCGCAATCCTACTGACAATCGATTCGCAATCCCAATCCTAATCAGAAACCCAATCGAATCCTAATCAGAATCCCAAACGAATCCCAAACGAATCTCAATCCCAATCGAATCACAATGTAATATTTTGGGGATTGAAATCGTACAAACGGGATTCGATCCGATCGAATCTTTCTAGGGATTGAATCCTCGAATCTTCCGAATCCCGAATCTCCCAACACTAATCTGGAGGGCTTTACGTATTACAATGAAATCTCTCCCAGATGTAGTCTCTTCAAGGAGAATTGTTTCTTTAAAATGAACATTTTGAAGTTCCAAAAGGCCAGAAACAAAATTAATCATTGAACTTTAGTATGGTTCTCCATATATTCCTAATTAATTTTCAATGAGACGATATCCATAAATTGTGGGAACGAAAAACAAATACGGGAAAAAGACATGGGAGGACCCTGTAAAAAGAAAAGGAAAAAAGGCTAAAATCTCCAAAAACAAAACACACTGTTTGCAAAAGCTTTCAGATGAATTGCTACTTTTACTGCACGAAGTACAAACTACATAAAATCATTCTTTGCGTTAAAAAAAGCAATCCAAAAAACATGCCGTTTTTACAGCATCAAAACATTAGTAAAACAATGCAACAGCAAATAAAACCATACACTCACACACACACACACACACACACACACCGACATACAACAAAGCTAATACAGCACACAAGCAGCAAGCCAACATGCAGCGAAAATACCTCAATAACCACCAACTCCCATGTGAGCAGTTCGCGGTCGAAAGTTCTCCGGCGGTCTAATGAAAACCACCCGTACCCTGCCGGGGACGTGGCCATTTTCACGAAACGTGCTTTTGCAGCTGAAATGCTGCGCACATGCACACATTTCCACAATCTACCTGCAATCCGTCTATGCCGTGTTGGGTCCGCGTGTGTGCAGGCGACCAGCATGTAATACACGTTGTGCCGAAAGAGTCTTCAGAGGACAACTCCGGATCTCAAAAACCGACTACACCAACAAAGATTTAATGTTTATAACCATGATCACACCGATGATGATGATGATGGTGATGGTGATGATGATGATGATGCTACTACTGTTGCAAACGAACCGTGCGCGCACATGAACTGTTCAAATTTTACGAGCTGCTAGCCAAAAATTAATGGCATTCGTCATCAGTCGTCGTTCCTCCTTTTTTTGGTTGCGTCTCGCCTATCCGTGATGTTTTAATACTGTGTGTTTTTTTTTGGTACGGGAACTAACGGGGACGTTTTCTCCGTAACAAAAACGCAAATAAAATAAAAACCATTGCATTGCACATTGCACCATCCCAGTCGGCAAGTTTGGCGTGTTGCATTCATAATAATAACACCGTCCGTGGGTCGACGCTGCTGCTTCTGCTGCTCCTGAGTCCAGGGGAGGGTCTCGGAAAAACTATAAATTTCCCTCCCATCCTGCCCTGCTTGCCTGTTTTGGGGTAAGCGGCTTGATATGGTACACAAACGCCCAACAAACGCGCGCGCGCTCGCGCTCACGGGTTTTTGGACGGGTGCGCAACGAAACATAAAATCACATGTACCCACGTATGACACAATGCAGAAAAGAAACTGTAGCGCAGTTTTGGCCCCGTTCCCCTCTGCGTGGTGATACTACAAAACGTGCGAGTCAACATAAAAATAAAATCCGTTTTTTTGCTTTACTTTAGATTCGCGCGGAATAGTACCCCGATATCACTCACGTGCACCAGCACGGACAGCAGCAGAAGCAGCAATACTGTTACTATGGTACTTTGCTTACTGCTGACGTTGTACACTGGACGGCTCTAAGTGGCTTTTCCAAAGGGGGGGGGGAGGATATTTTGTCCCAATTGCCAACAAAATAGCATCCGACAGCATCAGACACAGATAGACGGGGCGCATACAGGCACAGCACGTCTCCAACGCTGCTGCCTCTGTTCAGCTTGATCTTGGTCGATGGTCGCCCACCGTCCGTCTCCAACATAAAATATGATAGATACTCGGCATTTGGGCTGGCAGTGACTGTGGGACCACCGTTTTTGTACACTCAAAAGTACATCGAAAAAGTACCAAAGTGGGACGCCCCCCGATCCGAAATCAACTGCTGCAATAAAAGCTGCAATGAAAAATATTGCAAACGGACAGACAGGACAACAACAACAATAACAACAGGCAAGCCATTTTTGGGAATTACTGTGGCGCTTCTTTTTTTGGTTATTATTCTTCGGGCACGATAAAGTCGAGCAACACACACACACACATACAGAGACACCACTTTTGTCCACACAACATCGACTCGACTCCACTCAATTGATTAGGCTGTTTTTTGTTGCTGCTGTTGAACCTGAAAGTTTAGCTTTTGTTTCTGTCCGATTTAGTGGTGGGCACCACGCTAAAACCAAATGACCGTACATAAACGCACTAAATCATTCTGTCCGAGCGTGTTGCTGGCTTTATCGCACCATAAGTCACACTACAGCAGCGGTGCAATGCATTTGCAGCGCGGTGTACACCGAGCGGGATGTTCATTGTAATTGCTGCATCCGTTTTGAGTGTTACTCTTTTGGTGATTTATAGTTTTGTAGTGTTTTTGGACACAGGGACGATATAGAGCACCTAAAAAGGATGTTTTTGTTATAGTAAAACATTTTAAAACACAACAATTTTGCTGATGCATTACTATACCATCAACTGTGGCGTTGACATCCGTTGTTAATAACACACCATGTAGCCAATTTTATACCTTTTTTGTCGTCTTTCACTCACTACCACCTGCCCATGGCACACATGCATTGTATGAAATTTGATGCTTTCAATTAAAATCAAACGCTCCCGAAATCGCAGCTTCTACTTTCCAGAACCACATCGGGGCCGGGGGCATTTTATTTCACATCAGATTTGATTTTTTTTGCTCTATTATTTATCCGCTTAATGCTTCGAAAAAGAAAAAAAAAACCCAATCAATCCATCAGCTTTTTGTGAGCTTTTGCTTTATTTTTGGTGCGAGTTTTTGCTTGGGCGTTCAAAGTGGCTTTCAAAAGTGGGAAAAGCACATGAAACGCTGCCGGCTAATGGATGCGCCTGGTGGTTTGTAGAATAAAAACAAAAGAATCCGATTGAGGCGGAAAATGTAACGTACATGAAAAAGTAATTACACCAAACAATAGTTTGAGTTATTTTCTTTTTTTCATATTTGCTATTTTGGAGGCTGGCATTATTTGCTAGAACAAAAAAAGGGTAATGCTACTGGGGCTGTGTCCCGAACCCGAAAGCGTAAGGTAATGATTAAAATGAAAGCTTTTAATAAAAATTTAGCACAACACAAGACAGAAGCAAACTTACAGCCGTTAGAAGTTAAAAGGTCCACCCCGTAGCACAATCACATAAAAACTAATAAGAGATTACCTTCATTTAAGCATCGTTGCTTTCGTTTCATCCAAACCAAACCTAAAAAAAAAGTTTTGGTGCATACCAAAACGGAGGGAAAACTTTAACCATCCTTTAGAACAATTTCCAGAACGCTTCCGGCAGTTTCACCGTTTGCTAGTAGGAAATAAAATTACTTTGCAAAACTTACCGGCATAAGAATTCGTCAAATTGTAGTCGCTTTGAAGTTGACTTGACAAGTTACATTTGGATGATGAAAGTAGCATTCTTTCTTAGGCTACTCTTGCATTCTTGCAGAGTTGAGTTTCCTCCCAGCTGGGGGAAATAAAACTGCAATAAAGTGACAAAAATGTGATGAAGATAAATAAAAACAGTCACACACAAGTAAATGCTGCAGAGCTTACGCAAACACCGCAAAGCATTACCAATGCACAAAGCCTACTATGAAGTCAGCTGATGCATGTGTGCCGTAGCTCAGCAACGCCGCCGAACAGCCTCGTACATCATAACGTGCACACTGGAAATCAAAACATCGGAAGCGACCGAGTGCGCATAACAAACGATTTGTGGCACACTGTGCACAGACCTTTGATTTGTTGACGCTAACCAAGGGGGGCCACCGTGACGTGCTGGAATCCATTGTCCAATGGAGACACCCTTTGCCTCGGACCTCGGTCGGTAAGAACCTTCTCTTATGCCACGTCCAGGTCGAAAGAACAAAACCCGTTCGCTTGAAGGCCTTCCATGGATGTCTAGGTGCTGCTCAGGTGCCCTCATAAGCTTTCCCACAAGGAAGCCAGCATATGACCCGCAACACGTTTATGCCAGACACGTTCAAACCGTCTCAGAGCGTCAAGTGATTTATTGTGCCCACCCCGGCAAACGATGGTCGCGTTCTTGGGCAATCTCGTGAGACACACGTGGGAAATACGTGGTCGGTGAGGCCTTGTCCTACCTTTCGGTGCTACAACAAGCGATGCTGCATTTAACCGCACAGTACCCCATTGGTTAAATAAATCAGAATATTGCTGCGGACATTACGATGGATTTTGATATCTTAAACGCTACCTCGCCTGCGGGGCCATTCAACCATTTCCACTGGCGACTCACTCTCTCTTTCATCAATGTTCTTAAGTGATAACGCTTTACCTCGCCCTTGAAAGCAGCAGCAAAAGCGGCGTTCATCAATCAACGCCCGGCAGCATTAAATGTGACAAACGAAAACAACTACCATCATCATGCCCACCGTCCCCACTTAATAGCGCACACCGAAGCGCTCACTTTCCATTCGGCTTTGCATCTTCGGCTATGGAAAGATGAAAACCCCCGGGCGCAATGCTGGAAAGAAGATAATTTATTACCCTCTCTCGGCAAACAAACCAATTAAATTACGCCCGACACCGACCGAAAAGCGGTAGTATGTTGTTTTTTTTTTTGCCAACGAAAAGCATTACCCTCCGTCCCCCACCCAAAGTGACATTGAATTGGCCGGGCACTCCCGATGAAACGATTAATTTTCCTTTGAGCACGCCCCCCCCCCCCCCCAGGGGTGACCACTTCCGAGAAGTCGCCTGATGACCTTCAAATTTCGTATCGACATCAACAAGCTAGCGAAAAATGCGTTGGTTGACAAGAAGAGCCAGTCGCAGTAACCATAGGGGCAAGCATGGGAAAAGACAAACCTTTCTCCTACCAATCCCTATAACAAAGACGAATCGCTTTAACCAAGAGAGAGAGAGAGAAAGAGCATGAGAGTGAGAAGGATGGGTTGGTATTTTGGAATTAATTTCATCACCTCATAGACACATCGTCGCGAGGCGTTCAATCAATTCCAGCAAACAGCCCCCCCCCCCCCCACCGTCTGTCAATGTTCAATCCACTGAAATCAACAGCATCGTTAGCCACTTCCCGAAGCAGGAAGGGGATCCTGCCACGTGCCAACGAGTAGTACACGAGTGGCGCTTCTTGTGGCGGTGATGTTTTTTCACTGCTGCTTTTGGGTCGGTCACTACTTTCTTCTGTCCGTTTCCATTCAGCAGGCAGCAGCACTGGCGGGTGGTTGAAGATTTATGACTCAATCAATTGAAAGTGTCTTCAGCTACGATGAGGGATTGGAAGCGTGCCGAAAGGAATCGGTCACCGCGAAAAGCAGCTGGGCAGCGCTAGAGTTGGGCGAGTGTGGTGATAAAAAAAAACGGAGGGAAACTTCTTGTCAATACTTTGCCGCGAGCTATCAACTACGCGAGCTTTACTAGTTCCGGTTTCGGTGTTATTGTTTATCTTCTCTTCTTCAATGAAACCGATACACCCACAAGAAGCAGATCAAACTCAAGGTTTCTTCATCTAATGTGTCTTTGTTTCGACTTTGGACAGCTGGTTTATTTTGCTTCACAGCGTTTTCATCGTTGCATCGTATGCTTCGAGGTCCGAGTTCCGATAAGCAACAGCAGCTAGAGCTCCTTCTCGTTCACCTTATCGGTCATGGGGTTGATGATTGGGGAAAAGAAGCGTACCATAAAACTAAGAAACATTGCGATACAACACCACGAGCCACTTCCGCATTGAAAAACTATAAAAAAAAACAAAGCTTTCCTTGCTTAGTACACACACACACACTCACAGAACCACGATGTCACAGGAAACGGTTCCGAAAATCGAATTGAGACGTACCGTTATTATAGTGTGTATGTGTGTGCAATCTCAGAGCAACGAAGGAGAAGCAAAGCATTACCAAAGGTTACAGCCACGGCACACAACACAACACAGCACAGCACGGGAAGTGCACACGCTTGCACAAGACGATATCATCATTCGATAAACAGTGTTCCGATAATGGAAGCAGCATTTCGATACAGGGATCCCCATCCTTTCCTATAGATAGAGACGGCGTACTTGCGGACAGGCGGCAGGCCATCTCCTCCCGCCGCGGCAGTAAACCCCACGGATGCTCTCATTATGTTGGTCACTTCTTTTCCGGTCTTGCTTATCGCGGGTTTCCCATCTCGCTGTCCTCGCTGCAACACTAGTGTGCCACTACATAAAACGCTAGCATAAGCTGTACGTCCCGAGGATCTGAACCTCTCCCCAGGTGACATTATCCCGACAGTTTTAGAATGGAACAATAAAGTAGGGTTGAACTTTTGATCTCTCTCTCTCTCTCTCTCTCTCTCGTCCCTATCCTTACTGGACATTGTATTCACCCGGGAGGACATCGGATGTGTGTCTCGTAATGCGGATGGTGTAGTACAGATAGTGATAAAAAGTAATGCTTCTGAACCGTCCCGAATGGAAACACTGTAAACAATCGGCAACGGTTAAAGTAAACTGGCCACTCACACGGTTCAAAATGGATGATTGATTCAGTAAATCTTCCACTGGGTTTCGATTTATAGTGAATTGTAACATTTGGCACGAATGATAAACACTTTGTGAACTGGTTTTTCTTATTTATTTATGAATGATACTACATGGTGACTGATGCGAATAATCAAACTGTCCATTTGAACAAGATGTCATTTTCAACTGTCACATTTGACATTTGGTTCCGCTGTTGCAAAATGTCATGAGCAACAGGAGATTTTCATTCGTGGTAGGTTGATGCTCATTGCACTAACAAGCTTAGCTTAATGCCGGCGCAAGCATAAATTATTATTTTGTTCTGGCTGTGAACAGTACTGTCAAATGTCACTGGTTCAGTCATCAACACTCATGACTGATACGAAGCTCAAATCAGCTCACATACACAACTGGGATGACCAGTGATGAGACTCAAACAGTTGAAGGATCAATCACATGCTTGGTGACATTTTGATTAGCACTCACATGACATTTCATGACAGTCATGACATTTTTGTCGGCGATATTTACGACATTCTTGGAATAAAATTGGCGTGAGGGCTTAAAGTGAGCATGCTTTCTCCCTCTGTCTGTTTTGATTATCTGTCGGATCAAACAGAGCGAGTTAACATGCTCATTGTGTTTCTTAGAACCACTCGCAAGCACCGCATGTCTCCCATGACCATCACAATGATCACCGACTGAAAATGTCGCGACCAAGTGACTGACCAAGACTTGATTGCACACAATGTCACCAAGCATTTGATGGTCGCAGTAACAACTGTTTGAGTCTCACCTCTGATCATCACAGTAGAGCTCGTGACGCTGACATAATTTTGTTTCAGTCGGAATTTGTCATAACTATGTCAGTGACATTTTGCGCAACTGATCACAGCAAAAAAAGTCATGACATAGTGACTGACCACGCGGTGGCCGCAAAAATGTCATGAAGCATCTATTGGTCTCACCAATTGTTTTGAGTATCACCTCTGATTATCACAATTGAGTACGTGACGCTGATATGGATTTTGTTTCAGTCTGATTTTTTTATAACATTTACAGTGACATTTTACAGCACTGTTTGGTTTTATGGAGGAGAGCTTTCCAACAATTACGACAGCTTTGTGATAGATTCTGGAGCTTTTATTGCTTGCGTTCTTAGGCATATTTTACATTCTGAAAATGATTCCAATTTGTTTAAAAGTATTTTCCTCATGTTCTTCCCTACAATATATAAATGCACTTTCCGGAGCTCTCCGAAAGCCTGAAGAATTATTTGAGGAGACTTCCTTAGATATCCTGATTTATGGCCAATATTTTAAACAGTATGTTCCAACCTAGAAACAGTCAAACTCCAAAGCTATATCCTCCCAAGCACCATCTTTTACCAAATCCAAATCCTCCAATTTCTAGCCGTTCTGCATTTCAATTCTGCAAACCTTGATCCACCGCATTTGCCGGAAATAAGCCCCGTCACAGCCACAAACGAAAGAAAATTGACAAATAATAACGCTACACCCTGCAGCACAGTCCCATGGCTATGAATAGAAGTAAAATACCACTCCCCCCCCCCCCCCCCCGGTGCATTTCCCAGCGTGCAACGAACGAACTACCAAAGGAAGCCTCATCACCGGCGAAGTCCCGGAAGCGCCTCCGGATTGCGGTTGAATCTTGGGTAGAACGGATCCGCGAGTCGAATAATATGCCTGCGCTACCGTCGTTCGTTTGCAGCGATCCCAAAAAGGTACGGTAGTAGCGCATTCAATGGCGCTGCATTTCGATATCCCCTCGCTGGCAGAAACAACGACAAATGGCAATCGCCGCACGGCGGATGTGGTGATTCGGCAGCAGCGTTTCCATAGGGTTTAGGAGACACTTTTTCCGGTACAAAACAAATCGCACAAATGCACTCTTTCGGGATTGGATGTCGAATTTGCTCCTCACCTTCCGCTCGTTTCAATGTGTGGTAGATGATATTTGAATATTTTTTAATATTTTTAATGTAATCGCATTAAATTTTGTTAACATTCGAGTAAAGCTACTGTACGCCTGAAGTTATGCAAAAACATTTATGCTACATTTTCACGCTTCCTACGCTTATTTTCTAAGCTTATTTCTACGCTACAGATATGCAACCGGAAATGATTTATCGACCAGAGGTATCAGTTACTAGAATGGATCGGATATAATATCGGTTCCGACATCGGAACAGGTTCGCTATTCCACGAACGGCTTATCATACCGGTACGGATAAGGTATCAGTTCCAGAACCGGTACGAGTTCAGTTGCTCAAGTTCAGCATGCAAGTTCAGCATTAGTTTCAGAACCGGTATGAGGCCAGTATTAGGCCCAGAAGCGCTATGGCTTCAATGTCAGTTCCTGGACCGCATTGCCTCGAAACTCTTACCCCTAGTAACGACTTGCCTTAGCTTGATAATACCAGCTGATGCCATTAAGTAGAAGCATTTTACGCGTGCCCTAGAGGGACTTTCATCAAGTGTAAAATGTTTACTGTGGAATTTAACGCACAAAATGTTATTACAAGCTTTGAAAATCTGTAACATCACCCCCGAAAAGCTTAAATTGCAATGCAAGTCAGGGGGAAGCATCAATAAAAGAGTTATGATGCTCTCGTTACCTTTTTACCTGTTCTTATCTAGCCCTTAAAATGAGTGCTTTAAAAGACCCCTTCAAAATCATTCCCTCCCTCTCTCTTCCACTCTCTCTCTCACTCTCTCTCTCTCTCTATCTCTCTCTCTCTATCGCTCATCCTCTCTTCCCTTCAGGGCGAATAAAACAGATGTTAAACATTTTATATCGTACATTTTATTGGCATTCATCATTTTGTTTGTTGCTTTTCGACCTCTGACTTCTGCATCCATAAATCTTCTCCATCGTCCCTTAATTCCCTCAATCAATCAATACGATAATTACCAATACTTACAGCAATACTTTATTGCGGGTGTGAACTTCCGGAACGACCCAAGCAGTAAATTGTTACAACAAATCTCCAATAATTATCAGGTGTAAATCGTAAATCTCATTCAACACATTTCTTCAATCGAACGTCGCTCTCCATTTTTACGACGCTTCCAAAAATTGAACTCAAAAGTGCAAGAAAAAACCATTCGGAGAGTAGCATTTTATGACCCACCTCGCCCCGCTGTGCAAGAAAAAACAACCCAGGGAATACTATAAAAAGAAAAGCTACACAGATTTTACACACTCCCAACGCCATCCCGAATCGATCATCACCGTGGCAGGCATTCCACCAAAGCAGGCAACCACCACCAAAAATCCCTTTCCCACCGTAGAACACTATACAAGCACATATAGCTTCCAGGATTTGTATCGATTTCACGTAATCGGTTGCAATCTTCCGTGCGCTGATTTAATGGAATCCATCCATGGGAAATACGAGGAAACAAAAAGAGTTTTCTATCCCCCCCAAAGGGCAACAAAAACTCAAAACAGAGGCCTTTGCCGGACGTTCGAGTGAATGTCGACTACATCAAAAAGGGAAAGATTATTTTCATGCCACAGCATGGATGCAACGATGTAATCTATCCATGGTATAGGAAACGTTGTTATAAAAGGTGCTTTGGAGCTTTGGAGCTTTTAGTATCTGCTATCCAATGTATAAACATTGCAGAGCATGGAGTGCACACAACCTTGCCAGCTATTTGTTAGGAAGATAAACACAAATATTTTGGATGTTTCCCCCATTTTTCTGTAGCATTCAACAAAAGTGCAACCTTCGCAGCAATTTTAAAGTAAGTAAAAGCTCAAAATTTTTGACACAAGGCACAAAGCTTTTTGTTCAAAAAAATATATAAATTAAACCACAAACACAAATAGGCAGCACGATCATCAAGCAGGGCGCAAGAGACTTCTCGGGGCGTTCTGGTTGAACTTTACACCACAATAAAAAAGTCTAATGTTTGGCCAAAAAAACCCCTTCACAAATGGGTAGAAAGTGGGAGTCAAAAAAGTGGTCTCCTTATTAAAGATGGACAGGGCGTCGCGCAAAAAGAAAAGCAAAATTGGGAAAGAGAGAGAGAGAGAAAAAGGAAAAAAGGGAACCAATCCGTTTTGCTAAGATTCTAAAATATAATTAAAACTATAGCGAAAGTAGGAGCTGTTCAATTCCTGGGAGGAAAAGGTGGGACCGGGAGAAAAAAAAACCCTAAACCTTATCGAACCGGAAACAAAAATCACACAATCACCTTTTTTAACTTGATTAGGAAAAACGGAAACAAAAAAGAGAATACGGAGCATTCAAAGATCATTACCATGACAACCACTTGTTCCGCGAGTGGCCAACAAAAAAGGCGTAGGCCGAGAAAAAAAGCACAACAGGATAAGCTTTTCTGCGGCCGTTTCTACGCTAAACAACTAAAATAGGCATTTTACTGGCATTCTTTGCCTTTATTTTTCTCCTTTTAAATTTTAAAGCCTTTTTCATACAGCATACTTTTGCGCTCCGTGACTATCACTACCTGTTCAACATTTATGTGCACTTATGGAATAAGTTGATTCACTTGAAACACTCTGAAAGCTTTTGCCGCACTTTTGCCACACTTAGCCGCGCAATAGCGTCGCATCGGATTAAGGTTCTGGCCTTATCCTTCATTTCCATCATCATTATCGTCATGATCGTTCATGACCGGCTTTGGGCGCATTCCTTAAACCCCGGTTTATTATCGACACTATGCCATTGGCAAGAAAAGAAGAAGGAAGAAAAAAACGGAACGAATGCGCTCTCACAAAGCCTCCCAAATCGACCCAAGCAATCGTTAAAATGGGTGGTAAACGGTTTATGTCTTCAGTTCGTAAATTTACCAACCATGTAATGGTTGCCCCGTCCCATAGTTTGTTGTTGGTGCAGACCGTATTGATTTCTTTGTGTTTTGTATTTTCTTTTTTTCTCGTATATAACCCCGTATGCATACAGTGGAAAATTATCGTCCCTCAATTTGGCCCGTGTTGTTTGGTAAAAGGGGACAATTGAGCAACACACCATAGAAAACTCGTAAGTGACATTCACTTCCCGACCCGTTCCCTATTTTTGTATTATTTGGCGATTTGGTACCCCTATTATCTTAGAATTCCTTCGTCGACTCGGTGTCGGCGATCGTCTTCAGTGCATTATTTGGCTTTCTGCCTTCCGGGAACTAGTCGGCACGGTAATCCCTGCAAACCTTTTCGGTCCCCTGTCCCTACACCAACCGACCGCCGGAGCAATAAAACATTTCGGTCGGATTCAGTGGTTTGAATGTGTGTATTCGGAGGTTAGGATGGGGGGTTTCACGAGAAGCTATACCGCGTGCCCACTCCCCCTCCCTCACATCACACGTCATATTAGCACAACCGTAAAGGAAAAAGAGCGAAAAAAGGGTCGTAAAGCCAGCGGGAAGTAAAAAGGTAAGCAGTGCAGTGGAAGAATGACCGGAAACAGCGCTTCACACACACACACGTTGGACCGCAGCATACGTTTTTCTTTTCATTTCCATTGTGGGGTTAGTAGTAGGGAGAAGTAGTGGTAATCGTTGGCATTTGTTGGCATCGTAGGTAGTGGAAAAACAGGGCCGTTAAAGTTACGCCGAACCCGGCTAGAAGCAACAGGGATGATTATTTGCCGTTTGGGCGGGCTCTTTTATTGTTATTTTGCCACTGCCCCGCTCATGAAAAGCTTTCTGGTGCACCGAAACAATCCCTGCACGTTTGGTATTGTACGGTGTAAGTTAGTGGGTTTTCTTAAGTTGTCTGTGGGGGTTTACTATTTCTCTTTTTTACTGAAGGATTTAAAACAATAATTTCTGCTAATGGCCTTGAATGCTTGAATAGTGGCCATTAAAAATCGGGCAAGAGCTTTAAAATTAATTACTTGAAACTGCATAGAAACATAGTTTGATCTACGAACAATAGTTTTTACCATATAATTTTAACAACTTTCTTTAATTTTTTGAACAAAAAATGCTCAAATTCATTTTAACGGTTTTGATTTGAATTTTTCAACGCGCTCCTTGAAATGTTTCACGCGTGTTGAAATATTTCGATGAAATTTCGAAAACTTAAGATCAACTGTGGTAATTTGGAACAGTAAAGTAGTGATGGGCACTCAAGAGCACACCCACAGTTCCGAACCGACGCGAGTTCGATTCCAGAACCGTCCAGAGCTATCCAGAGTCAGCGCGTACCGGAATCGGTTGAATTTTGAGATAAATGTCCGACTTTATAATGATTTACTCGTTTTGGCCGATCAGCCAGCTCTGAGCAGCTCCGACTTTGACCGATTTCGACAGATACTGGTTCATTCCGACTCAGGACATCTCTGGTGAACTGCAGGTGGTTCTGGACGGTCCCGAATAATGCTGTTTGAACTTATTTTCCACAGTTAAAGCGGTGGCATATTTCAGTAAACGTTCTTAGTTAAGATTAAGTGCTTAATTTGACGCACTTATTACAACAACAAAAAACTCATTTTCTTCATTTCTGTACAGCGTTTGACCATTTATTCAGATTACTTTCTTTACAATTAGATAATCCTTTGACCTCTCATACACGTTGGCTTACATCCTATCCTTCTATGCTACGATTTACATTTCACTGGCATTACGTTTGTCTCGAAATAATGTTCCGAATCATTATTTACAGCAGTTTTAGAGCGCTTCGCTTTAAGCCCATCGTTGCAGAATCGACCCTTCTCCAATCGCTATTTACAGAACACCCCATCACCGATCAAGGCGAACGCAAAGTGTTGACAGCAACTCCGATTACAACCGATCACAAAGTGATCCTCCCGAAAATCTGCAGCATGCCGCGAAACTACTTCCCACGGGTGCTGACGCACGCGAACGCCTCCGGTGTACGGAACGGTGCTCGACCGCACCCTTACTGCACCGCGTACATATCATTTGCGTGATAACCGTGCGCAGGCCCATAATTGGGCACATTAAACAGCCGCTGATAGCTGCCATCCATCTGGTCCGGTGTGACCGGCAGCACCGACATCATCAGATCACTGTAATAGGAGGAAGAAAAGAGAAACACACGAACAGAATGAGTAAAAGAAAGTGAAACATACGGATTGAAATAACATTTGATCGGTTTTGCAAACGCAACACAAACGAAACGATGCCGGGATTTGAAATGGTAAGGAAATGGTGCACCACGGTTACAGGTTGTTGCAGTTTCTCGCATCCTTCGATCGATCAATGTAGCCGTGGGGAATCAACACGTCGAAGATCCCCTAAAACACCAGGTCAACGATCGCAGGCGCGCGCGATCTTCAAGCTCACTCCATAATTAGGCAAACCATTAGGCATTGAAGGCTTGAGCACTTTGAGGATCAAGGTAGCACTTTTGCATCTTAATTTCGGCTAATGCGATGCCGCAGGGAGTGTTTTTCGTATGCACTCCAGAGGGAAATTACGCATTAAGGCAATGGTAAAGACTGCATCCGAACACACTCGGGCACCATCATCGTACGCTTTTGTGGAAAACCAGTCAAATATGATGCTTGGTTCTCCCAATTAATACGCTACAAGTCCTTCCAGAAGGGTGTTCTAGCTCGAACAACAGCTTCATTTATCTCTTTTTTTTGTAAAAAACGCATAAAACATTTTCTAACCTCCAAAAAAAAACGCAGATAACTTCACGCCTTTTTCCAAGCCCAAACCGTTGCACCGTTGCATCGTTAATGAGCAACAAGCGAGGCCAGCAATATCCTTGACGTCATAATTTATCGCCCCTTGACATGGTTGTCCCTCCGCAGCATCCCAAGGGTACCAGGGTCGGCCCAAGCTAGCGACAAAAAGGATCACCAGCTAAGAGGCTCGTTTCGGGAAATAGTCCAGCTTGGGTTGAGAGTGAAAACATGTGTTTTTTCGTAGGGTCCTTTTATGCGTAAGCATCTTTATGATCTCGAATCCCAATGCTGAACATGCAATGTCCAGTTTTTCCTCAAACAGATGAAACAGTTGAATAATGTTGCGAAATGTCCAATGGTTTCGTTTCCGGGAGTTACTACCGGGGCATCAAGTTACCAACCAAGTCGTCTGTAGGCCCAAAAAACTGTCCGCATCCTTCCAACAAACCCACACACATGTTGCACCGACAAACGCACTCACACACACACACACATACACAATCAAAGACACTTACGGTCGGCTGCTCTGAGGCGTTCGGTCCCGCTGCCGCCGGTTCTTGAACCAGTTGGACACTTGCGTCAGCGTTAGGCCCGTCTTCTTTGCCAGCGTTTTCTTCTCGTCCGGCGTCGGGTAACGGTTGCGGGTGTAGCAGTCCTTCAGCGCGTTTCGGCTCTTCTCCTTAAAGCAGTACACCGTCTCCTCCCCGTCCCAGATCGTTTTCGGCAGCGGGTACTTCTTGCGCAACCGATACTTGTCCACCGCGCCGAGCGGTCGGCCCCGGACCTTTTCCGCCTCGCGGTAGTGCGCCTTGAACCAGAGCGCTTGCAGATCGGCATGGTACTTGGGCGAGAAGAAGTGTGACTCTAGCACGGCGTACAGCTCGTGGTACAGGCCCCGATGGTAGGCGACGAGTGCACGTGCCCGGAGTAAGCTTTCATTGCCGCTGATTAGGTCGCTCGGCGAAAGGCTCCACAAGAAGGTGGCCAACTTCTCCAGGTCACCTTCCTGCTGGAGGGCTTCACACATACACTGGATCTGTTCCGGGCTGAAGCTGAAACATTTGCGCTCCAGATCGGGACCGATCGGTCCGTTGCTGGAACCGAGTGGATGACCGCCCGATGATGCGGATGCTGGTGGTTGAGGATGAGGTGGAGGTGGTTGTAGCGACTGCAGATAGGAGCTGTTGTTATTGTCCGTCCTTGGAAGCGCTCCACACGATGGCAAACCGTTCGTTACGACGGAGTTGTTGGCAAGCAGATTTCCACCAGTATTGTTACTGCTACCCGTGCTGCTACCGTTGGTGTTGTTGCTGCTCCCATTAACCAGCACACTGCCCGGGGAGCCTTCACTTAGTGGTTTACCTGAAAAGGGAAAGTGTTTGATTAGTACATCCTCATCATGGTACAGCGTTTAGCACACACTACTTACTGGCATAGTAGATTAGGTCGCCGTTGTGATGCACCTGACCTTGTGGTCCTGCCTTCATCTGGTTGTAGCCCGTCTCGTGAAACTTCCGCTCATGGTGGTGCTGGAGGTGGTACGAGTCCTTGTCAGTGAATTCTTGCAGCTTTTCCGAGAAAAAGAGCGTCTTGATCGGGTTCGAGTTGTCACGGTACACTGGATTTGGAGGATAAATGGAGAAATTGGGTCATTAAAAGAAGCTGATTGATTGAAGAACGTAAACTAAAGGTCTTAAATTTCTATATTTATGTTCGGAATAAACTGAACTGTCTAATTTTCTATTATGTTTACTCTAAAAAGTATCAAAAAGACTTCAAAATTGGTAACAAATCTTGCAAAATTGGTAACAAATCTTTCAAAATTTAAACCTTTCAACTTTATACGTCTAACAGTGGTCAGAGCGTTTATCTTATGCTAGATCTTTTCTTGTCAGTTTCAGTAGATATTACAAAGATCCAAGAACATCGGGTTGCATGAAATTTGCTGAAATTGTAGCTATTTTATGGCTAATTGCTGGCCAAAGATCTAAAAATAAAATTTCACGATCGTCTGAAGATCTTTTACCCTTTTGATCTTTTCACTTAAAAAAACTATATGAATAGCCTCAAAACTAAAGAGAATATACCTAAAATTCAGACAAATATGTGTTGATGACTCTGCAATATACTGACGGACAAAGGACTGTTTCAAAGAGGACTTCAAAAACTGAATAAAATACTAAGAGATCGTTCAACGTCAATTCATAACAAGTATTCATGGGCTACAAAAAAATGCATCAAATATCTTCAAGCATCGTTTGATGATGATAAAAGAACCCCTTTCGATCATGGCGCGATCGTCCTCATGGCTGGAATTTGATATCTTCCCCGCGGGAGACTACTCGTACACTTTTCCAGCCTTACCACCGGAAGTGGCGGTAGTCGGTGCGTCGGTGACTGGCTATTGTTTATCGTAAGTTAGTCACGAGCTAGCTATTTTGTTCTTCCGTTCGCCTTTAACCATTCTGAGCATTATAAATCGCTGGTCTGCTCGATTTGCCTCTCGGCAGGTTTAACAGCTCGTTAACAGAAACCATCATCGAACGATCAGCTCCAAAACATTCAGCGGGAACTGTGGACGTGCAGCGGTTTGTTTGTTTGTATGTTCTTATGCTCTCAAACAACACACGCTCATATCGGCCCTCAGCATCATCTACCTCTAGACCACTGCTTTATGGTCACTTCACACAAGTACAGTTCACTTGCGTTACCGAGCTCTGCACTTTCTTTCTTGCGTTGCGGCTTTACGCGCAGAAAAAAAGCGTCTGTCTGGCGGACTCACATTTCAAAGTAAGAACTCCTAAAACACAGCGTTGAGAGCGTGATCGACGGTCGGAAGGGGCAACATCAGCCGCCGTATGACAATGTCGCGTACGTGTTGGCGGACAGCAGCCCGCGCGGGGCAACATAATTAGTGGGAAATTGAATGGTCGATGACAGATCGACGGCTGTCGATCGAAGGCGAAAGGGCGATGAGAGCATTATGCGGCTTCGCATTACCAATTAAAGATTTATTTATTTGTTTGTTGGTTTTTTTTTGTGTGTGTGGAGTGTGTGGGTAGTAGCAAAATCCAGTGAACGATATTTGATGATCGGAAGACACTAACATCTTTTGAAGGGCAGGATCATCTTTAACTGCAGCTTTTTGTTTGACTGATTAACAAAAAACAATGTGATTAAAGTTAATGCAAGACTGCTCTTAACATAAATTAAAACTCAAAATCATTAAAGAAAATTATTAGCTTTTATGCAAAATGCTGAGTTTTCTAACAAAATTAAAGATTTCTTGTCCATTTTATGATGTTTATAAGTCCTTTCAGAAGAATAATGAGCCTAGATCGTAGACAAATTTAAAGCTATTTTAAAATACCTTTACATACTAAATATAATTTATTTACAATAAAACATTTGCCATGGAACTATTTAACACGTTAAACGTTCAACTTTAATTCAATAGCTATATTAGATAGAAAAACAGAATAAAATATAATACAAGAACACAAGAAAACAAACTAAATCGATGAAAACGAATTAAAGCTCTTAATTCAACAATGACTAATATGCCTAAATATTTAAAGAAACATTTTAAAAGCAATTTTAAACAGATCCTTGCTTGCTTGTTTGCATACCTCCTTGGGTCATATAAATGGTTTGCCCATGGTTGAATCCGCCGACGCCATCCGATCCACCGGAACTAGAATCCAGATCCGCCAGCGGCGATAATCCTGAGGTATCCATTGTGACAAAACGCTCTTTTTAACGGCCTTTTTTTTAGCTAACTGATTGTTCCACCAAAGATGCACAATGTTACATGAATCGATTGTTTCAATTTAATGTTCTTTGAACATTTAACTGTTTCCTTTCATGATCAAACGCTAAACACGTGAAGGATAAACACCACTGTTCAACACTGCTCCAGTTTTGTTGATTTTAACTGATTCTGCGTACTCTTTAACGCGATTTAGCATCACCCATACACACTCTGTGTTTAAAATTAGTTATCTGCCTAATGACACTTTATATGCATGTCTACATCAAACGCAACACCACACACCAAACCATAAGGACGAACCAAACCCGCACGCGACACGGAACCGCACCGATCAGCGCGAAATTGCATACTGAGACCGCACCTCCGAAAGTGAAACGGCATTAGGCTTCTCCTTTGCCCGTCTACAACATCCTTCTTTCTCTCTCTCTCTCTGTTTGTCTCTCTCTCGCTCTCTTTCTCGCTTCTTCCTTCCCCACCGAGCACCCCAGCTGCCGAGCCAGGCAGGCTCTGCCATTCATAAAACACGCATAAAGAACATGGTGTTGAGGCACCTCGCTACCGCCTCAAGGGTTACAACAGGGACCGTCGTGTACGTCTCGCCATCATCGCCATTTCCCTTCGTCCCTTCGTCCCTTTTTCGTTCGTCACCCTGCCGCTGTTCGTGCTGTCCCGTTTCGTTCCGTGGCCGGGAAGAAAGAATGCTGTCGTACTGTCTGTTCCACGCGCTATCCGCTACCGAACGGGGTCCGTCAGGCTCAGTTTACAAAATTTTATGTCGCTCAGCATAAAAGCGCATAGCTGGAGAATGGGGCGAACCGAAACATCCTGAGAGGTAGATAGTGAGGAAGAGTAAGAGAGAGATAGAGAGATAGAGAGAGAGAGAGAGAGAGAGAGAGAGAGAGAGAGAGAGAAAGAGAAACATAGCGTATGCGAATGATGTTCTAAAGACACTAAAAAATGTTGCAAAAACGATGAAGACACGCAGCGTTTGTTATGCCGTTTTAAAACATTTTAGTATTAAATTGCACAAAACACAATACATACTTGGTAGAATATGTGTAAAAATACTATTTAAAAAAAACTTACTTGTGTGCTAAAATTTCTAACCTGATTTTGTAATCTCACCCTCGAGAACGTCTTAAGAAACACTGAAGAAGCAGCGGCAGCAGCACTAAACGGTCGCCATGGTAATGACAAGGTTTTCATGCTGCGCACGTTGTTGCGCAATTCTTTACACTTTTCACACGCAGAGAAAGAGAGAGAGCGAATAATTTTGCAAACGGTAAGGACAATTCTCTGTTAGCTCCGCCCACTTTAAGGATGCTGTATGTGTGCGCTTTCGTCAGCTTCATCCTTTCTACACCGCTGGCACACGCTTCTCTTTGCATTGCCCGCTGCAGCTTGTTTATTATTTTAATCATACAAATTATTATACTACCATTATTTTTTCCGCTCCCCAATCCGTCTCGCTGCTGGAAACAGCTGTAACAGTGCTTTTGTTGCTGTTTTTTTCTGCAACCGGTGTGCAACACAAACTGCCACCGAATAGCCTTGAGCGGAACGTTTTCTGAAAGCGATACACGCCCAAAGTGATTATTTTAATGAAGTGCAATTTGCTAATGCTCGGAACAAACAGTTCACCAGTCCAGAAGCAAAGATTTAGAATCTTTATGGGAGCCGTTTTCTGGAGAGAATAAAAGGGTCGACTGCACTGTATTTGTTTAATTGGAGGGGAAGATTTCTTTGACAAACTGTAATAAATATGGCGTCTATTACTGAATAAAATAATTAAAAAAATATTGTTAGTTAGTTAATAATACGTCAATCTCACATAGCTTTAAAACTGCATCCTTATTTGAGCATTTCAACAATTACAACACATTCAGCCATGATGCTATGCTTACAGCATCATCAACACGTCATCAAACAACGTCATTTTTATCGAGTCACTAGGCAACGTTACCTGTTCCCGCTTGAACTTGGCAGCAGTTTAGCGAACGAGCGTAGGCATCGAGCCATCATCCAACCTATTTGCAGCCGCCGATCTTTACGCGATCGTTGTCAGTCGCTTGTTGTACTGCAGTGAGTTAAGTACTACACCCAAGTGATCCTCCTTAAAACCGTGACCTAGAGACTTTGATGGCTCCAAAAATCCCGACTGTATTCTTCAAAAATGGATCTCCAATACCAGCGCTGGGTCTCGGAACCTGGAACGTAAGTCAGTGAGGCCCCAATGGTGCATTATTCTAAACGAAAATTTCCTTTCCCTTCACTACAGTCACCGCCCGGGCAGGTGACACAAGCGGTGAAAGATGCAATCGACGTCGGCTACCGACACATCGACTGTGCGCACGTCTACGAGAACGAACATGAAGTAGGCGCTGGGATTGCGGCCAAAGTCGCACAAGGAAACGTCAAGCGGTAAACGTCAAGCGCTTCCCCAAGCATTGGTTTCTTCTCCTAATCTACCCTCTGTTTTTTTTGCATTTTCAGGGAAGATCTTTTCATCACGAGTAAACTGTGGAACACATACCACCGACCGGATCTGGTCAAGGGAGCACTTCAAGCGACGCTACGCAATCTCAACCTCAAATATCTCGACCTGTACCTCATCCACTGGCCGGTAGCGTACCGCGAAGGTGACGAACTATTCCCGCTCCGTCCCGACGGCAAGCGGGTGCACTTTTCCGACGTAGACTACATCGATACGTGGCCCGCAATGGAACGGTTGGTAGAGGCAGGGCTGGTACGCAATATCGGACTATCGAACTTTAACGTGCAGCAGGTGCAGCGCGTACTAGACGTGGCCCGTATCCCGCCGGCCACCAATCAAATCGAATGCCACCCATATCTGCATCAGGCGAGTTTGACCGAGTTCTGCAAACGACACGACGTCACCATTACAGCGTACAGTCCGTTGGGATCACCGGCCCGGCCTTGGGTGAAGCAGGACGATCCAGTCCTCCTGGAAGATGCCGTCGTGCAGCGGCTTGCCCAGAAGCACTCCAAAACACCCGCCCAGATACTGATCCGCTACCAGAACCAGCTGGGCCACGTGGTAATACCAAAGTCTGTTAGCCGACAGCGCATCGCCTCCAATGCGGACGTGTTTGGGTTCGAGCTGGACGCGGCCGATCTGCAACAGCTTGCCGGGCTCGAGCGCAACGGTCGCATCTGTCCGGAGTCGTTCAGCTTCGGCCATCCGCACCATCCCTTCGAGGCAGAGTTCCGCAAAGGTCGCCGATGAGAGCGATAACTCCATTACACATTAACAAGCGCGCGCCCGTTGGCTTAACGATATTAACGATTTTTATGTTGTGTTTAATAAATTGCAAACGCACCCATATGGCCGTGCTGGTAAGGCTTTCCGCGCGCGCTTGATGACTCGAGCGACTTCTTGCGGGAAGCAAACGGGCCCCAAAAAACTCATTACCTGTCACGAACGTAACGGCACTTTGGACGACTCATATTTCGCTCATTGATTTATCATCCAATTCATGGCAAACGCGCTACGTACACGTATGGCGTGTCCGGTATGTGCGCCGTGGCCTAATGTCTTCCATATTTTCTGCTGAACATAAAGCGGAAAAGGAGCACATCACACGAAAGGCCACCCGAAAGGGGACATAATTTTGCGCCTCACACATACGCCATCGCTTCCGTCAAACGGAACTCTCGCTCGTGCGCATTGATGATGAAGTTCCGCTGGGAGCCGGCATGTTCTACCCAATTTCCGGTTAGTTCATGGCCGAAGGGAGTGGCCTATCCAATCCCCTATTTTTCTGGGATATTCAGGCGACATCGCTCCAGCAAAAATGAGAAGACGACTGCTTGTCCGCTGGACCCGGTGTACTTGTGTGTACTGGAAGATGACCAAATTCGCTTCCACAAACTGTCCATTAGACTACTTGGTTATATCCACCGCACAGAACTGCGTAATTTTAACAACCCGCTTCCCCACCGCAAGGTGCCTGCTGCTGTCCTCAATCAGTGGCCGAGGAGATTTAGGCTTCAAAATTGCGCAACTACCAGAATGGGTGGAAAAAAAGGGCAGCCTATGGTACGGATTTGGAAGTCCCGTTATCCCGACGACAACGCCATCACATTTCCATTTTTAACATGCCCACCTTCCCCCCTGCTCCAATGGAGGAGTCAAATTTGTGCAAAGTAGGCGAACGCAAAGTCGTACTTCTGGGGCTGGGGCTCCCTAAATAAACATCCAAGTGGGCTGATGGCGGCTACTGCTTCGCTTGTTCCTGTTGTTCCCTGTTGGTTTCCAATAGTTCAGCTAGCAAGGGGATGGTGGCATCACGTTTCGCCGGACAAATTGGCGTTTCGAGTTGTTTTTTGCTGAGTGGTAGGAGCAGCCCCGACGGAGGTCTAGACTGTTTGGGGAAGCGGTGGTATAGGGGGGGGGGCAAAAATCGAAGTGGAAAAAGGGAACAAAGAGACACACGTGTCCGAAATTGCATTCGAAACAAATGCGATCAAGTGCATCAAAGTACGCGCCGGTTTCGAACGTCGATCGTTTGTTGTTTTGCGCAAAGCAAAACAGGACACAAACAGCACACCATTATGAAACCTGACTTTGAACTGGAAGCGAAGGTCGCACCGAGTACGAACGGGAACGGTAAAGGCAGGTGGTTAGGTCAGCATTTTTGGAGAATTTTTCGGGGCGAAAATTATGTGTGATTTCTTTGATTTTCTGGCTCCACTTCGAGAGAGTTTCTGCAGCTCATACTTCCATTGCTATCGGAATTCATGCCATTCACACGTTTGCATCTTCCCCTACCAAATATCATAAAACATTACCAGCTAATTACGACAACAATAAAAAAAAAACTTCCCATTACAATTCAAGCCCGCTTCTACGAGAGCTGAAAATCATAACAAACGACATATCCGATGTCGATCGTATCCGTCTCCGGTGTGATCCCATCGCACTGCCTCTATCGTGGGAGCCGGTGGCGATCACACTTGCAGGCGCGATAGAATGTGATCCGCACTGAAGACAACCATGTCCACGCCCTAGTGCAGGGGGTATCCCTTTGCGCACGCAACAGGAAAGACACGCCAATGTGAAGCACTCTTGACGTGACGCTGGAAGACACCGCGGGGACACCGGGGAAACGATTGTTTATGTTATGTACGGTTGCATCGTGTCGCGTAGCCGCCGCACAGCGGCTGAAGAGCAGCGACGCAGCGAGTGTGAAGTGTGCGAACACAGATTGACACTCTGCACGACACGCAAAATATTGCTGATTTAAGGGCGAAACGAGCTACCCCGGAGCCAGTGATACTGAGACGTTTAGCGGAATCATATCTGGCCGTAGCGTCCCGTGGAACGAAGGGGAAAGCGATGATGACGGGTACGAGGGGAAGTTTGCAGCACTTTGCAATGCTTTCAAAACAACACAATTTCGATGAAACAATAGATGAGTACATCTTAATTGAAAAGAGCGAGTTTGTGGTGCAGAATGTGAGAGAATGGGAGACATGCAGACGTGGCAAAAAGGGATAAAGGTCATTACTTTTTAGCTCCGGTTTGTGAAGATCACTGCTGATCACTCTGCTGCTGAAAGTTTTTTGCATATTCTGACTGGATTTAGATGGAAATATGTGAAAATTAATCATTTTTGAATGTAATTTTTGGGTTAAGATGAACTAAATTAAATGTATTTTTTAGAGATATTTATAAAAATGCAAACACTGTTTTTGTTCCGATTTACGGCAGTTAAACACAAAAATGTTTAAAACAATTTTATACTCTCACTTTCCTAATATTGGTGTTGAAAAGTACTTAAATTATTAATTTTATGTTGCCCATTTTGGTCATTTTGCTGGCAATTTTTACAGTCTCTTTGATGTGATCTGCCGAAGTATTGGTTGACAGCAAATCTGCCGAAACATGTTGAAATCTGCACATTATGTTTGATATTTTGAAAAATATGCAAGGAAATGATGTGAAACTTCCTATATGAACAACAAATTTGTGAGTTTAAAAAAATATGTATTGAGACAATTTTTAACGCATTTTTGCGTAATTACCCTTTTTAGTTACCCTGACGAAAACAGGAACGCTGCCGAATACTGGTACAGTTACCCTATTCATTATCATTGAACGGACGAATAAAACTGAGATTTAAATCAACTTACTGAAGGACAGTCGAGTAGTGTACTGACAGACGCACAGGCTTCAACAAGCCCGACTTGTGTATCGTCTCCCATTCCAGATCATTCTTGGCATATGGATGGGGGGGGATTGCAAAGAACGCAATATTTTTCCAGCTATCGTAGCTAAGCAGTTTTATCTTCTTGCTTCGGTTATGTTTTCCGTTAAAGCTAAATTGTTGATGACTACTGTTTGGCGAATCCAGAGCTTCTTGCTCAAGAAGCTAACTTCCTCTTTCAAGTTACATAAATTGTAACATCTTTCTCATTCACCTCTCATTTATGATTTATTATTTGCGGATGAACGGTGTTCCATTACACACTGGAGAGCAAGTGGCGCTACGCTGTAACGCCTTTTTCTCCGATTTGTTTGCTTTTCTTGCTTGGAGAATTTTCATTTCTCATGAAATATATGCTTTCTCTTCCCCGAAAAAAAACAATGTGTTAAAATATGTTAAATATATCCTACTTATTAACTTACTTCACCTTTCCAGCATGCAAGGTAAAATGATGCCCATTTTTGTCAGTAGTTTTCATACTGTCCTGCTCACTGTACTCCTTCACCCACCCTTTCGAACCCTTGCTTGCTAGGTCATTTTTTATCTACCCCGTGTGTAACGTGAAACGCCAAAAACGTGGCTATTGGCTGGAAAATAAAGCAAGGGGGAAAAGCAACCGGTCCCTCCGACACCGCCACTGCTCTCTGCGGTGATGATTTATTGCGCCATCCTATTAATCATTAAGTCGGTTACGGTGGTCGGATACAAGCGCGACAAGGGTTTTAGCATAGCGACTTACGACCAATTAGTGAAAAAATCACACCATGTAAAGGACCTTTTCTTTTTTTTCCTTCAAAAAAAGGTGCTACACACGTCACTGTTTTACATGGTTTATATTTTCCCGGAAAAAAGGCACAACATTACATCTTAATCTCACAAGGATAAGACGTTCGGGAACAAACACTGCGGTTTTGTGCTCGACCATCTCCCACGACCACGAAACGATTGTGTGCTGGTGGTGACAAAAAGTGGCCACACGCTGTTTTTATATCACAAACATCACCCGCCGCGAGACATTGGCAACGCAGAGAGTGTGGTGCGCAGCAGGACCCGGTTGCGCATTTGTTGCGTTTTTTTTTTGTCCGATTCGATACGCTACATGGTGCTTGCGAGCCTCATATGAAAAGGTAGTTCCCATCGGGGATATCCAGGCCTCATACTCGGGTTGAGTGTTTGTGTGTGTAAATATGCTTTTCGGCACAATTAACCATAATCCTGCAGGGAGTCCTTACAGGAGGCAACACACGCTTGTAGTGTGTGTGTACGTGTGAGTTGTAATCCGCAAATTATGCGATCAGCTTCTGTGTGCTGCGTACATTATTGCTCAAGTGTGGATGTGGGTCAGAGCCTACCTTTCTGTTCCTTTTCCTTTGCGCAAACAATAAACTTGTCAAACTATTGAATCATGCTCTCGGTCCTTCACATAGGGCAAGAAGTGTGGCAGGTTCGGTGAGGAATGGTTCAATAAATATGTCCCAGGCTCTGTAATTCATGTCAAACGTGTTTGATTTGCATTCACCCCGATTTGGTGGAAAACTTCCCAAATCAACACAGTTCAACACCAATCCAAAACGGCATCCCGATCATCGACATCGTGCAACAGTCCAGCTGGGCCTTGGTAAATCAATATTTTCTCTACAAATGCATTGTTGTCCTTTCGTTGTGGATTCAATAAATGATTTTGTATGTTTTTTGTTGGTTTGCTTTGCAACACCTACACCAAAAATGGGAAGCGTTTTCGGGGTGCTTCCATACCATTCATTGTAGCAAAGCAGGGACAAGAAGGATCGATTCTTCACACCTCAAGTCTCACGGCTCAGCGTAGGGGGAAAGGTGCGCTAAAACCGGAGCAGAAGCAGGTCAACAGCAAGCCCAAGATTAGCTAACAGCGGCCGGATTAACATTCTTCTCCCTTTTTCTTCCTTCCTTTCAAATGGGATGGCTCATCCCAAGTGGTAAGTGTTTTTCCCTGTGATCTCTGTGAGTGTTGTTGGTTTGTTTTCGTACGCGCCTTCGCGCCTAATTTTGCCACTGACCCATAAAGAGGCCCTCCAGAGTTCGATCGTTCCTGTATTCCAGCGGAAATGTCTTGGAATAGATAAGCAAACAACACGAGTGGCTCACTTTAGGTGTGCCGGTGCTCCTATCCTGCCCTGCCCGTGCGATGTGCAAACATTCTTGCTGCTCCTTAAGCGACAAACCTTGCCGTATCTTGATGCTGATTCGAATGCTAATTCCCTCCTGGAAGGTGTGTTTCGATTGACGCCTTACCATCGTGCAGGACCGTCCAGGAATTGCTTGCTTGATCATCGATAAACACACTGTTTTGCTTCATCTTGATCGAGAGAGAGAGAGCGAGAGGCTTGCCGATAGCAATCAAAGCATACACAAATCAACACCTCGCAGGCAGAAGGATGCCAAAAGGCCAGAGGGCTATCCAGCAATCCCTTTCAGATTGAAGCTAAACAAAACGCTTCCCCAAAACGCAGTTTGTAATCTGATTTTCCTGATTTTCCGGCAACTTCGCATCCCCGAGTGTGTGGGTTTTCCCCCTTCACAATCATCGCTCTATCACTCGACGCCAGTTTCGCTGCCGCTGTTTCGCCCTTAACGAACGGATAAAGCCTAGGGTATTATATTTCCGCCGTTACGCTAAGCTAAGACACCTACGGCTTTAAAAAACAGGGATCTGAAATATTGAAATCATTTTGGGGTGGGTGAGAATGTGATGAACGTATTCCTCACTCCAAAGAAAAAGCCACTTGAGTTTACCTATTAAACTAAGTGTTGTGTCCGCACAAAACATACATGAAGACGGTGGTGTACGGCACAAACAGAATATGTATTTTATCACTATCTTTGGTATATGTTCAACCGTTTACAATAATAAATAATACCACACAATAACACGCAATGCGGGGAGAAGACGGCTGGTCCTTCTCGCGCCGCGATCCTCACTGAGGACGTCACAGGATGACAGCCCTGCTGTCAACAGTGAGCCCTCAGGATGAGGCAGCGGTCTGTCCACAACATCTCCCCGTTTTAATTAAGCCGGTACGGCTTAAGCCAACGCAGCGGATTTAATGTACTTAAAACCGGAGAGGCAAGCGTACGGCTCAAGTGGCGCTGTGTAAAACGGGGGAGAGTGCTGAACGGCCTCCGTGCCTAACGCTCGAACGGGATGAGCGTTACGGGCTGCAACAGGGGGCAGCCGATGTGCTGCGCTCGCTCGTTCCGTTGCAGCCGCTGTGGTGTTGTTGTTGTTGTTGTTGGTGCAACTGCAGCATGATGCTGTTGCCGTAGGACGTTGCACCGGACGCCGATGATGCTGATGAGGCAGCTCTCCGGATGCTGCTGCCGTTGGGGCGTCGATGTGCGGCTGAGCAGGGGGGCGGCCGTGGTGCCGCGCGCGCTTGGACCGCTCAGCCGGAACCGCTGCACAGGGGTGACCGTGATGTCGCTGCCGGTGAACTGCTGTGCAGGGCGCGCAGGATGATGATGACGTTGACGATGATGATGAGGGTACACAGGGGGCGACCGTGATGCCGCGCACGACGACTGTGACCCGGGACACATACGATGTTGCTGCACAGGGGCGACAGTGGTGCCGCCGTCGAGATGCACCTGTGCAGCTGGAGTGCCGGCGATGAAGATGGACAGGGGGCAGCCGATATGCCTCAGCACTGTGCCTGCTCACCGGGCTCGACGATGATGCTGGTGCAGCAAGGGCGGCCCTGATGCCGCGCACGACAATACTGCACCAGTGTGTCCGATGACGCTGCAGCGGGCGGCGGTGATGCCGTGTGACGACGGTCCAAAGCGGAATGTCCCCTCGCTTTGTCCGGTATAGTGCTGCAGCGGAGTGAGGATCCTGGGGCTTCGCGCAAGCTCGAGCGAGCCCATCCTGCGCGATGGCGGTTGTGCGATGGTGACCTTCGTGCTGCGTCGGTTCGTTGTAGGATCCCCCCCTACGCGAGGAGGATCCCATCCTCGTCGCCACTGTTGTGTCCGCACAAAACATACATGAAGACGGTGGTGTACGGCACAAACAGAATATGTATTTTATCACTATCTTTGGTATATGTTCAACCGTTTACAATAATAAATAATACCACACAATAACACGCAATGCGGGGAGAAGACGGCTGGTCCTTCTCGCGCCGCGATCCTCACTGAGGACGTCACAGGATGACAGCCCTGCTGTCAACAGTGAGCCCTCAGGATGAGGCAGCGGTCTGTCCACAACACTAAGCAAATAATTACCTCTCCTGGGGGTTTCGTGAAAGTGAACCCTCCTAACAAACGAGACGCCACCAAACAAACCAATCACTCGTGTCCCTTGGTGTGATCGCCTACTGTGCAGCCGATAATATAATGTTAGCAGTAATTGGCCATCCAATTAATTCAATTAACTAGCCAACGCCAATCCTTTGGCCACGGCGTCGACGTCTGCAGCCCATGTGCCAGCGTTTAATCCACCACGTGTGGTGGTGTTGCTAGGTGGCAAATCTCAGATGGTGGTTGCCAAGACAACATTTGGGAGGGTTCATCAGAAGTTCAAAGTTCAGGATGTACTGACGTTAGCAAATCCAAATTCCATCCGATGTCAGGTGGATGTGTGTGTGTGTTCGGATGTAAAGTAACGCCGTTGAGTCTTTTCTACTGAGATTTGCTTAAAGAATTAAAGGTTTACCTTGAGCGTACTTCATCCTAATATTTTTCGGAAGAGCTGAAATGAGAAGAAATCGTGAGGAACATCACTCAAGTCCGTGGTTGGTTATAATTTACCGACGGCTTTAGGAAGCTGTTTGGCTTGAGAGTAACAAATCTTAGTTTGAGGTTCATTGTGATATCCACGATATTTTTCAAAATCCTTGGTTAACTTGAACTCCCAGCCAGATTTCTTTGCAGCCAGCACACTTAATACATGACACTTTCTTCTACAAACGCAGCACTTTTACCATGCTCTTGCTATCTACTAACATCTTCCAAGCAAATGCCTCCCAATTTTGTAGAACAGATGCGTTGCCCCCTTAGCAACGCTCTCAACAATCCAACATTTCCCGGGACTGCTTTGATGTTTCTCCCAGGTGCGGCGGCGCCATTCATGACGTTCCAGCGATGCGCTGGTGTGATGAGTGAGAACAGACGCCCAGTATCGTCGTCTCACACCTTCAACGTTGTCGCCGGTAGAAAGCAACCGCGCGTCGGCCTCGATGACGGACGACCTGTTCCTGTAATCCGAGTGTCGAAGCAGCACTAACAGCAAAAAGCAAAGGGGGAAAAGGAATTCCGGAACCAATCGACGAGACGGAGGTGCACAAATCGTAGATTTGTTTAATTAAAATCGGATTCCCCGGACACCCCACGGGACGCATTCAGTCTGCACAAATTAAGTCTCTCGAGAATTTTAAGGACTCTCGATACGTTTGTTTGTCGCAGTTCAAGTGAGGCGCGCGTGAATGCTCTGCTATCGTCGCTCTTTTTATGTTTCACACTGTTATCTAAACGTTGGAGAGACAACTGCAGCTTGTTCTGTGCTGTAGTTTACCGAGCGGACAAACACCGTTCGTAGACATGCTGTCGTTGTGAGCGCGTCGTGTGAAATGAGGTGTTAAATTACGGCAAAATCCTCTTCTGCAATCCTGTGTTTGTGTGTGTGCGTCTGTCGGTAGAGAATGGACGATAGAGGGAATAAGGGGGAAGAGGTTACCGGAAAGGTGTTGCGGGGAAGCGAATCAAATGACACCAAACCCTCGGGGCAATGTGAACGATTTTGTCATTCGGTCTGGAGTCTGCTGTTCGCTTTGCCCCTCTCATTGCGTTCGTCCAGGTGAGCTGCAGCTATGGCCGCCGGATGTTGTCATCTTTGTTTAAACATTGCTAGAATACCTACGAAGCATCAAGCGCATTGTGTATTGTTATTGCAAACCGATAGCAAATGTGTTCCAGTAAGTGTGTTCTGTCCCAACAAAACCATAATTAAATAAACTTAATTTACCCCACTCAAGATGCTCGCCGAACCATCCGCGAGTGCACAAAACGTTCAGCGAAAAGCAGCAACCCACTGCCCAACCATCCAACGCCCATACAGATCCAGAGCGAGTTAAGATCGGAAAACTCCAGCACGGTCCCATTAATGCCATACTCCTTCCGCAGTTGCTTAATCTTCGCCCAACGCTCGAACGACTCGTCCATCCGCATCCGCAGCCCATTCTCCTCGCACCGTAGCATATAGTCCTGGGCCACCCCCATAAAAGCCGTTTCCTTCGCGAAGCTATACTGAAACCTCACATCGGCCAGCGGCATATCCAGCAGGTACAAGTTCCGCCGGCCCGTAACCGGATCGAACGGTTCCGTACCGTACGATTGGAACGCGACGCGACTCCGCAGCTCCACGAGCGCATCGTCCTGATTGGGCCGTGCCAGCTCTTCCGCCGTACGCTTTACGAATCGCATCTTCAGCAGTGCCCGCTGTCCCGTCTCAACCTGCACCAGCGAAAGGGTACTTTCGTACGGTTCCACTATCCGTATGTTGGAGGCTATAAATTCGTTCAAATCCCGCGGTCCCTCTATGTAGCGAAGCGTTAGGAGAAGAGATGTAACCTGTGCCAGGTACGCCTCGATTAGCAGGAACGTTAGCACATCCGCGGAAAGCTGTACCCATTGTGGGCAGGGACAATGAGGGGCTTGAAGGGAACGCCACCATTTGCGCACTTTACCGCTTCTATCAAGCAGACCGAAAAGGTCCTGCAAATAGCCAGCAAATACACGAACGCCCAACAGTGCACTGACCATCAGCCAAACTGTTCCGTTGAACGGTTGCACCATCGCATCGATAAGGTTCAGCTTCACCGGCTTCGGTACGACCAGATTGAAGTAGTCGCGCGAGGTAAGATGCAGCTTGGGAGCGTGGTCGAGCACAACCATGTCCCGGGTCGCGACAAAATTCACCGATTTGTTGAGCATCGCAAGCGAATACGCACCACTGGAGTAGGTCGGACCAGCTCGATTGACGTATCTAAACTCCAAGCGCAATCGCAGCTGTGTCGAGATTAAGCTCCACAGATAGTAATCCGTACCGGCCCATTGTCGGCTCGGCGTGATGTAGCTGAAGGGGAAGAATTAAAACAATGCGCCGGAAACGCGCATCCCATCGAGCGATTGGCCGTCCAAGCGGAACAGACGTCGCACGTTTGGGAATTTCGTCGTACTCGCAGTGAGCTGCTGTGTGAAACTGATGCGAATTAAGCGTCTAGGCTCATGCGGGGAGTTAACTTGATCGTAGGGTAAAACCACCGCATAGCCTATACCGAGGTTGAGCAGTGCGTCCCGTAGGTGCTGCAAGCTAAGACGCTCCTGGAAGGATTTATCGACCAACAGCACAAATTTGTTGCTTCCAGGATTGCGGACACGCTGTAACTCCTTTATCAAGTAGATCAAGCACCTGTTGTTATGCTAAAACGATAAGCACATCAATAAGTGTGAGCACACAAATGCATTTTAATTTATGATCAAAGAGCTCACCTTCGGTTCGTTACGTGCATCGATAACGACCAACGACTGGGCGGCAATGTTAAACTGCTGATTCTGGCCTTTGATCCGCTTCGATTCGCCCTCCAAGCCGGCGATAAGAACCCTTGGATAACTTCCCCCAAAGAGTCCAGCGTTGACGGTTTTAGAGTAAATGAAGTACACGACGTTCGTTTCCGATGATGCAAACCCATCTTCAATGAGTCGTTGTAGAAAGGGCTTTCTATACTGCGGAGCTGCTAGTAGTGGTGTGATAAGCAGTAGAGCACTAATCCATACGATCCGAGACATCTGGCGACAATGGTTCAAGCTTACTAAGTGGTGAAAATATACGAATCTAGTCGTACTTTTATACAGAAATTACTACTTAAGCAAATGCCTAAAAGGCACTTAAACGATTCTGAAAACTTTTAGCAGGTCCATTAAATTAATGTGTATAATTAGAAATTATGATTAACAGGCTGAGAGAGACCATCCAGGTCAACACATCACGAGTGTCCTTTTCTATTAGAAATCACAATCAGAAGATGCGAAGCATTTGATATTCAGCCAAAATACGTATTCTTCACTGAAATCATTAAAAAAAGATGAGTAAAATTGTTTAAAAATGTTTACAAAACCATTCAATTAAAAAAGCCTACAAAATCCACGCGGAAAAGCAACGTGTGAAACATTTCACGTGAAATGTTTCAAACCTTCAAACCGTCCGTTTTTGAAAACATCCCTTGCGTCAAGCGGTTTTCCGTGGCGGCGAACAGACACAAATCTCCTTGTTCTGGCAGATCCTTTTCGCCCACAAGTCATCCACCATTCCCGCCCCTACCACCGCTCCATAATTTCCACCCCCTGAAAACACCCCTCTCTCGGTCGAACCTACTACACTGCGCATGTGTTCCTTTATCTGCACGTTTGTTTTGCCCACAGCGAGTCCATCATTCCCATCTTTTCTGCACAGGACGACGGGGAGCGAACACACGACGACCGTGACACATTTCCTACGGTGTGGAGGGAGGGTCTACGTACTGGGCTGCTCCGTCATTCTCGGGCGAGTGAGACTGCTTGACAGCGTTATGCAAACGGAGAACACCTGTCGCCTGCGGACCGATGGAAAAGCTGTAGTTTGCGAGTAGTTTTGCCACCAAGAGGAGAGAGATCAGTGTTGCCGTGCGTTCGTGCGTGAAAAGTGAACAGTGTTAAAGAATTTGAGTATCAGTGACTGGCGGGTGGTGCAACAACGCACAAGTCAGGAGAATGATGTTTTCCCGCAAGGAGTTGCTCTACCTTAGGGCGTTAGTTTTCGGTAAGCACAGCGCCTAGTGGCCCAGTTTAGCAAAGGATTATATTGCGGTGAAAAGAGTGCAAAAGAAATGGATCATAAATCGAGCATTTTCGTTCATCTTCTAGCCACACTGCTGCACCTCTGCAACACTCTGCAGCTGGAAGGACTCTCGACCAAGAAGCCACGAATTACAAAGTACACGATGAAGCCCACGTCCAGCTCGGTACGTATGCGGTGGTCCCCGCCGTCGGTGTGACGAAATTGACGCACTATTTTCCACCCGTGCGGAGAGTTGGATGTTTTATGAATGAACTTTTCCAGTGCAAGCGAAGCGAACTTGTATCATGAATATCGATTTTCTTGCACTGCCTCCCCCCTCCCCAGCAAGACGTTGTCGTTGTCTGCCCACGCGGCAGGAGGTGGAATGAATCCCTCTCCACGTACACGTGTGTATGTGTGTCTGTATGTGTGTGTCTCCTTTTTCGCTTTTCAAGCACGGAAAAGTTTTTCGCTCGCTACGACGGGCCACAAATTTTCCATCATGTGACGGCACCAACACCGTTTGACATTTCTAACCATAATTTCTGTTCATTTTTTTTCGCTCTCCGTGACACGCCGTAGGCTACAGCGGTGCCATCCTCCCTGTCGCTGTACCGCCTGGACGGATCGAGTGGAGCAACGTGCATACTGATTCAAACCGATGCCCTGCTAAGCATTCAGTACCGCGATAAGTACAATGAGGATAAGGTAAGTACGCCGAAGCCGCCCAACCCACCCCTTAGTGGGTGAGCTGTTCGAGAAGGGAGACCGTGTGTTTTTTTTCCGTCCTGCAACAGTGAACATTTAACGATTCGTGGCAGTGTGTAGCTATCACGCGTGCAGGGCATTAGTGTTGAGTGTTTCCACCTGTTGAAGTGAGAATATTCTCCATTTATTTTCTCGTTTTGAGTTATTGAAAAAACCTAAAAAAAAAAACATTTGAATGTTAAAGTTTACACAATAAAATGCTAACCTGCTCAACTTACCCTCCAACTAACAGGAAGCGGACTCCTTCCTGCCGGACCAGATGGACATTTCCGGCGAGTGCTGGGAGGACGAGTCGCGCATCACCATGTCCTGGAAGGGTTTCACCGTCAACATCTACTTCTCGAAGACGCCGGGCGGCGAGCGCTGGTACGTGAACAGCGTCGACCTGGCGTACTCGTCCTCCAACAAGCTGTTCGAGCACATCGACCGTCCCGGGCTGGACGTGAAGCTGTCGACACCGCCCGGTACGCTGCTGTTCCCGACGCCGGTCGGCAAGTCGTACACGTGCGACAACGAGGTCATCATCACGATGTTCGCCCAGGACGAGAATGATAAGTCGGGCCATCTGGCCAAGCTGTATCTGCGCGAGCTGCGGATGCAAAGCTTCATGTACAAGGCGGGCAATGCCTGGGGTCCCACATTCCAGTGCAGCGCAACCGGTACGTACCGCGACGAGACGGCCCCGATTGCCGTCGGTTCGACGCTGGCCGTGGCCACGGTCTGCACCGTTGTCGGATACGGATTGTGGAGGTGAGAGAAGCTTTTTGGTAAGCTTTTGCGTTTTGAGTTTGCTAATGTTTGATTTGTTTTGGTGATTCTTTGCAGATACTTCAAAGTCAAGAAGTTCCAGTACGGAACTATGGCTTAAGTTGCTTCTGCCGTACATAAAAGGCAGAAAGAAAGAAGTGGGGTGAGATTGTCCTATCGCGGCCAAAACTGTAGAACAGCGACAGAATTATCGTAGAAGATTGATATGATGCGAAACAGTGAAAGTGTAAGTTTAATTTGTTGCGAGCAACACCACGCTATTCTTTACCTTTCCCCAACTCTACATCTTGCAGAGCGACTCCACGTAAGTACTTCGATTGAAATGCAAAATGATTCCATTACAAAGAGCAAACAAAAATATGAACAAAATCCTATAACACGTGCTGTAGCAAACAGCAAACAGCAAACATTTAAACAATTCTCAACAACAACAAAAGAACTATACAATGCAAGCGATGTATTTACCGTGTTTTAGGGCATAGAAACTGAAAGGCGCACGGGAATGTTATAACTAAATATAAACAATATATACATATACACATGTAGGTATGTGAGCATACAAATCGTAAAGGATACCAAACGAAACAATGATGCGAGCTGGTGAATTGAAACAAACAGGTGAAGAGCGTTACAGATACAAGAGAAAGAAAGTTGAATGATAGGAATATATATATACATATATACAGTCTTAAAGAGAGTCGCATAAGGAAAAAAGCAAACACGGCTAAGCGCGGAACAGCGTTAAAGAATGTCTTCCATTTTCATTTTAATGATATAATCGTGTGATTAAGTAACTTTATGAACGTTCATGAACATAAGCAAAAACCTTAAAGTCAAACCAAGCGAACAGAACAGAATGGAATAAACACAACTATGTAGCGTGTATGTAGCTCTATATAAGCTTAACGGTGTTGCGGATGAGGGAGCAAGCGAAAGGGAAGTGCCAGTTTAGTGTGTGGCGTTTAAAGAAAACACGGCGGAATCGGTCTATGCCAACCTTCCTTTTCTCTATGTGCACAAGACGCAAAACGTTCGATTATAGGAAAGGAAATGCATATTTTCTCTCTCCAGACAAATGCACACATTCGTCCATTTGGCGGCAAACAACATTTACGGACACAGTAAGCGTACCGACAGCGTAACATTACATTGATCAATTCGCACCAACACATCTTCTTTGTATATAGCACACGCGCTACCAGCAATGCACCATGTTCCGGTTCCGGAAGCACGTGTTCCACGTGTGTGTATATGTGTGTTTGGAATATTTTTAACCAAAAACTCCAATTTCTTCTCCTTCTTCAACATCGTTGTCGTCGTCGTCTCGTTCATTCCGGAAAATAATAAACAATTAATAAACGCACTCTTTCGAAACGTAACGTTTGTTGCGACATATCGCGAATTGATGTGGGCCCATCAAGGCCTCGTCGCAACAATTTCGAAAAAACAAAAAAACAAACATATCTTGGTGTCTTTTGGTGCAGTTTTTAACTTATCGTTGAAATAATGTGTAAAAGCATACGCTCGCGCTACACCGTTAAATGTCGTACAGGTTTTCCACCCTCCAACAATCAGCAGCAATAGGGCTCGATGAAAAGCTGTTAAGGGGTGGTGTCTTGTGCATTGGCTAAACAATACAAAAAAAAGCGATCTACTGATAACCAAACGATTAGTAACTAACGAAGTTCGTTTCGCGATTTCAGTTACTAGCGAATAAGTAGAATATCTAAGACTCCACGCAGCAATCTGTCTCTAACAAAATGATATAAATTATACTGTCTATATGTCGTTCGCCATCGTTAACGCACACAAACACACCATGCAATTATGGTGTATCAGTATTGTTGCTTCATATTTACTACTATTCGTTTCGTTAACACCTACGTCAAGCAGTCATAGAAGTCAACAAACAAATGTAACCATAAGATTCGTGGAATATAGTTAAAGTTTCTTTCCCACAGTCAAGTTCTTCTAATTTGTCTACAAAGTGTTGTGTACACTGACCCAAATACACCCGATACAAATTATTCTAATTTTAGCAGAAATGCATTCAATCGTAAGCATACAAAGTTATGTTACTGTTAACAATCCATTACCCGTAATGAAACATTAATAAACAATAAACAATTAGTTCGAAACATTAAAACCACTTGCCTGTTTCGTCTTCTCATTATTTACAGTAAAGAAAGCGCGCCCGGGCGGGGTTCATTTTCATTTAACTTGAAATAATATTTCAAATACTGAATATACATATATTTGTCACTGTTTCAAATCGGCATCGAAAAAGGTGGCTTTTTATGTCGCATTCGTTCTTACTATAAATCACCAAAAGTACAATAACAGAATTAAAAAGCTACCGTAAAAAAATAATGATCGAATACGTATGTATACTTCTTAAGTTGCGTTCGTACAAAATGGGGCTAATTTTTGCCTTTTCTCTTACTATCTTGTTAAAAATATGATATTATGACGCGATTTGGCTGGCCGGTTATGTTATGTGATAGTTGCGCGCTTACACGGGTACTCTACGAATGTATTGTATATACGGCGATTGAGATTGAAGCCTTTTGTTTGTCTATTGTTTGCTCCGTGTCACAGATAACACTTCTGCTTTTTAAAAAAAAGATTGCAACCGATTCAACTTAACACACAGCTGTTCTTCTAATGGTATGTGGCATAAATTTTAAATATTGTTTATATGTACCTTTTTGAATTAATGTGATTGCACGTATATTTGATTATTTTGAGTAGCTGTTTCTCCTTTAGCTTTCTTTTTCGCTTCATGATTCGTCGTTATGATTCGTCCATGTTTCGTTCTTGTTTGACTATTGGTTACACCGTCCTAATACTTAAATCACATCAGATTGTGTGATACACTTGAAAGGAAGAAACATAAGAACAGAATCGTCTATACCATACCATCCCGTCCTCTTAGCCCCTAACAACTACCCATCTAGAGCTCGATTTAATCTCATACATACCATTTCCCATGGTGCACCACCTCCTAAACAACACATCACATTCGTTTGCTCGTCGTCGCTCGTTCGTACATTAAAAATTTACTCCCCTACACTACTAAGCACCGTGTCCACACACACACACACATACACACTGGTTATGGTAAAACCAAAACTAACACAAAAATCGTTTCGTTCATTCACTCCGTACCCTTCATCACTCGTTCTTTTCGCGCAACCTTCGTGCGCCTTCATTTCCATGGTGTGGTGCTCCTTTCTACTATGTTCATCTAAATAGGACTACGTGTTTTTGTTTTATTACATTTCAGTTCGTTTGAGTGGCAGCATCGGAACTATTTGGATGTGTTTCCACCGTTCCATCTTCGCAGTAGTACAGCGCAATGTACCATTTTGCATTCCTTCGCATTCGTTTCGGGCCGTTTTCTAATGCGCTCAAAAGATTGGAGCGATAAACGTGCTCTAATTAAACCGTAGAATAGACAAACAAAAAATCTAACATTACTTTACTCCCTCATTCTCACGCAATGGTAACACACGGTGGCGAATTGGTCATTTGCCTACCCAAACGTACACAACGAAGAGCTGTTGATGCCACTCAATAAAAACGATTAACCTACACCTCCCCCACTCCTGCAGAACATTCCTGTGAATAATTAAGGCATTAACAAAGTACAAACGAAACAAATTAAATAACTACGAGAGTATTTTTGTAACGTGCAATGTTAAATTCTAACTAAAACCATTTAAAACTCTTGCCATATCGTTCCGTTTTCTCGTATTTTTTTCACAAGAGATTCACCGTGACTTTACTATCTTTGCCTTACTGCACTAGTTCTTGCATGGGTAAAACTATGTTTGATGGATGTTCTTTATCGCTTATAGCACTTTTTTAAACACAAATACGAGCTAAATGACGATGAAAATGTACATAACAAGCTACAGCAAATGGTGCATGCATACAACATGGAGAGCTTAGCGCACAAGCGCGTATGCATCTAACAATTAACTAGCAAAATATATCACTAAAACCTTCAGATATAGAGAGAGAGAGAGATGTAATGAAATCAACCATCAACAAAGAGCTGACAAAATGGTTAAAACGCGCTGGCGACGTTTATTACTAACATGAGCAGCATGCAAACGCTTGGACGCGTGAAAGAGAAAACAATCTTTCACTGGTTGTGATTCAGCTTTAGATTTTTTTTACATATAAGCAACTCAACATATATCCCTAGTAACTTCAATGCAGAATTCCGGCTTCTTTCCGGCTGTATCTATTGCACCAACTTATTCTGTAAGCACCTACTGTAGTAACCAAACAGTGATTATTTCTTATCGAGCGATATTATGCTTTCAAAATCTACTTTAGCTTTTAACTCGCACTGTACGAAAATACTTCGTAAAATGCCTTTACTATGCCTATCTCTGTATTAATGTGTGTGTGTTTTTTTATGCATCGGTGGAAAGCTTTTTGATTTATATTTAGCTCGTTTTAAAAATCTATCACATCCGGACGGGAATATGATATAAAAGTGGACATACAAATTTAATACGTTTAAAAACTAATTGAAATCTTGCACCAAACTAATTGTTTGACAATTAAAACGTACAGCAATGAAATCCTGATCTGATGCGCTGTATAAGCGAAGCTTATTTGTATGTTTGTGTGTTTGCAAGCATTTTCCACTTTTACGGACATTTGGACTACAAGCAGTACACGCCAGCAAACGTGTGGGTATATGTTTGCATGCTACCGTTGACTATTGTTTTGGACAGTTTCAGAATGTTGTCTCTTTGTTGCTTTGCTTCTATCACCTACCAAGAATCGCCTTCCCCCAGGCTAAACTATTTACCAGTACAACTGAATTCTAATACACGTGTAGAATGAGCGTATAGAGGGGGGGTAGAGTAGCAAGCGGAATACGATGCGATGATTTGAAAATTACACCTCCAAACCGTGTAAACTCGTTAGTCTCGTAAGTTATCCAGTCGGTTCCCCATTGGCTCAAAGGCGCATCTCCCATCAGCTTGTTAACGCAGTTCTCTCTCGTTCCTCGGTCCTCAGTTGATATAATCGTCACCGTCCAGATCCTCGCTCGATTCCGTCGATGTCAACGTCCAGCGGTTGTCGCTACAACTCTCCGGCTGTTCCCCGAGCGTCTGGTTGTATGCGCCACGCAAGTTCACGTTACTGCTATTGCCAACATTACCTTGATACAAACGGCCTCCTGCAGCTATGTTTCCGACGCCACTGTGGTAGGACTGCGATCTCAACACGGAGCTGAAACATAGGCACAATAATTGGATAAATAATGGAGCTTAAATTTGTTTGTTATTACAACTACACAACTGCACAAGGTTCATTCTAGTTCTTTTCTCGAAAAAAATGTGATTTAAATACAATTTCACACGAAGCCAAATTATCGAATGTTCCCCAAAACCTGTTTTGCCCAAAAACCACAACAAACACCATTGGAAAAGGTACCATTGTTCGTCTATCAATCAGCTGATGGTTGAAAGATGCTTGAATGGAGGAATGTTTGTCTTATGATATGATTTTTAAGATAAAATCACATCATTTCGTGAGGTTACAACTTATCACAATCGTTTATAGACTCATGGTCAAGGAAAACGTGACCAGACGAGCGGCGAAAGAGATTGATCGTGTCTTTGACTATATTTTACAACATTTACGACCCCCCCGTAATAATTTATTACACTACGGCAGATACGATTGTGCGTTCACCGAGCGAGATAAGAGTTGATCGATACAGCAGTTCAATAGAATGTAAGCAAACGTCCGGTTCCATCGATGTGGGACTTGATTTAAGCATTACCCCAACAATACAAAACGAGCAGTAAACAAAACCACAATATCTGTGAAAAGCACACACCCAATTACCGAAAAAGGCTAATTTGCTTGCATTGCAGTGCGAGTGAAGGAAGAGTTGTGGGAAGTGAAACGATAAAGTCAGGATCTATTCCTTTCCCAGAAAGTTTAGGAACTAAAATTACTCAAACGTTACATAGAGCTTTACAACGAATAGAGGAAACATCACGACTTATCAGGTTCGTGGACGATATAGCTACAAAGGTTTTTGAAAGGAGGAAAGATAAGACGTACAGAAAAAGAGAGCAGAAGAACAGAGACAGTAGTGTGTTTGGTGTGAGGAAAGCAAAAGCGTAGCAAACCTTTCACTCGATTTACTTTGCCGTTCCGAATGCAGTTGAGATTGCTGCTGCTGCTGTTGTTGAGCGGCAAGCTGCCGTCTGGATTCCTCCTGCTGTTTCTTCTTGCCCTCCAGCGCGGCTTTCATCGGATCGTAGCTCGCGCGCCTTCGCCACATCTCCAGCTCCTGCTCTTTCGCCACCTTGACGGCTGAAATGGAATGCAAAGCAAAAATGTTAGCAAACAGGCACATACATACACCGTCGTACAAGCAAAGAGGCTTCTTCTTTCTATCGCTTTTCGCCGCTCGCGTTCACTTACGATCCTTCTTTGCGGCACCGCCCGTACCGCCCGTGCCACCGGCGCTCGACTTGCTGGCCGCACTGCTGGCCGACTTGACGCTGCGGGCGCTCATGCGCGTCGGATCGGTTCGGCTCATCGCTGACGAGACGGACGCACTGCTCGGGCTCTTCCGCACGCCCTCCTGGTTCCGCAGCAGATAGCTCTTCGATTCGTCCTTCTTCAGGAAGTTGGCCGCATTGGAGGATTTGTATTTCGAGATATCGAGATACTTCGGCTGCACCTTACCGCCGGCACCGACCGCCGACGAGGCGGTCGAGTTGATCGACTGGGTGGAGTGCTGCTGTCCTTTGCCGCCGAGTAGCATCTCCCGCCCGGTTGCAGATTTGCGCATGTTCAGATCCTGCTTCATTCGATTCAGGCTCGAATCGCGCGGCATCGAGGCTCGATCCCTGCCGAGCCCACCGACACCACGCATCTGTACCGCACGTCGCGGCAGTTCGGGCGTATTGGGGCAGGCCGCAGCACCACCGACGGCTTGCTTCGCACCACCACCAGTTGCTCCTCCGCCGCCACCACCACCACCCGCCAGCTTCTTGTTCTGTTCCATCCGCATCAGGAACGTTTTGTTGTAGCGCGTGTTGGTGAGCGGTTCCTTCTCCAATCTGCCCCCATTCACGTCGAGATCTTCATCGTCCAGATCGTCCACCGGATCCTCCTCGTCCGACAGCGAGTTGGAAGAGTATCCATCCTGCTGCCGGCCTGCCCCCCGCATCTGTAAACCATCGTCGTCGCCGTCGTTGATGTACAGCATCAGCTCGTCCGGATAGTTCGGATCCATCACGAGCTGGTGCCGGTGGTGCGGTGGCTGCACCGTATGGTGATGATACTGCTGCGGCTGAACCCCGCTATCCGACACGCCGGCAGCCATCTTCTTGAAGCTGGTGCTGCTGGCCGACTTCTGTATTCTTGAGCCACCGCTGGAGACCGTCCGCCCATTGACACCGGTAAGTCCGCCCGCCTTCGCCGACATGGTCGGGGTCGCCGGTTTCAGCGGCTTCACCGAGAATGAACTTGAGCGCTTTATGGGTGATGTAAGATGCTGCTGCTGCTGTTGCTGCTGTGATTGGGGTTGTATTTTCTGTACACGATTCACGGCGACCGACTTCTGGTTGGCCCCGATCGCTTGTTTGGCACCGGTGGAAGTTTGCAAATGCTGCTGCTGAACACTGCCGGGCGTTTTCCGCGGGCCAAGAGACATCGCCCTCGGCCGGGGCATCACACTGTCCGCCATCAGTGCCGCCTGCCTTCGCTTCAGCTCCATCTCCTCCTCATCCTCCTCCTCCTCCTCCTCCTCATCGTCAATGTCCTCCTCGAACTCTTCCTCATCGTAGTCCCTGCAGTCGTCCGGATCTTCCAAATCATCCACCACACCACCGTCGGCATTGAGCAGCTCACCGCCACCATTCCCACCGTAGTACCCCGTAACAGCCGAATGATCAAACTGTTGGAAGCATTTCACCGGCTTTGGCGGCAGCGAAGACATCACACCTTCGTACGAGTTGTGCCGCGTATGATGGCGCTTGGTGAAATCTAGCTTCGGGCTGGTGGTCGTGGTGTTGGTGTTCAGGCTGCGGGTCATGTGCCCCGTTCCGGTACCACCACCATTGGGCAGGTAGCCGGCCGTCGGAGAGGACAGTGAATCCGCCCCACCATCCAGCGAATGGTTGCGCTTGTGCCCGTGCCCACCGCCAACGTTCTGGTGCAGCTGATGATGATGCAAGTTGCTGCGCTGGTGAGCGTGATGATGGGAAGGTGAGTACAGCGGTGAGCCCATGTCCGCGTAGTTGTTACTGTGCAGCCCCGGGGAATGAATGGGCGAGTGTAGCGAGTTCATCGGTGACACCTTCGGGGACATCTTGCGCGAGGCCGGGCTGAGCGGGCTGGACGAGTGATGGGAGGAGCTGTTGCGCAGCGAATTGCGCCGCTGCAGGTTTTGCAATGTCGAAATTGCGGCGGCCGTTTTCTGCAGATACATCTCCGTTTCGTTACCGGAAAGATCCTACAAAAGAGGGAAGGAGGAAAGAAAGGCACAGAAAGGGAGAGTGTAAATTAAACAGCTTCAAATTTGTTTGTTTTAGTTCATCCATCCAACAGTTGTGAAAGAGAGACGTCATTTAAGCCTCATCCAATACATTCGATCATGCTCCCGTTCTACCCAAGGTTAGCGCTGGCGGGGAACTAACCTAACGTATACAACCAGCTGTGACTGCATTCTATCACACATTTGCCAGCCAGTGGTTCGGAGAAGAACTGTGCGCTATAAATAACTCCACACTACTGAAACTACCGTAGCGAACTAAACCCCGTCAACCGGTGGCCTAGACATACTGACGATGGCACAGCACCGTCCTCTCACCACGCTGGCACCGAAATCATCAACATTAGGCGTCAACATTAAGTCCCTGGTAAGAATAAACACACAAAAATACACACTCGTACGACCACCGTTGCTTCACCACGGAAGCATTCTTCGCCACTTTTGGGTGGGATAAATCTTCTCATTTACCATTCACCACAGGCTGACTCTACAGGCTGCTGCTGCGACTCATCCACCTCCAGCTGGCATCTCTTCTTACATGAACGTATGCTAACGAAATGGTATACGAGCGGGATGGGCATCATCGCACCGTTCCTTCACACCACAAACCAACCATTGCGGACACCTCCTCTGCTGACTGCTACTGCCAAATAAATGCCAAAAGCATCTCCCCTTGCGCCCTACGACTACGGGTTTTTGATTCTCATCATTCTGTTCGCTTTGGGTCATATGCTGAATATTGCAGGTGCCGACAGCAACTCGTTCCGTTTCGGAAATTCAATCTCACTACAATAATGTGCAGGGGAAGAGTTGTTTGTCCGGCTGCCGAACTCCAGTGCGAACAAATTAGAACAAGCCACGTAGTTGTTATTATGTTTGGCAGCCTGAACTTGCTTGTTTTTCCCCAAAGGTTATTTCTTGAAATATTAACATCAAGAGAACCGCACAACCAAGGAGAAGCAATTAAAATTATTAACCTTCAAGCTGTCAGTGTCCACCATTTGGCTGAACGATCGGATGTCCTCCTGCTACTATCTACTGCTGGTTTCGAATAAATTTACCCTTTTTTATATTTAGAACGTTTGAAGGTTTTCAAACCGATTCAAATGTCAAATGGCCTGGGGTCTGCTGAATAAAACAAAATCAAACTACACGAAACCCCAAACACGACCGTGATGACTGTGAGGAACTAAAGTTCTGCCGTTGTTTGCAATTAAGTGGATGCATCAATTATAGATTTATGCCATAAATATTCACATCCCATGGTTTTGACATTGAACTCCGTCGTGTGTACGATATTCTTCATAAATTTCGTCTTAAAGCATTTAAAAAAACCCTCCCCATACATGGAATATATCCTCCAGAGAAAAGGTTAGAGTATCATTTCCTTGCAGCATCCCCCGAACTCAGCAGAATAATAATTTATTCCATCGGAAATCAACGCCACCACAAACAAAACCCCACTTATGACACATCTTGGTTCTCCCACGACGATCCGTAGTTCCATTTATGGCGTTTTCGATGAGGGCTGAGGGCAGTGCGATTTATTGAATTTACATGAACTCTCCATTATCACCTTCTACCACCACGTCTGGAGCATGGCAGGGCACCCCGTCGTAAACAGCCTTCAAAATCTGTCATCATTAATGAGAGACCATCCCTTATCCCGGCGCTGCAACAAGTACTACACACTCATGTGAAGAGACAACTTTAAGGTCGCGTTCGGTGCTGTGTAAACGCTCGTGTATGGGCTGTCCTTGACATTTCGAATCCCGTGAAACCTCCTCATGCCACTAATCATTGAATTTCTGTCCCTTCGAGCGCGATAGCGCACACACACACGGAGAGCAGTCCCCAGAGACACTTTGATCATTGGTTTTGTGGCCTTCGATGGATGGACAGTCCTTTATTGCAAGAGACGAGGTGCTTCATCTTTAAATCTTTAATTTCACAAGCTTCATCACGAAGAGTTATGAACATTTATTCCGTAAAGAGGTACGTTTTTGCATACTCCATAAATCCAAATGATACAGCGAAGTAGTTGTATCGTTTACACCACCCTCGCATATTTATTTACATAGTGCTAATGTGCCAGTGGCACGCAGAACACCACTGCCAAACCTTCCATATAAAGGTGAGAACCAGCCGGCCGCCAAATAAGGCAAAAAGGCTACCAGGAAGAAGCCGGAATCCACATTCATACAGCCAAAAAGCGAAGCTCAGCGTTCATTAGCGTCTCATTTATTAGTGGAATAGTTTTACGAGAAAACCTGGAGCCTACCACCATCACCTCGTGGCATAGCACGCACTAACAGCACTTCGGCATGCTAAAATGCCCTTCATTCGGCGCAATCTTTCGGTTGAAGGTCTTTTGTTCCCTCCGCTGCTGGTATGCTGCTTCCGTGCCATGAGCGATGCGCTTCCGCGCTAGATGCAAAAGTACCATTCCGCATTTATCTACCGTGCAAAATATTTAAAGCATTTTCTAACGAAGGTGTTGTATTCACTTTCGTTTTTGCATTTCGATGCCCCAGCATCGAGCATGATTTTTTTTACATACTTAAACATCTCACATCCCTTTTTGGCCCTCAGATTTGCCTTGACATTCACAGAATTCACTTAAAAGTTTAACATCTTCCCACAAAGCCACAACAAGTTCCGGGACCAAGTTGCTGGTGGTACTGCTGCTAATCGTTTATAATTGGACACCGCCGCCAACAATGCATTCATCGTAAAGCGGTTTTGAGGAATATTGTGGCGGCGGCGGCGCGCTAGTTTAATTAGCATTTAATTTGCCCAGCTCTTTTTTCCGGAGTTCCATTTAACACCACGTTCGTTCATCAGCTATCATCCGGTTGTGTTAATTTTTACATCATTCTGTTATTCCTTTTCTATCGTATTTCACGTTATTCGAATTATTGTGATTTCATTTGAATGTTTTGAGCTACTTGTGTTAAATAGGAATCTACTTATTAAGTTGCTAAGTTCCCCCGCCGAATAAGGCACACAAAAATACAATGCGTGTTGTAGCCGTGGGAAAGCATAATTATAACTTGTCGCACATTGAGTAACCTCTGATTGAATGAGTACAATTAGTAGGATTGAAATGTAAACAAGAAGCTAGACAAAACGATAGTCATAAGGTCTTATCTACTATCCTCATTTCGAATCAAAACCGATCGCTGAAGACTAATTACACACTACGGTAGAGCCTTTAATTGGAAAAAAACTAGTACATTAATCGAATCGTCTACACGCCAATTGGTGATCGTCTAGCAAATAATCGATCGTGTATGACGAGCCGATTGAAATGAGCAAAATTGACTAGACCTAAAGCAATTCAAGCGCAAAATTTTGGTGCAACCGTTGCAATTAAAGCTGCAATTCAATGCGAACTCAGCGGTCCAATTGTCATACCAGGAAATAAACATTTGCTGGACTTTAAGGCTTTTATACAACTCTTTTTAGAATAGCGACCATTTTCACTTCCTTTTAGAAGCAGGCATGTAGGACAAACGTACAGAAAAGCACGTACACTCTCTGCCCAACCAAAGGCACGTGAATGGTCTTTGATTTGAACAGTCTATCACTCTCGCGTGCAGCTCGAAAAACACTGATAAGGAGAGCCCGGCCGTACGTTCAAAGCAAACAAATCTAGCGACACAATACGCTACGACTCCCGACCGTGGCACATTGTAATACGTTTCCTTTAACGCTGTGTGTTTCGCCAAACATTTAAATTATCTCTTTCACTCGTCTGACTCATTCCCCAAAGGGTGAATTATGGAAAATTTGCAGAAGCGATTGCAAAATTATGTCATTGAATAAAAGACGGATCAAGACGGAACAAAGCCCAAGCCATACAGAGACTCATCTTGACCGTTGGACATCTATTTTGCAGATAAGACACTGAAACAGCGCTGAACAAAAGTCATCAATGACTCATTCTGGTCACGCTGCATTCAAATCGGTTCCTTGTATGGGAACTTTTTGCTTTACCTTTCCTGCCCTTCATCCCCATTATGCGACTCTCTCGACAGCACAGCGAGAGAGCAATCATTGTACGGTTGGATCAATGCTCGTCGTGTGCTGGTTCACTCAGCTGAAGCGGGACACTTGGTCATTAAGTAAGCACACAACATAAATCAATGTGCCATGAAACGACACCCACGAGGGAGTCGGCGCTGTTATTGTCCGGCAGCGATCGTCTAGATATCGTCTGGATTTGTTTCACCGTTTGTTAGTAGTTTATCTCCTCTCGGCAATTCTCTCGGCTTCTAGCAAGCTTATGCAAAGTAACTGTCAGGCTCTATAAACTTCAAGAGTTTAGCGATCGGCGACAAACAACAAGCCTGTCGCCTAGAGACTGTCGTAAATGTACATTTTTTGAAGTTCTTCATTAGTGTAACCGTATCCAGGAGATCGTGTTTCGAGTTTAAACAAAAAAACGAGATAAAGTTTGCGTGGGCAGTTTTATCACTTAATAACTTTTAAATTTTCCACAAAATTCGACATCTTAATGGTCATTCAAACGATCATCAAAGTAAATTGGGTGGGTGGGGGGGGGGGGGGTAAAAACATCACATAATACATAAGCAATTAAAGCAGCGAGTGAAAGCGGGCAGGTTTGATAATATAAGAGCGAGTTTGATAAACAAACCATTAAGTAACTATTTGCTCAAAAACACCAAACGAAACGAGCGAAAGCATAACCGCTCCCGACCGCTCCCATTTGACACGCGTGCGGGTGGTGCCGCGTTCGATTACATCAATCATAAAAGTTAACTCACTTTCACTGATTTGTTTGGCAGCAGCAGTAGGAGATTGGAACAAATCCCCGTGCCCGCCCGATGCAACGAGATACACACGGTATCTTGAGCTTACCACTAGTAGCAAAGCAATATCGGCTTCCTCGATCGGCTGCTCTCTTCAACCCCACTCTCCCATTCACCATTGCAATCTTCCCCCAAACCTTCACCATTTTTCACTACTTTTTCACTCTGCTTCTACCTCCCCCGCTGGTTGCTGGTTGTGAACACTTGTTGAATAATTCAAGCGTAGCTGTTGCTTTTTATCACTTCGATGCATCGAAAATTAAAACATCAAACCGACGACCCGTAAGAGCAACGGCGAAGATCCGGCCACTCGTCCGGATACACCGGCACACACCGCCGCCGCCATGGAAAACGCACACACACGTCTTGCGCAAATGCGTCTCTGTGCACAATTAATACGATGCGCATGCAACCATGACGCACCCGTTACGACGATATATGGAGCACACAAAGCGTATGCGCTAAAGGTACAGTACTGTTCCGATTTTATGTCTTCTTCTTTTTTTTGTTCACTCCCTATCACGCCAAAATTCAATTTGCTTTCTGATTTAATCCGTCCCGAGATGATAGATAACGGCTGGGAGTGGTTCGGCATTCTTTGTTAAGGGATGATGCTCTTGCTTACCCGGCTAGAATGAGCTAATTTATATTGCTTTACTACTGCAGTTCAATCGAGCAGTCCCGTGGAGTAGTGGTAAGTGCTCGTGCTCGCATACTGCAGGTCGTATGTTCAATACTTCTCTCAACCAGTTATCGCTTGAGCTATTATGAGGTAATCGTTTTCCGTAATGTAATTTTTCTATGATTGGGATCTATCAACATTGTAATGAAAAAAGATAAGTCCGTTCTGAACAATCTTCTTCTTCTAAAAATTACACATTTAGCGTGCATTGCATTAAACGGAAACGGGACTGTGTGTTGAAATGTAAAGCAGAAAATGAAAATACGTGAAAATGGTTTCCGTTCGTCTTTTATGAGCTTTAATGGTGAGGTAAGATCCGGTACAACCAGCGGTGGTGACTTTGTCCAATCGTCACTACTACTCTCAAGCTCACGCCATCATTCAGGGAAACCATTTTTCACTTTTACTAACACTAACCCCTTTACTACTGAAATGCTTTATTGCAACATACCGAAGGAAACCATCACACGATCAACACTACCAAATGAGCGGACGAACTATTTTTACGATCCTTGTGCCCTACGGATACAGCACATCGACCACCTTAACTGTGTGTAACCAACCAAATGTAAAAAAAAGTTCCCCTCACTACACTAAACACAGCCCGCCCCACATCCCGCCTCCTCTCACGCCAAGATTGATCGTGATCTTGATTTTCACGATCATGGACCGTGTCACTGGTGGTGGTGAAGACGCTTTTTTGCTGTCGCTATTTATAGGAACATACTGTAACGCCACTGGAACGAGGCACGAATACGGTTGGCACGAACAATTTAAAACCACAAAAAGTGGAGATAAAAATGATACATTTTCCTGCTGCGCATAAAATTGCAGTGAAAAGTATTCCATCCAAACGCTGTGCAGAATATTCAATCCGCAAGCATCAAAATAACATTTGCAAACATTGTTGAATGTAGGCTGTTAGCTTCCCCCCCTTTTCCAAACCGTCTTTCTTTGCCACGGTTTAACATTTCACCCACAATTCTGATCATCAAACGTTTGCTCGCCATAAAACCAATTTTATGGACTTGATCCAGGTCACGCGCATCTCTTTTGCGTGTGTGTGTGTGTGTTTACCAGTTTCGATCGTAAATGTCACGACTGTTGACAACCTTCTTAAAGCTTGTAACGATTGCTGTCCACGGATGCGGTTGAATGCCACCGGAATTACTGCCGGCGAGAAGAAAAACACAACGCACATATGCAACTCTCTTTCCACTTCGGAAGGGCAAATCTTGCGCACCAAAGGGAAATGCACCGTTAAGCATCCAATCCAACGTTTCTCCGGCAGCAGCAGCAGTACCGGATCGTTCAAATGCCTTTAAATGGACGTGCTTCGCGTAAAAGGGAATAACTGTTGGGGGGGAAATCAGCACCGGCAAATCAAATAAACCGAGCCTGATTTCCTCTCTCTCCCACGGGTACGAGACTGCTCAGAACATTTCATCTCGTTGCTTTTTTTTATAAGCACAGCTGTTTCTATCTACCAACCGACCCGGTGTGGTCAGTGCGCGCACCGTTGACCCCTTTGCCATACGGTACCACACAGCCAAATTATTTACAAACCCACCCACATGTACCATACCATGCGGGTTAAACATTTAATTCTATCATCTACCTTAACCGCTTACCAACATGCATACAAACTTACACATACACACCCTCCACTCTTCTATTAAATTGGAGCACACCTAAACCGCAAACGAACGGTAAAATCGCGCCGGTAAACACATCAACAAATACGGCGTGTAACCAAACAGGTCGAACCGAGGAAAAGAGGGGAATGTGCCTCGAGCGTTAGTTTTTTTCCACCGACACACGTATAATGTCTTCGTGCGCATTCGCTTACATAGCTGCCTTTTTTGAAGCAGAAATTTTGATGAGCTTCGAAAAAATAACAACACAAAATTAACAATGCTAAAACATTACACACACAAAAAAACGAGACATACACGAATGTTTGGCTTGGAGGAGAAATGATGGATAAACAAAACTTCAAGATCAAGATGGCACACACAAGATGAAGCCGAAATTATGATGACGAGATGTCGTGAGTTCCCCACACACAGTTCCCCGACAGACAGAAAAATAAAAACCAACAAATTTCGAGCTTCAGATGAGCTCACAACATGAATAATGCATTTTCTTTCTCGGATGCAGCGGAGTTGGCGGCGATGGTTGTGTTGTGATAGCTGGAGGAAGAGTTTAACTTTCCTTTCGTTACAAAAAAAAACATTGCTTCTCTGCCACATCATTTTGCCCGTGGTACACCCCGCACCGCCACCACATCGAGGCATGATAATGCTGGCGAAATGATTAATTTGCCCCAACAAGCACAGAAAGCCGGGCCCACGGTGATGTAGATTTTATCTAGATAAGCATTAGTTTTGTTCCATAAACGAGGTTGTTTATAAAGCGGGTTTTAATTATTTTAAAGAAGGCATCAAAAACAGAGCTCAGAAAGAGTGGCTCTTTCCTCAACTAATATTTCATTATCTACCAATCTTTTCATGATAAAAGTAGTAATCCTTGATAAAGGGAGGACAATCGTTTACTTCTTTTGTTTACCCCGTCCTCTCTTCATCTAATTGGACCTTATTATCCCTTAATAAACAGTTATTAAAAACTTTAACGGCTAGGATCAATCCAGATTAGAACCTATGACCTTTAGGGTGGCAAGCCTGCATCATATCCACACGACCATGGGAGCGCATAGCAACAGGACGCGTTATTTTCCTAATTAATCATCAAGCACCCATTCTCTCTACTCTTCACTGTATTAACATTTCCTTCCAGCTAGCTAACAAGCCCTTTCGCAAACATCTATATAAATTCGTCGTTTTTTGTCGTTGTGCGTCAATCATACCACACCTGCCTCGGGCTTTATTGCACTCAAAGCAAGGTAACAGCAATGGTTGGGAGAAAAATTAACGACCAAAGCTGCTCCCAGAAACAGAAATCGATGAAGTAAAGGCAGGGCAACAGCAGCCACCACACACTGCCCCACACGTGCCGTTACTCTTTCGGTCCGACATTTTGTACAACAAATTCCTATACGAACCTCACCCAGTCGCTGATGGGGATGAGTAAATAAAGAATGAACAAGGGAGTTGTTCACCCGCAAGTCAGATTACGACCAACAACCGCGCATGGAGATTGATAAGCACCGTCCGCACCGTACAGGAGGAAATTGGAAAGACAATACCAAATATTTATCAAGGTGAAGGTCTGCTAGGAAAACAGGTTAGAATGTAGCGGGCGGTACTCGTCACATCCGGTACAAACTCCTGTTGTATTTAAAAGCCTCGGGAAGAACGTTGCTGCTGCTGATGGCATGATAATCAAATAACAATCTAATACCGACTGCAAAACCGCAGCCGAACAAGGGACCACAACCGCTGGAAGCAGGTCGGTCGTCACGAACTGGAAATGCAAACCCCGACAAACAGACCGCACCGGCAACCAGATGGCCTTGTCGCTACGCGATCATCCGATCGCGTTGAGCAGCATGTAGCTAGCTGCTACATTGAAAAGTGAACAAGTTTTTCTCGCCGTTACTAATTAATTTCATTTTGTGGGCAAAATTTTACCATTCCGGTACTGTCCAACCTTCTCCCGCTTCTTAATTCCTTTGCAATGTATTTTAAAAACAATAAGTAAACTAAAACAAACACTAACGGCGTTCCACTTTCCACAAGCACTGGAAGAAACCACCGAACCACTTTCCACCTCGCTTCCTGCCACCAGACAATTAGTTTCGATTTTTTATTCAATTCCAACTGAAAGAGAAACTTGCCCACCAAACCCAATCCAAACCCCAAACCCCCCTGCAGGAGGATGAGTGTGCTGCACAAAGCTTGTTGAAAGTTGGGAAACGATCTAGCAGTGCAAAACCAAAAAAACGAAAGAAAAGCAGAAAACCGATCGATGGGACGAAATCGAAACTGAAAATCGATTCAGATGAGGAAGCAACACAGCGCCAGGCCTCCAATGGAAAACTCCACCACACCCGACCGATTGCAATAGATCCAACACGATACATCAATGGGTCCATATCTTGGGAGAAATGGAGTTCACGTATGACGTTAGACGCAGCACGGTTATGAGTGAACCATCATCTCGATCTAACGAAACATTGTAGCTATATTTGACTTTCAGCCACCTACCAGATGGGACGAGCCGATGTATTGGTGTGTCGTGGGACAAATATAGCTTCTAGAGTCTGTACAAGATCGTGATCTACGATCACGTGGTCAGGATCGCCAGATCTTTTAGTTTACAACGCACAACAAACAAAGCGTTTGTAACAGAAGCAAACCTCCAAAACCGATACACACAGCACATACAACTGTGCAACTGTCAGTTATTATAGAGCAAATGCGATCATAAATGCCTACTACCGTTAACCTACCGAAAGTGCCACAATGCTTTACACAAGTGTCTATTTCAACCTTTGCAACCTGTCTTTCCTGTCCGGTTCAGTAATAAAAAAAAACCAATCTCGTGACATAGGAATGTGTTCATTTCCCTCCTAGCAAACCAACGCAGCTTCATCGTGGACGTGATCATCATTCCGCCAAACCGATCATTACGGCGGTTTGCTCAAGTGTGTGAAAATAAATCCGTGTGCGCGCACAACAGCCTTAAGGTTAAGTAGCATGTGCACTAAGCGCTCGCGCACAGAGATTTCACGTGTGCGTGAGTCGTGTGTACGTTTTTTTTGTGCCGTAAAATATGTGTAGCCGTTGGGGGGTAAGTAAGGAGGTCTGTTATGATCTGATAGGCGAAGAAAAACACAAACACACATCACACGACCGTTTTCAAGCCAAGCGCGATGAACTATTCGCTAATTGTAGTATTAAAAACGGCGAAATGGTATTTTTGCCCCTCAATTCCCCTTCCCGTGCTCGGACGGAGGATCGCGAGGCGAAGAAATCCATCGGAGAAAGTTGCACCCTCCTTCTACCTTGTGCCATCAGGGAGGAAGTGCAAGGGGGAGTAGGCGGTTGTCCGGACGAAATTGGATTGAATTTTGTGTGTTTTTCCTTCACATCTTGCGGATTTATTAGATGTAGGTTTTTCTTGTTTGTGGTCGGTTTGATTTGTTTTTGATTCGCAAACCTTTCCTCGCCTCAAGGGTGTTTTGCATCGGCTTCATCTTTCGTCGTTTCATATTTGGAGCCACCGCCTGCGTCCAATATTTATTGATGCTCACCAGACACGGCCCGTCCTTCGGGAGCTTTATGAAGCGAAGAAAACATGCTTCAAGTTAGAGCAAAATTCATCATCCGGCAAAGGTGCGAACATTTGTTGTTCAGCTTCCATCATAAATTGGCAGACCGTGTTTTGCACTTTTGCTTGCGTATTTTTTGCATATTTATACCGTACCCGATCATTACGCCGCACTGAACGAGCAAATAGGCAATGAGTGTGGTTGTGTTAAATGTATGCTGTTTTGACTAAAGTTTCTCTTCCAAAGGATGGTTTATTCAAATTCAAAACGCTCTTCTGAACCAATTGAGCACTTGTTGAATTTCATGCGTTCATGTTAAACATGAACTATTATCGAATAAAAAAACCAGAAAAAAACATGGAATCTTTTCTCCGCAATGTTTTCCCACGATCAAGCACAAACAAAATGGAACGGAAAACAACACGCCGATAAAAAAACGTGGTGTGTAATGGTTTGGTAATGTATTTGATGAAATTTGTTAGAAATATAAAAAACCACATCATGTGGAAATCGAACCGATGAACCTATTTTCCTCATTTTTATTGATCCATTCGCAGTCGATTGTGCAATTCAAACTAATGTTGTGCGCCAATTTAAATTATTATAATGTCCAACAAACCAAAGGAGAGTATAATTATTAATGGCAGTTATTAACGGTAACAGTTTTAAGGCCTAGGAATGGGTGTAGAAAAATGTTAACAATTTAAGTTGAAATCATCTTCGGTTTCCTATGAATGACTTCATATTTTGCATAGGAATCACCTACAAAACAAAAATAAGACACAACACGATGACCTCACACCCGCTGGCATTACAGATTACCGTCCGTTTCTCCCACAATACGTTTCAGGGTGGCCCAGCATGCCGCCACCGGGCATTGAAAATTCACATTCCATCAGCAACATCAAAAGCGTGAATCTGCCAGTGGTTAAAACATGGAAAGCCGCTAATAAAACCAGCGAAAACTGCACCGAAAAAAAGCAACGAATCGCAAACCGTGCCATCCGGTGGCGCGAAGGAGGACAAACCTAAACGATAGCTTTAAGCCATAATTGGCCATCGTCGCCAATGTCGATCTGCCGGGCGCAGCTCATTTTGGCCGACTGACACAAAGGGAATGGAATTAAATCGAGGCGAACAAAAAAAACACAGTTCGTCACCTTGAACGTCACACGTCCTCCCACACACACAAAAACACTGGGGAGGGGGGGGCTCGAGGAATGCACAGTCACCCCATAATGTGGTGGTGGTTGCACGACCCCGTATGGCTATAGAGAAAGAGAGTGAGACATGACGGCGGCAACAGTGGGAATTTATCGCACGGATTATGGATTACAGAGTTTGTATTGACGCGATACAAATCGAAAAGCAAATTTATTTCCTTTGCTGCGGCAACAAACCGAATTCGAACAGCTTGAACGCAGAGCAAAAGCCGTCTCCCCAATGAGATCAATAAGACAATGTTGATAACACATATCGTGTGCATGATAACACACAGACAACAAGGTTCAGCGTGAAATAAAGATTTACAGTACAGTCAGTGCTCGTGTTACGTGGTTAATGCGAACCAGCGTACTTCAGCGTAACTCGATTGGAGTAAATATTAGTTATAGCATATTAATAATAAAAACGGTAATTTGGTCATTTGCGCGTCGAAAAATTGCTCAACGTATTATCCAATTTGAAAAATCGCCTTAACGCGATTAAGTTTAACGAATTAGTTGTACAAATCTAATCAGACACATTGGACGATAATCACAGCATCTTCTCGGTACAAAGCGAATGATTCATTCGCACCATGACCTCTATTGGCTATTACATTGGAGCTTCCGCAAGCTTCCCTATGACCCTATAGCAACAGTGAGGGTCTAACATACGACAAGCAGTTAGTTCGAATCTCATCTCGCGTATCATCAGTTAATCGTAAAATCATATCGATCGTTTGCGTTTGCGCGATGGTTTTAGCTGCTTTTGTTTTACGGACCTGTCTAGTGGTGGGAGCTCGGAATCGGACCTATCCGATTGCGTTTCCGTGTTCGGAATCAATTCCGGAGTCGATTCCGATGCTAGAATCGATTCCGATTCCGAAGTGGACTCCGGAGCCGATTCCAGAGTTGACTCCGGAGCCGATTCCAGAGTTGACTCCGGAGCCGATTCCGGAGTTGACTCCAGAGCCGATTCTTGAGTCGGCTCCGGAATCGATTACACGATCAGAATCGGCTCCAGAGTCAGAATTGACCTGGGAATCGGAATTTGCCCCGATAACGGAATCATAATTGACTCTAGAATTAGAATTAGCTACGGAATGTGAATTATTTCTTGAATTGCAAAAAGAAGTTTTAGAAGCGAAATCAGTCCGGGAATCTCTATGAAAATGGATCTTTTACAAGTACTTTTTAATATTTTTTGCAATTATCAACACGTAGTATGATTGGACCCAAACGCCTATTTTTAAGGCGATGCCGAAACTGACTCCGTTTGGAAGCCGATTCTAATTTAGGAGCCAATTCCAATTCGAGAGTCGATTTCGATTCCGGAACCGATTCCGATTCCGGAGTCGATTCTGGCACCGATTCCGATTCCGGAGCCAATTCCGAAATCAATTATGGAACCGACTCCGGAACCAATTCCGGGGTCGATTCCAATTCCGGAGCCGATACCGGAATCGTTTCCGAAACCTGATCCCATACCTACTATCCGGAATCGACTCCAGAAAACTGCGGAGCTAGCCGGAATCGATTCCGACAAAAAACTTCATTTTTCCCATCACTAGACCTGTCTGAAGGCTATTCAAATATCAATAATAATCGATCAAAGCCGCTGAACTAAAAAATAACAGATTTAAATAAGATCGTATCTTAAAGGAATAATTGAAAAAGTGTTTTGTTCAACGCCAAAAAACCAAGTACAGCAGATTTTAATACAATTCAATTTATAGAGATGAGACTTTGAATCGATTTTATACAGAAAATACACTGTAAAAACCATGAATATGATGACTTCTGTCTATCATTAGTCATCTTTACCTCATAAAAGTCATTAACACGTTGAAGATACACAAATATCAAAGATATTTTCCTGCACAATTTGCGTCAGGCAATCTCCACAAACCACGTACGAAACATACTTCAGTGAAGATGACAATCTTCTTTCCCTCCGAAGCTTTTGACACCTCTCATCCCCATTCCCGATCGATCATCACTTCACACACCCGCACCTGTATATATCGGTGTACACGGGGTACGGCCCAAGGTGAGTTCACCGTGTGGTGAGGCATGAGTCACTAACTACCAACCTCCTCCTCTGTCGGTATCGCAAAACAGATCCAACAACCACCTTCCTCCAACCAAACCAAGTTGGGCATATGAAATCCATTCGAAACCGTAAAAGCAGCACACAACACCAACCTCCCCGAACCAGGATATAGTATTTCACCACCACTCACGGTGTTCCGTTTCTACCTTCTCTCTCCCCCTGTGTTTTCACCCTGTGTCTAGCTGCATGAAAAAGTAAAACGGGGCCACCGAATTATGACTTCATGATTTCACCTGTCCATGAAAACCCCGCACGGTGTTGTGTGAGTGTGTGTGTTTGCTAGTACGTTAACCAGGTCTATCGGTGCCATATTGAGAGAGGAAGAGCGTTAGTCGCCAGCCGATAAACTTACCGAATTGCTTCCCTGCAGGCTGCGATTGCGGCTGACACTCCGGGCCCGCCCGATCGATCCAATCGGGGACGGGATCTTGCTCGGGCTCATGGGCGGCTTCGAGGCGGCCGACGGTGTCACGGGCGACGGATGCTGATTGTGACCGTACCGGCGCATGGAACCGCGCGAACCGGTGCGGGCAAACTCGTTCATACCGTACGGTAGCGGTTCCCGGAACGGGTCCTCCTCCGGCGAGGTCGTCGCAAGCAGCTGCTGAAGCTGCTGTTGCTGCTGCTGGTGCTGCTGCTGCGCACGGAACACGAGCGGATCACTGCCACCGCCGCCGGTCGAATGTTGTCCGCCGCGCACCACCCCCCGGTAGTGCTGCCGGTGGTCCAGATTGTCGCCGAACTCTTCGTACCGCTTCGCCTCGTAGTAATCGCTCTTGGTCAGATCGATGTCGAAATCGTACCCGAACTGATTGCTTCGGCTGCGCCTGGTGGTTGCTGCGCCCAGCTCCTCCCCCTCGCTGCCCTCACCCCCGTAGCTGCGGGTCATTGAGCCGGCCGCAGTACCGTACGCGGTCGTGGCCAGCGGCGGATCGTGCGGATGCACCTTCGGGCTGGTCGTTTTCGAGTACTCGCGCGCATTCTTCGCCCACTCCTGGATCCAGTCTTTCTTCGTCGCGACCGAGGTCAGGGCCGCCACGTCGGACGGTGTTTTCCGCCGGCCGCCGACCGGGCTGGCGTCTCCCTTCTTCGCGGCCTGCAAGCGCTGGTGGGCACCGCCGCCTTGGTGGTGGTGTGCCTTCTCCGAGTCGGTGTAGCAGTTCAGTATCTTCCGCTCCTCGTCCGGTGGGTGGACGTCCTTTCCCTTCGACCTTTCCGCCCCGCCATCGTCCCCGCACTCCGCTCTGGTGGCGTGTATGTTCAGCTTCGCCACACCCTGCACGTACTCCGAGCTGTCAATGTGCGATTTGGTTAAGCTGTTGCGCCGTCTCTGTCCGCCCGGCACTGCATTACCACCGCCGCCCTCGAGCAGCGTCGGCTTCACGCTCAGAATGCCGCTCGTCGTCACGGAGGTAAAGGTGCCCTGGTCCGGTGAGTCCAGTTCCGGCGCGGTCAGCCCGATCGATTCCATTCCCTTCCTCGATGAGCCGCCGCCGCCGCCGCTGCTGCCGCCCGTTTTATGCGTAATGTTTTTCATCCTCGATTTAAGCTTCTCGATGTAGGACTGTTTGCTTTTGGTGCGCTCCCCGGTGCCACCGCCCGTCCCCTTGGGCGCCGCCGGCTCGTGAAAGTAGGAAACTTCCAGTATGTTGTGCTTGCGGCTTTCCGGCGCGACCCCCTCCACCTGCTTGCCGCTGCTCGTCGTGCGCTCGAGATCAATCACCTCCAGCTCCTCCCGAAAGTCGGTGGGCCGTACGGGCGTCGGCTGCACCACCGGCACGGGATCGACCACCTCCGGCGGCAGGGCCGCCACGTGCCCAGCCGGCCCGATACGGTCAATGTTCATGCGCTCCTTCTGCTCCTCGGTGTAGTTCGCCCCGTCGATCGTGTACGTGCCCGCCTCGCTCACATCGTCGTCTTCCTCCTCCCCGTCCACTCCGTCGCCGCGCGACTTGCGGAAGTTTTCCAGCGGCGCCTCCAGACACGGAATGCCCCCGTGACACGAGCCCAGACTTTCCACCGTAAACTCCGAGCTGGAGTACGAGTAGTCCTTCCCCTCCAGCCCACCTCCCACCTGTTGCTGCTGCTGCTCGAGGGCCAACGCAAGGGTGGCCGATTTCGGGGCGAATCGGCTGGCGGCATTGTTGGACCGTCCGGTCGGCTGCGCTGCCTTCGCCCCTCCTCCCATCTCGCTCATGCTTGTCCGGGGGCTCCAGCTGTGCCGCTTGGTGGCGGAACCGTCCCCCCGCCCGACCGTGCGCTGCGTCTTCTCGCGCAGCTTCACCGCCACCGGCCGGCCCGTCACATCGTCGATCACCACCATCTGGTCCGGGGCGTCCGTCGTTTGCTGGGGCTGTTTGTTGTTGCGCCGGGGCAGATTCACGCTGCCCGGTGCCCGCGCGCCCTGCTGCACCCGGCCCGACCCGGCCGGCGAGTTCGAGCAGGACTCGAGCTTCGACAGCGATACGCCCCGCTTGTGGCGCGCCTGGAACCGTTCCAGCATCTTTTCGTGCCGCTGCGCGTCGACCGGTTTCTTCCCGTCGCCAAAGTCGATCGTGAACGCGAACGCATTCCGCACCGAGTCCGCAACGAGTGCGCCGTTCTGTTCGGCCGCGTTGTCGACCATCGGCTTACCGCCGCTCGGCTCTTCGCTAGCGCTACGGCCCGCTTTGAGCATTTCGTGCAGGGAAAAGCTTTTCGCCACGGTCGCCGCTGGCCGCTCGAACCCGGCCGTACCGGGACCACCGGCAGCTTCCGGCGAGCTGTCGCTTTTCTTCGAGTTTTCCGGCGTACAGTCCGTCTTCTCCTGCTGGTGGTCCGGATCGTTCGGGCTGGTCGGTGTTGTTGTGTCCGATTTGACCGCGGACGCGCCATCCGCCGTCCGGTTGCTTTCGGGCGGGGAGGCGGTGCTGGACTGCAGATTGCTCCCCGCTCCGATATTGCACTGCATTTCGCCGAACGGATCCATACTTTTGTTTGCACCCTAAATTTGGAAACAGAAACTTATGGTCGCCCCTGCCCGTTTGGCTGCTTCTTGTTTGGGTTGCTTTGATTGCTTGTGCCGTTTGACAGATTAGAATTTTAACCTCTACTTTTTACTCTCTCGCTCTCCCTCTCTCTCTTTAGTGCTGTCTGCTCGCCGATAGAGCAGCTGATGTCATGTTTTCTTAATCGCTTGCTCGCGCACACTCCGCGACACAACATTCCAACGCTCCGTTGTACATCTTTCCCCCCCAGTCGTGTTGGTGATGATGATACGGCGGCACTCCTGCTATTCTATTCAGAAGCATCCACAGACACACCTGCCAGTCTACAGTGTTGCACCAAGATGACCCCTTTGTTTGAGCGGTTCTTTGGGGAGGACGGCTTTTTTGGCTTGTTTCTAAAACCCGGCACTATCCCAACGGCTCGTTTGTTGCACCCAACAACACACACACACACACGCATGCACAGGAAGTACAATTTCGAGGTTATTGCTCCATCACATTTCAGACGCCTTTATTAAACGCTGCAGCGGCGCACCACTCTCCTCACACACAGCTAAATATTGCAATCACCCTCTGGACGGTGTGGTTTTTGGCACACGTCACTCCCGTTTTTACATCCTTTTTTATTGCCTGCTTGCACCGGGATGCACTCTACACGCCCCTTTCACTTCACACACACACACGCGCGTTGGCGCACACATACACCTACACACAAAGGATGCTTTGTATCCGCAAAACGACGACTAGCAACTGGACTGGCAATTTGCACGCGTGTAGGATTTAGTTGTAGTAGGCAACAGCAGATCGGCCACACACTCACACATGCATTGCGGTACAGCTATTTTATTTAGGCGGAGCAGCACCGGATCGGTTGAAACGGAAGTGTTTCATTTCTGCCGCACGCAACTATCGTCATAGTTACCCGTAGAACCACTCGAAACACTGCCGCACACACTCACACGCGCGCACGGACTGGTGTATGAAGTACGCAACTATGTATACTTTTTTTTTGTTACATCTCCTTTGCTTTGCTCACAAATAGGAATTCATTTTCCTAACAAACTACTGAGAGGATTTGGTGACACTTGACTGCACATGGTCGTACGCTGCGCTGTGCTTCAATGTGCACAACATGCATTTACTCCTCCTTGCCACCCCACAGGTGGAAGCGATATTTTAAGCCGAATTTGTAAAGGACACTATTAATACGACCGCCTGCAAGGGCAGCGACACTTGTGCGCCTGGCGGCACCACTACACAATCACACAGCACAGGCACAAACAAAACACTTGCAGGCCGTGCACACGACGGTACACTGGCAGACGGTACACCACACCACCGTCGTGCTTCGTGACGCACCGTCGATTGTTCCACGGTCGTCGCAACTGGAGGACTACTATTCTGGGGGCCTGTTAGTGATCCGCACGATCGCGAGTGGTCCGCCTTTTCGCTCGCGGGACGCAACAAATGTTTTCTGCACCCTCGCACCAAGAAGCACCACGACGGAACGCAACGGCACGGAATCTGTGGGGTGTTGAGTGTGATTCTTTTTTTTTCCTGTGTGTGTTTGCAGTTTTTGGGGCGCGAGTCCGTACCCAGGCGGCGCTTGATCAGACGGACCCGTTTAGGGATGGGTTTATTATGTACAATGTAGCAGGTTTTCAAACCTGTTGTTTGAAATTCATATATTATGTACAAAATTCATTTTTTTTCGACAAATTTTACAATGGGTTCCAAAATCCTCACTGTAACTAGATTTTTTGGCAAAAACAGTCCCTCGTTAACACCTTAATAGCGGCTGGTAGCTTTATTGTGAAATTCGTAACTCCTGGGTATTTGCTCTTGCCTTAACCAGTGACACATGTCAACTGGTTCGCTTGAAAAAAAATATTTTGATTTCAATTTTCTTGCATACAGTGCGTCTTGCATTGTAGGGCGCGCTTGTTTTAATTTATTTAACTGGAAAGGTTTTTTTTCGCCATTTTCAACTCTTATAAGTTGTCCGACGCAGAATATAAGAACGCAATCGTGAAACAGAACACATTTTATTCTCTAGAACAATGAATAAATCAGTTGATAATTAGCAATTTAATGTTAGCATTACGATCCATACAAAACTCGGATTTCCAACCGTTTGACCGGTTTTATTTTCATTGCCATAACTCATAGAACGGCCCAGTAAGCACACTAGTGATGTGCTCTTTGGAGCGCACCCACGACTCCGATCGAACTCCGGCAAAATCCGAACCACCAGCGGGGAGTCGTTCGGAGTCGGCCGGAGTCAACAGGAACCGTCCGGTGCAATGTGCTTGTGATCAGGCATTTCGTTTCTTTGCGTTTTTTTTTCGTTTTGGCAAAGGCCAACTCCGACCGACTCCGGACGACTCCCAACTATTCCGAACGACTCCAGACGACTCTGGACGACTCCAACTCCGGACGATTTCAGGCGGCTCCAGACGACTCGGAATGACTCCGGACCTGGAATAATGCTGGGCGGACCTACCTTCTGGAGTCGATTCCGAAACTATCGGAGTCAGATTGGAGTCGTCTCCAGTTTTTTGCCTACTTTACCTATCACTAAATCCACACGCAATCATAAACTTCTTCACGATTTATTCTTTAACTTATTCATAGTGCAATTTACAGTGCATATGTTCTTCCGAATTAGTACGTCAACCGCCAATTAGCTTCATTACAACTATCTTTTAATGCAAAAAATATTGTAATATTTTTCCATCCAAAGTGTACCATTCAAAAATGTGTCACATATCCATCATTCGAGAATTTAATGAGTTCAGAACGAGAACGTTCATAATGGCTATACTCGATGAACATTAGGATTAGGTACACAAATGAACTACTGGATAAACCTCGCCTTGGCCATGTCAAATCCAACGAGTATTCGTGAGTCCATTAAGTGGATATGGATGCACAAATATGGATGCAGAATTGGACCTTATTTTAAAAATCGAATTTAATCTTGAATTAAATGTCGTTTTTAAAAACTCTACTACCGAGTAAATCTAATGGACTGGTTATAGTAACGAACTTGTGCAGAATAATTCCTTGCGATATTCATTGTACCTTACAAATTAACGTAAAGTATGAATTATTTTTGGCTTATTAAATTTTGCTTGATGTTGCTTCCACATCCGTAAGCCTCTCTCAAAAACCACACGTGAGGGTTACTTCTGCAATCGTCCAATGTCCAACATTTCTTCAAACTCATCCACACCGTCTATGAACATGGTGGCATCTTGCTTCACTACTATCGTTTCCGATCTGATCGGTTTGACCGGTACACTCACAGCCATCAATATCGATGACGAGGGTGATGATTGCCCTTGAGTCGCATCCGCAACCGCTGCAGTACTTCGCACATCAGTAGATGATGTCAATTTAATCTGTTTCGGAATAATTCTAATGATTTCTTCTCCCACTCGGTTTAGCCGCTTACGACCGCTATGTGGCACACTCTTGCGCACACCCTTCGCCTTTATCCTGGTGGTCGAGTTGTGAAGCTTTTTGCGCATGAAATTCTCCACTGACACGTGATCCGCCCGGTACACGGAGGTGGTACCGGCGTACTCGAACAAGTTCAGTATGTTCTTGAGCACGTTCAGCGCCCGTTTGTTCTTTCCGCCGCCGGTCCAGCTGAAGCCAGCGAACAGCTTCCGATCGATGATGAGGTCCAACAATGTGTGCATCCGATGTTCGGACTGCCGCATGTGTCCCACGCTCGCATCGATCCACTGGCACACCTGGGTGCGATAGTCATCCTCCTCCAGACGCTTCTCAAACTCTTCCACCGCTTCCATCTCGGTGAGCAAGTCGACCTTAAACTTTTCCGGCTGTTCGATCAGCTGGCACACGTTCGCATCCACCCGTCCCGCCTGGAACGCGTTCGCATCCGCCCGCCCAAGTTCGTACTGTACCGCATTCGATTCCAGGTACTTGTCGTTCATCGATTTAACGGACTTGTCCACCCTTCCGAATCCCTCCTTTAGATTCTGCCGCAACTCTTCCTGGTTCGCCTGTATCAGACTCTTCAGCTCGTACAAAAGGTCCAGCATCTGGGGGCACGGTTTCACATCCCCGAGCGGATCATCGTCCGGCTGGACGGTGAGGCTGGACAGCAGCTTCTGCACACCGCCGTTGCTCTGCCGGTTCGCAAGAGGATCGTTTAATCGTTGCACCGTTACTCCTGCTGCCGGTTTCGGCTCGTTCAGCCGACTGCTTTCCATCGTTTCGATCATCTTGTCAGCCGACGAGAGCGACAGAATGTTGCGACACAAAATTTCACACTCAAGCCTTTCCCACACCTCCGACGGAATGCTGTACTCGTCTTGGAACAATGCATTCAGCTTCCGTATGCTTCTAGCGAATGGCCAGCACAGATATGCGGTGCCGTCAGCCTTCTTTTGGATCCAGGCGGCCGGTGCAGCTAGCAGCTCTTTGCCGCCGGTGGGAGTAGTCGTTTCTACCAAGATGTACGGCATCCTAAAAAGGGAGAAGGTACGGGCGACAAGGTACTTTAAATGGGAAGTCCTTAGCTCCAGCCGTGCTGTAGTACCTACGTACTTTCCCTATACCACTCAAAAACACACACACACAGCGAGCTTCCACAAACGGTGTGACTCTCTTTCTATTGCTTCGTTTCGTAGTATGGCAGCATGCAAACAATTTCCCCTCGCGACAATACACTTTGCTATACGTTTGATTCTCCTCCCGCAGCGCCCTTGGCGTCGTTTCTTCAATGTGTATTAAAGTTGAGCCAAATCATAACAAACAAATGTCAACTTGCTCAGCTGGTGCTGTTGGTGGGAATTTGAAACATTTCATCAAATCTGGATTTGAAAGTTTTCATTCTGATTAATTGCAACTTATTTTCAATTATAGATTCCCCTTTTTAAATGCTTCTACAAATTCTGCACTTTCAATATTCAAAAACTACATTAAATTGTAAATCGAAGGCCTTAAAATCACCGCCAAATAACAAAACGAAGGCATATTTCCACTAGTGAGGTGTACACCAAGTTCTGTAATTATAGTTTGTTTTATTACGTGGATTACAGCTTACAACAAAAGAAAAACATAAGTTCAAACCACTTGTCACTACAAAACATTAAAGTGTGCTACTGTCTGTAATGAGAATGCAGCAGATGTAGTTGCTAAAAAGAGAACAATGTAAGGAGCTTAAACCATATTTACATTAAAAGCGTACGGTCAAACCTTAGCATAGTACTACTCATTAACGGGTCTTAGGGATAATGTTTAGTTCGATGCTCTATTTCATGACTTTAAATTTCTGTTGAAAAAACTTTGCTACATCCCAATGACACGCTCGATTTCGAGGCGTAATGGTACCGGCGTATTCAAAGAGACGAACAAAGTTTTTGTAACCAATTAACGCCACCTTTCCATTTCGGGTGCCAGTCCAATCGAAATTCTGCAAAAACTTGCTATCAACTAGCTGGTCCAATATGATCCCCATACGTTCGGCTGGAACGATCGTATGCCTAACAGCATTATCTATCCATCCGTGAACAACGCTGAGATAGTCGGGATCTTTCAAGCGTACCTCGAAATCGTTCATACCGTCAAAGCTGGTTATATGATTAACCTCCACGTACTCTGTGGTCTCGGTGGGAGTGGCAGTCGTTGCTGTTGTCGGCGCATTATCTTCATCACCATCCAGCTCGATTATCTCGTATACATCGTCATCTTGGTTTGCCGTAGAAACGATATCCGTTTCCAATAGGTTAACCGTTTCCTCACATGTGTTCAGCTCTGTTTCGGTTCGGGCTATTTTTATAGGTTTACTTTCTGTTACGCCTTTCCGTTTTTCACTCATATTTACCCTGGTGTGAACGTTGCTCTTTAGTTTATTTCTGAAGAAACACTCCACGAACCAATCGTTCGCTATGTGTTCCGTAGTCGTGCCGGCATATTCAAAGAGCTTGCAAAAATGCCTGTACGTCTCCAGACGAATCTTCTCGGGGTGCGTTGGTTCGGGGTTCCACTCGAGCTGCGCTAAAAGCTTGCTGTCCACCAGTTTGTGGAGAATGTTCGTCATGCGCAATTCGGGTTTCGCTTCAGACGCGATGATACGATCCATCCAATGGTGTACCCGTTCACGATACGCTTCATCCTGAAGTCGGCTTTCCAATTCATCCAACTCTTCCTTGCAAGCTACAGCCTTTTCTTCGAATGCTGCACTATCGTCCGTATTATCCTTGGCTAATACCGACAGCACAGTTTCTTGCAACCGCGAAAATCCCTCGTTAATTTTCCTCCGCAACTCATCTTGGTTACTGCGTATCATACACTTTAGCTCGTACAGCAGGTCGAGCAATTGGGCATATGAAACATCTCCCAGCACGTCATGTTGTTTGTCCAATTCCTTGTTGATGCGGGTGAAAAACAGATCCGTACTATCAACCGGCGGCCGCTGCTCGCAGTTGGCCGTCGATTGCGGATCTTTTAGGGGAGGACTTACATCCCGAAAGGGATCATCCTCATCGCCCTGCTCCTGATTTACCATAGCACTACTAAACAGCTGCTGCAACGGGTCGGTTGGTTCACACTCCTCAACGGTCATTTGTAGATCTTCTGTTGGACTGGTAGCTGGCGTGCGTTGCTTCTCGGGCACGTGCCAGTTAGGTATATCGGCAAATGGGTCATAGTCAGGCTCTGGGTGCGGCTCCGGCAATGTCCGATTGGGCTTATCCGACTGTTTCTGCTTGCTTACCACCTGCCTGGGGGCCTCTTTAACCGGTGGTCTAGTTGGCAAAGCTTTTTCCGTCTTATCCAAACTGGTTTTGATTAGCTGTGACGGCCTACCACCTAGTACTTTGTTTTGTTTTTGCATCGTTTCAATGATGGTATATGCCATCGTTAGCGTTGGAATATCTGTGCTCAAGATCTCACACTCATGCTTTTCCCATTCCTTCGTTGGGTTGCTTTCCTTCTCCAGCAGAGCTCTTATCTTTTTGGGACACACTGCATCTGGCAAGGAAACGTACGTTGTTCCTTTCCCATCCTTGTGAATCCAAGAGCTGGGGGCTACCGCGACCTCCTTCCTGCCCAAATTGCTTTTCGTCTTTTTTACCAAAACGTACGGCATCCTACAACAAGCATTTTGCATTAATATTTAGATAAAATTGGGGAACCTTAAATGATGTGTCTTGGAATTTTCCACTCCTTCAGCTTACCTTACTTTACGCGCGCTATTTCCGGTAAGCTTTGTCTCCTTCGTATTACCTCCGCTAACAATGAAGGCTCAGCAGCTATCGTTAGAGTATTTCCGTTTACTCTGGATATTCACAGACGATTTGAAACATAAAACAAACGATGCTCAGCAAAGAGGCCCATTAATTTTGCTAGAAATCACGTCGTTTAGCGTTGTCGGCGCTGGCTTGGTGTTCGCGCAGTCCGCGGTACGGAGAAATATAAACAAAACAATGCCACGGTCATTTGACAGTCCGCGAAATCTGTCAGGTACGCGCGCGGTGATTGAAATATTTCAAACCCAGACGAGGAGTGGCGGAAAATAACCAACCAGAACCAATTTTGAATTCATCGCTGAAGCATGGCCCTTAATCACATTTCGTTTGTATGCATCGTTTATTGTTTTATTTATTTTAAATTCGGGTTCACAACTACGATACATGGAGAGTATATGTAGATCAAATCGAATGTGTATACATTAAGTGGGCTTATAGCATTCTTCTTCACCAATCCATCGAAAAACATAACAAAATTTAGTGTGCCATGACGTTGACACGGTGTCTCGTTGAGAAGCCAAATACCTACTCAACCTCCTTTTTTATATTGAGGCTAAGATCTTAATGACCAAAATGTGTGTAAAATAGTGAAAATTTAGGATATACTTATGAGTAAGTAAATATAAAAACCATTAAATCAACCAGTTTGTTTTAAATGTAAGTATCAAATCGATTTAACTTTCTCTTTTCATTTTTAGACGTCAAATTGCACTGGAAAATCCCTCCTCATACATACATTCACTTTGATCTTAACTTGGTAAGTGTGTGTAATCTAATCATATTAATATTAGTATTAGGCGCCACGATCGTAGTCGATCTAGGCCTGCTTAAGCCACTAATAGGCTTGGCTAACACCAACTTATTGGTTAACCCGTTGTAGAATGGCAATTCCTACGTATGGGAGGGACGTAAGCGGGGCTTATTGATTGTCCATAGCAGGATAGTCACAGTCATACGTTTGGGGGCACGTTCCATTCGGTACTTGAACCGTCGACGGGCATGCTGTTAAGTCGCACGAGTCGACGACTGTACCACCAGACAGGTCAACCATGCTGCTAGCAGTACAATTTGACGGTTGTACCTCAACATTATCGTAGACATCTAATAAATTCTTAAAAAAAACTTCCACACAACCATGGTCGATCATTACTGCCTGATGTAGTACAGTTCTGGAGGTGTATTGAAACAGTCGGATAAAGTTTATGTACTTTACCAACGAACACTTTCCACTACCAACGTTCATCCAGCAAAAGTTGAACAAGACGTTTTCATCAATTAATCGCTCCAGCAATAACGTCATCCGATCTTCCGCATTTTCAATATGACCAAACGTCTTCTCGATCCATTGTATTGTTTTAGCTTGGCATGTTGGGTCATTTAAATCGACCTCGAATTGATTAAATGCTTCTATCGAGTCGCAAAACACGATATCATTTTCCTCTGGAACTGAATTTTGCAATTCATCAACGCATTGATTCTCTTCGACGTATTCTTCCTGTTCGCCCGTACTATACTGCTCTGTACTTTGCTCCTGTACACCACCGCTTTCATCTTGTTCATGCACATCCTCTTCCAGCCATACATCCTGCACGCTCCACCAGCTTGATGCTGGTTTACGAATTTTACCACATTTCGCTTGCCGCGCCTTTTTCTCGCTGCAATTCTGTATGTTCTTCAAATCTGTCGCGTACTTGATACTTTTAAGGAAAAACGCTCTCACCTGCATATCATTCACCGGGTGGTTTGCATCGGTGGTACCACCGTACTTATACAGATCGACGATGTTCTTGTAATCACGCAGTGCAATTTTTGATTTCGTGCCAGCCCAGCTGAACTTCTCGATAGGCGCTTTATCGAACATTAGGTCCCACATGCGCTTCATGCATTTGCCAGGGCCATCCTCGCGAGCAACAACACGCTTCACCAGTTTGCGAGCCTTCTGCTGAAAGATTCGATCATTCAAACGATGTTCAAACTTCTTCACGTCATCTAGGTTCGTTAGACGATACACTTTGGGTTTGTTCGGAGTTGCAGGCGGGATTGCCGATTTTGCCATAACCTTTTGACTCTTGCACGTGTTGGATTGGATTTGTTTCGATACTTCATTCAGTTTAGCTCTTGTCTCTTCCTGATCACCTTTCATCGTAACCTTCAGCTCTTGAAGCAAACCGAATAGCTTTTGGTTCATCTCCATGGCATCGGCTTTCGGTTCATTTCTCGTGCTATCTGGGTTATTTGGTCCGCTTGTTGTGAGCAATATTTGCTGTAAATTGCAAAGTTCTTTATACAGATCGTAGTCTTGATCCGTGTTACGTATTGATAATGTATTGCGCCTTTTGTTGCCTCCTAGTTGATTTAATGGGTTGCACGATACCATTTTTACCGGTTTCGGTGAAGGCCCCAGTAGTTCACATTTTAACGCTGAAGTCTTGTTGCAGCTGCTGTTTATCATCCTTCCACTATTCGGCTGGTTTGCTGGTGAAGCAGGATTGCCCAACGTGACATTGGTGACAGTGGCGTTGCTAGTCGAAGCTGTCGAACTCGGTTTAACCTTACGATGCTTTTGTAAATTCTGGAAAAAAAATTCCACCTTTGCTAGCGATTCAATATTTTGCTGCACTATTTTGCATTCCCATTTGTCCCACTCCTCCGTTGGAGCGCTTTGATCGTCTTCCCACAGTTCCCTCACATTGTTAACCAGATTCGTGTCGGGCCAGTAAAGATGTACAACTCCTTTGGTTGGAGTTACGACCCATCTTTCTGGCGCAGCCAGCAGTCTCCCACCGTTTGTGGTATCATCAATTTGTACTATGGTATACGGCATGTTACCTACAATTTCCAAAGTGAGTTACAGTTGCGTACAGAACAAGACGATATTGATGATCAGCTTACAGTTTTTTCTTTCTTTTTTTTGTTGTCTCCACTCCAAGGAGTTTTCCAGCACAAAATTCGTTGTGCGTTTTCCCACTTCGCGAAGTGTTACACTGCACTGTCCGCTTGAGCTAAAACACTTCCATTCACGTCACAAAAACAGATGGAAACATATGGCGTTCAATTCTTCAGTCGGAAGGCAATGATTGAATGGCTTTAAATTAGCATGCTTTTTGAACGCTCCAACGCTTAGCATTCGTTTGTATGGTAACCCCGCGAACCGGTTATCGAATAGTCATAAAAGTATGAAAGCTCTTTATCCCAAAAAAAAAGAAAAAAACATGTCTATTCGCTGTGCCGTCTTTTATGAACTGAGCGTCCCTATCATAAATGTTGCTCCGAGCTGATGCAGACTGATGTTTCGAAGTCGTAAAATCACTGGCATGTCAGCGCAGCTTCCCTTTTGACAGCATCACTGCGCTGAAACATTTTGACTTTGCCGTGGAGCATTTTTTTTTTTTTTTTGGGGACAAAACGTTCGTCTTTGGGTAGCGATGAACAGAACAAAGCAACCCGACAACTCCCCACCCAGGAAACTGAAACAAGAGAAGACATAAAGGTTCTACCAGGTATTGTGTAATGTTTCGGTTATCGTTAATGAAATTCAGTAGAACGCTTTAGATCCTTACACGTATGTACAACACTTTATATTTTTTCAGGTTTCCATCCATACTGTTACGAAACGCCTATCCTACGCCACGTTATCTAACGTCCGGATAAAGAAGCTAGAAACAATACCATGATTGTATATGATAGTGTTTTGCAGCTTCGTTCTGCTAGCGTACTCAAACAGTCGGACAACGTTTTTGAACTTTAGCAACGAACACTTTCTACTGCTAACGTTCATCCAGCAAAAGTTGAGTAAGATGTTTGTATCAATTAATCGTTCCAGCAATGCCTCCATGCGACGCTCCACATTAGCCTCGTGACCGACTGTTTTGTCGACCCACGTTTGCATTTCCGTTCGCCTTTTTTCGTCATTTAAACGGTTCTCGAATGCATTCAATACTTCTACCGATTTTATGCAACCTACGCAAATCGTTGGTAATTGTTGCTCGGGTACATTTTGCAAACCATCTTTTTTATTCGAGAAATCTTCCTCCTGCTCAACGATTTCATTGTCTCTTTTGCTTTGTCCCTGTTGCTGTTGGTGCTTTGCTTTGATTTGTTCCTTCACGTTTATGCTCATTCTTGATGCTGGTTTACGAATGCTACCACATTTCGCATTCACTGCCTTTTTCACGTAGTAATTATCTGGGTAACTCATGTCTGTCACGTACTTCATGGTTTTGTATAAAAACTTTCTCACCTCAGTGTCATTTACCCGGTGTGCGTTGGTAGTGCCGCCGTACTTGTACAGATCGATGATGTTGAAATAATCGCGCAGTGCAATTTTCGATGAAGATCCAACCCAGCACATATGCTTGAACAGCGCTTCATCGAACATTAAGTCCCATATGCGCTTCATGCACTTTTCCGGCTCGTTCTCCTGGGCAACGATACGCTTCACCCAGCTACGAACCCTCTGCAGAAAGTTGCGATCATTCAAACGATGCTCAAACCTATCCACGTCCTCTACGGTCGTTAGACGATACATTTCGGTTTGGTTCGGTGTTTCCGATCGGATTGTTTTCGGTGGGTGTTGATTGCCTTTATGCGATTCCACCCTAAGCGGTTGACGCTTGCACGAGTCAAAGTTGGTTTCCATTTTTTGGATTCCTTCATTCAAACTATCGCCTATCTCTTCCTGGTTTGCATTAATCATACACTTTAGCTCTTGAAGTAGGCCGAATATTTTTTTGTTCTTATCTTTGGCATCGTCTTTTGGTTCATTTCTCGCTATATCTGGATTTTTTGTTTCCAATATTGGTAGCTCCTTTTGTGTCGAGCTTTTTGGTGTCGCATGGTTCGATCGCAACATTTCCTCCAAATTGCCAATGTCCTCAAATGGATCGTAGTCTTGCTCCGTGCTAAAGAGTGATAATATATTACTATTCTCATTGTCTTTTTGTTGGCTTACACAGTTGCTCGAGTCCAGTTTTAACCGTTTCGGCGTTTCTGTTCCTTTTAGTTCCTGTTTTACGGTAGAAGACTTGCTGTTGCTCGGGTCCAATTTTAACAGTTTCGGCGAAGGGCCCAATAGATCCTGTTTTACGGCTGAAGTCTTGTTGAAGCTACTGTTCTTCAACCATTCACTACTCGGCTGGTTCGCTTTCGGGACAGGATTGCTGGACATTTGGCTGGAAGTATCTTTGCGTACATTAACCGTTTTCATGGTAATAGCTGCGTTGCTGTTGAAAGCTACATTTACTGTAGTTTTGCGGTTCTTTTGTAAAATCTGTGTTGTTCTTTCCGCCGCTGTTAACGAGGCTATACTGCGGTACACTATTTTGCATATCCGTTTGCCCCACGCCTTCGGTGGTGCGCTTCGATCGTCTGCCAACAGTTGCTTCATATTTTCCACCAATTCGGCGTCGGGCCAGTACAGATAACCAATTACTTTGGTTTTAATTATTAGCCATGTTTCTGGTACGGCCAGCAGTACCTCGCCGTTTCTGGCATCAACAATCTCTACTATGGCATACGGCATGTTACCTACAATTTTGAGCGTGAATTACAGTATGTGAACAGATTGATATTACCGAGCAGCTTACCTTCGTTCTTATTGTCACTGTCCTAGGTATTTCCAGCACAACATTTGCTGTGCTTCCAACAAAGCTATATACCACCGATCACCAAATCGTCCACTCTTTGCAGCTTATGGTTGGATACATTTCCATTCACATCTCTAGCAAAAATAACGTTATAGCATTTCAAAAACTATCTATTTTACATAGAAAACACCTATGCTAGTTGTTCTGCCGCCCTTTACCAACTCCGCCCAGAATGTTGTCTAGAAATCATAACAAATCGCTGTCATTTGTTGAGCTCTCCATTTGACAGCACAACTGCACTGAAACATTTCAACTGCACCGCGGTGCGCAAATTTTTGAAACCGAAACGTTTCAGCCTAAATTTTGCTGATCAGAACAAAGCACCACCCCATTGTTCTGAAATTAACATCGCTTCGGAAGCCAAACTGAACTGAAATACCCAGAGAAGATGGCGTAATTGTGACCGCGAGGCTACATGAGGTGAACTATACAGCGAAATGAACTATTTGACAGGCGAAATATCTGACGGATAAAGCATCACAGCAATCAGCTGATGTGCAATGTAAACAAATAACGTGCACAAAATCGTAACTAAATCCATTGAATAACTTCAATATCCAGTACTTCGTCAATTTTTAGCCAACAGTTCATAATTTCTTCCAATTAGTGAATGTTCTGCTTAAGGAGATATTATTTTTAAGTGAATTTTGAAAGCGGATGTTGTGTTACCCCCGACCCTTTAGCTGAATCTGTCAGATATTTCAGCTGTCAAATAGTTCATTTCGCTGTATATTTCACCTCATGTAGCTGCGCGGTGACTATAACATTAACACTCATCCAGGTATCTTTCGGATATGATCAATGAAATTCAGTAGAACGCTTTTGATCCCTAAATATATATAAAACATTTTGTTTTTATTAAGATTTGCCATTCATATTGTTTTTCCTAAAGGCTTAGTTCTAAGAAACATGATCTAACGTCCGGATAAAGAAGCTAGAAACAATACCATGATTGTATATGACAGTGTTGTGCAGTTTGGTTCTGCTAGCGTACTCAAACAGTCGGACAAAGTTTTTGAACTCCGCCAACGATCGTTTGTCACCGCCGTTCCTCCAACTAAAGTTGAGCAAGAAGTTTTTATCAATCAAACGCTCCAACAGTTGCTTCATGCGCTGGCTAATGTCTGCGATAGAGCCAACCGTTCTGTCCACCCATCGCTCGACTTGCAGTTTCCGTTTCTCGTCGTTCAGAGTAATTTCAAATCCTTTCATTTGTGCCAAAGATTTGATGGGATTGATGTGAATCTCTGGTACGCTTTCGGCAGCCGGTGGTAGCTGCTGGGACGTACTTGCCTTTGGTTGGCTCAGCTCTCCTTTTTTGCCGTCGTTTGTATTCATGAGCTTATCATCCTTCACTTGTGCCGCAGGCTTTGTGACCCTAATACGGCCCACACCTGGTAAGCTTGGTGCAGAAACACTTTGCTTGCGTTGCTGCTGTACTTCATCATCTTTTTGTTTTTCGGTTACATTAGGCTGTTCTTCGACACTTCGGGCAGCTGCTCGTTCCTCATCCCCGCTCATTTTCCCGCTTGGTGTTGATGATGGCTTGGTTTCGGTTGCTCGTCTCTTCACCTTGCTTGCCCTGCTTTGAACCCATTCTCTCTCCTCAAACTTTCTTCGCTGATGCGGTACAGATTTGCGAATGAACGTTTTATTTTTCCTACTGTCGGCTTGTTTCAGCTTTTTCATTAAGAATTGCTTCACCTCTTCCCGCTTTATACGCTGCACGCTGGAGGAGCCAATGTACTCGAACAGCTGCACTATGTTACGAAACACCTGCATTGGGTATTTTTTGTTCAAGCCCGACCAACTAAACTTGGCAAACAGCTGTCGGTCGAATATTAGATCCAGCATTGTGTGCATCCTATGCTCGGAGCTGCTCTCGTAACCGACGTTCGACTCAACCCAACCGTAAATCTCCTTGCGGTACTTGTCTTCCCTTAATTGTTCGTCAAACTTTTCCACCTGCTCGACGGTAGTTAGTGGGTCGAAAGTGAACTCTTCCGGGTCGACTCTTTCGTACAAATGTCGAGGGCCTTCTTCCGCATCCTCATCCACTTTTTTGTGAAGCAGCAGATTAACGGTACGGTGTATTTTGCCCATACTTTCACTCACTATTTTCCTGATCTCCTTCTGGTTGCTTATCATCATAAACTTCAGCTCGCGTATCATGTCCATTATTTGCAAATTGAGTTTGTCTTCAACCGCCGATTGCTGCTCCTGCTCCTGCTCCTGATCGTGCTCTGTGCCAATCGAGGAGAACAAACGCTGTGCCTCGTCACTCAACTGCTCCACCGCGATGACAGTCAGGTCCGATTTGTCCTCCAGCGGGCTCACATCTTCGAAGGGATCGTATTCTTCCTCATCGCTTGAGTGTTGCAAACGTTTAGCCTCAATGTCGAGAATTGCTGGTTCGTTTGGCAAGTGTGCTGCAGCAGGAGCAACATCACCAAACGGATCCTCCTCCTCCATCTCTTCATCTTCCTCCTTGGGCACCACATTACCGTACAGTTGCGGCTCATTCGCGCTCTGCTGCCTTTGCTGAGCAGGCCTTGGAGTGACTTTGGCTGCGGAATAGCTTCGTACTGGAATATTCTCTCCCCTTGTGACACTGAGGATGTTGCTACTGTTACTTGCTGCACGAGCTAGGATTTTATTCCGCAGGTGCGTTGTTTGTATCACCTTTTCCGCCGACGCTAACGACGGCATATTCCGGTACAGGATTTTACACACCCGCCTTTCCCACTCCGGCCGGGGAAGTGTTCGATCGTTTGCCAGCAGTGCTCTCAGAGTTTCCCTACTGCTGCTACCGGGCCAATGCAGATATCCCACCGCTTGGGTTTTGTTTACCAACCATGACTGCGGTGCCGCCAGCAGGTCCTTGTTGCCCGAGGTGTTCACCGTTTCGACCACGACGTACGGCATCCTGCAAATTCCAAACAAATGTGTGAAATGAATCATCCGAAACTTTACATGTTGATCTGTATTGCACCCTCTTCCTGGCGTTACTGTTGTGGAACAATGCAGGCGAGCTATAATTCCCCACACGCTATGTAAAAACACTTACACTCGTTCAGTTTATTAAAACTTTGGTTGCTAAAATGCACGGCCTAGCAAGGTCGCTAGCGAAACGGAGCAGTTTGAATAATAATATTTCAGCAAATAGTCAACGTTGTCGTCTATATTGAACGAATCCGTCCGCTGGCGTCGTTTATGCTCAGAATATCCGCGCAAAACTCACAACAAACCAATGTCACTGTGGGCTTGTCACACGGGAAGCAGCCGCTGTCCGCTGAGCAAGGTAGACGAGGGCAGTGAAATATTTCAATGAAAGCCATCTGGGAAGTGTTGCGTATTTCTGCAGGATCACATTTTACCATTTTAACTGCTTTTTGCATTTTTTAAACAGTAAGTCATTTTTTGTTTCGAGTAAGAATCGAACGGAGTCGCCCGGAGTAGGAGTTGTCCGGATTCGTCAGCAGTCGCCCGGACTCGTCCAGAGTCGTTCGGTGTCGTTCGGAGTTGTTCGGAGTCGTCCGGAATCGCCCGGAATTGGAGTCGTCTGGAGTCGTCTGGAGTTGTCCGGAGTCGTTCGGAGTCGTCTGGAGTTATCCAGAATCAGGTGCAGACGGAGTCATCCGGATTGGACTAGAGTCGGCCGAGGTCGGCTTGTATAGAAAGTGCACGCTTAAAGTGAAAGACAAAAAACACAACGGAAGGAAATGTCTGAGCACAAGCACATTAAACCACACGGCTCCCGTTGACTCCGACCAACTCCGATTCCGAACGACTCCAGACGACTCCGACCGACTTCGGACGACTCCGGCTCCGAGCGACTCTGGACGACTAAGGATAACTCCAGACAACTCCGGACGACTCCGGGCGACTCCAGACGAGTCCGGACGACTCGAGGCGACTCCGTACGACTCCGAACGGTTCCGAACGATTCCGACTCCGATTTCGGACGGATCTAGTGTTTTATTTTGCGGCAGTCGGAATCGGACGAACAATAGTTGAAGTCGAATCGGAGTCGTGGGTGCGCTCCATCCTAGTAGGATCTACAGGTTTTCCTTTACAAAAGCACTGCAAATGCCGTACTACTTCCTGCGGTGCAGGATTTTTATATTCTCAGTGCTTACATATGCAACAGACGCCGTCGTATCGCTCAAAACTCTATTAATCGCATGAGAAAAAACCCAAAACCTCTTTATTTTTTTAATGTTTCCAGCTTTATTTACTTGTTAATATTGTTTTCATATTTCGCACGTACATTGCTTGAACAGAATATTGGACGTCATTCTACTAGTTTTTCTTAGTTCTTTTTAAAAATTCCCGTTTTCAAGTCAGATCAATTCCTCTTTCTTGTATGCGCAACACAAAATACTTTTCCAAGATGGATAATCTATCTTTGAAAATTGCCAATCTCATGTGCTGATCGAAAAACGCACCACTCTCAGCAAGGTTCATATTTATATTAACGATTGTAATGGGTTCCACTACTTCAGCCTACTTGCTGCGCCACGTGGTCCAACGTCTTTGCAAAGAAGCTGGCCACAAATCCGTGATTAAACACGACAGTATTGAATAGCATGGTTCTGCTGGCGTACTCAAACAGTCGAACAAAGTTTTTGTACTGGTCTAATCGTCGTTTTCCGCTACTTGTATCCGTCCAGCAAAAGTTTAGCAGGACATTTCTATCAATCAACCGTTCCAGCAACACTTTCATCCGTTGTTCAGCATCAGCAATTTGTCCAACCGTTCTGTCGACCCAACTTTGAGCTTGCTTTTTCCTTTTCTCGTCATTTAATGCAGTTTCGAATTCATCCATTTGTGCTAGCGATTGAGCCGGAGCAATATTAATCTCGGGTAATATTTCCTTGACGAAAGCATATGAAGTACCAGCAGGAGCAATCGAAACTGGTCGCTTCTCTAAGTTGGGTATGCTTGGTTCGATACCAACTGCACTAATTTTACTCGTACTCTCATTGCTCACATTCAATTCCGGTGTGTTGGAGATTTCTTCCGCTGGACCTTTTTTCGATTTGCTTGCCTGACCTTGATCGCTTCTCTTATTTGGGTGTTTTCGTTTTCTTGGTACGCTCATAGTATAAGAGCGGAGATTTACCCTGTACTGAGCATGTTTTAGTTTATTTAAGAAAAATGCAGTCACATCTTCCCGTTTTACATGCTCCATACTATTGGTACCGATGTATTCAAACAGTTTCAGTATATTCTCATAGTGTTTCATGGGGAATTGTTTGTTCCTTCCCGACCAGCTGAACTTGGCTAATAGTTTTCGGTCGAATATCAGATCCAGCATTTTGTGCATTCGAAACAGTGCGCTACTCTCAAAACGGACACAATAATCGACCCATCTGTGTATCTTGTTCTGATATGTTTCATCCTTTAGTCGTTCTTCGAAGTTTTCCACCTCCTCTACGGTCGTTAGCAGGTCGAATGCCTGGTCTTCATCGTCATCTGATAAATTTTCACACGATTCATTCATTTCTTTATCCAGCAGCTTATGAATGGATCTGTTCACTTGAGACATAGCAGTCCAAATTATTTTTTTTATGTCCTTCTGATTTCGTTCAATCGTACACTTCAACTCGTGTACCATGTCGATTAGTTGTGAAAATGTCTGAATCTCTACGGATGGTTCACTATCCGCCTCTTTGCTGGTGCCGGAGAAGAAACGTTGAGCATCATCTCTCAGCTGCTTTGCATCGATCACATTCACACGTGGTGTAGGTGGATCATTTTTTGCAGAACTCTTCTCAGGCATGTTGCTCACACTTGGCTGGGATACTCCCAGTGAAGGGCTTACTTCGTCAACTAGATCGTACACTATTGTATCTAAACCTCTCAGCTGCTTTGCATCGATCACATTCACACGTGCTATTCTAGGTGGATCATTTTTTGCAGAAATCTTCCCATACACGTTGCTCACACTTGGCTGGGATACTCCTCGCGAAGGGCCTACCTGATCAACTAGATCGTAATCTATTGTCTCTAAATCTCTCAGCTGCTTTGAATGGATGACATTCAAACGTGGATTTCGTGGTGCATCAATCTTTGCAGAAATCTTTCCAGCCACGTTGCTCAGACTTGGCTGGGATACTTCCGGTGAAGGGCTTACCACCTCAAACGGATTGTACTCTATTATCTGTAAATCTCTCAGCTGCTTTGCATCGATCACATTCAAAAGTGGTTTGCTAAGAGGATCAATGTTTGCCGAATTCTTCCCAGCTACGCTGCTCACGCTTGGCTGGGATGCTTCCGATGAAGAGCTTACATCATCAAATGGATCGTACTCCGGTTCCTCTATACCTAACAAGGACAACAGATTCTGTTCATTTTTCCGTTTCTCTGTTTCTGTCATATCGCTTAAACACTCCTGCTCAAGCGGATCATTCGTGCTCGGTTCCAAAAGTTGTTCAGAAGCGTCTGAATCATCAAATGAGTCCTCGTTCTCTTCCTTGGGAATCACAACGCTTAATAAATCCTGCAAATTTTCACTTGGCTGTGATTCTTCGACCACAATAAGAGTACTCCCTACCGAAGGAGGATCGTACGCTACCGTTTTACTGTTCTGGGCAATAGCAGTTTTGCATTTTCCTCCTTTCATTGAGCTTGTGCTGGTGGCTTTAGCTATTGTATCAATGAGATTTTTGTTAGTTCCCGTAGTTTGATCGCTAGTACCGGCATCTGACGAATTGTGTATAATTTCTATCGTTTTCTCTCCTGCTACTAGTGATGGAACTTGCTGGCATATAATCTTGCAGTTACGCTTTTCCCATACAGGCGTCGGGCTGCTTTTTTCATCCTCAAGTAGTTCTTTCAGTCTTTTCATACTTTTCGCATCAGGCCAACGCAAATACTCGCCTTGTTCATCTTCCACCCATGCTTCGGGCACCACCAGCAACTTCTTTTTACCCGCAGCGTCATCCGTCTCTATAATGGCGTACGGCATCCTGCAATCAGAATCTGCATTAAACTATTTAGATATATCACAAAACTAAGAAATTGAACCCCGTTCTCATCGCTTACCTTCCCTGAATATCTCGTATCAATGCAATCGTTTGCAGGCGTTTCCAAGGTCGATGATCAACTTCCTGTTCTTGATGTATTATCGGTATCACTTCAACACTGGATCGAATTACACACAATGGTCGAAAGAAAGGCGAATCTCGAAGGTAATGCAGATTAAAATCACGATTCAAAATGCGTTCAGCTCTCTGATCGTCTTGGCGTCCCTCATTCGGCTGTGGATTGCGTTTGCTTCGTTCTCAAATTCACAACAAACAGACGTCATTTCATTGCATTTCGCATGACAGCATCGTAGACCACCTGCGTGTGAAATATTTCAATTCTTTATTTCATTTCGTTTGCATTTTAATTTCCTCAGCCTACTTGCTACGACACGTGGTCCAACGTCTTTGCAAAGAAGCTGGCCACCAATTCATGATGAAACACGACAGTATTGGATACCATGGTTCTGCTGGCGTACTCGAACAGTCGAATAAAGTTTTTGTACTGGTCTAATCGTCGCTTTCCGCTGCCAGTATCAATCCAGCAAAAATTTTGCAAAGCATTTCTATCAATCAGCCGTTCCAGCAACACTTTCATGCGTTGTTCAGCACCAGCAATTTGGCCAACCGTTCTATCAACCCATCTATGAACTTGGATTTTCTTTTTCACATCGTTTAAAGCACTTTCGAATCCATCCATTTGTATAGTCGATTTTATAGGATTAACATTAACTACAGGTAAAATTACCTTTACGGATGTTGTTGAAGTACTTGGTAGTGCTGTTGAAGCTTGTCCCGTTTCTAAGATGCCTTTTGGATGTTCGACGTTATCTCCATGACTGGCACCTTGCCCACTGACATCCAATTCCGATGCGTTTGAGATTTCTTCTGGTGGACCTGTTTTCGATTTCCTTGCCGGACCTTGATCGCACGTCTGCAATGTAGTTTTCCGTTTTTTTGGGTGTGATCTGTCCGTACTGGTAATATGTACCCTAGCATTGGCATGGGTCAATTTTCCTTTAAAGAATATTTCTACATGCGCCCGTTCCACGCGTTCCATACCGTTGGTGCCGATGTATTCAAACAGTTTCAGTATATTCGTATACTTTTGCATTGGGAGTTTATTTCTTCCCGACCAGTTGAACTTTGCAAATAGTTTTCGGTCGAATATCAGATCCAGCATTTTATGCATACGGTGCTGTGCGCTACTCTCGAAACGGACACAGGAATCGATCCAGCTGTGTATCTCCTTCAGATATTTTTCGTCCTTCAGTCGTTCTTCGAAGTTTTCCACTGCCTCTACGCTCGTTAGCAGGTCGAATTTCTGTCCTTCATTATCATCTGACAGATTATCGATCGGCATCCCAGTTACTTCTCCATCCATAAGCATGTTAATGGACCTGGCCATTTTATACATAGCATTGGACACAATTTTTTTAATGTCTTTCTGACTTTTTTCAATCATAAATTTTATCTCTTGTACCATATCGATTAGCTGAGAAAATGTCTGAATCTCTACGGACGGTTCACTATCCGCCTCTTTGCTGGCGTCGGAGAAGAAGCGTTGTGCATCATCTCTCAGCTGCTTTGCATCGATCACATTCACACGTGGTTTACTAGGAGGATGGGATACTTCCGGCGAAGGGCTTACCTCCTCAAATGGATCGTACTCTATTATGTCTAAATCTCTCAGCTGTTTTGCATCGATCACATTCAAACTTGGTATTCTAGGTGGATCGATTTTTGCAGAACTCTTCCCAGCTACCTTGCTCACAGTTGGCTGGGATTCTTCCGCAGAAGCACTTACATCGTTGAATGGATCGTACCCCGTTTCCTCGATGCCTAACAAGGACATCAGATTCTGTTCGTTGCTTTGTCTTTCGCTTTCAGTTAAAACATTTAAAGGTTCTATTCTTAGCAGATCATTCGAATCTTCAAATGGATCCTCGATCTCCTCCTTGGGAATCACAATGCTTAATAAATCTTGCAAATTTTCACTTGGCTGTGTTTCTTCAACCACAATCAGTGTCCCTTTCGAAGGAGGAGGATACCCTCCAGGTTCATTCTTCTGATCCTTAGCAGTTTTCGTTGTGGCTGTGCAGGTGGCTTTACCAGCAGGAATCGAATTTTGCATAATTTCTATCGTTTTCTCTCCTGATGCTAGAGAAGGAACGTGCTGGTATATGATATTGCATTTACGTTTTTCCCATACGGCTGCTGGGATGCTTTTTTCATTCTCTAGCAGTTCTTTCAGATTTTTTATACTTTTCGCATCAGGCCAACGCAAATACTCGCCTTGTCCGGCTTTACTTTCCACCCATGTTTCGGGCACCACCAGCAACTTTTTTTGGCCCGCTGCGTTATCCGTCTTTATTATGACGTACGGCATCCTGCAATCAGAATCTGCATTAAACTATTTAGATATATCACAAAACTAAGAAATTGAACCCCGTTCTCATCGCTTACCTTCGCTGAATATCTCGTATCAATGCAGTCTTTTGCAGCCCTTTCCTAGGTCGATTACAAACAATGGTCGAAAGAAAGGCGAATCTCGAAGGTAATGCAGATTAAAATCACGATTACAATGCGTTCAGCTCTCTGATCGTCTTGGCGTCCCTCATTCGGCTGTGGATCGCGTTTGGTACGTTCTCAAATTCACAACAAACTGACGTCATTTCATTGCATTTCGCATGACAGCATCGTACACCACCTGCATGTGAAATATTTCATGTGACTTTTGACGCTGTTTTCAAACACCCAACAGTATTTTAAACAGAATGTTGTGTTTTAAGTCTTTAGATTACGGCAGTTTTTATTCAATAAAATTGATATCCATAGTTTTTACATATATCCTAAGCAGATAAACTAATCTCACGCTTACCTCGAACTCGTGTGCTAAGCGCTCAGCCCTACGACACGTGGTCCAAAACTTCGGTAAAGAAGTTAGATACGCATCCCTGATCTTGCACATAAGTTCCTTTTTCCCTAACATAATGAAACAGTCCAACAAATTGTGTATATTCCGCCAGCGAACGTTTTCCACCGCCAGTGTCCTTGATCCAGCAAAAGTTAAGCATCACATTTTTATCCACCAACCGCTCCAGCAAAGTTTTCATGTGATCTTCAACATTCTTCGTGTCATAGTGCAAATTTTGGTCAATCCACAGCTGCGTATGCTTTAGTTCATGCTCGTCACAGAGCCTAACTTCAAATGCATTCATGTCGTCTAGCGTTTTGAGAGGGAAAACACGACAGCTGTCTGGTGGATTTTCTTCCCCTACAGTCTGTAGACTACCTTCCTTGGAGCTACTTTCCCGCTGCTGTTCAATGCTATCGAGCCGCATTCTCTTTCGATTCTGCTCTTTCATCATTTCAATCTGTTCCATACTTTCATCCAGTTCAATCATCGTTTCATCCTCGCACACCTCCTCCACGCTCAGACGCAAGCTCGGTGCAATCGTACGTAATTTAGAATTTTTCTTCTTCAACGGCGCGTGTGTGTGACAATTGGTTTCCATATCCTTTACGTACTTTATACGTTTTATAAAGAAATCTCGCACCTCACCATCGTTCACCTGATGCCTGCTGGTGGTACCGATGTACTTGAACAAATTTAGTATTTGTAAGTATTTGTGTATAGGGCATCTCACTCCCCCCGAACCGGTAATGCTGAGATCGAGCACACACTTTTGACTAAATATCACACTCATCATTTTTTTCATACGATTCCACGAACTCTCTACATCGCTAACGAAACTGTTGATCCATTTGTGAACGCCTTGCCTAAACTCTGCATCCTTCAAACGCTCGTCAAAGTCCTTCACCTCCTCTATGCTCGCCAGCCCGTACACTTGATAATCAGCGATATCGTACGAAGTTGGCTGGCCCTGTTGCCTGTGCACACTTTGCTCCGTCCACGCCTTGAAGGCTGTTTGCAGTTGGCTGAAACCTTCAGCTAGCTTTTGTCTAACCTCTTCCTGGTTCGCCTTCATCATGCTTTTTAGTTCAAGGATCATGTCGTATAGCTGGGGAAATAGTTTAACATCTTGTGCAGGATTATTTTCAACATTCTTGTTGGTGTGCATCATCTCAACATAACCCGGTTCGTTCGTGTCGACGACAGTAGGCAAACCATCTTGCTCCACGGAATTAACATTCTGTGGGTTAAGGTCCTCAAATTTGCCGATATCTTCAAATGGGTCATTTTCCTGGTACTCTCGGCTTGCCGAATGGCTTGGTCCCCGTTGTTGCAACAGCGGCGGTACGGAATCTACATCGTGAAAGGGATCTAGCTCTTCAGTTGTACTCGGACGGTCGCTCATTCCTTGCCCATTTCCGCCCGATTGAATTGTTCCACCATGAGTGACAGCAGGTTTCATCGCAACAATTGGTGAACTGCTGTTCGCGATGCCAACGGTGTCTTCTGTTTTGCGATGCCGCTGTATTATTTTCAGCGTTTGCTGCGCTACCAACATTGACGCGATATTCCTATAGATTACTGTGCATTTATGCTTTTCCCATGAAGCCTCCGGGCGGCTTAGATCGTCGGCCAGCAGTGATTTAATGTGTCTAATGCTTTTCGCATCCGGCCAACGCAGATACTCGACGCCTTCCGCTTCGCAGACAACAAGCCACTGCTCTGGCACAGTCAGCAGTTTCGTATCTCCCGCAGCATCCACCGTTTCCACCATTGCGTACGGCATCCTGCAATTGCTGAGAAATTGCATTACTGCCGCCATCAGCTCAAACTTCTGGCGCGCTTACCTTCTTTCTTTGCTTTCCTTCGGTGTGATCAGCTTTCCCACTCAATGGACGATACACAATCAAGCAATCGATCACTGTGTAATGTATATCACCTAGCACGAAAGATACATCATCAATGAACACAATATTTAAACAATAATCCGCATATTTGTGCGTTCAATATGTGTGCTTTCTGTTCGTGCTAGCGTCTAGGATTATCGGCAAATCAAAACAAACGAACACACACAATTCGTAGAACTTTGTTTGACAGATACACAACGAGAGTGAAATGTTTCAATCTATTTGGCAGCAAAGGACGTCAGTTGCTGAAATATTTCAAATCATTCCAATTTCCTGTTGTTTAAATGGCGCGTAGAGTTTTTGGGGACACCTGTGGAGTGCCGGGATCGATTCCAGCTAGTTCCAACGCTTTCCGGAAATTCATTCCGGATAGTAGGTCCGGAAAAGGCTTCCGGGATCGGAATCGGCTCCGGAATCGGAAACGACTTCGAAGTCGGAATCGGTTTCGGCATCTTCATAAGAATAGGCGTTTGGGACCAATGATGCTACGTACTGATAGCCGTAAAGAATCAAAATTTACTTGTAAACGATTCAACCTCATACAGATCTCCGCACTGATGTCGCTTCTGAAACTTCTTTCAATTCAAGCACTGATTTTCATTCCGGAGCTAATTCCATTTCTGGAGTCAATCATGATTCCGTTACCCGAGCAAATTGCAATTCCCAGATCGATTCCGATTCCGGAGTTAATTTCGGATTCAGCTCCGGAGTCAATTTCGGATCCGTAATCGGAATCGATTCCAGCATCGGGTAGGTCCGATTCCGAGCTCCCACCACTAATTCAAATACTGTATACTGCTGAAGGTTATGTTTGGATGATTATCCTTTGTATTCCTTATTTCTTAATATATACAGTGCAATTCATGAAACACGCTAAAACATTGTAAATGTCCCAGTAGCATCGCCCACTTCGCTACCGTTCCGATATAACGAATCAATCGACTGTTGTGTCAATTATACAAGGCGCCGCTTCCTCGGTACCGACTTTCGCAACCCTTTGTACAGATCCGCCCGTACGCTAGCATGTCTCAGCTTGTTGGATAAAAATTTCTCCACATAAAGCGGGTCGGCGAGGTGCGTCGCGCTAGTGGCAACGTATTGGAACAGCCGCAGGATGTTGCTGTACTTAAACAGCGCGTAGCTTCCTTCCCTCCTTCCTCGCCACGTAAACTTGGGTAGAAAGTGACGATCGAACAGGAGGTCCAACATTTCCATCATGCGACGATCCGGATCAGATTCGTAGCCAACGGTCTCGCTAGCCCAGCGATGCACGCGCACACGAATCTCCGGATCATTCAGCTGCTCTTCGAACGCATCCAACTCTTCGATGGTGTTAAAGCGATCGATAATAATCTCCGAGCTAGCGGTCAGCCTTTTGGGCTGCATCTTTTGTGCGGTTTGAGGAACGGGGGGCAAGGAAGAAGAATGAGAAGCAGGAAGAGGAGGAGAAGAATGAGCACTGGATTCCGCGTTGTCGTCTTTTGTCGCAATCATGTCCGGTGCCGAGGTTTCTATCTTCGCGATGCTGCTATCTTCGTCCTCTAACGTAAATGATGGTGTCGCGGATGTCTGGGTGCTCTCGTCGTCTTCTTTCGTGAAGGTTGGAGTTTTGTCCCCCGTCGGAAGGTTGCGCATTTGCTGCGCTAGCCTCAGCTTTGCCGCGGAAAGGTGGTTCAGCTTTCTGGAAAAGAATTCTGCCACAAACCGTGGCGTGGCTAGGTGCGTCTGTGTCGTACCGGCGTACTGGAAAAGGTCAACAATGTTGGCGTAGTCCACCATGGCAAATTTGCCCATTCTGCTTCGGCCGGTCCAGGTAAATTTCGCCAAAAAAGCTATATCTATTAGCGCGTCCAGTATTTCCACCATGCGCTTGACCGGTTTGCGCTCGTGGCCGATGGTGTAGTCGATCCAACGGTGAACCTGCGTTCGATATTCGTCGTCGTACAAACGCTCCTCGAAATCTTTCATCTCTTCAATGCAGGTAAGCGGGTTGACGTAAAACTCGAACGCGCTGTGCGGCGGTGACCATGCTTGGGCGGATGGCTTGCGCAGGTTGCTTGTATTGCTACTCCGTGTGGGAAACGATTCTTCCGCCAACTCGTCCAAACTTTTCTCCACCCGACGGAAACCATCGTACAGTCTTTTTCTCACCGCATCGTTGCTGCTTTCGATCTTACGCGTCAGCTCGACGAGCATGCCGGTCAGCTCCTCTTCGTCCGGTTCGTCCTCGGACCGAGCAGCTGTCTGGTTCCCATCCCGGAAACCGTTTTCTTGCTTCACTTTCAGACTCGACCCATTACTGACATCACCCGGTCGGTTGCTCTTTTTTGACGCACCTCCGCCATAATCCTTCCAGTGCTTTTGTAACGTGTCGATCATTTTGCCAGCTATCGCAAGCGACTGTATGTTTGAGCACTTGATCACGCACGGGTGTTTTTCCCACCCGGGCAACGGAGTGCTGCTGGCGTCGACCAGCAGCGCATTGAGCGTGGTAATGTTCCGCACGCTCGGCCAGCAGAGGAACGCTTGCGAGTCTCTTTCGTCCCGCTCGAGCCATGTTTCGGGCGCCGCAATCAGCTCCTTGTTGCCGCCCTCGTCCACTATTTCCACTAAGATGTAGGGCATCCTACAAATTAAAACGCGAGATGTAGAACTTTTGATCTTCAGCTATGTTTGCGTAATGTTACCTGCTGCTGCGACAAGATGGTTACGTGTTGCACTAGGTCTTGATGTACATTGGCTTGCAACAAATGGCTTTCCCTTATAATTTTCACCATACGCCACAGAAACGCAAAATTCCTGCACGGAATCGGCACAAGCACGACGCTTGTGCTTTTGTTTGTTGTTATTCGGGCTCTTGAAACAAACATCTGTCATTTCTCGTATGTCAAATAGAGCGCAAGGAACAGCGCTGGATGCAATATTTCAATGAAATATTTACAGCGCTTGAAATATGTCACCAGATTCAAACACTTCGCCCGTTACTGGCTATTCCCCCTTTTCCATCCATGTGATACAGTACTTTGATAAAGGGATTTATCGAATTGTTATTTTTATGATAAAACCAAATGAAACGCTATGGCAAAAAAAAAAGAACTACATACATACTTTCTCATGGAGAACGGATCTCACGATTCCGTGCCGTGTATCGTCAGCCTAAAGGTGTCACAATAAAGCGAAAAAAACATGTCTTAGGCTAAATCATAGCTATATAGAAGAGCCTTATCTCGCAATTAAATATAAAGAATGGAACAGATTGTATAGATCTGGCAGTATACAAAACAGCCCCTCAACCTATCCCAATATCAGCTTAAAAATTTTCACCGTACGTAAAAACCGTCCGCATCATTCCGACTCGTCATCCGCGCTCATGAACAATGTTGGCTGCATGTCCTCCTCCGGCTTGAGCTCTATATTGCTAAAGTCTATGTACTCATCGTCATCCTCCATCACATCCTGCGTTTCGTTTGAATCTTGTTTGAACTGCGTCTGTAAGTTGTTGCTGCTGCTGTTACCAATGCTATCCTTGCCAGCCTTGCCAGAGTCACTGGGCACCTTTTCCGAGATGGTACTGTAGTCGACCCGGCTTATCTTAACGTACTTTGTGCTCTCATCGACCTCACGCACACTGTTGTCCGGCTTGCTCGTTCGTATTTTTCTCGGTCCCGGCGAGTGCGGTACGCACCTTCGCAGCCCCTTCAGCGTAGCGGCACGGGTCGTTGCGTGTCGAAGCTTTTTCATAAAAAACTGCGACACAAAGAGCTTGTCCGCCTGGTGCGTAGAGGTCGTCCCGGTGTACGCATACAGGCTGATGATGTTGCGATACCCCGCGAACGCCCGCTTCTCGATCCCCTTCGAGCTAGTGCCGGTCCAGCTGAACAGCGGTAGCAGGTGCCGATCGAACATGAGGTCCAAAATTTCCATCATGCGGGCCTCCGGATTGCGCTCGTACGAAACGATACTATCGATCCAGCCGTGCACCTGCTTGCGATAGTTTTCCACATTTAACCGCTCTTCGAACTTGTTCATTTCTTCCACAGTTTTGAGAGGTTTCATATTGAAGCCAAAGTAATTTTTGGTGCTAACCGCCGCCGGCGCTGGTGATGCTGCTGCCGGGACCGTGTTCGAGGTGTCCGATGCGTCCGTCAAGTCCTCTACATCTCCCCGCTTGTGCATTAGGCTGACCATTGTTTTCTGTATTCGATAGAAGCCCTCGTTCATTTTCTTCGTCATCTCTTCTTGATTCTTTTCGATTAGGCGCTGGAGTGCGGTAAACATTTCCATTGCTTGGGACGTTCTAGGTACCGCGCCTTCCTGCAATAGATCCGCGTCGGAGCAGGCAGCATCGTCAAGGATCGATTCATCGAGACACCTTTTCTGCGCATTTTTACGCGTGTTCGCGGCAGGACTGCTAGAGGTGGCTTTGGCACTTGCGCCCTGTTCTGGGCTGGGGTTCTGCATGTCCTCTATCGCTTTAGTTGCCAGCGCGAGCGTCGCCAGGTTTGACCGCTTAATGACACACTCGTGCTTTTCCCACATCAATGACGGTACACTATGCGCATCCTGTAGCAGTGCATTTAGTGAGTTAATGTTCCGCACGTTCGGCCAACAGAGGTACTGTTTGCCATTTGTGCAATGGACCCAGCCCTCGGGTGCAGCTAGAATCTCCTTATTCCCGAGTACGTCCGTCGTTTCGAGCACCGCGTAAGCCATCCTGCAAACAGATTTAAATTATCGTTTGATGAGGTGGGTCAGGAACATAAAAACGGGTCAATTTGGGTTACCTTTACATCAAATGCATGAAATTTCCTCAACTCCAAGATTGGCAGGTACGGTGAAGAAGGGTATGCCGGTGACACCGAACAATCGTTTTATTTGGGACCGGAGATATTATCAATATTCCGGAGGTACAGATGAGCCTCTTCCATTCGGAGCATACGCTTCAACAATTTTAAACGCTATCGAATGCAATATTCCGAGTTGAACAACTATTCGACCCGCGCAGGCACACGGCGTTGTTTGGGGCTGTTTCTGGTTATTTTGGTTTCTGTTGACAAAACCACCTCAACTGTCATGCAGCCCATGACAGACGCACACACACGCATACGCACACGCACACATGTAGCTGGCTGCGATGAATTGTTCGAGAAACAAAGGCAGCGTGAATTATTTCAAGGGAAGCTGTCAGCCCATACGCATCATAAACAATATTGGGCGCGTGGAAAGCAGCGTCGCGTAGCTCCCCCTAAACAAAAATCAGAACATCCTACGCATTCCCAGAAAAAAGCGACCAACCGGCACCATAACCAAGAGACTGCGAGTGCCCCGATCGAACCATGTCCGGAATAGCAGCATCGCGACTCGGCGAGGAGCGCAAAGCTTGGCGCAAGGATCACCCGTACGGCTTCGTCGCACGTCCGGTGAAGAACACCGACGGATCGCTGAATTTGATGACCTGGGAGTGTGCCATTCCCGGCAAGAAGGGCACTGCCTGGGAGGGTGGACTGTACCGCCTGAAGATGATATTCAAGGACGACTATCCGACGAGCCCGCCGAAGTGTAAGTTCGAGCCGCCGCTGTTCCACCCGAACGTGTACCCCTCCGGGACGGTGTGTCTGTCGCTGCTGGACGAGGAGAAGGACTGGCGCCCGGCCATCACCATCAAACAGATCCTGCTCGGCATACAGGATCTGCTGAACGAACCGAACATCAAGGATCCGGCCCAGGCGGAAGCGTACACCATCTACTGCCAGAATCGGCTGGAGTACGAGAAGCGCGTGCGTGCACAGGCCAGAGCAATGTCGTCGGCCGACTAAGCGGCCCCCGCGGTTACGCGGATCTAATGGAAATAAATTTATTTAACCCCACTACAACACACTTAGCCCTTAGTCGCGAGACTTTTGTTATTATTAGTTTGGAGCGCAAGCAAGAATATAACTTTTGTATAAACTAGCAAGCATTTCATTTTTGTCTTATTGTTTGTGGGGCTGGAGGGAGAGGGGAAGGGGCGGACGATGGGTAAACAATCATCCACCATTATTGTAGGGCCGCCATCGCTCCCTCTTTCATTATTATTAGTATTCGCAACAACCAGCATTGGCGTTTTCAATCATGTTGGTTAAAGCGATCACTTTTCCAGAAATTTAGTTCGTCGATTTTCATCGGGAGAAATTTATTTTTTAAAAATTACAAAATATATTTTATAACCAAAGGGCTTATGGTCATCAACAACTACTTTCATGCAAAGTTGACCTTCTGCCGATGAATTATTTGTTAATTATTGTTTCTTCTTCTCTATAGCTTCTCTTTTATCTTTATCCCCTCCTTAAATTAGCCTCTGAATTTAGACTTTTAAAACCAGACTTTCGATTCCAATCGAATAATGGAAAAGCATACCCAATTCTGCTTAAATTTAAGCTTTGTGCTTCATATCGGCCGGAAGGTTTCGGCGAAAAAGGGGGAAAACATACTCCTTCTGTGTGTTATCGGCTAAAAGTTTCTCCCGTGCGGCTAGTTCTTTCGTGCTTCCTTCCGCACAGCTCGGATGCATGAGTTTTAGGTCAAAGTTTTCCGTTTTAGGACGCGCCAAATTGTGGAAAAGATTATTTGCCCAGAAGTGTTTGATGTTTACGTTTAGATTAGAAAATTGCATTGCTGTCAAATCGAGAATCGATCAAGCGCCCCCAAATCAGAGCCGCCTGTTCTGTCTGATGTGCCCGGGTTAGCAATTGTGTTGTATGAGCTGGTAGAAAATTATTTTAATTGTAAAATGGTAAAATTAAATCCGATTTTGACTCCTACGCAAATTGGCTGCTTGCTAAATTATTTTTTATTCCCCAAAATTAGCTGTGAAATATTTCAAACCATTTCAACTTGCTTGAAATCAGTTGCAATGGCTTGAATTTGCTTGACAGCTGAAGTGTTGAATCATCTGACAGCTGACAGGCACCATCAACTTCCGCTCGGCGATCTCCGGCAGATTGCTGTCTTTTTCCTTCTTTTCCGTCAATCGTAGGCTTCGATAGTGAAACACATTTCGTGTCGCTTAGCAAATAAATTGCCGTAAGTGCTGGAAAATGTCGATTTGTGCACCGCCAATGACATCAAAATGAATCCCGCAACGTTCGGCTGCAATGTAGGCGTGTAATTGCGCGGCCTGGCTGGTCGAAAGTGGGCTGAAATAGCATAAATAGAGCCACCGTTGTGCTGCGCCGTTTGGTACCCCGCGATGTACGGATGGATGGATGTGTGTGCGCGCGGATGTACGGTTGGAGTCGGCCGGTGGTGTTCTTGTGTGTGACCATTTGTCAGCGGATGCGGAAGATGTGTTTTGATGTCAGCGCGGCGAACCGATCTTCCATGTGGTCGTGCTACTGTGCTGGAACAAACTAACGCTCTGTTTTCTTTCTTTTTTTCCGTCTTTTTGCTGATTTGGTCCTCGACCCCGCACCTTGGTGGTGTAGACAATGTCCGACGTCGAAGTGTAAGTATCAGTTTGTTGACATGGCTGGGTGCTAGAACGCAAGTGTGCCACAAAACACGCTTACCAGCAAATGACTTCTACCAACATCACTTGTGTGTGCAACTATTAACGGATGTTTCGTTGTCCTTCTCTCTTCCGCGCCGTGTGTTACAGTGAAGCCCCGAGTGCGCCCGTCGATGGCTCGATGGATGTCAACACCGCCCTCCAGGAGGTGCTGAAGAAGTCGCTGATCGCCGACGGACTGGTGCACGGTATTCACGAAGCGTGCAAGGCGCTCGACAAACGCCAGGCCGTGCTGTGCATTCTGGCCGAGAGTTGCGACGAGCCGCAGTACAAGAAGCTGATCACGGCCCTGTGCAACGAGCACCAGATTCCACTGATCCGTGTCGATTCCAACAAGAAGCTCGGCGAATGGTCCGGCCTGTGCAAGATTGACAAGGAAGGCAAGCCCCGAAAGATTTGCGGCGCCTCCTGCGTCGTGCTGAAGGTAGGTGTTTCGTTCAATGGAAATTCTTCGATGGCTGGCTGTCCCGTCGTATTTCCTGTCAATCACGGTAATGCATTTCTCGTCTTTTTTGTTCTCGTCAATTTCAGGATTTCGGAGAGGAGACTCCAGCCCTCGATGTCATCAAGGAGCACCTTCGGCAGACAGCCTAAACCACAGTTGCCGTACATTATGAGTTATTTTGTGAACGTGTAAGAAGATCACACATAAACCGAGGTGTATCCTGCTGAAAGATTACACAAAACCACTACATCTTCTGCTGTGCGCAAGTTTATTATCGAGAACGGTCCGCAATCTCTACCGGGGGAGGAGGGGCATTATTTCAGCTGACGACAGAGTTCTTTGTGGTCGGTCCAGTTTTGCAGCTGACAGTCGCTGTTTGTGAAAGAAGAAAAATTATGTGTATGTGACGAAAATTGGTACAGTACTGTAGTTTCAAACTGGAATCCAACTAGATTGGAATTGTCTTACCGAGAGCAATAGTATACGTGCATACAGTTGGAGCATTTCTTGGCTGCCGAACCTCCACAGTTGCCACACACCTTGACCGCGTTCGCGTCATTTTGACCCTGCTTGCGCCTTTTCTCCTCCTGCTCGGTGTATCGCTCCAGCAGGTCGGTATTATAGGCAGCGCCAATGCGTTTTGCCATTTCGACCACATCGTGCTCTTCCAGGTCAATGAAAATTTTCCGCTGCTTTTCCACAATCTGGTCCCAGCCGGTACGCCGAGCCGCTTGCACCAGCCGTTCGCGTACCTCTGGCAGTTCTTCCAGCAGCAACGAAGCAGTGGAGCCCCCCGCTCCTCCTCCCGCCTCGTTCGTGAGCTGAAGCGTGCAGAGATGCTGCTTCAGCGGGATCAATGCTGGCAGCTGATCGAGCAGCTGTTCGTTCATTAACCCGACGCATTTGCCAATTTCCCGGTGCCGGTAGCCGTTGATTTCGTAGTCCCTCATAAGATCGCCGTTGAACAGCAACCGATACAGACAGAACCACGTTTGGGCTTCGGTTTCCGTCACCTTCAGTATCGCGTCGCCGTGGGCCGGTATCCAGCTGCCGTTGCGATACTTTTCAAACACACCTTCGTGGTTGCGGCGCAACCACGGCTTGGCGTGTAGCACTTCCGCAATAAGACAAGGAAAGTCGTGGACACGTACTAGCCGCGTGGCAGCACTCAGCGGCAACTGGTCCAGACCTTCGACGAGGTACGACACGATGCCGAGCGATTTGACTCCGATGCGGAAGTCCATGGTGCGTCCCATGCGAACCACTTCCTCGGCGGTCGATTCGTTCAGTAGCTCGTCCGGCGGTGGATCATCCTCCCGGTCGTTGTACCCGTTCGCTAGCAGGCCAATCAGTCGCCCGGCAGCCTGGGCACAGTAGTCGATCAGATCGAGTGCGTTGCTACCGAGCGCCTCGCAGCCGGACCGATGGTAAAGGACCGTTTCGAGCAGCGAGCACACGTTGGCCTCGTGGTAGATCACGCTGTACAGCACGAAGGAGGCGTCGGGGTTCTTCAGTGCTAGCAGCCGAGGAAGGACCTCCGTGCGCCACACCAACACACTGTACAGCTCGTGCACCAGAAGTGGAATTTTGTCCTCCAATATTAGCTGCTCCTTCACCACCTCTTCCTGCTTGGTGGTGGCTTCTATGAAGGCCTGCTGGCAGAGCTTCTGCAGCACTTCGTGTTGTTCGATCCATCTGCGGAGGGGGAGTAACACACGTGGATGGAGAGTAATTTTGAAGATTACACGGATGGAAATGAAACTTTCTTACCCTTTGCTGCCAATATCGGCCACCTGGTAGGGACGAATGCTTTGAACAAATGGTTCTATTTCCTCCGGGAAAACTGCACACGGATACGAAGCCATTGTTGGGTGTGTTTGTTCTAGTCTGCTACGTTGGCGAGATGGTTTTCCAGCTTGTTTGAAATACATTTTCTCCTTTCCAAACGGTTACCTAGCAACCGACCGAATGGGTTGCACTGATGCTCTGTCCATGTGCGTGATTCCAGCGGCCATTATTAGAAATCGTTTGATTATTATTCTACTCTCCACTATTTCTACAAGCAGCAACAGCAGCATAAGCGATATTTTTGTAATCATAATTGCATTCGCAAGCAATTCTGCACCGGTACACACGGTTCTCTTTTTCGCACGCTCTATTTCTGGTCACCCGAATCGCTCATTCGAATTGCTTCGAACGCTCAACCCCACCGCCTAAACACGCCCAGCGCGAGCCAAAAATCTGTTTTTGTGAGCTCGCCAACGCTTCAAATCGGTGCGAAATTCCCTCGCTGGCGACGCTTTTTAAAAGCAGTTGTGACGGTACGTTTCGAACGAGGCTCCCGCAGGCCAAAAACCGTCGCCAACGCTCCAAATCGGTACGAAATTCCCTCGCTGGCGACGCTTTTTGAAAGTTTTTCTTCTTCTTAATAGGGTTGGTAGGTTAACACTCTAGCAGCAATAGAACACGACATCGAACATGAAAAATGTATAGGACTTCACATGTTCGATTTGTGGGTTATCACATCGAACATGTAAAATCCCATATATTTTTCATGTTCTATGTCGCGTTCGATTGCTGCTACAGTGTCCCAATCATTTGTTGGGTTAAATTTCCTAGTACAATTTTCAGATGGACACTTCAGAAAGGCCTCATGTGACCGCTATGAACCAAATCTAAACTATCACCTTTAAATAAATGAAAGATGTGTTTTTCTCGTGCTGCTCTTCATGAGACAGATTAACTTCCATCTCCGAAACCACCCCTACCCCCCCCCCCCACCCACGCTCAACACTTCAAAGCCTACCGAAAACTACCGAAATAATCTTTAACTCCTACCGAAAACTACCGATAAAATTTTGATGCCGAAACCGCCGAAAACCGCCAAAATAATCTGGCCACACTGACTGCGGGGACGGGTCTGCTGTCAAAACAAATCCGTCCGTAGAGAGGGGGGAGAAGAAAATTCCAACCAAATTCTGAAAACAACGTAGTTTCGAGCTTGGCCCCGTTTCCGTGTGTGTCCCCGTGTCCGCTGCTGGATGATAGAATGATTGCGCCCAGCTGCTCCAGTACCGTGAAACTGATCTGATCTCTGTTGTATGTGGACGCCAAGGACAAAGGCTGCCCGCTCCCGCCGCCGTCGTCGTCGTCGTCGTGTGTATCCTATGCACCCAGAAGCGCAGAACCCGTCCTACGTCGTTTTCGGAACCGTATCCCCGTCAACCTCTCCCACGCCCCCCCCAGCCGTTTGGCAAGCGTCGAGCGCAACAAGTTTCCGCGACCATCAGTGTGTGTGCGGGGTAGGTATAGCGAAAAACAAACACCAATTAACACACGGGAACATTGTTTGCAAGGCGGAATTGGATTAGGTAAGAAACTGGTCCGGACGGTTGAGCTTAGGCTATTCACCAGGATTCGTATTGGATGCGTTGGAATCGATCCGAGATTACCCTCTTGAAGCGTTTGAAGGGTCCCCTCCACCACGAATCAGCGGTAACAGCAACAGCCCCTTATCAGCGACGAAGAAATCGCGAACGCAGCAATGAATGAAACACGTAAAACACGGTTCCCATTCGTCATTTTGATATTGATAAAGCAAACGATGGCACAGGTGACGCGTGATAGGTGAAGTTTGCGACGGAACACAGCAGTACGGTCATAAATTTCATGGCATTTAGTGCCCAACGGGTGCTTGATCCCCCTTGCATATGCATGTAACGGGACGGACGAGTTTGTATTTAATCCCTTTTCCATTTCCCTACGGCCGTGCTCAAGTGTAATAAGCTATTTTCTACGTTTTTAGAAGCATGAAATCTTCATCAATTGCAGCTAGAAGCTGCTGATTTATCATTCCGAGATGCGTATCTCCCAGCTGGCATATCGCTGTGTTTTTGTGTCAATCAGACCTATTGCGTACTTTACACCAATATTGGGTGTATCGCCAAGACGATAATTAAATGCAGCAGCAAACAGATTGACTCCCCTCGAACGGTCGCCACGTGCGATCTGGTTTTTCAAGGCGAACAGGTTTTCCATCCGAGCGCACCGCGTACCGCACCGCGTGTGTTTGAATCGTTTTTCTTGCTGGTGCAATACGCTAAACTATATGTCTCTAAATGCTATATCTCTCTACCTTCCCTTTTACAGAGTACTTAGTGCAATTGGTGTGCGAAAGTCAGCTTAGCGAACAGAGGAAAGCCTGCACGCGACTAAAGATGGGCAACGCGCACAGTGGCGGGAAGCAGCAGGGGTCCGGTTCGAGCAGTCCCTCCAAAGCGAAGGGAAACGGGGGCGCGGGCGAACCGATGCAGGCGAACGGTGGCAGCGCTGTGGCCGGTGTTGCTACCGGTGTGCGCGGCATGACACGCACAGCGAGCGGGGCCGACATACAGGACCGGTCGCAGGCACAGTTCCAGCCGGTGGACAAGCTGGGCCGCATACTGGCCAAAAAGTGTGAGGAACTGCACGGCATCCACGGCGTCACGGGGGACGTGTTTGCGGTAAGCGGAGCGCGAGAATTACGCGTTTGAATTCACTGCGAACCCCGCAAAAAACCCGGCCTTCCGTTTTATTTACAGCGCTACGTGTTTCCCAAGTACCCTGATCTGGGGCACAAGCTGTTCCGCTATCTGCGGTTCATGAGCCACGCGAAAACGGAACACCTGGGGCTGGTTGCGTTCCGGCAGCAGAGCGAAAAGTTTCTCGCCCTGCTGGACGATTCCGTCATACTGGAGAGCTACGTGCGCATGTTTGGCGATCTGAACGAGAGCGAGCTGATAAAGCCGGAAAACTTGAAGCATCTCCTGCGCACCTGCTACAATCTCGCGATGGCACACTACTCCGATGGGCCCCAATCGTGCCGGCTGGTAAGTGGCTACATAATTACCAATAAGCGATCGTTTGTTGCAAAATCGTTAACACAATTGTATTTAAATTCAATATTACGCTGCATTTTAAAGATTGAGGATGATGAGCAATCGGTAATATGTTTGCATATAAACACCATTTTCGGAATGAATTCTCGCTTTCCTATTGCAATTGTCACAAATCGTCACTAAATGTGTCCATTTTTTTTAACTCCCAGCTTAACCGTACGCTCGATTCGGTCGTGCAGTCGTGCTTCTTCTCCAAGGAATCGCTCAGCCCGGGCTACATTTGCCGCTGGCTGGAGAACAACGTGCCCCGGCTGGTGCCGCCGATCCACAAGTACTGCGTGCACGCGCTCAGCACCTCCCACCGGACGATCATGGACAACAGTATGGTGAGCAACAGCGAGACGGTCGTGTCGATCAGTGCCATCAACGCGGGCGAAGCGAGCTACGGGCTCGAGCTGCAGACACCCATCCTCGAGAAGACGAACCCGTTCGGCAAGGAGCTCGGCGGTGGTGTGGGCGCAGGCGGTGGTATCGGTGGCGCCAGCATGCTGCCCCGCGAACCGGGCAAACCGCTGACCGCGGAAGAGCGCGAGCGGCTTAAGAATCAGCAACCATTGCTGCCGCTGTCCGAAGCATGGCTGCTGGCTGGTTCGCTTCCACCGCTGTACAGCAAACCACAGTCCGTGCCGGCACCGATCAATCCCAATTCGGCCAACCTAACATCGCACGTAAGTTGGAAATGGTGGGAAGGGTGCAATTGCATGTCGATTTGTCAATTTCTTTTTTTTTATTGAATTATCGGTAGATTTTCCTGGCGAAACTCTTATCCCTGGTGCCTTCGCACTGGACATCCCTGTACGACTCGCGGCTAGATGGGTCGGGCACGAACCGGTTTTTGCACCACGTGCTCGGCTATCGCGGACCGAACCTGATACTGTTTCGCTGCGAGGACGATCTGCTGTTCTGCGTGGCGAACCCGAACGAGTGGCGCGAAACGCACCTGTACATTGGTGACGAAGGAAGCTGCTGTCTGCAGCTGCTGCCAAAGTATGTGCCAAAGTGTTTATCGTTTCTTTTATTGTTTCACAATGCGTTTTACTGTTCCACGTACAGATTCCAAATGCTGGAAAAGAAGCCGAAAAGCCTCTACCTGAACACGCACATCCGCGGCTACCCGAAGGGCCTGCGGGCTGGGTCCGATCCGCGCAAGCCGATCCTGATCGTGGATGAGCACTTCGAGCGGCTCGAGTACCGGGCGCTGCAGCACAAGATCCTCTCGATCGAGGTGTGGGGCTGCGGCAACCAGCAGCAGCGCGACGTCCAGCTCGACATCAAGAAGTGGCAGGTGAAGGAAGCGGAACGGCAGCGAACGGTCAAGATGACGGCGGCCGACTGGATGGACCATCCCGATCGCTACCTGCTCGAGCTCGGTGGCCGTCAAAACTATAACAACTCGTCCACGTAATGGCCCCAGATCGGAGGGAAACGACGGGATAGTCGTTGTTGCTGCTGCACTCCAGGCGGTAAGGCGGGCTTCGCTAAAGGGGAAAAGTGTCAAAATTCAAACTCTCATGTATCCAAAATGGGGGAACGGATACAGATTTCAACACTCTAGGCTGGGGTGGGGTTTTGTAAGGGAATGAAATGTGTACTTATGTTGTTTTAAAGTGTGCCTGTTTGCTGCTATTTAGCATCGCGGATAGCATCTTGTGAACACGTGACTGTGTTGAACATGGTAGAGATTAGACAACAACAACTTATGAGTGGTAGAAATGCAATAAGCATTGATTAAACGAAAAAAAATTATCCAACACATAACACATTTCGAAAAAAAAAGACAGTGATACATAGGACAAAGACTACACACACGCGGCACAAAGACTTCTGTTTTACATCATTTTGTTGCTACACGCTTATCTCACTTTTTGTTTTGTTTTGTTTTGTTTAAGGTGCTAAGCAAAAGAGCCAAAAGCAACATTTCCATGTACTGTGTGAGCTTTTGCTGTTCACATTATTAATTTGTTCCCACAATGTGTGTGTGTGTGTACTTACATCTTTAGCACTTATTGAGCAGTGTGCAGTGTATGTGTTGTTACCTTTAAGGGGCAGAGATACATTATTCTAGTTTACTGGTGTTTTTTTTTCGCTATTATATTTCTCCTTCCTTCCTTATGCAGTGCAGTGTGGCAAGTCGGAAGGAATGTGGCTATAGTTTTAGATTGCAACACAATCAGATTCAGTGATTCAATGATGTTATTAACGTATGCTGGAGTCGTTCGTGCTTGTGGCAGTGGCCCAAATATTTTTAAACTGCTTTTGGACATGCAAAATGGATACAATTATTTTCCCCCGTGTCTCGGACAGAACATTCGTTTACAAAAAAATTGTTGGCATGAAATTATAAACTACAACAGGCGTTGACCGTATTTAAGTATTTCTTACTGCTGTAATGTTACTTATTGCTGTAGCTGTGAACTAGTGTCTTATGCAAATGATGATGATGATGAAGCGAATAAAATGCAAAAGAAAGAAAGGTTTCTTTTCTTCTGTAACATTATTTTCGATTGAAAAGAATAAAAAAAAACTTCAAGAGATAATTAGAAAATCTTATCTGGCCAGGTTACAGGGGTACGAAGATAAATTTCAAACTGTAAAGAGTACATTGGAAGCAATGGACTCGAAACCCAATTGCAATTGCTCGCCCCCCCCCCCCTCCCTCACGAGACCTTGAACCAAAATCAATCCCATACTTTCCCTTGACACCAATACATAACCTTTTCTGGCATAACCATAAGAACTACATATGACCTAAAGCCTTCAGGACCGGCACTGAATCAACGCAAGTCCAGGAACCGATACTGATCCCTAACCGATCCAGGAACCAATACTGATCATACGGGTCCTCGAACTGATGATGCATCCATACCGGTCCTAGAACCTGTCATGAACCTATAATGATCCTGGAATCTACCATGAACCCATACTGGTCCTAGAACCTATGATGAATCCATACCGGTACTGGAACTGATACTGAATAAATAAAGGACTTGGAACTCTGATACTGAATAAATAAAGGACTTGGAACTAATACTGAACCCATACCGGTCTTGGAACTACTCATGAATAAACATCAGTCCTAAAGCTGCAACTAAACCCATCAAGGCCCTGGGCCTGATACCGATACCCATTCTGGTTCTGGAACCGATCATTAACCCATACTGATCCAGAAAAAGCTACTTATTTCCTTTTTTTCAAGAGCTGCACGATACTTGGACCTGGTTTCGGGTATGTATTCCATACAATTTCTGTTCCAGTCGACAAAACATACCCGGTAGTAAATGTGCAGCATAGGAATTAGCGTTGGAAAGAGAGTAAGAAATTGATTAGAATTTGTGTAGTGGTAATGATAATAGTATCTATTTTATTTGCAAAACTTTATACAAAAAAGCTTAACACGAAAAAATACAAAAAAAATAACTGCCATGACAAAAATAAAACGTAAACAAAGCCTGGGTACGTCAAACGGGCTCAAACGTCAACGTGCTCGGGCGAGCTCTCTCTCTCTCTCTCACTCTCGCTCTCTCGGTTTGGCACACCACGTGCTAGCCACCTTGGTGGTTGTCCCCTTTCCTTTCCACCGACAACCGAACGTGTGCCCCCCTTTACTAAACCCGTTTCCCTCGAGCCGTTCCGTTCTCGCACGCCAAGTGTGCGCTCGCAGTGTGTGTGTTGTGCTCCGCGTGGAATGTGCGTACGAGGCTGGTCACGGTGACACACCAGAGTAGGCCACGCAGCGAACGACAGTCTCCTTTCCGTTCCGTGCCGTTCCGTACCGTGGCTCGTGCAGCACAAAACTCGTGCATTTGTGACGGTGGGGAGGGAACTGTTGCAAGTGAAAGACACACCATCACCACCCATTATGTAAACAGTTCCGCGGGCGCAAGTAGTACTTCATTGCCGCGTAACCTCTACCATCCCCCTATACAGCTGTGTTGCCGTGGCCGTGTTCCGGTAATTTGTGGCGAATTCTCTATTGATAAGCTCGTGTGCGAGGGAAAAGTGCAATCGGTGCTCGTTCTTGGGGTGCAGAGAGTGCAGTCCAACCACGCAGCAATCTAACGGGATAAGCGACAGGCGCGGGTTCCCACTGCCACCCAACGGGACTTTCATGTTAGTGAGCAGCAGCATCTCAAGGCGGACGGAATTCCACTCCAGCACAGCATCGGTGTGAGATTTCCCCATTCCCACAACCACCCTCCCAGGTGCTCCAAACTCCTCAAGACGACGAACCCCACTTACACAGGAGATTGACCACGTTCGAGGCGGTACTTTCACTGGTCGTCGAATCGAGAGCGTGCTGCTGCGCCTATGATCACGAGCGCGACCTGCCTTTAGGCACGAAACGGTGCGTCGTTACAGTAAACGTTCAACCCCTGCCCTGGTTGCTGGCCTGCGATTGCCCTCCAACGTACATGTTGCCATTACACAACTCACCGTAGAAAACAGGCGCGGGGTGCGTAATAGCGCCAGTGCAGTGCCGGGTGAAATGTACCTTTCGGCTTAAGATTGGTCAAAGGTGTGTGTGTGCGTGCGTGCAAAGAAAACCGGAAACAAAACTGACGGACACAGGAAAAACAACGTACGGAAATTGGAGACAAGTAAAGTGACCGAAAAACAAACCCATCGAAGCAAGCATGAGCGCGAAGGATCAGCAGGATCGCGCGACGAAAACGATCCGCGTTGGATCGCGCAAAAGTGAGGTAGGTAAAGGGAAACGGGGTGGGGTAGAAGTGTTACAATTTATGGTACCGGTGACACAATGGCTCATAAAGATTAAGCCCTTTTTGCTTACCTTGGGGATTATATGCGCGGGGGGTACTACACTCGTTTAAACAGACGCCTGGTCCATAAGCAGGGTCATAGAATTTCTCTTTCAATTTGAATTTCTTATCCTATGGCTTCTTGGATTCTTGAAACAGATACGCAGGACACTAGCAATGCCGTACCGAGGGGGGGGGGGGGGGTAATACTTGTTAAACAAATGATTGACATCCGCGAAGCCCCATCGAACAATCTGTTGTTCCTTCACCGCCACCATCCCCCATTGGATTGGTAAAAATATTGACTCAAGTGTAGCAAACCTTTTCCGTGCTTTTGTGATCGGTTTTGACGTACTTTGTCGTTTTTTTAAGCATGCTCCTAACACACGTATTATGAAGCTCTACGAGTAAAAAAAAGGTGGAAAGTTTATTAACTCATTGGTGCGTTGTTTTGGATCAGGTCAGATTCGGTTTTTATTTTCGAAAAATCAACCACCAACTCCCCCTCTCCAAATTCACTCAAACATGACGCCACTTTAACGCGGCACCGGTACACATAAAACTGAAAGATGGAGGCTGAAAGAAATTCATAAATTATTTATAAATTGCGTGATAGTAGTTTAAACGTTATGTTAGGAGTGTTACACGAGCGCGAAAAGAAAATTCGTTTGCCCTGGTGTACACACGCACACTTTATTGAAAGGACATAGCTCATCAATTGCTTCCTATCTTTTCTATTGTGTTTTTTGTTGTCCTGGTCTTCCATGCTTCTTTGTACTAAAGTAATAAATAAAGGGCTGACAATGTCATCCCCTCTCTTATTAACGGCACGAAAGCCAACGTCCGTTTTGCTGTGTCGTTGGGACAATATCCAACGCCCAGGCCACTTGGATGAGCTAACGTTTGCTGCAGGCAATTAGAATTTCAAAGCCGACCTTTTGACACACCACCACCACCACCACCACTGAGGTCACTTAATGGGGACTAATGGGCGCGAGGGAGTTCCAAGCTAAATGGATCGTTTGCTACCGACTGGATGCACTCATTATGCTGTCATTTAAAAAAAAACATGCACACACACACATTTATTGCTTAATTTCATCAAGCGGACGTTATTAATTCGCTTTTGTTTTCATTTCCAGCTGGCACTCACCCAAACGAAGCACGTAATCTCGCTGCTCCAGAAGCTCAACCCGGATGTGGTGTACGAGATTCGTAAGTAATTTCGCTTTTTAGCGCCTGCACAAACTGCTCAAAATAGAATCTGCTCGGGGCACATCAATTCCATTGCACGATCGCAGTCATTTGAAAGTCATCGTGCGGCGGTGTCGTCCGGCCGCTGGGTTGGGTAGATATCTACCCCGTTGTGTCCACCAGAAACGGGCTAGTCATGCTCACGAACTCCGCTTCTCCATCTTCCGGACCCCGCGCTTACGCGACGCGCGATAACTGTGCTTGCTGTTGCGTTTGGCGATAAGAGTCTGTTATAGGCAGTTGCCATCAAACACGCACGCCCGGGGCCCGGCTCATGTATCTCAATTCAATACGATCGATCACATAGCACACACACACATATGCATTGATGCATATTCGATGTGAGCATTCCATATTGTTGCTAAATTATGCGACCGACCGACCGGGGACAGTACGTTCGTATCGGCACGTTTTCTCCCGTACACCGGCAGACACGTGTTGTTAACGTCTGAGAACGTTTTTCTTCCAATGTTCCTCTGCTCGCGAGACACGTTCGGGGCAAGCTTTTAGTGCCGTACATTACGCGCCGCAACATTGCGATACATTTGCGCGATTGGCACAGCGGCCAGTAACTGCCCGACGTTGGCAAAGAGTTGACGCGAGTGCGCACGGAAAACTTTGAGTAATGATTTGGGTGGACAAACGCGACATCCCATTGCCGACGCCGTGTTACGTCAGTCGTCAGTCAGCGGGAAGGAATTATGCAAATCACAGAGCGAATGTTAGAGCGGAGCGCCTTGTCATTACTTTCCTTTCCCTCCAGCGCGTTAGGAGCGTTATTGCTTAAACCGGTATTTTGTGGGATCTTTTTGATTTCTTCTTTTTTCTTCTTCTTCCTATGACCTTGGAAAGTTCACGACCGTTTTTGGTTACCGTATTTTTTTGCCTTTCATAAATTTAGAAAGGCAGATATATTCGTTTCAAACCACTTCAGCATTGATTGGCAATATCAACTGTTGGTGCCCGTTCTTTCGCCTGATGCCCTCAAGACATTCCTGTTGCGAAGGTCAAGCAGCGCATAAATCCTACAACACTGTCTGTGTGCTACTTATGCCTGTCTGACTACTTGTTCGCCGATAGGCCCGATAGATTAAGGCAAGAAGAAATGCTCTCAAATGCGCATTCATGAATTGTTTCCATACGATGCTCCTATCAGCCAGTTCAGGGTAGGTTCAGGTTGTGGAGTTCGTGTATTGCAACACCTTTCTTCTGCTGGCGGCACACAATTAATGAACAAAGAGCACGGCAAGCCTCATTATCAACGGTAGAACTCAGCAAGCAGCAAACTTCTCCTGACCGATCCACCTGACTGCTCCAAACCGTTGCACCTGAAGATAAGAGGCTGGGCACTGGTCTAATTAAATGATTTCAACACCGCAATGCTGTTCGTCAGCTTTGGCATTGTTATGATAATATAATCTTGCAGCATATTCTCACCTTTACACTCTCGCTTCTTCTGCCAAAACACGATAAGAGGGAGGAACGTTATTTTTCTATGCCTTTGATGAGTTATTAATCTTAATAATTATTTGTCTTCTTTTGTCCTTCTTCTTCTCCCTCCCCAAAACAGATACGATGACAACGGTCGGTGATCGGGTGCTGAACAAATCACTGCCCAAGATCGGCGAAAAGTCGCTCTTCACCAAGGACCTGGAGGATGCGCTCCGTACCGGTGGCGTGGACTTTGTCGTACACTCGCTGAAAGACTTGCCCACCTCGCTGCCGCTCGGTATGGCCATCGGGGCGGTGCTGGAGCGCGAGGATCCGCGCGACGCACTCGTGCTGAACGAGCGGCATCGCGGCTGCACGCTGGCAACACTGCCACGTGGCTCGATCGTCGGTACGTCCTCGCTCAGACGGTCGGCCCAGCTGGCGCGCTACTATTCCCATCTCGCCGTCTGCGACATCCGGGGCAACTTGAACACGCGGCTCGCGAAGCTCGATGCGGAAGCGTCCAAGTTTGCCGGCATCATACTGGCCCAGGCCGGGCTCGTCCGGATGGGGTGGAACAAGCGCATCGATCAGATCATCGAGCCGCACGAAATACTGTACGCGGTCGGGCAGGGTGCACTGGCCGTGGAGTGTCGTTCGAACGACGAGTACATACTGGGCATGCTCGGGAAGCTGTGCCATCTGGAGACGCAGTGCCGGATACTGACGGAGCGAAGCTTCCTGAAGACGCTCGGCGGTGGCTGCAGCGCTCCGGTGGCCGTACGGACCGACCTGAAACGTCGCTGGCGAGCTGTTGATGCTGAGGATGGATCGCCAGCGCGCAAGCGAGCCTCCCAGGACTCGTCGGACGAAAGCGGCAACGAACCATTCCAGCTCGTTGTGGAGGGCGCCGTCTGGAGCTTGGATGGTAAGACGGAGATCCGTACGAAGGGTGACTGTGCGCTCGATCTGGCCGACAGTCGGGGGACGAACGGTGAGCGGAAACCCCGTGGTGGGGAGGTGAAAAAACGCCGCCAGGAGGAGGAAAGCGCTTCCTCCTCCTCCAGCCCGGAAGCGGAACGTGTCTGCCCGATCGATCACGTGCAGCAGCAGCAGCAGCAGCGCAAGAAGAGTCCGGAAATTATTCGCGACAACGAAATACTGCTGCCCGGCTGCTCGAAGGACGGCGGTGCGCGGATGGATCTGTCCAAGTTTATCGACATTCACGGCGAGCTGTTCAAGAAGTGTCCTTATTCGTCCGAGCTGACGAAGCTGGTAACGGACGCGAAGGTGGGCTCGGATCGGAATGGCAACGAGCTGGAGAGTGAGGGGGCGCCCGACCAGGGAACGCCGGACGGGGATGAGGTAAAGCCGACCGAAAAGGAGCAGGTCGATCTTTGCCCCAGCGCACGCTTCCCGGTCGGGCAGGAGGTGATGGGTGACTGTCCGTTCGTAAGCACGGAGGAGAAGGTCGATCTGGTGGGCAGCATAGCCGTCGGACTGGTGTGCCCGGTAACGGGCAAAAAGCAGGACCATGACAACGGTGCGAACAATGGTGCTAATGAGACGAAAGCGGCACCACCACCGCTGACCGTGGCGGAACCGCTCGTAGAGAAGTGTCCGTTTCTCGCTTCGGCCAAGGTGCTCGATTACAACGAAAATCTCGATCGGCGCCAGATCGTGGAGCCGACGCTCAAGGACGACAGCGAGCATCTGTTCTGCGGGATGCACCGGCATGCGCACATCGAGCGGGAGGTGTTCGAGCGCTGCGAGAAGCTCGGCTACGATCTTGCCCACGACCTGATCGCGAAGGGAGCGCTAGCGGTGATGAAGTGCGCCCAGAACGAGATCCACTCGAAGCTTACATAAGACGCGGTGGCGGGACTTTTCTTACTCGGTCTCTACTCTTTTCGCCAGTTCCTGTGTAGGCGTATGTTAATAGTTGCAAAGAAAAAGGACAAACCCCGTTGTAGCATAATTAGAGAGCAATTTTGTTGATTTTCCTGTCGTTCTACCGTTTTTTTTTTTGGTTTCTGTTTTGATATCTAACGTACTTGCCCGTTCGTGGGGAGTATGACGTTGACCTGCCAGAAAAGGGTGCGATGTGTTATGTGTAAAGTTAATGAAAGAAACTGTTTTCTTTTGCAATATAAAGTCTTGTACTGGTAGACGGTGGATTTGTAAATGCCTCTTGAAGTTTGTGTTTTAAATTTCGAATATTGAAAGAACTGACCGCTTTGGTTTGTGATGTTAAATGTTTTTATAAGTTGACAATAAGTACACTGTTACATTTAGCCTCGGTTGGCTAATGAGTATTTTGTTTCACTACGGGATGGTAGTAGACGAAGATCTCGTTGAGCTTCCTATCGCTAAGTACGCAGTGAGATCGGTCGATGCCGAAGTCGCCCGATAAGATATCGATTAAAAGCTAAGGAAGGGACAAAACATCTAACACATCTCAGACTAGCGTTGGAATGCTATTAAAGTAGATTTTGCGTGGAAAGTGATCCGCAGGAGTGCAGCAGCTTAGCGGCGCTTCTTTTTGTCCTGCTTGCGGCTACGGTGGTACGGTCTTCTGGGAGTGTTCTGTGGCGAGGAGTGTTCCGAGCTAGAGTCTTCGCTGTCGTTGTTCTGAAAGCAGAGGAACGAACCCAATTTGTTAAGAATCAAACTGTACACTGTACTGCAAAAACACACACACACACACAGCTTACCTTCGGTGACCAACTTCCCGGTTCACCACTGCCACCGGACGAGTCGGGCAGGACGATGCACGCTGCCAGGCACACCATTTGGAAAATCGCCCCAACGTACAAACCGTACCGAATGACGGTGCCGAAGAAGTCTTCCTCGGCTATATTCACGAGCGTAGCGCTCATTTTGGTGTCGACAAACTGGAGCGGCCGAAGATTTGCTTTTACCCTTTGGTGAAAGAATCGATATCGATTTGTTTTGTTTTGCGTACTGTTTACGCAAAATCGTTTCCCAAAGAGCAATGATGTCAGCAGTGCCAGCTGGATGGCAGCACTGCTCGAGGAATGACAGACAGAGTTGTCCTTTGAGCAGCTTATCCGACACGCGACATCCGACATTGAGCAAAGCCGCAACATGCTTGTGAATTGATAACTTTTAACAATGTATAGATGGAGAATCGGAAAACAAAACACTGTAAAGTAGAAATTTACCGTATGAAAAGGTCAAAATTTTGCTCGGGCCTTGTAAGCAAAACGCAGGATTTTCTACAAGACCACACATCCAAAGCGCCACAGATTATTCAAGTGCCACAAATCCACTAAATGACCACCACTAAACGGGTTATACACGGCTCACGCTCTCAACCTCGATCATTATTCAAATCTCATTTGCTTCTGAACAAATGATACACATTGTTTAGTATTTCAACAATCGTATCGCCGTTCTAGTTCTAGCGATGCATAATTTCAATGCGAAACCATACAACAGTACAGGCGGTCCCCGAGATACACGGTTAATGGGGACCGAAAACGGCCGCAAAATACCGCGTATCTCGAATTTCCGCGTAAGTCGAATCTCGTGATTTTCAGCCAAAATATCACTAATTTTCGAGCAATTTTGCAAGTAGGGGGTGGTTTTCGCCACCATATTAATTATTTGATATGTTTCTACTGAATTGAACAGTTTTAAACCTTATTAAATAGTATTTTACATTCGTTCAATACGTAAATTATTTGGTATTTCACAATGGATGTGTCAAATCAGTACAATTTGCTCAAAGAACTGTCAAATTTGGAAAACCGCGTATCTCCGAATCCGCGTATAAGAGGTACCGTGTATCTCGGAGACCGCCTGTACAGAGGGAATGAGAAAGCTCTCCTCCAATCGAGGAATATGCACTGGTTGGGTATCCCACCAACAGATGGCGTCACGAACTTTTTGCTAATTTTAGCATGCACGAGTCGTTTGCCTTCTGCTAAACGAAGTATTTTTATATTCCGTTTAGGTTGATAGGTTGAGCCGTTTAGAACCAGTTAAGTGGTCGTTTAGTGGATTTGTGGCAGTTGGGAACAGCGCTTAAGCAGCTTACTTATGCCAGGGTGCTGGGGATTATTTTTCTTTGTGTTTTATTTTCAAGCAAGCGTCATCGATGAAATAAACAACAGGATTTGTTTTGTTTGTGTACATGAGTATATTTTGAAATCCTTAATATTCATGAATTATACAAAATGTCACACAATTTACTGTACAATCACAATCACTTCACTGAATATTCCTCCTTCAATTAACTTAACTAGCTTGGGCAGCAGCAACGAGATGATTGACGGCACCAGTCTTTGACACTTTGACAAGGGCCACCTCGTACCAATGTTATGCATTAAAAAGCTATAAAGTTCCACGAAGTTGGGTACGCTTTCTTACCAAGCCTTCACCCAAATAGCCAACTCGTACTGTTTAACAGGCACATGGTACTCTTTGGAACTTTGCGGCTGATTAGCACTATGTGTAGGGTTCATGATGGAACTTGAATGCTTGTTAAGAAAGGGTACTGAACTTGGTGGAACTTTATAGCTTTTTAATGCATGACATCGGTACAAGGTGGCTCTTGTCAAAGTGTCAAAGACGGACGCCGGCAATAATCTCATTGCTGCTGCACAAGTTAGATTCGTTAATTGAAGAATGAATATTGAGTGAAGTGATTGTGAATAATCAGTAAATTGTGTAAAATTTTGTGTTATTCATCAATACAAAGGATTAAAAAAAACATATGTGTTTAAACGAAATAAATCTTGTTGTTTATTTCATCGATGACGCTTGCTTGAAAATAAAACACAAAGAAAAATTATCCCTGGAATCGTGGCATAAGAAAGCTGCTTAGGCACTGTTTGAAAGACCCACATAGAACTTTGATGCTGTTTATCTACTGCAAAAGGCGAATTAGAGCAGCGATCTTTGGCATGCCAAAATGAGCTGCTTAAGCAATTCTGGCTATTTAAGCAAGTTCCATCGTGAATCATACACATGTATGGTTCCACCAAATACCGTTTTATCTCTTAATTACCCACAAAGTACGACATTGGAACGATTTTTCGTTAAACAGCCTCAAATCAGCTATGGAGTTCGAGCTGGCTATTTGGGTTTAGTTCGCCTGAACTTTTATTAGAAGTTACCAGTTAAAGAGCTTACTAAAAACATTCCTTATTTATGATTAAATTTTCCCTTTAACATCCACACGTTAAATAAAATATATGTATATTTTTAAACGACTGATTTTTCCCTGATGTTTGCCCATTTTAACTCCATCCGTGACCGTACTGTCAAAAACTTGAAAGACCTCAATTGTCAAACTGAATCGCTGCATGGGTATTATTACCCGTTTGTTCTTTGGGTTGTCGCCACCGCGGAGGCCTGGTTGGGTGAGTTGCCTCGAGTAAAAACGCATTAAGAAAAAATAAGTGGCCCATACTGGTCGATAAACGTACGAAGTCCACAAAAATTGGTGTGCTAATTTTGCGTTCCATCCCATTCGAGGTCAATTTGTGCATATCCGTGTGCAAGAGTGTGAAGAAAAAAAGTGCTTATTATCTGCAAATAGAAATATCTTGAAAACCACAGCCTATTTTTACAACAATACTACTCAATTAGCCAACTAGCAAAAGTGGAAAATCACCAGCAGCAGCAGCACGAGAAAGCAGCAATTGTGTGCGCGCGTGTGTTGGTGTGTCTGTGCGTTCGTAGCTGAAAAAGAAAAGCAACCCCGCTCGTGTGTGTGTGTATGTGCACTGTGCAGGTTGTGTGTGCGCGAGTGTGTTTCTGTAGGTACACGTGTGTATGTGTGAAGTTTAATAGAAACGTGTAAATTGTGCGTGTGCAGAAAGTGGTGCAGACAGAGGCGCAGTGGGTGAAGTAACACGGAGCAGACGAAGGCAACATAGGAGCAGACAAGAAGGAAGGAGGCGAAGGAGCAGCAGCAGCAAAAATGCACACGTTCAGTGAGACAGGTTCAGTGCCTGCATTTCTGGCGAAACTATGGCGCCTGGTCGAAGACAGCGAGACGAACGATTTGATATCGTGGAGCACGGTGAGTGTCTGGAGTGGGGCGTGTTTTTGTTATTGATGTTACAATTGGTTTTACAGTGTGCCTGCTGCATTGGAAGCGCATTTGATATTAAATTGAAAGTGTGTTAGTGTGTGTATGTATGTATGTTTGCATGAGTGTGTATGTAGTTTTTTTTTCTGAAATGGTCGCCGTCGTCGCATAACTTTACCGTCGAATGAAAATAATCCGCCCGTTCATTTCGTACAGGTTTTCACTCACCTCCGTCTAGCGCAGTGTAAGTGATTGTGTGTGTGTGTGTGTGTACATGTACGTGCGTGCGTGCGTGAATGTGTGTACGTGTGTTTCGTGCCGCTCACGGGCGGCGGGTAGGCCTAACAAAAATGGCCGCCATTTGTATGTTTTGTCGAAATAGCGATTGAGTAGCGCGGCGCAGCGCTGTTACCGTGTCGTTGTGTGCGACGTTTGTCGTTTGCCGTTTCGCCTCGCGGTCAATGGCTGCACGATCCCCGCGCGCGTACCATTCATTCGATCGATTCATCCACTGGTCGGGTCGCGTTCGTTCATTGGTTGTTGTTCATGTGGAGGGTTTTTTGTTCGGAAGTGTGTTAGATGGAAGGGTGGCTTGAAGGGGACAGACAGAGATAGAGAGCTATGAGAGGGTTGGGTGCGATAATTAGCGCATTGCCGTAATAACACACACGGGCGTTTAAAAACAAAGCAACAGATGATAAATCCCAAACCATGTCGCGGTCGACCGTGCGGTCCAGTCTCGATATCCGATTAGCAGCATGGGAATTAAATGATTTGCCTCCCGTCCTTCGCGAATGCAGCGTGCATGCGATAATATGGTGTGATTTCAGTGCCATTCGGCCATTCCCCAAAACGGAAAATGAAATAAAATCGAAACGTGCGCGGAGTAACGTCGCCACAGCAATCGCCCTCATCACCGTTCGCCGATATTTGTCCTTCGACGGAGGTTGTTTCTGTTTTGCCGTCCTGTCACTATGTGCGTGCGCCGACCCGCTTATGCGCTTATGTGTGCGTTCGTATCGTAAGTTGTGTTGGTGTGTGTGTAGGTAGTGGACGGAAGGGGTGGGGGGGTGGGGAGGGGCAGTTGCTCGATGCGTACGTCATTCCGATAGCAGCTCCCCCTTCACTCCCTTGTGCGCGAAAGGGATGCAGAAGGTTAACGTATGTGTCTTGTTCCTCCCCACTTTTTTTTTCTATCTCAGGTCGTTCATTTTTCGGCTTTTTGTGTTGTTGTTTTGACATTCACAGTGAGAAAGAGAGAAAGAACAGAGCAGGCTGGCTTGACGTCAGGATGCACCCGGTATTGTGTGTGTGTGTGTGTGTGTGTGTGTGTGTGTGTGTGTGTGTGTGTTGTGTGTGTGTGTGTGTGTGTGTGTGTGTGTGTGTGTGTGTGTGTGTGTGTGTGTGTGTGTGTGTGTGTGTGTGTGTGTTTTGTTTATTCTTTTCATGGTACTTCGATCGACGCCGTCGTCGGATTGCATGGTAGAATTTAGTGTGTGGAAAGTAATGAGAAATATCACAGGGATGAATCATTAAAGTCCGGTTATTCTAACCTGTGATATAATAATTTTATACACCCTTCAGCAGCAGCACGGCACACTCGCGCTACCGCGCGCAGCTTTATTGCCCATCACTTTTACGTAACGCATCGTCGCGCTTTATTTGATTGTTACTTGTTATTCACCTTTTACCTCCTTTGTACAGTTTGGCTCAGGCACCGAATATACCCACAGGAGGAAGAGAAAAACGCACAACCAAAAAACTCTGAGAACCATTCCCCCCTCTGTCCCCGTGGGTGGCTATTTGTTCAGGTTTGGGTAGAATAGATGCAATTTTCACTGGAATTAGAGAAAGATTACAAAAATCTGGGTTCTGTTTGAACAAATGGTACAGATTTTCGTTGGGGGAGTGTTTGAACTTGATGAGGTAATGATTTTTTTCTTCAATTAGTTCTTGACGTAATACATCCTGCCTCTCTATCATGAAACGCGATATGATGTACTGTGAACTTAATTTTAATGATCGCAGTCGGTGTTCTTTTCGACGCAGCTTCAAGGAACTGGCGTTGACATTCAATCTCGGCAATGTTAATCAATTTATGAGAAAAAAAAATTACTCGTCCTCACGCCCACAAACACAAACACACACACGCACACAATCTGATCGATAAATCGACGAAAACAACAGCACAAAGGTGGTACAATAGCGAAGAGCCAACGTACCTTACCATTAGAGCGATGGGCCATCTTGCCGCCTGCCTTCTAGGAAAGGTATCCTTGGCAACCGCGAAATTGATTGCCATTAGTAGCACAGGCAAGACCATGATGGTGGAAGGTATGAAAGATTATGCTCTAGCATCGGCTAAGTTTATCCAATCGCAACTAATCACCATTATCCGCACCATCCCACGCACTGCTTTTCCGGATCAGTTTGTTTTCTCGCCCACGCTCAGATAAAATCATCCAAACAACAACAAGGTACAGCAAAATATCCTTCCTGTGTGCATGTGTGCAAGTAATTATTTATTGTACGCGGATACACAATTATGGGATGTGAATGTTACCCTACCATGCTATCCACTTTTTGCGCGTGAATAGTACAAGGATGACAAGTTGTTTTATTCGTGTAAATGTTTTTTTTTGCCCCGTCGACTTTGTTATGTGTCGCTTTGGGTGTGTAACCTTGCTCAGGGTCGATTTTAATTCTTAGTCTAACCTGCCTGGGTCTCACAACAGTGTAATGATTCACGGCACTTAGCTTACAGGGTTTTCAGCGGTTCTGATACCTTTTCACTTTCTGACATTTTCTCGATTCTTGCCCACGGATAGTGATCTAATTGCTTTTCAAGGGCACCTGGTTCAATAAGGGGGCCGTAGAATCAACTTACCATAACACACTAAAATGTGCCAAAATAATCAAAACCTCTGAAAACCCCTGTAATTGTAGACAAACAACAGCAACGGCAGCAAAACTTCTAGTACACATGTGATGGGATATTTGAAAATGATTTCAATTACATGTACAAAGCACTTATTTACGTGCATTAGTTTGGCCTGTGTATACCCACACCTGTCACAGTAGTGGGCTTCGGTTGGTTGACAAGCTCTGCCTACTGTTGCTACAGTAGTAATGCTGTCCCCCGCCACTTCGTTGTCAATTAATTACCGATCGGTTGTCGACATACCGTCATTAGTGTGGCGGAGAACAAGAAAACAGAAAACAGAAAACAGAACAAGAACGAATGATTCAACTTCAAATTAACGGGTGTTTTCGTTCGAATGTTTGTGCGTATGTTTGTGCTTTGTGCGCGTGTATGAATGCTGAATGCTTCTGTCGCGCCCGAGACCACGTGTAATGTATGCACAGCTTTTAGAGTGTAGATCTTAGCCCCTATCAAACCACAAATGGACAGGATATCTTATTGAGGGAGAAGAAGATAAGACGCAGCTGCTACCACTATAAAGGTGGTATGGATTTCGATCCTTTGCATCCTTGCCTCGCGTTCCCTTCTCGTCGCCGCAAAGGCTTTTGCGCTAGAACGCGTCGAACCAAGCGCGTCCGGCAGCGCATGTGTGGTTGGTTTTTGTTTTTGCTCGTTATGTTGTTTTTCTCGCGGATGGTCTCACAACGACAACGGCGGCCCATCGTCCGTCGGTGTACCGGTTTGCTGTGATTTTTTTCTTCCTTTTACTTTTACCTCACCCACTCACACAGCCAGTTAAAGATAATCATTTTAATGGGCACAGTGTGAGAGTGAAGTGGAAGGGGATGGTATAGAAGGCAGAAGGGAATTGTGTCGGACCAGCCCACCAGTGCCCAGATACCACACAAACACACCGAGTATAGGTTGATTACGTCGTTCCTCCGCGCACACACGCCACCTGATTTGCAGCAACTCTTTAACCGGTTGTTTGGTTGCCTTTTTATACATTCAAAAGTAACCGGAGCAGTATGGATGGAATACTGTACTGATGTTATTTGATTTGAGCTTGGAATGTTTTGGCACGAGTAAAGGTTTATTATCCCACCTTACTTTACGATCACGATCATACTTGTTGATGCCGAATGGATTTTTTTTTTCATCTCAGCATATTTTGTGCGCTCCTCTATACTCTTGATTTAATATAAATAGTCTTCTGCCGCCATTAACTCCTCCTCCGCACACACAATCCATATCACATTCGGACGACGACGTGTCGCCGAAAAGCTGTCATCATGTGTGTTTGTGTGCACTGGTGTGTCGCGTGGTGGGGCTGGCACACACAGTGTCACGGTTTCACATCGACAGCGATACACCGCGCGCTCTCCGTGGTGGAGGGGATGGTGGTGACAAAGTCCCACCATTTGCTGAAATTCGTTGTTGTGCGCTTTTTCCCCTGCCGCCGTTTCCTAATGGTTGCTTTAGTAGTTCGACAAAAAGGAAAAAAAAGAAAGATTGCTCGCTTGATGCGTCTCGCGTCCGTCCACACGGCTTATCGCAGCTGCACACGATGTTATGCTGATTATGCTCGTGTGTATGTGTGTGTGTGTGTGTATGTTGTGGTGATGGTGGTGGTTTTGTGTCCAGGGCCGAAACAAATATGTGAGGAAACACCCGATTTTAGCTGAGTATAGACACCCATATAGCGCACATAACCATCATTTTTTTTATTGTTTGCTAACTGTAAACCTGCAATTCTAATCAATTTATTAACTTGCTCTCGCATTTTTACTTAGAGCTCTTGCCACTTTTTTGGATCCTTTTTTGTATGACATGATCACACAGGGTGCAAAGGAATAGTGTGCAAATTTTTACGACTGAACCACGTGGACGGCACAGTAGTAGGCATCGGTTAGAGTTTAGCTCCCCTGGGACGGGAAAGCGTGTGGCACGGCAGGTCTAACGATCGTCTTTGGCCGTCGAAAAGTTATGCTATTGTAACTGAAAAATTAATTAAATGTAGTGTGTATTTGTCTTTTTTTGTATTATGAGTGTGGTTCGTAACGATTATGTTCAATAAACAGCAGCATTTAAACGCTAAAGAACAATTTAAATTTGCTTGAAATTTAGCGTAGTTTGCTTATTCTTATCATTAGTTGACTGAAACAAATAACAAATTTAATAGTAGTTATGTAATATCAAAGAACTCAGTGCTTATTCCATTATCAGAATGCAGGGATCGGCAATTATGTGAGGTTTTTAGATTTTTGATAGCGGCTTATGGAAATACGAAAATAGGACCGTGAACATCATGAATATGAACCGTTAAACGGCAATCATTTAATTGGTATGCAAAATTTACTTAAAAAGGACAAGTGAAGTTAAATATTTATTAGACTGGCTGGAAATTATTTCCGGACAGTTGGTTACATGAGTTTAACTCATTAACCAATACATCGTTTCTTTGAAGGATCTTTGAAGAATCGTGATTGCAATCTAGAAAGATCTTTCTCTAATAAGGATCGAAATAATTGGCAAGCAGCATATGGGTTGAAGATTGCATAGGACGAACCGTCCCAATATATCTTACATCCCATCGCACTAAAAAGGCTTCTCATCGTCGCCCGACTTCCCAGCGATGACTTTCGCTATTGTGGAGACGCGTCCGACGCGTAATAGAATTGTTCGTACCAAAACCACACATCATATCTCGCCGTTTCGGTTTGTTTTATTCTTTTTTTTTGGAGAGGGGGTCCTCACACTGTGTTGCGCGTGTGTACTTTTTTTTTGTTACTAGCTCATGTGCCCACAATTTGCGATTACACTTGAGAGGGGTCGGCCGTTTTTTTTTCGGAGGTACAGCAGATAATGTATCGCGCCTGTTTGTCGTTTTTAACCTTCTTTTCTTGGAGGCCCTTTTCTCCCGACAAATTATCTCGTGCTACAATCTAATAATGGGAACCTCCCATGTCCAAAAGCGCTGCCGTCGTGTGCGCGCTTGCTTGCCATCTTCTTGCGTTTTTGAGAGCTACGCGCGAGGAAAAGGCGATAAGTAGTAGAAGGTAATACCTTTTTTTTGCTGTAGTTTTGTTTTTAAAAATATCGCTTCGCTGAACGCGTTGATAAGACCAAATCACGATTTAATCTCCTATTTGACTCATAATACATCGACCTGCCGGGGAATAGCGATGGAATGGTTTCCAGCAAGATGCCCATAAGGCATCCGGCAAATCCAATTTGGCAGTCACGTCAATAAAATTGCGAATGATTTCCTCAATTATTTATAGGTGGCTTCTTCTTTTATTTCTTTGTGGGCTCTTGTTTCTTGTTATTGTCGTTTGCCATCATACTAACGCAAAGCTGTTTTCCCTTCTGCTTCCTATTTTTTCCAGGATGGGCGAAGTTTCATCATCCAAAATCAGGCTCAGTTTGCCAAAGAGCTGTTGCCGCTCAACTACAAACACAACAACATGGCAAGCTTCATTAGGCAGCTGAATATGTGTAAGTGAGAAAGGCAAGAGGCGGCGAAGAGAAATCAATCGAACCGGAGTGGCAGTTGTTGTTGTTGTTGTTGTTGTTACCCGGAGGAGACCCTTCAATGTGGGTGTGGTTGGCTGCTGCTGCTGCTCTGTTGCACGAAAATAGCCAGCGACAACGCCCCCCGGCCTGACTTTTAACGGATGCGAACGGTAGCTGGTCGTTTCGTAGTAATGTGATTTTGATATTTTTCCAATTATAGATGGTTTCCACAAAATCACCTCGATCGACAATGGCGGTCTGCGGTTCGATAAGGACGAGATGGAGTTCACCCATCCGTGCTTTCAGAAGGATCACCCGTACCTGCTGGAGCACATCAAGCGCAAGATCGCGACGTCGAAGCAGCAGCAGCTGCAGGCCCAGCAGCAGGCCGAGGACAAGAGCGCCCTCAAGCTGGAGGCGGTCAGTCGCGTGCTGAGCGAGGTGAAGAATATGCGCGGCCGGCAGGATACGCTCGATTCGCGCTTCCAGACGATGAAGCAGGAGAATGAGGCCCTGTGGCGCGAAATCGCTATCCTGCGCCAGAAGCACCACAAGCAGCAGCAGATTGTCAACAAGGTGAGACTGCCCGTCGAAGGAGGAGTAATGACGAAGCTGGTGGCTTTGGTGGAGAGAAACAGAGCAACAGCACTGCGGGGAGGGTAGAACGAACCGGACGAATCACGGCTGTTTATGCATTCTGGATCTGGATGAATTTATTAGGAGTTAAATTTTTGTCGGCCATCGTTTGGGTGGGAGACACACGATTTCATACCGCATCCCGGTGTACGGCAAAGGTGGTGGAATTTGAATATTTTAATTTTATGGTAATACTGTCACCCCCTCAGCTTGGGCTTCGTTTGTCACGCCCGAGTTCTTTACCGGTACCGTATGGCATAAGATATCGGGGAAAAGCAATCCTTTTCCTAACATATGAAAGTAAGTTATTTATTTATTCGCCGCACCGGAATCTGCTGGTGCGTTTGCCGCTTGCCGTTACTGCTTGTTCTGCTGCGGCCGGGTCTGTGTTGATCGCTGTCAGGCCTTCGTGAAATGAAGCCACTGGTGCACTGGTTTTGATGATCCTGTTGCCCTGCCAGCAGCTGGGCGAATAATGGGTGTATAATTTTTTTCGGACGAATAATTCTTTAGATAGTAGGGTAGAGCTCATACGCGCGCTGTCCTTAAACACTCCTTACCGACCCTTGGTTTGGCGCTGTCGCCGCCGGGTTTAGCAAACCAAATGCAGCGATGGTTTGTGGAAGTATATTATAAAAGAAGCCCTTCTTACCCTGCGTGCACATTACGCTGCGTGTCCTGCTCCGTTTCGCTTCCTACGCCTATGGGGCGATGGGGTCATCACGAGTGTGGTGGGCTGCTGTTGAGCCTGACATGGTTTCAACACGATTGCTCCACCATGTTGCATTGCTGTTAATGTTAGCGATAATATTGCGGAGGTAGTTTTTTTTTGCCGTGCTGTTTTACGCTCTAAATAGCTTCCTGAGTTCGATGTCGCTAAAAGATTGTCATCTGCGGTGGCCAATCATAAAGTGAAGGAGGGGGAAAAAATGGTCGACTTACTTTAAACCTACCAATGATAACGCACCCGAGGCCGATGACGACTGATCGTAGGCAACTCATGTACAAACAAGAGTAATGCGATCTGATTATTTTTATGGGGTCGTTTTTTGTTATTGTTTTACTGGAAATTCAAATGTAGGACTAATTCGAAACAAAAATGGCTTCAATGCAAGGAAAAGTTACTAGAATTAAAACGATCCTTCGTCTATATTGATTCTATTAGACAACTTGCAGTAACCATCTGGCAGGGAGTTCATTAGATTACTGTTATTATCCGGCGCTACAACCGCTTTGCGGTCTTGGCCTGCCTCAGTAGTGTCCGAAACCGCTCACAGTCACGCGCCTTCGTCTGCCAGTCCCTTTCCCCGTAGATTACTACAAATTAAATTGTTAAATTGTTGTTCAATACAGGCGAAACAATACGTTATAACCAACTTTTCGCTTTCTATTCCAGCTCATTCAATTCTTGGTGACGATCGTGCAGCCATCCCGCAGTGGACTGGGCTCCATGAACAATGGAAGCAACAAGCGTCGCTTCCAGCTGATGATCAACGATGCGCCGCAACAGGCAAAGGTAAGAATTGGTTTTGTGGAGCGGTCATCGGATGATTGCACGATAATCCCTAGGCATAATGAAGAAAATCCCCTCAAACTGGGACAGACATGAATATTCCTCTCTGTTTCGGTTACTAAGTTGTTTGTTATTGGCACAGCTGCAAGTATAGATCGACGATTAATTCAATCCATCCTCTTCCGAGCCTCTGTAACAGGATAAGTTGGTATGATCTGTTTTGAGCCAACATGATTCTGGCACGGAATAGTCTGTTATAGGTTTGCATTCGGCCTGCCCAAAAAAAAAAACATGATATTCTCGAATTAGGAACTGTTGATGCAATTGTGACCGTTCGCTGTTACGGCGATCGATCGGAATAGCTATCAATAAATGTGTTTTAAATCTGTTCGATCTTTGATCCTAACGTCAAGATCGCGTATGCCTTTGCAGTACAGGGCCAGGGCATATTCTACCGCAATAGTTGCACGGGAGGCCCGTACAGCCCGGTCTGCCTACTAATTAATGGTGATTTGCGTTAAATGGGCGTCGCGTTGTGTCATGTGATGTGACCGAGGCCGGTGATGTGTACCGCTGAACGTTCGGTTGGATCATCGATAATGCATGATGTGTTCCGCCAACACCGCAAGCTCGCCTGTGCTCAGCTCATGGATAAGCATCCCTCTACTAGTATCTGCTGCCACTTCAAGAAGCTGCGGACGTAATGGATATTAGATAGCGCCCTGCTGGCCCCTTCTCCCGAGGCATTATTTTGTCTACCGCCCCACAAAGCCAGCTTGCGATCGATTACACCGCAGAACTTTATACTTTCCACACCGATCACCGATCATCACCTTACTCTTACCTCGCCCACTCGTACCTACTACTACACTCGTGTGTGTTTTTCTGTGCGCTCTGACGCATGGAGGGCAACAATCGGGCCGTTGTTATATGAGAAGGATCTACGACGCGAATGATTCAATGTTTTCACCCTTTTTTTTTCTTCAATCTACTTTCAGCTGAAGAAGTCCGATTACGACGATGGTGGTGCCACGATCGAGGAGCTAAACGAAGCGCTCGAGGAGGTCGCGTACGCCAATCAGCAGGAATTGTTGTAAGTTAATGCTCGTCGGCGCATGCCCCGGTTTGTTAAAGCTTCCTTTTGGTTTTCGTTTTTTTTTTGTTGCTGTGTACTCCCCTGCCACTGTGTGCTGCTGAGAGAGTGGCAGGATTAATAATACGTTTGGCAAGAGCAGAAGAAGATATCTATTTCCCATGCCACACATGCAGGTCTCATACGGGGCTCGGGTAGGACTAACACAATACATATTTACGAAAGAGAGAGGGGATTCAACGGAGTAACATCGATCGCGGGGCTGTCGATGATTCAAATCATTCTACTTCCGTATGTGTATGTTTCACGTGACCTGTCTGTGTGTGTGTGCGGTCCAGTCTGGGAGGCTCCAGGTGGGCATGTGCGTGCCACCAACCCTAAGGGTTATGCAATTTACCGATTGCTCATCACTTGCTACACGCGGCTACCGTCTCAAAACCAATTTCTGAACTCTGAAAGTTAACGGCAGCCACACACGCAATCGGTTTCGGTGCACCGTGAAAATGGTTTTTCGTGAGAGAGTAATGGCGTAGTATTTTTAAATTCCTGTTCTGCGCCACATTGAATCACATATGTGTGTGTTGTCAGCTCATCTGAAATTCACCCAACACACTGTATGCAGCTCAACATTTCTCACCTCGCTCCCCGGGTGCACATCCAATAAATCATGCGGTTCGGATGCAGCTGTGCAGAGTAGATGTAGCTGTATAAGATATTATTGCATTATTATCATTGCTTCTGTTCTGCAATCAAATGAAATGCTTTTTCTCCAATTGCTGTGCAATTATAATGCGTTGTTTAAATTGCAGTTTTTTTAACCTTTCGTCGCTAGTGTGTCGTCCTGTTAGTGTTATGTTGTATTCATTAATTACAATTATGTGCTTTCCCCCCCTCCCTTTTTTTGTTGTGTTGATTTTGCATGCTCCGTATGGTAGTTTCGTGCCCGTAGTGTGTTGTTTTTTACCCTTTTTTGTGGCTTAGTCCGTTTCATTCCTTTATGCATGAAAGATGTTTCCTAGTCTGTTTTACATCTGTAGTCTTCTAAGATCGTGTGTTGATGTGCTTACCCAGGTATCGCAATTTCACTCTGTCAGTAGCTATTCTTTCTAGCGAGCAGAACTCTTCTTAAAGTGCGCCTTAGTCTTTAGTGCTTGCATTCTGTCCAACTTTACTTAGCCTTTTTGTCGTTTGTCAGTGCTTTAACACCACTTTTCTGTTTGTATTTAGAAGCGTATATATGTTTAATTTAGCTAATTCGATGCTAGCCAAAATGTGGTTTGCATAAACTACTGTGGCCTGATTTGACCTGAATTGACGCTTTGTTTTTATGCGATGCATCCATATTTGGTGTATTATTTAACTACGAAACATGAACATGGAAACTTTTCCTTTTTGTTTTTGCTACCGTTTCTTTCAATGTGCAATCTGTGTGCAGTATGAAGTGATTCGGCTGTTCGAGAACCACCTTCCTTTAAACATAGATAATTAATATTATCTGCTGGCGGGCATCGCGTCACTATCGTCGACCCGAACCTCTAATGCATTCCATTTGTTGCTGTGTCAATAGGATTGTTTCTTCTTTGTTGTTGTTGTTGCATTCTTGTTTGTTCTGTTTTTCGGATAGTTTATTTTACCTTTTCAATGTACCCTGCCCTCTTTCCTCTTCTTCAGGTCAAAGCAAGACAAGGGCAAGAAACATGTTGTTCCCATCGTAACCGGTCAGATTGTTCGCACGTCTCGGTCCGCCGATGATGCGGGAGCTAATACGTCCACTTCCTCCTCCGCCTCGGGTTCTGCCGTTGTTGGGAAGAGCGTAAAGCCGCCTGGCGGCAACAGTGTCGGTAGTGTGATCTTTAAGAAACTGAACGGCGTTAGCGTTGTTAGGAAGGAGAAAAGCTCGCCAAGCGACCAAACGAAGGGGACCAGGTAATGATGCGAAAGCAACATAAACACACCCAAACTGTATGTTTCCCGCCACCCCAATCCCGATATCGTGTTCCTTCCTCCAAACTTTGTTTTATTCTGGTCTCTCAACAGGAAAGCGATAGCATATTGTTTTTTGATTCAAATTCTTACTTACTGGTTGTTTTATTTATTTGTCTGTGTTTGAATCGAGCACGGACCAATAAGAATTTGCGACAGTAGTGTTTTGTTTTTCGAAGCAAACCTAAAATGTACTATCGATGATGGGATGTGGTGGGTTTGTCATTTTCGTTTTAACGTGTTAACCGTTCTCCGCTGGTAGGTTTAAGGCTTGACTAGGATATAAAAAGTTACATATTTCTTATTCGGTATTTTCAAATTAATACTCGTTGTACCTCATCACATTACTATTTGTTGTATTTTCATGCATCCATAAACTATCATTGGTATTCTTTTTTTTTACAACTCATTTTTGAGATTGGTGTCACTGAAATTTTCTCCAAACAGTTATGTTGTCTTTTCCTTCCATTGATTGGTTCACTTATGCTCATGGTGGATCAATGCAATAAGGTTTCTGTTTTCGTTTCTATACCAGATACAGCTCGTTTAATTCCTTTCCAACATTTAACACACTTTGTAAATGTTTCGCAAGGACATCGAAAGCGTAAAATGCTGAGAGATGAAATGTTTGGAGCAGTGATTGGCGCATTTTTTTCTCACAATAGGTGTGTTTGTGTGGAGTGTGTGTATGTGTGAGTGTGCGTATGTTTAATTTTAACAACAATTATGTGCCACATCCCTCTCAACAACTATTATCTACATACATTGGCAAAACCTAGACTTTTCTAGCCAAGTTTTTCATCACATCGCCCGAGGACAAACGAGAGCATCCTCATGGCGCGGTAGGAAGATAAACACACAGGATGACGACGATGAAGACGACCTCTCGAAGCATCATACAATTTACGCAATAGAAAGGGAACGAAAGAGCAACCTTGTCAATAGCTGACGCGCGACTGTTGTGTGTGTGTTTACGATAGGATCGTCCTCTCGTCCTCTTCACTGCATTTCTCCTACTGCCGGGCGACGGCTGCTTCTTACGGAAGGAGGGAAAGGCAAACGTTAGGAAAGAGGCAAATAAACCCCCTCCTCTCACCAAAGAATGCAAATCAAAATTGATCCCAGTGCAGACGTTGAGCCGTAATGCGAACGATTTTTGACTGAGATTTTCTCATTCTGTGCCGACAGGAATTCGGAAATACCGGAGGTTAGCTCGCCGATGTCGATCCCGGAGCGGTCCCCGTACCATCGGACCGCGACCCCGTCCATGTCCGGCGGTAGCAGCTCGCGCAGCACTAGCAGCAGTGTCAGCGGCACTGGCAGCGGCGGCGGTGGAGGAGACGGCGGAGGTGGCTTGTAACTTCAACGGGGGCAACGAAACGATCGAGGAGATATTTTCCACCTCACCGATTCCGTTCCGCACCGGTGGCGGCGGCGATGGAGCCGATAGGATACGCAGCTCGTTCGCAAAGGTCGTAAAGATGGAGCGTGATCAGGATCAGCAGCAACAGCAGCAGCAAAAGATCACTACACGCTCGAGAAACGCGAGCAATCGGGGCGGCGGCAGCAGCAACAGAGTTGCTGGCACTCCGGCGAACCTTATTCAGCTGATCGAAAGCACCATCGACAGGGAAGAGCTAGAAAACTTCGTCGATGGTGGTGAGCCGCTGGAAGAAGGCTACGATGACGAGGAGCACGGGTATCTGGTCGACCATGTGGACGAGATGGACCCGGCGATTGTGCAGCTCTACAATCAGGATAACGATAGTGAGATGCTAAACACACCGATGGTGATTAAGGAGATGGAAAAGCAGCAACAGAAGCAGCAGCAGCAAAAGCAACGCCAGCCAGCCGGTGGAAAGGGTGGCGAAAGCTTGCTGAAAGGCAATGGTGCTGCGGCTAACCGGCGCAACGAAGGGCAGCTACCGGCCGGCCAGCGAACGCAGGGCAGAAGCTTACTTTCTGCCGGCACCACGGGTGCACCATCTACCGCCAAGCCAGGTGGCAGTGGCTTGAAAGCTTCCACTGCTACTGCGGCACCCGCTAACGCGCCACTGATTTTGACGCGTGGTGGCAAAAAGTTGGCAATGGCCAAGAAGCAAACAATTACCAGCAACGAGCAGCAGCAGCAGCCACAACAGGAAGATGCGTCATTGGCCGGTCCTTCGGGCTTCACTGGCACATCCACTTCGCCCGTTGGAACGGGTGGTCTGTCGTTTGCCATCGGCAACGGCTACATCCCAGCGAGTGACGTAGTGCCGCGGGATATATTCGAAGACAGTAACGATCCGGACGGAGTTGTCAAGAACGATTCGCCGATGCTTAGCAGCGGATTTAACTTTGTCGACGGAGGCTACTACAACCCGAACGTAAACATAAGCCAGTTGAAGGCCGGTCGACAGCAGCAGCAGCAGCAGCAACAGCAGGGACAGCAGGGACAGGCAGGACAAAGCAATCAGCAGCAGCAACAGCAGCAGTCACCGCCCTCGGGCCTCCAGCTGCTCAACGGTGACGAGGAAGAGTTCGACGAGAATTCGCTCGATTCGTCCCTGCTGCTGAACCGGCAGGTTGCTAGCGAAACCGACCAGCAGCAGCAGCAGCAGCAGCAACAACAGCAGCAGCAACAGCAGCAGCAGCAAGAGCAGCAAGAGCAGCAAGAGCAGCAAGAGCAGCAGCAACAATTATCCAAGTTTGTCAGCAATGATCTAGACGTGTCCCGTCTGAACACGGTGTTAGTATTTTTGTTGGGTACTTTTGGGGGCGGTTGTCGGTATCACACCCACACGCATCGTACCGCCCACCAGTTGCACCACCCTTTCGATTATTAACATCGCATCAACACAAACACGGGTCGCTCCGTGGACGTATAATGTATTAAGCCCTGCAACGCAACACCGAGCCTCACCGTGCCTCTCGAGGATAGAATGTTAGCAACATGGTTAGACATGAGGAGAAAAAACCACAAACCAGATAGTCACTTTTTCTTTTCTCTCTCTTTGCTTACAATGTCCCAATCAAGGCTGCCTTTAAACACTGCGCACGATGTGTAGAATCTGCTGAATTTATTATTGATCAGAGTTGAGCTTAATGCTACTTGGAAAGACTAACTTGTTATCACTACGCTTTGGAATTATTGTGTCATCTCTTGTTTTGCTTTTCCATATTCGCTGCATCCGTTTTTTTATACCTAATTCTCGACTCAATCATCCTTGTCCGTGACTTGTGTGTTTACCATCGCTCGGATTGATTGATGCAGTGATAAAGTTTAGTATTTGTTATTGTTACGCTGTTGTTACTGTAATGTTAAGTCGTTCATCCAAATCATTCAGCATTGTTGTTTACTGTTTTAGAGAATAATCCATTGGAATGTAAGGGATAGTAATTTAAAATAATTAACTTTACCCATGTGTTGTGCCCTTGTGCACATCGGTAAAGCATTCAAGAGACGAGAAAGGTCTAAATTTTATATATATTCACGAAAGCAGCGGCTGCAGCTGCGCACATTCATGTTAGTCATTCATTCATTTTGGTATCACTTCATAAAATTATTTAAAACACACAATATTTCAGCATTATAACGCCAAGCGCAACAGCTCATTCCAAGCCAAGATATCGTTGTGTGTGGCCTATAGGTATATGATTTCAAAAGCAGAACAGAGCACAAACGCAAAATTTAACTATCGAACGAAGCATTTTCTTATCACGAAGCGTAGGTGAGCTCGGTAGCGCGCCGCATTGCTGGTGTGCGTACCGGAACGAGAATGGCGATATTAATCGAAGGTGGTTGCGCCTCTTTTCTCTTCCTTTCTTCCTTTCAATGTTTTTATTTCTTTCTCCTCCCCACGACACCACGATTGTGCCATATCCTCTGTACTTGCAGGGCCGAGTACGGGCAGCACATCGACACGGTGCAGAACGATCTGGAGTCGCTGAAGGAGCTGCTCAAGGGCGAAGGCTACCAGCTCGACGCGAACGCACTGCTCGGGGTAAGTTTTAGTGACGATTGGTAAAATCGGTGGGTTGGATTTTGGAGGAGGCACAAAACGGGAAGGTAATTGCATGGCGATGGGCTGTCCCGGATATAAATATAAGCAAGCACAAAAGCTGTGCTGTGTGATGAGGGACTCGAATGGACACCGCAAGACACACATTCTCATGCAATAAAGTAAACGACACGAAAGATTGTTTGCGTTTTAGGCAAGCGATCGATTGCTTACAAGTAACAATAAATGTGGCTTGTGGAGTGGTTTTAGAAGCGCACCTTTGTGACTAATTTCTTCATACGATCTTTCACGAATGATAAATCACACCCTTGTAGTGAATGTTGTGTCAATTTTAAAACTTTTTTTTCCTTTTTTTGGAACAGAAATGATTATTATAATCATTGTAAAAAAGGCCAAAATTGTGTTCAAAATTTCCTAAATTGGATTAAGTCATACTTCAAGCAATTAAAAAGACCTTTGTTCTTATGTTAATATGGTTTCGGTTTGCGAACAATGCACTTCAAGCTTTTGTTCAATCTCTATAGCGATTTTCCTAAATTGTTGGTTCATTTTACTCTATTAAACATCTTTTGCAATTCCTTCGATTGTTAATAAAAAAAAAAAAAAAATGCCCAAGCCCGATTGACAGCTGCAGCCTATTTTAGCCATTTTCTTTATGATATATTTTTCATGCTCGTATGTTTTCTTCTTTCTTCCAACTAAATTAAATATAAACAACACACCAACAACCAAAATGCAACCAAAAAACGATGCAATTCCAACTGGATCTTGCCACCCCCTTCCCAAAACAACATGACGATGATGATGCACCAACATCCAATTGGAATTGTGAAATGTGTTATTTTTTGGTTGTACTGAACGTATGTAATATCTTCAAAAACATCAACAAAAACGCACTCTGATGATGATGATAATGATATTTGTGATGATATTGACGCTATTGATTATGATGATGATTATGATGGATGAGCATGATAACTCTCCAAAAACTGGTGCCCCTTCTGTTCGACCTAATCATCGCCTCAACCGCGCACGGCCCAACATATGTCTTTGAAATTGAAATATGTACTAAAATCAAAACACAAAACTTTGCGTGTTTCAAACTCAACTTTAACACATGCCGTTGCTTAAACTCTATCACACGACTCCTTCTGAACCAACAGAACGCATGCTCAACCGCTCCTCCGTTCGGACGCGTGTACTTCCCGTCGTGCCCGTTCGATCTGGATACCATCAATAAGGTTAGGACCGATGTAAGCATACACCTAGAGGCATATAACATGGAGGAGTACTGAAACGAAACAAAAACATTGTAAATCTAACTGTTCGAAACGCGAGAGCGAGCGTGCAGTATGTGGTGAATGGTGCACTGGAAAGGAAGGGCTTCCTCCTTCCTTCCTATCGCTCTGCCCTTTCTTTTCTTACAAGAAAGATGTGAAATTAAGGAGCGAAAAATTCAAGTCATTTGTACATAACGATGAAAAACTACAAAAAAAAAAATCAATCAAAGACATATCAAGCATTAATTGCTCATGTGCCAAGCACATGTGTCTGTAGTTTTGCATATATTTGAAGCCTCCCTTTCAAAAAAAAAAAAAAAACATACACATTTTCATATGCGCATTTGTACCACCTATTGCTGTACTTACCCACATCCTTCAGTTAGTATATGTGTTGCGTGTTTTTTTTATCCAATTAATCTCATTGGTGTGGCATTTCCGTTCGGTTTTTGGTCGGTGCGCTGCTGCGCTTTGCCGCGTTTTCTCTTGTTGTATCCCACAGCTTTTCAACAACAACGAAGACATGCTGGGTTATGATTTTCCGATGAACCTTCCGGACATGATGACCGACGATCAGCAGCAGCAACAACAGCAACACGTACAGTCGTTGCTACAGCAACAGCAGCAGCAGCAGCAACAGCAGCAGCACCAGAGCGGTGGCAGCAACAGCAGCGACAAATCCGGCTCATCCAGTAGCCCGACACCCGGTACGTAATCGGTGCCCAGTATGAGCTCGCTTCAACAGTACTCTAATAGATCCTATATTTAATGGTTTTTTCCCTTACATAGTTATTAAAAAAAATAATGGCAAAAACAGTTTCAAAAGCAGGAGGGAATAGGGGCTGTGAAAGGCTTACATATGATGTACATGGTTTGTGGTGTGTATCGTTTTACGGTCCATTTCGATGGACAGTTTTTAGCTTTTGACTGAGCTAAAAATGTAGTCTGGATTGGTTTTTTTCATTGCTAAATCAAGGGTTGCCTTTTATTTTTGGAGGGTTGGATTTTGTTAGACTATTTTTTTTAATTAACTTTAAGCACATAACAACCTTCTCGCAAACAGATTGACAGAAAGAGGCTGAGCTGCGGAAAGTCAGCTATGTTTTCTCTGCTTTTCTTCCTGTTTCTGTTTCTCTTGCTCTCTACCTTTTCCTGTTTCGTGGTTTGGTTTCTTTCTGACAATTGTTTGCAGTTGGCAATGATGATGATGCTGTTCGCGGATCAGAATTGGCTGAATAGAGGGTTTTTGTTAACGTAAAGCAGTACATTTCTGATATAATCAACAATAGATTTAATTATTTTTAAATTATTTTAAAAAAAGTGTAAACTTATTACAATTAAGGCATGATGAGCGGTTTTCCTCTCCTACATTCGTATAGAAGAGCAGAAGCATCTTGTTAAAAATTACATTTTATCAAAAAACTACCGTGTTGCAACGTTAACACACCATTTACCGTGGTTGGTACGGACGAGTCTGTGTTGGTTTGTGAGTTATGTTTTGTCAAATTAGTATCCGTATGTTCCGGTGCAAGGGAACAGTTTAAAGCGTGCACTGTTGTATAGCTATAGCATATTTGAAAATAACTTGCACTTAACTTATCTCTCATCCTAACGGGGAGGGCAAAATATCCTTCGTTTGCCCTTTAGCATTGCAGTATTCGTTTGTTACAGATCCCCCGATAGAAGCGAATAATAATTCAGAACCGTCTAACGCACCACAAAGCATCGGGTTTGCTGTAAAATATTCACAACAAGCCGCTAATCGAAAACAAACGCAAACAAAATTACGTCAAATTGTTACACAAATCTCTCTAATCACGACAATCTGACCTTCTTCCTTTCCACAGGAATGTCTGTTGCGATGCAAAGATATGGTTGATAAATTGATAAATGATAATGGATATTGAGAAAGCAAGCAAACATGAATACATGCGATGACAGTGATAGGATTGAGTTGGGCAAAGGAGAAGTAGAAGCATATTTGCTGTGTATCTTCGAAGCGAAGCAAAGCGAGCTCTAAGAAACAATGTGAATGGGGCAGCGGCAGCAACAGCAGCAGCTCCGAGAGCATCAATGGCTCCATGGCTAGCACTAGATCGAAATGATGATGCAAATATCGTCGCAGTGTGTGTGTGTGTGCGTCTGCCAAGTAGTAACCAAGACAAAAAAGGCACACAAAGCAAAAACGGGTGATAATGGTCCCAAACAAGCAAACAAAACAAAACAAAAAAACTTGGCAAACAAGGCCACAAAAATGATGCATAATGAGGCACGATCGTGCACACGATCGTATGTTCTGTGTGTTGCGGGTGCGTGTCGTTTTCATCTTGAGCGATCCGTTTCGGTGGGCGACACCGTTCGCAACACACTGTCAGAGCAAGGTGGGGGGGAGCGGGTCCCCCAGTCGGTTTCGGTTTCGCCGTGTGTACTGGTTTCCGGTAGTCGTCTTCTGATGGTCGTACTCTGTCCTGTTTTGGTTTCCGATTCCGATCTGCTTCGACGGGTCTGCTGTGGAGCGAGCGAGCGACAATGTCCAATTAATGCAATAACAAAAAAAAAACATACGTTTCAATGGACGGGCTGGCTTGCTGTCTGGCGGGGCGCAATGCTGCAGAATGATCCCGAGTGTCTTCTGGCTGAGAGAGCTGTCCGGGTGGCCGTCGTGTTGTCGGTGTCTCTGTGGGCTATTCTATGCGAGCGCGCGCGCGTCCGATTACGACTCGTCGCCTACGAGGGGGGTCGCGCGATACGATGTTCTGGCAAAAGTTTGTGGAAATTTAAAGCATGTGTCTATCCCTCTCTGTCTTTCTATTTCGTCCACAAGTGCAACAAGGTACTGTTGTTACGTTTCCATTCCAACTATTTAAAGCAAAGGGGGAACAGAGGGACGGGGAAAATAGGGCCAGGTATATACACACACACACACACACACACACACACACACACACACACACACACACACACACACACACACACACACACACACACACACACACACACACACACACACACACACACACAAACACACAAACACACAAACACAAACACAAACACAAACACAAACACACATGCATTACTTGAGTTCAAAATTTGTACACATCCCTCCACCTACCGTCCCTGTCCTACAGTGTTCCAATCATCTCCCATCACTGTCATAAGCTTCATAACATCCTCATCTCCTTGCCAACAAAAATAAATCCTTATTCCTTTTTCCTATCCCGCACACAAGAACTAGATCCTCCCGGTCAGGATTGTAGGCGAACAGACGAAAAAAAGGCAATGTTTGGTCTACAAATAGTTGAAAGGCATCAATATCATGCGTGTGTGTGTGCGTGAGCGGATCGAGCGATCGCGAGGACACAATTCATTGTCGGAACATTTAGTTGAAATCGAACAAACTCAAATCAACAAGTATTTCAAATCCTGAAAATCCCCTTACTACAGTTTCCTATTGGTCGATCACGCAAATGTTACATAAAAAACTTATTGGCAATTTAAAAAAACCAATGTGTTCCAACGGGATTGTGCCCAGGTGTGCTTGGTCGATGTGCTTGATGAACCTGTGCGAGTGTGATGTATGTGCCTTTGCAACAGACCAACAAAAAGTGGAAGGGGGAGGGTGGGTGTAGGCAATTAGAAGTGAAAGGTAGCCTTTCTTAGCCGAATTTGGAAAATGTGGGTGCAATTCGACAAAGGGTGATGAAAGGAAGAAAAGGGTAGGGGGGAGGAAGTTCTACTACCAATTGGAAGGGTATCTAAAGTGGTCCGTTAGGCTTTAGTGTGTAAGAAAACAAATTTGTTTGGGTATGTGGGTGGTTGAGGGTGGGGTGGGAAAGGTGAGGACCGTAAGATTTAAGTATTTTTCCCCCCAAGGGTATGAATGTGAAGGTGTGTATGTATGCTCAAAAATGGTTGATGGGTTGGTTGTGTGAATGAATGTGTGTGTATGCGTGTTGTTTGAATGTATGAGAAATGATTACAACAACAGCAACAACAATAAATAAGTTTATTTTAGGAGCTTTTGTTAGGACATAATTACACACTAATTTGCCTTACAGCAAACATCGCTAACAACTGCTAATTCTTCGTTTTTCTTGCCCGTTCTTTTCTGTATCTCTCTTCCGTTGAAAACTGGACCAAACACATCCGGTTGAATCGATTGAAATCGGACGAACGAATATTGTGAACGCAAATCGTTTGGCTCTCTTCGTGGTGATACCGTGCAACAAAAATCAACTCGGCTTCGTCCAAAATAATAATGCAGGCGGACACATTTCGCCCGTCCCGTCAGCACACACGCAGCTGATGTCGTACAAGCTGCAGGGCGGCGGTGGCGCAAATAACGGTGGCGCAAACGGTGGCCTCCTCGGGCTCGGCCTTCAGCTTGGCCCCGGCAGCAACAGCAGCAGCCGCAGCAGCATCAGCAGCAACAGCAGCATGCACAGCAACGGCAACGTCAACGGTGGTGGTGGTGGAAACGGTCTCATCGGTCCCGGCGGCACCCTGGGCATCGTGTCGGGCGACTACATCGATCTGAACGAGCTGCTCAACATGGACGGCCACTGCGGCGGTAACGATGAGGAACATTCGCTAGTCGCCTAAGCAGAACACCGCGGCTAGCGGGAACGGTGACCGAGACCTTCTCCACGAGGAGGCAGCAGTGCATTTCTTCAATTTCTTCAACCCGTTCGATCTATTCAATCATTCGACAAAAATATTCGACAAACAACACACAAATACTATGAAAATGTCTATGAACCGCCCCATTCACAAAGGGTATGATGTGAGTGTGTGTGTGTGTATATGTGTCTCACTGTTGCATGTTGTTATCGATGTGGCCCATCCCATCCCATCCACCACCGCCGGCACAATGTCAGTGTCAGCGTTGCCTGCGGACCGTAGAGAAGAAGCGTTGCCGTAGAGGACCGGGGAGATTGCGGCAGCCAGGAAACAGCAGTAACGGCACACACAGAAGACAAATCGGCTAGCTAAAGGCCTGTGCGAAAGGCAAAAAGCGTCCAAAATTCAACCTTTAACCGGAACCACGACGAACCGAGAGTGAGAGAGAGGACCGTGAGTTTATATTAAGAAAAAGTTCGTTTAAAAAATAATGTTAACTGAAAAATTAACGCATATTGAGAGTGAAACGTAGGTAGTAGGTAGGCAGCAAACTTGTCAGCAAAAGCAAAACAACCACCAGAACCCGTTACACAACATTTAGCGCAATAGTAGAGTGCTCTTTTTGTTTCGTTTTGTTTTAAACAAATATTTCGTTTCCCCATTTGTGCGTATACTAAAAAAAACCATTCCCCCGACCTGGAGTGAAAGGTTTTGAAGTGTGCCACCCGTTTCAGGGTGCGAAATCACACGAAAGCGCAATGGTTTCGTGGGTCTGTAGAGCACGTCATTTCGTGGGAGGACGTCATTTCGTCATCGTTTCCATCCCAATACTGTCTGGATGGGTTGGATGATCGTATTAAACGTCCACGTTGGCTCCAAAGAGCGTTGGTTCGAAAATGTTCTTCTTGCGTTAGTAAAAAAAAAGTCCCAAGAAGAAAATAACTAAAAACAATGATGGGCGAATGGATCTCTTTGTTGTTTAAGAAAGGGCGTGTGCGTAAATTAGAGCGCCTTTCCGAGCTGCGCGCAAAAGTGTGCGTGTGTGTGTGTGTGGACGTATTTGTGTTTCGAGTTTTGCCACAAATTTCCCTCTACACAGTGCATAAACTGCTCAAGCTACTAAAGGAGACACCCACTCCCCCAAAACGAGGGAAGAATGATATTATGAACGAAAGTGAAACTTTGAATAACGAGGACTCAAAGTCCTACAAGGACAGGAACATTTTTATACACGATATATATATGGAGGAATGGCGAATGGTGCGACAAATCAAGTGCTGCAAATAGGAGGGGATAACAGAGAAAACTTGTTATAAAATAACAAGCTCGGCGTACAACACAAAACAAACAAACAAAAAACACACATGGAAAACTTAAACATTAACACAACTGTCGCATATGCAGGCGTTTATAGTGTAGAGAAAAAGGCACGTAAATTACTGCAGAACAATGCAAAGCGAACATAAACATAAAAAACTCAGGAAGAAATGACACATGCCCGTGAGTTAGTAGTAGGAACATAATGGTGAAGGAATTCGTTGGAACAGGTGTACGCGTAATTGTGTGTGTATTTGCGTACGACCGTGAAAGTAGTCTTAGACAGATGGCTATATATCTTTTATCTTTTTGTTAATTAATACACGGTGTGTTAAGATTGTTCTTAAAATGTAAGCGAAGCAAGCAGGAGAAAATGCTTTTTAGATTAGGCTTGTTGTTTTTTTTGGATTAAGATTCTCTTTTTAGTTGTCTAAGCAATTATTTTGTGTGCTTGTGTGTGCGTTGGTTTTGTGGTATTTTTTGTTCGTTTAATGTACATGTTGTATTTAAGATTTGTCTAGTTTTGTTTTTTTTATTACCACAACACAAAACCAACCCTCCATGCGCAACACGGGGAATTGCATGGATAAAGTGCAATTTTGTAGGAAAATGATTTTTTGATCTTACAATTATGCTTGATTGTCTGTCCATTTCCATTGGACAAAAGCACAACACGACGCACTTGAGACGGGCACAATGTGAAGTTCCCCTTTCGTGCGTGTGTGCGTGTGTGTGCGTGTGTGTATAGCACAAACTGATGCTATGGTTCAAAGGAGTTTTCTTTTCTCTGCAACAAGAATGTTTAAAAATTTAACAAATTCAAAAACAGAGCAAAATACAGCTCGAAAGTAAAGCCCTCTACCCTGTTCCCCCTAAAGAATGTGTACATAGAACGAGAAGGATGGGCAGAGGGATGCTAGTCGCTGGTAGTTTGGCACACGGCGGAAAGGAAATGTAATCATGAAATCGTGTACCTGAAACATTCAGCGAACTAGGACAGTTGTTAGTAGTAGGTAGTGTGCACAGTGCGTGGACAGCGCAAGATGGAGCAAGGAGAGCAAGGACGTAGCAAGGAGAGCATGGCGTACAGGGCACCGTTGACCGCAGTTCTTTCTCCGTCAGTCGATTAGATGAGTGCAAAAAGAGGTGGAAATGATTATAGATACAAAGTTTCGGTTTCTGCATGAAAGGTTATGTCACTCTCCCGCTCCTCCTTTTACACACGAGCTACTCGGTGACGGACGCTATTAAAGGTGCGTCAGAGGCTACAACCACAGGGAACGTACCGTAGTCACCCAAAACAAACAAAAGAAGGACGCAAATTGTTTTTTTTGTTTAATCATTAAGCGTTTAATTTTAGCGTTGTATGTTTTTTTTTAAACTGTATTATTTTTATATCCTGCGCGTGCCGCGCTCGTGTTGGCGCGCAAAAACGATGCGCAACGCAGGCGTAACTTTGGTGAAGGAACAAACACAAACACATTACACATTAAACGTAAGGAAGGTAATGTTCTATGTTATTATTGTCTAAAGAAATAGACTAGGTAAAACAAAACTCCTATTGCAAGCAACACAAAACATATATTACTATTAAAACGCTCTCGCATTATTCTGACTAAAACGGTTTAAGCGTGGTTGCGCGTCCCTTTACCTTTACCCTCTCCTCTTCCCCTCTTCAACATACGCTCTGGAGCACAATTAGTGTTGCGGACGTTACTCATTTGATTTTAACGCTTTCGAACACAGGGATAGGCGTTTACACACCGATCCAATGCTATGATATACCGTGCGTTGCGTGTTTGCATTTGAAAAAAGGAGAACGTTAAATGCTCTAATACTAACTGACCTTCCCAAAGTAGGAAGAGGTTGTTTGCTTAAGAAATGTATAATTCGTTGTAAAAAAAAGAATGAAGAAACTATCCAATTACCGTGTTTCGCGCGCATTCGTGTTTTCTTGTATTTTTAGGTAGCTTCCCTTTGTTTGTATTTCGCCGGTTAACTATCGATCAAGAAAGTGGGCAAAATTCACCACCGGGTTGCTTTGTCCTGAGGTTCGTTGCGTCAAACAAAGGTGGTTTGATTTGATTATAGTGCGCGTTCAGCAGAATAGCAAGCAAGCAAATACAGTAGGAGGGGACAGGTGAAAAGTGTATGCACACGGTTGTTAGTGTGTCAGGTGTGCTTTAGCATTACGCACTGATACGAAATAATCCAATTCAGGTAATAGGATGTAATATGTGAGTGTAAAGAAACAAAAAAAAGAGGATTAAAGAGTAAGAGTTAATCGCTAAGAACACAAACACACTGAATTCTCTCGTTTGAAGTCAAATATACGGTCTTATGAGAATTTAACGCATGGTTTAACTCGAAGCGTGTAAGGATTTCTAGCAAGAGAGGAGGGAATTTTGGAAAGAAAAGTCTTTACTCTAAAAAGTATGTTTTTTTTTTGTGCTAATTATTTGTTTAGCAGTGTATATTTAGCGAAATTAGAACAGGATACAATCATTCTTTCTTTTAACTACACTCACTTCCGTTTGCCTTTGAAACCACCACCGCCTTTTCCTTTGAAGCCACCACCACCTCCGCCCTTTCCTTTGCCACCGCCGCCACCACCATCGGTCGGTTTCCTTCTCGGCGCTTTCTGTCCGAACGATTTGCCCTTGGTCTGCTTGTTCAGCCCGTGCTTGTTGCGCAGCTTTTCCGTGCTCATCTTCATTCCGCTCTGCTTGCGCTTGTCCAGCTTGTCCATGCGCTGCTTCTTGGTCGCATCGTACCGCAGCTTCTTCACGTTCTTGCTGCCCACATCGGTCAGGTCGTGCTCGAAGCGCGAGAAGTTCTTGCTGCGCTTCTTGCTACTCTTTCCACCAGCACGCCCATCAGCCGGCCCGTTGCCATGCTCCTCTTCCGCTGCGTTCACGCGCCCCGGACGGTTGCGTATCTTGGCCAGCTTGGCCTGCACCATCGACACCTTGCGCACCTCCTCGAGCGCTCGCTCGCGTGCCAACTGTTTCGCTGTCTTGTTTGCGTCCGAGTTCGCATCGGTCTTAGATTTCTTCTTGCCACTAACAGCACCAGCACCACCAGCACCAGCAGCCGCTTTCTGCTGCTTTCTCTTCTCCTCGTGGTACCGTACCGGGTCGAAATCTTCCTCATCATCGTCATCGCGGCGCTTCCGCTTCTTGGCCGCCTTCTTTTTCTCGCCCTGCTCCTCGCCCGCCAGCCGGTTCTTTTCCTCCCGCCGCTCGTGCTGCGTCTGGAACCACTCCCTCGGCGGCGGAATGTCCTGTTTCGCTGCCTTGCCCCCGTTACCGAGCAGCTTCCGCTCGGCACTGGTTAGCTGCTGCTCCGTCTGGCGCAGCAACTTTTCCGCCCGCTCCTCCGCCAGCACGCGGTCGATTTCCGGCTCGAGGGCGGCCACCTTGTTCCGGTACTTCTCGATAATGTCCAGCGGGATGATGCGGTTCTTCACCGAGCTGACCGCATTCTTCACGATTTCCTTCACGATTTTGCGCTCCTGCTCGCCGGCCAGCGACACCGACACGCCCGCCTTCCCGGCACGGGCGGTACGGCCGACCCGATGGATGTAGTGTTCCAGCGTGGCCGGCATGACGAAGTTGATGACCGTCTTAACGGTGCTAATGTCCAGCCCGCGGGCCGCCACGTCGGTCGCGATCAGTATGTCCACCTGCTCGTCCTTGAACTCCTTTAGCGACTCGAGCCGCTGCGCCTGGGTCAGGTCGCCGTGCAGCTCGCCCGTCTTGACGCCGAGCAGCCCGAGCAGTATGCGCAAACGGTGGGCCGTCCGCTTCGTCTGCACAAACACCATGCAGTGGTCGTGGAAGGTACGGCACACCAGCGCGGCCAGTATCGCTTCCCGGTCTGCTTCCCGACCCTCGCGTATGCGGATAAACTCCTGCCGCAGGTTGAACGCGACCGTCTGGTTGTTGTTGACGAAGATTTTGACCGGCTTCTTGAGCGAAACGGCCGCCAAATCTTTCACCTCCTCCGTCATGGTGGCCGAGAACAGCATCGTTTGGCGCGTGGCCGAGCAGCTGCGTATAATTTCCTTCATCTGTTCCGCGAAGTACTCGTCCAGCATACGGTCAGCTTCATCGAGAATCAGGATCTGGGAAAATGATGAGGAAGGAAAGCGAGTTAACACAAATGCATTATTCGGCATGGGAGGTTGGGACTTTTCTGCATAATTTTCAGAAGGTAGAAAACCGATCGCTCGGCAATCGATATTCCACCCAACCTGTGTATCGTCTTTAACCACCGCTTTGGGGCGTAAGTTATTTCAGAGCGCAAGGAAAAATGTTCATCAAGAGAAAGTGTTGCCACGATCAACAACAAAGCATGCTACGCATCGCGTTTACTGCACGTACCTCAATGGAATCCAGCGAAAAGCTCGGCGTATTCTTGATGTGATCGATCAGCCGACCCGGCGTCGCTATCACGACGTCCGGGTTTTTGCGCAGCACCGCTTCCTGCGCCTTCACGTCCAGCCCACCGATCGCAATGCCGACGTCCACGTTGGTAAACTGTGTTAGCTGTTTCGCCACCTGGTACACCTGCGCGCCCAGTTCACGGGTCGGCACCAGGACCAGTACGCGCGTCACCGCCTGCGCCACGTTCGGTTTGTACAGCAGGCGCTCGATCGTGGGCAGCATGTAGGCAGCCGTCTTGCCCGTACCGGTGGCCGCACACCCACAGATGTCCCGACCCATCAGCGCGATCGGTATGGTCGATGCCTGGATCGGGGTAGGGTAGATGTAGCCAAGCGCCCCGATCGCTTTCATGAGCGGCCGGGACAGATCCATCTGGTAGAACGATTGGATCTCGCCGTTCGCATTTTCCTCTATCTCCTCGAAGTAGTCCTCCTTCGTCCCGTCCTCCGTGTCTTCCTTCACCTCGACCGTCGGGCCACCGTTTTCCGCTTCGGCTAGTTTTTTGCCCTTGCGCTCCTTCACCCGCATGTAATCGTGCTTCAGCTCGTCGTCGGACAAATCCACTTCCTCGTTGTACGCCCGATTGCCATCCTCGTCCTCCTCCTCATCGTCGTCCTTCAGCGCGTCCGAATTTTCCTTCGTACGGTCCCGAATGACGTTGGCAATCTTGTCGTTCACCTCGCCACGGTTCTTCCGCTTGACAAACTTCATCAAATCGTCCCAGGTGTCGTGGTTGTACTCCTTCACCGACGACACAAACTGGAAGCCACCGTCGAAATCGGTCAGCTTTTGGTTTTTCTGCTTGGTCGGTTGGTATTCGATCTCCGTTTCCGACTCCTCGGATAAGTCCTCCACCTCCGCGTCGTCCTCGAGGGTTTTCATGAAATCCAGCTGGTGGGTTAGCTTTTCAGATTCGGCTACACCATTCTCACCATTTACAGCGTCATCCGCTGCTGCACCGGCTGCATCAGCCGTGACGCCATTGGCTTTGTTTTTCTCGGCCGCTTTTTGTTTTTTATCTTTCTTCATGTTTGTTGTGTGAAACGGGAAAATTGGAAACGAAACAGAACACGCGTGGTTTTTCGTGAGTGGCGATAGGGACCGAGCCGCACGCACGTGTGTTTATTTACAAAACCGCGTTGGTTTTGCTGTCAAATGTGTGACATGACAGGTAGAGTTTCGAATGAAGCAATATAAACATAGCGTGGGAAGAATTAAAAGAATTCGAGCAAAAAGCCGGATCGTCCGGTCGTTTCGTTGAAAGTTTACAAATTTGCTGATTAAAAGTAACAAGAATGAGTAGAGAAAATGTTTTATAGCACCAAAAACATTCTTCAAAACACAAACATTTCAAAATCAAATCCATAATTCCATTCGAGCAGTTAATTTTCGTCGTTCGACCGAGGCAAGAAAATCGAATGATGCTAATATTTGTCAAACAAACCGGTTATGAACCGGGAACGGTGGCGGTTATCATTCAAATTTGTAGATGCATTTCAACCACATTTTATCTCATATTCCTTACTTAGGACGGCATCGGATAATGATTTCGATAAACTCATCTCACATATTGCATTGAAACGAATGTAGAATGTTTTATAAATGAAAAAATCAGTCCCAAAAGTAAGCAGCACCTGCAGGACAAATGTCAATTTCGAAACGGTAACTGTCAAAAAGGGGAGGGCATTTTTGACAATCCGTGCTCGGCTACCGAAAAATAAAAAGAAAAGATTGCTCGTGTGTAAGTGGAATTGCCTTCTTGTCTGTGCGATTGGTCGTGAACGAAAATTGGGATTTTCACATCGCGAAAGTGTAAAGGTAAACGATTTGCTACCATAAAACAATGCGTACGGTGCGGCCGGATCGGGTGCGATAGTTGGTGGGCTTGTGCGTGCGAAGGAAAAGGCTAAATTCCGCCCAAAATGGTTGCATCAATCAGGTGAAGTGTGGTGTGGCGGAGGGGTGGGTGCCTGACTCTGTGTGTTCCCTAGCACAGGAGAAGAGTGTGTGTTCGGTGCGAACAAAATCGATGACCATCGCGTTCGCTTGAGTGCATCGCATCTCTGAGGTTGCGCTTCAGCGTAAATAAAATACAGCCAAACGAATATGGCCGTTTTGTACGCGGTGACCCATGGAAAGCAGGTTTCCTTTCGCGGTGGAATGTCTCGGTCCGGTTACGGACAGCCCAAGCCGGAAGTATAGTGCGTTTGTGTCTAGTTTTGGTCTAGAGTTGGTAAACTCTGCTCTTCCATCGTGTGTGTGTTCCAACAAATTAAACTTCCGTGTAAGCAAATGTTGTGCTTTGACACAAGTGTAAAGGTTTGTCTGTCCCGTAAATGATGTGCGGTTTCTATACAGCGCTTGGTATGGAATGGGGCTGTAATACAAGCGAATGGTGAACATACGAGAAGGAAACTACAAGCAAGGAATAACATCAACAACACAAACAGCAGCAGCAGTGTCTCACACCTCGCTCTTTCTCTCTCTCTTGAATTCAACGGAAAAGTGGATCCGCGCTTACAAGTGTGCGAGTGAACCAGCGGGTTTTTTCTTCTTCTTCTGTGTTGTCTGGCTGCGCTCTGCGTCCATCTTTGTATCTGCATCCCGCTCGTGCGCCAGCGGGAAGAAAGAGCAACAGAGCATGTGTGTGTGTGCGTTCTCCCGGCCGTTCGCAAGAGCGGTTTAGAAATGTGTGAATGCTTATGTGTGTTTGTTGTATGAAAGCAAAAGGAAATTACAAACCTCACGGCGACGGGAAGAAGACGACGACGACAAGGGTTGCCGTGTTTTTCAATGGCCGCATAAAAAGTGTTTGGGCCGTGTTTGGGAAAGGTGCATAAAAAGATGATGAAAGAGCAGTGTTAGGTAAAATGATTTGTTGTTTAAATGGTTGTAAACGCATCACAGTTGGCAAGGTAAACCATGTGCAATCGTGCTCGATACCACCAGGGGTCCGAACGATTTCTCTATCGCATCGATTTTGTGTGTGTAGCAAAGATTACATTACCTTCGGACACACATTCACACAACAGAGAAAGGCAAACAAACACACACTTACACACGTATGCGCTCACGACGCGACAACGGTTTCTTAAGCAGCAGTCCGTGCTAAAGCGAAGGGCAAGGCGAAGGGGTGTGTGTGTGTGTGTGAGTGTGTGTGTGTTTGGAAGGGAAAGAAGAAACGATTACAATTGCAGGCGAATCCACTGTTGGTTTTGCCCGTCGCTTTTGGTTGAGTTTTCCGCGACATTGGAAGTCGCTTGCAGAGAAGAGCAGATGAGAAAACAGGTTGGAGGGAAAATAATCAGATGAGACGATTGTGCTCTTTTCTTGGCGTGTTACTCTTCACGATGTAATAGAGCAGAAATGCACCGAAAAGTGCGCGTGTATGAGTGTGTGTGCGCGCATATGTTTGCGAGTGATGTTCATTGTGACGAGTGGTTTAATCGGAAACGCTGCGTCAACTTCACACGGTATCCTCTTTTCTGCTATAAATATGTTTTATGCTGTGAGAAGTGCCCTATACCTCCCTACAAATGTTCGGCTGTTTGCGGTTTTCGCACCAAGCACAGTTTACAAGAAGGTGCTCGAATCGTGCACTTTTTGACGTAATCGAATGTTGTTTTTTTTAAACTAACCGTCGTCTGGTTATACGTGTGTGTGCGTGTGCGTGACGGACTGTCAATAGCGTATCGGGTGTATGCGTGTGCCCCGTTTTCGCCCCTTTATCAGTGTGGTGCTAGGTATGATTTAGTGCGGAAATAAGACTTTCTTAAACGTAATTATAACTTTCTGTTTGTTTTTTTTCGTTGGCATGGATCAAGAAAAAGTGGTGAATTGCACACGCATACGTAACGAGCCACCCAGGGGTTCAAGGATACCAGTACGAACGTTACGTGTGAACCCGTCTGACCCTTTTACGTTTTTGAATGCGACAAAGCAGAAGAGTGAAAAAGAAGAATTGGAATTGGTTGCTACGCCCGGTGTCCCCCCGCCACCCCTCTCGGTCCGGTTCCTAGGTTATTTTATGAGCCGTGTATTTCGGTGAAGGAAGAAGAGCAGCCCAAAGCAAATGGTGCGATAATAGATCTGCCCAAAGCGGTCGCGCTCGAGTTACGCGTCGTCGCCACAGTGATGCGAGAAAGAGAGAAAGATGATGCTGTGTTTCACATTCTTGCCGTCACGCTTGTGTGTGTGTGTGTGCGGGCTTCTTTTGACTTCGCGACTAAGTTTTTTGGTTTTTTTGGTTGTTGTTGCATTCTTCTCCTTTTTCAACCGGGCCATCGGTTTGGGATGAGTTGTGAGATGGGATTTTTCTTGGGTACTTTGTCTCCCGCTCGCACGCACGTGTTTGGCTGCTGTAACTTCTGTCCATGCGTATTGCATTTTCGGAAAACGGCCGGACCGCGAGAGAGTGAAATCGATAAAAAAAAACATTGTGCTGATTTTGGGTGTCACCGTGCGTGGGGTGGGCAATGGAAGCATGAAGCCGTGAAAAGGGGTTTGGGAATAATGGAACAAGTGGCAACCAGTAGCGCAATATCCAGCGAGTGTGTGTTTTAATCTCTTTCCTCTTGCTTTGATTTGTTTACGCTTCCCTCCATTTAGCAAGGCTAGAGCAATACAATTGGACAAAAGCGAAATGAAAATTATAACAGTGCGTAAAATGAGCTAATTTCAAGTGTGAGTGAGAGTGTGTGAGATGTTAAGTACCGTGCGTACTTTTCGACTTCCAGTATCGATGGTGTGTCCACCGTGAACGTTCTGCTGTATCTCTGCATCTCGGGTTGTGCTACACACACACACACACACACACACACACACACACACACACACACACACACACACACACACACACGAATACTTCCCGCGGCAATCCGGGGTGCGTTGTTCGGGGGCTGTACGGCAAAAACAACCAGTCAAACAGACCGGCCATATCACCAGCTCCAACAACAACCAGCAGCCATGGGTAAACGGAATGCAGCTGCCGCAATAGTGGATGCCGACCGATTGCAACAGTTCGAGACGCCGCCGAAGCGCATGAAGCATGGCCCGTCGAACGCCGCGCCACCACCAGCCACTGCTGCTGCTGCTGCTGCTGTTGCTGCGCCTGCCCGCGAACCGTACTCGCCCAACATCAGTGTGAGTGAGTTCACGCTCAGCAAAGAGTTCGTCGATGGCACGAAGCTGATGGATCTGACGCTGAAACAGTGGCGCATCGGCAAACCAATCGGTGGGTAACAGCAGCATCAATCATCATTTATAATCTCGTTTAGAATGTGTTGCTATAAATCTATCTTTTCATTTGTTTTTTTCCTCCTCTTCCCGCGCAGGCAAGGGCAGCTTTGGTGAAATATTTCTCGCCTCGGACGATATCGATACACCGGTGACGAGCGAGAATGCAAAGTATGTGGTCAAAATTGAGCCGCACTCGAATGGGCCGCTGTTCGTCGAGATACACTGTTTGCTCAACACCGCCAAACCGACAGGTAGGTGTGGTAACTGAAAGGCAGAAGGGGGCAGGAGGGGAACGCGGTGGGGGGTGATGTGTGCAAATTTTTGAGTCGTGACCCAGACCAGAGGGTCTGTTTAGTTATTGCGCTGCGTCAATTCGCGAGTGTGCACAGAGTAACGTGACGCACCCCCGTTTTCAACCGTTTTTTCAACTTCTCCGGCACCAGCGATGGGCAAGAGTTTGTAATTTCATACCGTCAGAATCGTTTCCTGTTGCACTTGCTATGTTGCTCAGTAGAGAGTGACAGTTTGTTTATTTCGCGTAACGTTTTTCCGCACGACAACAAACGCGAGAATTTGATACGCGAGAAATGTAAATTGCATTTTGGCGTGCGCAACATTATATGTTTGCTGCAAATTTTATGTATGTGTATACCGTTACAATGCCATTTTTTCTATACGAGTGTGAGTGTGTGTGTGTGCATGTGTGTGGGCAATGCCGTAAATCTCTATTTAAAACCCTTCTGTAAACAAACGTACAAACACCCAGACGATATGAACGCCCCTGTAACGCAATGAAGCGTACGATGCCGAGAGGGCGCTGTCAAGTGAATCAGCTGTTTGTAAACAGACGGCTCCAGACCGGCAAACGGTCCTGCATTCGAGCAGTTCGAGCAGTTTATTAGATGGTGCGCGCGCACACACACACACACACATACACACAAGCGCACACGGCGCGTGTGCTTTGTTTTGGATGCATTTGCACATCATCAGCCAGCATTATTTTGTATTTGTGTTGTTTAGTTCACTTAGTGTGATTCAAAACCGTAAACAAATGAGTAATCGTTTTATTTATCATATTGTGTTATGTTCTATACATGTTAGAAAAGGGAATTTTTACCGGGTTTTCCAAGTCAGTTTCGAATGTAAACATTGTTATTCACCTGGTGCCAAATGTCATTCCACATCGATCTGACATTTCACTTACAGTCTTTCCCCGAGTTACGCGAATAATGCGTTCCGGAGACATTCGCGTAACTCGGATTTTCGCGTAAGTCGAATATCACGTTTTACAGTAAAAATATACTTTCTTTATCATGATTTTTGATTGAATTTATTTCATTTGTGTAATTTATCATTTATGTGATTCAATTGGTGCGGAGAATTCAGTTATTTCTGACTTTTAAGTGAATTAAAATTTTGAAATATTGCTAATTATTTTTCATTTGACAATTGATGGAGAAAATTGTACTGATTTGACATTTGAACTGTCAAAAATAAAAAATTCGCGTAACTCGAATTCGCGTAACTCGAGTGTCGCGTAACTCGGGGAAAGACTGTATATGATTTTCTAATAATTTTTAATTTCATTAGCATGATTTTCAACACTTCAACGTGCTGCTGCCATCGTTTTTTAAACGGGATTTGAAGCCGGATCGCATCACCCGTTGACAGTTGAAGGGCTGAAAATCATGCTGAAGAAATTAAAAATTATTATGATGGAAATGAAACATCAGAGTGATGTGGTAAAATAAAATTTTACTCGCGGTGAAACACATTGTCTACATTCGAAAGTGAAATTTTGGAACTTAATTTTGTTCAATTATAATTTGAAATACTTCATTACGGGGTTAGTTTAAGGTTTTTTTTTCTAAGTTTCGTTTTTAAACTCCACGTACAAATGTAGACTGAAGCATTGAACATTTTTGATGGTTTTGTTGTTAATCACCTCTCTTCACTAATGTTTACTTGTAGAAACCTGTATTATACCGCCGGGTATGCCGGAGTACATCGCGTCCGGGTCGCACATGTTCGAGAACGAGCGGTACCGCTTTCTCATCCTCAAGCGCTACCAGCGCGATCTGCACTCGCTGATCAAGAACAAACGGGTCAACCCGACGAGCATTCCTGTGATCGCCTGCCAGATACTGGACGTGCTGGAGCATCTGCACGACCAGGGCTACGTGCATTCGGACATTAAGGCAGAGAATCTAATGATCGGCACGGTGGAGACTGACCGAAAGGACGCAAGCGTTCGGTTGTCGAACGGCAGTCACCACCAGAACGGGCACGATCACCACCGACCGAACGGTGTTACACTGCCACCGGAAGGGGGAAGGGTAGGTCGGGGACGGAGTAAGAAAGCTGCTGCAGAGGTACCGGTGGCGGTTAACGGGGCAGCACATCCGCAGGAAAACGGACTGTACTACCACCAGGAGCAGGAGATGTGTACACGTACGCGCAATCTTCGCCCGCTGAAAACGGTCACGTACCGCGATCTGAGCGACGAGGACGAACGGGGTGGCGGTGCCCGTTCGAAGGCAGCAGGCAGCTTACCTAAGCGACGGGGCCGAAAGCGCAACAACGATGCGTCGTTCAGCTGTTCGATTTCACCGCGCCGGTCAGGGTATGAGGAGCTGAAGGCAGCGACCGAGGAAGCGCACCGGCAAGAGCTGAAGCGTAACTCGCTGCCGAAGGTGGACGAGCAACAGCAGCAGCAGCAGCAGGGACCGGAGGAGGAGCGCATACATCTGATCGATTTCGGGCTGGCGTCCAAGTTTGTCGACTCGACCGGGCAGCATCGGCCGTTCTGCATGGATCAGCGGCGGGCACACGACGGCACGCTGGAGTTTACGTCGCGCGACGCTCACATGGGTGCGCATGCCCGCCGCAGCGATCTGGAGTGTCTCGGGTACAATCTCGTGTACTGGAGCCGCGGATTTCTGCCGTGGAAGGACGAGAAGCTGCTCAACCAGCCGGAGCAGGTGCACCGGATGAAGGAGTACTTCATGGCGGACGTGCGGGAGATGTTGCGGCTAATCTACGGCGACGACTGCCCGGCGTATCTGGGCGAATTTCTCGCCTACGTCGGCAATCTGACGTACGACGAGCGGCCCGACTACCAGTACTGCAAGTCGCTGTTCTACAAGGAGCTGAAGCGCCTGGGCAGCCCGGTAAGCCGGCACCAGCCGCTGCGCCTGGACGTGGGCGCCATCGTGCAGCTGAGCGAACCGCTGACGGCACAGGACGAGGCGGAAATCACGAACAAAATCAACCATGTGAAGTCGCTGATGAAGATGGGCGCACTGATACCGTACCGGGAAAGCATGCTGCACAGCAAGGCCTCTTCGCCGAAGAACCTTCGCTCGAAGCGGGGCGATGCGAACGGTCGAAACGCGCAGTCGGTGACGGTAACGGACGGTGCGGCCGCAACGCCTGCCACGGGTGGCTCGCAGCACGTACCGAGCGCCGTCTGTACGCGCAAGAAGGAGAAGCCATTTTCCTGCGCCGACATTTTCGCCACCGACGCAGACCAGATTGCGCGCGACCGGGTGGAGAAGGAGTTTGAGCGAGCGGAACAGATGGAGGAAACCGTCATTCGCTACACGGGCAAGCCGACGTACGCCATACAGGAGCTGCTGGAGCGCAAGTCGCGCGGCTACAGCCTGGGCAGCGGGCTGGAGTACACGGAGAGTGAGGGCTACATCAAGGGGTACACGAAACCGATGATGGACATACTGCGCAAGCGGCAGTCGCAGCTATTCCGCCAGATTGAGGAAATGAATTCTGCGGGCAAGAATAAAAAGGAGACGGCGAGTGACGGCGATGGTAACACTGCTCCCATGGAGCAAGAGGGTGGTGATGAAGAAGAAGATGGGGAGGATGACGAGGAGGAGGAGGAGGAGGAGCAAGAGGAGGAGCAAGAGGAGGATGAAGAGGTGGAAGCCGCTCCGGATAATGAGCTCGAGAATGAGGAAGATGAAGAGGAGGAGGTCAAGCTGTCAAAGTATGAGCAGGACGACGATTACGAGCAAGCGGCGGAGGATGAGGACGAGGACGATTCGGTTGAAGATGACGACGATGAGGAGGAAGTGGCCAGCGAAGAGGAGGAAGCCGAAGAAGAATCCGTGGAAGAGGACGACGAGGAAGAGGACGATGAGGAAGCGGTGGAGGAGGACGAAGAGGAGGAAGCAGAGGGAGGAGCGGTCGTACAGAACGGCTACGAGTCGCGGGGATCGTACCGGCGCAAGCACGAGAGCAAAGGGCGCAAAAAGGAAGACACGGACAGTGACTTCATCAACGATGGTGGCTGTGAGGAGGAGGAAGAGCAGGAGGAGGAGGGAGCTGAAACGGACGCATGCAATCTTCCCGACGCAGATGAGGAAGCGGTTGATGATGCAGAGGAAGAGGAAGCGAACGATGACGATCAGCAGGACAGTGACTTTAACGATCAGGAAAGCACTGCGACCGAAAGTGACGTGATCGTGCCGGTAAAGCGACGCCCTGGTCGAAAGCGCAAGGAACCGCCACAACCACAGGCGGCGCACGACAGCAGGGACGAAAGGGGGGGCATCGTAACAGGCAGGCGAAAGGTTGGGCGCCCGAGAAAGCATAGCAGCAGCAAAAACACCGACATCCATGACCACCGCGAGGAGGAGGCAAGCGATAGCAGCAGAGCGAAAGTGGCCACCGGTAGCAGCAGCACCAGCAGCAAGCAGCGATCAGACCATCGCAAAAAAGAGCGAAAGGAGTGGCGGCGGCAGCAGCGGCGCGAAGTGCTGGACGATGGCGATGGCGATAATGCGCGCCTGTTCGGTGACCACCACCGGGAGGACGAGGTGGAGGCGGTGGACGGGCGGGAAGCGGTCCGAAAGCAGACGCATCACCCGTACAACAACAACAACCACTGCAACAGCAAGGCGTACTATGGCGATGTGGACGATTCATCGCACGATATGGCACCGCCGACCGGGACCGGCGAGGACCGGAACGCTTCCAAGTATCGGTTCGTGAAGCGGCGCAAATCGGGCCTGCGGGAGCGCATCCGGCCGACCGATCGGGGCACCGACTATGCGGACAATCTGCAGCGAAAGCGTAAGGCCGCCCTGCAGAACAAGCAGCGGCGCGAGTCGGCCGCCCTGCTCGGCGAGCTGGAGGACGAGGATGGTGCCGATTCTGAGGCGCTGCTACCGTCACCGTCGGGCGTCGAGGACGATTCCTCGTGCAGCAGCAGCAGTAGCAGTAGCAGCAGCAGTACCGGCACTAGTCACTCCGTCTCGTCGTCCTGCTCGGTCGGCAACCGGAGCAGCCGGGCCATATCGCATTCCTCGTCGGCGGCGTCGCTCGCTTCGTCCTCCTCGATCGTACCGGCACAGAAACGGCGCGGCCGGAAACGAAAGCAACCGCCGCCACTGGTATCGTCGCGCGATAGTAGCGGGACCCGGCAGTCGTCAACGGCCCAGTGTGCGATATCTTCCACCGTACGGTCCCGCCGGCAACCGACCGTAACGGATAGCGAAGCAACGGGCGGCCACTCGACCAATCGCTGGGGCCGTTCCAACTCGAACAGCAGCCAGTCGGCAGCGACGTCACGAGCTTCCTCCGTGTCCGCGTCAGCGAACGGTGCGAGTGAGTACGCCGCAGCGCAACATCATCAGCAGTCGCATCACCACCACCAGTTGGCCACCTTGCCCGAGCAGCAGGACGATTTTCTCGACGATGACGATGGAGACGACACGCGCGATGTGGACTATTCGCCCGTTTGCACGAGGCGAAGGCGCAAAGAGGCGGCAGGTGGCAATGGTGCCGTTTCGCGCAAGCACGGCACGACGACGACCATACGCCGAAAGCATGATTCGAAAGGTATGTGTCGCGCACTTGCACATTTGAACGATAGTGGTGTGAAATATGGTGTGAAACTTAGGAGTTTAGTGTAGGGATTAACTACTACTACTACCACCCATAGAATGCTTTTGTTTTTGGCACTTTGGTTTTAATTTCGATTTAATTACCATCCTTCCCAATCCCCTCGCGCTTATTAACAACCAGTTTCCGACTACCATTGAGCAATAACGAATGTTACACTACTTCAATTTTTTTTCGTTTTTTTTAATTATTAAAACTAAAATAATATTTAGTATTACAAAAAAAAACCGATTAACCCTGTTAGATGTTGGGTTGTTGTTGTTGATGTTGTTTACTTTATTAAAAAACAATTAACTATTTGCCTTCGATTGCTCACTGATTTTGATCATCTTTTCTTATCTTTTCTTTTCATTTTTTCTCCCCAATGATGTTTCTTCGTCTTCGTTTAATTTTTTATTCGATCGATTTTGATTGTTTACGTTGTTGGTCAACTTTTTCAACACCCAGGATCATTTTCACTGATCTAAAAAGAAAGATTGTGTCCATGGTTCCCCTTTCATCATAGGGCGTTTAGGGGTGGCTTTTATTTCCCTACCCATTTGCTCTACTGGTTCGGGTGAATCCTGGGTGCTCTTTAACAAAAGAGAATAGTTTTATTTTTTTGCTTCAAAAAAGAGGGAAAGGAATATCATGCAGCCTTTCGTACACTTGAAATAAAAAGCAAAAAAAAAGAAAACACTGTGAATGGGAAAAGACTGTTTAAGCATTAATGAAAGCAACACAAATCTGATAGGATTAGGTACTCATAAAATCGTGTTAGAAAGCGTGTATGAGAATAGGGAGCGTTTATGTACTGTACTTGTAAATATTTTAGATAGAGTTTGTGAATACCTTTTGTGATGTTTGTTTTGTAGAAAATCAGATGACGAAGGAGATGTAAACGCTGCATTTGTTTGTGCAAAAAAGAGAAAGTGCATTCGGGCACGTAATGAATGTGTGTGCGTGTGCGTGTTTTGTCGAGACTTATAATTACATATACTCTCTTGTTATATGCAAATGTGTACACAGGTTTGGTTGGTAAGGGTCTAGGTACGGCACCGTCATCACCACCATCGCCAACACTACCACCTCCTCCACCGCCGCCGCTGGCAGTATCATCATCGTCGTCGTCGTCGTCAGCAGTGAACGGTGGTGGCACGGGAGTCAATCTTCCGCCACTGTACGGCCAGTCGTCCATTTCACGCCGACTGGACAACACGATTCAACCACCACCACCTCCTCCAGTACCACCGGTAGCGGCTCTTATACAGCATCATCACCAGCAGCAGCAGCAGCAGCAGCAGCATCAACGTGGCCGTCGGCCACAGCATCATCACATGGCGTATCAAAACTATTACCGAGTGAACGATCAGCATCATCTTCCCTCGACGATGCTGGTGCGAACGTACAGCCGGGGATAGTTGCGACGGGGTCACGTGCGTAATCGGCGTGTCCTGGTGGAAAGGCGTCCGTGCTGCTCCAGCTGTTAGGGTTGCACGACACGCGCGGCTCGGCAATGTGTTGTAGTGTTTGTTTTGTAATTTGCAATGGCATTACTACAGCGTATATGTACATTTCGGTGTAAATATTTAATTACATAGTTATTCACTTATCCTATTATCTGTAGAATGCTTATTAAGTAATGATAAACATATGCAACATGTGCTAGGCATAAGAACATTAGTGCATAAGGCTTCAGAAGGTAGGAAATAGTAGAAATAGTGCAACGTGTCGGCAGAGATTTGTTTCCGTTTTTTTTTGCCTTTTGTGTGTGTGTATGCTGCCCCACTTTGGTTGGGAAGTGCTACCGCACTTGTTCCTCTCACCCTTTGCCTGACGTTTGCCTTCATTTTACAAGTAATTACAGCTCGAGGGGTCATTCGAGAGAGAGAGAGTGTTTGTTTTTCCATCTGCGCACCGTTCATTGTTTCCATTCCTGGTCGAACGGAAAAGAATAACGAGTTTGTGGTTTCATCGTCGATCAAGACGATCTGTTTTTTTTTTGTGTCTACGTATGGCGGCATACCTTTGAAAGAATAGAGTTATTCAGTTGGCTAAGCCGAAGTTTAGTAGAAATTGGAATTCTGCAAAAGATTAGAGAAAACAGGTGTTCGTTTTTGTGGAAACCATCATCATGGGAAGAAATCACGTGACTTCATGATGCCTTACGTGCTAAATAGTGAGCATTTTATTCAGTTGTTTCGTTGGACAGGGTTGAATTACTATTGCCTTTCTTCGTATATCTGTTTTTATTTTGGTTGGTTTGTGCGAAAAGCGCTCCCCCCCCCACTCTCTCTCTCCGTTTGCTGTTGTGCGATTCGTTCAATGGTCGGGTAATTGATTGCCTATTGATGCTTTTAAAAGAAATGCAAGAGGAAAAAAAAGAGAATAGCTGCATTATTCGTAGAATATCATCGCAAATTGAATGGAAATGCTCTAGAAAACGAAAAGTGGTGAAGAAAATTCAGAAAAATTCAGAATATAAGCGATGAGATGATATATGAAGCACGTGAGCGTGAAGAAGCTCCCAGTGATCGATTAAATAATCTTGTATGTGCAGTTAATAATTCAATCGATGTTGTTTATTAGTGCGTGTGTGACTGTGTGTGTGTGTGGGCGAGGTGTACTACAGGGCTCGGAAAATCTATTGACGACAATGTTCGTGGCGTCTTTTACTATCCTAAATAAGCATATAAATGTTCCCATTTACAAGTATGCTAACAATCGCAATGGCAGAATGAAGATAACTTAAGCAAAGATTAAGGCGCTGCATCATCGGTCGGTCACCAGTAGCAGTGTGTTTATCGTTAAATTGCAGTATCGCATTACTCGAAAATAACAGAAGAAGGCTGAGCATAACACACACACACGTGTTGCACCATTAAGCATGTTATTGGCAAATCAATCAAACATGCAAGACTCACACACATACAAAACAAATAATCAATAGATAAACCGCACCATCTCTCTCACACAGCCTGTGAATGACTAACTAATAGGGAAGGCGAGGCGTGGTAGAGCCCCAAGAGAGCCTAAGTAATAAACAAATCCATACGAACAAAAAACAGCAAATTCAGAAAGTATTCACCTTTATCTTTTTGCGATAAAAACCTTCTCCCCTATATACACCTATGCAGTAAACTGTTCTTGTGCATAATGCAAACCATTATCGGTGGAATAATAATATAGCGCGTGCAGCAATGCCAGAGCACAGGAAGCGCATCACGCCGTGGGCTATTGGTTCTTTCGCAATCGAAAGGAAATGAAATCGTTGATATGAGAATGTTGTGCAAACATGAATACATTAAGTACGCGCGTAGTATATGATAACTAGTAAACAAGAGAGAAGAAGAAGACAGCTGATGCTGAAAAGAACGCAGCAGTGGAATATGTGCGGTAATAGTAATAATCTTTATCGATGAATAAAAACAAACCACTACTACTTACGTAGCACCCCTCCCCTTCCCTTAGTATTGCGCGAATGTTTTACGAGAATATGGGTAAATAAAATTAAAATGCAAAATTAAATCGTTGGTATTGTGTTTTGTTTTGCTTGAAATTATATGGGTTGAGAAAAAAAGGAAAAAATAATTTAAAAAATCGGGTAGTCCACCCTTGCATGATATTCATTACGAAAGCATTGCCTAAGTGCTCGAAACTGGTCGTCTTGTTGTTTTGCAATAGTATCAGTTGTCGAGCAGTTGTAGGGAATTTAGATTCTCTTTAGCACAAAAAGCTTATGGTCGACACAAGGATAAATAAAACTAGTTAAAAAGTAAGAAATTATAAATCTTAAACAAATAATAAGAAAAATTCAACCCATTGAGCCGCTAATTTCTATCGCACGTAACGTTTGTTGCTTGGGAATTTTGACAAACCACAGAGTAGAAAAAAAACATCGCAACAATGTCATCGCACGGCCCCATCTGTCAAATCGGCACAGAGGAAAAACAAAACATCCCATTTCCACTCGCTCTAGCTGCGTGATTTCGTGTTTTTACCCTGGTTTTTTGTTGGCCATAATGGCCCGTAGCCGTAGATTTTATCGAACAAACAACGCGTACGATTTGGTGGTGGCGTGGTGCAGCTAAGCAGCGTCAACTTTCTCCCCCCGCACGGGTGCGAGCAGAAGAGATTCCGAAAACCCACTCCAGGACAAGCCCACACGCACGCACATCTGTCGTGTCGCACAAAAGAGGGCAAGAGGGAAAACAGCGATAGATGGCCTTTATTTGTTGGTTGCCGCTCCGGTAGCCTATTATTGCGCCGTTACTTTGCCAAGCCGCCGCATCCATTCTTCCAACGCACAATCGAGACTGTAGTGGTAAGCCTTGGAGTAGCAGGGGAGAGGAGTAGGTACACAGGAGCAAAGCAAAACAAAACCACAAAACGCACACATCCAACACCTTCCGGCGGACGATGCGATGGATCGGGTGAAGCTGTGCGATCAGATACTGCTGCAGAAGCTGCACCTGCTGAGCAATGAGGTGCTGCGCACGAACCGGGGCATCACCGAGCGGGACATGGAGGAAGCGTTCAAGCAGTCGATCGGGTACCGGGCGCCCCGGTTCTTCCCGCAGAACGACGGCATCCTGGCGATCGTGTACAGTGCCATATTTGTGGTGGTGCTCTTCATCATCACCCCGTTTCTGGCCGGGTTTCTCGAGCTGGCGCTCGGGATGCGCTGCATCGTGCCAAACAACTACCTGATCTGGGAGGCGACCCGGCCCGTCTCGAACTGCGACTTCTGCCGGGGGGTGGACCGGCCGATCATACTGCAAAACCTGACGCGCGAAGAGTTCCACCCGTACGCGTACTCGTCCCGGCCGATCATCATCAAGCGGGCGGTGTCGCACTGGCCGGCGGTACGGGCGCTGAACTACACCTTCCTGAAGGATCTGTACCTGAAGCATCCGGCCGCGCTGGACAACCTGCACGAGGACTGCCAGTTTCTGCACTTCAAGTCGAACTTCCAGACGCTGCGCGACGTCTTCCGGATGTCGGACGAGCGGGCCGAGTTTCGGGCCGGCCAGCAGCCGTGGTACGTCGGGTGGAGCAACTGCAATCCGGCCGTGCTGGCCGAGCTGCGCAAGCTCTACCCGAAGCCTCACTTTCTGCCGGACGATGCCGAAATGCCCAACACGGACTTTGTCTTTCTCGGCTACGAGCAGGGCGCTGTAATGCATGTAAGTGATCGGTGGTGGGGCGGTATTTCTCTTACCCTTCTATATTAACTATGTGGTTTTGCTTGTTTTAGATCGATTACATCCCCCGGCTAATGTGGCAGGCGCAGCTGCGGGGCAACAAGAGCTGGATTCTGGCCCCGACGCCCGAATGTGATGCGGAGTGTCGCAGCTTCAGCTTCTACGTCGAGCCGGGCGACGCACTGCTCGTGGACACGCGGCTCTGGTACCACGGCACGTTCATCCACTCCAAGGGAGAGTTTTCCCTCACCATACAGTCGGAATACGGATAAAGCGAGTGAGAGAGAGAGAGGGTGTGTGTCTGTGGTCGGTAAAAAAGACGGACTCGCTCAAAGGAGTTCCAAAAAATAACAGCAAACGCCAATTAGTATGATAAAGATTTCCGCATTTTACACACACTCCACCCCCCCCCCCCTCACCCACACCTTCTCCCGTTCCACTTTGCGGTTGTTGAACGATCGCGCCAAGGAGGGAAAAATGAGAGGGGGGGGGGGGAAGCTGGAGCTGTTCCAGTGTTTCCCGTGTTGTGCGCCAGTGCTTTAGTTTTATTTCAAAGATTTCAGTTCGCACGCGCGCGCGTTTGTGTGTGTTTTAAAATGTATTTTCGTTGCACCAAATTGCGTTCACTTGTTTTTGAAGTGCCATTTTAACATATATTTATTGTGTACAGTCTAGTTTCATTTACACCGTGTGTCGTGCGTGCAGCATTTGTTTCGTGTATGGTGTTCGTTTAGTTTGCTTTATTTTACTAATGAGAGTGTTTAGCGTGTGATTTTCATTGATATTTTACTGTATTTTACTCCTGTGTTTAAAAGCATTTAAAGGTCCTTTTTGTACGTTTTTTTGACTGCTAAAATCTCCCAGCAGCGCTGTATGTGTGTATATAATTAGTGGACTGCATCATGCTTCTGATAGTCATCACAGTGGACGAGGATTGTGTTTTAGAGACTGTTTGAAACGCGCAAGAAGCAAGCGAGGAAAAGTTGAAAAGAGGAAAAGCGCATTATTTACAAGCAAAGAAAAAAAAACCCTGTTCCGAGAGCAATAAATCTGTACGTAGAGTAAAGGATGCAGTAGTTAGTATTACGGCAAAACCATACTGTGTCAAAGCAAATGTAAAGGTGCGTTTTGTGTGTGTGTGTGCGAGATTATTTAGCAAAGCTAAACGATAATATCACAAGTTGCAGAGTAATACTTTTTATTATGCAAAGTAAGGCGTGCTAAAATAAGTTAATGGGTAAACGAACCGGATACACTTTGAAATTTATTCCTCCTTCGAGAGTGCGCAAAAAAAAAAGACCGAAAATAGCACATGGCACCGTAAAGAATTAATTTCGGTTACATTCGTTGCGCGCTGCTACACAAAAACGCTAAAAAATACTCAACAATTTCATTTCCAAACATTCACTGCAACCAGTATGTACAGTAGGGGTAAAAACAACAGCACCACTAGCCAGCTAGTACCGATGCCATCAGCAGCAAACAGGCCGCATCGAACAGCAGCAGTAGGCTTAGCCACAGCCAGCGCCTGTTAAATGCGCATCGTGGCGCGCGACTGAGCGGCGGGCGGTGGTGGTGCGGGCGGTAACGATGGTGACGAGGCGGACGAGCCCGCACCGAACACACCGTTCGCACCGTTCTCGTCCTGCTTGCCGGGCAGTATCGTCGCAAGCAGGGGCAGATTCACCAGCCGCATTGCCGGATCCGCACACATGTGCTTGCAGCCGCGCACATCGAGCTCGCGCAAGCGCCGCGCGTGACAGGCGATGTAGTCGAGGCTGAAATCGGTCAGCTGATAGCAGCGGCGCAGGCTGAGCGTACGCAAGCGGTGCAGATGGAACGCAATCTGCTCGACCGCCCGATCGTTGATGCTGTGGCACTCGCTGAGATCGAGCCGCTCGACCGCGGGACAGCCCCGGACCAGCGCCCGTATACCGTCGACCGAAATCTGCTGACACTGGGCGAGGTAGAGGTCGCGCAGCTCCAGCAGCTTGAAGTTGCACAGCAACGTCACGTCCGTCAGCCGATTGCACCCGGTCAGGTTGAGGACGCGCAGCTGCTGGAGCCGCCCGATCGAGTACCCGCTGAAGGCGGTGCCGTCGTCCCGTGCCGACTGCAGATTGTCCTTGCGCTGCATCGCCTCGAGCAGCTGCTTCTTCCGCTCGGCATCCTCGACGATCTCACGCTCCGCCCGGCTGCGCAGCGAGATGCGCATGTGGGCGGTGGCCGCCTGGAGCGACGGTTCCGGTTCGGGGGTGGCCGGACGGGCCTGATCGTCTGCCGGCGGCGCGTTCCCTTCCACGCTGCCATTACCAAGGGATGCACCTGGCTGGGCCGTCGGTTGCTGCTGCTGTTGCTCGTGGCGTTGTATGATTGGCAGCATGCCCAATCCCGTCAGCCCTTCGTCGGACAGTTTGCGGCAGCTCTCCAGATCCAGCTCCGTCAGCCGGACCAGGTTGCGGAAGATAAACTGCACGCACAGGTCCGAGACGGCGTGGAAGCAGTACCCCAGGTCGAGAATGCGTAACGCCGACAGCTGCTCGCTGATGGCAATTATCGACCGTTCGCAGAGGTTGAGCGCCCGCACGCGCAACTCTCGCAGCGTTTCGTTCGGCCGCGACGCAATACCCTCCAGCAGGCCCGCTCCGTTTACATCCTCGCAGTAGGAAATGTCCAGCACTTCCAGCGCCGGCAGCTGCACCAGCTCGCGCACACCCTGATTGCTTAGCGCGCGACATTCGCGCATCTTCAGCACGCGCAGCCCGCGCAGCTCGCGGCAAATCTGCAGTAGGCAGGAATCGGTCAGCCGGAACGTTTTCGACAGATTCAGATGCTGCAGATGGGCCGCCTGGGCGGTGATGAGTGTCCCCAGTCCGCGGCTCGACAGCTGCTCGCACCGGTTTAGCTCCAGCCGCTCGAGACACAGCGCCGGACTCATGCCGGCCAGCACCTCGAGCGCATTATCGTCCACGAGCGTTTCGCCAAAGTCGAGCGCCCGCAGCGAACCCTTCCGCTGCTCGATCAGCTGCGACACGTAGTGGAAGGTGAGCACACTCTCGGACGGTTGCTTACCATCGCCCGGGTAAAACTTCCGGTACAGGCCCTTGTGGAAGGAGATGTGGCAGCCGGCGAGGGCAAGCGCCCGGAGCGACGGCATGATCTCCACCATCCGGTGCAGGATCGCATCGGACAGGTACTGGTTGTGGGTGAGCGACAGGTCGGTCACGTTCGAGAGCGTTTGCCGGAGCTCCTCCCGCTCCGCCGCATCCTCGAACAGCCGCACGCACATGAACAGATCGCGGCAGGATTCGATCGTGAGGGCGCGCAGCGCGGGCAGCCGGCGCAGTATGGCGGTAAGATCGCGCTCCTGTATTTCACACGCACGAAGCCCGATCCGCCGGATGTGTGGCCCGAAGTGGGTGAAGAAGTTACCGATGCGCTCGAAATCGACCTCGGACAGGTGGACGTTCGGGAAGTGGCGGAAGCTTTGCAGCAGATCCCGGACCGGGGGGCCATTCGCGTCGAACGGCTGGCGGTGCAGCACGAGCCAGAAGTTCTCGAGGAAGGCGGTATGGTGCGATGCTTCGCACCACCGGCGGCACGTTTGGCTGGCTTCGCGCCGATCCGACGGCGTAAGGTAGGTGAAGATTTTGACCAGAATCTAAAATTGAAAGCAACAATTTAGCATCATCATGCATCTTTTCATGCATCGAGATCGAGGCTGTGATTAGTTAGTCAGCGAAAAGTCGGTGGAGGAAGATAACTCTCCCACGTCACGGTTTATTATCTTCATCCGGCGACTACTTCGACGATACTTCACATTCGTGTTCACGCAGCTTGTTTTATCGCTTTCATAACATTGCGTTATCATCGCCTCACTTCCTTATATCTATCGAGAGGAGTGAGCGTTTTTTTGTCTTCTTTTTTCGCGAGTCCCACCTTCGTGGCGGTGGTCTCGTGACCACAATCTACACAAGCACAAAACGCACTGAGAACCAGCCTCTCTCTTCCTTCTTTTGAACCCTCCTTACCTCCATGGGCAAATCGGCGTACGGTGGACCGAACTCGTCGAAGCTGCTGCTGAAGGACGAAAAGTTGGTCCTTCGTCCTGCGGAGCCTTCCTCCAGCCGCAGGGAGCTGCTAGTGCTACGGCTCCCCAAACCTTCCCTCAGTGTCATCTTGTAGTACACCGTTCGAACTGACAACACGAAGCTCCTCTCCGGATTGATTGGATTGTCCGCGGAACACTAAACTTCGGCCACCGTGACCGATAACAAAAGCGCACGGCTGCTGCTGATGGACTCTGTTGGCACTCTGTCTCTGTTTTGGACGATGGATTTCGATGGTCAATATTGACGGCCGCCCTCGTTGGTGGTGTGCGTGTTGTGCTGTGAATCGGTTTGTTTTCACTCATTTGACGTTTTCGAAACGATAGGAAGGGTGAAGAGAGAAGGGCACCAACACGCAGATGCGAGAGAGTTTGCGTGAGAGAGGGTTGTTGTTTTGAACATTGCGGGGAAAGAATCAGCTGAGCAGGCCGTGTGATATCGCTAGTGGGTTGGAGTTATAGTGGAAATAGTGTAGTAAGAAGCAGACTAGTGATGGGCAAGACACTGGGGGGTTAGGGAGAGAGAGAGAGAGAGAGAGTGAACCGAAATTCTTTGATGGTAGGTGAAAAATGTTTTTTTTTTATGTTAAACTGACTAGTTAATTTGACCTGTTAACTGGGCTACCCAATACTATTTCTAGGTACCCCCCCGTGCGTAGATTAAGAAACTCAACCCATACATATCCTGGAATTGATTCCCAATCCATATCGGTCCTGGAACGGATATTTAACTCATACTGATTCTGGAATTATGATCCTAGTCGGGCATGGAATAGATTATGTACACTGTAATCTCTTCGAGGACCTGAACCTCATCCTGCACCCATGCAGGTCATGGAATATATCATGACCCTATAAAGATCCTGGATCTGATTCCCAAACCATACCTGTCCTGGAACTGATCATCAACCTATATTTAATCCTAAACTCGTTCAGATTCTGGATCTTGTGAAGAACTTTTATTGGTCTTGAACATAGTCCTAATCCAATACCGGTTCTGGAACTGATGCTGAAGCCATTCCGGTAATCGGACTGATCCTGGACCCATATATATCATGGAATATGACCTTACCCGATACCTATCCTGGAATTGATTTGCCACCCATACCGCTCGTGGAACTGATATTGAACTCTGGAGTGTGGAATAGATCCTGATTCGGTGCCAGGCGTAGAATAGCTTCTCAACACATCTTCGGGATTCAAATTGATGCTGAACTCATTTACCTTCTGAGCCTACATTTAATCCTAAACTCATACAGATTCTGGATCTTCTAAAGAACTCTTAATGGTCTTGGAATAGGCCTCAAACCCATATAGATCCTAGAATTGATCGAAATCCTATAATGGAATCGATTGTGAAACCTAATCGAACCCGGTGCTGGAGCGGATCGTAAACGCATACTGCTTCTGGAAAAAAAGAACGACGAAAAGATTGTCAAGGCACTAAGCTGTTACCCGAATTGAATTGTTACTAATTTGCGTTCATGTGGATAGTACAGCAATTTAACACCGTGAGAACTCTTTTCAATGAAGTTTCTGAGGATTGCAACGTTGGAGCTCCTGCTATGCATGCTAACCTATAATTTGCCTATTTCGGTGGCAAAAGTTCACATGAACTCGATAGGACGGCGTAAGGGTAGGGTGCTCTTGAGATCCTTCAACACACTAGCCACTTGCCCTTTCCAATTTCTTTTCCCAGCATGAGGACCGATCCCCCATCGCGCGAGTGAGCCATACCGTGTGCCAGAAAGATCACCGCTGATCACCCTTAAATCAAACGGTCCCAGGCTTTGATCAGCAGCAAATAATGCCAATCCCATCGAAGGTGCCGCAGGGTGCCATAACGACAACATTCCCCTACATTTTCCCATTTTTCTCAGCGCTGGAAAATGCTTCTTCCCCTTCATTTGGCGACCGCGACGGTGCGAGAGAGCGAATACTGAGATGAACTAACACTCTCCTGCACACTCGCTCCCTCTCTCACGCACACTCTCTCTCGGTGCGGGCTCCGGTGTGCCGGTTTTCGTGCAAGCGGAAGCATACATTCCGGCGCTGACCTCTGCGGTGGCGACAGTTGCGCTAACACACACGCTACTTCCGTCCCGGGGTGGCACAACGGCCCAACGGCTTGGTTTTTCCGTGCGTTTTGAAATTGTGAAAGGTTTTAGTGTAAAGTATGTGTATGATTTAGTAGTGAGTTACACGTGAATTAGCACCAAAAGCACTAAAACACTATAAAATATGTGACAGTCGTAATCGAATGTCACTCGCTCAGTGGATATCGCGTCTGTTTGTGTTGAAACATTCCGGAAATAGCAAACACAACAACGTGGGCAATAGTGCAGATGAAAAAACCAACCTACCAAAACAAACAACTCTCGCTGTACGTTCATCGCATTCAGCACACGCTGGTGGAAAAATGTCCCGCCGGAAGCAGGCCAAACCGAGAGCACTGAAGCGTAAGTTGTGTCCATTTGCGTTATTCTGTGCGTTCTGTCTGTGTGTGTGTTGTTTTTCAGCGATGCCTTTCTCTCACTGCACGCCGAGAAACATCAAAATTGAATTGTGACATTTGCGTTAATTGTACCTCAAACTAACAAATACCGGACGCAAGCAAACCCAAAAAAACCAAAAGAAACAAAGAAAGAAGAGGGAAACACCATAACACAGTAGGCGCAACGTGCTTTTCGACCTTTCGATAACAACACCGTCCTCTCGCAAGGATATACACGACGGCGAACGTCGAACTGCACAGCGAAACAGCACCGATGAATTCCACCGGGAGCGGACTGTTGAACGAATTGGACTGGTGGGGAGGTGGGCGGGAGGGTTTCGACAGGGAGAGCGGGTGAGTGAGGGAGTCAAATTTTGGCGCGCATTTTCCCTGGGGAACAGACCGTACCGTTTCGGCGCACACGTCGTAGCACTCAACCGAAGCGGAAGGGTGCAATTGGTGCGGGAAGGTGGGAGGGGGGGGGGCAGTGGGGAAGAAGCATTCGATTTTGGCTCTTCACGCCACGGGTATTTCGCGGTGAATTCACGAGAGACCGAAAATGTGGAAATGTTTGTTAGTGTGTCCCATGTACCGTGGGGCTCAGCTTTCCTCCCTCCCTCCGTCCCTTCGCTGTTGCACTGTCAAGGGTTGCTGGGATGAGGGCTCGTTTCTCTCATCGTTCTTTCTCTCTCTCTCTTTCTCTCTCTCTCTCTCTCTCTCTGTATCACTCTCTCGTTTTGTTGTACCGGTCCCATGCATGCGTATGTATGGGTCGGTGTGCCGATGCGACTATCAACTATCCTTCGCGCCACCCTCTCCGGTCGTAGTGGGGGTAGTGGGGGCGTGTGGGTGGAATCACGCAAGCGGAAGGATTCATTCGATTCCAAAATTCCATTTCGCATCCCCCCCCCCCTTTGCTGTACGGCACCCGGCTTCATCCAAGTATCCTTGCAGACAGCTGGGCAGAAGGTGGGAACTGTTTGGGGGAGCACACACAATCGACTAGTATGTATGTGTGTGTGTATGTGTGGTAGTAACTGTAGCTAAAGTGTGACGGTCAGAACCGAACCGTTCATCCGCATGCGTTTGGAATGGAGAGGGGAAAGCAGGAGGATGTGGATGGGGAGGGGAAGTAGTTGCCCTTTGGGGAGAGGTACCGTATTCCCGCGAGATGTTCATATTACAGTAACGTCGATATGAAAATGAATGTGTTATTATATACAGACGGACACAAATACATACTCAGAGAGCGCTGTACAATGGGGCAGCTTCTGGGCGGAAGATACTGTTGCCAAGGGAGATGCCACACTGTCGGTTCGGTTTATAGTGCAGCCGGTAAGTGGATTGCTTAGTAACGCATTCGTCGTGGGGTCGAATCTTGAACTGGCGCTTGGGGAAAAGAGATGAAAAGAGAGAGGGGGGGGGGATGGATTTGTTTGTGTATGTGTTGTGTTTGTCCCTCTTATCTGATTGTGGTGCGTGTGAGTGTGTCATTATGGTGTGTGTGTTTTCACCTACTTGTATATTGTTATCTTCGCTGTTTTGATTCGGTACGACTCTGCAGATTCAGCCCATTCTATTTCCCCTTGTTTTGGTTCGGATGAAATGCAGCGAATAAACACATACACATACATATACATATAGCTTCTCGTATATTAATCCCAGCGAGACCGAGATTATCCTTGCACCATGTGCATCTTCACAAGTCCGCTTATCGCAAAACGAGGATATAATAAAGATGGAATGATGTGACGAAAGAGAACGCTACAAACATAGCAACCGGGTCGTTGAAAAGTAGAAGCAAGCGAGATGGACAGAGCACAGACATAGAGAGAGAGAGAGAGAGAGAGAGAGAGAGAGAGAGAGAGAGAGAGAGAGAGAGAGAGAGAGAGAGAGAGAGAGAGAGAGAGAGAGAGAGAGAGAGAGAGAGAGAGAGAGAGAGAGAGAGAGAGAGAGAGCAGTATAACATTTAGCATACCAAAAGGGAAAACTAAACAGGGATCCGTTCGGAATGTGTGGTTGAAATGGGACACATTATCAGCAAAATGTGCCTCCCACCATCGCAGCAGCATCGGGAAAGCGCAAGGACATCAGCACTCACTGCGCTTGGGGGTGATGGGCAGGATTGTTGTTGTTCATGTTCCCCTACGGTGTTCGTTGGCGTCCGCGAAAGGAGTGAATCGAAGCGCGGGCCACGTGCAATGCTCACGAGGGTGAGGGAAAGCGTGGGGCCACACAAAACTCCCCCGGGGGAACGTGAAAGATGAAATTGGTGAAATACACCCAAAGAACCCATCCAAAGCCAGGCCATTCCAGTCCGTGGAGCGGGCCAAAAAAGCGGGGAAGAGTTGGGCCGCTGGCGGATCTGCTTTGGGAATACACATTTTCAGCAAAACCCGGAGAAAACCGGCCGGTAGCCAACCCGATGCGCCAACTTCAATGCCGCCGATGCCGCCGCCGTTGTTGTTGCTGCTGCTGTCGAGTAAGAGGAGTTGCTCCGTTGGGGATTCCTCCGGCTCCTACGATGGTGTTGCCGGCCCAAGCTGACGATACCTCGATCGCGGTCCAAATGCTCGAGGAAAATGAGAGAGAAAGAGAGAGCGAGAGCGAGAGCGTTGGTGGCGAGGGACAAAAGCGAAGAATGGTTCCGGGCTTTTGGGGCCAGGACGACCCCCGTGGGAATCGCAAAGGGGAGCACTCACGATATATACACAGACACACAATACAGCAGACCAGTGGTTGGTACAACTTTGAAACGAACAGGATATAGAGTAGATAGATATGAATATATTACACAGCGAGAGAGAAAGGAAAAGAGAATAGCGCTAGCAAAGAAGCTCTACGGAATGGGTAGTTGGCGTTAGTGAGAACGGGGAGGCATTCTTTTTTCGTGGCGGTGGTGAAACACGGAGGGGTGGGGAGAAAACCTTTGGGAAAAATGGTGCGCGCGAAGCTGGAAAAACTTGATTGTGATAGTGTGACACAGACGAACAGAGAGAGAGAGAGAGAGAGAGAGAGAGAGAGATGCAGAGAGAGAGGAGAGAGAGAGAGAGAGAGAGAGAGAGAGAGAGAGAGAGAGAGAGAGAGAGAGAGAGAGAGAGAAAGTAAGTGAAACAGAGAGAGAGAGAGAGAGAGAGAGAGAGAGACACCTTCGGTCCCTCCGCCCACCAACCACCTACCAGGTTGGTTGGTTCATGTGTCCCTGGGGATGCGTCCCTGAGCGCGAGAACCTTCCAGAGACAGAGGCAAGAGACGGACGGGGCGGCAGGAGATCTGCCATGTGCGTCAACGGCTGCAGCAGGAACACGTCGGTGACGACAATTTCGATTTGACTGGTCCAACAGTAAAAATGGATTGCCAGCAATGGGGAAGGTTTTTGTTGATGCAGTATCCTGCAGTCCCGGGGATAACTAATATCCACTGCACTCCCACGAGTGACGACCAAGCGCGGGATGACCAAAGGGATTTTGGCCCACGTTGGACCACCAGGTGCGCCTTGCTAATGCTCGCCAGATCCGCAATGGCTGCCATCCAACGTTTTATTTTCAGCGCGGGAAATCTTGCTGCTGCACTCTGTTACACTCTAGCGGGGTTTGGTTCTTGCAATTCTGGTTTATTTCGGATCATGTTTCGGAGTTTATGTACTAGCGAATAGGGCGAATACTAGAGTGGAAATGATTCCGAGATTGAAGAGCTGCTAAAACTAAAGCTAAATATTTGTGACCATTGTGGCTTGATTGGTCGAAGAAGACAAAATGCATCAGTATCTTGATAATACGTATCAATCAATACGTATCGTATATACAGGGTGGCATCGTAGAAGTGATACACTTTGTTTTTGTAATAAAATTGACACCAGGTTTGATTTCTCTTAGAAATCGATTTAAATAGCTTCTATTGGTACTAAACTTGCATTTCACTCAATTTATTTCAAATCTTGCACCTTTACACTTGATAACCGCCCGTAGGCGCTTTTAGAAATCGTTGCAGGCCGCACGCACAACTTCATCCGGCATTTCACCCATATCTTTAACAACCGTGTCTTGAATCCGTCCAAATGCAAATGTTGTTTTTGCCCGGTTTCTTCTTTGGAACAACCATGCCTGTCTCCTCGTATCGATTGATGGTCCTATGGATGAATAATCGACTTAAATTGAGATGAGACAGTTTCTGCTTAATCTGTATGTTTGTCAATCCATGCAAATGCGAGATTTTTATTTGTTCTCGACATGAATCCATTATAATATATGAGAAAACTGAAGTGAGCACTAAGTGTACGTTTTTTACGTTGAATAGTAAACAAATTAAGCTGTCAAAATATGCTCATGAGTTTGACACACAGTGACAGAAAACACAAAAAAGGGGTACTCGAATAGGTGTATCACTTCTACGATGCCACCCTGTACACCTTCACCAGTGTACTTCCAGCGCCCTCTATTTTATTAATGCTCTATTAAGAAAAAAGCAAATAGATTCTCTAAGGGAGTATGACAAACAATCCAATTGGAATCAACTGCTGCACAAGCTCAAGATCCATTAATTACAAACAAGGCAGTCTATCCAGTATACTATGATCCATCTCCGTCTATCTGACGGGTTAGGACATAACGACATACAAAGTCGGCAACCATTTCGTCCTAAAAGACATACTCCATAGGACTCTTTATCCATCACGGCGTCCAAAATTAAAGCCATACCAAGGTCCATAAGTTTCTACAGGTCGATCCGTCGAGTGGACTTTGACTAATCTTCATTTGACAGCTGGGGAGAGGTCAAAGTTACTTACCAACTCATACAAAGTCCTTAGCAACCATAACTCCTTAACCATAATTATCCGCTATTCTCCATATAAATCTCCATCCATCATTGCTATCAAAGCTATATGATCTGAGCTAAGAACCCACCTGTAGTCTATTTAGTCACCATCAGTCAATTGATGGTTGGTCTATTTAATCACCATCAGTCAATTGGTCCCAGGTCAACTGGAATAACAAAGGCAGTTCTCTCTTACAGCTACGGAGAACGATTTAGATGGGAATCGATCCCGCCTGACGTTGTAGAAGCCGGTGCGTCTATCGAAGAGACCAGTAGGGCGGTTATCTACAGACAGAATAGATAGACTACAGATGGCATTGTGACTACAGTTGGTCGTCATAGGTATTTTTATGTAAATTGGAAGGTTGCAGAGGATTTTTTATAATATTGCTGAGAAGCCAAAGGAAATATTGCTTAAAAGCCTCTAGACGAATCGCGTTTGTTGTATTTCATGGAAATTGAAATATTTTTACTCTCATCCTACGATCTACATTGGACTTTTATCTGTATAAATGTAATGTTTAAACATCCACTGCTGGTAATAATTGCATATGACATGATTTTTATGCCAATGTTTATGGTCAATTCATGCCCTCCCGAAACAAAACAGTGCACATAGAACGACTTGGTTAGCATCTTCCTAATCCAAAAGCCTAATCGGTGTCCGGGCACGATTAAGACCCTTCTAATCGTTCTATAAATTACTACGTATTAGCTTCTCCTCGTTTCAACTCCTTCCAACCTTGTGTGTCATCTTTACAATAGGCCGGTTTAGTAATGACTAGCAAGTACCAGCTTTACTAGCAAGAAACTTACTATCCCGCCACACCTTTGCAGTGCGCCAACATCGAAAAGATGGCCCTCGTCCCCGTTAAACGGACGGTAATTGAATTTGGAAGGCAATTTTATTGCTCGATTTGTTTTGGTTTACAGGGATGCAGCAACCTTCTTCATTTGAAAGGTGCGTTAACGGTGGATTGGAAATGGCGATTAATCTCGCTCCACGACAAGAAAGCCCGTCTTTGTGCTTTCCGGGGCTGAGTGAGATTTATCTGCCAGCTTCTAAAGCGACTGTAGACAATTAGTAATTGCTTTAGTGGACGGGCAACCATCGTTTCATAATCGTTATGGTGCCGCCTCACGTACACGGCTAATCCTTAAACGTAAACGATGAGCTAGAATTGAGCTGCACCTGCGTCCGTTCCATTACGATAATGTATGGATAGCACTGGGCCGATCAATTCTAATGTTGAATCCAATAGTGGTTGTGATTTAAATTGGTGTGGTTTTTAAAGGCACAAGTCCTTAATTTTGTAAGAATAATTAAGAGCGAAACGCAACTGAAGAATATCAGTGTCAATGTGTGGGTAATTCGACACAGCTCCACATCCCCAAAGAACCACAAAAAGGAATAAAATATATAAAAATAATATTTAAAAAAAAACGCAATGGTACGAGTGGCCAACGAACCGGAGAAAATAAATAAAAGACAAATCAAACGGTCACGGGGGACACGTTTTAAAAATTGTAAAAATTAATGACCGCAGCTTTTCGGTGGTTTATTTTTTTTGTTTTGTATGACGATGCTACTTGGCCATCCCAGGAAAGCTCTCAGCGAAACCGCATTTTCGTTATTTTTCCAATGCGTCCCCAACAGCAATCTGCACGCGCGCGCCCCCGTGTCGAGAGGTAATTGCTGTGTGTTTTCACGCTAATGTTGCAGAGCGTGCGTTCGTACGGGGAGGCGGGCCACGTGGGTGATAATTCACCCAGCGCGCGCACTCGTGGTGCCTGCCGGCCAAACGAAGCACACCGGGTGTGGTATGGACCACATTACCCGCGTGAAATACCGCAACGATTTGGTGTCGCTGGTCCGACGATTTTTGCCGCAAAATCTGACCGCGCGAGCGACGTGCGGCTGCAAAAAAAAAGAGGGAAGAAACGCACAACGTTTCCCACACGCCAAATGGGTACGCGGACCCTTTGGCCCTGGCGCAACCTCGTGCTGCTGGTGCGCGCGTACAAGAATTTATTTCAACGTCCTTGCGCCCGTATCGCCGACGTACGACGACGGTGAATGGGTGTTGAAATGTCGCATTGTTGGGTGCCGTTGGGATCACTTTCGGTGCTTTCGTACGTACGCACCAAGCGTGGTGGGGTTCCGGAAAATGGCTTCATGCTACTGCATAGAGTCGTTCTCTCCCCGCACAAAGCGACAAAAACGGGGACCGCTTGCAGTACGCTCTTTATCAATTAAACCCTCCGCCGGAACGGTATGACCGTACGAGCAGGACTCCAGCGTCACAACACGCGTGCCCAGCTGGTGGTAATTAGTGTGGTACGATCGACGCACGAAACCCGTGGAGTGCAACAAGCGCCAGAGCAGACGCTGACAGGGTGTAGGCTTTGCCAAACATTTGCCCTTGCTTCACCGGTGTGCCCAAATTCTATGACCGTGGACCAGCAAAGAGATGGTGTTCCGAGTCGTTCGAATGTCATCGAAGTCATACGGTTGGCTGCTGGAAATTCTTACGCCACCAGTCGCTTGCGCGCACTTACCCGCAAATGGGATAGGTAAGTTCTCAAGCCGATTACTTCCGGCCGGTCCGGGAGGTCCTTCTTGCGCTGCTGTGCTGCTTCCCGGACCCGGGCGTCCGCAAAGGTGACGTGTTTATGTTGTTTTTTGTGTGCACCCCAGCCACAAGATGTCGCCGGGAGCTATTAAAACCTTCGCCGGGAGGTTCGCTTGTGTTGTGCGGATGGAGGATTGGTGGTATGGGAATTCGAAACGAGGACCGAGGAAGATCGAATACGGCCACCAACGGCGTGTGACGTCCAGGAGGAGGAAGCTGCCACGCAGACAAGGTCGCGTAAAAGTGTGTGCTCAGTGCTCACGGTGGTGGTTGGTGCACGCCGCTGCCTGACAACTTCATGGTTTGCCATCAACGTTAATGCGCTCGTTGATTGACAGGAATCGGTGAATGTCAAAACAGCGGCGCCAGGAAAAGCGAACTCCGCTGGAAAGTGGAAAAGAGTTACCCCTTTTTTCCTGCGAATGGCAACGGAACTCGCGCGCGCGAATTTGCGGACCGGAGGACACCGAACGGCGGGGATGTAGTGTGCCTAGGTGTCGCTGGCTTTTAGCTGATTATTACACTTGGAGAAACTTTAACGGTGTGGTACTTTGGTGTGAGAGGACACTTTTTTGTTCCAGGTCAGAGTTTAGGGAAATTCCTTAAGAAGTGTAAAACCCTTTTCCGTGGCTTGGCGGTGGTACAACAAACCACGGCGGGGTAGTCCCCGGTGACATCGGGCGCACATTAACGGAACGAAGGGACGCGAGCGCAAACCATGGGGAGCCTTACGTCCTGCAAATTTGCATCCAGTCTGTTGAGCAAAACTGCAGTAACAGCAACAGCAGCAGCTGCCAAATGTCAATGTCAGATGGTCGATATTTAACGGTATTTGTTGGCGATGCAAAATGTAAACGCGTCCTCTGGGAGCGAACGGAAGCATTAAAGGCTTGGTAGGTGATACCATTAGGAAAATTGTTCCTAAAGCGAGTTCTCACAGCAGCCTTGGAGGCATGGGTTGGTTGCGATGTGTGTGCGATTGATTTGGTGGTTGCTATGGTAATACTACTAGCAAGAACCACAGTAACCTACGCCAAGGAATGCTTAGTGAAGTGGCAAAGTATGACAAAAAGTCCTGTGAGAATTGTCCTCCATTATGGAGTGAGAAAAAGTAATTACAGCACAAAAAACTCGTCCATTATCGGTAAGCAAGTGCATGTTGTTGTTCGTGAAGTTGTTCAAGAATAGTTCCTGTATACTCTCTACTGTCCACTGTCAAGTTTACCTCAATTCTCATTTCTGTTTTGTCTATGAAATGAACAGTTTTTTATTAACAAATTGGAGAACCATGTTCATCCCCCTCCGAATCTCTAAGGCTGTCTGTGTTAAGCTGTCGTCCAGCTTTAAATTCACGCTAAACAATCGGTGTGCCGACGATAAGAGCCCGCAGTCTTAAGTCAGCCTGTCCAGTCTTGGCTGGAAGCAACATGGCGAAAAGTAGAGTGAAATAATTACACAGATTAAATCACACCTGTCAACCGTTTTTTGCTGATGTGTTAATTACCAGTGCCGATTACCAGCACAGGTGAGAGAGAGAGAGAGAGATAGATAGAGAGAGAGAGAGAGAGAGAGAGAGAGAGAGAGAGAGAGAGAGAGAGAGAGAGATAGAGAGAATTAGAATCGCGAATAAAGTTAACTGCTAACAGGTGTGCCAGAGGTGTCATCTACTGCACACGTTATGTTGACCGGAGTAATCCATGGCGCAGCGCTGTGTGTGGTGACACCTTAACTGTCAGCGCGATGTCTCGAATTTCGCTCGTAGCGGTCAACTTTCAAATCCAGTTGAGTTCCCTTCAATTTTAATTTTAATTCCCCGAAATGTGCTCTTTTGCTTCTAGATGATGGCGATGAGGAGGTTGATGCGGCCGGTGTGGCTACTACGATCCGGCAACAGAATGGTACAGTGAAAGATACTTCAGCTGAGGAGGACATGAAAGGTGACAGCATGCTAGAGGACATTACCGATGATGATAAGCGTGCCGGTGAGGGGCAAGATTTGGAGGATACAAGTGATGATGAGCCTGAGATGGATGTGAAGCCTAAGGATGCGAAAGAGGGAAGTGTTACCCGGTGCAAGGATATGAAAAGTGTGTGTGAGCTGGAAGTGAACCCGTGTGAAGGAAGGTCGAGTGTTGGCGCTAATGTCGCTACATCCAATGACATCCAAGAGGAGGATGAGTTGCGCGCGGATGTGGGAAAAAGTGACTATGTTGGGAATAGCAGCACAGTTCAGGAGAATCGAAAAGGTAAGATTTTTTTTTCTCAATTATTAATTTCATATTGAACTAGAGCTGGATTACTTCATCACTACAAGCTACCAACTGCAAGAAATCAAACGCTTAAACATGACTTTTCCAGTTCATTCAACTAAATGAATCCAACAAACCTCTCCACTGAGAGACTTACAACTGCTAAATTATGGATGCATGTGCTCCTCGTCCCCGAGCATTCCCGGGATGAACTGATTAAAAAAGACAAATTGCCAAGTGAATATGCGCAGCCAGCAGGATGGAGATTAACTGATACGGTTGTGCTAAGCAAAAAAAAACCCCAAAGATAATCTCAAGAAAAACTGAGAAGAAAGTTAATGATACCAGTGGCGTGCGGGGCGAAACCAAGCACTGAATGGGGCAGCGCATAGAGCTTCGATAGTGTTTTCGTTTTCGTCCGAGCAACGGCCATCCCGAGACCTGTCTGCTCGATCTGATCGGCGCACATCGTGCACAACAGAACATCGAAGGCGTCAAATGGGCGTTTGGTTGGCAACGGGTTTCTCTCTCTCTAGCACCACGTGGTTGTTCAAATTCAGTGCCCGGAAAGCAACATGCCCCTGTCTATGCGAACACTGGTAGGGCGAACACACACACACACGGTTGTTGAGAGTGAGTGTTGTCTGGCGAGCAACGCACGCGGCCTGTGGGAAGCTCCCGGGAAGTGCCGGAATGGGGGGGAAAAACTTTGCTTCGGGGGCAGGTTTTTGGTTGTTTGTGAAACTCTCATTTAGGAGAGTAACTCCTCGGGGAGTTACCGCAGTAATACATTTTCCCAGTGCCATTCGCCCTGCGCTTTCGCCTTCCTTGGCTGTTCCTCCGCGTGGTCCGGCAGCCGTACTTGTTGGGGGTCCGGTGGGGCTTAGTGCTTTCGGTGTGTAGGCGTTTTGTTGGTCGGTGTGTTCGTAGTTCATCTCGAAATGATACCGACAGGGAGCATAATCTCGTTCGCTCGAGAAAGCGATGGGATAGCGAATGTAGGTCTGCAAACGTGGCGCACAGTGCCAAATGCTTCTGGCTTACGCGTTTCTCCATTAGTTTTCCCCGTCGTCCGTTCCGTAACTCACATTTCCTTGCGGAGCTCATCGGTTCCGAGAGTGCGTACCCGATGGGCGGCCCGGTTCCCACTCGGTTCCAGCTTGGTTCTCGCATCGCAAAACTCCCCCGGGGAGGGGAGGCCGAACTTTTCCTTCATTGGAGGCCACATTTTCTTCGGCCGGGCTTTGTGACGGGTGCCTTATTTCATCAGGGGGCCACCGGGGAGCCTGGAGGCCGGCAACATGTTATCCGTCTCCGTTACATCAGACTCTCGCGCGGGGGTGGGTGGGTCAGATTTTCATTTTCCAGCCACATCACCCGGCTAACTGTTGGATGAATTGCAGAGCGTTTCTTTTTTTGTTTTTGCGTGTACTGTTTTCGTCCGGCCTGCTTCGTTCAGGCGTCCATATTGTCCGTTGGGTGGGGTGATTGTCTCCTGGGAGTGCTGAGGGAGCGCCAGCAAGAAGAGGAGGATGTTGTACCAGGGAGCAACAACGAAAGTTGAAGATGGAAATGAAGGTCCATTTCGTTCGCCGCCTGTTCGGCGCTGGGTGAACTGATGGGTTTTCCGTTCCATCGGGGTCTGTCTTGGGAGTTGTCTGAAGATCCGCCGAGAAGATGAATTTGTTGGTGCTGTGCGGTGCCGAACAGCTTGACGATCATACCGTGCCGATGCCGATGGCTCGTCAGTGAGCGTCAATTCAACTGGCACTGGTAGCGTAGTGTGAATTCATCCTTTGCCGGAAAGGTAATGGTTTGTACTTTGCTTCGTGCTTATCCTTTTAAGATGGAGCTTTTCTGCTATTTCTTAACGGTTTCTGTTTTGTGGATCGATTGCAGCAGTACTTGCTATACACGATAGTTTCAGAAACGTATAGGACGTACAGGACGGCACTGCTAAATATTTACTGAACCAAAAGTGTTTCATCTGTATTTTCCATTACTAGTATGTCTCTCTCAACTGCTCGTGAAAGCGGACTACTCCCAAGGGCGATTCCCAAAGGGGGTGTGTGTCTGTGTGTGTTGGCAAGAAGACACCCAGTACACACCCGGGCCATCATCTTACAGGCAAGGCAGTGGTGATGATGTTAGTGAACCTCGAGTGATGATGAGCACAACGACGACGACGACGACCGTGATGACGACTGTCAAACGTGGATGCATGGGTTGCAAAGGGAGTAGGTTTTGCAATTATCGCTACGACGTCTTGGCAGATCCCTTGGGAGTACGACCCATTGCCATCCGACGACTGCGAAGACTCGTCCTAAGGCGGCGGCGGCAGCGTACCCGGCATCAGCGTACTTCTTGTTGAATGGCAATATTTTGCATTCGGGCAAGCTTGGATCTATTTCTCTTTGAAACGCAACCTTCAGAAAAAGGGTAGCACTGGTGGAGGATGAGCACTGTTTGGGGACATCATTCCAGCATCATCATTCCCCGTACCTGTGATGTCAACATGCACGCGAAAGGCGCAAAGTACGTTCGTTGTCTGTGAGCGAGCGTGCTTAATTTGAACCTCCCCAGTGGGCTCGGGGAGGGGTTGGTCTTCTTTCGTCCTTCACCGGGACTGGAGGCAATTCCCACGGGCAAGTCCACGGTAGTTTCCACGTGTTCTGGGCTGCAATACAACAATGGATCGTTTTATCGACACAGACACGCTGTCGGTCAGCAAGGACATTAGGAGCTACAAAAAGCTTCGTCCCTTGTCTTTATGGAATTGGTCCCGGAAGCCGAGAGCAATGGAGCAGGCTTACACCACTTCTTAAGCTTCGAAAAGTCTCGGAGGATGTTCTGCTTTCGTTCCAGAACGTATTGTACTCCAGTTGAGATGTTAACGAGGTGTGTATCCCAATGTTAGAAATACGCTCAAGAAGCAGCTTATATTTTGAGACTGTTGAAGCAATTGTTGTACGACACCAACTGAGCAGATTCCGGGAACTTCATGAACTTCGCGAAGATTAGTTTATTGTTGTTGACGTGGCAAAGCAGTGCGATCGCTCGGCTCCGATGGCTAGTATTTAAAGAAACTTGTGTGTCTACTCTTTCTAAGCAACTGCCAAGCTCCGAAGCCAGGGTTGCTTGGTGGCAGTGTTGGAAGTTTTAAGCATAACTACCTTCCCCATACGCTTGGACACCAATCTGGTGTTGTCAATTGGTAAGGTAACGCCGGGCCCAGAAGTGTCTGGATGGTTGCGCTGCCCGGTACTTCTACCAACATCATAGATTCCAACCAACCAACTTCGAGAAAGTTCTCAGCCTGACTGCTCTCCTGGGGACTCCTGAGGAAAAAAAACAGCGTTGCGCCACCGATCGAATGTGGCGCGATATGGGCGACACGTGTATGTGCGGGCTGCCCGAGAAGGTGCTTACTTGTCAACTGCAAGCCGGGTGATAGTTTTGAATTTTTGCACCTACTCTCACTCTCTCTGGTGAAAGGGTTGTGTAAGTCAGGTGGTGCCTCGCGTTCTGACAACCAGCCGCCTGTATGACACTGTTATCCTTGCATTCCACAGTCCGCAGTCCGTGCCCGACTGATTAAGTTTGACTCCAAAAAGACGGTTCCACTGGTCCCTCCGGTGTCACTCAGCGTTTCCTTCTGTTGCTCGACAATGGGGACAGAAAAAAAACGAAACCGAGGCCATCAAAGCGTACAAGGGAGATTTGGACGGTGTAGAAAAATGGAAACACCTCCACGAGCTAGGAAAGAATTGTTTGGTAGGTGTGGGAGATTCGGTGACTTGGGCTAAGACTGCGAGAGGATTCCACAATGTACCGGCATCACTACCACTTCACACAACATCCCGTTCCCTGACGTCGGCCAAAAGGTTGATATTCTTGGTGTCTTCCGGGGGATGTTGTTTACTTTTTTTCCTTCCCTTTTCTTCTGTTGGCTTCCTTGCACAGCTACTTACGGTTCCACCTTAGCGTCCCGAAGGAATTCCCAGCAGATTGCTATTTTTGCCTTCATATTCCAGTGCTTTGTTTTCTCTCCACCGTGTGTTCGCTCCAATCTTTTGGGATGTCAATATTGGTTGTGTTTCGGGCATGGTGACGCTAGCGTCTCGGCAGGTTCTTGTGGTTCCTGGTGGCTGGTATCATTATTTTTTTGCTTATTTTTTTCCTATCTTGGGCTGTCATTCGAGACTCCCAATCCCAGATGTGTACGGGCAAGGGGAAGAGTAAAAATGGCCATGGGTTGGCCGTAGCAGATACCTTATTTTACATGTAAACGACACGTTAGCACGCGGTAAACTATGCAGCCTGGAGGTTCATGGGGCATCGGTGACACTCCATATTTACAAAAAAAATGTCTGAAAAGCAGCATCGTGCATTCGATACGCTAGTCGGGGAACATGTTTACCATATTTTGGAGGTAAATTCCGCGAAGGTTTCCCCAAGGAAAGGGCGGAATGGGAGTTCATCCAAGGCACATCCTTCCCGGCACCGCAAGAGCTTTCGGTACGCTCTCCTGAGATTAAAAGCTGTCGTGAAATGCTCCGTCCAACTGACAGGGGAAATAGAGACCAAAACATCTTGCATGAGTCGGCCCGGTCGCGCGGGAATGATGTCTTATCTTCTGCACAGCATAATGTTTCCCACGTTGCACGGTGGCGCACCGTGCCAGACAGTGGTGCCATCATTCGGAGAAGTCAAAAATAAATCCGATTTGACAGGACTCCCTTCCCGGCACACAGTGTGCGGAGTCAGAGTGCAAATGGTGCGAGGTGTCTCCCGGCCGGAGACGTGTTCGTTCGGGTTTCGCGAAGCTGGCGCTAGTAAACAGACTACGAATGTGCTTGGTACAGGTCATGGTAGCATGGGGTGAAGAAGTTTGACTCCCTCGTTTGTGACACACCAGACACACAGGCACACGTGCACCTACTCCAATCCAAACGGTGCGGTGATAAATGTATGTAATGAATGAATACTGATGCCGGGCACTGGGAGAACCTTGACGTGTATGGGGGTTCGAGGTCGACTGTTCGAAAGGTTTCCTCCGACTGACATGCTGCCCCTACCCCCGCCAGCCCTACTTCGTGGTCTGCGGGGAATAAAAGCATGGCAAATCAAAGCATCCAAATGTGTCTGTCACCCTCCGGTCCTTTACTGGCTGGCTGGAATTTCCTGGTACCGAACTCAGTGCTCGGTGCGTTCGACGTTGTAATTGACTTTCCGTGACCATCATTACCAGGTTCCGAATGGGTTCCTTTGGGCTAACCAATAGTAGAGGCAGCGCAGCGTTCGCTTTTCCTCGGTGCGTGTACTGCTCTCGATTCACTCGGTTTAGCTCGCCAAGGTATCTCTGCTGGACGGGGGACGTTCCCGCTGCTCTGTTGTAGCCTTCCGATAGTGACTAATGGTTTGGCTGATGGTAGTAGTACCTGCAGAATTGCCAACCATCTTTAGCAGGCCCCAGCAGACTCCGTTTCCTGGTAAAGCTGCTGCTTGCGTGCGCCAGCGTCTACCAACGGGCTCCAATACTGAGAAGGAACGAATTCTGATTAGCAAAGTCTCGCGAGAGTTCCTCACGGGACGGACGACACACGGCGGCGTATACGGCATGTTAGGAATCTTTTCCACCTGCCAAGCCCACGCTGCCCTGCGAGACCGGAACACGGGACAGGTGCGACCGGTTGGGCCGGCTGTGCGCCTTTACTGTCAGATCTTTCCATCGTAACGCTTTCGATCGGCCGTATTGTGTGTGGTTGGTTGCTGGTGGTGGTTGGAGCCTGTGCTTGTGTGTGCCTCTGTGTGTGTCTAGGGAGCTCTACACACTTGCCCAAGTACGACGATAGCGGAGGCGACAACGACGATGATGATGATGACGTCGACGATAGTGCGCACCTACGACTCACAGTGCCGGGCACGCACGAGGAAGTACGAGGTTGAGCATTGGGCGACCCGTTTTTTCGATATAGAAATATACATAATTCCTCCTGTAGGCCTTATATTATTTGTGCACACTATTTCGTGGGCACGAGAATGGTCGGTTGGCTCACGCTCCTGTCGTTCTCGCCAGTTGGTCGGTCGGTTCGCTAGAATATGCGGGATATTCCGTTGGGAATCGGGATAACTGTTGGGGGCAGGATTGAGTTGATGAGAGGCAGCCTCTCCGCAACCCGGTTCTCGGCTAGGAAGAGCAAGGTTGGTGGGCAATACAAGCATAAGCAATTTAGAGCACTGTCCGGACGGCTGTGTAGGCAGGGACACGGACGGTAGATAGGAGATTTTTCGCCAACTCTTCCGGGAATAGGTCGAGATAGATAGGGAGGAACCGTTGGGTTGGTTGAGCGGCTGCTAGTACCGGAATCAGGGATGGCAAGGTTGTTTTTATTACACACTTTGTGCTAGGACGTCCTGGTCGCGTCCTGGGTGGAACGGGACAAGGTTGTTTTTTTCCTCTCTATTTCGTTAGTGCTCTCACTTTCCAACTTATTTCGCTGCTGCTGCTGCTGCTGCAACTAATTCAAGCGATGTCTAGTTAGGGTGTTCCGAGGTTCCGTGGTGGTAGGTCGAATTTCTAAGGAACCAGAGTTTATGAATATATGAGTGAACTCGACGGAATGATGGTTCACTTTTTTGTTCGCACGGTTCTCTGTTAGCGGTTTGATCCTTGTTGCTTGCGGGTTTCCCTTTCCTCTTCACGATGTTAACCATCAGCTAGGATATAACTCAAACTCAGACCATCGAGGAGCTTCTCCAATACGTCTAGTTGAGAGGACTACTAGCTTTTATCATGGTGTACAGTAGGTCGACTTCCTTTTTTCTGCCTATGCCACTCGTGGATTACTTCCACTAAATTTGACCTGACCAATGGCATACATTTTTTATGCCATCGTGGTTTCGCGAGGAACATGTTCGACAGCGTTCGAGGCTCTAATCAGTGTAAAGCTAATATTCGGCGCCAATATGTACCCTGAATATTAGCCTCTTGGTATTAACAAGTTTAGGAAAGCTTTGCATAATTCGATGGAAGATAAGTTTCGACACGTTGTTTATGACTTCCCCACGTGCCAGTTTTCTGCCAATCCGGATGACTCTCGGTTTTGTTGTGGTCTGTTGGAGTTTCAACAGCCTGGGTGCAGTAACAAGCTCGCTGTCGTGACGTTTGTGGATCATAAACAAGTTTCAAAAGTATATGCCTTCAAATGGTGTCCTATTGTAAGTGTTGGATAGTGTCGGTGTGAATTAGTATTTCCTTAAAGGCCCTCTGTTGGAGCTTGTTCGCCTAACGTTATGCAATCCACCGACCATCACTTGCTTCTGTGTCCACTTCTTTCTCTGTTCATTTGTGTTTGCTGCTCGGAGACGAAGAAAAGTGCAATTCACTGTCGATTGGAGCGTTGGGAATTTAGTGTTGCCTACCCTGTCCGCTTCCCCCTTTTGCACTCCTCCCATGTGTGTGTGTATGTCACGTCATGCAAGGCGGTTGTCCCGATGCATCCAACACCGCCGTCACCATCATCACCGTACGAGTGGGTGTTAAAGATGCGATAATTATTTATGCAACAACCATGCCACCTTGTTGGTGGGATTCGATTGCCCTCGGTCCCAACTGTGCGCGGTCATGCTGTCCCGGTTGCTCGTGTGTAGATGATGCTGATCCCGGCGGGCTCCCGCTGCTTAGGCAATGCTCCAAATGCAGCACACGTTCACGCGGTGTTTCAGACCGCTGTCCTCCAATGCGTGTCATTATCCATCCATGGTTCGGTTTCGGGCTGCGCTGTGCGAGCTGAAACATGCGTTTGTTGTTTTCGACTGTCCCTTCTGGCCACGTGTTTATTGTTTCGATTGCGTACAAGCGCGCGGTGGCGGATCTTTAAGCGCGCGTCCTGCGGCAGTCCAACATCCGCATCACGCGTCCAATTCCCTAATCAATGTGTTAGGATCTCGCGCTCGGTGTGTTTAGATGTTTTTGTCGCGAATGTGGTGCCGGGCGGTCCTCCCAGGTCGCCACCGGCGATGCTGGATGAGCGGTCTCGCTTGGGTCATTTATGGTGCGGTGATCAGTTCGCGCTGGATTGTGTATGTGTGGACGCGATAGAATTCACACTTTCAGCACGCCATCCGTGGTGGGTGGTGCTGGTGGTTGGTGCATTTGGATTTAAGCGCTTCAAAGTCATTGACGTTCTGTTGTCTTGCGCTCTCCAGGGAAAGGGCGCATCATGTTGACAGGCGGAGGATGACAAAACGGGAGTGTGTGTGTGTTGGAATATTATGCATTAGCGAATAAATATTCACACGTACAACGTTCATTGGAAATTCAATTTCAGTGCAAACCTCCGGAGGAAATTTTGCTCCAAATCTACACTATGGCTTCTGAAAATTGCTTAATGTATAAGTTGTTACCTAACACCTGATCGGTTAAGTATTTTTTTTCTAAAATACCTCAAATCCTTATTTCAGTTCATTAAATGTACTTCCGCAAACAAAATGTAAATTTATGTGCAACAAGCAACCGAAGCGAACAAACTCCACTTGGATGACACCAGTAATAAATCAGCTGATAATGAGCATGAGAGGTTCCTCCGAGACGCAAAACAAACCCTAAAGGATAATAACCAAAAAAAAAAAAGGATCCAAAATGAACGCTTCCACGTGACGGGTCGAGTGAACAATTTGCTCTCCATTACTTTCTCTCCCTCTCTCTCTCTCTCGCTCTACGTCAGCGTGCCATGGCGAGAGCTCACTGTTGTTGTTGTGTCCCATTTGCAGCAGGAAATGTGGACTCAACGACGATTCCAAAGCCCAAGCCCCTTTCCCATAGGATCTGTTTGTCTCGTATTCCCTCCCTTCCAGACCGCAGCCGGTCCAAATGCGCGTATGCGTCCGGTGCCACTTGCTCGGTTTGCACATTCTCGGCTTTTTTACTTTCCCTCTCTCTCTCTTCCTCTAGCCAAACTTCCTACCTTCGCACTTCAGTCCTGCCCAGTGGCTCCCTCTGCTAGGGTCTCCCGCGAGTGTCGTATTAGCGGGTGGATGGTTCGGGTGACCTCACAGTACGACGACTCACCGTATGTGCTTCAGCATGCTCGCTCGAATGAACAGCGCTCTCCGGGAAGTCGTTGTGCCCGAAATGGGACTTGGCGGGAGCCGGGCATCGGATCCTCGCGGGATCAAATAAATATATATTCTGATATTAATATATGTAAAAAGCAATTGCCACTAATTAGCATTCATGTGGTTGTCGGTTTAGCCGGCTCCGAGCGAGCGAGCAAGGCGGCTGGTGTGCGTCTGTCCCGGCGCACATCGACGGTAGCTTCACTCGTATGGTCAGGAGCAAGGGACCCCTCCATACTCCTCCTGCTTGCCATAGCTCTCCCTCGGGGGAGCGAGAGGATCCTATTTGTGCATAAATATCTAAAATGAAGCGAACCACCCGGGCAGCGCCCGGCAGCCTCCTCAGTGTTTCCCCTTCCCCTGTTTGTTTGCTGTTTGGCGCATTGTGTCCACAATTGTTTCGCGGATTTATTTCGAAAGGGCGATAAAAAGAGAGGGCTAGTGTTTTTGCGCCGGTAAGAGAGTGTGGTTGACAAACTCAAAAGCGAGAGAAATCATCAACAAGCGAGATGATGGCAGTGAAAGGGGATAGATAGGATGTGGGAATTTCACCGAAAATGTGGCGTCCTCACTGCCATCAATTGACCAGGGACGGGAAACATCCTGAAGGCAAATGAACGACTGCTGCGTCCCATCCAGTGTGTATGTGTGCGCGTTGGTACATTTGCAAACCCCAGAGTCGTTACTGTTGCAGCTCTGTTCTGCTGCGGTGGTCACTTTTCACCATTATCGGGCCAAAACTCCCGCAGGTGTACGATTGGCACAGGAGTTGGTGGTGCGAATGTTTGTTGTTTTGTTTAGTCTTTTTTTTAATTGACCTTATTGTTAGGAAAGTGGGTATTAGAACTCAGAAGTTGAGTTTTTTTTTATTTGAATTTTAATAATTCTTAATAATGAATTATTAAGAATCTTGTGTACGAATATCTTCGATCTGAACAAACTGTATCCAATAGTCTTCTAGCTCACAAACAAGTTTAAAATCTACTACATCATTATAACTGAAATTTGAAGTTTTTCTTTATGGCATCTACCAATGAAAAGTCAGAATTTATTGAAAACATCAACTCTGACATCAAATCCATACGCTATGAAATCAATCAGCGAACCCTGCAAAATGAAAAACACACTTCACCGATAACTCTTGGGACGCCCCAGGTTTGTTTTCTGGCTAATAATAGCTACCTTTGGAGTAGAACATGATATTCTTTTAAAATCAAACGAAAAAAAGAGATTCCCTCTCCAAATCGAAAGAGCGCCTCCGACTCACAGTGCACTCAGAAGATGCTTCACAAAAAGTCCCAAAGTTTTTCCAACTCCATAAGCAGTCCGTTGGGGTTGACCGGTGGCTTCCAGCTTCTCCCCTTTCCTCCCCTTCGTTAGACTGCGAACACAAAAGGGGAGTCCAAGTTCGAGAGGTGGCGAGTAATTAAATTTTCAGCTAAACGATGCTAAGAATTAAGAACTATAATCGAGACGTTGCTTCTTTCCAACTCCCCAGCCAACTCTCATCCGGTCGGAAACTACATCCCCCCATCCCCAAACACACGCCTTTTCGATTGGAAACATGGCAACTGTCTGGGGAATTGCATACCGAAGAGTTCAAGATTTAGTTGGCGAAGGGAGATGAGCATTGTGAAAAAGAAGCATTTCCTGAAATAATTTCAGGCTATCGATTTCTATGTGCGGAGTGGTGGGTCTGTGTAGGGGGTCCCATTTATCTGAGATTAAAGAATTGCACCCGAATGGGCGAGGAACTTTTCTGCAAACGCTCAAGAACGGTTAGCCTGGACGGTGGGGTTCGGCATGTCTGGCATTAGGCCTTTTGGGGGAACCCGTGAGCCTTCTTTTCCAATTCTTGGACGGGTTCGAGTAGAGTGCAATGGTCTTAGGCTTTTTTGGTGCGTTATGCCCACTGGTGCGTTGTGCGAAATATTGGAGCCTGTTTGCTGTGGGACTGGTGGATAGGTAGCATATGCCGGAGGTGGTACGGAGAGAAAAGAAAACCAATATCAATCGTCTCCGGGATGAGGCATTGCCGAAGAAATTGACCGGGCACAATATTGAGTCATGCTACCGGAAAGGGGATCGTCAGATTCTGTCGCTGCTGCAGTATCCTTGGCAGTTGCACTAACCAGACATTTTCTGCAAAGCTGTACTTTTTTGTTTGTTGCAAATGTCTTGCATTGACTAACAAGATTTGGCTAGACCCCATCGAAATTGATAGTCGCATTCGTCCATTTCGCCCTTCTCCATTGGGTTGCATTCACCTTCACGCTCCATCTTGGGTATGATTTCCCTCCAAATGCACCAGAACAATAAAAACCAGGCACCTCTGGGCACTGTTGAAATTATTCTTTGAAGAATATTGAGCTTTTTCTTTCGTCCTGGCCAATCCAGCCAACAAGAAAAGAAACCATTGGATACTACCTGGTGAGAGCTAGCTTTTTGGAGAGCTCCGAGATACTGGGTGCCAGCATTCCAATTCTTCCATCCCAATTGCGATGCACCCCAATTTTTCCTACGGAAATAAGGAAATCAGATATTCTTATTATGGTAGCCACAACCCACAAGCCGTCGACGGGTAAGACAAGACCCAAGGAAGGAGATCTACCTGGCAGCCAGATTTCACCCCATTGCTTTGGTTTTTTTTGGAATGTGGAACCGGGGTAAAAAAGAGAAAGGTTTGGGCAAATGCTAAAGGATTCAGGTCCGCTTCTTAACGAGGAAGCAAATTTTCTTAGCACACGGGAAATCGGAAGCATCATTTTTTATTCATTGCGATTTTTGAGCAGATTTTTCGTCCGGCAAATCGACGCGCTTCTCACTTCTCCCTCTGGTGATTGTGGGGAGTGTTTGCACAGAGGTTAGAAGATTGGTATCTACTGGCCGAAGCGACACCTACCCAACCAGTTGTTGCTCTCTTGGTGGGATTTAAGAAGCTTCGAAAAGAAGAGATTGGACTGGTGCTAGTTTGCAGATCAGATCTGCACCACAATGATAGCGTTAGTGCATTTGTCTGCATACTTGCATAGTTCTGCATGATGCAAATGTTGCTACTGTTGCTTGTGTTGATGCAGTAAAACATGAGACATGCCTCGTCCAAACTGAACCCCCTGCACAAAAAAATCCACATTTTTTTTTGAGGAGTTTTAAATACTTTCCACTGGAGCTGAGAGATTGCCATCATACCTAAATAACGGAAACATTGGCATGCAACGAAAGGATTATTTGGATATCATGGACAAATTGAATCCACTTGCATTTACATTCCCTCGGAGCATTCCAGGGAGTGGGTTCTCCATTCCATTACCGTGCGGAGATTGTCATGATATTTTGTATCGGACATCCCAGCCCAATGACGATTCTAATCAATTTGACCTAATTCCATCAGTTTCGAGTTTGGTGTGGAATGGAGGGAGAGCCTGGACATCAACTGAGCAGAGGGGAATGAAAAAAGTAAATGAATAAATAAATAAAAAAAGCAAAATCCCTCCGAAGTCGTACAGAGATATTTCCTGAAACAATGGCAGACGAAAAGACAACCAGGCACAACACACCAGAGACAACACCAAGCGACAACAACGGCGACGACCCACAATGCTTCATCTCGTTATCTCGCACGCTAAAGGGACTCGACCGCACGACCACCCCACCGGTCATCCTCCCATGCTCGTATGTGTCGTCGGTGGTGGCGATGCCTCCTCACACAACACACAACGAACCATCCGACACCAGATCACGAGCAGGGGAAAAAACCATGTTCCCTCGGGATATGCTCACCTTCTCCTGCTCATTTCCCCGTTGATAAATCCGGCAGCAGCAGCAGCAGCAGCGGCACCAGGACACACTGCCCGGTGCGCTCTTGTGCTCCAACGAATGCCATTGTTCTCCTCTTTTAGTCCACCCGGGGGTTTCACCTCCCCCACGGGGGGACAAGGGGTCGGCGGACGGACCCATCACTGGGTTACTCCGATGTACTCTACCGTCGTTTCGATCGTAATTCCGTTCCGACATTTCGTTCATTTTATGGATGCGCATTCTCCCGGGAATGGTTCCAACTTCTTCCTTCGGCAGAACGGCACCTCGCCGGTTGGATCGGGCAAAGCGAGGTCGGGGAGTTGGGAGCAGCTTTGGCAGGGAGTAGTGTGAGCCACCAATTCAAAGCTTAGGAGAGGTCCCAGAGCACCCTGAAGTGTAGTAGCAGTTCCAGTGGTAGCTGTATAAATGTATGTGTTTGTGTGGGTTTTTTTTTCTTCTTCTCCTCAGTACCCAAAAGAACGAGCGAGAGAAAGCTTCACCCGTGTACACTCCTGTGTGCAGTTCTGTCCATTTGGCAGTTGCGGAAGAATAGAGTCAAACTGTGCATGTGTGTGTGTGTGAGAGAGAGAGAGAGAGAGTGGGGAGTCTTAGGATAGCAGCAGCACAAGCACAACCGTTCGCCGTTCGGAGGTCCCCTTCAACTTCGGAGGTGCTCCCCAGTGGCCATTTCTTATGCTTGAAAATCCGAAACACAACTCCGAACTTTCACGAGATATATCTCCCCGGCCGGTCGGTCGGTATTGCCCGGTGGTGTGTTCCCCGGTAGCGCCAGGGATACCGTTTCGGTCCGGCTGTTCCGGACCCGGGTTTCGTCAGTCCCGGTGGCCAATGTTTCGGTGCTATAAAGCGGCACGCGGTGGCCCTCTTACGCAAACCGGGGAAGCTGACAAACGGAGAGGACGGCAGGAGGATTCCTCGGGGGGAACGGGACGGCGTATAGCGTCCCCGAGCAAAACCTAATCCTCTGCCAAAACCAGTTGTCACTAGCACTCTCTCTCTCACTCGGTCTTTCTCTGTCTGCAGTTTCGTGTTGTCTTTTTCCTCTCATGCTTGTATGTCTCGGTATGTCCTTGCGTGTGCCGGTAACGCCCGCTTCCGTTCGGCCTGCGTGACGATACCGAAAGCCCCTAGAGAGGCCGAAGAAATGGTAAGCAAATACTCGTGTTTATGTGTTTGTGTGTGTGTGCTGTACTCGTTTTTTCCTCTTCTTTTTCTTCTTCTTGTTGTTCTGCTCCACTCCGGATCCCACTGATACGTTTTTTTATGTCTCAGCGACACTGGAGAGAGCTTCAAAATGTGGTGGTTCCTCCTTTCCAGACGCTTCCCGCCACTGACGTAGTGCGACGAGTGATGAGAGGATGAGGTGCACACCATCTGCCGGCTCCCCAAGCAGAAGCATCAGGAGGGCTTTCACTGGCCCGGTGGCAAGCCTTTTGCCGGGCCCGCAAAAGTGCGCGCGCGAAACACATCACATTATACGACACCGCTGAGGGTACGAAACTCAAATCGAACCGTTGAAGCTCACCAACATTCAGGCTGCTCTCTTTTTTTGCGGGGTTGATCTCTGGAAGCGGTCCGCTGCAAGGTCCTTGGCTTTTTTTTTGGTTGGGTTAGTGCTCAACATGTCGCAACAACGGTGAGCTTCTTGGGCGTCTTGAGAAGCATTCTGAAGAGTACGGGGTCAGCACACTCCTTGGAACATTACCCGTAGGAGAGGAGGTGATAGAAGCCTGGTGCATATTTGGGTGTTTGTGATGGCAGGTACGCAACCCTAAAGACACACTCAAGAGATGTGTTTGCGAAAAAAACGTGAAGAACACCTCACCTAACATATCCTGTTTAAGGCAGATCTGGTGCACCACACCACTAGTGTCAGCTTCTGGGTCACAGTACCAGATGGGTGTGTGAGGGAAAAGCTTAGTGTACTGGCAGTGGTGCTGTGCGGATGATTCCACAGGGAGTGTGTTCCTCATCCCGTAGCCATAGCCATAGCTGATGCTTGTCATTTCTGAGAATCGGAGTTGCTCCAGTGGGTCACCTAGCTTGGAAGCTGAGAGATGGAAGGCTTCATTTCATTTCCGGCTTCTTTTCCACCGCCGGCTTCCCGCCGGTACGTACCGCAATGCCAACGCCTGTCCCTTGACAGTCTGAGCGGGAATGTTTCAGCTGGTGAAACCGCTACGCGTGGAATCCTCAAGCGGACTCCTGGATTCTTCTTCTGCGTTTCAGATCTAGTCAAATTCACCCTCAAGTAGAAGCAGCGGTGTGTTGCGCTCTGCTCGGAACAGATTGGTGATGTTTATTTTTGCAAAGCTACCTGGTTTCACAATCATCATTACCAACGCCCAAAGCCCAGGATGAAGCAGCCGCTTCGCGAGTGCGGGATAGACGGACGGGCGGACGGGAAAGGATCGATAAGGGAAATGGTGAAAGATAGCAACGGAAGATAGATTTCCCAAGGGAGTTCTGCACTTTTTGAATATAATTGCGAGTGTGCTTTCGCTTCCTCCACAAACACCCACCGCCATCGGTCGACAGTAAGCGTCACAGTGGATGTCGATTCCGGTAGAATACCGGGCCTGAACCTGAGGCAGGAAGCTCTCTCTCGCCCGATTCCCCATGGAGTTGGCACCAGCCCGATGTCGAGAGTTCAAGACAAGGCAATTACACATGGGAAATGGCACGCTTGGCTTTTCACGAGCTTTCTAATCGAAGTGTCAGCTTGTGCTTGTGTGATGGAGGGGAGAAGTGAAACAGGATGAAGCATTTGTGTGAGATGTTGATAAGGTGTGTCGTAGGATGCATTTCCGGTTATTGTGCATTATGCAATTCACGAAGTCGATGCGATGCAAGGTGTTGGGTGTGTTGTATTGTGTCAAAACATGATTTGAATTCACTTGGGAATAACATGTACTCTTTCAGGTACTCTTGCCTTAAAATAACTCAACTTCTTGTGTTTTTAACTTAAATATTGTATTGTTTGCGATGTATTAATAAGTTATCTTATTGTTTCTCCTCTCATCATTAACAGCTATTGAGACAAACCAACCTCAACTAGTTGCTGATGATACTTCAGTGCATTATGGAGATTCTGCTGGACATCAAGCGATAGCGGAAGAAGTCGAAGACAACGATGAGGAACACGAGGAAATCGATGATGAAACTGCTAATAATGAAGATGACGATGAAGATGATGATGAGGTTGATGATGACGATGATGATGTAGATGACGAGTCACTTGGAGATGACGAAGAGGGTGAAGCTGGTTCTAGACATTTTGGCGGGGACGACCAAGATGTTGATGATGAGTTCACATCGGATAGCTTTTGTTCAGGTAAGTTAGACAGTTCGTTTGGAATTGGTAAAAATCCTTATTTCTCAAAACATTTTTAGTGTTGATAAGAACATAATTTCTACAAACTTGAAATGCATCCGGAGGGGTTAATTACGCTCGATGGGTATGCGGTGCCATTGTATTCACACAAGTTTGAATCTTGTTGAGGATGAATGTCTCCATAGGTTGAGCCCCAAACCAAAAGACACTTGGGATACAAGGCGGGGAGCAGCGCAGGACGTTTATTCTGTCACTAATAAATCTTGCATCCAAAGGCTTGGGCCCTTCAGATATCCGCTTTAGTACACCCCTGCAGCGGGCTGCTGTTCACGTATCGGATCCTTTTAGAGCATATACAACGTACCTTTTGCGTCAAACTAACCGTCAACTTCAAACCACTCTCGTGCTAGTACTACTCGTCCCCATCGACCGTAAAAGAAGTTAGCTATCTTAGTGCCGAAAAAATCACCCTACCGCATCTTAGTAGAAACCACACTTGGCACCTTGGTGGTAAAACAGACACACACACGCATCCCGACTCCCTCTTTTGTGTGATGGACTTCCATTTCGTAATAAGTACGAAATGATGAGACGGATGATGGATCTGCTTCCCCGTGGCATCCTCTTGCTGTCCAATTGCTAAAAACCTAAACGTCAGGGATATGTGTGTGTGTGCGCATCCGTTTAGGGGATAAACTGTATCCTATAGCTACCGGAATAGAAAACCTCCCGGCGGTTCTGCAGTACATGCCGAGGGGACAGGAATCTGACAGAAGGAGGGACATTGATGAATAATTAAGTCCGTTGTTTCTGCTAGGCCCAGCTGGTTGTTTGCTTGAGGGAGGGTTGGGCAGGAGGAAGAAGCAGTAGTTTCTAGGCTGCAAGAGCTACAAGAGTCGGATCCACTTTTTCTGAACCCATGCATCCGTCCGGCCATTCGTTCTACAGGGGCGTGTGTTGTGTGTGATTTACGACCCAGGTCGGGCGACCGGTGAGTTATGCAAATTTTATCTAAATCGTTTCCTTCTTTCGGGCGTCTTGGCACATGTCTTAAGAATGTTGCTGTCCTGTCCTTTGATACAATGCGTTGGCAATTCGCACTGTCGGGGTATAATTGTGGGCTAATTTCTGCTCTCCAGTGCTTAGGACATTGTTGTTACTTTTGAATGATAACCTAGTGGCATGTGAGGACGGTTACACTGAGCAGGGTGGGGCGACATGTACAAGAGAGATCACTCTTATCGTCCTGCCGTCTTAAGAAAGGGGATTCTTTGGAGCAGCTCGTGATTTATGTCTAAGTGTTGTGCTCTCCCATGGTTCTTAAAGTCATAATAATTCTTATCTCATTTCACCTCCAAAACTGCTGTTCCCCAAGGCGTTGGAGGTTATGTGGTGCAATTTGTACATCGTATTAGTTGCAAGTTGCTGGATGATTTTTCTGAATTGCTCCAAATTTCAGCAAACATGACTTTTTTTGTTTCATTCTTAGGTTTGGTTGAACTTAAAACCGACCTTTAATACGTTTGCGTTTTCCGGTAATTGTCTAATAAGTCTTACCGTAGGGCGAACATCCAAATCCACATGACTTCTGCTGTCGGCTGCCGGCTGCAACCAGAAGTTTAATGGGATTTCCAAATTTGTTCATCAAATATTAAGCTCTCCACCGACCATTGCGCATCCTTTTCACGTGTTCCCTACCTTTGCAACGCGCTCGGCTGCCTCTGCGCAGCGTCTTCTGTCGACGGGGATTTGTAGATTATGTTCCGGTACTTTAGCGGACACTTTTCTTCCCTCACCGCCGTCCCAATCTCGGGGGAGAAATGTGAGGATAATAAATTATCCAAAAACGATTGAACGTGAATGGGTCGGACGGCGCCCAAACTCCCACTAACCGGCCGACGACTGTTAAATGAGTTCGAAATAGTTCACCCATTCAGGGGAGTGGAGTGTCGTCGGGTGTTGATAAAACTTTCAGTCTATCGGCTGTGCAGAGAAAACAGCAAGAAGAGGAGGATTGGTGCTCTCCGCTTGCTTCCAACAGGTGAATTGCGTGAGGAGTCAATGATGTTATGTATAATTTAAAAGAAGCCCCACATTTAGCTGACAATAAACACCAAAAACAATCACGCACTTTTACCACCCTGCACAGCGAAGAGCAAGAGACGAATCAAGAAGATGGTGGACAAAAACAGTCTTCCGTGTTGGCAAAAAGAGAGCAAACTTCAATGGAAGAGAGCTAAACGCCCCGGAACCGGAAGTGCTTAGCTCGTTAACTTTTGTTTGCGCCTTTCGGTGAGGAGATGGTATTAGGGCCAACCACCACCACCAAGGCTCGAGGACTATTCCGTGTGGGTGAGATGATTCGTCTCGTTTGTCTACATTACGACCTGGGAGTGGGTAAAACAATAGAACGAAGAGCATGGCGCGCATTGTGCCTACACTTGGGAGGCCAACGTGATTGCGGTCAGAAGGTGTGCTCGCGTCGTTTGGCATCTGTTGTCTGTCTGTTTTATCCTCGGCTCAAGGAATCGTGTCGCCCAAGCTCTCGAATTCGAACTCGACATGGGTGAAAGTGGTATCAATTATTCAAGGTTGGTTCGGTACGGGTTTTTCTGTCTTGGCTCGAGATCCGGTTCGTACTGATTGGTTTGGTGGTCCCTGCCAACCCTGGGAAGGGAAGTTAGCAGCAGTACTGACGATGTTTTAGTACCGACGATCGAGTTGACACTTCATTTCACCCATCTCTGATGGTGATGGTTTGGCGTTCGATTTGCCACTTGTTTGGCTGTCTGTTTGAAGGCATCGAAAGGAAAGTACAGCGTGATGGGTTGAAGTTGAGCCTACCAAAAAAAAAAAACCCCATAAAATAGATGATTGAGTTTTAAGGGTGTCCCTATTGAATCGAGGACAGAAATAAAAGCAACAGATCCTAAATTACATCAACACCGGGCAAGTGTGTTACAGTCCGGGGAGTGGAAGATATCCCGAAAAACGAATAAACACAACAGAAGCATGGAAAAAAGATTTGGTCACGCAGGACGGTGAAAAAAAGCACAGTCCAGTCCCAAAACATCAGCTTAAAATCGACGATTGATAGTCCTCGTGGTGTCGTGGTTTGTAACCCTTTTTGCTTCTCTTTCGGATGCGGCTTCCCCGCACTTAACCCGCCAGGCCAGAGCGCCTTTAAGCGCCAACCTGCGTTAACCGCAACCGCAGTGGCGAGTAGCAAACCCTTCCCACAATGGCTGCTAGCCGTCGCATCCTGTTCCACTGCTGCCTTTCCTAACCCTCCTTTCCTCTCCTCGTAGGGGATGTTTTCGTTTTGGACGTACGTCCTTACTCTCAGTGATAATATAATTTTAATTTAACGACCCCGTGGTCGGCGGATAATTTATTTTAACACATTTCCCCAAACGATTGCGCTGGTGTCGTCCGGCACGGAAACGCACGCGGTACGGCGTTTCGCGCGGCTTCTACCGGCTGCTACTGGGGGGAAATAAAAATAGCGCTGCTTTTTGAAACACATCCAGCAAGAGAGATTACTAGGGCAGTGCTTGTCAGATTTGGAACAAAAATGGAAAATCCTTTTGGAGTAAATTTGACGTTTTGAGCTAACTTACTTTTGAGTTAATTGTGTGAACACATTTGTTCAACTCTTTTGCACATTTGAAGGAGATACAAATCATTCAAACCAGTTGCCAAGTGCCCGTTAGGCCCCGGCGAGCAAATTGGGAGATAAATTTAAGACAAGAAATGCGTTGTAACGCAATAAAGAACTCACCCACCGGATTGACCAAATACCACCGAAACCGGGCAACGAAAGGAATAGAATGATCCTGTCTAAAGCAAACCAAAGGGATCGCTCCCCTTCCCCCTAACACCTCCGTACGAACGCATTTTTGCCAAACACACCGTCTCAGATGTACGGAAAGCTGTGCCGCGGCCATTATTCGACGTGGGCTTTCGGAAATAAATTATTTCCACTAGGAGAGGTTTGTGGTGGCGCACGGATGAAACTCCGGCGAGGAGAAGAATTGTTTCGTGTATGTGTGTGTGTGTGTAAGGCTCGCCGTGCCGACAACCGACAACAATAAGCCGGCCTGTGGGGCGGGTAATATTGAAATCACTCCCATGCTTCAGGTGAAAAGGCACCCAAGAGTGTCGTGGCCGCCCTGGAAAGACACCCAGTACGCCGATCCACAAAACCCGAATGGCAGTCAAACCCTGTCTGTGTGTGTGTGATTGTGTGGATGCGAGGGTGGCGCAGCTAGCGAGAATGGCCGAATGGCTGCACTGCGGCACGAGGTAATCGTTGATGGAGAAGCAATAGCATTGTCTGTGCGTGTGTGTGTGTGGAAGATAAGGAGAAAGCCCCAAAACCGAAAGAGATTGACGGAGAAGAAATGGCGTGGAAAATGGAGACTGATGAGGGAACTGGGGCAGATTACATTACAACGGAAAGGCGCTCTTCGGGGTCGAGGATAGTGGTGGGTGGAATGGACAAACGCACACGTGTAAAACAGGACGGGGGCGCATTATTGCTTCACCGAAAGGATGCTGTCGCAACGGTTTGCCTACCTTCAGGGGAATAGCGTGTAGCATATTAAGGTGTGACATCACACGCGCCTGGTGCGGTAGCGATGTCGGACACGGCGTTTGAGGTTAAATTGTGTAATCCTTTTCTTTCTAAGGAAACACACAAGTTTCTTTACAAACATTAAGTTTTTTAGTACTTTCATCGATTTTTTTTTGTGTGTATTATTTTTTAAGCTCCATTTTGAGAATCGCAACAAGAGAGCTGCATTGTGGTCAGGAAAGCCCAAACCAACTGACTGTCTCTTGCACATCGCTTGCCTTTTTAAATTCTTTTCCCCAGTAGAGCAATAATGGAGAGAGTCTTTTATTCGGTGACTCACATCCGCCCAGTTGTCATTCGGTAGAACACGGTGCTAGAATTCACGTAAAATCTGTCCCTTGATAGGCAGTTCCAATGCTTTTCCTTTTTCCAGTACACCTCCAGTACACGCGTTCCATTGCACGGCACAGAATCAAAGGTTTAAATTGAATTCCTAATGATGGTCGTTCTGATTGTATCGTGATAACACCGGGCACCTCGGTGGGTCATCTCTGCCAAACGCCTAGAGGTAATTTGATTACCCGAAAGACAATCTTTGCGTATCTCCTGTCGCTTGGAATGTTGGGCGCTGATGCTTTCCTGGAAATAGCAATAGAACCTTTAAAGTTTTGCAATGTGCTTTTTCTGATTTTTTCATTCAGAATTGTTGAGCAATTTTGTGTCTATTCGGCGTAACGTCCTATGCGGACATGCCGGCCTATACAGGCTTTCGAGACTTAATTCATTACCACGCAGCCAGATAGTCAATCCTTGCTACGGGGAGACGGTCCATTTTAGGATTGAACCCATGACGGGTATGTTATTGAGTCGTTCGAGTTGACGACTGTACCATGGGACCGCCCCAGCAATTTTGTGTATTGTTTGTAAATAGTGTACCTGCAGTAAAAACGCGTTCACTCGCTCAGCGTCAATCATTCGTCGCTGTAACTGTAAACTGGTTGGAGGATTTTGGATTTCTTCCTATCATTCTCTGTATCCTTTATTTCTGTACGTCAACCATGATAAAGACGTACTTGCAAATGGGCGCGCTCGTCGGCACTGACAGGTTGGCCCCAGAAAACCTGGAGCTTCGACCTGTCAAGTTGCTGCACAGCACCTCACTCACAAACTATCGCACGGACACGGCGAAGCATTGTGAGCGAGGTTGGTGCGATAAATTATTAATACGATTTTTGTACACTTTTCGTCACTTGGGTCATGGCTTTTTTTGGGGAGGCGGTGGCACTGGACTTTTGGGATGCTGTGTTGCTGTTTGGGTTTTCATACTGAGCCTGGTGAAGCAATTTGCCGAGCTGCTGCTGCTGCTGCTGCTGCTGCTACCGGGGAAAGACAATCACGTCAAAAGTTCTTCCACACACGGTGCTGCCGGTAGCAAATGGGTAAACTAGAAGAACCCATTTGAACCGTTCGTTTTCCCAGTGTGGCACACCATGGACACGTCACCATGGCGCCATGGTGGTGGTCATGGTCCTTCTGGTTAAGGGAAAGGAAAAAAAACGATACACACAGAGAACGCTTCATTTCACACTTTTACCAATATTTTCATTTATTTATCTTTATTGCTCACTGCGGTACCCTTTTGGCACTGGTGCACGATGCGGGGAGTGTACCGTATAACGTCGACGGCCCATTGCCATCCCGTTGGCTCCTCATCCCGGGCTGCTGGATGTCCCGAGAAGTTTGAGCAGAACAGCCCATCAGCATAGATGGATGGGTGGATAGATGGATGGCACACGGTAGTCGATGCAGATCCTTTTGTCCACCTCCTCCAATCTTCTCTTGTGCCTCGATTAGGCTATGTGAGGTGCTCCCTCTCCTCTCCCATCCTAACACCGAAGTAACGCACAAGCTCTAGAGATGGAGTTCTCGTTTAGACCTTCCCCCCAGTGCCTACGAGCCTTCTCCGTTGGCCCTGTCCTGGTAGATTATGGTCGGTGATCAATTGGGTAATAAAAATGATAACTGTGAAGTGTGAGGACGGACGGCAGACGGCTTAGGTTGCAAGAAGGTGTCCCTAGGAGGACACCAGCGGTAGGTTCGGGATCGGATCGATACACGTTACGGTACGGTACAAAGCAAAGGTACCCTGGGGAGATATTGAGCCTCCGACATCCACCCCCACCCGATCCGAAGGGTACATCGACGGCAGCGTGGTGAGCGTGATCGACACCACCGTTGGCAAGCAAACGGAAATGAAATCCCGCCGTACACAGGTATGGGCGATATGTGTTGGTGACTGTGTAAGGACATTAATAAGTGTTGTGTATGTGTAGTTGGATGGTACGATTATTTATGTGTCCCATCAGATGCGTCCTCCCAAACGTGTGTTGGGGGGACGATTGTGATAAAAAATTAAAACCGAAAACGAACTTTTCTGTAGGCGAAATCAGTTTTCTGTGGCAATCTTGTTTGCTCATTGGTGTTTATTTGTTATCAATAATGCTGCCAACTAAACTATAGGCTAATTATAGCTACGCTGGTGTGATCTGGAGTGTTTGAAGGTGTTTCTCGCTGCCCAAGAATTGCTGAAAATAATTAAATAGACAATAATGATTCCGGACAGGCACGCCCCAAAGCCCTACTCCTTGATGCCGTATTTCAAACCCGAAAACGATGCCGTAAAGTAAGAGTCAGGTAAAGGTTGAGTTGGCTGGAGAATTGGGATCTTGGGGCTCCAAACTCTGAAGACCTGTTTCATCTGACTTGCAGCTCCCAGCGGCAGGTAGACCCCGGCCATCTCGTCTGGTAGGACTTGCCAATGCCTAATGTCAGTGTGTACGGCTAGTGCCTTCGTGAGACTAGTCTTACACCACCGGTTGTCTCAATCCAAACTCCATCCTACCCATCATACCCTAACACAGCTTCCCTCGACATTCCACAACATAAGCTTTCCTAGCTTGGCAGGCTGCGGGCGAGAACCCCTTTGCTCCCGGCCGCCTAAGCGAATGTTTTCGGGGCAAGAAGTCCCCGGGGGAAAATAATTTCTTGATGTAACTGAACGTACTTCTTCGGCTTTTTCGGTCCAGAAGACGAACACACTCACATACCCGTGCGTTTGGAAGGAGGAAGTGGAACTGGCTAGGAGTGGCAAGAAGTACACACACACACACACACACACGCATATGACTTGTGTGCAAGTGAAACATTCTCCAAAAACTCTTGTGCTCTTGCGAAAGTTGGCCGTGTGTTCACACAAGGCGCACACACTTTCCCTGCCTGTCCATGACCGTGTCCGCCCGAATGCTTCGGGGGTGTTGCGGTCGGTGTTAAGCAATGACGATCGGCGGGTACGTTGCGTACTTTCGGAGGTTCACGGGAAGGTTTTTGCATGCATTATCACCATGGGAGGCAAACGGCCAGTACCTTCGTGACAAGCCAAAATGTGGCATGGCTGGGTTTTCGGTGTGCTTTAGGTCGTTAGCAGCAGCTCGCGTTGCATGAAAATAGTTTACGCGAGTTTTTGGCGCGCACATTGGAGCACGTCAACATCGGACGTCGAAGGAAATGTCGGTGTGCTGAGGAGGCGTTGGTAATTAGCGGCGAAGACATTTTCATTCTTGGGTTCTGGTCGTGGCCGGTGCCGGATAGTATGTGGACGCGCTTATAGCGCTAAGAATGTGAATTATTTTCGATCACAAATCACAAACTCACATTGTTAGCGTGTAGTAGAAGTAGTGTACGCCAGACACTGGGAATGTAGAGGGACATTTGCCGTGGACAAGAAATTCCAATGTTTTAGGAGAACCTGTCACGCTGCTGCCGTCCCTCTCAGACAAGCATGTGTAATGAACAATTTCAATATCAAATTTCACAACTACTGGAATTTAGAGTGAATCTTATAGAATGAAAAAAATATCCTCAAAACCATGAAGATATAATGCAGTCCAAGACAAAGCACAAACGTCCCAAGTCCTGAGCGCGTTTTGGCATGCAAAGAAACAGGTCGTGCAGCAAACCTTCCCCGGTTAGCTTTGGGATCTATCGAAAACTATCACATTACGCCTGACGGTATTTTCGCTTTGCTGCGTTTTCCGTGTTTCATTCACATAAACTGACACACACACACGCACTCTCGGAATGCGTCTCGCCACAGCCACTGGGACCAACTCCCGAGGGACTTCATTCATGCGCTTAGGTCTGCTTGAGTATCCTTGTTTTTTTTCTACTACACTCCTGTTGTTTCTTTCATCTTGATTACACCTTTTTTGTATGCGGAAACGATTAAACCCACAACGGTTCAAGCTGCGAAGCGCACCTTTTTTGTTGTTGTTGCTTCTCATCATCGCAAATGCGCCTATTGCCGGCGTGCGTTTTCTGTAAGAGGTGCAGACAAAAGCTCACACAACAATTAGGCAAATAGAGCGAGAGCGTGGGTCACATTACATCGCAGAGCGCTGGTTTTTGCTGCTTCTAAGGACACGCCCGGACGTGTGTCTGGAGGGAAAATCGGGCGGGCACTGGCGTATGAAGATTGCATGTTGTTTCCCAAATAATATTGCCACCTAAGGCACTGCAACACCTTCACGGAAAAAAAAAATCGGAGCACACAGAACTCACGCTGTGCCGTTATGAATGAAGAAGTAAAATAAAACGGTTCATGCGCACAATGAATGGAGATGTTAAAAAGCGTCCTAAAATGAGGCGGTTTGTTTGGTTGCGGTTGTGTTTTTACGGTAGCGGGAGAACAGCGGGAGATGTTTGGGTAACCCTTTTTTACGAACACATCCTATGTAGGGTGTCATACAGAGAGGTTGGGCACACGGAGCAAATTGGGCGTAGAAGTTGTTGGATTTGGTGGAGTTAAGTACACTGGTGTCCTTTCAGAAAAAAACATAAAAGAACTACCAATCATATTGTATTTCGATAAAGGTTCTTATTGCGTCTGTAATCAAGAACTCTATGTTCAAAGAATTGGTGATTTGAAGAATTGAGCACCATGCAGTTTTGAGTTTTAGCAGGTTATTGATATTATTTTCCAAAAGCAAAGTTTTACTCCAAGTTACCCCAAGAATACCGGGTTTAAATTTCTTCTGTTCTTGTTGTCCTCAAGATAGTGAAGTTAATCATCGGGGACACATTTCAGGGGCAGGAGCCTTTCTTCTGCCCTCTGTAATGCACACGCAACTGTAGCCTTATATCCTTCGTTTCGGTTGTTTTGGGTGCCATTTGCCACAAGCACCCCTATTTTTTACTAGCTTCATCCCGTTGCATTGTGTTTCCTTTCGTAGTGCGCCCATTATTCGCTTCTCGCTGTATTGTCTATTATTGTTGTAGCGCTTGTAATAGAAAGGGCAATAAAACACCCCGCCCCGGAACACATCCAGCCACGTCTCCCGCTTCTGGCACTGCCTGGAAAGAAGATAACATCCCACAATCGATATTCTTATAATCTTCTCCTGGCACCAACCGGTGTGGCGTGGAACACATGAACTTTCGCCTGAGCGGCTCCCGAGGGCCTAGTGGAACCGACCGTCTCCACCGCCACCACCGGTACGAAGTCACCACCACCACTCTACATACACTCACTCGTCTTTTTATACACCCCGGTAACCCCCATCTCCTAGCAGCCGGCACTCTCGGGGGAGTAATTGAATTGTTCCTCTGTGTCCCATCAGGGCTCCAAAAGTACCCCAAAAGGATACATAGAAATTGAAATGACTTTTCTTCGCCATTCATTCACACGCTCTCTGTCTCACGGCATACTGGCAAGGGGGCTGTACAGGGGGCTGTGCCGTTGTACCGGCACGGCCAAGACACAACGCACAAACACACACACGAACACGAAATAAAAGCCATTGCTCTCACTCACGTCTCATACACGCGATGTCAGCCGAGAGTCGCTCGGAGTACGGGGGTTTTATTTTGTTTTTAGGTACAACTTCGGTCCTTCCGCGTCACCGTTTCCCTGCGTGTGCCCGGGTGAGCTCTGCCCTTTATGTAGCTCATCTTAGAGGCCTGGCAGCAGCAAGTATGAAGCTTTTCGATATTTATTACACTGTGCTGGATGGGACTGTTTGCACGGAGTGGAAGATGTTGAGATATTGAAGGAAGCCCGCGAATGAAATTTACATCTCTGTAGAATTTATTGTGACAGAGGCTTGGCTCTCTGATAGGCTGTGAATGTGGCTGTGAATGTGGCTGTGAATATCTCATTAGTCTGAACAATCTACACCATTTTGGATACTTACTTCAGCCAAAAGAGCCTAAAGTTCAAGATACTGAAGAGTATGCGTATCTCATCTTCAAAAGTACGGAATAGTGTGCATATAGAGAGCAGTATATGAGAAGATTGTACTACGTGCCGCACGTCTGGACCGTGTACCGGGCATTAACTCCTACGCTCGACCGAGCCAACGATGAGTGCGTACAGCTTACTTTTGGGGTGCAAATTAAAAACCATTGAAAAGGGAATGTACTTTTGATGTGCCATGTGTACATGTTGTGTCTCCGGAAGCGTTACTTTTCCTCTCCGAAATCAGCAAAAACCTTTTATGGGCAAGTGAGGTAGAAGCAGGGGCTTGGAAGTTGTCTTCCCGGCATCACCCGCCACCAGTGGAGATTGGAGGGGACAAGTTGTAGTAATATATTTATGAATATATTCCCAATAGCAACATTCAGCAGCAGCCTCCGTAACCAGGAGGAACCCGCCTCTTCTGGGTGGCGCTGGTGCCAATTGCCGAGTGAAACGAACCGCCAGGCCGGGTTTGTGTTTGGATGGTTTTGAAATCGGTTTGAGCTGTATGTGTGTGCTGCACCCGAGTCCGTTGGGTGCTGTTCCGAACTTCTGGGCGAGCCCGGGTTGGTGACAGTGTATGAACCAAGGGCGGCTGCTGCACGACGAAGCCCCAAGTACGTACGTACGTACGTGCGGCCTCAGCAATATCGGTGTCGGTGAGATTTTTGTTACACTCCACCGTACTGTTTGTGTGTATGTGTGTGGACGTCGGGAGGCGCAAAAATTATGGCAAACTTTTATTAACAACCTTTTTGGGGGCGGGAGAGGATGTTGGTTGGTGGTACAATTTTGTTTCAGATTTTGACCGATCCCTGATGTTACGGTCGATGCGGGGAAGGGTTAGGATACAAAATAATCCAACCCCGACGGTTCATGAAGCAACTGTGGATGGCACCTAGGATGCTGGACAGAAATTGACTTTTGGGCTCCTGGTCTTTTTTTTGGGAGCATGGTTGTGGGTACTACACACGTTGGCTTCAAACTTTGTGCTTTCCAAGGGGGAAGGATTAAACGCAAAAGGTGTTAAAGAGCGGTTACTCAAAATCACATTCGATGTGCAATGGGGTTGGATGTAAAGTTACTAGTAGTAGGTGATGATGATAGAAGTGGAATATAAAATTTAATTGAAGTATGATTGGAGTTGAAGAATATCCTTTGTGATTTTAATGTGAAACAATGAAATGCTCTGGATGAATTAATTTATTTAGATAGCTCCAAATTGATTGGTTCTCCATCAAGAACTTGTAACTGTCATGTTGAAGCATTTGCAAGCCGTGCAAGTGTCATATATTCCAAGAAGCACGCGAGGCTAATAGATAATAAATAACTAATCTATTCCTTTTACAGCTCCAAAATTCCCAAGTAACTTTTCAACCCACTGCTTCTCTGTTCCTCTCAGACATCTCCTAACGTTGCTTGTCTCATTGATGCATTTCAGATGGAGCTAAGCTCTCCTATTGAGATGTTTCGTTTTTCGAACTCTCGCATTTGCATTTCTCCCTTTCTAAAAACCCATGGGACAGTAATCGTACCCGTCTGCTAGCAGTGACTCTGGTATCCAACTTCGGTACCAGATGAACCTGGGAAGGATTAATATATTTGTCTTACCCTTTCGTTTATAAATAAACAATTTAGTGTGCGTAAGAATTAAACTCTTCTAGCAATCGTGGACGCATTCTGAGATTAAATCGGAGTTCGTTGTTAACCTATTCCCTTTCCGTGTTCGGTCGGGGTTTTCTTCATTTCGCTTCTGTGTCGGTTTTGAAATGTTTGAAGCTCTGTTCAATCAACTGCACCGTTCTGCCACCTCTAGATCGAACAATCACCTTACCGGGGATACTGCTGGATTTGGCAAACGGAAAGCTTGAATCTTCAATTTTATTACAGTATGTTGATGTGTTTTGCCTTTATTTAAACAACTTCAACACTTGCCCGCCGTCTTGTAAGTTCCAGCAGAACAAAAAAAAACCCAAGTGAGTCTAATTGATTTGTGTTGCGGGAGTATCTGTACCTTACCGACGATCGATGGGCGAACGTGTGTCTGCCGGTATCGGTTAATCGGATTCCAAGCTGCTGGTGCTTTTGTGGCAAGCTCATTGAAAGTGGTCAAAGGTTTTTTTTTTGCTCCCGGACACCACTTGAAACGTGCCGCACCGGAATTACGTTTCAAGTTTGCCGACCAATTAGCGATGGCACATTATCCGCTGATCGCGCACCACGACGCAACCTGGGTTTGATCGCATTCTAATCGTTTACACACACACACACTCACACGTTTGGGAGTGTGAAACGCTGTTCCAGTTCCAAATGGCTGCAATGTGGGGGAGAGATGAGCTTAAACGGGAACTAATGCGCTGACTGATGAGTTCTGATTGTGTTTTTGGAATTGCTTGGAATGTACAGTTGAAGGGTTGCTTTTCGAGGGTCGATTGCAAATTTGCAAAACCTCTGAGATGTATACGCAACATAATCTTCTAGGCCTTGGTGGAATTGTTTCCTTCGGTGGGTGTTTCACCAATAAAACATTTCAGATGACGCCGTGCTCTTGGAATGTGCGTGACACAAGACGAGGACTCATACCAGCACGTACCATTCCGGGAAGCAATCATTAGAACCGGGTAGGGTGAAAAGCGTGTGCCGCGTATGATAAACGATGTCTAGTTGCTGACCTGACAGGGGCCATGATGATGTGGCGCCGTTTCAATGTATCCGCTTCTAGGCGAGCGTTTACGCGGCGAGTTGTGCGCTTTTATGGGTCGGCACTCTTTTGCGTTTGCGAATTTACGTTTTTGCATATCCATCCCTGAGAGGGAGTGAGAGAATGCGCCTATCCGACAGTACACTGTAGAAAGCACATCTTCGATTCTGGTTCGCTTGCCAGTGGAAATGAAACAGAAGTTCTTTTAGGTGCTGGTGTCCGTTACAGAACACAGATTAGGCTTGATGGACTTGTTAGAGAACATTGCAAATTGATAGGAAAAGGTGGTTGAAATATGAATAATTCTTACCAATGGTGACTTTGCACATTGCCAGCCAGGTTCAGACTAACACCATTTTTTTGCATAAATATTTCAAACATTTTTGTATAACTAATCTCCCATGTATATCGTTTTTGTCAGTGAGATGATTGTACGCGAACTTCATAAGAAGCATTCCAGCTACCTGGGAGTTACTGGAGATAGTTTTATTGTTTCTCCCCTTGCCCCTGATGTCTTGTTTTTGCTCAGTCATTCTAATGTTTCTCCCCCCAACATCACCAAAGTGTGATTTTATTGAATTAAGCCATAAACCAAGCCTCCATGACGATGGACAGAACGTGTCAGAATTGGGAGCTAGTTTTCTCCACACCATCCCTCCCTGTGTCAGTGTTTTGTGGTTCCTAGTAGTGTTTGGTGGTAAGTTTTATGACACTCCTGCCCCAAGCCGAAACGGACGGTGCCCGACCACTGCCTGTGGTCGTTTTCGTTTTGTGACCCATGTCGATGCCGAGGCGTTTGCATGTAAGAATAAGGGAATAAGGGTGGCAAGGTCAAGCCCGTTTTGTTAAGGTGAGTGGAGTTGATGTATGTAACCGGCACCATCATAAAATATGAATTACAACGCAACCGGTAGTACCATATGACGATGAAGATGATGATGATGATCATAACCAAAGCATCAGTGTCGTTGTACGACAAGAGCACCACAGAGCGCACTTTGCCGTGTATGTGAGTTGACCCCAATTTGGAGAGGTCCCATTTACATGTTGTGCAATGTTTACAAAAAAGAAGTAGAAATAGTTGAAACACGATAACGAGCAAGAAGTTGGAGATCAATCTTTTCGTAATCTTGATTCTAATTCAATCACTCATATTTCTCCCCAGGACACACCAATTGACCAAATTTGTTGCTCCCTTTTCCCCGAGAAAACTAGCACACACACACACACACATCACAACAGAACGAACCAACCTTGTTGGCTCCGACTCCCTCCCTCAAAAACCTCTGCCAATTGTTTTAATATGTTTTATGGCGAATAAACGTGCGCGCATAATTTCCTCGTAATCGTGTGGTAAATGTTTGCCTTTACACACGCACACATTCCGTTTGCAGCAGGGAAACAGGCGAGTGAACGCGCATGGCGGTGCTACGATTGTTGCTCGTTGTTTTATGGAACCATAAAAACGGACACCGAGCCCGGCAGTGACGCGACAGTGGTGAACCACAGGGATGAGATGGGATTAACCTTTTGTTGTTGGTGTTATTTTCGCCGGCCGTCTTTTGGTGGTGCGTTTGATGGTCTTGTTGGTCGTCGTTGTCTCGTGCGTCAGGACCGCGTCACCTGGGAGAGGGTCCAACAAGAACGACACATCAGCTCGCACACAGCATGTAATGGGTTCGACGGTACTGCCGGTACCATTCCGGCAGGTCAGCTGCATGAGGCGAGACCCCGCAGCAGCATGGCGAGAGGCTCCAGTCGCCCGGAAAGGTGTTGAAAATTGTTTTATGTTACCATGGAAATTGTGTGTGTGCGTGTGTAGGAAGAGGGTAGGGGCGATTAGTGAGAGTAGAAGGGAAATTCTCATAAAAGATTATGAAATCATCTCGTTGCTGGAGTGGCTTTGGCGTTTTCTTTTTTGAAGACCGAGATCTTGATATGTTGCGCGAGCTTACCGCGATGGTAATTGTTTGATAAGACTTTGTGTGACATTTTCATTTACAGTCAGGATGACTGTTGTATTATGATGTGATTATTTCTTTATCTTTTCGTGTTTTTAAGCTAATTAAATGTCGTTCAAAATATACATACCCTTAAACTGAGTAAATAATTAGTAAAGAGTTATTTTTCATTTCAATAGGTGGTGTAACTTTTTATATTGTAAATATATTATTATTATTAAAAAAAGAATAACTTTAATATCAACGATACATGTTCAACAAGCTAACATTATAACGCAAAACACACAACAGCTTCAAACGCCACAAGTTCGTCTTCTTTCGCTCGCTTAAATTCTTTTCTGCAGCAAAGCAATAATGTTCGGGTCCCATAAGAAGGGCCCCCACTCGACCGATTACTGCACTTACTTCTATCGCCCAGGCTCAACGCTCAGCCTCAGTGTGTTGTTTTATATCACCATTCCCCTTTTGCTTCTCCTGGTCATCGCATCGAGTTTGATCCCGACCAACCCCGTGTCACCCTGGCCGGCCCGGGAGTTCGTGGTATAGAGCCAGTTACATCTTCATCTGCAGACGGCCGCTGCTGCCAGCTCCCTGTACCCGCCCGGCTCTTCCCTGGGAAAGGATTTTATTTATGAGTGATGATTTGTTGGAATTTTACTGCAGAAATGGGCGACACTGTCCTGCGGTTGCCACCGGTTGCATTCGGCAGGGTCGTCTGCTCACCCCTCGCATGGTCGTTTGCCTTTACATGCTCCGTGCGCATGTAGATCGTGCCGTGTGTATATGTGTACCTCTGATGCAGAGCGCGTACTGACGTTGACGTGTTTTTCGTGTTGATTTATGTGGTTCAGATTTTATTTCTTCTCCTGTCTCCGCATTGCGCACCAGAGAGAATGGGTGTGTGTGTGTGTGCGGGGTGGTTTGCATTAGGGTAACACACAGTGGGTTGAGATGGATATGTGTGTGTGTGTTTGTTTTGTTTTACTTGCGTAATTTGGTAAAGCATCATCAAATGCATTCAGGATTGTTTGAGAAGCGGCTGCCGCTTGGGACCCATGGTAATGCAATAAAACGATTATCTTGGGGAACTTATGACGTCGTGAAGTTTTATAGTGGTAGCCGCGGTGCATTACCTTGATTAGAAAGGAGTGGAGTTATTTTTATAACAATAATTTCTCTCTTTTTCTTCCTTCAAGTGTAGCTTTGCGGATTCAAGTAATGCACAAATGCCTAACTGCAACGCTGGTTGGGCACCCCCTGAGAAGATGATGTCTCTCCTTTTACTTGTCTACAAAAGCCCCGTTGCACAAATGTGTCCCACAAACGGTGATTATAAATGCGATCATCGCCACCATGGCACGTTGGAGACGAACCCACAACGCACAGACACACGCGCGCGCGGGATAAAACGGAAACTGCATTCAAAGTGCACCATAACCATAATCTAAAGTGCGCGCGTCTGCGTATGCAAAAGATCGCCATCATCTTATGGCGAATGCATCTTGGTGCGCGCGAGAGAACGGTGGCCCGTTTTTGGCTTCAACAATCAAGTCAGGTATTTTTCGCAACCGGGCAGCGGCAAGGTCTTCCCCGATGCCGCACATAGATTGTGACGTTGGTTCTTTATGGAGCCGCGTGTTTTGCTGTCTTAGGTTGGCTTAGCGGCGGTGCACTTGGGGATCTTTACATTCAAGGAGGGAGAAGGGGCAGAGCACCCTGTAGACGACGACGACTAGGTGACTGCCGAGCGATTTGCTACGGCTTTTTCGCTTTGTGTGCTGTGCACCTATGCAATAAAATGTCTCGATGGGGGCACCGAGAAAAGAAGCGGGTTGAATGAAGATGTCTTCGCAATTGTTGAATACCTTGGAGAAATGTTGGAGGAATTTCTTGCGCTCGTGTAGTCGCTGAACGGATCATTTTACAAACATTGATGAACTTTATTATACTCATTTTATCTTTGTTAGGTGTATATCAAAGTAATGATGGTATAGCTTCAAAATTAATTGCTTGTTGTACATTTATTGTGCCATTTCATGTTTCAAGAGTTGAACAGATACTAGTATAATGCGAGCGAAAGGGAAGAATTAGCAAACGTATTTTAATGACAGCTGCGATTGCAACAAGTGCTCAGGGGGCGATGCGTGATTAGAATTAGATTTCCGTCGCAGTAGCAGACAAACCCAGCTCGTATACCACATCGCCGCTCGCGCACGCCACAGTTCAAAGGACGCACGTAGCGGAACCGCAAAAGCCACCGACACAGCAGCACGGTGGCAGTCGCTCGCGTCGCAACATACCAACAGCCAACCAGCTGGCTCAACCCACCAAACCCCGGCTGGAAGACGATCGGGCACCGCGCGCTGTAGCAAACTGCTGCCTGGTACGAGCCTTCCGGGAGCACGTGCGCGTGGCTAAATTATCTTTCCACCCTTTCCTATTCTTCCCTCTGCTTACTGTTACCATTTACCCTGCGCTAAGGTTGCGCAAGGTTCCGCTGCTCATTTCTTTGATTTACTTTAACACTCTTCGCACCACCCGTTCGTGCCGTGTTGCTGAGAGATGATGATCCCCTTTCCAATTTCCAATCACACACACACACCCACAGACCGAATCGATCAATCCGTTGAACCTCGCGCGTTCATTTCCAGCTGCTTAATTTAACATTTTCAATCGCGCACACCAGCCGGCAATCTGCTCCAAACGCAGGTTGATGTGTTTTCTGTAATGCATTCGATTCGGAGTGGCAAGATGTCGCCACACACAAGGGACAAGCTGCTGTTGTGGGTTATTGTGGTTTCTGTCGGTCTCCCCGGTGGCAATTTACCGCAGAGGATCGGGGCTGGGGATCCTCCAGCATATTTGACGTCACACCTGTCGCACGGAGTTCAGTTTATAAGGTGTGTGGACCTCCATCGCTGGTGGAACTAAATAGCAGAGGAAAACACGATACAGCGTAAAAGGAGTGTGTCGAATTTTGTTTTGACATGACTATTAGGGCGTTGATGACAGTATGAAGGGGGCAATGTGTTTTTCAATATTTGAAGTTAACATCAATGTAGCTTAGCTTCAATTGCCTTGTTGTATTAATCAAACAATGTAATCGTGTTCGAGAACTTCAATCTGTACAGGTATTAACGTGCGATTTACACTCCGGAGCTTTAGTGCAAGTGGTAGCGTGTATGCTGTATCATTCATGAATATACTTGACCATGGATGGAATCTCATCTGGACAGCGCACGGGGCGACGGGGGGGAGGGAGGGGAATAAATAATTCCTCTGAATCCCGATGAACAATATCTTCAATTTCCTGAAGAAGAATTTACTTAAAAGTATTCTTCTAAGCTTATAATTTGACCAAGACGAAACAAGTGTTTATGAATTTAAAAGATAGGGAATGAGAATTGAAGGAACAATTTGTAGAAATTGGTAGTTTTTTAATGTAAATAGGTTTTATTGTTTTATGATACCGTACTACTCAAGCATACTAACCAAAATGTTATCTAATCATAATCTTCCATCAAAATGATTGTTCCTTCTCCCCCCTAAAACAGGTAACGGATCGTTGTTAGCCTTTCCTTTTTTTAAACATTCGCAAACATTTCTATCGTGTGCTGGTTGATTGTTGGCGTTTTTTTCTGAGGGAATATTCCCCAAAACCACACAAAAAACGGTACCATACCTCTGAGATCACGGAGCAGGGCGATCTTCCGGGGCCGTTTGATGTTTTTGCTCGGTCTATCCCCCTCATATCCCAGCTCCTACTATCATCCGCTGCGGATCAGCATGTTTTATGTGTGTCATTATTGTTCGGTTTCTGGCGAGGACGCGCGCGCGCTACGACGACTATGGGTTTTGGGGTTGTCTTTTTCGAGGCTGGTGCTCGTCGCATGTCAACCTTAGCGCGCTGCATTTACGCAGGGAGTTCGGAGGAGGGAGGGTTGTGTCCTCGTTGCTTCCTTGCGCTTGTTGCGCTTGCCGCCTTGCCGGGCGAAACCATTTACGAGCCTTGCACTCATTATTTGGTGTGTGTTTTATGGCTTTTCTGAACTCGAAAATTGTTTTATGCAGCCGCTTGGCGATCGTTACCGTTCCGTTTCCTGTTCACGGGAAGAGGGGGATATGTAGTCTCACCCTCCCCGCAAACAGGCAAAACTGGGGCCCATGTTGGCTTAATGGCGATCGCAAAGGAAATGTTTGTCGTGGTTGTTTTGTTGTTTGAAACAACAAAAAACAACAACAGTCAAACTGTTGAGGGTAAAGCATGTATTGTTTTGTTGTTAAAGGAGATATTTTTTATATCAAAGGAAGGAACTGTATTTGAATTTCCAGTAAAATAACAAGGCAATATAACTTGTTATTATGTAAGAGCAAATAACATTTTAAACAGCATGGTCATTTTACAAATTTTAAAATAATATGGAATTCCTACAAAGATCTGTTTTATGGAACTTTCTTCCTTAAACAGCTAGTCTTACACAACTAATTAAAGATAAAGACAACGCTTCATACACATTCGACCGTTATTAGTGAAGGATGTATTGTACAAAAGATTGCACTTTCTTCTTACACTGCTGCTGCTGCTGCTGTTATCTGTCACAGACCGTTTATCAACCGTACGGCTCAAGCACATGATCAACCTTTCTTTGAACCCCCCCCCCCCTTCTTTCGCCCCCTCCCTTTGTTCTACTGGATGTGGTGCAATAATAATTGTACCAACTTGCAGCGTGGCTGCTCCTCCGTGTCATGAGCGCTACCAAAAAGTCATGTACTATCGAAAACCGTTGACATTTCCTCACGTCACTGCCCTTGCCTTGTTTCGTGCTTAATCGTGCTTGCCCTTGGCGAAGCAGAAGGGGTAGCACCACCACCACCACCACCACCAGCCTTTCCAACCCTACCCCTGCAACGATTTAAGACGGTGGGGGGGTCAGCATTCCACGAGTTCATTCCTGTGGCTCGTGTCATTCGCCGCACGCAACACTATCTGCCCCACTATCTACGCCCCTCGGGGAGGATGATTTTTCGTTTTTGTGAAAAGCTGCTAAGAATGGCAGGAGGAGGAGAAGGAGGAGAAGAGTGTTGATGTAGTTCCTCTGTCTACCTCTTTCAGTAAAAATTTTCTTTGCAATCCCGCTGCAATCTGTCCGAGGAGGGGGACAATGATGCGCGGTTCACTCTCCTTTGTTACACCGTTGCCTGCGTTTGACAGATTGCATGATGTATTTTTGGCTTTCTTAAATTTATCTGCCGGCATTGTTTTGACCCCCCCCCCCCTCTCTCTCTCTCTCTCTCTCTCTCTCTCTCTCTCTCTCTCTCTCCTCTCTCTCTCGCTCTCTCGGTATGACAACCCAAAATTTCTGAGCCTGATTTGTTTTATCCAGCTTGTTTTTTCGGCACTTTCTTGCGCAATTCTTAAACTACACAGCAATTAGCTCCGGTACTTCCTCTCGCTCGGCGGTACCGTTTGCTCTACAGCATGCTTTATCCGATTGTTTTACCTGCGTAGTACATCTCTCCTGGAGGTGGAAGTTTTTCCTTTGCCAGTGCCGTGTACTGGGAGGAACTTTCCTCGCTTTGTCAGGAAAACGGTAAAATGACCAAAAGTTTGCTCATTTACATAGGAGCAAAGGGGCAACAAGAAAAAATAAAGGCAACGTTAAACAATGGCACGAAACACGCGACACACCGCTCTCGAGTAGGGAAAAGTGCATTCCTTCGCTAGAGCAACGGTAGCTTATTTATTTACCCTTTAAATTACGGTTGCTGTAAAGATTTGTGCGAAGACCTTTGCTTTGAATTGCGGTGACCTGACCTGGAAGCAGTTTGAACTGTGTGTTTTTTTTCTATGTTTATGTTTTGGAATGGTGCTCATGAGCAAATCTGTGTAAGTGTGTTCTATAAAGTACAACACAATACTTAAGATGTGGTTCATTTAATTTAGGTATATTAGAAATTAAAAGATTAAAGATTTATTGAGTCACAGCAGCTTATGGAATCATTTAAATCATCTGTGGAACATAATGCATGGCTATTTCTGTCGTAAGAGTATTAAATTATCCAGTTTCTTAACCACAAAGTATTACTATTCCTGTGACATTTGTGGACAAGCGATAGCGTAGAAAACAAATCATCTCAGGCAACAAATCAAGAACAGGAAACGAGTGTAAACAGCTCCATCAAAGTGATTAGTTCTCCTTGAGGAACATTTAAAACTGGATTAAACTGGCCCATCATCGTTTCACACCTTGTTTGCTGTGCGTGTGTGTGGGACGCATTCGGAAGCAGATGATGAGTGCCGGGTGTGGGTCACAACACTCGTTAAAGAAAGGGGATCTTGTTCGATGTTCGTTCAACAAATCTCCACGTGAGAAAAAAGAGGCTGCTTTTTAACACCTCTTTTCGATTAGCCGCTTAGCCGGCGTGCGGCCACTTCCGGTTTACCGGCCAATCCCCTTGGTCCAACCGGTACACATGTGTGTTGACTTTTCTGGATGGTGTTAACAAAAAAAAACCCTCCTCTATTGAAAGCTTTAAAGAAGATCGCGGCTCTTAATCCACAAAACATCGTACCTATGCTCTCCACGCTAGCCCTGTTACCTCCTCTCGCTGCACTATCGATTTGTAGTGGATTAATTGATTCATCACTCAAGTGGTCCTCTTTCTCCGGGCATCAAGTGGTGGTGTTTTTAATTCCCTGCTTTCCGCTTTATTTCTATGTGTGTGTGTACTTTTTACAGAACAAATAAAACGAACGAGCAAACATCGAATTGAAGGAGAAGAAGAAAAAAACATGAATGAATATCTACATACACACACATATACAGCCACTCTCTATTCGGTCGGTGGTTTGTATGTTTTGTCTACTCACCAAATAGATTGTGTTAGCTCAAGCTCTTCCTTACTTCTTTTCCTTGCACAGTTTCTCAATACTCGTTTTAAGCCTTGATTTTATTTTTCTACATTTGTTAGTTGCACCTGTATGCATTCCTGTTTTTTTTGTGCTGTTATCGTATTTTGTTGCTGCTGTGAACTTCTTCTGGGGGCTGGTCGTGGCGTGCCGAATCGCAATGATTCGCTGCTCCGGAAAGGTTAATCGTTACTGGATCCTGCTAGATATATAGAAGCAAGCAAAGCAACTCATTCTTGGACCGCACAAAGCACTTCCTGTTCCTTTTAAACTGTTTCCTGTGGGTAGTAACGTTTCTTATGTTAATATTGTATTTTAAAAAGATGTTTTTTCTCTATTCGGATGGAACTTATACAATGCTAGGAACCCTGCAGAACTCGGAAACAGTATTTGGAGCTTCCTAGTGACGTTATTATTGATCTCTACTTTACAAAACAGTCCTCCGATGCACCAAGGGCGGACATAATGCGATTAAGATCAACGCGGGACTCAAGATAAGATGACATTTCCTACAACAGGCAGCACTATGGAGCTTTATGTGACTTGGAATCATCCTGGCTTTAATGTTTCTTGTCTGCATCTGGTTTTATATCACTTCAGATTCTTTTTAGATGTTTATACATCGACGTGACTTCTTTTTTCAGTCGTTAACATACTCCTTTTTTACCTTCAATCATTTCGCAAAGTGTTGCGAGGGATCAACCCGAGCACTTTCCAAGTTGTTTTTACTTTCTTTTTATTGCATGATGCTGCTGGCCCGAAAATTGACGGCTCCCCTAACCCTTATCGAATACGCCACATCCGCATCGGTCAAACTGTGAACTGGATTAATTATTCATCAGCCGTAGTAGGGTGAGCACATCAACTCACCCATAACCTTTATCTTCACTGTTCTGTCGGTCCGATTTCAACTCGTCCAAATCACCACAGAGCTCTGGGGAAGAGGTGCGGTGGATGGATGAGGAATAGGTACACACAGAAACGGGTCACTTCAACGGGCAGAGTTAAAGTGTTTTGACCCATTCGCTGTCAGCGCTGTCAACGAGAAAAAGAGGGACTTTTCACGGCCGGCCAGTGTTGGGACGGGGTTAAAGGATTTGATTGATTTAGGGTTCGTCGCCAACGTCGCTAACGTCGTCGACCGACTTCTGTTGGCCAGAAGAGTCAAATGTGATCAAAACATAGGCTTTTGCTTTTTTTTCTCTCTATTTAGAGCTACGCAAATAAGTCATACAACCAAAAGGACATGCTCCGAACTTTTGGGCCAATTTAACAAGGATTCATTTTCGATCGACCACCGTCAGAACTCGTCCGAGCGCAGCGTGAAGCGTAGGGCGACATGGAACGCTCTTGCCGGGACTGGTACACGATAACATCTTACCGGATAGCAAGAACTCGCCCAAGAATTGAGCAGGTAGCGATGGAGACCAAAAAAAAAACTCCCTCAGGGACCTAAAAGACACTGTCGACTGAAAGATGTTAATCTGCGTTGCTTTGCGATATTCCTTTACGGTTGATTAATGATGTTCATGATCCACTCCGGTTGTCCGTCGCTGGTGTAATTCGTCAACGCAGGACGAATCATTGGATTGGATGATTAAGTAAGGACCATGGTTTTGGTCAGTGATGTCTAGTTTTGTCTGGACTGTCACCTTCCCCTTCAGGAAGGTAATTATTCGTTAATCGAGTGAGAAAAAAGAGACCACGCCGTGAGGGGAATGAAAACGGTCTCACCCCGATCTCCGCCGAGATTGAGATAAAAATGGGAATCGGGGACCCGGGAACATGGGATATGGGATGACAGAAGTCAATCACACTAACGGTGGCGCTACTGGAGTAGGAACGCCGGGGAAAAGGTAAATATTAGGAGTTGAGAATGTTTAATTGACCTCATTTGTTTCCAACCGGACAGTCTGAAGCGTCCATTAGGGCCATTTAGGAGCGTTAAAAAGTGAAGCAATTCAAAAATCCTGGAATTTAGATATGAAGGATTTCGTGGAATTTCGCTATCGATTGAGTGGATATCTCGACCTCCTTTTGCGACACAGTTCCTCGGCTAGAAGCCTAGTAATGAGCGAGGTAAGGGCAATAAAAATACATAAAAATATTGTTTCTCAGTTGTAATTACCATTTTGCCGCTTGACATTCGTGTCGCGGAGACTCGCGGCCCGAAAGCGGGACCTGGCCACTCCTGGATCGCCCAAAAATCTCAATCACGTTTGCGAATAAATCGTACTTTAAGTGTGAGTGGATAAAAATGTGACCATTCGTCCGGTCGTCTGTCGTAAATGAGACAACGCGGAAGAGTTAAGACGTGGGACAAACTTTTTTTGGGGGGAGAACTGGTATCTTGCCACTCCCTACTTCCATCTCAATCGGCAAAACCATGCACCAAGCAGCAACCACACACCAATCTGTGCTTGATTGTACGTGTGGTTTTGTTCTGCTTACGACAGGCACATACACATCTTTTCGGATCATATCTGGTCTGAAATATGGTTCCACTAAATGGTTCCACACGATTTGCAGATGCTTAAAATGCGTACACGATCACGGGCGGCTCGCGTTTTGCGCGTTAATGGCGACATCGGCGCGTATGACCGCCAGAGGACCAGAGTACATATGCACACACACTCGAGAGCAAGCGATGCGATTTAGATCTCATCATGTTGAGCTGGAATTTTTTGTTGTTTTTTTTTGTTGACCTGATCATCCGCCTACTGCTTCACAGAGGTAGGAATTGCATTTGATTCTTGTTGTTTGAATGACGCAGCAGCTGCACCAGAGGAATAAATTAAGGTCGAGCACGGAAGGGGTGCATATAACTGGGCTTTTCAAGGCAGCTCAATGTTATGAAGGAAGGTTATTATAGAATTTGCCTTAAATAAGGCTCAATTTAGTACATTCTTGATCCTTGAAGTAGTTTTTCTTTGGTTCAAATATTGATACTAACGACATTAATTTAGTTGAAGCGTATAACTATAAGATATAAATAGTCTACAACGCGAAATTTTCGTGATAGGTGGATCATACATTTTTTAATAGAAATGTTTCAATAGATATTTGAGATAAAGTTGCTCTTAAGCACTGAATTACTGTCGTACAAGGCACAGGACGCCATCACCTGGATACGAGTAGTGCTGCAGAGCTCTATTGTTGCAGGTCAGCTTGAGGATCTGCTCGAAATTCTTGAAAAACCCTCATCTCTAGCCCATTATCTTACAACATTATCTCAAAAACGGTTTTTGTGATTGCGTGCGATGCTAACAAATGGAAAGAAAAACCTTTCCTTTTTTGCTGCCAACTAAAACTGCAGAAAATCTCCACCTCACCGTAGAATGGATGGCCTTTTCCGGTCGAGATAAAATCCTACCCCGTTGCTGTGTGTGCGCACGCCTTTTGTCCCATGGCCCATGGCGGATCATTTGGTTTCATTGTTTTTCCGCCAATTTCCTGACCAAACGATGGCGGCGAGTCCACGCTAAACTCGTTCCGGTGCGGGTTCCGAACAATCGTGGAGCGTGGATTGCAAAACAGAACTCTGGAGTGGCGGGTCCGCAGAGAAGGGGGTTGTAATGAATGGCGTTGTTTTTCTGCTCGCCAAGGTAGGAAGGAAGGGACGGCTTTAATTTATAGGGCTAAATATCCGCCCAAGGATCCGGTGCTTCGCTGGGTTTAGTTTGAATGGGAGGTTTTTGCGCCACCGTATCCGGATATCCGGCCACTCACGGACTGCGCTGTGCGCTCGCACACAAATTAGCCCAAATAATGGTCCAGCGGCACGAATTTGGGTGGTTGCTGGGACTGCCGCAAGAGATTTCAACGCTCGCCCCTTCTTCAGTTTCAGTCGCTCGAAAAGCGTGCGCACGGAGGACGGCACTCGAAACGAGCTCGTTCGAAATATTAACAAAAAACCCACACCTGCAAGGGAGAGATCTTGCTTTTCGTTCCAGCCGCAGGGAGAAGCTCTCCTAACGTTGGCACTCACCCGGCAAAACAACCACATGTTGCTTCTAAACGCCAACTGAGGGGCTGTAAATAAAGAGTGCCCCAAGTACATAACAACAACCGTTTGCCGGTGTGTCCTGCTGCGTGTGCGTCCGTTCGTCTTCCTTTTTTGAAAATTCGAGCAAACGACCAGCCCCGTCCGTGCGAGCGAGAGTGAAGAGGCGCTACTGCAAAAAGGCGTGGCCTAAAAGTCGAGCAGCGACAACGCGCTGCGGTGCTGCTGCTACTGCTGCTGTTGTGTACCTTTGCGCTGGGTGGAGCTACAGGGTGACGATGATGATGGCGCAAACTCGAATTTCGTTACCTTTTCTGTAAAATAAGGATAACAAAAAGAGTAAAGAAAAAAAAAACAAACAACGCTGCGGTTCAGCAAATGCAAATTGGTGCAAATGCCACACACACACAAAGCCCGTCCAGCGTTTGTTCGGAGTCAATTTTGGGGCGAAAATCACTGCGAATAGTAGCAACACGATTGCAATGCTGGTGCTGTTCATTAGCAAACTGTTTTTTTTTTGTTTGTAGCGGACAACATCTCTTCGCGATTTTTGCTAATTGATTGACAGTTGGATGCGTAAAGTTGCGTGCAGGCTCTCTGCCCTCTGTCTTTGAGACTCTTTGGTTGAACGCGATTTGCATAATGTAGATTGACTATGCAAGTTGACCTATGACCTAGGCAGGTAGATCATGGCAAAATACGATGCAATGCATCTGTTGCATCACATTTGAATTAGTAATACGACTTTATCGGAATTCTGAGGAAAAGATAGTCTCGCAAGAGTTGAATTCTTATAAATAATTATATCATTTTGCAGCTTGTGGAGAAACATGCACGATGATCTACTTAACTGGAGCAAAGTATTTTCCGAAAAACTGTAAGATAGATGACTATAATTATGTATTTCGTGTTGCATTCAATTTTTGCTGTAAAGTAGAATAGTGTCTTAGCTTATTTGAACATTGTTAAACAGAACTTCAAACCTTTAGCGCGAATAAAGCCTCCAATCCTTTGACAAAGTGTGCCAACTTCTCAAGATATAGTAAACAATATTTGTTCCAAGTGTAAGCTCTTCAAATTTATAGACAAATACTGCCTATTAATGTTTAAAATAGAGGGTTTAAATTGTAATAAAACAGCAAAGTTGCATATAATTGTGCTTTGCCCTCCAAGGTAATTAACACAACTATCGTACGTTGCGCACAAAAAGCGCCAAGCCTTAATATCAGGTGACAAAATGTACTGCTTTAACCTCAAAATAGCGTACAACATGCTACATTTCAATTGTCAACGCTGTGCCACACCACCGTCAATCCGGCAGCCACACAGCACAGAGAACACATAAAGTACATTTAGTTGCAACTTTTCACCTCCCGCACGTCCATTGCTCCATAAGGTTGATTTGGTGACTTTTTAATTGAAATTACGATGTGTGTGTGTGTGTGTGTGCAATGGAATAAATTGTTTCCCTGTGTCTGAAAGTGTCTCTGTTGGATCGTGTTGGTGTATGTATCTCTATTTTTGGGGACAAAAATACACCACTGTGTGGCAGCAAAAGTAGTGAACACCAACAGTAAGTGGAACTTATTTTTCGGACAGTGAGGGAAAGAGAGTGTGTATCGCAGCCGCATGTCCTCCCCTGGTCCCCTGAATTGCACACAGACAACAAAATTTCGATACAAATGGGAAAATATTGTACATTTTCGCCCACCAATAGATTTCGGTGGCCGGGAGAGACATGACACGTATCGTAGCAGCAGCAGACGCCACCGTGTGGTAAATGCATTCATCTGCCCGTGCACATTTAAATTCAACCAAAAACGATCTGTGTGTGTGTGCATGGAGGGCGAACACAGCGGACGGCTGAAAGGGCTGTCCATCACCAAGGGATAAAAAAGGGCAGAATCACAATTGAAATCAGTATCCGGAGTGGTTTTGCAAATTGAAGCAACACATATTCACACACACACGCACACACACCCTGGTTGGTTTTGACGTGGGCAGAAACAGTTCCCAGTTCCCGTTGACATGTTGTGCACGCAGAGGCGGCAGAGGGATAGGAACGGTTATGAATATTTCATTTCGTTCACCGAAATCAGAAACACGTAGAACGAAGCAGCAGAATTGTGGGCAGAGAAAAATCCAAAACCCCCAAAGCAGAAGAGGAGCGGTACGCGGTGGAAAATCGGAGAAAACCACGGCGGACAGTTTTGTTGGGGTTTTCGGTATAAGTTGCGGTGCCGTGACGGGTTAGCCTGAACGGTTGTGGGAGTTGTTTAGCTGTTTTTTGGCTTCCGAGAGCTTGTGGTGGAGTATTGATATTGATTTTTCATTTAAATCAGTTCGAAATTGCATCTAGAAGTTTGTTTGCAACAAGTTGCAGTTGGCTAATTTTGATACTGCAACAGATAAATCTTTCAAATATTTGAACAAATTTTCCCAAAATTTAACTTTATAATTTTCAATCTTCCATCTACAATACAAATATCTCTGTGTGTCATTGAGTTTACAGTAAAAACCAAAAGTGCTGTTCGAAGGAGGAAAAATACCCCAAAACTGACAGCCGAAATTGAAATTTAATTCACCTTCAATCCAAAATGGCCGCCAATTTGCCAAAGGGTCCGTCCTGTACTAATGCCAGACAAAAAGCATTCATTCTTTTCTTTAAGATTTTTTCACCTTTCAAACAAACCAAACCGCAAAACCAATCCCTTCGACGAAAACGAGCCATCGGATCACGGAAACGTGAAATCTGTCGGCGTAATTTAATCCTTGGTCTCTCTCTCTCTCTTTCTCTCGCTGCCAATTGGCGACTGGCAGTTCCTGAAGGCGCTGTTACCTGCCTTGGTTTTTTTTTGGTAAGAACTGTGCAGTTCCCTTTGGTTTGCGCCCTTTCAACAATTAAGCCTTTTTTTGTTTGATTGTTGCGCGAAATGAATCCGCTAACCGTCTTTTTTCCGCGGCAAATGCAATTGGTGAAACAAAACAAAAAAAAAACAGAAACGAAAGCCGCCATTTCTAACTAAAGGATACTGGCAGGAAAAAGGATTTCCTGTTCACTGTTGTTTTGGGACGAAATCCTTTCCCATTCTTTTATGCCATTCGATCGCGATTCCATTTCAAGAAGAAAGTTGAGTTATAAAAGCTCTTATGATAATAATGTATAATTATATATACCCTCGGGTGTGCTGGCAGTGCCCTACCGGGAGTGTCCTGTGTGATAAAAGCACCCAAAAATCCAGCTCATTCCTCCCATTCCCCGTAGAATGCTCACAAAGTCCCCAGAATGTCCCTTTGTTTGCTCTGTCTTTGACTAATTGTCACCTGCGAGTGAAAACAGGACGACCGGACTGTGTTCTGTTCGGCGGCTAGGACTCACCGGCCGTTCAGCCCTCAGTGTGTGTTGTGTGCATGCCAGCAACACCATTGGGCAAGCGAAAGGTGAACCCAAAGGCCCCGTTCTCTGCTTGCTTCATTTATTTTGTTTATATTTATCCACACCGTACATAAGCCAAGCGCAAGCGGAAAGGAGAACAGCTGGGGCAGAGGGGGGGAGGGGTGCTGTGGCACCACGCAACAACATTTCAACCCTCTCGATGGCACCAACCCACCACCACTGCACTACAATGGCGTCTCGGGCGGTATCTCGGGGCGTAAGGGAGATCTCCATCTCGGTTGCGCTCCGTGCGCGCCCGTACGCCAATCGCAATCGCGCTGTCTCGCTCGCCGTTTGCGCGCCACACGGGCGCTCTCGTTCGCTCTCCCAAAAGCGGTTAGGAGCAACGGCAGCAGCAGCAGCACAATACACACACTCGCAGCACGCATCGAACGAATCGGTGTATGGGCGCGAACCCCGGGCGAGACCGAGGGCCAAAAACCCGGCACACCGATTCGTGGTGCGCGTCGTCGGCAACGCTTTGGTGGCGTTCGCGTCCCAACAGGGCTCTCATTCACCTTTCGGCAAGGTTTAGGTGATGATGTTGCGCTTCGCTCTCCGGTCTATGCTGCTGCTGCTGTCTGCTGCTGCCTGCTAGAGCCCGGGGATACACCACCTTGGCTATCCTGTATATCGAGCTGGGTGACCTGTGAATGTGTGCGTTGTTGTATGTGTGTGTATGTGTGTGTGTTGATGTGTGATACACAAGTGATGCTGCAGAGTGACTTCAACGGTGGCGTGTTCCGTTTGAGCGATTGATCAAAATTTTGCTGGGGAAAAAACAAAATTTGATTTTTCTCGATTTTTTCCCCATTTTCCCGAAAACCATCAGTGTCCTTATTTTGGGTGCCCTCGGTCGCGCGTTGCCTTTGTGTGTGTGTGTGTTGTTTTGTTAGCAGTTTTACTACAAGTGATCTCGTGAGTGTTTCTTAGTGAATTTGTTTTAATATTTTACCAATGTTACTGTTACTTTGTTCCGCGTGTTGTGATTTGTGTTCGTTGTGAACGTTTACGAGTTCGTTGTGAAGCGCCTTTTTGCCTCATTTTTTGCTTGGCCCATCATGTTGTGGGTGCGTGCAGGTGGTCCCGCCTTGTTCTGTTACAACGATTCGGTACTGTGCTGTGTTTCCGTGTGCACTGTGAACCCCGTGCGCCTCGCTCCGTTGCGATGGCGCTGAAGATGCTCTACCGTGGCCCGAGCACCAGACTGGAAACGTTGATCGAGAAGATACAGCAAAACACGAACGCTTTCGGTGTCGGCGGCATGATTGCGCCCGGTGCATTGGGTGGTGGTATCGGTGCGATGAAGGAGTTTTCCCTCGGACAAGGTAGGATTTGTAGGGTGCGGTTGTAATTATGGCACAGAAAAGGTACTTCGGTGTATTGTGGTGCTAGCTAAGGAAACATTCTAAATAGTGCAAAAGACTTCAATGCCCGATAAATGTAGACAGTTTTTTATGTTACTGGGAATTTTATTGAAAGTTTCAAATTTTTCACTTCTTATAAAACACTGCTAATTGAAGGTGACGTCTAGCATGCAGTAAACTGATCTTAAATCATCTCTTTGTCATTCGTGATTGGTCCCGATTGTTTGATGTCTTCACCTCACTTGGCCTATGCAACTCGAGGCGAATATTATACAGCCGAACGAAACTACCTTCGAACGATTCTATCGATCAAATTCCACATAGAGGAATTTGCATATTCCATATTTGTGCAATTAGATCTTGTTGGTTTATCAGCATCGTTAATATGTCCAGCTGTTTCCAATAGGAAAGGAATTGTCAATAGCTACACTCTTTCTTGTTCAATCGAATGCTATTATCTAAATAGGAAAGGATCGGTGATGTGATCAAAAGATGCGACGGCACATACCCAGAGACGACCAGTTAGGTCGATTTATAGATCGAGCTAAGGAGAGATCTGTTCATTACTAGGACTATGAATATTTGGTATTTAGGCAAATGTGTCCTTCTTCTTTTTCTTCTTTTGGTGTTACAACCTTATCGGTCAGGTCAGACTATTGCAGGTTTTGTAGACTTATTATCATTACATCATAACTGAAATAATTGTCACAGTGCTTCCGTACGAGGATAGGAAGAAATTGAAAGAATTCCGACAGGCCTTGTGCAAGTCGGCGTTTTTAGTTTATATCACGCTTCCGTCAGGCAGTGCAATCGTCTCAGAAAAGAATTGAGAAGGCAGAGATACTGAAATGGATGTCAGTTTAATTTACATCAAAATGTGATGCTTATTGTATAGTCAATATGTATTATTCTAATTATTGTGAATATTTTTCTATGTATCACTGTCTATGTCTCTATTTATAATATTTATTTAATTGCAATTACTTTGTTCTTCAGTTAGGTAATTAATTCAAGAGCCATATAATTCACAATCTTGAAAGCAGAATAAAGTAACTTTTCCTTTAATATATCTTGTAACGTACATTAAAGGTATACATTTGTATTCTTCAAACCAGCTTAACTATTATTGAAGGCCAGAAATCTCAAACAATTTTGGAGGTTTCTTTTCGTTTTCTGTTTTCTCTTCCCCTTCCTTTTGAGTTGAGTTTATTTCTGTCTAATATTTGTTTCATTGCGTTTAACAATCGGATCATGTGATGTCCTTGAAAAGTCATCTATTATGTCGTCAGTAACACAACTCAAACTCAAGGTGTTTGGCAGGATTAGATTGAGAGCTTAGGCACAGCATCATGGGTACATTTTGCGATTATGCTTTGATTTAATCGTGCTAGATCTGGGCGTACCAAAATTTGTGATCAATCAGTATGTTTGAGGTAATACAGGCCGTTATTTATGATTAGAAAAAAAAAATACACCAATAGTAAGTAGGATTCATTTTACGACGAAGAACAACATGATTCGTCTTTGGCATTTGTTTTAAATTTACGATACGAGGAGCAGAATAGTCGAGGTACCATAACTACATAAATGGAGTGCAACAACCTCATTTCCAAATGAAACAATTAATTTGTCCCAAATATTTAATCTAATGTGCCTCACTCCAAACATTCAACGACGCACTCGTGTCTTACCCCACTGAAAACAAAACTTTTCCTCTAATCATTTCCATCCACTGCACCACAAAACCCTCCAAAAACTCCCATAAATCAGTTTAGCCCTTTATTAACCGGAGCGGGATTCATTTACACAAACGCCACACGACTTTAATAATGACGCTGTGTGGCGACAAAACTCGCCCTCTCTCGACACAACACAGATAAACCAACCTCCTCGTGAGCAGTATGATGATAGGGACGAAATTTAAATAAAAAATTACCGCCCCACTGTAATTACACCACGCGGCAGGGTCCAGCCAGTGTCTAGCAGCACGCGAAAGGAAGTTTCAATTAAAACGCAAAGCAAAACGCTGTCATCGCAGCACCACCAGATGCGCCACGGCGACGGTCGACGACGGCTCAAAAAGATCCGTTCCGCTGATCGTATCGCGCCACGGTGTCCCTCCCTGGGACATGGGGGGCAGTGGACGGTGGTCAGCAATCATCAGAGTTGCTCTGCCCCGATCGGTAGCCGGAGGGAGACGTTGCGAGTTTGAAAATGAAACAATTGATAATTCCCCGCACTCGGAGCGTTTTATCCCACTTTGCCACTTGACTGATGGCCAGGGGGAAGCTTTTTGGGGGTAGGGAAGAGCAATTATGACATTAAGGTTTTAATATCAAGATTAAAGACGATTTATCGTCACATCAGCACACCCGGTCAAACATCGCTTTTGCACATCGCACTCCTCGGTGCCGCGTGTGTTCTGTCCGTCACCAATGGGATCGGGCACGGCGGCGGGGCCCAACATGCCCAACATCAAAACCGGAAACAGGGGGGCCACCAGGAATTAGTGTGTCCACGCGTGGTTGCAAGGGAGCTGCTGCTGCCGCTTCATTAGCAATATGCAGCAGTAAGTGATAAAAAGAAAACCGGATATACCCTGTTGACCTTTCGGTGCTGCGCGGATTAACGAATCCCGGGCGGCCACAGCACCAGCTGCAGCTGTTGTGCTGTGGTGTGGTGGTGGCGGTGGCCTCCATGAACACATGCACACACATGAGCGCGCTCTCGGAGGCAATTAAATTAGAAGCGATTTTCATTAATTCATTTGCCTCCTGCGCGAGTAGCGTGTGGGGCGCGCAGACCATACGCATCATCAACACCTACTGTGCGCGTACACATACGCACGCCTACTACGATTGTTGTGGTTTTCGATGGAGAACACAAGAATAGTTTCCGGTTAATTCTGAGCGTTTTTACAGGGTTTTCCAGGAGTTCTCATGGCTGTGGGACACTTTATTGACTCTTTCTTACGTGAGATGAACGTGTAATGGGAATTGGGCTCTATAGCATGCTTGTTGGACAAATCCAATAGGAATTTCCAAGGAGCCTGTCCAAAAAGGGTGCCTTCTTCTTCCGATTTCCATCATATGAAGTTCACTTCCACCCAGAAAGAGTCAAGGAAGTCTCCCAAAACTATGAGAACCCCTGGATAACCCTGTAAAATAATAATGAAATCAGTTAAAATGGATTAAATCTTGAACGAGAAGAAAAATCTGTAATTAAGTATTAAAATAATTTTAAAATGTTTAAACTTTTCGGAAGAACAAGACAATCATCTTCCACAACCAAAACCTTCACCAGGCACCACTTTAGCGCACAATAAAAACCCCGCAACAAGGTTCGCCTTTTATCACGCCACCCCTAATTGGCCTTAATGTGCGGAAAATGGGGCCTCTCTCCAACTGAAGCGGGCGGGGGAAGGGAAATGGGTTCACACTTAACCTCACACTTCCGAGGTCCCTTCCTTTTGGTATTGCGCGTTTTAGGGCGCACGCCAGCTCTTTGCGCATGGAAATGAGGCAGTTTAATTTGAACGAGCGAGAGAGGGCTGTTCGTGTTCGTCAATTGGCGGCAGTCCATCAGTTTTTTTTTATTTCGTGTCCCTGGTCCAAAGTGATACAATTAGGTGGTAATGAAGTGTGTGGGTGGGTGAGATAAGGAAAGGGAAGAAAGAGTGGGGGGGATGGTTACTTAAGATTAATCAAGAGCGAAATCCCCACCCGAGCGGCGGATAAAGAACAGAGCACGGTGCAGTAGCTTGGTCGGGGCGGCCTCCAAACAGGATGTAAATAATTGTACTTGTGAGATGTGTGTTTGAGTGAGTGTTTGTTTGTTGTAGGTGACGCGGGCCGGATAAGGAAATTAATTTACACTTGGAGTTTGGTGTGGTGCATCTGTGATCGGCGACTGTCCGTGAATGATAAGACAATATAAATTAAGGAATCATTTTGTGCGATGCTCAGCATACTGTGAAGGTCTTGAATCTTGAGTTCAACCGTCTGTTATACCCAGAGAGAGAGAGAGAGAGAATCATTCCAAAATATTTATGTATGCAAAAAAAAATAAATCACTGTTAGCTTGTACGTTGGGAAAATTGGGTCAACCCGCACACACGCTGAAAGTGAAGTCAAATATGCTCCACAAATCAAGACATCAATTTTCATGTTAGCGTTAGGTTGTTAGTATCACGCTCTCTTATCCTTTTACCGCCGCTAGCGATGCACATCAACAGGTCGTAAATTTAAATTTCTCCTGCTTTCGGTTCCGTAAAAGGTATCCTTTTTATTTCGCTCTTTCCACCCAATGACATCTTGAGGAAAGAAAACAACGCACACTCGAGAAGAGCAACAAAAAAAACAAGCTCCAAATAACGAATACGAATGACTGGATGGATGGATAGATTGGTTGATGGGATATCATTTGTTGATGGTATTGATGGTGGAAAAGGAAAAGATACTCAAAACACACACACACACACAAGAACAGAGCCGCAAAGGAGGAAAAATTGCAACTCTTACCTTTTTTCTTATCTTCCCCCTGTTTTTTTGTTCTTCACGAGGATATAGGGCAGAGATTGAATTTATTATCTCATCGTATGAGCAGGAGACGAACCCCTTCCAATAGCATTGTTGCTGGTTGGTAGCACAAAATAACAGAAATAATGCAAATTCATGCGTGAAGTGTGTTTGCGAAAATTGTGATTGATAACGTTAAGAAATGGTGTGTCATTATCGCTTGCCCCTTTCATTATTGTGTGTGTGTGTGTGTGTGTGTGTGAATTTTGAATCTAATATCTAATCAATCAATTAACCTAATTTTTGAAAACAAACATTGAATTTTTCTTCACTCTCTCTTCACTTCTTTACACTTATACAGAGCTATACTCGTCCCACACTTCGTCCAGCTTTTCGCCCTCAATTTCGGACGGCATGACAACGCCCAACTCGATCCCCGAGCCAAACGATGGGCCAACCACGCTCGACTCGGGCGCCGCCGGTGAAAAGCAGTACCGGAACCATCACCCGCATCATCAGCTGCACCCGCGGCATGTGCATCATCTGCATCATCGCCGGGCCGGTGGCATCGGTGGACATTCTTCGACCGGCGGCAAGGAAGGTGGTGGCAAGTCGTCCTCGAAACACCATCAACAGCATAATAACAACAACAACAACAACAGTAGTAACCACCACAATCACAACAATAACAACAACGGCAAGGGGCTGGGTGGTGGTGCCGGCAGCAGCACCTACCATTGCCAGTTCTGCGAGAAAACGTTCCCGCGGCTCGGCTATCTCAAGAAGCACGAACAGGTAAGGGATGGTTTGCTTTATAAAACTGAGCAGAATTGTTGCTTAAAGGCACGAAAATGCTTCTTCTTCTTCTATTTTGCGTAACGTCCTACGTGGACATGCCGGCCTATACAGGCTTTCGAGACTTAATTCATTACCACATAGCCGGATAGTCAAATCCCTGCTACGGGGAGACGATCTATTCTTGGTTTGAACCCATGACGGGCGTTATTGAGTCGTTCGAGATGACGACTGTGCCATGGCATCGCCCCAGCACCAAAAGGGTTGTACTGTGAATGTTTGCTGATTGAACGTCTTCCCAAGATGTCTTGTTTCTCTGAACAAAGTCCCCTGAAGTCTCTAACAGAAGTATGTTATTCTAAGTTCAAAGAATGCAATAAGGAGTAGTTTGCTTTAAAAGCTAAACAGAATTGTTACGTATAAGTACGACACGTTATGAAGACTAGCTGGTCTGTAGCCTCTCCAGGATGACTTTTTTTCTGGGATATTCATATTTGAAGTCTCTCTAAAGGTAAGTTCTCTCAGATGTATGTTATTCTGAGTTCAAAGGATGCCATATTGTATTAAATCATACACAGGCTTGTTGAATGGAATCTCACTAAGCTCCTTCTCTAAGCTTCTTAGTCTCCGCTAGATGACTTGTTTCTTTGTGATATTCATCCCCGAAGTCATTGGAATTTCTCACCGAAATATGCTATTCTCAGGTCAACGGATTTATTCTTCAACAATATTGTCCCACATGATGTACAGGGTTTTCGAGGATTATATAGACAGCGATTCTGTAGTGCTGTCGTTTGTTTTGTTTACACCCTGTGCGGGAACGTTTAATTTTTCATTCTTAAATGTCCTAAATGTAGGTAATAATCATTCTCCAAGCTGTTTTATGCATAAATTAGTTTAAACAAGCATATTTTTTCGAAACCCGTTTGTTTACCTTCTGATGAGAATGATCCAAGCTGAAGTCCATGGGGTACGAAAGTGGCAGCTCTACAGTATAACCGAACATGTCAACGCCTACTTCCGAAAAAATTCTATATCTCGCTCATAGTACACCCTTTTGTAAGGTTCTCTACGATTAATGTATGCTGTAGAATCTTGCTTGTAGAATCTCCCTCTATGCTGTAGAATCTTGCGAGGATCACCTTACCAAGACTTCTTGAACTTTATGCCTAACCAGAAGATTCATTTGTACTAGAAGGACTAACTTCAATGTATTTAATAACCAAAACGATTAACCTCAAGGTTTCAAAGCAAAGACCTGCCGGAAACTTATTACAAAGTCCACTAGAGTGGACTTCCCTGTTTTCCACCACCTCACAGAAAAGACACCTTATTGGGAAGTGTTTAAAAACCTGTTGCACGGTAATCGATCGATTAGTTGCTCCGATGCTCGGATCGGTAAAGAGCATAATTGCGATTCGCGTGATTGCTGGCATTACCCCGGTGCCAATGAAACAGGAACAAGAAAAAAAAAACAGCCCGCTCAAAGTCAAGGTAACGTCCAAGAGGCTCTGTCTTGTCAATCCCTCAACACGTCTCCCGTGATGGTCTGGCGATTGGACATTGATTTGTGGTGGCGCTACCACCACTTAACCGTGACATACGGATCAAAAGCTGTCGTCGTCGTTCATGTTCCATCACACCCTGTCCGAAGCGATCCGGAGTTGATCATTTGGGTGACACAAAACAAACAACCGACGGAAAGGTAATGTGTGTGTGTGTACAGTACGAATGGCATAGACGGGGTGCAGGGGGACGACAAGGGCGCGACATGTTGTGGAGCGATTTAAGGAATTTGCAACCCTGTTGTCGGCTGTTGTGGTGGATATGTTGTCGAGCGGTGGAATTCAGACTTTCTTTGCTCACTCCCGCTGAGTGTGTGTGTGTCTCGGGTCACCTTAAGCCCCGCGGACGGGGGGGTTTGCACCTTTGGGACCCGCTCAAAGCACACGTTTTAACGACCGATGGACAATTAATTAACCTACCTTGCCAAGAGGGAAGGCAGGAAATTGCGATGCTCTTTTGAAATCGTCCGCCACCGATACAAATTCCACCCGTATCGCTAAACGGGCCGCAGTCGCGGTCCCGGTCCCGGGGTCCGGTTCGAAAACGATCGATAAAATTGTCACCCTGAGTCACCCTCCAACAGTAGTTGGAAAGTCGGCACTCAACAACAGGTGGTCAATCAATCATGGCACAACCGTCCAACCATTATCGCCTTAGAGCGAAAGGAAAACGGAAGAAGATCTCTCCTGGGAAAACGGGACCTGCCAGATGCGCGCTGCCCGTTGTATGTGTACAGGCGCGACGGGTAATTAAAAGAAGTAAAGCGCAACTCTTCTCCTTCTCAGAGCAAACAGTTACACAAAATCTGAAGTCGCTGACAGGGAAGAGGTCATCCTTTAAGTGCGAAACGGCGCGACTCATGGTCGCACCTTTGACGTGTACTAATGAGCGTAAGATCGAACCTTCTGTCCAGGAAGATAGATATACTTGGGAATCGTCATTAGAGAGCTCTTAGCTCTTCGGAAGGAATGTGTCCCCCGTGGGGTATCAGATTACATGACATTGATGGCCGGCTTGGCCTTCGGATGAAGCACTTGTTGCTCAAACGTCTTATCAATGAGTGAAGGATGAGCAATTTTAGCATTCCTTAGCATAATTTACGACACTTGTTGTACGACAGCATTCTCCTGGTGTGTGTTCGCATTGTTCTCTGGAGGTTGAGTGGGCTAAACTGAGTGCATTAGAGTATGATTGAGTTCATTATGAAGGTATTGAATGTTGTGTTCGATCTATTTTGTCCATTCACTGGATATGTTTAACCGTTTATCTCTACTGGACTTTTTTTAGATCTATTTTTGTTTCCTATGTCAATTTTGTTTCCTTTTTTAACTTTTATAGTTATTAATGACCTTCAATGTGATTTTTTTCAATCTTCTTCTATAGGCGTTGTCTTTCTTGAATGTTTTCTTTTCTTTTATTCTTTTGAATTCTTAGTTACGACTTTTCATTGAAGTTCAATTTAAACCAATCTGAATGCTTTTATTATCAAATATTGCTTATTGGATTTATTTGCTTTAGAATCATATTGGACTTTTAAGAATTTACTTTCCAATATACTTCTGGCATAGTTCTACTCGTTTCTGTTAGATGGCGTTACTGTCAACTATCATCGACACAAAATGATAAATTGCTCTCAATATCTTAAAGATTAAAAGATGTCCTGTTTGCAACTACTTAAATTCCGCTCCCGAAGAACTACTCAAACTACCGGATCTACACATCAAAGAACGATCCAAAAACTACTCCACCACAAGAAGTACAAGACGTCTTAACTGAACCGTTCAAAACACGGCATGTTTACACAATAGAGCCAGTAGTGTATAATTTATGTGACAGCCCCCAAGAAACCCTGCCCCGGAATGCGGGGGGCGGCTACATATCCTGTCCAATTTGTATCTTCATGCTCATGCCAATCCCAATGCCCTTCGGTCACTTCTTACGAAACAAGACACTGGAATTGGGGTGGCGTCATGGAAGGAAAGTTTGCTTGTAAAGTTGTCTCTTGGAGCTACAGTCGTCTTGAGTCGTCGGCAGCGCCTTCGAAGCGGGGTCGATTGTTGTCTTGGGTTTTGTGTGCGTTGTGTGTTTGTGTGCCTGGTGACTTCCAAAGTAAACCCCGGAAGCTGCTTTAGAAGGGGCAGTTAACGGCAAGCGCAACCAGTCACATAACGGGGCAGCGACAGTTCGGCAAACGGCAACTGTGTTCCTCCTCTGTTCTCTTCTCCCCAAACAAAGGAGATGTCTTTTTCCAAGACACTTGTACCCTCCCCGGTAATGACCCGTTTGTTCAACTGTTTTCGACTTGAATGTTTCTAATGTCAAAAGATTCTAACCTTTATTTGTCCTTCCGTTCAACTCTTTCTGCTACGCTCTAAACATCTTGCAAATGAAAATCAAAGCAAAAGTCGTACACAAACCACCGGTGTTGGTTCCGTTTCGAAAGGACCAAGGTCTCCTGGCTTGCCTTATGCTCCCCCCCCCCGGTCCCAAGGCATGTGTGTGTGTGTTGTTTGGGATACGGCTTGCGTCCAAAGTTGTCCAAAGTTGTCCGTTCCTGGACACCAACTTGTCCTTCGCTGCCTGGTTGGTGTGTCTTAATGATTTCTTTATTAGGCATTGTGTTTACCAGTGTGACAAGCGCGCGAGTCTGTAGCCCGATGATGTTGTGTAGCATTTCCCGGAAAATCGTACTATTCCACTCCGGAAACCGGCTGCCCATCCGAAGGGAGTCAGTCTGCGCCCCCCCCTTTACCACACAAACATGATTATCTGTGTTTGTTCGTGCTCATACTTCTACCCTGCAGCTGGAGGGAGAAAAAAATGCACATAGGCTCACGTTTTGCTGCACTTTGTGCAGTGTGTAGGATAAGCGTCGTCGTGTAAGCATCAAAAGCATTGCAAATTATGAGAGCATTGCTGATCGCTGAGCGGCATAACTCTCCTCCTCTCCCATTCCTATAAGAAACGGTTCATTCCAATTTGAGATTCAAAGCCCGTGGTTGCTGCGATTGAAAAAACGCATTAAATACCAGGTATTTTTTCCTCATTACCAGTTGAGAAGGTAGTGAGACTTAGCGTAGTAGGTGGTGTAAGAAATGCGTGCCTTATTAGCACGTCCGAGAAGGATGAGACAGCGGTGGAATATTGTTATTTAATTATTCATTCCTCCCCCGAATGCTCACTGTGCGGCACCAATCAGTGCTTCTCCATCGTGAGAATTCATTGGACAACATCCCCGAAAAAGGGTAATAATTGTCCAATTTTTCACGCTCTCATAAAAACACTCCGATTTGCCGATTGACGAGTCCATCAAGTGGCAAGTTCGAAACGAATTAATAAACCTCAGAACACAGCGCGTTAGCGCAGTAAAACGCTTTTCAAACGCCTGCTCCGGTCCCAGGACGGACAGGTTTGTCGTCTCACTTCGCACCAAGTTACCGTATCCGGACCTAAAAGGCACCCACTTGTTCTGCTGGTGCTGTCCCTTCTTTTTTTTTTTAATGTCCCAATTTGGCATCGGTAATTAGCAATCCGTCAGTACGATCTCGCCAGGGAGCCATTTGCCAATCGTGTGTCCACCCCTCTCTTTCTCTCTCTCTCTTCCATCACCTGAAGGGGTAAAACTAATGGCGCATATCGTGGTGCACCACCGGTGTATTGCTTTGAGATTAGTTGTCCAAGATTGTGCTCGTTTTGGTGCGCATTTCGTTACCGTTCGACCGATCGGGCGTGGTGGCCCAGGCACCGTGGCTGCCGTTTACCGTGATTGGTTTGCCGCCCGGCTCATGTACGGGGGGGGGACATTGACAGGCTAAAAGTGAATGCTAATGAGCGCACCACACGACAGAGTGATTCATGTGTTCGGCTGCGCTTGTTGGTTTTGCTTGGAAAGGAGGTTCCTGCGTTTGGGTGGTCGTTGGGTGTTCCGTCGGGGGAGGGTGAGCGTGAAGCGTGCGGTCGCCGTCGTGGTGGCCATTTTTTTTTCTTTTTGTTTTGCAGTGCTGTCTTAACCAGGTGCTTAGCAACGCTGTGTGTATGGGTGTTTTAATGCAATTTGTGGGCATTTTCCAACTTAACTAAATTTAACAAGCCACGATAGAAATTTGAGGCTGGATTGTGCTTAGAAAGAGCTTTTGATCTTAAGCTTGAATATTTTAACATAATAATTGGTATTAAAAACATTATTTTCAAGTAACAAATGTACAAAAAATTGCATTCAAAAGAAGCGTATGATTAAGAGTAGGTGTTTAAGATTTCCTATGATGAATATTTCACCGACGAGTTCATTAAGTGTGCCGCTTCGAGAGACTTAACTGTAGAACGTTTAAGGGAGCAATCTATTATAGCAGCTTGTTTATTCTTCATAACTCAATCGAGTTCATGAATCTTTACATTGAAATTAAACTTATTTACTTTGTTAAACATATTGCTTCTTGACAAAACATGCAAATGATATGCATAATAATAATCTATCTCTTTTTTCTAATTTCTATAACTTAAATTAGACTATTGATGATACAGTCTTTGCCGCTTAATTTTGACTTTAACTCATCTATTTATGTCTCTGAAGCATTTTAAACTGTAAGTCAATTGCTTTGTTTATATAATTTAAGCCTATTTTTCAAAAACTATCAAATTTAAGATAGGAAAATAATAATTCAATTGATAGAATTTAAAATAGAATAGTTCTTATAACAAGTTTGAAAGTGTTAATGGAGTGAAAATGGTTGGCACGTATTTTCAGGCATTAACAATGTTTGGAAAGTTTATCAAATTTCATTAGTTTTTTCACTACAATCAAATTATACGGATCGCACAAATTACATTACAATACACGAAAATATATTTTTTTAAACAATTTGTACAAAATTGATTACACATTAATGGAAAAGTACAAAAATTCCACAACAAAAAAAACCTTAGCACGTAAGCATTGAATATTTTTTTCGTTATTTTTTATTTTTAACTTTAGGGAAAAGTAGGTAAAGACACGTTAAGGGAAATGGTAAAAATCTAGAGATATGTAAGTGCAATGGCCATGAAAATGTACATACATTATCTTACACTCATGTTTGATCAGATGTGTTGACAATTTTAAGTTTCCATCGATTTTTATGTTTTTTTTTTCATGAATGAAAAACACGATTTTTTTTCGTGCAGTTTTGAAATGTTCGGGTAAGACGGATACCTGATATGGGACGGATGGACACCATGAAGGGTAAGATAGACACCTATGAATAAACGTTGGAAATTAAAAAGGTTTATAGTATTTTAACATATCCTATTGCTTTCTACATACTGGTACGTACATAATCCAATCTAAGCCAATTGCAACGACGGTTCATTCAGCCATGAATTTTGAAATTTTAAGCGGCGCTTGTAATACATCGTAGAATGCAGTATCTAAGGCATTTTTTAGTAACGGACACTAACAGTGGACGTTGCCCCAGCTTACAAAACAAGAGTTTAAAACATCGTTTTAGGAAATTACTCCGCGAAAAGTCCACGACCCCAGTATTTTTTGAGGGACTTGCTAATAGCTTAAAGCGTTTTCCCCCATGTCAAAATTCAACATTTGATATTATAAATCCCATAGAATTTCTCATCTATTGCTGAACAATGTCGTATCAATGCCTCATCTTTTTATTGCTTAAAGTTGTCCAAGTCGTGACAAGATATTGGATTTCGTGCAGCGCCTCATCAGCGTCGAGCGAGTAATAGCATAACGAATGGCTGCTATTTGGACTGGTGTGCCGTTTTTCGCATATTTCCATGCTTTCTCTAGTTGCTGGATGATTCATATTTTCCAAATACCCTTATTTAAGATAATTGAAGAAATCAATTCATCACCAATTGATATAAGAAGTAAAATAACCCAACAAATTCGGTGTCCATCTTTCCCTACAATAAAAGTGTCCGTCTTTCCCACTTTGGTGTCGGGATGTTTAAACAACCAGAAATTTTTTTTTATTCATTAATTCTCATTTTTTCGCCGGTTTCATTTATACAAAAATATAAATCATTCGTACATAAATCATTACAAAATAATAATAAAAAAGTGTAGTTATTAATCAAAAAAAGCTTTAGAACCTAAACTTTTAAAGCTTTTTCGTCATTTTTCATTTTTTTAATTTCATTTAATTGTTTCATGGTGAATTGGAGTTATAAACATGTCTTGAATTCACAAAAGAACGTAATGATTATCGTTTTTAGTTTTAATTATTTTTTGTATGTTAACAGTACTTCCTTAACTCGCTTTACAGTGATTACACACTGATCAAACCGAAAGATTGTTCGCAAGAGACTCGTCCGTTGCTCAACTCGCAAAGAAAGCGAAACTTGAAATATCTCTGTTTCCGCAAAAGATTCCCATATTGTGTGTGCGAAAGCAACGGTGCAAAGGAATGAAACGGTTCTGCACAAAGCTCCGGGTACCCGCGGGATTCGCGAAACCGCCACCACCAATTCGCCGCCGGTCCAGAGATGTCATCTAGCTGATAAGAGAAGTTGTGGTGAACCGTATGCGCGCCGGATGCTTCTACTCGACAGAACACCGAACGCACATTGCTACGGTGCGCGGGGCCAGGTTCATCAACGGCCGATCATAAGCACACACATTTTCACCGCAAACCGCCACCCTCAGAGCCCTATTGAAAGGTCCTCTTGCTTCTTCCGTGGATGAGACCCCGAAAAATGCCGCACACTCAAAGGTGGTGTTGTCGACGACGAACGGAACGGGCGAAAGGAACACACAGATTCGTCTGGTTCTGGTCTCGCTGATCCAAAGGCGCGATAAGGGGCGCAAAAGAACGCAACCCGGCCCAGTTGCGCAATGCCTCGGTTGGTCCACTGAGAGAGGGAGAGAGTGAGCCCTTTTTGGGGTCGCCACAGGGACTTTGTTGGTTTGCCTGCCGCGATCAAAAGACGCGGGCCCATTTATGCATTCTTCCAGCCAATATGTATGACAACCCGACCAGTTGGGAGTTCTTCAGGCAAGAATGGTTACGGTTTCCCTGGTGCCTCGGTCCATCCCCCTCGCCCCCCCCCCCCTCCCTTGAGCCTGTCATAATTTGGAAGCAGCCGAGCAACACTGCCAACAAAAATGCACCTGAAACGTGCAAAAATTTTGACAAGTGTGTGTGAGCGAAGGAGATCCGCTTTCCCGAGGACCGGGGGAGTGTGAATTCCACTGCTAGCGTTCTGGTGTTGTTCGCTTCATTCCTTCCTTAATTCCCGCCTGATCGCGCTCCATTCAGAGTGTTCCATTCTCTCACCTTTTTGCTTGCTGCCGGGCGCGAAGCGGGAAAAGGTCCACTGCCACCAAGACGAACTCCCTTTCTGATCATATCATCATCGAGGTGTCCTCTCTAGCTCCCCGTTCTACCAGCTTTCATGAGGGTTTCTTTTGCCACTGAGCGGTCCGGTACGCGTCATGCGCGGTGGTGGTGGTAGCATTCCATACGCGCACCTTTTCATCCCACTGTGTGTTCCCTCTTCCGTCGTCGCAGTAGGCGAGCGGAGAAGAAGGAGCGTGCAAAAGGCGGCACACCAAACTATGCGCGGCATGACTATATTCGCAGCAGCAGTAGGCCGTTTTGTGTCATATGTTTATTCAATTCGGTTTGAAAAGATCGATCGCGGGCGCGAATCAAACGTTGTACACCAGCAGCACCATCGCCATCACCATCATCGCTGAGGTGGGCTCAAGGGGTGTTTTGTGGCATTTTTAATAATTCATTAAAATACCAAGACCCTTCCTGAAACACGTGTACCCGTGATGGCATTCTCCGGAGCAGTGAAGCTTCTTAGGTGTTCCTCTTTTAAAAGAATTCCTGGTTTGATTCCTATTTGATTTTTTGGAAATATCGGTTTCATGTTAAGGCTCATGAACATGAGCACAAATTCTTTGGTTTTGAACTACAAACATTTTGCAATTTCCCTTGCTAATTCGTTCTTCGTTCTACTTTCTCGTCCCCAGAGCCACACGGAGCATATGCCATTCAAATGTGAGTACTGTGCCCGACTGTTCAAGCACAAACGATCGCGGGATCGCCATACGAAGCTGCATACCGGCGATCGACGCTATCGCTGTCTCCACTGTGAGGCTGCATTCTCCCGAAGGTAGTGTGTGGCACTGACCACCAACTCATCAGACAACTTCAATCTCTAACACCATTTTTGCTCCACTTTCTTTGGCAGTGATCATCTGAAGATACACATGAAAACGCACGACAACCAGAAACCGTTCCAGTGTACGATCTGCAATCGAGGCTACAATACGGCCGCAGCGCTAACGAGTCATATGCAAAATCACAAGAAGCAGCTGGCCCTGACCGGGAGTCCCAACCTTACGTACAGTCCACGCTCCACCACAAGCTCCCTGTCGAGTGGGGGAGGAAGTTGTGGTGGTAAGCGAGGGGCAAAGTTCTCGCCCTACTCCAACGACCCACTGATGCTGATGAGCCGCGGCAACTCCAAACTGTCCTCGTCCCTTTCCAAAGCCGCAAGTAATCGAACTCCAACACCTGGCAGTACGGCCGGCGGTGGTGGCAATGCAGCTCTGGGAGGTCTGGGAAGTGGTGCGGGAGGTGGTACCGGTACCAACCATCATCAGCAGGATCTGCTCTCCTGTCCGTACTGTACGCGGACGGATTTTGGGACGCTCGAACAGCTCGGGCTCCATGTGCAGTCGATGCACGGGCATGGTGGTGCTGGTGCATTGGGATTGCTTGCTGGCGACTCCTCAATGTCTTACTTCACACCTGCCGGTGGACGCCGTGCAGTGACACCCGATGGGAGCAACGTCCCCCTCTCACTCGGTGGTCTCAGTCCGTATCCACCGATTAGCTGCGAGTTCTGCACGATGAAGTTCCCAACCGTTCCGCTCATGTTTGCCCATCTCAAGACGGCTCATCTGGATCGGTTGGCTGGCAGTGGTGGTCATCAACGAGGCTCACCATCGAATGGTACCGGCAGTCCGCTCGGGTCACGTCCTCCCAGTGGGTTCCATCCGCTAGACCAGCTGCACTATAACAAGAGCCTGCTTGGGAGTGCTTTCCCCTCCTTCTACGGTGGTGGTGGTGGTGGTGGTTCTTCCAACAGCCTTGCCGGAATGTCCGGAGGCAGTATTAAAGCCGAGCGCCGGCTAATGGCCGAACGTGATGAAAATGGAAATGAAGAAGAAGCGGGAGGTAGAAAGCGGCAGCGCAGAGGAGATGATGGAACAGATGTTAGGGGGAGCATGTCGAAACGGGACAAGCAGGAAAAGGAGGAGGAACGAGCAATTGAAGGAGATGAGGAGGACGATGAGGATGATGATAATGACGTCGAGGGAGAAGATAATGAGGAGGGAGAAAGTGAGGCTCATGGAGCGGACAATCGATGTGAGGAGTCCGTTGACTACAAGGAAGAAGCGATCGATACGAAGATCACACCGATCAAGCAGGAGCGAAAGGAAGAGCCTGCTGAAGGTGAGCCATCTCCTTCGACTTCTGCACGATCGTCTCCCTGTGGTGATTCCCTGGAATTGGGAAGTGGACGTCCCGGAAGTCATCCATCGGGACGTACAAGTCCAGCAGAGCAACTCACTCCAACGGACCTGAGTCAGCCGAAGATGAAGCGACTCAAGCTGGAGACGCCCGAAGAAGACTCACTGACCGATGGTGCGGATAGGAAGAGGATGTTGATGACAGGGTCAGCAGCATCTGGAAGATCTCAAACAACTCGCGAGCAACACAAACATCGTGGTCCAGCAACAACCGCAACTGCAGCAGGTCGTCGAGATAGTGAAGCGAAAGACTCACACCTCCAGCACGGCTCACTGATGCACTCTTCCTCTTCGAGCAGCAACGTCAAACACGCCCAACAGATGGGTGCCCCTACTTCTACCGGAACAACATCCCAGTACCACCATCAACCACCCGGCGCATACCTCTGCAATCAATGTAATGCCGCACTGCCCGATTTCGAATCGTTCCGCACGCACCTCAAGGCACATCTCGAGCAGAGTGCGGCCAGTGCGGCGGCAGCTGCTGCAATGCGACTGTCGGGGGAGCATGCTAACTCGGGCAGTTCCGGAGCATCATCGTCCCTTTCGCTTACGACCTTCCTCTGTCAGCAGTGTGGTGTAACGTTAAGCTGTCAGGCGGAGTACGAACAGCACACAATTGGCCATTTCCTTGTGATGGCGGTCGAGTATCGATGTCAGGGGTCGACCAGTACTGCAGGCCCTGCTAGCTGCAGTGGTAAGAGCACCTTCGGCAAGGTGGAAGACCTGCACAAACATCTGTACGAAGGCCATATGCAACTCCTCTACAAGTGTACGGTTTGTGGGGAGACGTTCGAATCCAAGGTTCAGGTGCAGGTACACTTTGCCGTGAGTCATTCGGTCGAGGTGAAGCTGTACCGCTGCTCAGCCTGTGCTGAAGTGTTCCGTTCGGAGCGTGATTTTAGGTACGTTATCCGCTAATTTGAACTTCTCATCACAGTAGGCTTTAATGTTTACTTTTCTTACAATTCCCAAAAATTAGGCAACACATTCGAAATCGCCACCTGACGGCGGGTGCCGTCCAGTGTATGTTCTGCCGCATGGTTTGCTCGTCCGAGCTTGAGATGCACTTTCATCTTGCGTCGCACGCTAGGAAGTACAAGTAAGTCTTCCTTATCACAGTCTTTTGTTGTACGTTGTTTGCTAACTCTGCTTAATTTCCTCAATGTGTCCTTTAGATGTCCAGCCTGTCCAGAGTCGTTCCATGTGGAATTCCTGCTCGATCGGCATATTCAAACGCATCACAGCCAGAAGGAGACGTCCTCACCGAACCGAGGCCGAGAGTCCGCCAACGGTGGCCACAACCTATCAACTACATCCTCCTGCTCCACCAACTCAACACCCTCTACGGCCACAGCAGTGTCGTCTACAGCTCAACCGCCCTCAACAACAACAACCGTTACCGGGCTAGACTACCTTCACCTACACGGACAAATGGCGGCAATGGCAGCAGCTGCGGCTTGGCCCACCCTATACCAAACGGCCGCCAACAAGTTCTACAGCAACAACCCACTGCAAGTGGACACACTGTCCCAGCTGAAGCATCCACAGCAACTACTGCACGGTTTCTACGACACCATGCTCGGTAAAGCGCAACAGCAGCAGCAGCAGCAGCGTGGTGCATTCCTTCCCGAGTCATCCAGTGGTGGCAAGAAGAACCCCTTCGTTGCTGGCCACTCACCAAATGCCAGTGCGAACGCTACTGCTAATGCTCTGCTTGGACTAGGCTATGGAGGTGCATCACTTGCTTCAGGAAACTCCCAACAGCCAAGAACTTCCACGCTTAATGGTTCCTCTTCTGGGCTTTATTCCCCCGAGGAAGGTCCAAATGGTGGTTCGAGTGTGGCCACTAGTAGCTCAAAGCTTTACTCTCCCATTGCCATGATACAGCGGTACGGTGATGGTGGTGTACTGCATTCCACACCTGGTGCAGCGCCGCCTACTACTAGCGGTTGCCCTTCCCGCACGGAATCTCCTACTCCGAGTGGGCAGCAACTTCTTTTGGCAGCTCACTCCTCGCTAAGTTCACTGCCTGAACATCATCCCGAACAGCAGCAGTCGAGTAATCGAAAGGCATCCCAACAGCAGTCAGGTCCTAAGACATCATCCGGTACAATCACACCACAGCTGATTGCACCCGGCTCGAACAGCTGCTACAGCTGCGGTATCTGCGAACGGTCCGACTTTAGCACGGAGAGTGAGGTCCAAACGCATCGCAAGATTGTGCACAACTTGAAAACGGGCGTTAGTTTGCGGTGTGCGTACTGCAACGGAGACTTCCGATCGAGGTAAGTGGAACTTTACTACCTTTTGTGCCCAGGATGATCACACACCTCTTTCCTTTCTTCGGGAAAACAGGAATGAGCTCGAGAACCACATGAAGGTGGCACACAATACGGGCGGTGGCAAGCACAAGTGTTTGATCTGTGACGAAATCTTCCCATCGCCGGCAGTACTTGCCGAGCATAAGCTGACGCACTGTAAGGTGGGTGCTTCGGGACGCTGTTCGCACTGTAGTTTGCCCCTGCCCGATGCTCACACCTTCAAGCAGCATCTGCCGGCTCATCAGCAGATCGGTGGATCATCCTCTGGAGCGACAGGAGGAGGCACCACCACATCGACGAATGGCTCCTCAAACGGAGGTACGTCTGGTGCGGGTAACTCCTCCACTGGACAGAGTGCGTCCTCTTCGGCCGGAGCTAATTCGAGTGGCACGGGGACAAGTTCCAACACGAATGCGGATCAGGATCGCTTCCCTCAGCAGTGCATCTGTTGCCGACAAACGCTCAACTCTGAGTTTGAAATTAGTCTTCATGCCAAGTAAGTAGCAAAGACCAAAGACCTCTCTCCTTCCAATAAGGACTACAAACTTTCAATAAATAACACACTTTCAATGTTTAACACAGATTCCACACCAAGACCGCGGAGACTAACGAACGCACGTGTGCTCTCTGCCTGGAGCCGTTACCTTCACAACCCGAGTCCAACACCAAGATCTGTGATCCCTGTCTGAAACGGCACAATTTCCCAACGAAGCTCCTATCGATGAACTTCCTGAAGCCTGCCACCCCATCTCTAGCGCCAACACCAACCCACGGTGGATCATCTTCAGCCGGTGTTGTTGTACCACCAACTCACGGTACAACCATTGGTAACAGTGTCGCAGCAGAAGGAAGACCACCACTACCACCACCACCGCCAACATGTTCGGGAAGTCTTCAACAAGACCCACAACATCCGGGCGGCGCACGGGATGGTTCATCCTCTGCCCTGTTCCAGTGCAATCTGTGCAAGAAACCGTTACCCTCCGCCCAAAAGCTCCAAGAACATCTGATCGATCATACGTTCGCGGGCTGTGAGGAGCGCGGCTACGTCTGCTACCTGTGCTCGGCCGTGTTTACCTCCTCGGCCGGACTGCAGACCCATCTGCCGCTGGCGCATTCTAACGCGGCCGCCAAACCGTACGACTGTGAGCGGTGCGGTGTGGCGTACTTCTTCCGGGCCGAGCTGGAGCACCATCTGATCGATCATGAGCTGGGCAAGGCGATAAGGCCCTCCTCCTTTGAGCTAGCTTCTTCCGACGAGTGGCACACAATGGTGCAGCAGCGTTCTCCGATGGGTGAGGATGATGTTGGTGACCACACAGGCCACATCAAGCAGGAACAGTGTGAGCCTGAGCAGGAACAGGATGGATCATCATCACCGTATCACCACCAGAAAGATGAAGATTCTGATGATGGGAACGACTTCCAACAGCATAGAAATGGAGAGGAAACGAATGAGGTGGATATGGAGCAGGAACAGCAGGAGGACGAGGACAACGAACAGCCTCACGCTGAGGTTAACAATGGAGGACAACAGGACGACGAGGATGGTGGTCGTAATGATGCAGCAGTAGGCGCTGATGAGTGTAACGATGCAGCCGACGATGATGATGACGATGATGATGGTGACGTAGAAGATGAGGAGCACCAGGAACGACAGGAAGAGCAGGAAGATGAAGAGGAGTACATTGAGGTAGAGCACACTACGCTGGATGATGGTGGACGAGGAGGCAAGCAAGCAAGCGACGAACGGCTCCGTCGAACATCGAACCTGTTGATCAATGGCGGGAAGGATTGCTCTGCGCTGACTGCTACCACGACGGCAACCACTCTTCCGGTTGTAACGGCTGCTGAGTGAGAAGAAGTAGCACTGTTATCGATAGGAATAGATTAGTATTTGAGGAAAGTGAGCAATAATGAGAGTAGGAGGGGGGGGGGGAGAAGTTCAGCACACTAGGAACAATCATAGATCAATGGTTGCGCACTCTTTCGATCGATTTCGTCCTTTTTGGCAGATAACACCTAAAAGAAAAGGTACATTGTAAGTTGATTGATTAGTAATTCGCTTACATTCCTTAACATTAGCATATTAGTGAGCATTAGAATGGGCATTGTACATAGAGGGGGGCAAGCGAGAGCGAGAGAGCAGAGTATTGAGCTAGAAATTCAATTATAGACGGAAGGAGGAGGAAGCAACAGAGGGTCAGAGAATCGTGTTCCTTTAATTCTTACAACAAAAAATCTCGCTAAAGAAACCTTAGGGGCATTCAAACATACACACATATACACACTTGATAATCCTAATAATCATATCAAAACAACACACCAAGACGCTTTTAGTGAAAATGTAGTAAAAGTAGTGGTAGTGGTAGCAGTAGCAGTAGAAGTAGTACCCAGTGGTTTTTATTGTATATTTATTATTGCGCACGTATGTAAAAATGTACACGATTCATGCAAATCAATAAAGAAAAGTAGTATAAAATATTATTAAAAAGGTAAATTAATCTTACTTTCTGTGTTAATGGGTTAAAAAAGATGAAAAAGCACTTACCGAAGTAGTTTGAAGAGCGACGCGTCATCTCATTCGCTGTTCCCGCCAATATCAACGTCGTGTGATATTTGATCACAAATGTAAGCAATTTAAAATAAAAAAAGTCATGTTTTGTTTTTTACTCTTTTTTTGTAAAGTTCGTTCTCGTGTGTATATTGGGATTCGTTCGATTGATAGGTTTCGCATGCTGCTGCTGCTGCTAGATTAAGGCACATAATATATGCGGGCATTTCCGTCTAGAAAGGGTAAATAGTATAAATGGTTCTCCCATCCATTATTGTTTTTCGTTGCTCTTTTTTGCTTTTGCTGCTATTGATTTTCAGAGTTGCATAATATTTGCGCACTATATAACTGTGAGATACAAGTATTTAAAATATGAAATCTATGTCGTTTTTTTGTGTCCGCGATACTGGTTAGAGGCTGGTTCCATCTCGCTCGCTCTCGGTTTAATGTGTATAAGAAAGCACGAATAATATGTTTCGTGTTTTGTTTTAAAAACTATAAAATATAGCATAACTACTCCGTTAGTCTGTTAGAGAGTATATATGTATACCGTGCAATATAAACGCAGAAAGCAGATATATGAAAACCTCCTAAAAACAGAACAAAAAAGATAATAACACTAACATTTGCCGATTTATACGCCTCTATTGTGGCATTAACGTTTACTTTCGAGTTTACTAAACATGATGAAATATAGAAAAAGTTACTATAAAAACGTAAGATTCAACCGACAAAAGCGTGCAATGGTTCATCACTCACTCCTGCGTCACATTCATATAAAAAAGAGGCAACGAAAAAGCAACAATCAAATCGCGACCTTTTATAAAAACGCCCCCTCTCTCTCTGTCTCTCTCATTCTCTCTCTCTCACACACACTCTCTCTCTCTCTCTCGCTCTCTTATAAAACTGGAAGGCACATCGCCGAAAAGAAAAACAAGCATTTTCAGCTTCCCATTTACCCTTTTCCCGCTTGGAGGAGATGGAAGCGCGCACAAACAAAGGCAGGCTCGTTTGTATTAAAAAAAAACACATTTTTTCCTCCTTATCACAATTCAACACACTGCTAATACACATAAATAAGTGTTCTTCCTTTTCTATATATATAAACCATATATATGTAAAAAAATGAACATAAATTGGCAAATAGTTTTCCGTAGGTTAGCTTCTCTGTTGTGTTTGTATATAAATTGTATATGTATCTATATATGTATATATATAGCTCGAGCTGCACATTTCAAGGCATATATCATAAGGTTTCAGCGGTTTCGTTTATCACAATCACAAGTCCACAACAAGTCTATGACTTGTTTAATGTTCCCTCTCTTTCTATCTCTCTCTCTCTCTTTCTTTAGTAGCTCCTGGCATTAGCCCGATCCTTTCAAAATTTGGACCCTTTTTTCACTCATCGTCCATTGCCAGCCGGCGGAGGAAGCACTGCAGTATTTGTGAGCTCCTTTTATTATCTCAACAAACCTTTCTTATCATCGTTTTTTTATGTTTTCATTTCCGCAATAGTATAAAACCCGCGCGAGCAAGTTAACGCCACTCTATCTACTAATATTCAACACTTTCCAACGCGTTTTTTCCACGCTTCATAATTCCACAATTGGCAAAATACGTTAAAATATAATCCTTCTCTTTAATCGCTAAATGAAAAGTGTTTATCGTTTTGTGTATCATATAAGATTATTGGTGTATAACAACAAAAAAAGAAAGAAGTATATGGAAAGCGCAATATTAATAGGAGACAAAATTTTGGCAATTTTCGTTTCAAATTCTTAGCAGTAAATAAATCGCGCTCACTCACTCCTTCACCGACATTATATAGCTGGCCAAACGCCGAACTCTGCTGGCGTTTTGATTGTTAGTTTCTTTAATTCAAGTAAAAATCGAGTACATTCATTGCGATCAAATACGTAAATTCAGCGCAAATTACACGTACGTTCTCCATTTCACTTCACACTACCTTTCGATTGAGTGTAGTTGTAGCTAATAAAAATGAGGGGGGAAAAGGAGAAAACAAAACGGTTCATAACCATTGGAAAGAAATGTAAATAAATATGAGAAAACAGACAGCGTTTCAACACCCAAAAAAAAAGACCGTTTCCGTTAGCATCCTTTCTAGCTTGTATTGTTGTCGTCCGTTCGTTCCGTACATTCATCTGGGAAAGGGTCTCTTGCTACGCCAAGAGGTGTTAGTTGGAAGTTCCATTTATAAAACCATAATTGTATTTGGGGTTGGTACTCTTACCAACCCACGTGCAATTCTGTCTGCACAATTCGGCTGCTGCGCATCTTCGTACGCAAAATGCAGCGACATTCTCCGTTTCTGTAGTCTGTTGTGCCGCTGCGGTTTTCGCTAATAAATCTCTTCGAGTTCCTTTTGAATCAATCAAGGATAATAATAATTCATTACAATGGAATGCTACTTATCAATACGTTCAAAAACAACATCCTACTGCTCTTCTCCCTTGCATCACGCCAAGCATATTTCATGCTTGCAGGTGCTTCCCTCCTATGCGCGAAAGCCTTTTTCCATCATGCGTTAAGTATTTTTAAATCTCGGTGCGAATTAAATATGTGTTCCCATGGTGTATGTGTGAGTGAGTGTGTGTTCGAAGGCGTTGGCTTAGCAACGCTCACGCACACGCACACACACACGCAATAAATATTCTCTCGTTCGTTTAACATCTAAAAAAAGGGGAAGGATAAACAACTTCAACAACAAACGACCCCTGCTTGGGGGGTCGTGATTTTCCCGTCTCTAGACGGTGTGCGCTTCGGCCGCATAAACGGCCCTGCCCTCGTCCACGAGTATTTTATGCAGCACTATATCGTCCTCCCCGGACACGTCGATCAGCTCGAGCTCGATCAGCTGCTCCTGCGGATTGAGCTCGTCCGGCTGGATGCTGCGCACGATGCTGGCAAAGTTGCAGTCAGCGGTCAGCTCCTTGAACCGCATCGCGTCCGATATGGTCCAATCGTGGTGCAGCGGTTTTACACCTACACGGGAGAGAAAGAGAGAGAGAGAGAGAGAGAGAGAGAGAGAGAGATTGGCATTAATAATTGATTGGTTTCTTTGGTTCACAATCAAAGCCTACTAAGGGGCCCTTCCTTACCGTAAAGCTTGGCTTTAATGGCCTGCTGTGGCAGTACGCGAAACTCGGGCGGCAGTACACGCAGTGCACCGGCATCGAGCTGCTGCACCTGTCCGAAATCACAAAAGTAGGCGTGGATCGGCGTCGGTCCAAACGGGTTAATGTTCACCACCAGGGCACTGTCGAGCGTGAAATTAAACACATTCAAATGATGGTCGAAATCGGCCCCAATTTCCCATCTCCCGCACTTACCGGTACCAGTGGCCGAGATTGTTGACGGCCGCGTACGCTTCGCCCGGCCGGACCTGATCCTTCCGAACCGGTTGGGCTTTCGTCATGCAAAAGTCCTGCAGTTCGCGCATCAGCTTGTCCAGCTGCTCCAGGTAAGCGTACGGCTGGACGAAGAAAAACTTCGGATTGTTGGCGATCGTCACCTTCACGTTAAACACCTGCCCGACGGCGGGGAGCGTTATTTTCGCCAGCTTGGCGATTGCTTTCGCACCGGCGGTGATGGTCGTCGTCGACGTGGTGTTCTTTTTCGCATCCGCCGCGCCCTTGCTGAGGTGCAGCGCATCGAACCGGCTGGCCAGCTCTTTGCCATCCGAGCTGCTCATCGAGTAGCTGGTCCCCGTCGACTGCGAAACGGTGGTCGTGTCCGAGCCCGAATTGTTCACCGAACCGGGCCCCCCATCCTCACCGAAACCGACGCGCGGCGAAAGGCTGATGCGTTCCGAGCCCATCTCGAGCTCCTTCTCGATCTTGATCGCCTCGTTCACGCAGACCAGTATGTTGTTGCCGGCTTCGCGGTCCGACACGTGCACGTACAGCTTCACCAGCGGCAGGATGGCGGACGCCATCGAGAACACCTTCGCCATCGCCGGGACGGCCGGCTTCAGGAAGGCACGCAGGCGGGACAGTACCTGCGGATCGGCACAGCCCGGCAGCTCGTACATGCGCATCCGGATGGCTTGCGGCGGGTAGCTGCGCAGCCCGAGGCTGAGCGAATCGAGCCGATAGATGTTTTGCACGTTCGCACGCCGCCGGCACCCGATGTCCACGTAGTGCATGCGGCAGTACGGACCGGACTCTTCCGCCTCCCGCACCGCACGGTACCATTTGCCGTCGGTTTCGTCCTGCACCAGGTAGAGCTGCTGCTGGTCGGACGCTTTGGTGTTGTACAGGCCACGGTGCTGGTCCTCCAGTGCGTCCGATTGTGTCAGATTGGTGATCAGTTTCTGGAGTGGAAAATGAAGTCAATTAAAAGCATTGTAACGAAGATGCACCGCCCAACAACAGTCACGCTACGCAACACACCAAATCGAGCGATTGCCCAATTTACTAACGGTGCAATCAAACAGTAAAAAAAGCAAAAACTGCACGACTGCACAGCCTACTGACAACAGTTCAACCCCTTTCACTGATCCTCGATCAAGCGTAACCACCAGGTGACTGACCCCCAAAACCACCCAACGAACTCTCAACGCCACAACACCTACCTGTATGTAGTTCATCGCACCGTCCTTCTGACAGTACACGTCACCCTGGTCGTCCACGTACGTAATGCTTACGTAGTTGACCGACTTCCGGTTCAGCTCCGGCACCGGCATGCTCTTGCAGATCTGCTGCAGCAGTATCGGATTCACCACCTCGTCCTCCGCCGACGACGTATCGTACAGCACGACCTTCAGCGAGCTCGACCCAATGCCGTCCCGCTGTTCGGCCTGCTCGTACTCCTCCCGCTTCGACAGTATCATCCCGATCAGCACGCGATGGTTGATGCGCTGGCCGAGGATGTGTTTGGCAGTCGGGTTTTCGCTAAAGTCTTCCAGCCCCTCGAGCGTGAAGCAGATGGCCTGGGCGGGCAGGTCCAGGTACTGCGGCTCGCACCGGTACAGCTGATCCAGTGCCAGCTGCTCGCTGTCGCCGATGTCGATGAAGAAGCACTGGCACTGGTTCGTCTCGTAGTTGATCTCGACCACGCGCACCCGGAACCAACAGTCGCTGATCGAGACGAGATAGTACTCGCCGACCGCGGCCGCCACGTCCTTTTTCGCGCTCGTCTGGTTCGTCATCATCGACATTTCGATGTCGGTAATGAGCGAATCCATCTTGTCCTGTAGAAGAAAAGAGAGGCAAAACGGATAGAATAAAAATTAAATATATGGTTTAATCAACAAAAAAGGGAAATAATGTACTCAGTTACAAGCTTTTCAATACTAAATGTTCTAATAAATAATAGATAATTCTATTCTCTATGCCAAAAGAGACAGAACATGCTTTATAACGATTTTTAATTGATCTTTTCCATACAGGGTTTTCCAACTCACTTACGAATGTAAATCGTTGGTATTCACCGCATGCAATATGTTAATTCACATCAGTCTGATGTTTCATTTCCATACTCCTAATTTTTAAAGGCTTTTCCAAATCATATTCGAATATGCACATCATTATTCAACGCCTATCCAATGATTTTCAACAGCTGTCATACATTGTATTCGCATCACAATAAAGTTTCAGCTCGCCGCGCATGATTTTCAACAAATCACAAAGAACTGTCAAATTCAATTCAGCTTGCAGTGTGTTGAAAATCATAAAGATGAAACTGAACAATTAACGTGATGTAAATACAACATTTGACAGCTGTTGAAAAACATAGCAAGCAATGAAAACAGTTGTTGACGTTCTAAATTGACTCGGAAAACTCTGTAATTTCTTCAGCACGATTCTCAACACGTCTCAAGCTGGATGCTTGATCAGTTCTTTGTGATGTGTTGAAAATCATAATTAAAATCTGAAATTTCATTATGAAACAAATGCACCGTTTGACAGGTGTTGAAAAACATCTTGAAGGCGGTTAATAAATAATGTGCACATTCGAAAGTGACTTGGAACAGCTCTCAAATGGTGTATTTGCACCACAATTAAATTCCAATTCTTACACATGATTTTCAACACATCACAGAGAACTGTCAAACTTAATCCAGCTTGAAACGTGTTGAAAATCATGTGGAAGAACTGAAAAATTATTGTGATGCAATTAAAACATTTGATAGCTGTTGAAACACATCTTGCAAGCAATGAAAATTGGAAATTGACTTGGAAAACCCTGTATCCCCCCTCTTCCAAGCAATTCCCCTTTCTGGGAAAACCCTCTTCCAAGCAATTTTTCAACAGCTGTCAATTGGTGTATTTGCTTCAATTCATTCAATATTATACTTACACATGATTTTCAACACATTACTTAGGACTGTCAAACAAGATCAAGTTTGAAATGTGTTGAAAATCACGTGGAAGAATTGAATCATTCTTGTTATGGAAATACAACATTTGACAGCTGTTGAAAAACATCTCGCAAACAATGAAAAATGGCGTGGGCAATGTGACGAACATTACATTTTCATAGCCAAAAGTAAGAGACTTCAACCAACGTGTAATAATAATAATGCCCCACCCAAAACCACTACTCACGCTATACTCCTTGCCGACGAGCCGCGCCCAAACCTCCACCGTCGAGACCGGATTCGTGACGTACAGATTCCAGTACTGTTCGTCCCACGGCAGCGTCAGCTGATTTACCGCCATCTGGCACGCCTCGGACGTGTTCGACTCCACGTCCGACCCGGACGGTTGCTCCCGCGCGTACACAATCCAGTCCCCGTTCGGGCCGTCCTCCAGCACGAACAGCTGGTTCGAGTACTGGTCGATGATCGCGAACCAGTGGTCCGGCAGCAGCGCCCGGTGCGTCTCCTGGAACGCGTTCGGGATGTTCTTGCTGAACATGCCGTGCGGGCAGCTCGCCAGCAGCCCGTGGATGTGGTGCGCAATGTCGCGGTCCGAGTCCAAACACTTGCTGTACAGCTGGCGGGATTCGTCGCGCCGGATCGCCTCGATCGCGTTCATCGCCGCCGCAAACTGGCCCTCGAACTGGCTGACAAAGTCTTCCGGGTAGGTCGAGTAGGAGGAACCGTTCACCGTCACCAGGCACTGGTAGCGGCCGCTCTTCAGCTTGTAGTAACCGTACTCCGGCCTTGCAAAGCCTTTGTGCTGGCTGTACCGCATCAGTATCTCGACCGGCGTAGCGTTCGGATCGTCCCAGGTGAACACGCCGCCCGTTGCGGCTCCATTCACCATGCCCGATGCGGTGTAGGATGAGCCGTTAGTGGGGTAGAAGCTGGTACCGCTTGGAAGGGTTGTTGTTTTGGACGGTAGTTTCGATTCCATTGGCGGTGTCGGTTCGGTGACGATCGGAGGAGAGGTCTGCAGTTTGGCCACCTTCTCCAGATCCTCGTCCGCCACCTCCTGGTTGATCTTTAGCCGATCTTGGAGCGACTTCTTGCCCGGCAGGGTGGGCAGTTTGGGCGGTTCGATGTAAGGCATCGCATTGGGCGGTACACGAGCGCCCTGGTAGGGATAGGCGGCGGTGGCGGCGGTGGACGTCCGTTCGTCCAGTGATTTCGCCCGCTGGTAGGCCGGTGCAGCAGAAGCAGCAGGTGCTCGTGCGGGTGCTGGTGCGACCGCAGGGGTAGTGGGTGCACTGCTGCCCTCTCCCGGCACTGCTGCCTTCGCCACGTTCAGTCTTGAGTTTACACTTTTCGCTGGGGCGGTGGCGATCGGCGGCGGGACCGCGATCGACATCAGCGGCAGCGGGGCGGGCGGCATTGGCAACGAAACCACCCGACCGGATCCGGACAACACGACGTTCAGCCTGTTACTACCACCGTTGCGAGCGGCAGCTTCCTTCGCTTGCGATGCATTTCGTGCATTCGATCCCTGTTGCTGTTGCTGCTGCTGCTGCTGCTGTGGCTTTTTAGCGCTTTTGTCTTCGACGCTAAACGGTAGCTGCTTTCGTGCAGTAGTACCACCACTCTGCCGGACGGCATTACCCACCCCGACCACGTTGGAGGAAACGGTTGCGAGCGCTTTGCCCGCCTGGCGCATCTCGACCGACGAGCGGCTGAGCGTGCTGTTCCGCTCGTTCAGCCTGTGTCGTAAATCGTTGGAAGAAAGCTGCTGCTGCTGCTGTCCGCCTCCATTGAGATTGTAATTCTTCGTCGAGCGGCTGTTATTGTTCGCCTCGGGCGAGGCTGAGTTTCCATTGCGCTGCGCGTTCTGCTGGGGCGAAGCAGCACCTTTGCTCTTGGTAATTGCCCGCAACTGCTGTCCCTGTGCTTGCTGCTGACCACCACCACCACTGCCACCGTTCGTTGTCCAAAAGCCCTGGGACCGGAACCCTTTCGACGATTGCTGCTGCTGCTGGGGCACCGCCCCGAACGTGACCGACTTCTTGGGCGAGTAGCCGCTGCCACTGTTCGTCGTGCGCCCCCCGCCCGACATCTGCTGGTAGATGCGGCTGTACGCGGTCGCCGGACTAGCGAAACCCTTCGCACTCCACGGTCCGGTCGGTTGGCGCAGCGCGACAAAGCTCGACTTCTTGCCCGAGCCGCCGCTCTTGTTCGTTTTCTGGGCCGCCACCATGTTCTGGATGTGGGCCGAGTCGCGGTTCGGCTTGATGTAGATGCGCGTCGATTCGCCCGCGCTCGCCTTGATCAGAAACTCGCCGCTCGCGAGCAGAAACTCCTCGACGGTGGAGAAACCAAACTTTCGGTAGGGCAGCGGGTCGCCCTCGAGCTGTCGGTAGTCGCGCAGCACGCTCAGCACGTTGGACGTTTCTTTGCGCGAGGCCACGAGCGCCCGGACGACCGAGATGGCTGCCAGGGCTTCCTCCGATAGGGCACCCCCACCACCACCACCGTTTGTTGGGGTGGCGGTGGCCGTTTTGGTGTTCCCACTGGGTGAAGGCATTTTGTGTGTGTGAGTCGTTCTGGGTTGGGGGGGTTTTTGGGCTTTCGCGATCCCACTGTGGAAGACGCTGGGGGGAAAGCGTCCACCGCGCACCGTTTACCGGTCGAATCGGACGTCAATCGGGTTGGTTTAGTACACTTTTCCACGCACAATTAGCTACTTCTGTGAAAAAGGAAAATAATAAGAGAAAATGGAAATTAAAACAAGACAAAGAGTGTACAAGAAAAAACAATCAAATCGATTTGTGGGCGATTGGTGCAAAGTGCAATAGAAATGTTTCACCGCTCAAAGTACCACCCAAAAAAAAGGCAACTGCAACTGGCATTTGGGAAAACATTTTTCCGCAAAATACAAAAGAAGGTAAAAGAAGAAAAAAACCGTCACTGCGTAACAGCAACAGCAGACAGGAAAGCTTCCTCGCAAATACACACGCATTTATTGGACCATTTTCTATTACGTTGCCTTGCCCCGTTCCGTTCGGATGATTACTTTTCTTGCACTGCGGCCTCCCCTTGGTGCACCACTTCTTCGCCTGATATCTCGGTGGCACACCCTGATGATGATGGCCAAAAACGTTTGCCAGCGAGAAGCACACGGAGAGAACCACTGGAAGCAGAGGGAGGGGAGAGGCAAGCGCAATTAACTTCACTTTTTCCAACGGTACAACAACCCGTACAGGCCCGCTAACGCTAATGGAAACAAACAACTCTCGCCCCAAAAAGACGTTTTAGTCGATGATGTTGGCGGGTGGTGGTTGCCGCCGAGAAGGGGAAGGTGGCAGCAAAAGAAACATAACACAGCAGTGCCAACACAACAGATGCTAGGGAGAGAGAGAGAGTGTGTGTGTGTGTTGTGGCTGCAGCAGCACAATTTTCCTGTGTTTTCGTGCAACTTTTCCTGCGGAGAGTTGCGATTGAGAGTTGAATTTCGTAATTTCTCGACCGTATCAGTTCGCGGTACAGTATTCTATCATTACAGCGTTTTCCAGGAGTTCTCATAGCTTTGGGACACTTAATGCAATGGGAATTGTACTCTATAGCACTCTAGTTGGACACATCTAATAGGAATTTTCAAGGCGCCTGTCCAAAAAGGGCGCCATACAGTCAAATTTCCAACATATGCAGTTCACTTCCAATAAGAAAGAGTCAATATTTATTCTTCCATATTTTCTTTTTATCAGCAAGAAACGTATTTTTGTTTCACTTCCATCGATCGGAACGGAAACACAGACGAGAAAGAATGTTTGAAATTGCGATCACATGATTAGAAAGAGGCAAAAGACGGCTCTACCATGGCGAAGAAGAGAAAATCAAGCAATATGCGTTTTCTTCTTGCGTGCCCGGAGCGAGAGAGAAGAAAACACACTAAAAATATCAAAAAAACGATACGCGATCGATTATGGCGATCGATGGTACAGTTAGGAGAGCAAGCAGTTCATCTTCATCTTCGCATTTCGAGCTACTCTCGCTCCCGTTCGGTTGCTGTTAACGGCTATTAACGTCGTGAAATAATAGAGAAAAGCAATCTTTTAGCTAGCTTTTTAGTTTTTGCCACACAAAATTCGCGATTACGTTTTGTCGAAGATCAGCGCTTAAAGGAATGCACCAAAGGTCGGTTTTGTTAATTTGCTTTCCTTCCCCTCTCATTTGGTATTGCGCCTTGTTTATTTCATCGCTTGAGTATTGATGAGCTAATCTCTTCCAAAGGATGGATAGCGTGTTGTAGCTAATTTATTGCGACACGTATCGACACTTCTCGAGACTCACTCGCCTGTTGGACGTGCGACAAACATGGCTTTAAGCGATGAATTAATCATAAATCCTAAAAGTAGATAACATTTCAAAGGAGTTAATTTTTACCATAAAATTTAAATAAAAGTACATCAAAATCGAACTCCGAATGGAATGTTTTCAATCCCCAGGTCGAGTAGAACGCACAGGTGTGTAGATCCAATTATGGAAATGAGAACCAAACCAGTCCCAGGTTCGTTATTCGGTACGACTTTTTGAAACCTGAACCTCCTTACATTTTCAACATGTTTTTTTTTTTCACTTTAAATCTCCGTTCCAGCCAGGAAGTGAAGTGGAACAACCGAAGCCACGGGGTCTAGAATGACAAAGCTTTCTACCTTTGCCTTAAATCCGATCATGTAAATTAACACTCAAAGGTGGGTGGGTGGCCATTCTTTCAATGACCTTCGGATGATGCAGCCCACTGGCTGGCTGGCTGGCTGTCGGGCCAGTAAAGGCAACAAAAGGGTGCATCGTCCACCACTCCCCGGGAAGCAGTTTGCAAATCAATCTCGAATTTCGTCGCCCCATCGTCATCGTCAACACAAACAATGATCGAATAACGTGCGCTTGCACCAGCAGCCCCCAAAAACGGTGGGGGAAGTAGGTTGCTTTCTTTTGACACTGTTAGTCTCAGTAGTGTTGGACGCAATTCCGGTTGCCGCTCTAATGCTCCATATTTTTGTATTTATCCGTGCGTCCGTCCGTTTCGCCACTTTCCAAACTTTTACGCGGCGGAATGCAAATCGCTGTGCGGGGATCAATTAATGCATGCCTTGGACGTGGACGTCGGACGGGTTGGACCGGACGTGAGGAGTTTACGCTATTAGGCGGCAGAGAGGGGTGGCGTTTTGCAGTTGCAAGTTTGTAATTTTGTCAAACTATTCACGTTTAATAATAACATAAACAATGGACTGCAACCAACTACCCTCCCTTACATCCCCAAAGCAATGTGGCACAGATTTCGAGGTGCATGGGGAGGGTCCACTGCACACAGAGGACGTGACATTCATGCTTTATTCCTTCCTGGGTGGTTCGGTGCTTTCGGGGCATGGCGAGCCAGTTTGATTTGAAGTTTTAAAAGTAAAGTAATTACAGCAATATTAGTTGCTTTCATTGTGGCCAATTTTCAAACATTTTCCTATTTCCTCTACATTATCCTATAAATATCGCCTAAAATCATGTAAATATGTCATATTAAATCACAGATAACTTTTAATCATACGAACAACAAATAAATTGGTTGAAGAATCATTCTGGGGAGGTTAAAAAACGTCCAAGCATAAAACATAAAAAAAACATCTCATTTAGAGACTCTCCTACAGCTGTTTTCTTTTAAATTTGTTCTTTTATGGAATTTGGCTTTTCAATTGGCGCAAAATGCACAACTTTGTGGCCGGTTTCGATAGCGCAATTGTATTTGTAAAATGTCAATGCTCAAATTAAATGTAAATTTACTAAATTGTTTTCAGCGGGCACGAGGGCGTAAGATGAAATTCCTGCACTTGCTGGTATGCGCAACTTTGGGCAAACAATTGTTATCACGGGAAGGAAGAAGATAAAGAAAATTTTTTTCTTTATAATAACACAGCTAGTGTTTTATGTTGGCAAAATTGTTTATACAAAAATTACTATTGTAAAATAAACAGAACTTGTGCAACATTTTAACCCAATTCCTGTTTTCAACATCCCAACATGGTTGAACGAAGATCATGTGGAGGAGGTTGGAAGAGAAGGGTCCAAAAGTAAATCACAACATTATCGAGAATTTGCGCCAACGTCCCACGGCCAAAAGGGAAGCCCATGTGTTTAGAGCGAGACAGAGGGAAACAAAGAGGAAGAAAAGCGAGGGGGTGTTCGTTGTATAAACAATCCCCCCTCCCTTCCATCCCCATCACATCATCGCCTTCGCTGCGGTCTTCGAACCATTGGTCGTACAACAGCATCGAAACCGTTGGGTCCAACCCATTCGTAGTCATCATATTTTTACATTGTTTACAACACGCACACCAAAACACACACACACCCTTCGTGTCTCTTGCGTGCGTTTTCGCGCGGTTACTACTACGAGCAGGGTTTGCATTTTAAAATAGACGATGAAAATGTTATCGTCGACAAACACATAGAGAGAGGGGGGGAGGGGAGGAAATGAGGGAAACTTAATGATCCGCACACGTTGTTTCTGGCGTTGCGTTGTTTAGGCGAACGAAGCAGCGCAAACACAAGTCCCCAATGCACCCGCCAACACGTGCGGCTCGCACCGGTTGAAGAGATTGATCTCGAACTAAGCGGAGAGAGAGAGGGAGGGAGAGAACACGAGAGATCTCTCTCTTCTTTGTGATAAAATCGTGCATTCGTGCGTCTGTGCTCTTGACACGGAATAAAGCGCGTATCAATGCGCATTCTTAGTGTGCCGTTGACCGTAACCATTTTTAGTGCGTGTGACTAATAAGCACAATCAGTAAAAGGGCGAGAGAGAGAGACAGAGAGACAGATAGGGTCATAGACAAACGGAGGCTAGAAAATTCCATCACAGCAATCGAGGAGCAAATCACGCTTGTTGGGGAGGAATTCCATCACATCACAAAACAATTCTCTGTCCCTCTTTCTCTCGTGTCTTCGTTCTCTTTTCCTGCTTGTCCTACAATCTCACTGCCCTTTGGTGATACAATTGTTCGTTTGTGCCTTCCCTTGCTTGATATTATTCAACTCCCTTCCTTTTCAGTGTTTTTCTGTGTCGACTTCATCTCTCTCTCTCTTTCTCTCGTTCCTCCCGTGTGTGTGCGTTATCTTGTTATCATCTTTCCCCCTTCGCAAAACCTTCCTCCTAGAAATCCTTCCTTTAACATCTCTCTCTCTTTTCCTCTTATCAGTTTGTTTGCTTTCCATTCTGCACGAAACGCGAAAGTGAGGATGTATGTTACACGTCACTGCGTCACACACAACCAAACTGCATTGCGTACCCATACACGCACGTGACAGAGAGGGAGAGAGAGAGATAGAACGGCAGGGCCAACTGGTCGTGAATTGGTGATGCCCACACACTGTCACGGGATGTTGTGGAATGCAGCGGCATCGCCCCGAACACACACACGCATTTGGTGGTGCTCTTGTCGGTTATCTAAGCGGCGCGCGCACAACCGGTCAGCCACGTATGCAGCAGCAGTAGACACTGCACACAATAAGAAAATCACCACCCAAAAAACAGACACACACACACACCTCTCTATGCACCGTGGTTCGATCAGTCTCCCGCATCAGTCTGTAATAAAACAACGTTCAAGCTCCTTTTACGGGGAAATGCATTACGCTGCACATTAAACGAATTGTATGCTCCATTTTCACTATTCACTCTGCACTGCCATTTGTCCCTCAGTGAACCTGTTTTCAGCTGTCCCCTCTCTCTCTCTGTTTCCAGCCACTACTTAGCAACTGGCCATCTTCCACGACAGTTCCCCAACGCGACCTGCTGCTGCGTGGTGGCCCAGTTTGCAGCAACCGATCTGGTTCTCGATCTCGCTCTCTTCCTTTCTCTTTCTTCCTCACGCCCTCTTCACTGGTTGGCATATGAACGTGGGCCAACAATGCGATGATAGCAGCACCAGCAACACAGCAAACACTGACACAGGCCCGGGAAAAGGGCAAGAATCCCTTACTCAGCACACACGAGCGCCCCTGCTGGACATACGGGGATTGAATTACTTTATAGCAGCACACATACACACACTGGCACCTAGCACCGTTCCATTTTTGCACGACCGTACAGAAGAAGCAGCACTTCCACTTTCTACCACCGATCTACTCCTGCAAGCAGAAAACAGCAGCAGTAGGCGAGACTACAGCACTTTTCGACCACGTTCCTGCGCCATTTTCCGACTAATTCTCCAGCAGCGCACACATACACAACACAGCAACGGCGTTCTCGCATGGGACTCCACCTGTGCTGGGGCACACACAATCGTCAGGCACGCACACCCACTCTGCCGCCCTCCTCCTTGCGCGGGGATTGCACCTTTTCTTTGCCCTTGTTTCCCTCCACGAAAATTGTGATCGTTCCGACAAAAAAAATTGAACTACACACAACGACACAGCCCATTGATTGATCTCGCGCGGGTTTTGATTCTATTGCATCTCCGCCCCTTCTCGTCCCCCGCACACACACACACACACAAACGTACGAGAAACTCTGGAAAGTCGTCCGCCCGTCGTAGCCCGTTTTGCTTACCTCTGCCGTACGAGACGGGGCGAAATTGTAGTGCGCTTTTTCACCAGCACGACCAGCATCGACGGAGCGGAGAGAAACGATTGATCGCGACCCGCCAGCGAGAGCGCTGATTAAGCAGAAAATCTGACAAAAACGGCCACGCACACTACTGCAATGGGGAGGCCGTGAGTGGGTTTTTGGCGAAACGTCACACGGTGGGCGAATGTTTGATCATACAGTGGACAACATTACAAATCTGTCGTGTATTGTTTTGTGTGAATTCAGTTTATTTTCGATGCTTTTGAGGAGCTGTACTTCACAGAAAGAAAAGAAAATATTGTGCAAATTATAATACATGCATAATGAAGTTAAATCGCATTCCTGTTGGAATATTCTTCTATAGACATGTAAGCTCTCTAAAAAGGGACAAAGCTTCCAGTGTGCGGTGAGCTAGTTTATGCTGCCGAGGTGAAGAGTTGCGGCAGGATCGAACGAGCCGCGGTTTTTCTCAATCGAGGTGTTTCAAGCTGGTTTTAAAAATTAAATTCAAAATGTTGACTAAATAAAAGCGAACAATTTGCTATTTCACAGGGCAGCGCAAAGAATTTACAACTAAAGCTAAATAAGATAGGCCAGTAGCAAGTTATTGGATTTTGTGAAATATATTATATGTTGAATGATTAAATACAATGAACTAGAAGTGTGAACAGGCAGAATGGGCTTGGGCCATGCTTGCGAGAAAGCATTCCAGAGCCTCATTTGATAACGAATGATAAACTAATTCTACCCCTCATATACTTCCCCATTAGGACACAAACTCTTACAGAAGCCGTAGTCGCGCAATTGACGCTGACTCTACCTCTGCAATAAGGCGTTCGGCGGCCTCCACCTTCTGCTTGAGCAAATTCGGCTGGTCCAGCATCAAGGACAGCTGCGCATTATCAAACTCGAGCAGTAGTTGTACGATCTGTTCACGTTTCTCTGGAAAAACGCCTCGCACAGCCGCACTCAACCGGATGGCAAACGATTGTTTCTCGCGTGCGGCATCGTCCGACGTCGGAGCTGAAAACAGACCCCAAAGAGGTTCGATTATTTACAGGAACATCTTGCCGCACCGCTAATCACAGTTTGGGCTACCCACCGAGAGGAAGGGGAGACACATCGTTCAGTGTGGTTGCACGGGTGGACGAATCATCTGGTTTAAAGTAGATGTCAAACTTTTCCTTCCGCAGTTCGCTCTTCGTTTTCACGTATTCCACCGTTAGACGATTCCCTAGCACGCGGGCACCATTTAGGTTCGCGATCGCAAGAGCAGCATGTTCGGACTTGTGGAAGCAGACGGTGGCCATGCCCGACGGGTAGCCCCGGTCGATGCCGCGCTCGTCCATTACCAAGTTCGCGTACTTAACGCTGCCCTGCGTCGCGAACAGCTGGAGCAGCTGCTTCCGTGTTACATCTTCGGGAAGATGCTTAACGTACAGCACATTTTTCTGCACCACCGTCGCGTGAAGACGCTTCCCGTTCGGAAACTGGTGCTTGCCGTGCAGCACCGCCACCGCTTTCACCGCATCTTCTTCGAGCTTGAAGTTGACAAAGCCAAAGCCACGACTTTTGCCATCCCGCATGATGATGCGATGGCTGGTGATGCAGCCAAACTTCATGAACAGGTTACGCAGCTCCGAGGCTGTAAAGTTTGCTGGGAAATCCTTCACATACACCTGCGTATCGTTATCAGTGGGGGGATTTTCTGTAGGGATTCATGAACCAATTACCCCAATTAGATAGCTCACTCGAGATGGCAATCTTATGCGTGTTCAATACCTTTCGAAGTTCCGCTACTTTTGGGGCCGGTTTGGGAAGACAAAGTGTAGGATGGTCTGAGATAATTCCGCTCTCCAACGGAACGGTTGATACGGTGGGTACGATGCATAAACATTTTATCAAAATTCGATAGATTTTTTGAATGCTGGTAATACTGAAACACGAAGAATGAATCATTAAATGTTCATATCTCAACACAGATATAAACATCATTCGCGCATTCAAACATTACTTACATTGTTTCCGCTAGCACTGTGTGTTCAAACTGCTGAACTAAGCACTGTCGGTGCACATTGAAGTTTAGATAAGAGCCAACGTGCTCAGAGACCACTCGAGCGCACGCTGCCTTTCTTTATCAACGCAAGCGAGTTAGTTTCGGAGCGCTCCAACAATGCGCGACAACTTGTAAGCACGGCAACACTTTTACAAGTGCCATAAGTTACAGGTCTCACTAGCGCCCCCTAGCTGAGGTCTTCCGAGCACAAGACCTGTCAAAACGTTTTGGAATTAGAGCCGTTACAAAGTTGTCTCTTTGCACTACAGTGGAGTTGTTACTTTCAATTCCTGATAGATGTCTTGTAGATTTAAATTCCTGGCTAGAAATTGGGAACATGGAAAATGTCTCAACTCGGCTCTACCTCACGTACGTGCTTAATCTTGATACGAGAACAAATCCATAATCTGGCCATCGTTCAGTTCTGTGCCGATCATCTTCTACTCTTCTCAGACGCTACAAAGTCTGCTCTTGTCATCTGTAGTCATAACAACGATGTTCTTGTACGTCTGGAGTCAGTGCTTCCTTAGGTAGCATATACTTACCTCAGATCTGTGGGTACATTCTTGTAATCCGAAATACATTAATTCTTTAATTAAACACATTTAAGGACCTTTAAAGGACGGAAGGATTTTCCCATTCAAACAATTTATCCCATAAAAGTATGCATCTTTCTTTCGAATCAAAATCAGCTTCTGAGGTGCAAGCATTTCCGGATCTTATCGTTTTTTTATTGAAATTGATAAACATTTTTGCGTTGGTATTGGTTGGAAAAAATTTTCACCTCATACAATTTAGAGTAGCCCGGATATTTTAAATTTTCTTATCTGAAACACGTTATTATCCTTCTTCGCAGCGAGAGACCGTGCTGCCCGCTGTCCGACTTTTGGTTAGCGCACGCCACACTCGACGCACAGATCTAGTTAGCAATGAATTTACCAGCCAGTCAGCCAGCCTGCCAGCGGCAGCAGGATTGATCTTTCGATTCCAACTCGTTCTCTAAACTGATGTTGTTCTTCCGAAGAAGTGTGTTTGCTGTTGTTCTCGTCTGATGTAAACAGTTTTTCATCCCCATCCGCGTGGGGTTTTTCGTGCCTTTGCTGGCAAACTTAACCTATCATCCGGATGGTTTTACTCCCCAGCACTCCTCTCTTTCCCACTCACTGTGATGACCGCAGTGACACACAGTGCTGCGCAATAGCTCGCTGAAAGATGTTCGGTACAAACAGTCATCGATATCCATCCACGTTTCTCTCAAGCGCACACGTTCTTCTTGGCGAGAGATGTGAAATTTTGTGCACAGGTTGGAGGTGGAAAAATTACTCTTTCCATCCCAAAAACAAATCCTGTGATTGCGTGCTTTGTGTTGAACGTAAAAATGGTTTGCCGCGACTTTCTTCTTCTAGGTCTTCTCTATACTCTTGAAAAGTGAAATTTACGTGGATTCTTCGCGCCCTTCTCTCGTACTCTTCTAATCTTTCAGTTAGTTGGTCTCATTTGTCTAGTGGTTGCTGCAAATAGCCATTGCAGAGTCATTACTGTGTTCTTGTGTTTCCATGCACACCTTTTACACACTTCTGCCCTGCTTCACTCACTCGGGGTACACGCGGCAAGGAGTGTGTCGTCCTCTACTTGGTTGGAGAAAGAAGGTTTTAAAATCTAGATTTTGACAAAGCTACCTTGGGGGGCCTACGCGGGAATACTATTTTGATAGAAAAAAAAGGGATAAAGATTCCATTTTGCTCATTTCTATCGGGAATCTTTACCCTGAACTGAAAACGGTGTCTCTACTATCTCCAAACTATAGTAATGGCTGGAGCCATCGAAAAGGTCGAATCCTCAAAACGTCGAAATCGATTCTCTCACGAAAGGAGATACTACAACAAGGAAAAACCCTACTGTCAAACAAAAAAAGATGAACAAAATGCAAAGAATCCATCTGCGCTGACTATGACCGGGAGACGATCACCACACCACATCGTGTGATCTGCTTCAAACCGCACATAAAAAAGCACACGCCACCTATCGTTTTAATGAAGAACAGATACAAATTCCTCTCCTAGTGTATATCCTTCTCTCTTACCCTTCGCTTTCACTCGTCCCGTGTTTCATCATATATGTCCCTTTTTTGTTTCGTAGAATTTTCTTCAGTTGCAAGTTTTTCAGTTTTTTTTCTATTGTTATTTTTATCCCATTTTCTCGTGCCTAATTGTTGCATTTCTTCCGTCTGGCTGTAGTTCCCTAGTTTCTTGCTTCTATCATTCGCTTTCAACCCAACTCCTACTCCCTCCTCCCTCTCCTCACGCGTGTCATCCTCATCGCGTGTTTACCACCACACACCACTCTTCTTCGTCCTCTTCTCTCTTTCTCTCTATCCGCGTCTTCCACACGTAAGTTTTTCTCTTTTTTGTTTTTATATATGTTTGTTTTCACTTTTTTTGTTATTTTTCAATTTTTTGCTTGTTTATTTCTCGTTTACATCATTTTAAAGACTGTCGCATCGGTTGTTCCGTTGTATCTCTTTGAAATAAGGATCGCTTCTTTTTTTGTTTTGCTGCTGTTGCTGTTGCATAAGAACATTCCCAATCGTATGCTTGTGTTTGGCTCACATTTTTTGCGTTTGTGTTTTCTTCTTTTTGTAACCTCCTCTTCTCGCTAGTTGGTCGGATACTACTACTACTACCCTACAGTACACGCGACTAAACTGTACTGCTGTGTTTTTTTTTCTCACAAAAAAGTTCAGAATTGTTTTTCATAAACTTTTGCAATAATCTTCACACAACATATGCGCCTTGGCAGAGACAGAATAGTTTAATTTCCATACTTTCTACTGCTTCGCGCATTTGTAGTAGTTTCCTTGTTGTTTCAAAAAGTTTTTCTGCAAGTTACTTTTAGCACATTTCACTTGTCCTGACAAAGTTTTGTTTTCATGGTTCAATTATTGAAGGTACTCTCTTCTCTTTCAATCTTTGTAGACATTTTTTTCTGTTGTTTACTGTTTTTTTCCTCAATTTTCTGTTTTTCTCTTTTGCTACTGTGCTTGCTCTTGTGTCGCTTTTTTTGCTGTTTTCTCTTCTCCTACATTTCTCGACCACCACCCATCTCTCATTTGTTGTTTTCTTCTTTTTCTTCTCCTTTGTGTCAAGAGGATGATGATTTCATTTCTATTTTGCAATCTTTTTTCAGTTACCTTTTTCATCAGTTACGATTTTTATAATTTGTTTTCCATTTTTTTGTAGATTTTTTCGTATATATATATATACTTCATACATATATTTTTGCATAATATATTTGATAGATTATATTATCTCATAATAAGAAGTTTTGCAGCGTGTGCGCAAAGTGCTCCGCATAAAAAGCTGGGAAATCGTTTTAGCGCAGTTTACGAGTAAATGACATATTCAATATTATAGTATGAATAATGAAAAAAAAAAATTTAACCGAGCGCCATCTCCCCACCCTCATTCAGGTGAACACAAAACCCCACCACACTCATGTATCTTTTGCGAGTTCGTCCTTCGTGCCCATCAATTGCCCTCCCCTACAGAAAACACGCAAGAATATTACACACACAATCCCGCAACCGTGAATATATAGTGCAAATGGGGTTCGTTTAATTGAATTTACCTAACATCCACCCGCGGCATGTGACATCTTCCATCATCGTACATACATCTGAGGGGGTGCGCGGCAATGTTGGATTGATTTTAAACGCCTCGCCAAAACGAACGCACACACTGAATAATCATGAAGAGAAGGTGGTTCTTCTTTAGGTGGTTCCGTGTCCAACTGAGCCGCGAGCGAGGGGGACGACGTCTGCACTGCTGCTGCTGCTGCTAGGCGAAGGGTTCGTCGCTTAGTTGGTTTGGGCCGAAGACTTCTGGTGAGCCTGCAGCACAGCCACAGCCTCCTCAGCCTTCGCGTTGAGCGACTCCTTATGCTCCAGCATGTGCAGCAGCTCCGAGTTGTCGATCTCGAGCAACATGCCCGTGATTTTGCCGGCAAGATTCGGATACATGAGCTCGATCAGCGGGAACAGCCGCTCGCCAAGCATCTGCTTCTGTTCAGCCGGCTGAGCAGCAGCCAGCATGCTGGTGGTAAGCGGTTCTTGACCTGGAGATGATACAGAAATGGGGAAATAGTGTAAATTTAAAGGTTACAAATCGAATAAAACAATCTTTTCCAAAAGAAATGGCGCTGTGAAAAGATCTCTCGCCTCAAGGAAGCCCTTAAACTCCTCGTTCTAGCTAAAACAACCATCACTACTACTATTCGCTTACCTTTAACGATGACAGCCTGCTGAGCAACGGGTTGAGCTGGGATCGGCACCGGCTGCGGCACCTGCGGATTGCGCATGGACTGCGTGAACTTGTAGTTGGGCGTGCGGGCCTGCCCGGCGGCCAGCTGCGGCGCAACCGGGCGCGTCTGCATGTTGGCCGCGGTCTGCTGGCCGGTGATCGGGCGCGCCGCATTGCGCATGGCGGCCGAGTTGGCCTGGGCCGACTGGGCGTTCGGGGCCTGCTGGTTGGCGCCGCGCACGTTACCCGCCTGGCGGTACTGGTTGTTGGCGACGTGGGCCGCCGTCATGGCCGGGTAGCCGCCGGCCGGTGCATTGGCCGCCACGTTCTGGTTGCCCGCGTTCGGGCGCATCTGGGCGTTGGCGGACCAGCGGGGCGCGGTGCGCACCGGCGCCACCTGCGGCCCGTAGAAGCGCTGCGGCTGGGCGATGGTCGGCATGAAGTAGCTGCCGCTCTGCTGGTACACCTGGCCGATGTGCTGCATGCGCAGGCTGTTCACGCGCTGGATGTACTGGCTGGCCAGGTGCGACTTGCGCTCCTCCTTGCGCTGGGCGAGCGCGACGTACAGCGGCTTGCTGCCGACGATGCGGCCGTTCATTTCCGTCACCGCCTTGGTCGCCTCGTCCGGCGCGGAGAAGCACACAAAGCCGAAGCCCTTCGAGCGGCCCTCGTCCAGCATCACCTTGGCGGACGTGATCGTACCGTACGGGGCGAACTCCTTGCGCAGCCGCTCGTCGTCGATCGTGTCGTCCAGGTTCTTCACGTACAGATTGACGCCGTGGTAGCGCGTCAGGCGCTCCATCTTCAGCTGCTCGAACCGGCGCTTCAGCTCCATCTGGCGCTCGTTCTTCTTCTGGGCGCGGCCCACGTACAGCACCTTGCCGTCGCTCAGCTCCTTGCCGTTCAGCTTCTGCACCGCCTCCTCCGCGTCCTCCGGCTTCTCGAACGCGACGAAGCCGAAGCCGCGGCTCTTGCCGTCCTTCGTCATCACGCGGTGGCTCGTGATCGGGCCGAACTTTTCGAACATGTCGCGCAGCGCCTCCTCGGTCAGATCCTCGCCGAAGTTCTTCACGTACACGTTCGTGAACAGCTTCGCCTTCTCGCCGAGCTCCTTCTCGCGCTCCTTGCGCGAGATGAAGCGGCCGACGTACACCTTCTTCTCGTTCAGCAGCATGCCGTTGACCTTCTCGATCGAGGTGTTGGCCGACTCCTCCGTCTCGAAGTGCACGAACCCGTACCCCTTGCTCTGGCCCTTCTCGTCCTGCGCCACCTTGCAGCTCAGGATGTTGCCGAACGCGGAGAACGTGTCGTACATCGCCTTGTTGTCGATCTTTTTGTCCAGGTTCTTGATGAACACGTTGCCGACGCCGGACTTGCGCAGCGACGGGTCACGCTGCGACCACATGATGCGGATCGGGCGGCCCTTGATCGGGTCGAAGTTCATCGTATCCAGTGCACGCTCGGCTGCAATTGATGGGGATAAAATACAAACAGCAGGATTAGTATTATGTGTCATAAACTTCTCTCACGACAACGCAAAGAGAGGATTTTTATTTAATTTGAACGAATTTGTTGATAAAAGTAAATATCATCACAGCAACTTTATTCAAATAGTAAACTTCAAAACCCAACATGGAAGGGCATGAGTAATAAAAAATGGCATAAACCTAACGGAAAAAAGCGCTTGATAGCATCGACATTTATTTGATATCTATCTAAACAAAGACACACACAAAAACACGGGGGACGGAAGTGATTGCAATGTAGTCGATGATGGAAGCGTTTCACAATCGAAGCATTAGCGCCACACAGCAACATTTGCTCTACACTACCATCATACATGTAGCATAATTACATTAAATTGCCCTCTCCCCATTACTACTGGCCAGTGTAGCAATTGCATCATTTACGGGACATACAAATGCACCATCGGTCCCAGGGAATGGGGAAGCTGTAGACCGACCCCATCATCCCTTCCCCATCGTGGCATATAATTGAACAGCATACACACACACACACACGCATGCTAATGGTGTGATGGAAACTAATTATATCGATTCATTTTCCAATCCCAGGACATCACACGATCAAAATGTGCATTTGTACTCAGACATGAAGGTAACACTGTGTCGCCTCTGCCCCCACACCGGATCACATTCCTCCCACTTCGCTCCATTGCGAATGCATATGTGTTTATGGATTGATTTTTCCCTTCTTTTTCCCTAGCAATAACATATTTAGGGGGAGGCGGTTTGTCTAGCTGCAGAAGAAAAAAAAACATCAACATGGTGGTGGCGCATTGTGTATCCGTTTTTCATTCAGTTTGAATGTTGAATCGGAACAGTGTAAAAATGGTTTCAAATTATCAAACTGACATTACTTTTAAATGGTATTTAAGCAGACGACGACCGATTAGTCTCTGCAACAGTTATTTCAATAAACAAAAGAAAAAAGGGTAGAATTAAAGCATTGCAAAACGCACATTCCTAACAGTTTGTTTTACTTTTAGAGGAAAAAGGCTCACGCATTTCAGTTCAAAAAGTGAAACCGTCACGTAACACAACAACAGCACACAGCCCATTCCCCACACCAAACTATCGTTGTCTCCACATAAAGGCTTCACGCACCAGCCTGCGCGCCTCTCCCTTTCCCGTCATTCCTCATCCACGAACGACGAGCCAGCAACAAAACTCGCCACAAAGTTGTTGGAATGTGTGGCAGAGGCCAGCCAGCAGCGGCGTGCGGTTTTGAGACCGACAAACATGTTGAAAGTGAAGATTAATTCGTAGCCCCCCGAGGGCGACACAACAGTCCTCCCCCCTCTCCCCTTGGTCGTCGTCGTCTCGTGATTGCTGCTTAGTCAGTCGGGGGATGGGTGTTCGAGGGCTCTCTCTTCGTTTGCACCACGATCATCATCACATCCTCCTTCATGGATTGGTTTTTGAAATCATAAAAATAGTAAAATAATGTACAAACAACAATTGTTTCATCTCCATACATAGTCAGGGCACATACACACGTCGCGCGCGCATTCTGTCGTCATAAAGGTGCAATCGAGCGCGAGAGCAGCGGGTGAATGTTGTTGGTCAGCCCCCCCCCCCCCCCCCACCCTTATTCTTTGGTTTGTCATTGATTGGCAGGCAGATCTCCCCCCCTCTCTCTCCCCTGCCTTCTTTTACCCTTTTTGCGCGCATTTATTGTACGGCAAAACTATTTCTAGCGGGAGGGAAAGGAGGCGAACTCCCTTCTCTCTTCGCCGCCGAAGGACAACCGCTTTTGGGTACGAATTTTCCCTCGACGCGCATTTTGTTGCGTTATTTTTGTACGCTGTGGCTGTGTGGGTTTAGTTGCATTTGTTTGATTTTGAATTAACGATTATTTTGTATTAAACTTTTCATAGGAGAGAAAATTTAAAAATTTAAATCCGAGAGAGGTAATTTTCCTTTGGCTTAAGAGGGGCGTGTTAAAAAGATAAAAATTACAACCCTGATTCTCCATTGCAATCGTCTCGAAGGGTTTCTAAACGAACCGACTATTAACCAAGTGCCAAGTTTAGCGCAATTGATAAAGCTCCCCCGGGGGGTGGTGCCCCTGGAAACAGTGTGTGCGACGCGCGTGCAAATCCATAGCCCCGTTCCTTACACCCTTATCGCAACAAAATGGTATTACACACCATTCGATAAGCGCGCGCAATGGTTGATTTCTGTCTCAATGAGAATTGTAATTGGAAAATTATATTTTCTCATTGGTTCATTAGAAAACGCTCAGCAAGATTTTTGCTGAATGGTTTCACGTTTAAAAAGCAACGGATTTTCCCCCAACCGACAAATCTCAATGACGGCGATGTGGAATTTACAACCTATTTCCTGCAACGTGGTCCGAAACGATTTTCTCCCTCGTGTGTCTCACACGTTGTCACTTTTCTGTGTTCACCTGTTTTCGGGGGGAACAATCGAGCCCCCCCCCCCCTTCCTTCTACTCCGCCACGACACTTTCAACGTCCTTGTCATGTTCCCCTCTTTTCCGACCTGTAAAACGCATTTAAGCCCCCGCCCCCCGCCCCCCCCATTCAAAAAAAACACAGGTTTATCCCCCACATTCCCCATTGGATGAATGTTGCGTCGTGGCAAAGAAACTCCTCGTCGTGGCTCCTTCGATCGCATTGGAAAAGAAAACGAGAAATTTACCCACCAAAATGAGCTTCCCGTGCGACACGCCAGAGGGAGCCGCCTGAACAAAAACGAGCAAGCGAGACAGGGAAAAGCCCCCGTCACGATGACGATGGTACTGTACTGTGCGAGAGGGAGCGAGACACACGAACACACTTACACACACACACACACACACACACACACGGGTTTCTTGCAACATGGCGGCGTAACAGTGTGCATGGGAATGAAAAAAAAAACGAAGGCATGACGTAACCGTCGGATCTAGAGAAAGCACGTGTACCGGACGTTCATCATTCTGCTCCGGCGCTAACCCACACACACACACAGACACACACACCCGTTTTTGCCGGTTCTAGAGCGAAAAGGGCACAATGCTGAGATTAGAATGATGAAAAACGGCATTATTACTCACCATCGGCGGGCTGCTGGAAGTTGACGTACGCGTAGCCGAGGGAGCGGCGTGTGATCAGGTCGCGGCAGACGCGAATCGACAGGACCGGGCCGGCCGACGAGAACTTCTCGAACAGCGTCGCCTCGGTAATGTCCGAGTGCAGGTCGCCCACGTACAGCGAGGCCATCTGGTAGTTCGGTGCGCCGGGATTCATCTTGTGTGCTGCTGCTGTTAGTTACTGCTTTTCCTACTGCGGGACGTTTTTCCCTATATCTGCGTTCAGAGACTTTCACTCGACTTATTCGGCGTGCGCACACAAACACACACACACACGCGCGACGCGTTCACGGGGCACGTGGGTTGCTCTCGTTCGATGACCACCGAACAGACCGCCGGAAATCCACACAGAAGGGATTCGATTCGAAAAAAATATTCCAATCACGAAGTACGCGCACTCACACTGTGTTTGTTGGTGTTGGTGGACACGTTGTTGCTGCTACGTTTCGCTTCTGGGCGAACCACACACGCAAGCGAGCGCCGTATACCGAGGAGAGGAAGAAAGAGAGAAAGAAGGGAGGGAAAGTGTGTAAGTTTTGCTTTCGAAAAGAAAAACGGGGGCTACCGCGCCCGGTGGTGCTACTGCTGGCGCAGTGTGACAGCTTGCTGGATGAAGTACTTGATGGTGAGACGAGGAGGATGGGGAGGAGATTCTTACTTTTGATGCACCGCGCGTTGTCAACCACACGGAACTTCTTTTCCTTCTTGCTTCCAAATGCCGAGACGCTGAGAATGGTTCGCCGTAGTAGCAGGGTGCGGAATAGCGGGGGCAGAGGGCTGAGCGCTGACGTCGACGGTCGAATTTTTTCTTTCTTTCAATTTCTCACGCACGACTTCGTTTGTTCGCACTGCACACACACTCGCACACTCGCACTGTTGGCAATATGATTCTCTTCTTTTTTTTGCGAAATGAAAAAAATACGGCTGGGTAAAAGTGGGGGATTTTTGTGTGTTTTGCTTGGTTTTTCACAGTTTTGCGATTTTTTTGGGGGTAGATTTTTTTATTTTTTATGATTTTTTTGTGTATTTTTGTTGGTATTTTTTTTATTCACAAAAAAATGTGAGTGGTTGTGCGATCCTGTTCCAGAAGCACAACCGCACAACTTCAGCGACACGAGCAAGATGGCAGCGGTACGGCCTGCGACGTGCCCAAGCACTGCCGACGGTGCTCGAAAACTGCTCGAACGCGCGGCAGGCCACTTCCGCTCAGGTTGGTAAAGCACGGGCGGTCGAGTACGCTGTGACAGTACGCTGCGCGGCGGCCATGTTGGATGGTGTTTGAATTTGAACAGGGGGACCGTTTTTTGTCGAATGCTTTTATGGTTTTTGATTTAATATTAGTGCAGGTTCCTTAGTGCTTTTTAATAGCGTTTTCTTTTTAATAAATTCTATGAATAATTCAACAATTAGTGAGAATTATTTTCATATCAAGATGTAGTGATGCACTCTGAGGAGCGCACCCATGACTCCGATCGGACTTCGACTATTATTAGTCCAGTTCCGACTCCATAAAAATGGGTACGGCTAGTCAGAGTCGGTCGGAGTCGTAGTTATATGTAGTGATGTACTCTCCGAAGCGCACCCACAACACTGATCTGACTCTGACTATTATTGGCCCAGTTCCGACTCCAGCAAAATGGAACCACTAGATCCACCCGGAGTTGGAGTCGCCCTGAGTCGTTCGGAGTCGGAGTCGTCTGGAGGCACTTCGTATATAGGCCGACTCCGGACGACTACGACTCGGCCGGAGTCGTCAAGTCGATCGAAGTCGGCCGGTGCATTGTGCTTGTGATCAGATATTTAATTTCGTTGTGTGGTTTTTGTCACTTTGCGGGTGCACTTCGTATACAGCGCGTTGTTTCCACCGATTTCGGACGACTCCGAACCACTCCGAACAATTTTGAACAAATCCAAACAACTCCAGACGACTCGGGACGATTCTGGGCGATTCCGGACGGCTTCACACAACTCCAGACCGTTCCGAACGACTCCGGATAATGCTAGGTGAACCTGCCTTCCGGAGTCGGTTCCGAAATTATCAGAGTCGCATCGGAGTCGACTCTGAATGTTTGCCAAACTTTATCCTTCACTATCACGATGCTCTTTGTAGATGAATAAACAAAAGCATGATTTTTTTCTAAATAAATTTGATGTAAAATGTTGAATATATCACAGGCATTTAAAAAATATTGAAAATTGTGAAGAATATTTCAAATGTCGTTCAATTTATGAATCGACTTCTTGTCTGGTGCTTCTCTATTGGAAACCAAAGCTTACTCAAATTCAAGCAAGCCTAAACACTACGACATCATGAAGTAAAGGTTGAGCTAATCATGCCACAGGAAGAAACCATTGTACCCGTATTGCGAGTTTGGGTTTAAAAATCCACAAATGAACCTCAACAAAAAAATCCAACTGCAAGTAATTAGATAAAAAAAAACCCCACTTACCTTCCCTCCAACACCCGGTCTAATTTCGTAGCGGAAAATTCCACACACACGGGAACGTTCGCGTTTTTCTTTTCCACCTCAAAGTCTCTCCCCTTTTTGCAGCAACGATTTCGGTGGATATTCCTTCACACATTCGTTTCAAACGGCGCATGAAACGAATGCATGAAGGGAACACACCACGATGGGACACGCAGACAGGGAATGGCCTTTCCTCCTACGGATCACACACGCACACGCTGTTGGTTGGTGGTACGCGCTTTTGGGGCGGTGAAATTTAATTAGGTGTTCCTAGTTGATGTTTTTTTTTTCGCTTTTTTTTGGGTCCACGCGTCTCCTACTTCCGGGGTTGGAATTTCTGTTTTCAAGGCACACACAAAATGCACGATCCACGTCTTGCTTCCAAAAAAACCGAAAAACGAATGCCGAACCACTGCAGCGGACTGCGGCAAACCACTTGGCTGCTGTGATCGACCGACAGGGAGTATAGCAATTGTGCGCCCACCTTGCTTTCATGCTGCACAAGTCGCCGTCGGTTGCCACGGGAACGTCATCATGTGGGTACGGAAGGGGACAGACACATCGGTTGAGAGGGATTTGGTTTCTGGGCCGTCCAGCTTCATTCGCATTTATCGGCATTTTCCAAACATTGTTTTAATTGTGTATTGTTTCGTTTAAGTTAGCTGCACACGCACAATAAGGCTAAATGCTTGTTTGCTTGTTTTGCGTTTCTGCTTGCCCCCCCAAGAGGTGATGACTATACCACGCACGCAATTTGTACCGCAAATCCAGCGTGTATGTCTTACCATTTCTCATATCTCACGATCATCACAAAATAAGGTAGAGTTTAACGGTGGAAAAATAAAAATAAAAATAGGAATGATAAGAAAGCTGCTACACGATCATTTACCATTGGTTCTGATTATAAGCTCACAATACAACCGGCTAAACGGTGTAAAGAAATTCGCAATAATACTAACATTTTGCCCTGCAAGTAACTGCTGTTGTCGGTTACCGTTTTTGAAGCTTTACACACGCACTGATTTGGTTTGTTCGACAATAGTTTGGGTTTGTTTTGTTCTTGCTGCTACACTACTAACGGAATGTACAACCCACCCCACACTGGGGATGCTTGAAAATGAGATCCAAATGCCTTACCATTGCTAGCCTTACTACAAACGTAACGAATTGTATCTTCCCCTCCCAACAAAGCACAATAGTAGGAAGAGTAGGGAAAGAGTTGATTTTCTGTTGGAAGCGATACTAGAAGGGTACAAATAAAACTAAAACAAAATTAAACTAAGCAGTCCCAGTCAGTTTCGTTAGGTTACAGGCGATACGCATACTGTATGCCGAATGGCTTCCTGCTCCCTCTTTCGCTATGGTCTACGCTCACAATAAACCTCTTCCCATTCATAATTGTATGGCAAAATATCGATATCTTGTAATCTAGTTAAGTTAATATGTCACGATTAGCATTCATTTGCCTTTGCTTTCTGTGTGTGTGTGTGTTTTTCTTGGTGCACACCTCATTAGTTTAACGATTTGGTCATAACTAAAACACGCTCTGTTGTAACAAATACACACCCCTCCAGCGAGCTCATCGGCACGCACACGCGGGGACTTCTGATTATCCCTGGCATCCTCTCCTGGTACTGGATTGAACTAACAACAAATGTTTTGCACCACCGTTTGCTACTATTTCGACATAATCTTGCGCATCTTAACTCTACAGCTCGCTTCTCCACTAAACGTAACCACCACTGGAACAACCACGGTGCGCCTCACCGTCAATAAGCGACACGGTAAGCGCTCCGGAGGATAATCGCTGGCGCAGAGAGCGTACGGGATCGCCGTCGTGGCGTGCGGTTGACTCCAACGACGACGCTGCATCCTCATGGCCGTACCAGCATTGGATGGCTTTCAGCGACGGTACGACATCGATCACTTCCGACAGGGTCGTATCGAAGCTGATTACAATTTCCCTGCCACTATCGTCCGCATCCTCTGGCGCATCGTTCCGAATGTCGCTGCTAGCGTCATTTCCGTTCGCATCGGGCACCGTTCGTTGGGGCGCCATCGTCACGCAGTTCCCGTTCGCGCCATCGATCGTGCGTGGTACCCACGGGCCGGCACGGTTCGGTGCAGCTTGCTCCTTCGTCACACTCGTGCCCTGGCCTTGCAGCATCTGTATGAGGCGGCTTTCGAACGGTTTGACTAGTATCCGGTACGGATCGGGGCCCTCTTCCGTACTGCTCGAGACGACAGCGTCCGACAGCTGCTTGTGAGAGCGTTGGTTCCACCACCCATTGCCACCGACTTGCTGGCCATTGCTTTCCTTCAGCGCAAGCGATCCACGGCGTGCTGTGCACGGTGTGGGCAGCTTTTTCGCGTACGGATGGGGCTGCTGGGCCGGCCTTCCTTCCCAGTTTTCCTCCAAGCTGCCCGTGGTGGAAGATATCTGACCGTGCTGGTCCGGCTGATGTACGGTACGTTTTTGGGGACGATTTTCCTTATCGCCCGCCGGCGGAGGGCGAACGTGGCGATGCGGAGCTTTCGTGCGCGGCTTGTGGACATGCTGGCGGCGACCGCCGGGCCGGCTGCTGTTGTTGCTGCTGTCGGCGGCGGCTGCCGAGGAGGAGCGGCTCGTCGATGGGGCCGGTTCGTACGCACGCGAGCTGCCCGAGGAGGTGTTCTGCAGCGAGTACCAATTGATCAGCCAGTTGTTGCAGCTGAAGCAGATGTGTTTGTCCGCGTTATCACCCCGCTCGGCCTGTAGAGGAGGGAATTTGTAAAGGTTAGTGGAGTGTTTTTTTTTGCTTTACTGTGCTCAGTAGCAGGTGAAAGTAGATGTGAAAAAAGGGGGAGCGACACACAGCAAAAATGGGGAGATTCTGAGCGAGTTTAACGGCGGAATGGGAATTTCAAACCGAATTTGTGATTATTTGTGTATTTAATGAGGAAGGCTAATAAGGTAAGTCTGTAAGACTAATTATTTAAAGATTGTGAATATGTTTAACGGAAGAGGTTTGCTTTGGAATCAATAATCTAGACCTTTTGAGCGTAGGCTTAGGAAACTGTCAATTTAAAATAAGTATATCTTTTCGGGGAATATTAATCTGTATTTATACTTCAACTGTTTCAAGACCAAAGTAATGTTGCACAATATTAGAGAATTTCTTCTTCTTCTTTTTTTGGATCAACAACCGTTGTCGGCTTGCCTCTGTATCACCTTGTGGGGTTGGCTTTCAGTGACTTTTGAATCACCCTCCATAGCAGGATAATCAGTCTTACGTATGGCGGCACGGTCTTTTTGGGGCTTGAACCCATGACGGGCATGATGTTAAGTCGTACGAATTGACGACTGTATCATGAGACCGGCTAATTTCTTCCAAAATCCCTGTCTATTCCTTTCTAGAGAATTTCATAGAAATTCAAATTACTTGCAAAATTCTTCAAAATTTGACCGTTTATTGGTTAGGCAAAAACTACGTCAATAGGGCCGATACAGACCAGTTCGAAGGTCTGTGAGCTAGGAGACCTGTGCTACACTGGATTTGATTCTTGAAGAATAGAAGTGCCTAAATATCAATCGTTTCCGGAATCTTCTGGAAGACTAGAACATTCTTTGGGTATGCCCTCCACAAACATCCAAGATGGCTATGATTGTAGGAAATGCAAGGAGTTACTTCACAGGAAGTAACTGTCACTGCGATCGGACATCCTAGCCAATAATCCAGTAACTGAAGATCCACTTCGAGGGCTAAAACATGGGTTCACACGGGCAGATACTGGAGTTGAAGAACTAAACCAACTAGTACAAAACGAACTCCAATAAAGGAATAAAGCATTGAAACCTGAATATTGTGCATCCTGCAATTGAAGACTTCAGCAAGAGCTGTTCCAATCAAAAGATACATAGTTTTAAACCCATCGATAATAGACGACCTGAATCAAGAAGGACGTGTTAGCCAGGGCCAGGGAATTTCTAAACAACCCCAGAAACACCTTTTCCCAAAAATGTATGTCCCCTGTCTTTCAATGTAATTGGATACAGCCCCAGACACACAGGCAAACACTTCCCAGTGCTGCCTACTCGTTCCCTTGGTTACGCACCCCTGCTCGATAATCCAACCCCCCCCCCCCTCCCGTTGGATGTGCTACCTGGCCCAATAATGTCGGTTGTAAATTAATAAAGCTAACCTTCAAAGGAAACGATCTTCTAACGGGATCCGCTCGCCGCGGTTATGATCGTCATTGAATGGATTTACACCCCTCAGCTGAAAGGGAGGAGGAGGAGAGCATCACACACAGCCCGGCACAAGAAGGCGGGAAAAGCCTGCCAGCTGTTCTTTTCCTGCGTTCTGTGTCGTTCGTGTTGTCTTCGCGCGCCACTTCTTCCCGTGTCCATTCGGGCCACAAGGTGTGTGTGTGCGTGCGTGTGTGACATAAAATAATATCCTTCCCAGCGCTTACAGCACACCTCCACTCTATTCCTCCCTTCTAGCACCCTCTCCACGTGTTGGTGGGCCACCGCAGAGGATAGAGACAGAGAGACAGAGCGTCGTACCTATACAACCGTAGGGCGCAGGTCATCAGCAGCGTGAATGGTGTGGAACAATAAAAAAGGGTCCGTTTACACAGACACACACACACGCAAGGGAGTGCAAAAGAGCAAGTCGTTGTCGATGTAAGCGTATCCCTTCATCCTGTTCATCCCTACGCACAGCCCCGCCAGAAGCAGAAGAAGAAGGGAAAATCGATAATCAAGTCTTCACACAACCAGCCCGACCCATGCATGCCCGTAAAGGAATCCCACAGCCACCTTTTCACGTTTCTTCACCGTTTTCTTTTTGCTGTGTGCGTGGTGTACCCTGTGTGTCCGTGTCCTCCTCCAGAAAAAAAAAATCCTCCACTTACCCGAAACTTGTACTTTTCGTAGATAACGTCCACAATGTTCGGCCCGTTGCGCGGCTCGAAGATGTTGAGGGACAGATTGGTGTAGATGCCGCAGATCAGACAAACGTTCGTCTTGCGCCGCAGCACCGTGCTGGTGGACGTCGTCGTCCCACCGCCCTGGCCGCCCCCGTGCCGATGCTGATGGGCGGGTGAGGAGGCGTGCGGTTCGTGCGTGCCACCACCCGCCGTAGCACCACCGTTCGGCTGCTTTTCCACGATGTTTCCCTCCGGCCCGTTGGTGGCGGCGGCCTGGCCACTTCCGTCCGATCCACGGTTCCCGACGTCCGCCGCCTGGCCGGGTTGGTTCGCTGCGGCCGTCGCACCAGCCGCGTTACTTCCGGCCGTTGAGGACGAGCCACCGCTGCTCATGGTTGTGTCCTTCCGTACACTCTCCCTTGCTTGGTGAAAAATGCTTTGGAATGTGCGTGCCGCGGACGGTCGTTGCCCTCTGCCGCCTGGGGGCCTATACTTAAATTAAATTAAATCACACTGCCGCTGGTCAGCACTGCCGTTTGGTGTAATCGTAGTAGCCTAATTTTTGCTTTTCGGTTCTGGCAGATTATTGAACCCGTGGCACGGTGACCGTCGTGGAGCGGCTCTCTCTTTTTCTCTCTCTCTCTCTCTCTCGCTGTCACTGCACTGGTCGGTCGCGCTGCCTGGTCTGCCTGGTCCCGACGACACCGTTCGTCGTGTGAACTTCGACTACGGACGGAAAACGCGGTGCGGATTCGATCACGTTGTTACTCGCCTTTTTGCTACCGCTCTTGCGCACCGAGCACATAAACACACCGTTCGCTGCCCGTTGTGTGTGTGTGTGTGTTTTTTTTATTTTGGCACAGAAAACGCGAAGCCTACAGACCACTACTACGAAGACTACTACACGCGCACACCGAGAAACTGTTGTCCGAATTTGTACTCGCACGCACGCACGCGAATCCTTCAAGCTGAAAGCGAAATTTCGATCCAACCTAATAAAGCGCCAATTGTATGCGCCGCATGATGTGTGTGTCTTTTTTTTTGTTTGTTTGCTGCTGCTGTTGTTGAACTGGCAGACACACGGACCAGGCACGTCCCGCTAGAGCTTTTGCGGCAGCTTTGACTGGCTGTGTGCGGCGGCGGGCCTGCGACAAGGACGACTGAGGCGGGCTGCAGGCTCGCAGTGGCCTGCTGCTGCAGAAGCGACCGAAACGTGCGGGGCGGGCAAAGGGACAGCAGCAAACAGCAGATGTTATTTTTGTGTGCGCCGCACACCGGGACTGGACTATCGTCGGTTTTGGTCATCAAAGTGACAGCTACGGAAAAAAGGTTTAATTGTTTATAAAAAATGTTTTAAATTGCAAATGTTTCAGAACTAGCACTTAGCGTTAAAGTGAACAAGATACATTTTCAGCAGTGTTTTGAGTTGAATTTGGGATACAAATATTTGTTGTTTTCTTACCGATAAGCCACAACAACATCAATTAGATTAAAAAGAGTTTGGTAAATTTCGCAATCTATAGACAAACAAAAAACTTATTTCAAGCGACTTTTTCGTAAGGAAAAACATCTACCAACCACAAGGACATGTGCATAGTGGCCGATCACAGTGAAGATTTTACAATACAACTGTATTATTAATTAAGGATTGCTATTATCAAATTCTAATTCGAACAAACAGGAGAATGTGAGAATGTGAATGTTTGTATAGAACAATATACAACGCCGAAATAAAACTAACAAAAATATAAATTTGAATCAAGCTGCGCACAGCGTGCGTTTTAGTCGGAGTTTGCACTAGACGCCCATAGATGGCGCTAGCTCAAAATTCAAATTTCTGTCGTTAGCTCCACGTGTGCTGCAGTTCAAGATGATTGATTTTTATTAAAGAGAATGCAAACAGGGAAACTAGTGTAAAATATGAATCACACTTTCATATTGAGTTATATTAAATTAAAAAAGGTTATTCTACCTACCTTAAAATGCCTTTAAGGGCAAATATACCTTAAAAGTAAAAGCAAAAGTCAATGGACGAAAATATTAATATAAAATACTATATTACGGTTCTTTTCGTGATAAAATGGTGAAAATTAGCAAAACATATGATGTTGACGAGATTACATTATTTTTCGATTTCTTTCGGTTATTTAAGTCGGAGACAAATATTTTCAAAGTGAATGTTTCTGGTGGAAAAGCGTAAAAGCGTCGATTTATATACCGTTTAAATTTTATTTAAATTCTCCACTTATTTAAAATTTATTTTCCCTTTATTACCATCCCACTGCCGGCACAGGCCTAAAGATAAGTTTCTCATTTAGTTCGTCGTTAAATGCAGCCAACATTAAACCACTCCATCACCACCCGCGGCATCACCGACTTTACTGGCAGCCATTTGCCGAGACGATAAGCCGCCACAGCAGCACCCGGTCGGAAGGCACCGACCGGTCGGAATTGCATTTAAACGGTGGGTCAATTTGCTGGCCACTTGCAAGTGAAATGCATTCAGTTATAAACATAATATCTGCCCTGCCCTCCTTCTACCCTCCCCCTTGTGCCGCACGAACTGCTACATTCATTTGGGTGCGTAATTATTCCTCAACCTGTCCCGCCAATCCCCGTGTGCGTGGGAAATTGTTTGTTATTTGTTGATAAATAAAACACACTGCCGTGCCGTGCGAGGATACCCGGGGCACTACTCCAGTGGCACTCCGAACTGTCCGTGTGTGTGTGTGTGTCCGAGAAAGAAAAAGGGCACATCCCGGATGTCCACTGTCCACGCACGGCACGGTACGGGAGCCCGACTGCCAGGCGGCCTGTGAAGCGTAAATACTTGCGCAACGTTGAGCAGCGGATTTCAATAAATGCACACATACCCTCAGTTGTGTGTGTGTGTGTGTATACCCGTTTGGGTGGAATGGGTGGCAGGAGTGCATTACCAAAGTTGTGCAGCGATCCGCGCGAATTATTGGTCACCGCGGTCGCGTGAATGATGGTTCGCCCGTGATGCGAGCGTGTGGCGAGTTTGTGCCAAGTGCCATCGCCATGTGCAGTTTGTCGATATTGATCTTTTCTATGGATCGTTTAGTGTTTAGATGCTTAACCGGGAGGGTTGCACGAATTATAATGTTAGATAGCTTAAGCTGCTGCGGAAGTCAACCTGCTTGCGAGGATGCGTTGGATACGATAAACCCTTGGATGTAGCTTTCAAAAATGGTTAGATGATGACTATTATAGATTTGATAACTTATTTAGGTGGTTTAAATTATTCCAAACAAATATAATTAATCCAATCTAAATAAAATTACTTTTCTAATTCTAAATACATTTCCCCTTTTCACAGTTTCAAGGGTTGAAGGGTTCTATGTCATCCGGACAAATATAGGACTACACTCCAATCGGCCCCTTATTCCCTTCTATCAATTGCCCCTTGACCTCTCTCCTTCTCTCGCTCTCTCTCTCTCTCTCTCTCTGCCTGTCTCTCTCCCATCCACAGCTCTGCCGTAGCCTGTTTGTGGTTAAGCAGATTTTTATTACTACCTCACGCAATGGCGGCGAAACACTCGGTCTGACCACTGCCGAGGCGCACACTTTGGCATGATTAGTGGGTATTGGGTTTGGTTTTCACACACAGACACACACCCCCCCAGGAAGTGCATTTCGGTCACGCTTTCGATAGTGTGCGCGCAACACGAAGCGGCCCTCCCTGCCTTGTGCTGGGAGTTTTTCCGCACACAGATGCAGCAATGGGGGTCCGGTGACCAACACCATCCGGGCGATCGGGTGCGACCGATTTGCAAAAAGGATGCCATTTAGCACGCCCGTTCGTTTGTTGCCCGCGTTTTTCTTTGTACCACCCCCCCCCCCCCTCACCCTCCCTTCTGCCTCTGGCTGGGCAATGGGGGGTTTTCCAGTTCGATTTGCAGCACGTTTTCCCACCCTGATGCTGAAAAGCGCTCGGCGTTTTAAGCGTGTGCGTAGCTTTTGTACCCAGCGTATCGTGTGTGTGTGTGTGTGTGAGTGCAATATATTTATTTACCGACTGGGAAGTAAATTTAACGTCCAGTGGGAGAGTGATTACATTGGGCTGGTGGTGGGCGCCGGGGTGAGTAGAGTGAATTTTGTGGTCAGCTTTTAGGCATGTGCTTAAATCCGGAATTAAGCTGCAGGTGTGCATCCGATCGGGCGATGGGTTTACGTGCGTGGAATCGGTTGGCCCCACCTCTGGTCCCTTGGGTTCTGGGTGTTTCGCCGGGCATGGTTCGGCATCCGAGTGGATAATAGATATTTGAATTAGGCGGTGAATGAAACAATAACAAGCGAGGGGCGAAAAAATCCTAATGCATTTATTCTAAAATAGATTGCCGGTTGAAGGAATTTGCATTTGCGATTGAAACCATGAATATTATGTTAGAAGCATTCCAAGGGCAAAATATATTGTAGTTTTATGCATCCGTGGGCTTTCACGATGCAAGTTTTGTTTTCTCCTTTTGATAATTATAACGGTACAAGTATTCCCCGTTCATGTTTGTAAGCAAGATTGCAGAAATCAAGGAGTCAAAATGAAGTTATAAAAACCCAAAAGTATATAGTCAATAGTAAACATAGAAAAGAAGCAGTAATAGTAATGAAAAAAAAGTATAAATAGAAGTACAAGTAGAAATATGGACAATAGTACTTACTTACTTACTAACTTAATCCGGCGCTACAACGGTCTTGCGGTCTTGGCCTGCCTCAGGAGTGTCCGAAACCGCTCACGGTCTCGCGCCTTCGTCTGTCAGTGGCGGACGCCTTCACGCCATCTTGCCACCACAATTTGGGCATACGACGCCTCCTCTGTCCTTGTGGACGGCCTAAAAAGACTTTATGGGTAGGGTGGTTCGTTTCCATGCGTAGAACACAAGGTGGATTAATAAGATCAGGTGGAGGTATCTAGTGCATTTTGACAATTCGTCACTTTACGTAAGGTCCTCAGGATTCAAACTTTGTTTACATTTATTTAATTGGTTCTTTTTTCTACCACATTTCGATTAAATATACTTTAAAACGTATTTATGGCTTTGTGAGTTATTATTTTACAATAAAACATCGATTGAAGTGAGTTGTTTCGTGTTATTTTGTGAATTTGTTGTATAATTGATTGTATTTTCGTCATTTTTAAGAATAAAAACTAAGAATTCATTTATTTTTTCTATTGTCACATGTATTCCTCATTATCTACGTGACACATGTACGATTTCAGTGAGATTAGATCTCTTACCCGTATGAATTTTAAATTTCTTGACTTAACAAATCATCTTTTTTTTGTTGATATGTCTCATTTTTTATTTTCGATAATATCAATAAATAAAAAAAAATGCACGTAATAATCAAGTAATATGTTATACTTGCTATATTTTTTTAGTGGAAACCTATGGTTAACGGTTTTAAAACGACGTAAAGTCCCTCAACTATGGCGACCCTCCAAATATCCTCCAACAGGAGCCTGAGGAGCTTGATACGCTGCACGTCAGTGAGGTTGCCGTACATCTCGTATAGCTCGTCATTATAGCGGCTTTTCCATTGTCCTTCCACACATACGGGGCCAAGTATTCTTATGAGCATCTTCATCTCGAACGCGACCTGGAGGGTTTCGTCCAATTTGAACAGTGTCCATGTCTCAGAGGCGTATGTGAGTTCTATAAAGTCCCAGCTTCGTCCGTCGCGACAGGTTCTTGGAGGTAAACCTGATTTTCAGGCTGTAGAATGACCGGTTGGCAGCCAGCATCCTTGCGTGCAACTTAGCTTCCATGCTATTGTTGTTGCTGACCTTTGACCCAAGATAGGTGAATTCTGGGACGACTTCAAAAGTGCGTTCATCTATCTGTACGTCACGCCTACGTAGGTTCTGAATATCTATTGGTAGGTCCGCTGAAGTTGCCACAATCAGTTTGGTTTTTGCCTTGTTTATCTACAATCGGAGGCTCTCTGCCACCTGCATGATCTCTTGATAGGCTTCTGCTACGTAGGAGAGCCGCAGGCCAAATATATCTATATCATCAGCGTATGCCAAGATCTGGATTGACTTATAGAAGATGGTTCCAGTAGTCTGCACCCTCGAGTCGCGGATGGCTCTCTATAGCGTCAAGCTGAATAGGAGACAGGTAAGCCCGCCTCCCTGACGCAGACCCTTGGTGGTAGCAAAAGGTCCTGAGAGTTTTCCATCCACCCTCACCTGGCATGTGACGTTTGTCATAGTCATTCTAACTAGCCTTATCAGTTTGACATGGATTCCAAATGAGCTAATAGCGTCGTACAGTTTTACCCTGGCTATGCTATCATATGCGGCTTTGTAGGCAATGAAGAGATGGTATGTGTCGTTTCTGTATTCAACCATCTTCTCCATGATCTGCTGCATGGACAATACTAGAAAAGACAAATCAGGGATCGAAGAAGAGAGATAATGATAAGTTTTTGGAGGAAGAGGAGAGTATGAACAAGGTAAGAATAATGAAGAAGAAGAAGATACAGAAGAAGGAGAGGTTGAATAAGAAAAATCAGAAGAAAACAAATAATGAGAGCTACAACAACAAACACAGAAACAGAAAAATACACACGGCAACAGGCAACATATGTAAAACGAACGAATGTGTAGAAATTGATAGAAAAAAGAAGAAAAGGATTGAATAAAAGTAGAAAAGAATTGTAAAAAGTTGCAGAACTATTAAATTTTGTAGTGTGAAATTTAAATAATAGTTTACGAAACTAACAATACATGGGAACTAATTTGCTTTTTGCTTCCCTATGTTATATTTGCCTCTCTATAAGGTTTCATACATCTACAACTGAAGATAGAATAATCCTAAATCCAATTGCTCACTAAACGGAATGCGTGTCAGGCACACGGTATGATAGAGCTAGTGCTATAGACAACAGTATAGAAACTAGAATGTCTTTATTCGTCGACTCCCCCCTCAGCACGTGCACACGTTAGCTGCTACTTAGAAACCAGTGCTGGATGACATGGTATGGCGCTCCTTCGCTCTAGACACAGACAACACTGTCAATCAAACCGGGAGCAGGATGTCTCGAAGGAGTCATACATACACACATACACACATTATTCCCTCGATACGTATGTAGGTCGAGGGGTCGTACGGCGACAACGGCAGCGCCATCCCCCAAAGCCCAAAGACCCGGAAACGACCGCGGTGCGGTGCCGGGTGAAACTTTTTCCCCACGCGCTTTGATGTCGGAAAATGTTATCGCCTGCGGCTTGTGAGCAATGTTTCGTTTGCGTACGGTTTTGTGCCATGCCGACTCTCTCTGTGTTCTCGACCAGGCCCCGGCACGACCTCCGGGAGACAATGGCATTCCGGCTGGGTTGCAAGTGTCATGGAAAAAGGGGAGAGAGGCCTGTCGAACCCGGGCAGGCAGGCAGGCAGACCGGGTGGGGTGGGTGAAATGATCCCCGGAATGCTTGTTCGAGCCCCAGAAGGATTTCACTGATTTAGTTCGCTTGTTGAATTGGACTTTTCGGGTTTCGGAACCGAAGGATTCCGGTAACCATGTGTCCCACGTTGCACACGGGGATGACACGTTTGTTTGTAGGAATGGGGGAGAAAGCTGGCGAGCGAGTTGTTGGACACTTTGCCACTTCCCACCGTGCTCGGGAAAGATGTTTTCTGACAACTACGAGACCGGTACGAGCACGAAATGGGACAATGAGTTTGTCTTTTTTGGAAGCTTCCCTCTTCTTCAGAGGATTGCAGTGTAGCAAATCCAAAGTCCGAAATCTCAGCGCTCGGTTGTGTCAACCTCGGACAGTAAGAAGTGCTTGATATCCTTACGTTGCTGGCCGTGTGTGTGTATGCACGGGCCACGGTCAGGGTATCGTACACTAATCGACAAGATCGTTGAGCTACTACGGCCCGAGTCCTGAGGTCAGGGATGCAATCGTTCGCAAATATTTAAGGACTCTTTTGGAACTGAAATTACTCACAAACGGATTGCGAGTGTTGTTTGTGATTGTGTCTGTGTGTGTGTGTGTATGTCTTTGTGTGTATGTCTGTGTGTGTTTGATAAGTGAAGTGCCACTGAGATATTCCGGCCTCGGCTGGACCACAAACTGCCGTAGGAAATGAGAGGCAAATTATGGGCCGCATACCAACAAAACAAAGCAAAAGCAACAAAAAAATAAAGGCTCCTCGACAAGTAGCAACAAAACGACGGACACCAACAAAAAAAAAGGCCACTGCAAAACTATTCCCGGCCGTTGGAGTTGAAGTTTTTCAATGTTCGTCTCGGGGGAAATGTGTCCGAGAACGATCGAGCCAAGCCGGATGGCAGACCGACAGACCAAAGTCGGCAGCCCACAAACGGACAGAACCGCCAGCCGAAACCAGACAGGGACGTTGGACCGTGACACACACACACAAACAGGCACACAGCGACACACAGAGAGAGCGCGATTCGTTTGAATCGAGAAGTTTCAGAAAGTGAACAAAACTGACCACTGAACCGGACCTGAAACCTCAAGACCTGTCGGGCCTATGCCGCAGCCGCCAACGAGTGATATTGTTGTTGGCGGAGAGGTGGGTTTTTGTGTGCCTTTTATTTTCAATGTTCTCTTCCGCACGGTACCCAGCCGCCCTGGAGCGCTTTGAAAAGTCGTGCAAAGGACGGACGTTATTTCCGTTTCGGTCAAAAGTCTGAAGCCCCGAGTACCGTTTCGTGCCCAGGAGTTGTCCGGTTTGGTTTGGTTTCGGTATTCGAGTTCGCTCGGTGTCTCATTAGCGACAGAGCGTTTGGGAGGAAGGGGCTAAGGAGTGGAGATTGTGGACGTAAAGTCTGGATGATTGATTGTAGGAGAGTGCGAGACACGCGGAAGTGCTTGCAAGAATTGTAATAATTGTGATTGTTGTTTTTACCTAGCTTTTCTTTTGCTTGGTTTTCCGATTTGAGAGAACGTTAAGCCAGTTGGTTGATTTGGTAGAATATACTGTTGGGTTACAAGTTACAAAATTGAAGGAGGCATTGCAGTAGCACATTCAGATTAGGCTCTAGAAATAGAGAACGAATAAAATGGTTCTTCTTGTTTTAAGAACAGGAATTCAGAAATAATTTGAGAATAAACACGATAGTTCAGTAATAGACTCACAAATAATTAATTCATAATTATAGGATAGAATAAGAGTACAATAGTTTCAGAATAGACGACAACTGATATGAACCATTTAGACAAAAAAGAGCCTCGCGAACGCGATCACGAATACACTGAATTGAGTAAGAGCAGTGGCGGATTTAACGGTACGCGGACCGAGCGCCCGCTGGGGGCCCCGTCAATGGTAATTCCAGCATATGCAACAGTGTGTACAGTAGTCTCATCAAAAACTTCTGTGCCCAACAGGGGCCTCATGGACCAAGAGACTCATACTTGGTGTTTGGTACTTGGTGTCAAAAAATGATCTACAGCTATTCCTTGATAATTTTTTATTATATCGTTTCAAAGACTTGAAAAAAATGATCAAGTATAATTATTCGTTGTTAGGCAGTGTGTTAGGCAGTGTCATCAGGAAGTTTGTGATCTAGGTGTTACACTGTACTCTACTTTAAATATTCATTTACACGTTGACAACATTGTTACCAAGGCATACAAGATGCTAGGTTTTATCAATTCCATAATACAGTCATATCTTAAGTCTTATGTCGTTGTTGACTTGTCTTGTGTTCTGGTGGATGAAGTACTGCTCAGTACTTTGGTTCCCCTAATTGCACTACGATGCTCAACACAATAGAGGCAATACAACGGAAGTTTACAAGACTTGCTTTAAAATGCGACCAATTTAGAGGACTTACAACCATGCCAAGATATCGCTCGCATTGCCTTCTGCTTGGCCTATAGACGCTCCAACACCGTTTTAAGGTTAACCAATGTGTATTTGTTGCTAAAATATTTGTCTAAAAAACGAACTAGACCTTGTTTATTCGAGAAGAGCAACAACAATGTGCCTTCGAGACCTCTTCACACTCATAACTTGCTTGTTGGTGAGAGCAGGCTTACCTTATATGGATACAATGAGCCGTTACTAGCTATGACAAGGGAATTCAATACACGGTTTTATCACTTTGATTTTAATTTAGCGAGCAATACATTTAAAGAGAATATTTTATCGATTTCCAATTTTGGTGACACCAGATTAGGGCAGATGTTAGGGGAATAAGTTAGGGATTAAGTGTTGAAAAGCTAGAAAAATTTATTAAATTATTAATAATTAAATAAATAAATAAACTTTATGGGTAGTCCAGGGTCCTCCCCCACCAGCAAACCATCACGGCGAGTTTTAAACAAAGCCGAATGTATTAACCCCCCCCCCCCCCCCTTCGCTCGACACCAAAGTGGCCTCAACTTCTTTTACCGCCACTGAGTGAGAGAAATTCACTTTTCATCCTTAAATTTATCATAATTTTGCTCCATTTAATAAATAAACAAAATTTTGGTTTCAAACTACACAGACAACGACTAATTCAAAAGAAGAGTGTACTAATTTACTAACCCCCCAAAGCGGTTACGCCACTCAGTTCAAAACTGTCCACAGCTTTGGAGTGGTGTGTGTGTGTGTGTGTGTGTGTGTGTGTGTGTGTGTGTGTGTGTGTGTGTGTGTGTGTGTGTGTGTGTGTGTGTGTGTGTGTGAAAATGTGCCACCTTTACTCCACCAATTGTGTGGCACGAGCACGAGTGTGCGAAAACCTTAGGCCCGTACCCGCGCTCATGAGCATCCGAATCGGAACAGCGCTTATAAAATATGCATTACAAAATAACAGCATTATGGGTTTTGTCGAAATTGCAGGTGAAATTAAAATTTCATGACCGTTGTGCTACGGATCACTTGACATCAGTGCAGTGTGAGTGACAGAGAGAGAGAGAGAGATAGGGACGACAGTACGGTGTTGATTTAGAGCAGGAACGAGAAAGGCTGAGCTGATGATGGAAAACCAATGTGCGGAATATGCTCCCGGAAGACTTTCATCACATTCGTTACCCCAGGTGGGATTGTGGACGAAGGTTTTTCTCGTACCGAAAATTGGTCCCCAGGAGGTACCGATTCCGCAAATGTGGGATATATTAATTTAAGTTCCCCATACATCCCACTTGTGACATTCGCAGAACCTATGAGCACTTAAAAAGCGAGGTTTTGTGGGTGTTCCAATTTCGGTGAAGCTTGAAAATGAGTTAAGAGGCCTCTTCAATGGGCCTTTTTTCGGCCTTGCTGAAGTGCAGATGCAGTGTGCTGTGCTGCACCACCCAAGATGGAATGTACGGGTTAGCAACAATTCGTAGTGAAATTCACACAATCGGAACCCGGAATTTTAGGCCGGCACCGTGCACTGGGAGATTGTTATCGCTTAGGTGCTTTTACCGATATACATATATTTTCTATACCCAATTTCAAATGCCCGGGTACCTCACGCGGTTGCAGCTGCAGGGCCCATTTGCTGAGCCACATTTCGGCGCAGGCCCCGAAAACGGTGTGTCGTGTGGCAAGAAGTATGAAATCCGATAAATTATTGGTGCATATTAAACGTCAGCGGCAGATTTTGCAGTTGGAAAGTGGAAAATTTATTAAAATGCTTCTCCATGCCAAGCAAAATCGGTCGTCGTTACAGGCAGCCAGATAATGGAACGCTCACTGCACGTCTCCTCCGAGGATGGCGACGAGCGAGTGGGCTGGCTTTCGGCTTAAGGTGAGCGTGAAGAACGTGAGCGTAAAAGGGACGAACGGGTGGAAGTTAAAATTTGCAAGTCCCTACGGATTCTCGTTCACCTCCTCCCCCTCTTTCCAACGCCATACTGAATCAGAATGGAGATGAAACAAATGTTTCAGACTGAAACACCTACTACCACCCTACAGTTTCCCAACGAAACCCAGTCACCCGAAATGCGCCCGAAACAGATGCAGCCTGTGAACTGCTGGATGATGACTCTGTACGGGATGCACTTTTTTGCACTTGCCTGTTTTCTGCAGCAATTCGCGTTCTCGCTGAACTTCTTAAACCACTCCAATGTACATTGTGGGCTTTGGAAAGTGGGAAAGCGAGACACACGCGCCCGGCGATCCAAATGACAGTGAGCAATCGAAAGAGGGGTGGATAAGAAAAATTGTGCTCGTTTCAGGCGCAAGCAAGGCTTGGACAGGGTATGAAATTGGCGCTTCTGTTATGAAAATTAAACGATTTGCTTGAAACGGGGGCCGGCAGCGCCAGCAGCCTTTTTGTGCCTTTTTGGGTCGATGAAAACGGGCTTGTTGCGGAATGAAAAATACGCAGAGGGACATCCGCGCTTGACGGTTATGTGCAATTGTAGCGAAATTGTCGCCGGAAAATTAGCCCACCGGAACGTGACTGCGCTAAAGGAGCGTTGGATAGATGTTTCGTAATTCGATTGGAATTTTTTTGTTGCACAGTGGAAATATAGCTATTCTGAAGCGTTGAGTTGAACAAAATAGTTCAGCTGATTTCATTGATTTCAGCTAATTGGAAGAGTCGTTTTAGTGGAATGTACATTCTATTTCATGCCCGTTTTTAGACCCATATCCTATACACTATAGAGACTTATCTGCATTTATGTGGAGTAAGTCTTGAGGAATTGGAGCTTGACACCCAGGTTCCAAGCAATAAAAAAGGCATCAATTTGAACTGTTAGATTATTATGACTTCAAATCTTGTATCGATCGTATATCTATCAGAAGGCTAGACTGTCTCACACTTGGAGGTCCCACAGTTGAGGTAGAGAAATTGTCGAGATATCGTTTCAGCTAGACATTCTTGGAAACTAATCTGCAGGTTTTCATATCAGCATAGTTAGGTGGCTGAATTCGTACCTGTCGCGTCGTTCAGTACGTTTTAAGATTGGAGATTGCATCTCTAGTGAATTTAGTAGGGTCTCTGGTGTTCCTCAAGGCAGCATTTTAGGGCCTCTATTATTTAATCTCTTTATTAATGACATTGTTTACGCTATACCTGACTGCCCGGTTCTACTATACGCATATGACCTTAAAATGTACTTTCCTGTGCGTAGTTCTAATGACTGTCTCCGATTACAAGGCTTTCTTTCTGTTTTTAACCTTTGGTGTTCCTTAAACTGTTTGTCACCCAATGTCAGTAAGTGCTCGGTTATTTCGTTTACTCGTGCGAGAACTCCATTATGTTTTAATTATGTTCTTTCTGACACTTTATTGCCTCGATCTGAAACTGTTAGGGACTTAGGCATTATTTTAGACACGAAACTTTGTTTAGACAAACAATTTGACGACGTAATTGCTAGGGCTAACAGGACTCTTGGACACATAAGTAGAAGTAGCAAAATGTTTCATGACCCTCTCTGTTTAAAATCACTTTACTGTTGCCTTGTTCGTCCTTTGATTGACTACGCTTCAGTTGCTTGGTTTCCGGAGCAAGTTACTAGAATTGAGAGGCTTGAGAGGATCCAGCAAAAATTTACCCGGGTAGCTATTAAGCGGCTTCCGTGGAGACATAACGACGTGCTACCAGCTTATCATACGAGGTGTCAGTTGTTAGGGCTTGGAACTTTGGAAAAAAGAAGAATGGTTGCCCAAGGAATTTTTATGTTTAAACTATTAACTGGAAGAATCGATGCACCTCTATTGCTAAGTCATATAAATTTTTATGTCCCTACTAGACCTTTAAGAACTCGACCATTTTTAATAACTGACTTTCGTTATTGTCTTTTCTGTGCTAGGGATCCGTTGTTATCAATGTCCAAGAACTTTAATTTATTTTCAAATTGTAGACCTTTAGTGTACCGAAATGTACTAGCGTCATTCGAGATTGCATTACATATAATTTTAGGAACACATAGTTTATAAGACATTAGCTTTAATTGTGTATGTAGGCCATGGAGGCTCAATACTCTATAATAAATAATAATAATAATAATAATAATAATAATAATTCATCTCGAGGATATTGAAAGCCAAGCTCAATCTAGACTACTGTGTGCATAGTTGCGTAGAGCATGAAGTTACTTTGAAGAGTCCTTCCAAGATCACATTTACAAGAATAGCCTTGATCTTCTTTTGGTGTATTTGATGGAGTTTGATATGTCTTTATTTTCAGATAACTTTACAAAAACAAAAAAATGCATATTAAGGTAATATCTACAATAATTCCTTACAAAAACATTGAACATCGTCCTGTAGCCTAGACTGATTATTCGGTTGCAAGATCTAAAGGCCGGGCTACATTGATCGTACTCGCAAGTGTAATTTTTATATTCACTAGCGCATCTGGCGGCGACCAGCGCAAGCTAGATGTGGGTATAATTTAAGTGCCAAAATTATTCATGCTTGGTGTCTCATCAAGTTTCGACCAGGCTACCTGTTTGCCGTAGGAAATGTTGATAAACGTCCATAAATTGCAACAAAGTAGGTAGTTAATTGTTGTTATTGGACAAATCGTCATTCATACAAAGCGCTGGGCAACATTTTTCCCCATCTTCCATTCTCTATTCATCATTGGGTAAAATTATAGGCTCCTCGACCCAAAACGTTTTTTGACAGATAAATTATGCCAGCATCTAGCTTCAACCCGCCGCCGCTAGATGACGTACGCGTTCACAAAAATTACACTACGGAGTACGATCAATGTAGCCCGGCCTTAATAAACCGGCGAAACCAGGCAAGATCGTTTTGGTCGTTACGGCAAAGTAATGGCTTTTAACTCAGTTACTAATATAAAAATAAAAAGAATGATGAGCGTTTGGCAGAATTCCTTGAAAAAGCAGTATGAAAGGCTTAAAGTAATCTTGAACAAATGAATTTACATTACATATGAAAGAAATGGCTTGTTTTCTAGTAGAAAGACAACTTCAAAGTCTTTTGGAGTTTTGTAAAATAATTTGTTTTTTTAAATAAATATTAGAAAAACATTTAACGTAAAGGCCGGGCTACATTGATCGTACTCCGTGGTGTAATTTTGATTTTCTCTAGCGCATCTGGCGGCGGCTGGTGGAAGCTTTTTTGGTCATCGAGGGAATGGTCGTGCCGGATCTCAAAATTAAGTAGTTTTTACATCGTTTTTTGATGCGAAAATGGCTGAAATACTTGCACAATATGTTTGTCTATCAATTACAAAGCTTTTCCAGTCAATTTAAAGTAAAAAACATGGAATAATAAGGTATTTTCTGGAGCGGCTCCAAATTGTTTGCCAAAATGCTTCGGTCAGCCGCCGCCAGATGCGCTAGTGAAAATCGAAATTACACTTGCGAGTACGATCAATGTAGCCCGGCCTTAAGAAAGAAACTTTCAAATCCCAACTCTTCTATGCTTTTTGTCAATAGATATGAACACATAATTTATTGATATTAACAACAAACTCTGGATTAGCTTAATTATAGCATGCCCCTGTCCTTCTAACACTTACAGTACGCAATACCCAAAACTCCAAATGTAATCTTGGGTAATAACTCATTCACCGCGGGGCCATTCCCACCACAACCATCCACCTCACCGTGACAAGTACCCGTACGCTCGATAATGAATCGAATTTTACATGCAGCATTTATCAGTGGCCGTCGTACCACAGTCGTGGGTGTTGGAAAATAAATCCATTCCCCCCTCGATCCTCCTGTACCTGTATCTCTCCGGATGTTTCGATTCTGGCATAAAATTAATTTGACATTGTGCTCAATGTTTCCAGCAAACCAAGCCACTGAGGACACCTCATTATTGGGCACTACTACAAAAAAGTGATTTTGCATAATGAACGGTTGCTGATTATAACAAAAAAATACACACCTAGAGCCCCAATGCATTATCACAAATCCACATCGGACCACATTATAGGCAGTTGGATTCGGTACGACATTCAAATTGCATATGCATTTCGGTAGCAAGGCTTTACCGGGAGCAACGAACAAAACCCAAACACTGAAGGGCTGAAAAAAAGGTATCCCACCAAAAACTAATTTTGCAAATTTCCAACCACCCTCACTACCGCTACCCCCCAAAGGGCAACTAATACACACAGGCAGGTGGCTTCTATAGCCTCCAGTCTCGCGACAGGAAATGCCGAACATCGGAAATCGGCCTCGCGCGGAACTAATTTGTCGTGCGGTGTGCGGAATTGAAATTCAAATGAAATTGTCACCTTAAATTCGATAAAGCTAATTCGGTGCGCTAGATTGCGTACTAGCCCTCCCGCTTGGTTGGTTGAGCCCTTGGAGTATGCAACTCTCTCTCTCTCTTCCTCTCTCTCTCTCTCCTCTCGACGCTCTATTGCCAGCTTATTAGCCAGCTCGTTGTCTGTTTCGGGCCACCCGAGGCGTTGGGTGAAAATATCAGCAGTGATGCCATTATATCGGCTGCAAGGTAGCACTTGGGGATGGAAAAATCCCTCCGCAATAGCTCATTATGGATGTCACTTTAGCTGCATTCTAGCTTTGGCCAGAATTATTCGCTACCTCCCTGGGGCGAGGGAATAAGAATCTTTTGCCCCATTTTTCTACACCCCTAAAAAGTTGCTAAATGAGTGGGAATTCTTTCGTTCCGTGGAGGACGGCATCCCTTTGCATGGATGGTGCAATTTTATTTAAATGATGTCGTGCCCGCACTCAACCGTGGTGTGAAGATGGCGGCACTGCGTTGCTGTTTTTTTTTTAATTAGAACCTCACCTCACACACGGTATTGTATTTGTTCATTTTACATTTCCATTTACGCATGGTGGCTGTCCTTTTTGTGTGCCCTCACCCATGACAGTCATACACTCGCGGTTGTGTGAAGCACAAGGAAAAACAGGGCACGAATGCTTTGTTGACTTCTTTCCAAAACAATGGCCACAAACACACAAAAACCCAAAAAAAAAAAAACAGTCCAACAATATCAGGGCGACAGGGCGGCTTATCCTAACAAGGTCTATCGTGTGCACTCGGCTTTGGATGAGTAAATCCAGCGAATGAGCAAGTAAAAGAGAGGAACGTCGAAAAAAGGGTCCATCATCACTACCCAAACACATAAAACGCCAGGAATTAAACTCCACCGTCCAGTGCAGGGCGGCTACAGGAACAATGTAAAACAGGGCGACCTAAAATCTGGTGGTTTCATGCGCGCGCGAGAGGTGTCACGTACACGTACGCACCATGCGCACCCTTCCGGGCAGGCAGCCGGTTTGGTGACACACACAAAAAAAAAATCCATCTCCCCGGAAGCAAACATGAGGGCGAGGGAGTTTGTCCGTCTGGCGCCGTCCAATTAAAATACTGCGGTTTTATTTCCACATCCTATTTCTGGCAGGTTGGTTCCATGTGCGCACCCAGAGTCCGGATGTCCGGTTGTCATGGTTGTCATGTGTGCGGGAATGTGTGGAGTAAACGGCTGCTGCTCTCGCGCTTGCGAAAACGTTTGCCGAGACACATAAGGATTTGCGCGGTGGTTTGGCGTTTGCTCGTATATTTTGGGGAAGGTTTTTGGACTGTAGGAAAAAATTAAATGAAAATATAGTTTACATCCCACGCGACACTTTGAGGATCAGGCTATCAGTTGAAATGGAAAACTTTCGGTACCATTTTGCAACATTGAGATCGAAGCGGGATATTGCTGTAACGATTGTTTACTGTAGCAGTGAGGTGGTGTGCAAAAAAAGAGGTTTTATGTAGAGATTGAAATAGTTGTTTTGTGTTTTTTTTAGTTTTACGATGGATAGATTTTAATGTAGCACCAAAACAAAATGGAAACCCTTTTTTGCATTTAAAAACTACGCTTCGAATTACTTGTTTTGTTGGGTCACCTGGGCAACAAATTGGATGGAGCAAGCTATGCGTAAAATGGTTCTCGTATAACGACGAAAGATCACATATTTTGTTCCATCAGTCACAGAAAAAAATATATTTTATAAAATTGTGTACGGCGTTTATCTCTAAATGTCCGTATTATATACATCGGTTTAGAAAATGGAACGTGTTGTAGCGGGCGTTTCACGCAGAATTAAAACATCACTTTAAAGGCCACCACTTTACCGGGCGTGAAGTGGATTATACAATGGGAGGCTCATCGTGTGCTCATTAGCATAGGTAAATTGAAAACGTGTCAGCGGCAAACACTGACAGCAAAAAAAAAAGGTACAAACATAATACCAAACAACTAGAAAACATTATAAATCCCGTAACCGGGAGTGAATCCAACCGGCAATCGGTCGGGATTAATCCTTGCTAGGAAATTAAATGCTAATCTAGCTCGCGCGCCAAAGGAGTTCACAATTGTGGGAGAGAGTTGCTGTTGAGAAGTGTGTGCAATTATCATTTTTAATGTTTAATGCATGGGTAATCAATAACGAGAGAGCTTATTGGACAGGAGCAAAAAAAAAAACAGCAAAATATGTATTTTATAACATTTTATAGAATTAAATGAACAAAACACTAAGCATTATGATAATTTATATTCAAAAATGCTCTGATTTTTAATTAATTTTAATTAAACCAATAATCATTTTTCATTATTATTGTAATTTTGCAACAACCGCACTATCAATGTTTAGAAAGGGTTCTATGAGGGATTAAATATGCCAAGTATACATCAAAGAGAGTGAATTACTCATCTTTGATAAGTACTTCCTTTTCCAATAGCAAAATAAAACGACCATCTTTGGGGTCTCCCACCTCAAAAAAAAGTCTCTCCCGTCTTTCACCGACAAACTTTACCATCTACTAAGCTTTTGAGAAGATTCGGGTTTTTACTGTCCTTTGCTCAACACACAAAACACACACACACTAAACCGCACCGAAACGGGAACCGATTTGAGGCAAAGCTTGTTGAAAATTGTACGCCACACTGCACAGTACACGGTGCGGGGCCGGGATTACATCGGCAGGCAACACCTAGAACCGATTTTACATCTTAAGAACCTTCTCCCTTTCTCTCCTTTCTCTTCATTCGCGCTCCTTCAAACAGTTGCAATGGGAGTAATAGTACAGAGAGAGAAAAAAAACCCTAAATGGAATAAAATAAAGCACCATCTTCTTATCGAATGGGGAGGGGATGGAAAAAAGGGTTGCCCCGATGCAGACGGCCCGTAATGATTGAAAATAGTTACAGAGTGGGGAAGAAAGGGGGTTTGGTGGGTAGGTAGGTCGGCTGCTTTTAATCTTACGCTTCACGGTGCGACACTGCGGGCACAAGCTTTTTTCGGGGGAGTCAAGCATGTTTTTGATGAAATTATTTCGCTCCTCCCCCCGTACCCCCGCCGGAAAGCTCGACTCATTTCCTCGCTTCCTTACTGTTTAGTGGCTGCTGCACGAACGTATTGGGAGGGAGAAGAGAAGAGTGTGTGTGTGTGTGAGTGAGAGAGAAAAATACACATTCACATCCAGATTGGAATATGGAAATGCAGAACGGAGTGGCTCGGGAAAATGGCACGTGTTCCTGTCCTTTCGATTGAATGTTGTGCCGCCCGGGAATTGGGGGTGAGAAATGTGTTCACAGACACACCCTCGCACACACACACATCACTGGAGTAAAGTTCTATTCCGTTTTTCGAAAGAACCTTAGTCCCTTGGCCCTACTGCTACTGTGCTATTACTGCCAGGCCCGAGGTGGGTCGAGTCGGTGGATGAATGCGAGTTCGTTTGGGGGCGTACTTGTAAATTGATTTTCCCCAATGCCCCGTACCGCTTGGGAAAGCGAGGGAAAGTGAATAGTGCAATGTTGGGTCAGGGGCCTGGTGGCGCATTTCACCACCCCCTCTACCGATGGGAATTTTATTTAGGAATTGAACTTGAAAAGAAAAAAACCCTCGGATTGATGAAAGGCAAAAATGAATGTAGCAAGAAAGGATACTGCAAAAGAGTTACGGTCGTATCAGGGCGGGAATGCCGTTTGAATGGTGGAGCAGAAAGCGGGAAGAAGAAGGAAAATAAGAAAAAAAGCGACAGTACAAGAAACATCAAACAAAATTCCTTCCGGCAATGCTTTTTTTTCTTTGGTCCGAGCAAATTGGGAAAACGCGCGGTACGCAAAGGATTATATTCCCTGTCCCGCTCTCATCTTTCAATTATCCTGCCCGCAAAAGAGCGGGAACCTCATTACGAAGCGTTCAATTTACGGGTGGTCATTGCTTACGGTTCGGTGGGTAGCATGGGTGTGTTTTTTTGTCATAATGCATTTGGCAAATTGTGTTGAAATCAGCCATGTAAAACGCATTAACCAGTTTTTGAATGCTAACATGATTAAAAAACATAGAAAAAAGTAAAATAAACATAAAGTGCTAAATCTTACGATTAAGATCATAAAACTAATTAAAAGTAAACAATAATGATTGAAATTGCATAAAAACATAAATGCATAAATAGTAATTTAGAATAAAATAAACAAAAATTAAGCAAACTAAATAAAAGAAAAGGTAAAGCAGAATGAACAGCAAAAATGGAAAAAGAGCGCCTGAAGGTATGCAATTGGGTGCAAGAGTTGTTTCACAGGCGCCACAATGCTTTATTAGGGAAAAGGTGTCAAACCGAGCTGTAACCAGCTACTAGCAAATAAATCATTACACGTTGGGATTGAATTTTAAGTGTATGCAAACCGATACAACCCCAATACCCTTTTCGAGGAAGCCGAATGGTAAGTTTTTGCATGCCAACTGTCTTTCCACCCTTTATTGGCACCCTTTAGCTACGTGCACCCTTCCGAAAAGGGGTTGTGGATCGAACGGGTGTGCCAAGCAGAATCTTTCCTAACAACGGCACCACATGCACTTCCATGTAGCACATCAGCTCGGAAGTCTATGCATCGACATCGAAGCCAAATGCTCCACGCGTGACGCGCCGGTACAGTCGAATTTAACTCATCTGGAGTACGGTACAAACACACACAGACACAGACACTGCAGCACAAATCCTTTCGGCACCGAGTATTCTTCGGGTGTTTCTGTCGACAAAATCACACGCTGCAACTATTGTCATTGTTGTTGTTGTTGTTGGATGGGGGTACATTTCCCCAAAAACATGTGCATGTGCGACCCACACTGTGCACGGCGACCATGGTGTCGGTGTTAATTTAGATGCAGCAGCATAAGCAAACACCCGTTGCTCGGGCAACTACCACAGCTTACTGAGTGATCGGTTTACAAATCTGAAGTTGCAGGTAGAGCGGAAGGACAGCTGTAAGGACGCATTTTGCAATACACTTCGTAACACGGAGCACAGGGAACGGCATCGGGGAAATGCACCGGAATATGTAAGTGAGCCGAGTGAGCTTGCCATTGAAGTAGGTGCATTGTATGGTGCACAGTGTCTGTAGCAACTGTCTGGTTGCTGGTTTCTTTAAATGAGTGGCATCCGGAATTTGTGGTAGTGGAAGCAGCAGGGGGAATGGGGCAAAGAATTCTGTCCAACTCGTTTGTTAGAATGTGCAAACTACGCATGTTTGTGTAAAATATCAACTCCCAGTGTCCTTTGGTTTTGCGGGATCGGGTTTGCAGCATTTCTTTTTTTTTTCGCCCAATTCTCCACAGCGTTGGCACAAAATTTTGGTCTGCCGTTCGAACGAAGGAAAGCTCTTATCGAGATACCATTAAGTGGATGTGTGTTTGTGTGTGTTTATTTTTCTTTTTTTTTGCACTCTGTACTATACTCTCGAAATAATTCCTACTCCAACCGAGACACCATACAAAGGCGACCCAATCCTACCCATTCCTGGGAAGCTCCCGGCATCCTGCTGCAGTGTGTGGTTGTGTCTGTGTGTGGGTTGAATAATCGACATATTTAAATTCCGTCCGTGGTCCAATCCATTACTCATCGTGCTATAAATCAGAACGCCCCCGCAGGACGGGTTTTCGGGGGGAGGAAAGGAAAATTCAACGTCGCGCGTTTGAAATGTGGGTCAATCAGTTTGATTGCGGTAGCGAGAAAAGTCAATGAGAACAATGTGACGGGAGCAAGCAAGCAAGCAAAAAAAATGCAAAAAAGGGTAAAAACATCCCCCTGGAGCGTGGCCCGGTAACCGGTAACAAAGGAAAATTTATTGCTTATTGCATTACCAAGCTACCAGCGACCGATTTGGATGGATGGAGAGTGTGGAAAATGGGGATTGATACGCACAATGGCAATCAGGCAGGAAGTTGTTGGCTGAATTTGCATCGATAAAAGCACGGTGGAACGAAGGAGTGGAATGTAGCGTGGAAAAACAAGAAGAAACGAGTGAATCGGTTTTTTTGGGTGTAATTTTTCAGTTTATTTTAAATTGATAATTTTTAATCTCAACATTGTGCTCAGTTTGATGTTTAAATGTCTTAGCTTTAGTGAACATTTATAGCAAATACTAAACAATTTATAGCGACTGCTATAAATCTGCCATAAACCGGTGGTTCATTATTCAGACAGTTTTTCGTTATCTGGTCAATAAAACAACAGTTCGGTGACCTATTTTCTCCCCTGTATTGTCCCAACCACGTTGTGCATTGATGAGCGCAGGAGCGCTTAATCAGAAATGAAAACAATTCCCGCTGAAACAATCAGCTACAAAACAAACCCAAAAGCATAAAAATATCGAAAAGAAAATCACTCATCCCCATATCCCACCAATGCATCCACACACACACACACACACATGCACACACAATACGCCACAATGCAATAAAGCAGGAAACGGGCAAACTGGCCACTCATCATTTCCTCATCCGGGGCGGGACTGCCAAAGTGACAAATAAGGGCGCCACATGCCGAATTAAAACATTATGCTGCCGAGAAAACTGCAGCTGGTGTGGTGGTGGTGGTGGTGGTGGGTGATTGGGTGGGAAAACTGCTGCACTAGCACTATAATGCAGTGCTCGATAGGTACACACACACACACACACACACACGCATGCACACGTACCTCTCCCGTGGACAGCATGACTGCAACTGTCACCGTCACCGCGGCACACACGCGGAAAAGGTGCACGTAGAAAATTGAAAAGCAATGATCATAATTACTGTTGATGAAAATAATCTATTTCGAGCCGTGTGCAGTAGTGTGCAGTGCCCGGCACGCACGGTATGTGTTGGCTGTTTTACCGAACCCCTCTGCAACCCTCCCTCCGACAGCGGCACCTGCACCTGTGCTGTTGTTTTCAATTAATTAAATCATAATGGGTGCGTGCACGCGCACTCAGCCGACAGTTGGGGGGCAGGGATTTGATGACCTCCTTTGCACGTCCCTCCACGTACTTCCAGGACTTCTCGTCTTTGGTGCTGCACGCTGGGGTGGATTATGTCATTATTGTTGCCAAAAGGTGGGACTGACCATCCAGTGCCGATCACACGGTAGCGCAATGCTTATCAAACGGCAACAACTCTCGGTGGTGGAAGACTCCTTTCCGGGCTATTTTTCATCTCACCTGTTTTATTTCGGAGTGAGTTGGCGGTGCGGACAGCAACGGTCTCGACCGCATCCATGCATAAGTAAAATGCATTTATATTTTCATTAAGTAGCATTTGCCCGAGATGCATTGCGCCTCGGACAGAACCATTTTCTGTCACTGATTTATAGGATTTGAAGCAGCCAAGTGGGAACGAACCGGTCGGCGTGGGTGCGTACATTTATGATTTTTTATGCTGATAAGTGTTGAATTATAGTTGTTCTTTGTGTGTGTGAGTTTTTGCTGGCCACAGTTCGTTCCCGGATGCAAATATTAGCACGCAGAAGAATTAGCAAAAGAGCTTGATTATTATTCCATTTTCGATCGATCACAACCAGTGTTGTACCGTGGGGTAAATACCTTTTTCCTCGGTATTAATTTTTACCAGGTTTTTACCTTTTTCGTTTTTACCCGGGTAAATATTAGGTATTTTCAATTGAATTGAATTTTTAATGCTTTATATCACTTGTATTTGAAATATTTCTGCAAAGTTTACGTAAAATAGACTTTTCCATATTCTTATATGCAGTTTGGACTAATACTAGGTTTCTTCACCTACATATTTAATAAATGTTGTTCTATTGCTAACGAGACTATGATTCAACAGCTATTTTTTCATTGAAGATGTTGTGCAAACAGATCTTGATTTGTTTAACGCGTTTAACCAATTGAAACGCGTTTAATCAAAGCGCTTTACCTGTCACATTTAGCATCCTCCAAATTAAAGCTAAAACAAGGTAGGGGCGGCCCCGTGGTACAGTCGTCAACTCGAACGACTCAATAACGTGTCCGTCACGGTTTAAAGTCTAGAATGGACCGTCCCCCCGTAACGACTTGACTATCCGACTGCGTGGTAATGGATTAAGTCTCGAGAGCCTGTATAGGATCTGATACATGGTTTTCTGATAGAACACAAGACCGCAGAGGACACTTTGATGAATCGGCAAGAGTCACGTTGACGATACCGGGATCTGCGGATTTGTATTGCAAAACTGCGTCACACTTTTTCGGACACATTGTTACCTTTCAGGGACATATTGCTTGACAGTAGGGATTTTTTAATTTAATATTTTGGGCGCTTATTGGTTGGGTTTTCGCTAACTGTATTGGCTTTTCATTCGTTTGCAAGCGAAGTTATTAGTGATACACGGTCTTAAATTATTTATTCTCATCGAGTGCGAGTTTGGGTAGAGTATTGAAGCTACTTCTCGCACCTAATGATAATTCGGGTCAACCCAGGGGTCCAACTGATCCTACCCTTGACCGACCCGATCCGAAATCGTTGGTGCATCATTGTGTTGAAGTCGTTTATGGTGTCTTGCACCTACCGGAATCGTTGCACCGACTGAACCTTATGTACCTTTCGGGTCGGCTCGTACGACTCCGGGTCGCTTACGGATGGCTCCAGCCCTGTAGGTTTGAATTGACCCACCCATCACTAATACAAGTGATTAGGCGCTTTATGTTAGGAGTTGTAACTTTAATGTTTTCTATGTTCTACACTTAAACTTCGCGCATCCATGCTTGGCACTCTCACTTCAAATTTCCTTTGGATACCGTTTCATCCTAGCCATGTCATAGATACCAATTACATTACAATATGTAAAAACTCTCATTAGCTGTTGCGCGATTGAAAACACCAAATCTACCCGGGAAAAAACGGTTTTTTTTTCTTCAAACCCGGGAATTTTTTCCCGACATTGAAAATACCCGATTTGGTACATCCCTGATCACAACACATGCGATTAATCACGTACGAATACGCACAATCATTGAGACGAAATTAGCCATTTTCGTGACGGAACTCTTCAGAATTGTACTCTAGCAAAGTAAGTGTTTCCTGTGTGTTGATCAAAAGTATTAACGATAAACCGCAAGTGCTACTCATCCATTTATTGTTCCGATTACCAATAACATCTTCAGTTTAAGAATCAGAGACAACAGGTATTGCAGCAGATCTTTTCAAGTTTTGTTAGGTCCTTCAGCGAACCCTGGACTAAGGTAATCAAAGGCTGAAAAATTATCTGCCTAGATCTTGATTTATATGCATTTCTTATCGTACAATAAGCTCATTTATTACACAGTTCCTTTCACAATATCTCCACTTTTTATCGAATTCATAAGATTGCGCAATGTACACATGCTTTTCGGCGTAAGAAAAGGAACATTATTTCGCATTTTCACACCGCTCAATCTCAAAACTAATCAATCAGCCAAACACCGATCGTCACCGATCACCGAGCGTACAGGAATGTCTTTGCATATATAATCAAACTCCCCCGAGACATTTTACAGTGGCCCAACAATAGCGACCAAACTGTCATCCACACGCACATCAGACCTCACACGTCAAGATCGTACAGAAATCCTTTTTTCTTCCTCTTGATAATAGATGATTGGAGTTTATCCTTCGATTGACAGGTGGGATTGTTTGAGAAAAACCATGTGACACACGCATACGCATACGCTTTCTTCATTTTTCATCGACCATCGTGTCGATGGTTTTGTCATCGAAATTGTATTTTTTTGTACGGGAGGTACGGGTGGTACGCTATACAATTTTTCGCATTTCTCATCAAACTTGCTCATTCCCGCAAGATTGCCACCGCATTTATCAAAGTTTGGAAAAGCGTTAACAAATGGTGGTGTGTGCTATTTGTGTTGCTTACAACAACTACAGTGCGTTTTGGGTCCTTCTAGAAGTTGCTTGTATTTTACGCATTCTATTTCTGCGAATGATTGCAGAAAATTTCATATGTATTTTTCGCTTCTATTAATACGCTACACGTACCGGGGTGGCTCCGTATCACGAGCACGCAGCGCAAAGCGCGATGAAATGAGCCCGGAGTCAGAGTCCATCCTTATCCCTCCTAGCCTTGCTTGAACGTGCGTCTGGCTTGAATGTGTACAGGCAAGAAATGCCATTCCGGGTGTCGAGTTCGTCGAGTTTGTCGAGTTGTGCAAGAAATTGACCCGCCTTTGAGTGTGCCTGACACTGTCCCACGAAGCCACAAAAGTCACGCCAAGCCAGAACAGAAGCACAGCAACCCGTCGCCCCATTGGAAAGTGGATATAAATTTCCATTTTTATTTGCCCAAAAGGAAAGCGAACGGAAAGATCCGATTGTGCTGTGGACGCCACGCCGGGTGGAAGCTGCGGCCGGGATGGAAAGTGGTGCAGGGGAAACGAGAGACGAAATATAAACTTTCTACTTTGCGAATTCTTGTCCATCGAGTTGCGTTCCATTGCTAAGGGATTGTCGTCACTGGGCGACGTTCAGCAGCTTTGCTTTACTGGCATTTTTTGTGTGTGTGTAAGCTCTCTCTATTTCTCTTTCTCTCTCTCTATCTCGCTCTCTCTCTCTTTCTATCTATAGACATTCAAAGCACACACCCTTCTTTGGGTGAGCCCTGCCAGCAAAGCGAAGAAAAGAAAACAGAGCAGCAAACTTTCGATTATTGAGCATTTCAAATATGCTTGAACTATTCTTCCTTCGGCCTGGCGCAAACGACACACACACACACCGTTGCGCTCCCGCCTCTGTGCGCGTGTGAATAATCTAATTCTCCCGAGCATTGACGTCCGGGGCCGTCGATAGCGGGTTTCAATTTAAATTTAAATTTTTATCAACCGCCTGGCATCGGAAGACTGGCAGGCAGGCAGGCAAGCTATCCGTTCGATTGCGAATCCCGATGGTTGGGAAACGAGTTGTGAATAGATCACCGATTCCGATCCGTTTCTGTGTTTGCGCAGTGTTTGCGCTGCCCTTCTTGGGGAAGCTTCCAAGGCACCCAAGGGTGTCAAAGACGAGGTGGACGCTGATCGGATCACGGGGAAGGAAAAACAAATGCTTTCAAATTAAACGAAAATGGTAATATAATTGAGTGACGTGAACAATATTTCAAGAAATGCATGTAGTGTGAGAATGCGTTTACATATGGAATGTTTTTTTAACTATGCGAAATGTAGGAAGATCTCAAGCATATGTCTGGTAGAGGAAATCTCTAGTAGTTTCTAGTCTTTAGTGATGAATATTCATGGTTTAACGTTAGATCCTTGGTCAAAGATGCTGATGTTTGGGAATAATCATTTGATTAGAAATTAGATGTTATAAAGATCAAATGCTGGAGTCTCTTTTCAGTTCAACCGTGAAGTATACAAGAGCGTCCTATTATCAAGAGTTAGTTAATATCCCATTTCAAAACTGATATCTTTGAGGTTATAATAACAAATAACCTATGAGGTTATGTTAATCTTCCTATGAACTAATTTGTTTGATAGTTAGCGCAAAGTAGTGGTGGGAGCTCGGAATCGGACCTATCCGATTCCGATTCTGTGTTCGATTCGGATTCTGGAATCGATTCTGATTCCGGGGTCGATTACGGAGCCGATTTCGGAGTTGGTTCCGGAGTTGATATTGGAGTTGGTTCCGGAGCCGATTCCGGAGTTGAAATTCTGATTCCCGGATCAGAATCGGCTCCGGAATCAGAATCGTTTCCGGAATCGGAATCGACCTGGGAATCGCAATTTGCTCCAGTAACGGAATCGGGCTTGACTTCAGAAATGGAGTTAGCTCCGGAATGAGAATTAGTTTTTGTATTGAAATAAGAAATGTGGGAAGCGAAATAACTTCGGAAATCTCCATGTGAATAGATCATTTGCAAGTAAATTTATCAACACGTAGCATCATTGGATTCAAACGCATATTTTTATGAAGATCACGAAACCGACTCCGTTTCGAAGCCAATTCTGATTTCGGAGTCTAATTCGATGTCGCAGCCGATTTTGAGTCCGTAGTCGATTCCAGAGCCGATTCCAATTCCGGGGCCGATTCCGATTCCGGAGCCAATACCGATTCCGGAGCCGATTCCGGAATCAGTTACGGAGCCGATTCCGGAACCAATTCCAGAATCGATTCCGGAAACTGATTCAGGACTTACTATCCGGAATCGATTCCAGAAAACTTCGGAGCTACTAGGAATCAATTCCGACAAAATCTCCATTTTCTAATGTCTAGCAGCTGAAAGCCTTGCCGGCCTCATGGTACAGTCGTCAACTCGTACGACTCAACAGCATGCCCGTCATGGGTTCAAGCCCCAACTAGACCGTGTCGCCATACATGGGACTCCCTATCCTGCTATGGGGGGGTAATCCGAAAGTCACTGAAAGCCAACTCCACAAGTGGTACAGGCAGGCCTTGACCGACAACGGTTGTTGAGCCAAAAAAAGAAGAAGAAGAAGCTCAAAGCCTTCTTCAGACTTCTAGCACACCAGGTCTCTCAACTTATTAATAATAACAGTGAGCGCTACATCCATCTGCAGGCTATCATCTTTCGCGTACTTTACGGTATCAAGACGAATAGAGCCGACCTTGGACTGAAATATCAACACCTGCGAACTGTGCTGTGGAAACTTATTGTGGTGCCAAAATTGGCGTCCCAACCTGCTAACTCGTCTTAAAATATCCCTATAAAGAGTATTTTATTGATAGTTCATTTATGTATCCATTCCAGTGGTTTTGACGCATTCTGTTTCAACTTCTTGCTCTGATCGATTTGAATTTAGTATATGGAGCTAAGACATCATTTTGCCATTAACAGGACTGACACCTTAGTATCTTTCCGTAGTCTCACTATGCATAAATATAATTTTCGAAACGAATTAAATAAAAAAAGGAACTCTAAGCTTTATTTGACTACTTTCTTTCCAAGTGCCTGAGGGTAAGATGCACGTGATTTCACGTACTCGAAGTCTTTCCAGATCCACGGTTGCGGCCAAAAAAAGCCTTTTTCGATTGCTTGTCATTGATCGGTCCCATGCCTACGGTAGACCCTGTTAACTTCTCCCCAGCAGTCTACTGGTCTGGTAGAAAACTGTGTGAACAAATTGTGTCCTTTTTTCCTTCATCTGGACGCAACCAGCTGGTTCGGTAGGTTCATTTCGCTGCCACGCGGAGGCAGCTCGGTTTTATTTTTCCTCGCCCACTAAGCGATCAGCTTGTTTGGTCGTAGGAGTAGCGCTGCATAGCGACAACAAAAAAACAGGGAGCATCAACAACAGCACGAAGCAAATCGTCATAAATGGCGTGCTTGGTCGGGTCCTCCGGTCCAGCTTACTGGCTTACCGTTCTGCCCTGGGTGGGTGGATCGCCTTGCTGCTACACAGCCAACACTTTATGAGCGGCCGGGAGCAAAAGAGCAGCCGCCACTGATGGCCCCTGACATGTAACATATGGGGCAAAATGTGAAAATTTGTTATAAATTTCACTATAACCGTCCGTCCAGGTCGGTTCCCGTAGCAGCAGCAGCAGCGAGCCCGAAAACTGTCGCCCGGAAAGCGCGTTTGTGCCCACCCACTTGCTCTAATGGGTTGTCCGAGGTGGGGAAAGGCGCCAACATTTAGGGGACGCCGGTCCCATAGACTAGCGGGCGGTGCCGGACGGTGTAAGTGGATTTTTGATCTTACCCGGCGACCCGGGTGCCACAAATGGTGGTGGTGCTTCTTTGGGGTTGGATGATGTTTTTTTCTTTCTTCTTCTGCGCTCCCACTCCCTCCAGAATCATCGGGATAAAAGTAAACAGATTGCAAAACTGTTGGAATGGAAACGGGAATGTGTGCGGCGGGATTCGCCTTAGCCCGCCTTGTCGTCTCCACTCGCACGCGGTGTTTGGGAGCCGTTAGCATGTGTGATGTAATCCATTTTCCCTATGATGGCACACCCTCGCTTTTAAAAGCGGCCGGGAGGCCTGGGAAGTATGACGTGGGCTTGGTATGATAGGGCAACAAACGGCGGGCGAAGAACACGGGGACATTCTCTCTTCGGCCTGTTTCACACACACACACACACACACGCAAGCTGTCGGAGGCGCAAGGGATGATGTGTAAGATATATTGGGCTTTTTTCCCGTTACCCAGCCTCTCCGTGTTCGAGCACTTCGAGCAGTGAGCCGAGTGAGCAAAACCTCGCAGCAGGCAGCGTCCCAAACTCGCGCACGTCGCTCCGGTCACGGCTTGCTAGTCGGGTAGTCTTATTTATTTATTTGCAGCTTCCCCAGCCCCCACCCATCTCCGTAGCAACGAGCCACATCCCTCCCTCTGTGCGAAGGTTAAACACTTTGTTTCACTTTCTTAGCACCTACTGCTTACGGGGCGGATTTGTGGGTGATTTTTCGGGAGCGATCCCCCACCCCCTGCCATCGCTCCGGCGTGGTGGAAGTTTAAGCGTCGGTTCGGTCCGAAAACTCTCTTAAGCCCATTTGAACGTAACGGTAGGGACGATGGGCATGGGTGGGTGGACTATGCAAGCCCTTTCTTGTTTTTTTCGTTCTGTTTCTGCTTTGTTTTTGCCCACTTGCTAAGGGTCGGATTGTGGCGGATATTTAGCACGGTCCCGATGCTCGGTACGTGGATGCTGCTGCTTTTACGGGGAAGTTTCCCCGTTGTACACTGGATCGGGTAAGATAAAAAAAGTAAGAGGTCCGTGGGGAAGAAAGGGGAGACCGGTATGGGTGAGAAGGTTTGATATTGAGCTAAGCATTGTTTCCAAATAATGTGATTTATGTTGCCTCCATTGGATGACATCTGTATCACGTGTGTGTGTGTCTTGGGGGCGAAATTTGCTTCACTTTTTTTCACTTCCCTCTCGAACGGTACGTGAACGGGTGAAAGGTGAATGCACACGTGCTTTTTATGTGCCTCACTGTATTTTGTTTATTTTACAGCGTGATGCTAAATCAACAAGCTTTAAAGCATTGTTTCGGTATCGATTTGGTGCTGTCGCTGCTGGCAATAAATTCCACCTTGTGTTTGGCATCTCAATTTGGCATCCGCAAAATAATCGTGATGCAATAAACCAAAGGGCACATATTTAAGAAAATCCTTCACTCTCTTTAGAAACACATTTGAACACGAAAGCTATAACAAAAAGTCCGTTTGTTGTATGTCGTTCGAAGACTTATTTATTTTTAAGAGACAATTCTTAAAAAGAACAAAACTATGAAATGAATACTTTATGGAAAATGATCAAGATAGTCTCTCTCTCTCTCTCTCTCTCTCTCTCTCTCTCTCTCTCTCTCTCTTGTTGGCTTGCTCACGATAGAGCACGTCGATGTCAATGTCGATAGAGCACGTCGATAGCCTGGTCAACAATCGTTCTTCAAGATGCTCGGTCCCTAGCTGCAGCCTTCCATCCATGTAGACGCCCGATCTCCGTCAGGACTCGCTTAACCTGATCTAGCCGAACTGGAGATCGCTGTCGAACACCTGCTTGGTGTGGCATGAATCCGGCATCCTCATGACATGCCCCAGTCATCGTATCTTGCCAGCCTTCGCCACCGTCAGGATGCTCGGTTCGCCGTACAGCTCAGCAACCTCGTGGTGCATCCTTCTCCTCCACGCTCCATGCTCGAACACACGGCCAAAGGTCCTGCATCTTCCGCTGGGATGGTCCAGAATTCGTGTCCGTAGAGGACCACCGGGCGAATCAATGTCCGATATATCTGGCATTTTGTGCGGGCTAGAAGTCTTCTGGATCTCAGCAGTTGGTAAAGCCCATAGTATGTCCGATTCCCCTGAACAATGCGTCTCCGGATTTCGCTGCTGATGTCGTTGTCCGAAGTAACTACCGTCCCGAGATAGCAAAACTCCTTTACCACCTCGAGATTGTCGCCGTCAACTAATACACCGCTTTCCAGATGGTCTGAGTCTCCAGAAAGCAGGTACTTTGTTTTCGTTGCATTGATTTTCAATACAATTCTTGCTGCTTCGCGTTTGAGTCGGGTAATGATGTCGATGTCATCTGCGAAGCCAAGAAATTGGAGAGACCGGTAGAGGATCTTGCCACGGATACCGTTGTCTAGCCCCACGCTTCCATGACACCTTCCAGGGCGATGTTCGGAGAGTTCGTCACCTTACCTAAGGCCCCTGTGAGATTCGAACGATTCCGACGTCAAGTTCGATACTCTCACCTTGCACTGTACCCCGTTCATGGTGGTCTCTAACAGTCGGATCAACTTCCCTGGGAAGTGGTACCGCTGCATGATAGCTCATTGCGGTCTATGGTATCGTAGGCCGCCTTGAAGTCGATAAACATGTGGTGCGTTGAGATCTGGCGCTCTCGGTTGTTCTGGAGGATCTGCCGCAGAGTGAAAATGCCTCCAATGAACCCAGCGTGGTAGCTGCCGACAAAATTTGTAGCAAGGGGCGCAAGTCTGCAGAACATGATCTGGGACAGGATCTTTTAGGCGGCATTCAGGACTGTGATGGCTCGAAAATTAGAGCAATCCAGCCTGTCGCCTGTTTTTGTAGACTGGGTGAATAACACCCAGCTTTCACTCCTCCGTTAGTTCCTCCTGCTCCCAGATTTTTGAAAGGAATTTAGGTAAAAATAAAGAACGAATAACGAATTAAGTAAAAGTAAAAAACGAATTTACCACATAATAATTATAAAAGAAATATTAAAAAAAAACAAATAATTTGCACCATTTCCTTTTTTGGGTATAGCTCCTCTGTATCATTCCAACCTCGTTCTGCTCTGTTTAAGGGTTAAAATGCTGTTCAATAATAGCATTTATGAAGTAAAATAAAAAAAATTACATTTAAACAACTTCAATATCGTCTTTAGCAGTTAAAAAATGGTAAGTAGAAGGAAACAAAACTGTGTCTCACTTGCGTCATACAGCACCAGATTTATTAATTTAAGATTTTGATAAACCGAACGGCGAAACCAAACACCTGTTACATTATTTAGTTGAACCTCCACGCAGAAAAAAAGTTGCCGTACAAAGAGATTTAAAATGGAAAGAAAAAATAAAATTCAAGTTTTTTCTCCGTTCTCACAATTATAACAATCCCGCCGGCCAACTTGCAGTTCGAGGTCATCCTGTGGATAATCTAAATCCAGCGAAATCCACAATGTTTAAGTTAGTTTTCATAACCCAACGGCAATTACACAGTCGTCCTTGCTGCTGCTTTTAATTGGCTTTCATCGGACGTGGATAAGCCTGGGGTTCAAACAGAAAAAGCCTACTTTGGTGCAATGGATGGAACAAAAGAAAAATCCCCCTTCAGCCCGTCGTTCCATTAACCGCGTGCCCCCATTGAAAAGGAAAAGGTCAATCGTGGCTTCGGAACACCTTCGTTATCCGAGGATTAGCAATCACTAGTGACCGGAAATACCTTTCATTCGTATACTAAAGGTGTATGTGTGTGTGTGTGTGTTTCATTTTTCTAGTTCTCCTATTTTCTACACGCTGTTATACGGGCTCACCCAATCCCGATTGTCCCGATAGTGGCCATTATCGCGTCCAAGGTGTAGCGATGCCATTAAAATCGAGCAGTTGCAGAGCTAACGGGAGAGAAGCAGATGGAGAAGGTATGAGTTAGGGACAGTTGTTTGCCGGGAAGTTTTAATTAATCCTTCGGTTGGTGATTTGCAACGTGCCCGGGGATGGTTCACCATACCGGGTGCTGGAGTGGATTCCAAGCCAGTGACAATGTGACAGCGTCAAATGGGTGTCGGGTCTTTTTTTTAAATAAAGGTGTGCAGAAGAATTGTTGAACAGGTGGTGGCATATGGGACAGCAAGTCGTGAAGTTGAGCTGCGGCAGGGAGGGATTTAGAAAAGTTTTGCCGCTCAGCTGTGATTAGTTGGCATGCATTGGGATCGAATGGACCGAGAAAGTGTGTCACCGTATTCGAAAAGCTTTGATCTGACGTTCTACTTTCTGCAACAGATGGTTTTGAACATGTTTTTAGATATAATATTGCACATAAAACACATTTTTTTCATAGAAATTCCTTTGCATGATGGGATACTGCTTGGATTTTCCCACATCACGAAGCGGAACACATAAAAAAGGCCACTTTCAATAGTGATGTGCTACCACCAACACATCTCCGTGGCGGCTATCTGTTAATGAGATAAGTTTTTCGACGTATAATTTATTCCGGTGGCTTCGTGAGAGCTTTCATCAAAAGTTGCCCAGCCGTCCGGTCCGCGGTGGGTAGTGTGTGACAGAGGCGAATAAAAAAGGCCCACCCAATTGACAGGACACTACAGCTACGAGGCAGCACATAATGCGTGGGAGCTTGGGACGGAGGACAGAAAATCCCTGGAAGCGGGCGCTCAATTAAAAAGACTGAAACAGCAACCGAAACATGACCTACATAAATCAACCACTCGTCCGAAGAAGCCGACAAAAAAGGCCTCTCATTTGCGTAGGTCCAACCTACAAGCGGCGTGACGGTTTGCGGAAACCACTAAGAACCTTTCCACTACCTTTAGCCGCTTCTCCCCTTGTCGATTATCGATTGTTATCAGCGTTGCAGAGCGTTTGCCATGCGGGGTCATTAATAACACGTGCACCCCTCCCCAAAATCGGGAAGTGGCAGCACCACTTTCGGGTGTTGATGATGTCGCTTTGCGTCCTCGCGCCGTGCCCCACAATCTTCTGTGGTTCGTGGCCAGTACATGCCAGCACCCCTTCGGCTTGGAATAGAATGGCTGTGATTGTTTCCATTACACAAAGAAGCACGAGACGATGGGACGTTAATTAGTCGCCACTAGTTTGGGCTTCGGTTTGCCCTTGGGTTGACGCCGATTTGCAACTTGGGCAAGCATAAACATCAATTAAAATTTATGAGCGGCATGTTTTGGGAAGGCACCCCCCGAAACGGGTGCCAACTGCTGCTGCTGCTTCCGGTTGTGATAAACTGACCGAGCCGAACCTGAACTGTTTACACAAAGACGCACCGCGCAACCAATACCGCTGGTGAAGGTGATTTAGTGAGGCTCTCGAAGCTCGAAGGAAATGTTGGGAGTACTGTATGGTGTCTTGACTCTGGGCCGCGTGTCCAAGGCGTGTGTCGTGGTGGTAGCAGGAGTTGATAGATTTAATGATCAACATTGCCACGCATGGGCGTGAATGGTAAACTAATATCTGCCGGTCGCCTGGACCGCCCTTGTGGGCTGCGGGCAACTGTTTCCGTTTCGGGTGGCATAAGTGAAATAATGGGCTCCCTTTCACCAGGACGCTAATGATTGGCCCGGTGCCCGGTGGTTCGGCTCTCAGGTATCAATCGCTTAAGCCTGACTGATTTGAAGTAATGATGTTGACGGATGCGGATGTATTTGTTTGTTGTTTGCTGCACGCTGTCTGCAGTCAGGAAGCCGGTCAGGATTATCGAGAAACGATGGGGTTTTGCGTTGATGCTTAGTATACTCGAAAGTAGGAAGTATTATATGTTCTAAAACGTATCAGATACGATAATAGTACTAGCTACCATCAAAGACACTCGTCGCATTTCATATGACAGGTGCTTCGCATAACAACTAGCTCATATTAAGCAGAGGCCGCTCTCCGAATTCCCTCGAGACTTCTGCTAAGAGTGAAAAGAACTTGCTTCTGCTTCCTCCAGTGTTATAGTATATGTTGCGGACACTTTTGTTCGTCCACCCGTCTGTTGACTTTACACACCGTTCCCGAGCTGAGCGTTTGATTTGACGAAGCATTAGACAAATTGCTTCGCAAGACGGTTGGCGTTGGCAGTGACAAGCGTGTGTAAAGCTCGTCGTCGGACAAATGATATACCTTCGACCAATATTGACGCAACGGCAATAGCCGAGCAACTGTGTAAATAGGATGTAATCGACATGCGAGTGAAGGGAACGTAAACAGAACGGGATGTTGGAAGTATGTGTAAATGAAATCAATAGCTGAGGGGACTGCAAAGTGTTAGAGATAAGAGCGCTTTCGCTGTTGGGTGATTGTTGGACTAGATTGAAAATAGGCTTCCGGGTTTTGGTAACGACTCAGAAAATTGTTTTAATTTTACAAAACTTTCTGACGATTTTTCTTCTATAAAAATTCCCTTCCTCTGGTAAAATCTATCTTCTGTCGTAGAAGTGCCCGTTGCTCCGGGGGGAAATGAACTCTCCAAAGTAATTAAACAGTGGTCAACAGTTTTCCAGCCCAGCAACACTGTTGCCATTTCCGGTTACGAAACCGGTTCCGAGCTAAACTTTGTTTCGATCTTCGCACTTGGTTCCACACTACATTGTTTAAGGTGCGAAAATGGTCAACACCGGTGGCGGACACAGCACTGGCTTCCCACTGTGGGAAGGGCGGACGACCGGTTACAGTTTGTTTCCGTTTACGACTCCAGCACACACACACACATATCACACTATACCACCGCAATGGATGCCTGTTGGTATAGTGTGAGTTTCTATTGCTTTACAACTGCCAACCTGTGCCACGAATATGTGTGTGTGTGTGTGTGTGTGGTTGAATGCTGTTCCGGTGGGGGGAATACGCCCGGTGGCATTTACGAAAACTAACTTGTTTTTACGACTCTCCTTCTCGCTTGTTCTCTCAGGTCCGTTGCAGGACGTGATGGAACCGGGTTTCGAAGAAGTTGATTTAAAACTATTTACACCCTCGGGACAGGGAGTTTAGTACATCCACACCCATTCGCTACACCTACTGGGTCGTCATAAAGTGGATGGATCTGTGTCTTCCGTGCGCATGCAACGGCCGTCCTGGGGACGTAATGTAATGCTTTATCAGTGAAGATAAGAAATGAAGTGAATTTATTTAAATGCGTAATCGGTTATGTGGAAAATGCCGCAAAGACTACTAAGAAGGGATGTAACTATAAAAACTAACAATAAATGTTTAAATGATAATGTTTTACATTGTGAATATATTCCTATTTTTAGCTAAGAACGAGAAACGCGTAATTTATATACTGATTTGAGCGTAATCGTGTCTGAGATGGACCAATGGTGTATTCAATAGGTGGACCAGTTCCTGCAAGGCTGAACTGGATCGATTCCCAACTGAACCATAATCTCTTAGCAAGAACTTGACTTATTTGTAGACTAAGAGAATTTAGGACGCTTTTAATTTCAGATTATCGTTATCTTACACACACAAAATAAGAAAAGGTAAAAAAATGAAAATATTTAGGATATTACCACCTTGATATTCTAAAAACTGCAAAACTGCAACTGTTTCCAATACTGCACGTAAAACCCTTAGAATAGGACAATCACAGCTCCACGGGTTAAAATTTGACTGTTAATAGACCTTCTAGTAGCATTTTATGATTGTTACATCAGTTTTTTTACTCCATTGCTTTCCATCTCAAATAAACACTCCATTTTTAATCAATTTATTCCAACGGCCCCACATAGGTAACGCCTATTAACCCTTACTCCTTAAATTGAAAAATAAAATACACTGCGCCACAAATACTGGCGCTATCCTGCTGGGCGAGTCTGCACGAAGGAAGCAACATTCAGCAATCCATAAAACCTGGTGCTTAACATTCAATTTACAAACATGCTTCTTTCCAAAATGCAAACACAAATCTCCGTGTATGTGTGTGTGTTTTTGTGTGTCTGTATGTGGAATTGTTTCGTTTATTTCGCCACACACGGCACCACCCGCTTGCCTCTCCACCGGGCGGAAAAGTTCATTCGAAATTCTGGTTTTAATGATCATAAATTTATGCTCATTAAAACCGGCACTGCAGGTTTCATTTCACCCAAGTCCTCTACTCCGTTGTTCCATGGGTGTACAAACCTGTGCATGGGTATGTGTGTTTGTGTTTCATGTTTATTATCTGTCGGTGTTGTCCCCAAACCCAGCAAACTATAGCGCGATGACGGTGCGCGGTTGACATGTAATTCTACAACCGAAAACTAACCCCCCAAATAGCGATGAAATGAGTATGAGCCATTGAAAATTGTGTTCGTTTATGGTTGAATCACTTCGTACAATGATTCAAAAATAAATTGCAATATATCGGGTAGCCATTCCATCTACAAAACTGTACAAACGATTGGAAATACTGTATAAAATCTTCCATTATGTACCTTCTAGATTTGTTTCTGTGTTACAAATGTCCTTGCATATCCGGTATAGGATGTGCCTTGTGTGCCAAGTCAAGTGGCCTGCCAACGACCACCCCTTTGTAGATGCAAAAACGATCCCGAGGAATTATTTACCTCTTTTTTTAGCATAACCGGATTGCAAAATTATGTTCTGCATTGCAAAACCAATATCAATATGTCATAAAGTGTACAGGTTTGCATGTGCATCCGGACGCAAGTATTCACACACCAACACACAAACAGACACGTGCACATTCACAACGAGCCAGTCGGGCAGGTCCCCGGGGTGCCCTACCATTTAAATACATTGTACCGACGCTGATACTGTCTTTATGACTTTTCCATACTCTCGCTCCCGGCACCGGGGAAGTGAGTTTAATGAGCATTCACGAGAGCAAGACGGGGAAAAGTCAACCCATGTCGGTCCATATCCCTACCTTGTTTGCATTTGGTATTGGTGATGGAGCAGCAAATGGAGGAGGAGAAGGAGGACGAACGAAAAAAAATAATAATAATACGTGTATGCAGAGTTTCCAATCGGTCACTGCAACTATTTATTTATTTGTCGAAGCTGGGCGAACCCCGACAACCTATAATGGACCCGTGATGGAAATTAATATTTATTTTATACCCATTATAATGGCACCCAGCAACACAGTCACAGATCTGGAGTGTGTGTGCATTGTGTGGATCTGTATGGGGGGAGACAACAAAGGGAGCGGGGAAACGCTTTGGCCATTTTGGCGAATCTTTGCGGTGCAGCCAAGCGGTCCATGTCGAATCATTTATTGCTTTTTTTTCTTCTTCGGGCCTTTCACCCCGCCCGATCTTGTTTCCGCTTTCCGGGAAAATCCAGCACGACGCCTGTCCGATCGGTCGGTTGTAAAAGCGGAGTTTTGCACGAAAATTGTTACGCTTAATTTGGTTCCAAGTTTCCTGTTCGCTCTTACCCTTTCCTTTTCATCGGGGCTTCACTCTTATCTGATCGGAAGGAGGGAGCTGGGGTTAAAACATCCCGTCTCCTTGGGGATATTAGTGCTTCGCATGGGCCCGGGTGCGTACAAGATAAATGATTCCAGCAGAAGAGATGGGCGTTTCTTGCCTGTTCCTTTTAACTTTATTTTCCGGACTTTCTTTCATCAGCTGAAAAAAAAACTTTCAAAGTCAACTTGTTTTTTTTCCATTGTATCTTCTGTCGCTTAAATAAAGTGAAAGTGAATACTTATCAGCGGGAAAGTAAAATGCATAAATATAAAATGTCTTACCCTCCCCCTTTTGCCAGCGTCAGCAGCGTGAGTGAAAGCAAAGAATGGAAAACCTTTGCGAGAAAACTTTTCCACACCGATCCTTTATCAATTTACAAGGTAAGCGAGGTGACTGAAAAAAAAACAGGCGATAAAAGAAACACACAAAATCACAAAGGATTGATGGATGAAGTTAAAAAGAACAAAGAAAGTAACAACAACAAAAATTGGCGTAAAACAACTTACACCGGCCGCTTAGTAAGGTGTGCTGCCTTTCCTTGGTGCGTACGTTGCGCTATTAATTACAAACGACACCGAAATGAACCATGAACTCGCCCGGCTTTGCCCCCTTTTCAAAAGATGGACAGTTTTCAATTGTGTGTGTGTGTGTGTTGCTTCTTCTCAACAACAAACTCGCACCTCGGTGCTATAGGTTACGATTTGCTGAGCCCCTTCGTTTTTCGATGCACAAAAAAGGGGTTTTCCGCGTGGATTTCGGGTGCTACGGAGAAAAGCAAGCGATGGACGCTCACCAAACAAAGGGTCCTAAAATTCAGGAAGTAATTAAAACTAACTAAAAAGGACGCCATGCCTGTCCGCGTCCCGAAGCGCAGTGAGATAGGAAGATCGCTCTCCAAAGGGAAATCGTTTTTTTTGTGTTGTTGTGTACTAGTTCACTGTATAGAACAGAGAAGGCAAGTATGGATAGAAGAAAGAAAAAAAACAGGCCCATTTCCCGGACAACCGATGTCATCACAGTGCTGCTTCTGCTGCCGAGTCGATCCTTGCTCCTTTACGCAAGACACATTTTACGCGCAAATCATAGTCAACATCATTTATCTTACGTTTGCGCCTCTGATTAAGCAGGCGCTGGAACGCAAGCGTTGAGAGACGATATTTTCTTCATTATCCCGAAACCGGCGAACGACGTGCAGACGTGGTAGTAAAAGTTGCGCTGGTTGTTTTGTGTGTCTGTTTTTGTAGTTGTTGTTGTTGTTGTAAACCCAAGCCAGACGGACGGATGGGCGAGAAGTTTCGCCCAGCTACACCTTCCAATGTCCCGAAAGTTAAATAAACAAAAACCGTCACCTGTGTTCGGTGCCCCCACCTGTAGAAGGCTGCCCGGATGCCACAGCTGGGGTTAGCCAGCTGCTAGCTGGACAGAAGTACCGGTGCGTGAAGGAAGCGATGGGTGAGGGTGGAAATTAATTTTAGCAGTACTTTTCATTTCCGTTTCGAATGTGTACCCATGGTAACGCGCGACGGGACGGAGTGGTGTGGGCTTGGGCAAAGGGGGAGGAAAGGTGTCAGGAAATTGGTCAATCGACGGAGACGGGCTGTCAGGAAACCCGAAATTTGTTTCACACCGAGTTGGGTTTTTGTTTGAAGGTGTTCGCTGCTTCGCTGTTTTGTTTTGCGCGAAATGGTCGTGCTTTAAAAGGGGCTCGGGACAGGTGGTGGTGGTGGTGCTGCTCGTTGCCCTTTTTACTGGCGACCTGGTAACGATTTAATTTGTGAGCCTGTGTTTGTTTGTGTGTGTGCTTGTGAAGTCTATCTACCGAGAGCAATTTATTTTGTATTTAAATTGAAAATTACTTACTAGTATTTTCTACTAAAAAGCATACAATCGCATTAAGAAAAGGACTCAAGAAGCTTCAACCTTCGGCAGAAAGACTTCTTAACAAATTGCACTTTAAAATAGAACAGTTTCGTTGGAACAGCTTCATCGGTTTTCCAGTGCCATTCCTAGACATTTCCCGGAGGTTAAAACGAGCCCGTTACCAGTGATTCCCAACTAAAGCCGCCTGCCTATCATTCGTATGTACCGATGGTACGGCGCCGGCACGGCATCACCGGCTGCCAATTGTTATTATCATGCTCGTAACATTAAACCGTCCTACCCCGCCGATAAGAAAATAAAGTTTAATTATTTTAATTGACTACACTTGCGCGCACGCAGTGAGGTGAGCGGTTGGTAGGTTGAAAGGTTGAAACCGATTCGAGCGCTTCTGCCTTACGATAACGAAGAACCGGCACCGCGTGGGGAAATAGTCGTTTAATGATGTCGCTTTGAAGGCCATCGAGGCCGCATCACCAATGATGAGGTTCGGGGTGGAGCGATGTCTTGCTGGAAGGTTTCATTTTTCCTGCTGCTTTTCTATTGTGCTCGTGGCTGTTATTGTCTTAAGGAACGTTTTATAGTAATAGTGTGGATAGAGACAGCTTTCGTTAATTCCTTATTAGTTGTGTAGCCATATTTTTGATATTGTGAAGGTTTTTTATCTTAAATTTATTTTAAAATACAATTTTATGTTTTATAAAAGCTCAATTTTTAAATACCTTACCAACCACCATATAAAAGGATCTATGCTATTCTCTCTTTCTCATCCATCTTCTACCTTCTAATGTTGCGCTCTGCTGCTCGTTGAAACACTGAAACCCAGGAACTAGCCAGATAATACGAATTTAATCACACCCATTCAAATGCATTTATTTGTCTTTTCCGGCCAAAATCCGTCACGCTTTCAGGCGCGGCGCCGGGTGGATTAATGTTTTATTTCTCTTTGCTCACGCCTTTCCCACGCTGGGACACCTTTACCTCAACTGGAATACTGTATATCAGCGACCAGCGGTGGCCAGTTGTTAAAGCGAGAAATAGCGATTCGAACACACACATACACACACCAGTTGCTCCTGCCTACACACGCCCTGGCCAGTTGGTCTTCAGCGGGCTGTCCACTACTTTTTACTATACCATCCGTCCAACCCGTACGGGGTAAGTGTCATGTAGGAGCCATGTTTTATTTGCATAGAAATGAAAATTGAAAACAGCCGGAAGTGACGAGAGCGAAAGCAAAGAAAAGGGAAGCACCAGCAGCACCAAGGGCGGGGCAGGCCGAGGGAGGAGATGATTGCAATTTTTATGACGCTATTGGTTTTCATACGGAAAAGTGGAAGTGGCGTACGGAAGAAGAGGGAGCGGGAAAAAAGATTCAAACACAAAAGGCTCCAAAATAATAAAGGGTAGATGAGTGGGTGTGTGGACTTTGTCCAAAGCAAGCAGGAATGTGCAGCAAAAAGGCCTGGACATTGATTGTTGGCCGGGTGAGGTGGGCCAGCGGTAGGAAGCGAATGGTGTGAGTGGCGAGTTTTGCTTTCATGTGTTTATGGAACCATTTCACGCTTTCATTTCACGAGCGATTTCGACAGCAATGTAGCAGCTTTGTATGGTGGGTGGTAGCCAGAATTAAAAAAAAGGATGAGTGAAAAAGATGCATTACATAGAATATGTCTATAAAGTGGTGGTTCGTTTTTTTTGGGTGTGAGTTTTTAGAATTGCTAAAAAAAAATGATACGACTTGAATGGCGTATTAAGTTTCCTTTTTTTATAATGTTTGTTTAAAGTGTAGATTTGAAAGAGAGTGCGCTTGTGCATGTGTTATAATAGAGCAATGTTCCAGAAATGTAATAAAAAGGTTGTGTGTTGAAATGTGTTTCAAATGAGTTTGTTTCCACTTGTTGCAGGAAAAGTATAATCAAAAGATTACATTTTTGGGAATTCAACTAGTGTGAAATTAAATTTGGAAACATTTCAAAATCTTACATAAACCAAACTTGCAACGTACAGTGGCGTGTTAAATCTGGAGACGTAAAGAATAGAACCAGTGCTTCAATGTCATAAAAAAATCTGACTGAAACAAAATCCATATCAACGTCACATACTCAATTGTGATAATCAGAGGTGATACTCAGAATGGTTGGTGTGACCAATACATGCTCATGACATGTTTGCGACCATTGCTTGGTCATTCACTATGTCACGACTTTTTTTTGCTGTGATTAGTTTTGCAAAATGTCACTGACATAGTCATGACAAATGCCAGCTGAAACAAAACCATCTCAGCAGTTGTGTACGTAGCGCCGGCATTACGCTAAGCTTGTCAGTCAGAGTATCGCGTTGGACTCAAAAATTCACAAGTCGTGTTCGGCGTGTCATGACGCACTTTTATTGAGTATCAGCAATGAGCATCAAGCTACCATTTATATGTTCATTGTTATCGTTGGTGAAAATCTCGTGATCTCGTGATCATGACATTTGGCAGCACTGAATAGAACAGTATATAAAAAGAAAGCGAAGAAAAAATAACGAACTAAATAACAAAACAAAAAGAAGAGTCACAGGATAAAACATAAAAACATAAAAAGTAAAATAAATAATGGAAAAATGTGAGATAAAAAAATGGGAATGAAAATCAGGAAAAATAAAAAGCAAATCAAAGAAAGGTAAGAGGAAACCAGTAAATAGCATATAATATCAAATTTGTAACAGGATCTCACCAAGCTTCTTCGATTTATTCTCATTCTTCTTATTTATTCTTTTTTCTTTTTCTTTTTCTTCTTATTTATTCTTCTTTCTTTTTCATTTCTTTTTCTTTTTCTTTTTCTTTTTCTTTTTCTTTTTCTTTTTCTTTTTCTTTTTCTTTTTCTTTTTCTTTTTTTTTCTTTTCTTTTTTTCTTTTTTTTCTTTTCTTTTTCTTTTTCTTTTTCTTTTCTTTTTCTTTTCTTTTTCTTTTTCTTTTTCTTTTTCTTTTTCTTTTCTTTTTCTTTTTCTTTTTCTTTTTCTTTTTCTTTTCTTTTTCTTTTCTTTTTCTTTTTTTTTTTTTTTTTTTCTTTTTCTTTTTCTTTTTCTTTTCTTTTTCTTTTTCTTTTCTTTTCTTTTTCTTTTCTTTTCTTTTCTTTTCTTTTTCTTTTTCTTTTTCTTTCTTTTTCTTTTTCTTTTTCTTTTTCTTTTTCTTTTTCTTTTTCTTTTTCCTTTTCTTTTTCCTTTTTTTTCTACCCTTTGCAGGATAGTCAGTCCTCGGGACTTGAACCCATTACCCTTTTTAACCATTATGTTGTTAAGTTGAACGAGTTCACAACTGTACCACGAGACCGGCCAAACACAAAGTAGGAAAATATTGATTTTAATGTTCCTTTCCGAAAGGTATAAAAGTATTTAAAACGGTAGCAAATTGAATGAATCTTAATTTTTGTTTTGACAATTTCGTATTGCCTCATTGACTATTGCTTAACAAATTGAATAAGTTTTGATTGCTAACTAATTGCTATTGATTGTAGCTATTATAATGCAATTACTGTTTAAAAAAAAACTAATTTAAAACACTTGCTTACTTTGGGGAATAATATCTTCTACAATATCTTCCAAATCATTAAATTACCATATCGAAGACTCCCCACCAAGCTGGAAGAAACCTCCCCCAAGCCACTAAAAAGCCAACCATTTCAGGACGATTTGTTTAGTCCCCGAGGCGTGATTCGATTTGATGCATGATATTTCCTACGGCGAGCCAATTGATACAGACCCGTACCGGTACCGGCGAGACCCCCCCCCCCCCCTCGCCCAATTGGCATCGACCGGGAACCATCAATGGAGCCAAAGTTTTCCACTTACCCATCCGCCATCTCTCTTTTACCCGTAAAGCTTACACAAGCGTCAAGCAGGCATGTCTAAAAAGGGCACAATGGTGTTGGGAAAAAGAAAAGAAAGTTTCCAACGAACCGGGTCCATCCATTTGTCCACCGTGGAGCTCGGGCTGCCGTGGTATTGGTTGTTCCATGCGGTGCCGGGCCTGACTTAAACTAAGCTTTTGCCCTGTACCCTATTTGCTCTCTGTCTCCGGATGGTGCGAAAGATTGGCCTGTTGTGTACGGTCGGTGCAATCAAAACATCCAAGTTAGAAAAAGAATGACGAGAGAGAGGGAGAGAGAAAGAAAAAAGAAGCGAGCCATTCACAAACGGGTTTGGGCAGAGATTTAGTAAAATATAAGGGCATTTGTTGTGGGTTTAAATATTCCCTCACCACGTCCTTGCGTCCTTACCACTGTGCCGCAATTCCTTAGAGGAGGCAAAGTTTAGGAATTTCACATTCGATCCGGTTCAATGGGTTTCTGAACTGTCCGGATAAGGATATTTATACCATCGGCGACGGGGACGGGGGGTTTGCTGTTGAAGAATCAGCGGCCCAAAATGGGACAGCAGTCCCATGCCTGCACTGTGGGACACGGGCAAACGTTGGCACAAGCAGCAGTTCGACTTGCGTCCGCCGACAGGAAGAAGGCGTTAAACGATGCGATTTATTTTCAACACGATATTTTCTCATTTCTCCCGGCGCACTACGGGAGCACTACGTACGTATTCTTTGGGCAAATGGTTTTCTCGCTCCCCTTTCGTTGCTGCTCTGTTCTTTTTTCCGTGTTCCGTATGTAGCGGAGCGGTGTGTGATGGCAAAATAAAAATCTCCGCAGCAATTTCGACCAACTTCCGGGAGTGGGAAACGAGCGGTTCTTTTTTCTAGTTCCAACATAAAAGAAGAACGCCGAGCGAACGTTGCGAGCCACCATGCGCAAATCCTGTGCCATGCTTCCTGAGCTGAGAACCACGACACACACACACACACACACACACACACAACACACACACACACACACACACACACAAACACACACACACACACACACACACACACACACACACACACACACACACACACACACACACACACACACACACACACACACACACACACACACATATGCACGCATTACCTTTGAGGCGTGCGGCAAGCACACAGAGTGGGAATCAACCCGACAATGGGTTCCTTCCGGAAGTGAAGGAAAATAAATTATCACCATTGTGTTAAGGTGAACCTTTGCAGAGGGTTTGGGAGAAGGGACTGCGGGCTGGGTCGAGATAAGAATATGTTCACCCAGTTCTGTCGGGGCTTATTGGGGGGGAGGGAAGCCTGAAGAGTAAAAATAGACATCACAGCACGGTTCTCCCATCCTGAAACAGGAAAAACTATGTTTGGTGCATGAAAATCAGCATTTTGAGTTTTTTTCGGAGAATTTGTTGGGCCCGAATCTATGATGTATGAAATGTTTTATAAAATTGTCAAAAGACTATACAAAAAAAACTCCCAGTAATGCAATTAGAGCGAAACATGACAATGAACCACGCCCGACCGGCCCATTTGACGTCCTTGTTGCCTTGTTGTGGTTTATAATGTTCCTCACATTTACGTTCCTTGCTTCTCGCGCAGCTTTTTAAACACGCAACGGAGGACAAAAATCCTGCCTCGGCTGGCCTCGGTTGGCTTCTAATCCGTATTCTGATGGCGTAGCGCGGAAATCCTGTCCACGGTCGGTTTGTAACATCCAACCCTTTTCCGGGCGGAAAGTACAGCAGCTATCAACAGCAGAAGCAGCAGCAGCAGCAGCAGCGGTGGCACAAATCCCACCGAGAATGATGAGATTCAATATTGGATTTACGGTTCAAGCTTCTCGGCGTTTATTGGGAAGATTGGGGGTAGATTGTGTGGAAGGTGGAAGCTACTACGCGGATTAGGGGGTCGAAAGGATAATTTTCGGGCCACAGGGACTCGCGCTAGAGAGTGTGGAAAGGATGAGGTGAAGCCGTGGAATGCAAATTCACTCACTTAGGCCAGTTCAACCACGGTCATGGAAGGCGACATCATGACTTTTCCCTTTCGTGTCCGGTAGCACGGCAGGCGGTGAAAGGGATGCTTGAAGAAGAAAAGATGAGGCTTTTTAGCACACAATGTGTAACAGGGCGGGTTAAAAAGGGCCTCGGGGTATCACCGTTCTCGTCACTGTCATCATCATCATCATCATCAGCGTAATATTTGAATACTAAACACTTGAGTAACGAGAATTGGGTTACCCCTTGGTTTAAAGGTACACGCCGGTACCGTGTTGTGACGGAATTGTCTTCCGGGCAGGTGTTTGCTTGTTGGCTGATAAGAAAGGACGTCGGGCGCTTGAAGTGGTTGAGGCGCAAGAAACGCGATTCAGGATGCTTACCTGCTTGTTTATTTGTCTTCTACAATTGCAAATGATTGGAAGTAGTGTATAAGTGTATCGAGGCATTTGTACTACATATATCCATACACAAATTCTACAAAAAGTCTTCCACACATGAACAACACGTTGAGCCAAAGAAAGCAAAAAGGAGGTAAAATAAAACAATAAACACGAAATAAACTAAAAATCTGAATGAACAAAAGGAAATAAGAGATAAAGAGTTCAAGAGCTTAAGAGCTGCAGAGGACCAACTAGAGCTAAAGAGGGCTGAAACACTATTGAACTGCTAAAGGGATAGTGAATTGAAGAGTTACTTTCAACTAGTAAAGTAACGAGCTAGTGAGCTAAAGAGCTAATAAACAAATGAAATTATGATATAGTGAATTTGAGCGAAGCTGAAAAGAGGTCTTTAGAGATAGTGAGCTAAAGAGTTAGGAATTAGTGTGCTAAAGAGTTAATCAACTAATGAGCTTATGATGTGGTGAATTTGCGTGAAGCTAAAAAGAGGTCTGAAGAGCTACTGCACGGCTAAAGAGCTATTGAATAACATAGTTACTAAACTAGCTACCTAAATAGTTAATGAGCTAAAGAGGTTATAGCTAGTGAGATAAAGAGCTAATCAACTAATGAGCTTATGATCTAGCGTATTTGTGGGAGCTAATAAGCTACTGAGCTTCTGAGCTAAAATTAGCTGTAAACCTATGTTTAGCTCATTAAATCTGAAACTAAATGATTACAGAGATTAGTTAGATACAGAGCTTATGCGCTAAAGAACTAATGACGTAATAGATTTCCTATTTTAATGCTCGTAACAATCATCATTTTTCGATTTTGAGTGTTTTTTCCCCTTTACTGTATACTCAAAGCTTAGCATTGATGGTAAGTGCAACGATTGACATCAATTTGTCAATCAAAATTTCCTGTAACTACGATGTTGATATTGTTGAAAGCATCGTAAAAACTCATTAATTATTCATATTTTACACACGTCCTCATTTGCCAACATTAGTACCATGACGGTCGCTGGGAACGCAAGTAATGCGCCGTTCATCGTGGCAACTGAAATTGTGCTGTTGTTTTTTTACCACTTACATACGTTACTACCATTTAATTGCGCTTTTAAACTGTTTGTTTGATTTTTGTTGCTGTACCCAACCCCCGCTACCCTTGGCAGGGCAGCATTTCTAGGCAACTGTTGTAACTAAATTAAAACTATTTCGATGCAGCAGCGCATTCGTGCGCATTACGTGTGGAATGTAAAACGGGACTGCCGGGAATTCGGTTCAGATTGCAAATAAAAAAATAAAAAAGCAATGAACGCATTAAAACCATTTTTGCTACAAATACACAGCCACACAAACAAGCGAGCATAATTGAAATGAAATTGTGGGAACAACTTTACACGATTATCATATGATTGGATTTAAACAAGTTGTTGTTTTTTGCCTTGTTTTTTACCCTGAGAGCGGGATTGCGTGATGCTAAATGCTCGAGTGCTGTACGGATTATTGTAAGGGAAAGTTTTATTACTAGCTGAAATACTGTTTTATTAAGCAAAAAAAAATGAGCCGTATTCAGATTGCTTTGGATGGCGGAAAAGGTTTGAAAAAAAAAAAATGGAACTAAAAATACAAATATATTGTAAAACCTCGTACAACGTACCGGACCCAACGGACCTTCGTTTGGAAAGCAAATATAGAATCAGTAACGCTAGTTTTATGTTGGTAGCGCTAGATCACAGTTGGCGAGGTGTGGTCACCACCGGAGAGAAGGACACTCGAACGACACCAGTGTTTCTGGTGTCTCTGGAGTATTTCCAGTTGCCTGAAATTGACATCCCAGCGCTCGCTAGTCCTGCCGATGTCGATGTGTGCATGCGGTCAGCAACGTATCCGTAGCTACGGATCCGTGACGTTTGATCGGTTATTGGTTTTTCGGCTCTCTTCCTGCTGGTGCTGTGAACCCCAAATGCAAGCAAAAGCGCGCGTTCAAGATTGAAGATTTTCACTCGCGCAGACGGGTAGCAACGGCTCGCGCTCGAGACCGTTCGATGCAATTCACGCGCTGTTTGAACCGGGACAACGCAAATACCGCAATGCACTCGACTGTTTCGTTCTTTTCGGCGGTTGCGGTTCGCCTCAGAGCATCGTATGCTGCTGCCCTAATGAAGAGGATGTGCTGGAGCGAAAAACTTTCGTGCTAACGCGTTCGCGTAGCGCGACTAGCACGCGATAGGGGACCCAGCTGGACAAAAGGGAAACAGTTTGCGGTGACAATCAACAACACGCTCCTTACGATCGCAGCTAAAAGCGTCGGTTTGGACACATTCGAATCTAATCGTGTGGAACAAAAGGTGGGTTCTGAAGTGCTTGAATTTATTATTATATTTTTGAACTCTTCAACTCTCCAATGGTGTGATGTGTGTTTGAATTTGTGCTTTAATTTGTCAGTGTATGTGTGTTTTTTCACATTTATTTCTACCTTCGGGATGTACTATTGTACAGCTGGTAATAGAATTCTGTTTGTCTATTGATAGATTTGGTACGATTGTTCTCCATCTAACCTTTCGGCACCATTCATTCCAAGCTCCTGGGTCACACCAAACGATGCAAAAGCCGCCAAAAGATAACGCAACCACCAATTCAGGTGCACCAAACCGTAGCTTTGTGCGCAATATTTCCAACTCGGAATTAAAAAGAGAGGCCCATAATACTAGAGCATCGCATGCAACAAAACTAAAGGTATCGCTGGTTTGGTGTCGATGATCGCTGTTCGTTTGAATGCATTTTTGCAACGCTATTTCACGTTCGTTCGTTCGTTGTTAAGGGGAAACTTTCGCCATGAACGCACGCCTAGCGTTCGTGTACATGATTGGAAAAGTTGGTTTAAAAAAGCATTCAACACCGGTAGAGAGATAGCGTACACATACAGCGTTTTTAGCTGCATATTGAGGATGGTTTTAGAGTAGCTTTAGTCATGCGGTTGGTTTGTGTTTAAAGTTTGTTGGAAACAGCTCGAGTAGTTCAATTTTTCGCAGAACAAACATGAACTTTTGTTTGTGCATCGTGGTAAAACACAAATAGCGATCGTTGCAAGGATAAATGTTTTCGTGGAATCCTTCTATTGCATTATTCCTACTGTATAGTGGTATCAATTCCACCAATTACTTGAGGTATTGCATCCTGAAATACAGGGTTTTCCAGGAGTTCTCATAGCTGTGGGACACTTTAATGACTCCTTTTTACGTAAAATGAACTTAATGTAATGGAAATTGGACTCTATAGCACTCTTGTTATACAAATCCAATAAGAATTTACAAGGCATCTGTTCAAAAAGGGTGCCATAGAGTCCAATTTCTATCATATGAAGTTCACTACCAATAGGAAAGAGTCAAGGAAGTGGCTCACAACTATGAGAAGCCCTGGAAAACCTTGTAAATTATAAAGCATTAAAGCATCTAGAAGAAGGTAGGTAAAGACGGACACTGCGAGTAAGATGGACACTTCTCATAAATTCATAATTTCAAAATATTTTCGGAAGTTTTATTACATGAATGAGTTGTCGTTATTATCAAGCAAAAAAGTGGCGAAATAACGAGCATGAAATTTTTCAAAATTCTTGGTAGTTTATGAATCCTGACGCCAAAGCGGGAAAGACGGATATTTTGTCGTAAGGAAAGATGGACACCGAATTTGTTGAGTTATTTTACTTCTTTCATCAATTGGTGATGAATATATGTATTTATTCAAACACCTTACATAAGGATATTTTGAACATATAAACCATTACGCAACTAAAACAAGCAATAAATAAGCGAGAAATGAATCACCGGTCAAAATAGCAGTCATGCGTTATGATATTACTCGCTCGACGCTGATGAGGCACTTCACGAAATCCAATTTTTTGTCACGACTCGAAAAACTTCAATAAAACAAAATATATAAAATTGTTCAGGAATAGATGAGAGATTCTATGGGTTTACGGATATCAAAAAGTTCAATCTTCAATGTAAGAAATGGCTGGACATATTAACAAATCCCTCAAATATGTTGTGGTCGCAGACTTTACGCGGAGTACTTTCCTAACGCGAAGTTTTAAACTGTTATTCTGTAAGCTGGTACAACGTCCACTGTTAGTGTCAGATATTTTGAAAAAAAAAAAAAATGCCTTAGATTCTGCATTCTACGATCTATTAGAAACGGTGCTTGCAGTTTCTAAATTCACGGCTGATTGAATCGTCGTTGCAATTGGCCAAGAATTAGTTTATAAACGTACCAGGACGTGGAGAGCAATAAAATTTGTTAAAATACAGTAAACATCTTTAATTTCCGACGTTGTCTACAGGTGTCCATCTTTCCCATATCAGGTGTCCGTCTTACCCGAACATTTCAAAACTGCACGAAAAAAATCATGTTTTTATTTCATGGAAAAAAACGCAAAAATCGATAAAAACTTCAAAATTTCAACACATTTTCTCATAAACTATGATTTTAAGGTAACGTATGCACATTTTCATGGTCGTTGTATTTATACATTCATAGATTTTTAGCATTTTCCTTAAGGTGTCCGTCTTTACCTACCTTCCCCTGTGCATGTTTCCGGAATACCTGATGCACTTGTTCATTCCAAGAAGTAATTCTGATTAATTCGCTTATAAGTCTTGTGAGGTTGATATTTATACTTGCTTTATAGAATTGAAGATCTTCTCATTATCTTGCTCTCCCATGAGGCTGTGATATAGTTCCAAGGCTGAAAAAGCTTGCCGCTTGCGAAGGCTCAATACGACGCCGCGATTTCCTTCAAATTCCGTCAAGAAGAACGCTTTATGGCACCAATGATCCGTTTTTTTTTGATCCCTCCATCGCTTCAACAGTGCCTCTGGTGTGTTTGAATTTCATATCCCCCCTCAATCCCTTAGCCCCCTCTTCCTTCAGATCTTTGATTCCCTTTTTGTTTCCCCATCCTAATTCTTTCATCTTACTTGTGTTGGCTGTGTTACAAATTGCCTAGTATATGTATAGTATAATTGTCTAGTATATGTTTGTCTTGTTAGATTTAAGTATTTGTTTGTTATCATTAATTTTAAGTTTTAGTCAGTAAGTTTCCCTATATTTAGCCTTCTGAGGCAGATATTTGTATTTAAATAAATAAATAAATAAATAAATAAATAAATAAATAAATACATACATAATTGCCCGTATTTTAAGTCTTCTCAACCGGTAACAAATTTACAATACCGATCGTCTGTGTCTTGCATAAAAGTATATCCATGAAATGACGCAGTAAATATATGCCCACTACTGCTCCAATAGCCTGTCAGGCTCCCAACAAAGATAACAAGCTCGCCCACAAATGAAGTTGCCTTTGCGGCTTGCCTGTTTCCTTTACTTTACAAGCAGTAAAGTTATCGCGCAAAAGCACAATACGTGATGTATGAAATGGGGCCGCTTTCTTTAGCAAAAACACTCCATTAAACGGTTCTGTCATATTCACCAAGCACAGACACTAACAAAAAAAAACACACACACACACACACACACAAACAACGCCGCTAAGTTGGCCAGAAAACAAGGCAAATAGAATGACAAAATGAATGGGGCTCGGTTGTAAGGATCCGACCCCTTCCTCCCCCCCGTTGGGGGTCCTCACGCGCCCAGAGTGGCTCTCCCGGTAAGAAAACGCAACTGCCGGTTAAGAGTGTCAAAAGCGGCAAACAAAGCACGGCGCACAAACACGGGCAACAAAACAATAGCACACTCGTGGGGATGGTTAGGAGGACGGCGTGGAACCAGTGGGAACCATCCAAAGCAAGCATCGAAAAACGCTTGTAAAACCGGAAGAAAGAAAGAGAGAGAGAGAAAGAGAGGGTGTACAAAAAAGGAAAAACAAATAATCCTCTCCCAATTCAAAACTCGTGCGCTCTGCTCGTTAAGGCTCGGTTTCAGTGTGCCGTGTGGGACGCAGGCGGGCAAGCCTCCTTTAAGAACAAAAACTACTACCCACAACTACGGTGACACACACACACACACCCTCACAGCAAGGGCCATCGTCCATAGGCCTTCTCGCAGCGGAAGAGGCGAGAAGACAGCCAAATGACACACGAGTATCCACTAGGACAATCATCGTTGTCGTCCTCGTTATCCTCGCTTGCGGTGGCCAACGATGCCAAGCTCCAGGGACCTCCGAAACACCGGAGCAAAAAACAAAACAAAGAAAAAAACCCCTCCCACACACACACACACTCGTAGAAAGGCAAACATTGCGGTGCCTTTTATCGCAAGAACATGCATGTGGCCCATCTTGCCAGCGACGTGGCCTGGTGGGAGCCCCTATTTGGGCGGTTGTGCGAAGGTGTGCGTGGGACAGGGGTGTAGGTGAATTGTTCGGAGTGGGCAGATAACGGGCAGACCATGAAAACACTTCGCAAGCGGACAAAAGGATGAGCATAACTCCCCCGTGAAGGGCTGCAAAAACATGTAGACAGAGATGGGGAGAGTGAGCGAGCGAGATGGAGAGAGTAAGCGCAGGGCTTGCTTTGCTTTTTTTTTTATGTTGTTAGCGATCGTTTGCAAGTTTGAAGACACAACGGGTGGAAGCTTGGTAGAATAAAAGGTTTCATAGAAAAAGATGCATAAATGGGCGATAAAGATTTGCAAAGTATAAAAACAAACATGATTTAACATGATGGCCGTTAAGGGTACCACGGGTGGGCGGGCGGACGGGTATGAATGTTCTATTTTTGTTCTGTAATTTGATTGTTTTTGTTTCGGGGCGAATTTCGCTTGGAAAAAGCGATCAAATGATTATGATCGTTATAGGTTCACAAGCAAAGTCTAATTTTTGGGTATTTGTATTCTTAGAAGAAGCTTTTTTTACTTTAATTTGCAAGCTCAAGCTTTTTATAACAAAATCATACTATTTTATTCAAGATGGAGAATCAAATGGATTCAGAAAAAAATCTGCTACTACTTCCAACGTCGACACTACTGCGAACTTCTGTTCATTCCCCAAAATGCATTGTAACAATCTGTTTCAACCGATTTGCTTTATTGAACGTAATTTTAGGAGCTTTCCATTCTAATCCATTTTCATTCTTTGCCTTCTCCTTCCTTTCCACCAAGAAATAGAAACAACCTTCGGCAAAGCTGTGCTGTAATTTTTATCCCACTCATAAGCGCGGCCGCTCGTTCGACCTGCACGGAACCGACGGAGAAACAAGCGTTGCAAGCGCTAAACTATGAAGCCATCGCGCGCTCGGCTGTCAGAATCGGAGCTAGATTAGGGACCATTTTCCAAATTAGCTGATTCCATTTGGATTATTGCTTCGAGGGTCGAGGGTTTGCCGAATCGGATTTGTCCGGGTGGGATCACACACCCGAACGCGAAGAAAGAAAAAGCGGTTCGTCACCCACTGCACAACGAGCGGTTTGGCCCAAGTGGCGACGACAGGGCAATGCTGCTGGGTGCTGTGCCTCAATTTTACAAAGTGATCGTGGTGGTGGTGGTAGTGGGGCGATTGTTCTAAACGCCGGGCTGCTGTCCGCTTTTCACCACTAAGCAGCACTAATGGAAGCGATGAAGTTTTGCGGGCGGATCAGAAGAGAAATGATGACTCTTTGTCTGTGTGTGGTGGAATACGCTCGCTTCGTACGTTTCTTGGGAACTACTGTTTGACACACAGTTGTTGAATCCAGATGTTTTCGTTCATGGTTGTCTGTTATTGGATCTTGAAGGTCGAAGCTGGGGAATATAAACTTATTCTTTCAGTTTTATTTTAATTTACATTTAAATCAACACACCAACATTGAATAAAAATGTATCGATTGAGACATCAAAGTGCGTGTTTCAAACCGGTGTCATAAAAAAAACTCGCGCCTTCCAACAGATTTATCGGATGAACGCTGGACGGTGCTTGATGATATGATACGTGATTCAATCGCCTCGTTTGTTGTGTATTTATCTGATCCAATTTCGCAATGATTAGATTTAAGGTTTTGTGTTGACCCGTGGAAACCCCCTAAGCAACTGCAAACTGGCAAATTGATGGTGCATGCATGGCACACAGGCAGGAAAATGCAACGCAAACACGATTATCGCACGCTGCATTATATGGTAATTGTTTTTCCAACAAATAGAATGCGAATGAAAAAAAAAAACACTCCTGCCACTCTTTTCATGTACTTTCACACACGCGCAAACACAGGCGGTGGCTAATTTTGGTGCACTATCGATGAAAATCCGAATCAAAGAGGGGCCATTACTACCAATATCCCAGGGAGGGAGCAGTGTGTTGCGGCACCGGATGTGGAATTCATAATTAATGTGTTTGTAATCAAATCCATCAAAAATAGCAAAACTCGATGCAAACGTTGCAAGGGAAGGGCGGCAGGATGCAGCAACCGGTGCAGGATGCAAATGAATAAACAAGCGCGTGCACTCCGCGTGTTGACACACTCAACCGGGCAACAATGGCAGGGGCAGTGCGCGGTGCGCTGTATTTGTGTGATTTGTGCCGTTTGTGCGAGTAAGATCGCACAATAACAACAATGGAGTGTGGAGAGTACGGGTACCGGGCAAAGCACTGCAAAAACACAAAACAACGCGCTGGCTCGTTTTGCAATAATTGATCATTTGCAATAGTTATCACATAATTACACAATAAATCCATTAGAGGGTGAAAGAAGGTGTGCGGTTGGGTACAGAGCGCCGGTTTGTTTGCTTTTCATTGCCGCAAAATCAATTGGTTGCGCGTTTCAGGTATTGGCAGTATCATTAGCAACAACCCGCGCGTACAGGAACTTTGAGTGGGTGAGCAGTAAGGCGAACCTGCTCCGGCTCCTCCGTGGTCGTGTTACTATTATTTATTCCTAAACTGCACTCGAGCGGGCAGGCCCCTAACGGTGACAATCTTTGTCATAATTAATGCAAGACGATCGAGCCACATGCATTATTGAGCGCTGCACCCGGTGAGGTGTGTGTATGTGTCTGTGAATAGAAGAGGATGGTTCGGTAGGTTTGCAGTGGTAAGGGGTCCTCCCATTGTCAGTCGATTCAAAATTCATGCCAATCGGGTTGGGTGAAGCACTGAATTGATATTGGTGTTTGGTGAGGTGTAAGGTGACGTGACAATGAAGTTTGGAGCAAACTGGAGTTATGTACGAAAGGGTGTGGGGAGAGTTGTATAATGTTGGTGGGTAAAAAGTATATCAAACTGCTGGTTTCACTGCTTACGTTGTGAGTGACATTCTGGAGCAAGGCAAGATCTGAGTACATATCATTGCGCAGTGAAGTTATGTTGACGACTTTCTGTGAGGTTGTATAGAATATGTCTTCTTCTTCTTTTGTAAGTCTATAGATTCAATGTGTTGGTTGAGAATAGTGAGAGGCTTGACTATCTGTTGTTTAAAGGAGGCTTTGCAGCCTATTCCTCTTTTTTTCTTTTTCTTGTGCTGGGTTGCCATCTTGTCGATATCATAGACTTGAGATATTACAGTTTGTATTTTTGTTATAAGTATTGTTTTGGTTCGATTCCATTCTTAGTTATTCATCCCTCACATAAATTTCCTTTTTTATAGTTGTATTATGCCCTTTATATAGTGTGTTTTGTTGTTTTCCTTATTTAATCCATATTCTACTCTTATACTTATGTCCTTTGGTGCATATTATTTAATTTTCTTATGATTGTTGTATTGTCTCTACTATTTTTTTGTGAAACATAAATAGTTTGTCTAGAATTATTTCCTGATGTTTTGTTGTTGTTGTGTTAAAGTTTTTATTTTTGTTTGTTTTAGTTTTTTAAATGTTTTTTTTTTTATGAGCCCTTGGCTCTTATGCCAACTGTTTGCTTTCGGAAAGTTTGGTAAGATTCATCCTTTCGTCATATTGTACATGTTTTTTTAGAATATTTAAAGTTCTAATATGTGATGATTAAATGACAACAACAAAAAAAAGACATTTCCAGGTCTTCGAGAAGCTGGCAGCCATTATACCGGTTATTAGTTTTTGAACATATTTTTCCAATATTAAGGCCCATTCCGTTTTAAGTTCGTAGGCAGAAATTTCAGCCTGTCAGCTATTTGCATTGTATATTAGTTTTCGAGCAGCTATCATAGTGGGTTAAATGTACAGGTGGGCTTCCCGCAAGGTGTATGAATTTTGAAGGCTGATTTTTATCGTTTCTGTTTGTGAATGAAGATTTTAAGAGTGTTTTGTGTATTCGCCATGTTTTAGGAAAGCTTGTTTGAGCAAAAGTTGTCACCCTTCCTGTCAAAAAATGATGTTCAAAATTGGATATAAAAAAATGATATGAGACCACCTGGACTACATACACTTTGATTCTGGATTCCATCATCTGATCTCTTTAATGCACCTTGGGATAAAAGTAAACACCACCTTGTTTTGCAATTTTTTCGAGCAGGTACTCGAATCTAATTCTAGCTTGGAGGCAAGAAAAATCTAGACTAAAAATTGCATGCTAGTTTTGTGTGCGGTTTTGTATGTGTTTGCATGATTTCAGCCTCCAGCTGTCAAACTCCAAATAACAAAACTGACTAGAATCATGAAGGGCCTCATTATGTCCTATAACCTATAGCATAGGTTTGATGGTTTTCCGATTGAAAAAATTAATCATTTTTGAAGAAGGAATTCAGGAAGATATCTCAAGAATCTTGAAGATTTTGGTAAAATTAGTAAAATGTAAACTCTCTCTATGAGGTAGACTTCGAAGAGACATAAAGCATTGAGAGGTATTTGTCTTAAGAAAATGCCAATAATTGTGTTACTTTTAAGTACCCAAGATGTTCAAAAATGATATCACATGACAGCAAAACAATTAAATGAAAGTCTAATTCATATCGCTTACGGAATGAATATGATGAGAAATAATTCACCTCTAAATAAGATTGCTTTCACTGTAAAGCATTAGGTTAGGTATTTGAATTATTGGAGCCTAACAAAAGAGCAATTTTGAGCGCTTAGAGTCAATAAATATATTGCAATTTGAGAGTTTCCGTTTCAGAACCCTTCGCTATTTGATTAGATATCCTTTTTGAAAAGTTTAAGCGCCTTAGAATATCTCCATCATTTTTGAATGTGTTATCAAGCATCGTAAGCAAAATGTGCGCATTAAGGAAATCGCTAAATGCACTCAAAGTCATCAAACACCACGCTAGCTGCTTTACAACGTGGCAACATTCTGACACCGATCTCCGAGCATCGCCGTATCATCCGCAGCAGAAAACAGCATCACATCATCCGGCCACCAACTTGATTGCCACACTCCAACCACCGATTTGTTGTAACGCGTGCGCTAATTGCTGGGTCATGCGGCTGAACCAAACCCCACCGTCAAAGATCAATATGCCGCTAAAGTATGCACAGAATGCATGTCATCAGCAGTGCTCGCAGAGGGAACCGGAATCAAGCGAGCGTCCTGTGTGCGGTGGCGTTGAGAAGCCCACCCGGATGGAGCAAAAAAAAAAGACCCGATTCCACCAAACCAACTTTCCAAATCCCAGCAGAATCCGAACCGAAACCCCGATGAGCTGTCAGCGAAAGTGCGAAACTTTCATCAGTGCAATCATCATGCTATGCCCACGGGGGAAGCAGCGGGGATGTAGGCATTCCAGCTTTTCCCTTTCGTTTTGGGGTGCAAACTCCAACAGCAGCAGCATGATGGTACGCGGCTCAGCTAGCCGCGTTCGTTCGTGCTACCCCTTCCGATGCACGGCAGCGCTGGAATGTGTGGCGTTTTTGTATGAAAATTGACCTATTCAACATCATTGGGGATACGGCCTGGCGGGGAGGCGATTGTGGGTGAAATTTTATCGGAAATGAGATTAATCGCCAGCAATACGAATTGATTGCTGCTAATCTAAATTGATTGCACCGCATGTGCTCTTGTGCCACGGTGTTTTTGAGGGGCATGTGTGTGTGTGTGTGTTTGAGTGAGTGTGGCCAAAAGCGGATCATTATCGGATGCGCCGCCAGCACACACGCTTTTTTGTGTGTGTGTGTTTTTGCGGAAAAGTAGCTCGTGCAGGAAGAACTTTGATGTGGTTTTACCCGCTGTTTTCCGTTGAGCCGTGCCACAACGACGGGGGGATACTCTTTTGCTGAATAGATACTTTTTTGTTCGAAGATGTTTTAGACAAAAAGGTGAGGGGTTTGCGTTTGCAGTTGCGTGTAGTATTTCGAGATTGGAAGAGAGATTGAGTTGGGTTGAGTTTGCGGTAACATTCTGTACATATAATTGTACACAGTTTCATTTAAGCATGTGCTCAGCCAACAAAAATATCTTCATTTCTTACCATGTAAGACGCTTCTAATGAAAAAAAGAGGGGAAAACTTATTCCCCTTCCCTTCACAGTTCATCAGGCACAAGTGTTTCTTTCGTTTCCTTCCTTCCCGTTCCAGTTTACCAGCACTCATTACCCTCCAACACAAACGCGTTCGCTCGCTCCATCCGTCCGCTTTGAGGCCAATTAATTCTGATAGAATTAATTTATTTCCCTTCGTCATGCTCCCGCTCCTTCCACCGCTTCCCGGTAATTTTTCGGATACTGCTTCCCTTTCGACCACTTATTCGCCTGCTGCTTAGTGTGCCAAGCCGCCGTTTCGGCAGGAGTCGCAAGGTCGTGCAAGGGCCAAGACGCTAGTACCTGTTTACTGCTTCATTCTCTGGCCCGAAGACGACCGTTCGGCCGTTCAATCGCAAGGGTTCAAACCGTACGGACAATGTTTGCTTTTCTTTTATCCCTTTGTGCAATGAAGCGAATGGAAGCAAAAACGATGAACAGCGACGAACACACTACAAGCGATGCCTTTCGGTAGAGGGGAAATAAAGCTACAACCCAAATTTACCTCGCCCCACCACCGGCAATACACCGGATTATCGACCAGCGCAGCAGTGTGTGGTAGCGGTAGTAGAGTCCTGCGAGGCTAATTTAGCGAAGAACTCTCCTCGGTGGCATTTATTACGTGGCCACGGGAACAGTTTTATGGATGGTGTAATGGTGGGCTACCAAGAATAATCATCCCTTGCCCCCTGAGCGGTAAGTTCGTGGCCGGGTGGACAATCATTCAAGGGGCGGGAGGGATCCGGCAACGGCAAAAGGGAACGAGAATTAAAAGATATTTCGACACAACTTCAGGCCACTGGAGCGTGCGATGAAGTGAAGACATATGCTTTGGCTGTGAAGAAAGGATAACTTGCGCATAATTTATGAACTGCTTGATGAATGGGGTGTGATGTACGGAAATCGAGCTCACAATTGCTTCAATTGGTTGCTAACAGAGATGAACGAGATGAAGTAATTCAACTGCCGTTTTGTTTTTCAATAAGGTTTGGTTTTATTTATTTAATCCAGCTTTGTATAAAATCACACTGTTCTCATTTGCTTGCTTCTTGTGTTTTCCTCTATCCACTTGACTTGTATGTTCCATCGTGACTGTGGCGCAGATTATTGCAACAACTTACCAGTGTACACAACATTATAATGCATAAATGCCCCTCGTTCAGAGGGCTGTATGTAGGGCATCGTTTTCAATATGTTACTCCAAAATGGGTTAATTTTTCTTTGCTTTTTTGTTAATATTTCCGTTTTGTTTATTAATTTAATATCCTTATTTAACACTTATCGCTTTGTTCCACTCTATCTCTCTCTCTCTCTCGCTTACGTTTATCTTTTTATTCGTGTTTTATTTGTATTATGTTTTTGTTTGGAAATGGCATTCATGTCCACCTGTCAACAACACGACAAACATATTGCCAAATAAAGTTCTTTTTCATTTTACAATTATTTCCCATTTTTCAACCATAAACCTTTCCTGTGTTGCTACGTTTGCGCCTCTGTCTGCCTCTTTATTCTTTCCTTCGCAGTCTTATTTTCCCTCGAAAACGTGTGCACTAAATGTGTGTTCACTTTCGGGTGTTCGTTTTTGCCGAACGATGCGCTTCGAATGGGCTTTTATGAATTGTTTGTTTTGTTTTGATTTTCTTTTTGTTTTGTCACATTTTGTTCGGCACTTTGTTTCAAAGTTAGTTCGTTTAGGATCGATAGCATACAACTTGAAACGTTTTGCGTGTGTGTGTGTGAGAGAGAGAAGAAAATTTGAGAAGGAGATTTGTTTTCTTGTTTTAGCTAAGCACATTCTTATCTATTTTCTTCGGGGGGAGTTTTCATCAATAGAGAGTTGTTTCTGTTTTTCTTCTTCTTGTGTTAGTTGTTTTCCATTTATTTGTATCTATTTTACAAATGGAATAATTTTCTTTATTTGAAAACTCATTTCTTATTGGTTTATTTCAGGTCTATTTTTTGCATACAACACAAATTTAAAAAAAAATTAAAATTGTCGTAAAATGTTTCTATTTCATACTCTCCCGTCATGCAGCATTTTCCTCCCAGTCGGAAAATGCGAAGCTGCCCTGCTAGACAGTTTTACATATCGTTATCATACTCTTCAATTATTCATAACCTTTCACGGGCTTGCAACAGTCCTCGGCCAAGCTTGAGCCCACCGAATGCAAATGCTTGAGAAGGTGGCGACAGGGGCACCATTGGAAACAGGTTTCGCAGGTTACAAATTTCGCGACATACCGACCGGAACGGTGTCCTTTTGCCGAGGTTCGGGGCATATGTCGCGATTCGCACCAGGATTTAGCCTAGCCTAGGGATTGTGGCACCGGATCGATAAAGTGTCTTTCGCGCGGAGGAGAACGGCGTTTTCGTGTGTTCGTTTCTCTTCTGCGTAGGGCAGATGTTGCTTATGGTCGTGATAATTGTTTTATAGTTCAGACAATCTGGAAATCACGAGCAGGAGATGTCTTTGGAGAGTTGTAAAAGTGGAAGTTTGGGACGGTGTATGGTCGATGTGTGTGTGTGTGTGTGTGTGTGTGTGTGTGTGTGTGTGTGTGTGTGTGTGTGTGTGTGTGTGTGTGGTTTGGATGGTAACATAGAGGCAAGGAAAGTTTATGCAATTACGTTTGACTAGTTTTGGCATCGTCGTCGGTTTTTGTTTCGCTTTTTAACCTAACACACCTACGATTCGTTTTTGGCACATTGTTTTATTACTAGCTGTTACCTAAATTGACTGTTGTAATTACATTGCGCAAGGGGAGGACACGTTCGTAGTACGAAGGTTGTAGAACGAGAGAGCGTAGAGCCTTACCATTTAGCAGGTAAGAGTAGAGCGGCCATCACCAAGGCCCAGTACGTAAGTAAGAACGATTAGAAAGCTTAACGAGCGAGCGATAAAACGTACAATAGCGGAGAGAGAAATTTAACCAATACAAAGCAATTGATAGCAGTATTTATCTACACTTGAAATGGATTTGTAGCTTTGTGTTTTGTTTGCACCATTTCTCGTTTGAATGGGTTTAATCCTTTTTTTTTAAATTGATGTTTCATCTTACACTTTCAAAGACAGCATCATTTACACATTTTTCGGAACGTAAACCAGTAGCTCAACGTGTTTGTTTTTTCTTCCTACACCACACACAAGACAGAATGAGATGGTCGTCCTACAGTTTAGCACGAAAACGAACAGTATTTACAACGTTTTGATTTATTTAATAATTGCGTATTTAATAACCGTGAATGCGCGAAACGCTTCATAATTGAATCGATGAAATGGCTTCGAGCTTTTTTCTTGGGCGAAAGCTCCTGTACGATACCGGTTCCTGTGCGAGGAGGATGTACATAAATTGAACAACAGTTATTTTTTTAAACACTTTTTACATCGAAAGGGAGATGGTTTCTCTTGTCGGGTTTAGTTTTACTTTTTTTTTGCTGTTGTTGATGTACACACGAAAAATAAGGTAATATATTATGTACAGAATTGTTTGATAAATGAACTTGTTGCTTACAGAGCTTTTTGAATGTGAGCTGTATATTTTTGTGTAAAACTATCCAACATGTACGGAAGTATGATATTAAATTAGGAAGAGATGATGTTTAACAAATTATTCAAGATGATTTAGTATAATACGTTGACGAAGCTAAGCTATGTAACGGTTCTAATTCTCGCTCAAAGAAACATACTCCTTGCACATTGCAAGTTTACGGGGAAAACCTCTGTAGAGCGAAAAAGGAACATTCTCAAAATGATTTATGTGGCACACTAGCTGAGGAATGCTCCAAGTATCCCCTGACTCGCCAACCCCTCGCCTTTGAGCAGGAGCGTCTAAGACGCGCCTGCCCGCTCCGAAACAAGCAACATGAACAACGTGTAATATCCGGTCGAGCGCTAATCAATCACTTCCGGTCATTTTGTTTCACTCCTGCCCGGAGAGGTCCCGGGGGCGAATTCGAGCGGCTTAAATTCGATTATGCCGTCACCTTGACGGTCCGAGTGCACTGCATTAAGGCTGCAAAATACAGCACAGGCATTAAACAGTACACAGCAGCAAACGCTGCGCTTTACGCCTCGAAGCGGGCGACACAGCGTTACAGTGTCGATCGTGCCAGCCAAGATGCCGGGCCAAGAATGAAGCCGGTCCGTCCGACAACCCAGTGCAGTAGCATGCAGAGCAATGATGCGGCGAGCAGGCGGTGGGCGGGCTGCAACCTTACGGTGGATCCGGTCGATCCGAAGATGGGAAAATGAATCTCTTCCGGCTCCATCAGCTCCTCGTCATCGTCCAGCCCGTTGCCCGGCACGGTGTTGATGGTGTTGGGACCGAGCTTGTACCCCGACAGGCCACCGTTAATGTTCGACACGGCATTGCTGGCGGAGGAGGAGGACGAAGCAGAAGAGGACGAAGAGGTGGCTGACGATGAAAACGAGTTTCCCGCTCCGGAGTGGGTCGTTTGGGTGAACGGTTTGTGCCGCTGGGTGTAGTTGACTTTGAAGACGGCTTCGGCGACACCGGCGGGCGAGGACACGACAAAGTAGAACGTTCGCGGGACCTTCTCGTGCATGTGCACGTAGGTCAGACGTGCCTCCTTGCAGTGTGGCGTCGGCAAATCCTGTGTCGAGAAAGCGTGGTACATACGTGGGTGTGTGTGTGTGTTGTTAGAAAGGCACAAATGAGAATATTGCAATCGTTTCGGATGCTTTCGGTTGCAATTGCAACCAGTGCGGGAGTGGGTAGCAGCGGGACCGGATAATGGCAGGGCGATGGAGGGCTGGAGTTTGAATTTTGATAGCAAAGCACCAAAGCACGGCATAGCGTGTGGGAAAATCCGGCTGGGTGAAAAGAAGAAAAAAACTAACAAGAGATAAAGGAAAGGAAACCTCAAAATGGAACCATTTTGATATGAGGTTGCGAAAGGTTCACGTTCCACCTTGATGTGGTCACGTGCGTAATCATCAGTTGCAACGAGAGTGGTTTTTGGCTGTTCGTCAAACCCCCAACACTAGACGCTCAGTGCCGAGCGCCGGGGCCGGGGCTCAAAATAAATCATGTCCCAGTGCACGAAATGATCGGGTCACTAACATTTTGCTAACGTTGCAATCAGCATGCATTGCAAACATCTTAATGTGCACTCTCATGGTGAATAAGGTACTTTATTTGAAGATGTCTAAAAAAACTAAATAAAAAAAGGGTAATTTTAAATGCATTCTAGGAATTCTTTGGGGCTGGATGAAGCGTTGGCTTTGATTTAGGTCTCTTACCGTAAATCCGTAAGCAATAACTTCACCACCGTACTGGCTGCCGGGCGTGTAGATGCGATCACCGTGAAGCCACCGTGCGGCATAGGGAAGTGGACTGGCACAAAACTCTACCGAAAGATGCAGCGGCGATCCTGCCATTGCTGCAGGTGTTGAGTTACGGGCTGCTACTCTTGGAATACCTGCAAGAATTGGATATAGAGCGAAATTTAGAGCAGAGCTGTTGGTGGTGTTCAAAGGAATAGCTGTAAGATATGGATATTCCGATAGTTTCATATCAGTAATTGCAATTAAATGATCCTAATTGAGTTACATTTCGAACAATTCACGAGATGAAATTCCAATTGTTGGCTATAGTTCTTCAACTTTGGTTGGAGAAGACAATTGATCGGAATTGATTGATGCATTAGGACTTGCATCCAGCTAAAATTATCTCTTGCTTAGTCCGATTCAATCTCTCCACGAGTAAACCACTAAAACAGCATTAATTCTAATAGGCATTGGTGTCCATTGTGTTCTACAAAGCGTTGAATGATAATCGAATGTGGTGAAAATAGTTCATCTCAATAATATCTCAGTTCATAGTTTCTTGGTTGTTAGAAATACATGTAGAAGATATCTTAAGAGTTTACATTAAACTATAAGACTCGCTAGAGGATATGCTCTCCAAGATCCTGATGTCGGGAAATGTTTGCTTAAAAATCTTCAGGATACCAACAATTCCAACTCTCTCGCAACCCAATAGAGCTTTAGGCTCCAGCTGCTCAGAACGTTGTTAACCGACAACTTTTCCAAGTCGTTTGCAATTATGAGAATGACATTTGATATCTTTGGCATTTTTAAAATTAGTGTCTAAACTTTCCGCTTCAGCTGAAAGATAAGCCTTCGCTCCAAAAAATTCCAATTATGAACTGATAAACACCGTAGAAAAACCGTCGCATAATATTAAAAGCCCTGAACGGTGTTGGGGTGTTGGAAAAACACGCTCACTTCACTCGCTCTTCCCGTACACTGCTGGAAACAATTGCGTCGCATCGCCCATGCACCAGCACCCACCATACACCATCTCCATGACGACCGCCGGTGGGTATGGGTGGTCGCCTTTTTTCCATCTGATTTTCAATACCGAAAGCAATGAGGCAGAAATGCAAATGTGTTTTGCCGTCGCTCCCGTTCGTTCCGGTAGAACGTTGTGCGGGACCAGTTTGACAGCGCGCACTCGTCGTGCCCGTGGGCATCATAAATGTCATTACGGTTGATATACATCTCAGCACATCTGCATTTTTATCGCCGGCGTGGGTGGGCCGAGAAGGGAGAAGGTGCACATATATTCACATTTACCGTCCCCACCACGTGGCAGCATCTCCATGGCCGGGAGGCATGTTATTTTGCAGCAGATTACTAGTTCGGGCTGGCAGGGTTTCTTAATCAGTTGGGAGGATGGGGCAGCAGCAGCAGCAGCAAAAAAGTGGAAAACTGCTGGAGAGGAGTGTGGGACAGACTAATGAAGTAGTCACGAACTGGAATGTGTGAATATGGTCGCCAGGATGGAGAGTACTTTCGTGGTGTTGAACCTCCTCAGTGCGGTCATTGCACCGTAGAGCCACATTGAAGGGTTTTGTGAGTTGTAGTGGTTTGAATGATGAATAGACGGATGAATCACGGTTCGTGTTGGGGAGTTTAAATATTTGAAAAGGATTTCAGTCAACACTCAAATGAAATATTGCTAGATACAGAAAAGAACTAGAACCGTTAATTTATATTTCTGTGAAAGAATTTGCAGTTTATTGAGTTTCAGGAGCATGCTCCTAGAAAACTACAACAAAAAGCTTCATTTTCTGTATATTTTGTAATTTTATTCCAACATTCTAGTTATTTGAAATTTCTCGAATGATGTTCAACAGCACTAACAAATCAAGGTAGCCAAATTCACCATCTGCGCTATCATTTGTGGCCATCACCGGAATAAAAAGGCAGCAAAAGAATCAAAACTCAGCCTTCGGTACAATGCCGCCTGGTGCAATCAATATAATCGCCAACATAATCGTTTCATTTCCCAAACCATTATGCGAACCTCAGGCAACGGGCGCATTCCACATTGCTAACCAGAACCGGGCTTTTGCTGGTATTTGTACTTCTCGTCCCACCCACCCGCCCCCTCCCCGAGCAGCAAAAGTATCCTTTTCTGCCCCTGATCTGATCGAATTACACCGTATAACGATTCGGTACCGGTAGCGGTCTGGCATTGTGTTTTCTGCTGGAATGGTTGTAGCAATTTGTCGGATGAAACTATTAGCAGATTATTATTTTACCAAATCTTGCAAGACATCATGCAAAAAGCCGGAGCGGTTCTGGTGCCGTATGTGTGTGATTGTGTTTGTTTGGGGCTATACTTTCCCTTGCGTGAGAATACTACCTGGAAGAGGGATTTGATTTCAAATCGGATCAAATGCTCTCTGGATGCGGAAAGGTCCTACCGGCAACACGGGAAGCTCACAGTGCAGTTTTGAAGTGATTTAAATGTTATAATTGAGTTTTATCTATCTTTCCATTCAGAGTACGGCGGGATGCATGTTTGCATGAAAGAAGAATGCAACAAATATTGTTCATGGGGGTATTAAATTGCAACGACCTAGATTGTGAGACTGCATGCAGCGTCATCAGTTTTTTTGATGTGTTCTGTAAAGATAATTGAATCTACATTTCAATATTTTAATATCGAGTCTAATGCTGATGTATTAAGTGTTTGGATTCATCGAGCAAAAAAGCATCCCACAGTCATGAAAACGCACACAATGCGTCAACAAGAATACAAGCGCGCAAAAAAAACACATTGTATCACGTGCCCGACGGGTGTTCGATATTGGAATTCTAATTCTATTTCTTGTCTGCTTCAGTACAATTTGGCAATGGTTGGCGTGGTTCTACTCGGTTTTTTTTCTCGCTGCAAGTCTGCCACCGTTTGAAAGTTAGGATCTAGTGACTCAACAACGGGACGGAACGGAGATCAGCGTCAATCTTAATGATTTCAGTATTACAGAGGAGTTGCAGGGATACTGGGGGGGAGGGGGTTTACGGTCGCACCAAGATGTGTCTGGTGTTGATAGATATTTTCCCTTTCGTTATTTTTTTTTGTTCATACCAAAGGCCAACACGCCCAAACCCGAGCGAGCGAACGCGTAGTGGCATCTGCTTACTTCTACCACTCCACTACGTCACGTGCGCCGGCACGTTGAAATGAGCAAACGTTTCGTAATGCAATAAAAATCGAATCGAGTTAAGCTTAATTTACTGCTCTGTCATGTTAACTTAATTCTAGCTTCGATTTTATTTTAGACAAGCTTTCGCAGCATTCCGATTTCGATTTTGGGCCGGGGTTTTGCCAGCGGGGAGGGGGGGAGGGGGGAGAGCTTTCATCCGAGTACGGATGGGCGAAGGGGGAACTCGCTTTCTGCGCCTATACATTTAGCATCCGGCTGAATGGAGTTTCTCGGAACTCGTTCTAAAGGCTCTCTGGCCCCCGGGCATGCCGGGGCGAACCTTCGAGCCGATAATGACATTTATGACGAAAAGATGAAATGATGTTGACAATAACGAACAAGTAAACAGGGTTCGGGAGCAAACGGTGGGTAGCGAGTTCGCGTAAAGTGAGCAGACGGGATGAAGGTGACATGCCATTCAAGGATACGGCTTGGGTGCACAACAGTATTAGTAGAAAACAACTTTAAGGTAATATTTTAAATAGTGTAAAATGAGTTTAAATATCAATCTAAAATTTTTCAACATCTTATAGGATCAATAGAGGGAATCAAATAAACTCCGAAAATCAAGCTGACTGCAGTTCCAGCCCCCAAATCCATAAGAAGAAATCATTTCGAGCAGAAAAGCGTCATCAAATGAAGTCGAAATTTCAATTTGCCCAAAAACCTCCGATTGACAGGGGAAATTAGACATCAGCAGCATTTGCGCTTGATAGCGGGTACGAAGTACCTGTTCCCCAAATATCCCAATTCTATTTCTCTTCGATTAATGCTCGTGCTGCATCGTAACCAAAATGCCTTCCTACGTACGTGTACGCTGGAAATGTGTTTTTCTCTTCTCGAAAATCAGCTTAAGTAATTTTAATTCAATCATTTCCATGTCGTCGTCCGGGGGGGTTTGAGCAACGGGGCCTGAGATGTGTGCATCGCCCGGTTTCGGCAGGGACGTGAAGAATGCTGCAAAGCTGGAATATTAAGGGATTATTTTTTGTACTTGGTCCTCTACTTGCTGTTATTATTATTATTATTATTTGCCTGTGCCACTGGAACTGCTACGGGGAAGGCAGCCGAAAGGGAATGTTGCAACGATGATGACGTTCACGGCATAACCGGATCCGATTCTCCAATTCCATCCGTGCGGTGGGTGTGAAGGAGAAGAAGGAAGAGAGATTTGACTTCCTTAAGCTCATCCGGCGGAACAACCCCTTGCTTTTCCGCGAACAATATTTGCTCGGCATGCACACGCCCGAGTCCCCGACTCTCGGCGGCTTATGGTGATTATCTTCGATTTCAATTTTCAACTTTTGCCCTTGCCACGGCGATGCTGCAACCCATTCGTTGCCGCTCGAAATGGATCGTGTCCTCGCTTGTCGAACGAATCCATTGTCAATACGCTGATAAACCTCTGCGGTGCCCAAATCGTTGGGTCGATGGAAGTATGCAGGAAAGATTGAGAAGGTTAATTGAAATCAGGCACAGCAATTTTATCGTGAGCGCATTGCGTTTGCTCTTTCAGTTCAGTTTCCAGTTGCCATAGGGAGGGTTTTTTCTCTCTCTTTCTGATGATTTGATTTTGGGGTGTGTCGGAGTGAGCGCAATTGGCGCCCTCCTTCTGATGATGCTTTCGAGTCTCGAATTTTTCCATCTCCCACAGTTGGTTCAATATTTCATCCTCCGCAGCTAGCAGAAACAGCAGTCGGAGCATCACAGGGCTGATTTTCCACTTTTCCACTCGTAGGTTCTTCGTCCCACGCTCTGAAACGGGCGCCATATCTTTTGTTTGATGGTAGTTTTAATCTTGTAAATGGTATGGTAATATTTTAATTATCCTAATAGCTTTGTAACCTCAGGCAGGGCACGCGCAGGGTGAATTGCAGAACAAGAGAGAGAGAGGGAGAAGAGTTTACTATCGTAGGTGGCGGCGATGCCTTTTCTTCGACGAAAGATATCGACCTCCAAAAGTTGAGGATGGTAGTAAAGTCGCTGTTGTTTTTCTGTGGTAAATAGAACATTGGCAGAAGCTTTTCCAAGGTTTTAAGATATTCTGTTAGCCGTTATTTCTCGTTTTTGGAAAAGGAAAACAAATTCTGTGAGGAGTGATCTCGACTGGAATTGAACCATGATTGAACTTGCAGGTGCTGGCACGCTTATTCAATGGACTATTGAGCGGCATCCATCTGAATAAGTTCATTTTGGACCATATGATGTTCGAAGAGTTTGTCCAAAACGGGATATAAATTAAAAATGTCATTTAAAGCATTTTTCTTAAAGTTGAGGTAATAAAACCGGAATAAAAACTTATGCAACATAGAAACTGAAGACGCATTTTCCTTCATTAATGCTGATTGAGCATAAATAGCTCCATACACTGAATGTTTGTGTGACAAATTTTCTCCCACATTTCATCTCGCTGCAACGGTGACAAAGAGCACGCACATGCAGGCTACCAGGGAAAGTGCTTTCTTGATGGAGCAGCACCGAGAATCCTTTCCATATTCGGGTCCTAAGTGGTTAAAAATAGAATCCAAAAAAGCTCCAGCCCATTCTTCTACCAATTTGTATTCCAAAACGTTCCGACGGTCCAGCACCGGTTCCCTCTTACGGGTACGGGTCGCCACAATTTGCGTGACGGACCAAATGGCTTGTGGAATAGGTAAATTTTCGGTCCATTTTCTGTCATCATTATGATTATTATTATTGCACCGGTAGTGGCAGCGGCAAGCGGGATGGAAAGAGTGAGCGCCTTTATGCCTCCGGACAGTGCATGAAAAATAGGACCAACTGAAGAACTTTTCCTTCGGTCGCTGTCGGGAGGTTTTACTTCCCATTTTCTTGTGTTTCCGTGCACTTTCCTCCTCTCTCCCCCCACTGGTTTGTCCTGGTTTTCATCCATCGCCATCATAATATGTCAAAAGATGGCTCCTGGGCAGTGACAGAAAATGGGAAAGATAGCACACAAGAGAGTTTTTGACCATTTAACTCGGGATCTGGACCTTCGACCATGGCAAACTTGGTGCGGGACGCGAGATGGGAAGAAGAAGAGAAGATGAGTTTGGCGTGGATGGGGGAAACAAATGGTGCTCCACCGCATACGAAGTACTTGCTCGCGTCCCTTGCCCGGGTTGAGGAAGGCAAGGGAGAGGGAGGGCTTGTGGGGGGCTTATTTTATTGCCTTCCTTTTGTCGCAGCAAATCGGAATAAATTTGACATCAAGTGAGGCGCTGGCTAATGTCAGAAGAAGGCCTGAGGGTGGGGGGAGGGAACGGGGATGGGACATGCCGCCGTTTGCTGGATGAAAAATTGGTGGCCCCGCGGCTACAAATTGTTCGGCTTCGGTTTTCCGGGCGCGCCCAATTTGTTCGGTTGATCGATCAGTTTTGGCATTGAGCTTTTGACTGGGAGCCGGGGGGAGGGGGAGCACATAAAACTTGAAAAACATTGTAGCAAAGAGAGAAACACACACACACACACACACAGCAAAGTTGTCTCGAAGTGAAGTTTTTGCGCTTGTGATTAATGTTTGCGGAGTAAAAGTTGCCGCTTTATGGTTGCCAAATAAGTACCGGAGAAAGAAAAGATAGCGTTGCTGTTTTAAGACATTTCAATAAGCGATAAAGCAAGTGGATGAAAAAATAAAATAAAACCCCGGCACTGTTAATAGAATGTGTCTCTCAAGAGTGTGTCGAAAAAAGGCAGAAGGCAAAAAAAGGGGTTCGAAGAAATATATGACGCTGTCGGTGCGAAAAGGGGATCAATCATTTCCGAGCGAAAAAGGGTGCACCGGATGCGAACCATTTATATTTTCCACTCATATCTACAGCGCGTCCAGCGTCCGGTGACCTTCGGCTGCGGGACGGTTTGGTCGGGGAAGACCATTAAGACACGATACACCGCTCGTTTCGGGGGGAAAATGATTAGTGTTCTACTTTTTCAATCCCCCTTTTATCAGCTGGCGGGAGCATATCTTCTTGTGTCATTATATTTCTTTGTCTGCACAGCACAGAAGAACTACACCAACGGGTAGAAGTGTTTTGTGGCGGGGCGGAAGCGGAGGAAAGCAGCGTCATTAGTCAGCGTCAAACAAATTTGGCGAAACGCGTCTTGACGAGAAATTAACGAAGATTGTGAGCAGAAGTGACCAGAAGAAGTATCCGGAGAGTTTTATTTCATTTCCAAATGGAAATCGTCCTACTTTCTGGCATTGCTTTCATCTCTTCGGCCTTTAGACACGCTCCAATCTCCACTTGGGGCGGTGCTTGACAACTTGACTGGCAGGAAAACCTCGGTGGTAATGCATTTATAATCGTCACGATCGTCCTTTCTGGTTGTAATTGATTCGAAATTATATGGCTAAACGATAAAACATTGTGAAGCCACCATTTGTACAAACTGTGCAGTGCTCTGTGTGTCTGTGTGTGTGTAATGGAAGATGACAGTTGTAATGGTTTGGACTGTTGTTTGGGGCAGCCCGAAGACTGAAGCATAACATTATCGATAGGTACACAATGTGGCTGAATAGCGAATGACTTAAAGTGCTGACACTATAATCAGCCTTTCAAGCAAACCTTTAGGCTGGAAATGTTTCCATCGGGTCAGTGACACACGTCATGACTACTGGCTAATGATAGCCATCGAGCCATTACTTTGATTTTGTGGCATTCACCTTCGGTATGAATATTGTAGCCTCTTCTAGGGGTGCAGTGGAACATTGATTTAATGGACTGTTTTGACGTTCAAGAATTGTGTACTGTTTTCGTAGAAGTAATGTACTTTAGAAATCACGCAAATAAAACACTTAATGTGTTTGTTGAGACGTTATCTACAGCACTCTTTCTTTCGCCCGCAGTAAATTATTATTAATAAAAACAAGCGTTTTTTAAGCTGCCTTTGAGTTAGAATTTCATTAGGAGACGCTAAAAAATCTGCCACTTGTCTTGGGCTAAGGCGTAAATTTAAGGAGTAAACTTTCTTCTCTCCCGTAGCCGCGATCGTGAGCCTTCGGAAATGTTCGGCCAGATCAGTGTTGGACGTTGTCCACACTAAACATTTACCGCGTCGCCCTCTGTTGGCATTTACAGGGAACAACACCTTCTATGCGAATCGATTGTCAATAATTATTAATGTTGCACACTGCAACAGGATTCTTTCATTCAGCCGAAGTAAATTGTTTTTATTAAAACAAGCGTTTTTTAAGCATCGATATTTTTATTTGCGAAGCTAAAAATCCGTTGCTTGTTTCGGGCTTAGGAGAAAGAATGAACTTTGTTCTCTCCTGCAGCTTTGATCTCGTAAGCGTTCAGGAATACTCGGCCCGATCAGTGTGGAACGTTGACCACACTAAACGCGGACCGTGTCGCCCTCTATCGATAATTATTAGGAACAACACCTTGCGAGCGAATCGGTCGTTAATAATAATTCTTCTTCTTCTTCTTTGGCACAACAACGGCTGTAGGTCAAGGCCTGCCTGTACCCACTAGCCTGTACCCACTACCCACTGTACCCACTTACCATAGCAGAATAGTCAGTCCTACGTATGGGGGCTCGGTCTATTCGGGATTTGAACCCATGACGGGCATATTATAAAGTCGTACGAGTTGACGACTGTACCACCAGTCCGGCCCAAATGAATATATTCTTAATGAATATTTATACAGGCGATCCCCGAGATACACGGTTAATGGGGACCGAAAACGGCCGCAAAATACCGCGTATCTCGAATTTCCGCGTAAGTCGAATCTCGTGATTGCCAGCTAAAATATCACTAATTTTCGTGCAATTTTGCAAGTAGGATAGCCATCAAATTATTTATTTGATATATTTCTACTGAATTGAACAGTTTTAAGCCTTTTGAAATGGTATTTCACAGTCGATCAATACGGAAATTATTTGGTATTTCACAATGGATGTGTCAAATCAGTACAATTTGCTAAAAAAACTGTCAAATTTGGAAAACCGCGTGTCTCCGAATCCGCGTATAAGAGGTACCGTGTATCTCGGGGACCGCCTTTATATTTAAAGGAATTCAAAAGATAAGTCTTTCGTTTTGACTCAAAAATAAGAATTCAAAAGATTAAAATTAAAATATTGAAATTAAAATATTAAAATAAGAATTCAAAAGATAAGTACCAAATTACTTTGAAAGATGAAGTCCAGCTACTAGATTCGTCAATGGTCAAACGTTTAAGCCAATATTACAATGTAAGCAAGCATCTTTCTATCTATAAAGCCAAAGTAACTCTGCGTTCAGTGGTATATAGGATACTTCAAACATTTTCTTGCAAGTCAATTGCATTTCAAGGTACACCTGGATCTTCCACCTGGTTGATGGTATGTGCAATGCTGCCCTTTCTAGAGCCATTTCCAACTAAGTGAAGGGTAGTTGTGGAATAAAAACGATCGCCTCTCCCCACAACACAGTACATAGTTAGTCGCTTTCGGGAAGAAAAATGGCATCCAGGCACGGAGCATACTACATTCAGTTTCTGCAAAGGCAGTGGACTTCTTTAGAAAATCATTCTTTACTTCAGCTGGACAGTGGCTTGCGCTTACCGGCACGAGCTCTTTATGATTGACCACGACCACAGTGCGCACAGCAACCAGAAAAAAAGCAGTCTAGCAACTCACATCCGCATCATGCACTTCACATTACGGATTGCAACTTCCACAAACACACACACACACACACACACAGCGTGGCACGGCGAAGTGAAAAGGAAACTCCCCGTACAAAACTGCTCCAATAAGCGCAGTAAGGCTTGTTTTGGTCAGCACTGCTTGCAAGTAGCGGACGGCTTGCCGGAAATCAGGATGGATGGATGGGCAGAACAAGAAGCAAAAGAAAGCGAACTACACTACAAACATGAGCATAAAGCAATGCTTCTAGGGAAAAACGGCAACTACCCGAATGAAAGAAATTGAAACTGACTTTCTTTTCTTTGCCGAATTGCCCATTCCACCAAATGCCTCACTAATGCCGCCAATTTTATCTCCCCAAGCGAAACGAGGCCCCAACCGCCGTGTACAGAGCCTCGCTGTTCAGCTGCTATTCAGCGCACACAAACGGCACGAATTACTGCCAACACTCCAGACATATTTCATTTCGACTGCGAAGATTTCGCTTTTGCGCGAAACGTACGGTCTAGACGTTGATGGTTTCTTTTTTGAATTGGCTGTTGTTGTCTGCGTGGCTCCGATCCGTGGGCAGCAGACGTCCAGACGAAATGGGCCAGTGTAGTTGCATATCTTGCAGGGGCGCTGCTTTTCATCTTCAGATAACGTCTTTAATTTAAAGCAACTGCACTCCACTCAACGGTGGAGCTTTTCGTGAAGAAAGCAGAGGTAACCTCATTGCCCCCAGACGGTACTTACAGTTGGAGTTTTGTTCATTAGGGGGTGCTCTCTTTTTTAAACTTTATTGAATTGAGCGCCATAAAACACAACTCCACTGTGTGTGCGAGGACAAAAAAGTAGTGATTTGCAGATCGAAAGGACTGAAACAATGCCACTCGATTATTCATTGACCGATGACGATTGTAAACGATGCCAATCCAATCCATTGCAATCCGTTGTTCCATGCATTGGAAATTCAGCCGATTGTGTACCATTTTTCGCTTGACGGGTTTCAGCTCACAGAAAGCAATCGTTGCGAACGATTCAAAACAGAGCGTGGAATCGTAGAATAAGGATTTACAAAAAAAAAAAAACAAACTCCCACTGCCAGTTAACCACCACCGCCGACCAATTTCCCCCCAGTGCCTTGTTTCGTTCGGTGTATTGTTGTTTTTCCTGTCCTGTTTTTTTCTTACAATCACAAAAAAGCTTGTGCACAAAGCGCAAAACTGCATACAGATCGCGTGCGCGCGCGCTCGTTTGTGTGTGTGTTTTGCCCCGGTGTGAGACCGTTTTTACAGCCTCGGGAATGATTTCTCGATTGCCCACACGAAGGGAGAGCCAATGGACAATAATGTTAGGTTAGGTATGGTCTGGAACCTTTGGCCATTTGCCAGCCAAAGAGCCACCGACCCATAGCACGACCCGATGGGACAAATAGCTTCGCTGTCCCACAAAACGGGGAGCAAGGGGTCTGGGACATCGCTGGGTCCAATGGACAGCAATAAATAGCTCGTTGCGGTGTTGCTAACATAAAGTTCCGGATGAGTGAGGGAGGCGGTGGTTAGTGAAGTCTTGCCTCTATGGACCTCGAACGGCCCAAATGGTCTGAAGGGTCTATAGATATGGGGTTCGTTCTTTGTCCATCCGGGGGTTGCCTGAGCCCGCGAGAAGGATTGAAAGGACGGTCTTTAGTCGCTTTCCCCAAGATCCAATGATCCATAGGTCAACGGTAGGAAAGGCTGAACCACGATGCAATCGATTCCACCCAGATCCGCCCCATTTCACGTCCGGCGCAAAGCATCGCGCAAAGCGAAACAAAACGGAAACACGGCATCCACGGTCGTGTGCAACCCGGCCCAGAACCGGGACAGGAACCACACATGCCAGCCCAGGAGGGAAAAAAGTGGTCAGTTGTGGTAGTTGTTGTGTTTCATTCTTCTATCCGTTTTCCATCCACACAAGAAATGCAATTGCACCGGAATGGATGAAGCCGGTGTGGTGTGTGCGAGTGTGCTGCGGTTTCTTTTTCGGTATCGCTTCCGGTCCCGGCAAAGCAATTGGCTCAGGTCGGCGAGGTCACTCGGCTAACGAATGCGCCTTTATCGCTTTATTTCGCGGGCTATTCACGGGCTTTGTAGAGTCGTTGAGCAAAAAAAAAAGGTAGAATGAAACGTAGCCAATATTCAATAACCTCACTAGCTTGGAAACGCTACCGAAACGAAGCGCGATCGTTTGGCTTTGTTTGAGTAGCTTGAGAGGGTTATTTCGCTCCTTTTTTTGTTTGCCCTCTCCACTGCTAGCAAAAACTGTTTCGAGTGCACAATTAAAAACCAGTTGACCCATTCTGCTCCGGAACGGGCCGTGTACACTAGGAATTGTAGGAATGTAGCACCAGTTTTGTTTTCTCTCTCTCTCTCTCTCTCTCTTACTTCTTACCTTTAACCGCAACCGAGGCTGTCGGCTGCAGTTCGAGCTTTTTGCGGCCGGCACCGCTCTGGCCGACACATTTGTACGTGCCAGCGTCCTGGTAGACGACGTCCTTTAGCGAGAATTGACCGGTTTGGGTGTGCCGGCCTGCGCCCGGTCCCTTCACCCTGGCCGATGCCGAATCCAGATGTGACCAGCAGCCAAGCGATCCTGAAATAGAAGTAAAAAAAAGGAAAGAACGCTATTGATAGTGCATAACAGTTATTGAATTCGTGCCACTACCGTGAAGGTAGATTTTGGAGTGTTGATAGAATTAGAATGGTTTAATTTAAAGATTTCCGTGTAGTGGAAGGCAAACAGTTCAGGTTTCGTTCGTTCCAACTTGAGGCTGGAGCATTAATTAGGAAAGTGGGAAAACGAAAGAAAAAAAAAAAGCTGAACAAACTGAACCGTTGCTGTGGTAAGCCCATCAGAGCTTTCCTTACACACACACCACAAAACAAGCCACCATCGTCGCTTGCTACGACCCAGCGCTTACCGTACCGTGTACATCAATTGCCCCGGTTGCAATAGTTCATTTCCGAGCACTCGAGAGCAAACTTTTGCGGAGAACGGGCCCGTCGGTAGGCGCGTTGCTCGGTTGAGTGCAAAGTTTGCCAGGTTGGCAATAGGCCTGGTAATACTATTTTTCTTTCATTACCATAAAAAAGTGAGCTCAAAATCGGATCATTGCAAAGTTTCTGCCAGCTTTCAGTCGGCTCAGTCGGCTTCGAATCGACCGTGGCTCAAGACTATGCGGCCTTGTCTAGACGCTTTCGGGCGGCGGCCCCCGTTATGCCAACGTCAGTGTTCGTGGGGCGTGGGGTGCAACTGCTCCGCTCGCAAGGGCTAAGCTCTTGAGCTGTAATTTTGATTCCATTTGCCCCGTTCTCTCTCGCTAGTTGGAGTGGCATCGCGGCGTGCTGGATCAGTATGTAAATCATCTGACTTTCTTCCAGAGCGCAGGGATGGGATTTGGGAGCCTTGCAAAAGTTGAGTGTCGGAATCGACAAGCAATCTAGCAGCGATCCCCCGGGGGTGGTTGCAGCCCACGTCTGGCTATGGCTTGATAGCTTCATGTCACATAATTTCCCGCTGCCTTTGCAAAGTCTTGTTTGAGGGAGATTCGTGCATTCGTCTAGGGTGGCCAGCTCTAATGTAAACGAGGAGGTGGGTGTCAAGGCAAAAGTTGTTCTTCTACTCCTGTGAAACTGAGCAGCGAAATAGGAGGTGTTGGCCGTTGGCCCAAAAACTTGACTCAGGGTAGCAACTAGACGATTCGCATGCAAGTCAGTTTCTCCGGTGAGTTATCAAGGTGAACGCATATGCAGCATGACTTTTCTCAGCAAAGAGGAAGAGCAAAAACAGTGTGTGAAAATGTGACTGACAATGTTACATGAAGCAGCGTAGGGTAGGGTAGGAGCACTGAAGGAAAACTTTTGGAGAACAATTTAATCTTTACAGGTTTTATTTTGGCCTGCACCAAAGCATACCTTACCTTGCGGGCACTGCAATGTAACGGAGCCGCCGAGCTCAACTTCCATTTGGCCGCCGGCCTTGAAGGAGTTTGTTCCGGTCGGTACACTTCCGGGGAAGGGTGGTCCACCGGCAGCATGGCCCGCTCCGTTGGTGGGCGCGAACGAGGCGCCAGACGCGGACGATGCCGGAGAGGATGCTGCTGCTGATGAGGAGGAAGAGGAGGATGAAGAGGAGGAGGAGGAAGATGATGGAGCTAAGGAAAGATCCTGTTCGACAGGTTCCGACGTTACGTCGACTGGGTCGTCTGGGTCCAAGGCAAGTCGTTGCGTTTGGGGGGAAATGAATGAGAAGAAAAATAAACAGCTTGATTAGAAAGCATCATTCCAGGAATGAAGGCGAATGGTTGTAAACCGTAACGGTAAATAGTCCCTGAGTGATGCTGTAGACCTAGAATTAATGTTATTTAAATGAGACTGGCTGAAACACATCGTTGGAGAATGAGTTATCCAGATACTACACAGTGTATTTCTCAGGATGTAAAGAAAAAGGATTGAAATGTAGCAATGATTTTTCACCTTTTCTGGAGAATTTATCACTTATTTTCAAGCCTTAATTACTGAGTTGAGGCAATGTGCAAACTTTCTCTGATAGTTAGTGATGTGCTCTCTGGAGCGTATCCACGATTCTGAGTCGGAGTCATCTGGAGTCTTGCGGAGTCAAAGTAGTCCGGAGTCGGAGTTGTCTGAAGTCTGGAGTCGAAGTCGTTTGGAGTCAGAGTCGTCCGGCCTCGAAGTCTTCCAGAGTTGGAGTCGATCGGAATCGGAGTCGACTGAAGTCGAAGTCGTTCAAAGTCAGAGTTGTTGGGAGTTGAAGTCGTCCGGACTCGTAATCTTCCAGAGTTGGAGTCCTAGAGCGTTGGAGTTCTCTGGAGTTGGAGTTATCTAGAGTTGAAGTAAGCTGGAGTGGAAGTCGTTCAGAGTCAGAGTTGTCCGGAGTTTAAGTAGCCAGAAATTGGAGTCCTTTAAAGTTAGAGTCCTCCAGAGTTGAGTCGGTGGAGTCGGATTCATCCGTAGTCGGAGTTGCCTGGAATGGGAATCAAACTAGAGATGAAGTCGTTTCTCATCCGTAGTTGAGGTCGTTCGGAGTTGGCTTCGTCTAAAAGCCAATTGCGGTGTTCGTCCATCAATTTCCGTCAACTTAAGGGTCAACAATTGGAATTCATCTAATCACCTAACGCTTCCAAGAAACTATCGAGCTTTCCAAAGCACCGACAGTTCCTGGAAACTTCCTCAAAACCCATTTCAAACGATAATTTAACGGTAATACCAGGAACAGCTTTCCGAAATCCCCTCCGTCACCTCCCCAAATGCTGAGATATGATGTATACTCACATCGCACGCTGAGATAATATCCGATGCTCGAGTACTGAAAGTTGAGATGCCTCGAGGTGCACTTGTACCAGCCGGAGTGTTCGCGCCGGATCGAGCTAAAGTTGAGAAAGCCGTCGCCCGTCTGCGGCACCGGTGGATCACCATCGTCCTTCTGCCACAGCGGCGTGCTCGGTGGGTTCGAATCGACATCACACTTGAGCGAAACGGCGATGCCTTCCCGCAGCGGATAGCCGAACCCGGGCGTGCGCGTGATGGCGAACGAGGGTGTGTCTAGGGAAACGGAACCGAACAACCGAAAGCGGGATTAGAAAAGTTAGCGCGGATGTACGCCGAAATTTCTACCGACACAAAAAACCGGGAGTCCTTTTAGTTCGCTTTCAAGGGAGGGAAATCATATAGCAAAGCTAGAAGAGGAATCAAACAAACGGAACCGGGATTCACTGTGGGGCTCTTTTTTCTGGTTTGCTTGCTCAGGAGGAGCTCAGGATCAGGGCCATGGATTGATATGACTAATGAAAAATTCCACTCACATTGCACATCGAGCAGAATCGAAGCGTTTTGGCGCACTTTCAGCGTCGGATGCTCCATGATGCAGAGGATGCGGGCGTTGTGATGCACCCGGAAGACGGCGGGCAGGCGTGCCTCCGATACGGCGCCGGCATTGATCTTGTACGGTTCCTTGTCCTGTTGGGGGGGGGGGTGGGAGAGCAAACAGCAAAAAAAAAAAATACGACATGAGAGTTGATGATGAGTATCGTGCACACTGCATAACGCACACGCTGGCTGAAACCAGGCCGATGTCACACGCAGCGTCGAAAGTGAACAAAAAATCAGTCCACTCGAGCACAGTTGAAACAGGCGCAAAGCATTGCGACAGTATGTTCGCTTTTTATGTGTGTGACAGCAAAGAAACTTTTTTGTGAGGTGCTGCCTTTCCTTTCCCTTCTTCCTACTCAAACAACCACCACCACCCGCGCAGGGACGAGCTAACTAACCTTATCCTTCCTTATCTCCTGCAGCTCCAGCACGTCGTTCGATAGTTTCTGTGCGTGCCGGTCGATGCCGGGGCTGAGCAGCACCTCCCAGGTGAGGGTGGGCTTCGGGTTGCCGCCCTCGCTGACGCAGGCAAGCGTCAGCTCGGAGTTTTCCTTCACCGGGATGAACATGTTGCCCGCATCGAGCCGCCGCGAATCGATCAGCAAATATGGCTCCTTCGGTGGATCTGTGGAATGGAAGAGATACGCGTGAGGTACCGGTTTGGGAGGTATTGGAGTCGTGATTGAAATCTTTCCAAGCTGTACAACCAGAAAGCAGCTTTTCTTGCAACTTTTCGGGGCAAGGAAATGCAAGCGTGCGCGTTGTCGGCGAAGGATGTTCTTGCTGAAGCACGGGAAAACTGTGATTTATTTTTATCATTCTAGTGGTTCGATTCCGAACCCATCAGAGCTCTGTGTAGAGTGAAATGTTGCCAGCAGAAGAAGTCAAATGATGTGGAATGGAATTAGTTTTTTTTAGGCCCCGTGGAGCGTACAGGCACACTGCCAAAGTGCTATCATTGCGAAATATGAAAACTTTGCACTTATCCGCGCAACCCGCAAAGCTGCTTAATCCAATTTCAAGGTCCCAGTCGTTCTCTGTGGATGAGATGGTAAAACCGTTCTTTTACACACATATACATGCACAGTGAAAAGAGCAAAGAAACTGCACGTATCTGCAACAAGAGATTGATTTAGTTTCGAAACTGTTTGTTCTTCTGTTTCCGGTGCGATAAGACGGAGCAAGGCCGAAGTGAAAAGAGAAAAAAAAAGGATCCTCCGTTGCTGGAGCAATGGAAAGGAAAATCAAAACTGAAGGAGTCTATGAAGCGCATTCGTCCAAAAAAGTGGCCCCGCTGCAAGGGGCTGTGAAACTTCATTTCCTTTCTACTCCTTCTTCTGAAAGTGCGGTGGAAGTGGCAGTACCAGTATCCGGCGTGTTTCAATGCGAATCAATCGAGCGCCCGGCCCGAGCGCCTGGACGAGCAAAGGGAAACTTTTGAGACGTTCGTTCGCTGTCGATGGCAGCAGTAGAAGCTGGGGAAAAAACAAACTCACCCAGCACGATCAGCTTGATTGGCCGTCCGTTGAAGAAGAAGCCGCGCGCATTCTCCGCCTCGCACTGCCACACGCCATCGTCCTCCAGCAGCACATCGGCGATGGTGAGCGCACCGAACGATTCGCGCACAAACCGTACGTCGGCGGTTCGTGACTTCTTGTCCGCCGCGTGCACTATCTGGCCATCCTTGAGCCACACGCCGGTCGTAATGTCCGCGTCCACCTCGCAGTTCAGCCGGACCGTTTCGTGCTGGTCGGCGTACACCACCGCCACCACGCTGCCGTCCGCCAGCTGCTCCGAGTCGGCCGGGTCGCGCCCGATCGGCCGGAGCGGCAGCGCTAATGGTTCGTCCGGTGCGTTGCGGGCAACTTTTCCCATTCGGGCGCGCGCCACCGGCTCCACCCGCTCCGGCAGATCGGGCCCATTGAGAAAGATGATTTGTTCGTCAAAGTTTGGGCCGGCAAAGATGGCACCGGTCGGGTCGAGCGTCAGGTCGGCGGTCCGGTTGCCCCGGCGGGTACGGCGGACCGGGGTAATGTAGACGCGGTCGTCAAGCAGAATGATATTGGCGACGCCACCGGATGGCACGGGGCGGGCTCGCTCTTGCTCCTGCTCTGCGCCGTAATAATGGTGGCTGTCAGTTGTCACCGAAGAATGGGCTGGCGTTGTAATTGCTCGTTCCTGCGGAGGACCGCTAGCGAAGTGTGAAAGTGGATGCGTCGTTGTCTTCCCTGGGGGTTGCGTCGATGGGAAACTTTGCCGACTTGATGCTGCTGCTGCTGCTGCTGCTCCGGCGGGTACACTTTTGTGTGCGCCAGTTGCCGATGGATCTAATTTCGACGGTACCACCGCCGGTGGGTTTCTGCTAATTTGTTGATCTAAATTACTCGCCTTTAAACTATCGATCACAGCTGCCGGCTTGCCCGGCGCGGTCGGGAGCGTTTGGCTTGGTGCGTTGCTAGGGCCTTGCTGCTCGGTGCTGCTGTGCCTGCTGTGATTTTGTGCATCAGCGGTTGCGCTACCATCATTAGCATTGACAGCAGTTGCACGAGCAGTAGGAATGTCTGCCGCCGTTTCATGGTGGGAGGTCCCGCTCCCGGCCCGCACGTTGTTGGCGCTGGGAGAACGCGTGGAATAGTTTTCCGGTTGTAGTTCACTAGTGCTAGCAGATCTTCGGTAGCGCCAATGTCTGGAACGGTCGTCAACGGTGTAACCGTAGTGCTGGCGCTGTTCGAGTTGCTCTGAACCCCATGTAATCTGGCCCTCCTCCCGCGGCTCGTCGACGGTATGTAAAACGTTATCTAAATTGTTATAAGCTACATTGCTCTTAGGTCTACGGGATGCTGTGCTTGGGGTGTCTGGTGTCGCAGGGATGGATAATGTCGAGTCTTTCCGCTTTGCAGTTATTTTGGATGAGGGTCCATCCGGACGAAGGGCGGTGTTGAGGAATTGACTACTATCTATGGTTCGGTGGTAAATAGGTAGAGGCCCTGCCGTGGCCTGGTTGGGGTGTGTACTGTCGTCGCTGCTTTCGAGCGTCCCGCGAGCGGGTGGTTGTTGGTTTGCCAAGGAACCTGGAAAGGATATTGAAAACAAAGAAAAGCTCATTTGTTTTGTTTATGTACTCTTGCTGTGTTGTCGTATGTTAGAGTCTAAGTTGTCTGTATTCGACGTTGGTTTTGGAACAGTTTTGCTGAAATCTTCAAGATTTCTGGAATTTCAAGAATTTTTTGGAGAAATTCTGGAGAATTCAGGAAATGTGAGGAATTGCGATAAATCCAGAATTGCGCTTTGATTTCTCCATACAGTTAGAACTATGGATGACATCTCACCGGTATATTGAAATGTCACTTAAAATCCATGGGTTGAATTCAAGATGCCTCCATAGTTCTGGTTTCTTCAATGTCCAGAGTGAAATGACGATTCAGTCTACTGGCGATGAAAATAAGACATCAATCCGAAAACAACAAAGAAACCCTGAAGATCATTCGTTTGGTGCAGATGCAATCGGAGGAATATCTTCAATTTCTGAGCAAAGCATGAAATAAATCTTTGCTCAGATATTGAAGATATTGCTCCGATTGCATCTGCACCAAACGAATGATCTTCAGGGTTTCTTTGTTACTTACAGCACTAACAAAGCACATTTAGTACTAAGCTCCAATGTTAAAAAAAGCGAAATCAATTTATAATAACAGCTTCACTCATTGTGCTGCAAAATCAATGGAAAACATTCACCTTGATGGGGTCAGTAAATGATAACAAAAAACCATAAATATTGCTCCAAACACCAAGAACCTTCCCTCGCTCACACGCTATGTGTGTGGACGACAATGCAAGTGTGGAATCACGGGTGTAAGATTTCGTTCCAATAGAAAGAAGGGGGGGAAAAACCTCTTAATACCATTACCCAGGCTGCCCTATCACCTTCTACCTCATCCCAATGTGGTGCCAAGAGAGAGAGAGTGAAGATGTTAAATCTTTAATGTGCGCTGAGTGGCACTTGTGCCGCACATCATGACGGTGATGGGCTTCTTGAAAAAAACCATCGTCATTCGATAGCGCGCGGGCGCCCCAACTTCAAGCTTCATCACCTCGAAAATGGCGAATCAATTCAATGGCACAAGCAAAAAAACTGGTGAAGCGATTTTTGCTTCATGCTGCTCCCGTTCGGCTGCCATCGAACATCATCATCTGGTTGGTGGTGCTGCTGGCGATAGCCCTCATCCTCGCTGGCACCTTGCTTATTTATTATTTCAAGGGTATGGTTGCTTTGCTTGCCCGAAGAAGGGACCGACATGGGTGTTGTGTGGGCCCTGGGAAGAGGCAGGGCCCGATCAGTTTACACCTTGTTGGACGGCACGAACGTGTCGCGCGGCAGAGTGGATGTATACAATTTCAACGTGTCACTGAAGCAGATGAGTCGGTGTTTAGCAGAATTACAGCGTGAGAGTGGGCGGCGCTGGAATCGTGTTTGGAGTATGTTATGGATCGATTTTCTTCAAGACATTCGTTGTTTTATTTTGTTTCAATGTGTGAGGTGTTGAACTGCTGATGCTGATGTGTAATTGATATGAATAATTTCCGATGTGACGAAGTTGAAGATTCCAGTGAAGCAGAACTCAGTGAAATGGCCAGTAATAAGGATTAAGCGGTCTACTCAGAGAAGATCTTCAGAACCATTCATCTTTGGTTTAAAAACCCTCAGCTTAGAGAGTCTTCAATGCCTTCAAGATTGCTATCTTCTCTAAACGTTCCCAGAATTAAGAGGCCCTCGACAACTTAAGCGTCTTTTCCTGAGCTCAGGCTAGTTTACAGCGAGAGAGGAATTAATATTCTTTACAATCCATGCTTTTTTTATAGATCCATATGTAGGCGATGCAATCTTTTATGCTAGTTAATTGGTGTACAGGAAAAGATCCAATTAAATTTCAATTCCTCTTCCTCTCTAGGATTTAAGGGAGGTTCTGAAATATGTTCCCGCCTAGAGAGTAGATTGGCTTTTGGTTTTTACAATCTTCCGGAGCATAAAATTCTTCCAAGAAAGAATCTCTTTTTTACGAGAGGCATACTAATTTTAAGAAAATGCACTTTCTGCACCGCACCGCAACCAACCAACACCGCAAAGCATGACGTCACATGAGCCAGAAGTCAAAACCATTTCGCTCGTAAGCAAAAAAAGCTTTGAAAAACAAAAAAAATCTTCCAATCTGTATAATAAAGCAATATCTTTCTGCAATGGATCCGCGGGCGCACGGCCGACACCGCCGAAACATCTGCGCGTAAACCTGTGTCGGTGCGCAATATTCGGTACAAGTGTTTTTTGCTTTTCCCGCTCCTGGCACGCTGCGTTGATGTTGGAAGTGGCCCCTGTGTCTGTTTGTGTGGCGCACGGTGTGAATACGATCCCATAAAACGTTCACATCGGGGTGCTTCCTTCCTGGCGCATGAGAGGGCATGACCTGCGTCTTTCCGATTTTGCACGCAAACAATGCGCAATAAGTGGCGCGGGAATGCCGCGGGAACGGTGGGAACAATAAGCAGTCCATTCCGCGTAAGTGTACGCAATAATGAAACGCGACACCGCAACGCGCACCACCAACAACCTGGAGCTGTACTGTGGCAGCTTTCATTTTGCTCCAGAATTGGGTAAAGGGAGGGAGAGAGAGAGAGAGCGAGAGCATCCCTCTCGAAAGCAATTCCCAAGTGGTTGAAGCGAACGCGGAGGACACACTTGGGAACGCACCGAAGAGGACCAGCCGAACCAGTCACTCACTAAAAACGGATGACTCAGTTGACTTTTATCACGGCCCCTGATCATGGCCGTCGACAGTTTTGGTCCTGGTGGGCTAGCGAAATTTCAGGTTTTCTTTGACTCGAGACGAAAGGGGCGGGAAAAAAGGTTCCAGAAGGTTTTACGACACCAGCGTTTGGGCCCGACGTCTTGGCGCTCCCTGACGCCCGGTGTCAGAGCGTCGTTGATTATTTTTATAGATTTGATGATCTAATTTTATGAGACGTTCAGTTGCACGCTCTTCTTTTTTCTTTTGGACGAAGGGGGATCTTGTGTCCCGGACTGCTCGGCCGGTTCTGCATTGTCTTCTGGGTGGGTTCGTTTTTTTTGTTTGTTGTCCTTCCATGTCGTTGGTCTCGTTGGGAGATATCTTATCGGGTGGATGGATGTGTGTGTGCGCGCGATCCATCGTTTGATGTGGACTTGGTGAAACCGTTTCCCGAATGGCGACTCGTTTGAGATTTCGACCACGTTTTGTGAGTAAAAGAGCGAAAGAGAGCAACAGAGAAAAGCGAATCTAACCGTATCCGTTTCGAAAGTTTCCTAAGCGAGAATCATTCTTGCCGGAGTTCTGCCGTGTGACGCGTTCCGATTTTTGCCTCTTTTACGATCCCAAACTCCCCCCTTTTTCATCCCTTTCATCACTCCCCTATGTGGAAAAGTTGGTCGATGGGAAGCGTCAAACTTTCCCAAAAATGGTCTGGGATGGTGTAGGTGCGTTGCTGAAGGTAAAGACACCAAGGGATCCTTCGTTGGGAGTATGGGAGGGGTCGGTATTAGGAAAATCTTCCTACTTCTAGCTTCAGAGATTTTTACGATGGAACGTTTCGGTCCCACCTCGCCCGTTATCCCTTTCGATTTTGGCGTTTGGATGAGGCAGAATCGTGCACCGGGGGAAAGGAGAAGGTGCTTAGTTGGGGGCAGTTTCCCATACACTCTGCCCTTATCGGCTCATTGGTTCACCGCGGGTTTCGGACGGGAGGATTTTTTTCCTCGCTCCGGTAGGCCCCCCTTAATCCCTTAATACTCATACGATCTTTCACCGAAGTGGGGCCGGAAAACTGCTGGCGTCGGCTTGTTTTTGTGTGTGTGTGTATGTGTGTGTGTGTGTGTGTGTGTGTGTGTGTGTGTGTGTGTGTGTGTGTGTGTGTGTGTGTGTGTGTGTGTGTGTGTGTGTGTGTGTGTGTGTGTGTGTGTGTGTGGTGTGTGTGTGTGTGTGTGTGTGTGTGTGTGTGTGTTGTGTGTGTGTGTGTGTGTGTGTGTGTGTGTGGTGTGTGTGTGTGTGTGTGTGTGGTGTGTGTGTGTGTGTGTGTGTGTGTGTGTGTGTGTGTGTGTGTGTGTGTGGTGTGGTGTGTGTGTGTGTGTGTGTGTGGTGTGTGTGTGTGTGTGTGTGTGTGTGTGTGTGTGTGTGTGTGTGTGTGTGTGTGTGTGTGTGTGTGTGTGTGTGTGTGTGTGTCTGTGCTCTTGCTGTTGCAGCTTTGCTTTTGTTTGAGTGGGGATCGCTTCGGTACTTCTAATAGCTTACCCCGGGCCTTTGTGGGGCATAGTAAAGGGAAGAAGAAACCCTTCAGTGGAGGCGCTTTGTTTTGTTCGTTTTTGCATGATGGAGGAAATTTTATGCGAAACAGTAAGCCCGGCCAGTCTCAAAGGGAAGCCAACCCCCTGAGCGGTGATATGATAGTCCGGAACGGGGACTAGTTAACGTGTTTGTCTACTTCGCTCCAGGGCCCAGGCGGTGTCACCGTTCGAGCAAACAGCACAACATTCCACTGTAGCACAAGTGAATGAATTGATTCGAAAAGTTATCGCCAAACAAAATGGTGCCAAATAAACATGCTCGATAAAACTTCAAACGCTACAAAAGCGAAGGGGTTTGTTGCTGAATGTGTGTTTTTTTTGTGCTCCCTAATTGGAGTGCTTTTGCGGCGGGTTTCCTCTAAACTTTTTAAAATAAATACATTTGTTTAAGACTCGCTTCTTGTGCCGAGCTTGAATAAATACAATCAGCACAATGTGTTAGCGCACAAAAACCGGCACAAAAGTATCATCTTCTGAAATTTGCAAGCAAAAAAAAAGAAAAAAAGCTCAGTATCGATTGAGCAGCCAAACGCATCCGAAGCGTTTCCGAATGAGCCGGGAAAATGGATAACGTCGAGCGTGTTGTACCGCGTTGCTGCTCGCGAGACTGCTTGCCCGCCCGAACGTGCTTGCGCATGTAAAATCACGAATTTTCTGGCTGATTTGATTTATTTGGCACACTTTTGGAGAAAAATTGTTGCCATAAATATAAATAGCATGGTGTTTCTATGGCCCCGGCCAGTGTGTTCTCATGTTTGCGTCAGTACATACAGTGTGGTAGAATGGGAATTTTACGGAAGTTTGGCGAGAGTGCGTGTTTGACGTTGCCAAGTGGATATGATAAAAGTCGCTTTTTGTCACTGTTAGCTCAACATGAGCCTGCAAAAGACGATCGGAAAGCGAACGACTATAATGAAATGCTTGTACAGTAGGGAAGGATTGGTTTTGCGAACTGCAATAGCATGAAAAACCGACGTTTAAATGCATGAAGAATCTTTTAAGTCTTTCGTCTTTGCGTGTTCTAAACAAGAAAAATCATGCATCCCAACACGAGGCGAAGGAAGTTTATTACACAAGGCATCCGATCAAACACAAACGTTCAGCGAGCTATTAAATGTTCTATGTCTTCATAGACGAAGCAGCAATACACTATACTACCCTTGTTGGCGTCATTAATCTTCACCACCACTACGACTTCGCTTGTGTACTGAACACACTCACATCGCTTTGCTTTGGTCGCGCAAAAACTTGCTCCCAAAAACAAAACCCATCCTGAGGAAAAAGGAACGCATCGTCTTCGGCTCCGTTCTCTGAGTGGCGATGAAGAAGTGCTGCTTTATGTATGTCGCTTGAAGGAAGGAGAGGCAGCCGACTCCTTGCATGTCATGTATGGCAGTTGGGCATTATTTGTGCCTGCTTTTTTGTAGCTCTCCTTCTCTTGCTTCACGTTCCACTTCGACTAATCAGCAAAACAGAACTCGGGTGCTTTGGTAGCAGAAAATTATACGCGTTTATAAATCTCCCATCTTGTGTGCGTGTGTGTGTTTGGCTGTACGTTTGTGTGTAGTGTTCCGTACGAATGGGGGAAGAAAAACTGGTTTTGTAGGATATACAATCTATCAAACTAGGAACGGAACAGAACAAAGAATGGGCGGGTACAGTAAACGATTCATTTTGTATAGTGCGCCCTAAAACATTCTCCCGCATCCCCCATTCGTACGACAGCAACGCTTGGACAGTGGGCGTCAGTTGGCAGGCAGTGGAAGGCCGTGTTTTGTGTATGCGCGAAAGCGGAATTCGACAACATTTCGCTGCTTAAGCTGTCGGAAAAGCGGAATACAATTAGTAATATTTTGACACAGTTATGGCTATCAGTTTGGTTGAAGATCCCGCTGCAGCCCTCATTTTAACCAACCGATCGGGGGCAGCCGGTCCATCTGCTTCGTCTTGCGGCGAAAAAGAAGTTTACCAGCGGGCCACCCAAAGTCAAGGGTAAAGGCGTACCAGCGAGCCAAAAGCAAAGAATGAAAATTAATGGTTTCTTCTACATTGAGCCACATTTCGTTCGAGTCCGTTAGCCGTTATCGGTCCGGTAGCTTTTGTGTGCCGACTGCGAAAGTGTGTCTGTGCGTGTGTGTGTGTCTGTTTGAAGCCAATAAAGCCTCACTAAATGGTACGGGCTGGGCTGGAGCTGGAAAAGTGCTAGAGGAAGTGGTTCCAGTTGACCCATTGGCCAGCATGATGTTTTTTTTTCTTTGTGTGCTTCCCTTGGTTGGTTTTATTTTTATGACCATCATCGTGCGCCATAGAATCTCGTCGTCTCGTGAATGCTGCCACAGTGAGCTGCACCCTGCCTACCCCCGGAGCGTAGCCCATCGTTGCCCAACGAATGATGATGGCACGGCCAAACGTTTGCTTTAGTAGCCATAAAACTAGGTTTCATGGGCTAGAAAGGGGGACGGTGGAAGGACAGCGCTGGACAGCAGTGTTTTGAAGCCACGACTAACTGGCTGGCAGGAGTCATAGTCTGTAAACGGCATGTTTATACGTGACTTGACACCCAAATCGCAGCCAAGGAAGACGCTACCGATGGAGGACAATTTTTAGAGAAGGAGTTTGTTGAGTTTTGTTCTGGGAGTTTCTTTCTGCTTGTTTGTGGTGCGGAGTTGTTTTGTGTAATGTGTTTCGGAAGCTAGAACACTGTTCCAGATTGGCATTTTAGAAGAAACGGGGTGCTTTTTTTCATGAGCCACCAGGCGTCTCCATGCAATGGGTCTTCATGAAGTACTGGGCGTCTCCATAATTTTAGTTTGTGTTGGAATAGAATGGGAATAGAACAACAAAAACTTAATGATTTTTGAAAGAATATGAATGAAACTAGTTTTCTGCTCCATTATTTCATACATTTAAGAAAAAAAATTGAAAAAGCTAAAAATAATCGATGTTACCAAAAATTACCGGATTTTCAGTTCCGAGTGTCAAAAACCAGATGAGTCTCATTGATTGGAACTCTTTAAAGAAGTGCTTGCGGTGCTAAATCTTTTAGCCCTGTCAGCCATTTACAGTCAAATAGATATGAAGTGAAACGAAGCGGAATACCCAGGCAGGCACACACACACACACACACACACAAACGACAAGGCAGTGTAGCCGATCACACAGCAAATAATCTCGTCTTTCCATCGCCATGCGCCTTTGGCGAAAGTGAACACCAATCGGCAAACGTGCCTGTCCAAGCTTGCTCGCCGAGGTGATAATGAAATTTTATTCTGCTCACTTTTCCAATTATCGGCAAAGGGAAACGCGATCGAAGTACGTTCTTGGATTGGTTTTTTGCTCCTCCCTTCCCTTCCCCGGTATTCAGTGTTGCCTTTTGCGTCAAGCCGTGTACGCAAGACGAATGTTCTGCTGTGTACCAAATGTGTTCTGGGGATTTTTTTCTTCTAACAAAGCAGCAGCAGCAGCACAAAGCGCATATCACTGGGGTGGGGGTTGGAGCGGTCGGCAAGAAGGAGCAATCGAAGAGGAACCAGACTGTATGAACCGAAGCGGAAACCTTGTCATAACCGGACAGCGAAACGTGGCTGGAATCCGGTGACATACTTTAGCCAGTCGCATCGGACTCCGGGCACTCTGGTGACGATGAAATAAAGGTTGCTTTTGCCTCGCTTGCCCGGTCGATGAGAGAAGCTGGAAAGGCGCCGGGTTGTGGAATGGTACGCCCCGCACAGAAGCAAACCGTGACATGATGGATAATAAGTGTCCGAACGAACGGAGTCTGATGGCAATGGATTGATCATTCTACCGTCATCGTCAGAAGAAATCTAAAAGGAAGCACTTCCGGTCAGCGTTGGCGGCAACAAAAAAAAAAAAAGAGGTGGAAAGCGGGCAGTAAAACGCAGAGATTGAGAGGAAGAATTGGAATCCAATCCGTAAGTGTGTAAGGTTTTCCGCACCGTTGGATACGTGACGAATGTGACGAGCTGGATGCGGGAAATGAGGTTTGGAAGGTTTGGTAGGGGCGCTAAAATATCAGCGTCTGTGATCTAGTTTATTGTTCTGTTTCTGCTGTGTATGTAGGTCAAGCCGGAAGCTTTGTTGAAAGTGGAGGAATTTATTTGGTTCTACTGTTTTTTCTCTGTCTTTTAATGTGCAATGTTTATTGTGAAATTGGTATGTTTGCCTTTTTAATTGTTTTGTCATATTTTATATTTTCGTTCCTATTTTATATCAAAGTTGTACAGAGATTGTACACATTATTTTAACTATTCTTGCCACAAATTGTTTGATATTGTAAGTTATAATAGTCATAACATAATCTTTAAAATAAATTAAACTTGCAGACACTTAGGGTAAGTGTACCAATTATGGCTATAATATGTCATCAAGATACCGATTTTACCCTTGTACAAATAAATACTGAGAAAAAAATTCTGAGGCTCAGGGTATTTTTTAAAACACACTGTGTAGAACACGAGGGTATTTTTTATTATCACTTTGTATTTGTCAAAATACTTGACAAATTCAATTCAAAATTGCATCTCAAGGTACCAATTGTGGCTCTAGTGTTGCTAGCCATTCACCATAGCTGTACCAATTGTGGCTCTATGCCAAAACTCGTGGATATTTACACCAAAAATTACTTTGTGACATTGTTTTTACTCAAATCAAGTAATAGTAAGCTCACTGCAGCATTATAAGTATGCAACCACTATTAAATATGTAAAATTAACATTTTCAAATATCCGTTTTCTATCGCTGGTTGTATTGATGGGGCTAATATTTCAAAAAATGTACTTTCTTACACCTTTCTAGTAACACTGTGCTTGGACACACTTCATATCACCTGACAATCCTTTAAATCACCTGCTCATGAAGCTTTACCGAAGCCAGCTACCGTTTCAGCTCGATATAAAGAGGAGCACAAATCAGGATGGTCTGTTTGAATTTATTTAAATGAAGAATCTATGGCTACAGATCAACTGTTTTCTGGCAAAGATACTTCGGACCAAGACTAGCCCAAACTATCGATCAGGGAAGAGCAAGAGCGCTTTTAGCAATAAGGCGACACGAGCGGATTCAGATTTCTCTTTATTTGTATGAAAATCATTCAAGACTGCATTATTTTGATGAAATTGGTACGAATACATTCCTTTGATTACTGATTCGAACACTTTACAAATAAATGATGCTTAAAACACATATTAATACTTTAGATTGTGAAAATAACAACGAAAAACTCGATTTGTTCACTAGTAAACTAAGCCCTACGACCAAATCGACAGTTGTCAACAAAGCATCCATAGAATACTGCGATATTTGGTACACCGAAGATTAGTTGTACCAATTATGGGCATACAGAAAAAGGCATATGTGTAGTCGTTAAATAACTAATATTTTGCACCAAAATGATGATTTTAAGATAAAATTATGGCTAGTGCTTAGAAATCGCTAATATCCTACAGTGATGCTCTCAGCAAAATGGCAAGAGATACCAAAAATCTTGGCAACACATTTTAAAAGGATGATATTTAACAAACGGAAGTGAGCAGTGCAGAATTAATGTACAACAAATTTGTTGAAATGTTCATATTTGAAATGAAAAATCCTTCCGTGGTTTTAGAATGCAAATAGAGAGTTTTAGGGCGAACATAGAGTTCGTTATAGCCATAATTGGTGCTATATCCACAATTGGTACACTTACCCTAATTTTTTTAAAACTAAGCCGAACATTTTGAGTTTATCGAAGAAATATTTCCGCTTCATTAGGACAAATCGATATGTATTGGGTTTATTATGATAAAACTGTAACATCGAATGAAAATCTTTGAGTTACTATCCCTCCACCGTATAGTGAGGCGTCATCGACGAACCATTCGATTGCTTGTTCGTTAGCTGCAACTAAAAAAAGCCTGAACACACTGAATAGATACTTCAGTTGGGTGTTGCATTTTCACAGAAAAAGAGAGCGCAAGCAATATTATATTTGCGCTGAATCCAAAAATGACTGACCAGAAATCCAATACAATCATTGGCTGTGCGGGCAGACATGCCGGACTTCCTAGCAATCCTTTTGTTCTCATTTTTCATCGCCATTAAAACTCATCCACCATTTTATTCGCTTTACGTTGCGTTGCGTTGATGGACGAAATGTGGCCTGGGCATATCAATCCAAACGTTGCCGGACCCTGGTGGGCCGGCAGCAATTGGGTGAAATCTATCAGCTATTAGCTCGCACTTTTTCCTCCCCTTGGTTCTCATGCACAAACTGCGGCTCGCGGGCTAGAGTGTTGGCATTTGATCATTTGATGTATATGCTTCACTCGCCGCATCTCTTCGCGCGGTGCGCTGCATGACAACTGCATCAGCACCGTGGGAGCATCGCTGAGTGATGGAAGGAAACGCATAAAGTCAGAAACACACATGTGCCTGTGTGTGTGTGGCTACGGTCGTGTAAATTGCTTGTAGTTTGCAACGCTGAACATGAAATTCCCGCCGCTCGTTTTATGCTCCTGTGCTGCGTGATTGTTTTTGTTTTGTTTTTGCCTCTGCCTGCTTTAGTTCACCATTTGCCGCAGCCGCACTTTGTTTTGCGCTGTAGCTTTCTATGTTGCAGCGAGCCATTTTTAGCCGCCACTTTCCCGCTTGTTATGTGGCCTGTTTTGTGGCAGCTAGAGATAGAAGTGGAAGAGTGAGTGTGTTTGATGGGAAAGTTTTTTTCGTTTGACTTCACCACCACCGCGCGCGATTCGTTCGCGCCGTGCTGGCCGTGTTCAACATCCATGCTGTTAATGGTGCGATAGTTAGCTCGCAAGCAAGGGCAAAAAGCGAGCTGCTGAAGCAAAAGGAAACTAAAATGCAAAAAAGCAAAACACACCAGCGAAACTGTGCCATCGTTTTATGATGTCCATCGGTCAGACTGTTACGCGATGTTGCAAATGGGACGCCGGACGGACAGCCGGGAGCAAAAGGTCCGCCCGGAGCTTGCTGATGAATGGCAGTGCCAGATAGTGCCACGCTTCACACACACACACACACACACACACACACACAGACATAGTGCTGCAGAGGTGCACAATATAGCGCAAGCTGAATAGGGGATACGCGGTGGGAAAATAAAAATCCCTTTGAAGGCGAGTAAAAATTAAATGTGAACATTATATCATCAGTCTACATTCGCTCCACTGTACGCGCTCTGGCGCTCATCATTGTATGATGTGTGGAGGGCGTTAAAAACTTGGTTTCGTTTAAAAAAAATGAGATAAAAATTGCAATAGCACACTGGAAGAGGAGAAAAGTTATATTCATCAAATAATTACGGTCTGATAAATATGACGGTAACGAGAGGTACCGTTTTTGCAAAGGTTTTTCTTTTGTGGGCTAGAAAATGGGGTAAAACATATTATGAATAAAATAGAACTGTTTTCCAGGAACTTCTTTCGCATCTAGTCGATCGATTTGGATGGCTGGCTGCTCATTCTTCTCGAGCGGTAACGTAATATTAATTATAATATGCTGTATCTGTAGTTTGTTTTATTGGTTATAAGCATTGAATTATACAAAACTAATTCAAACACTTTGAAAAAGTCAATTGAAACATAGAAAAAAGAGAACTTAAGAAATAAAACATAATAAAATATGAAAAAAAAACATAATATAATCAAACAAATAAATAGGGTAAATGTACCAATAGTGGTGCAATTTGTAGTGGTACAGATGTGTTTCAATGGATTTAAAGTGTCAGGAAGGACAATTTCTGAATATTTTAACATATAGCAGTTGGAATATTGCTTATACTATGTATGATATACAAACTATATTCGTCAACCCACACCCGGAAGAGTGTGCTTGATTTGAAGTCAATTTTTCATTCAGCCATATAAACGACTTTTGGCCATTTTTCGTAAATTACCTACATATAACTCATTTCTTGTTGCTTATATTAGTGAAAATAGTACGACATATAAATAATGTTTTCAAAAAAATATAAAATGACCTGTTTTTATTGATTTTATAACTATAACCACTATAGGAACATGTTAGTTTTGTGTACCTGTAATGGAACTATGGTAAAAAAACACTTAAAAATGCATAAATATGGTCAAAAGCCAAATTATTTTAGTAAAACAATAACATTTCATAACAATTATGTTGAAAAATTAGTAATTGCGTGGTTATGCGGTCATTTAGAACGTTAACAGAAATATGAGTTTCGCTATGCAATCCCAAGGATTTTGGAGAAATGTTGACACATCTCACAAAATAATCGATTTTTCTGTCACTAAGTAAGGGAATGGCCCCATTTATCTTTTAAACCCTTTGTAAAAAGCTTAGAAAATTTCACATAAATAACTTAATTACTTTTAAATTGCCGTATGGACTGCATTTTAGTACAATACCACCACTATTGGTACTAGGCATGTGTAAAATGAACGAGAATCGCAAAGTTCGAACAGTTCGGTAAAGTGCACGAAATCGTATCAATACGAGTAAATTCGTCGAACGCGTTTGATCTGATCCGTTAGTGTTCGTTATGTGTTCTGTTGGTATGTAAATCGTACTATCCAACTCAATTCATCGAACGCGTTCGAATTGGTCCAGCAGTGTTCAATCTGTGTTCTGTTGTTGTGTAAATCGTACCTACACAACTGAATTCATGGAACGCGTTTGAACTGGATAATTTTTGTTCGATCTGTGTTCTGTTGGTGTGGAAATTATACAATTATACAATACAATTCAATAGATCGAGCCCGTTCAAACGGATTAGTATTGTTCGCGAATGAACTGAACTGAATTGATTGCGCTCATCATGTTGATCCATATTTAAGTAGTTTTTTTTTTATAGAATCCTTGAGTGTGCATAAGATATAGGGTACAATATATGCTGGAGACATTTTTGCTCGTATTAGTTTTTTACATGCTAGTTTTTGGTCGGTTTTGCGATAGCTTGTGTTGACCAGACAGCAGATGGGCCGAATGTTTAATGTTTTTTAATTATTGGTTTCAACCGCAGAATGAGTACTTCTTTGGCTACAGCATGCGTCTATGGTGGGTAAATGAAAAAGATAACGAGCGTTCTTTGTGAATAAAAACATCATGAAAAAATAACGAAAGAATCGTCGTTCACGGTCGGTTCTTTTTGGTGAGCGAACTAGTTCATTCGCGCTCGGTGAAAAGAATCGTTTTGCCCATGCCTAATTGGTACTGCCACCACTATAGGTACATTTAGCCTATGCGATCAAAATGAATAGTAAAATGAGGGAGTGAAAATACAACAAGTTATAAATAGGAATGAACAACACTAAAGTATTAAAGTGGTCTTCTTATTGATACCATAATTCTAGAACAAATGACAAGCTTTAATGTTGCAAAGTTATACAAAAATCAACCTTCTTTTAACGATTAAAACCAGTGCCCAAACGATTAAAATTAGAATCACTTTATTTATAGCACCATACTCTCCTTTCCATGTGCCCGCTGCCATAAAGTAAGCTCTCGGATCATTTCATTAAATTTCGAACTAAAACCCCACGATAAGGCAACCATACATACAGACCCCGGCTCGGGGAAAAACACGGCCTGCAGAGGCCTTCGCATCGCCGATACGATCGCTTCAATGTTGGTGGGTGCATATCAATTACGTCACGAGCATCCCGTTGGACGAGTAGGGCTGGTGGGAAAGAGGGGGAGAACTTTATGCAAAACGATAGTCCGATCTTTGAACCCACACCGGTCGGCAAAAAGGCTCACCGTGCGCCGACCCAGTTATGAGATATGTTAATTAACACGTTCATCACACGCTCAGAAAAAGGGGAGAGAAGCAAGAGAGAGAGAGAGAGAGAAAAAAAAAAGAAACTGCATCAAACCGTTCCGTCCACCCGTCCAGTGTGGGGTAGAGAGTCAACTCGCCAGATAGTGAAACTATAATTGCCGCCCTGCCAAACGACTCCCGTGGCCAAACAGCCACGATTCACGTAGCATCATCAACATGCACCTAACCCAACCCGAGCAACGCCACAATGTCGGGGTAATAAACGTACAATCTAATGTGACTGTTATCAGCTTTACACATAAAATATATTTTATGAATATTGTTATTGGCTTACGGAGCTACGGCCATACTCGTGTGTGTGTGTGTGCGCGCCATACAAACTACCGAGCCTTTCGCATACAGCAGCCGACGATGGTCACGAAGCTTATCCTTTTTGTAGAACTCGTTGTCCCGACCCGAATCCTCTCCACGGCCTGCGATGAAAAGCTCCAACGCCGCTACCAGGTTTGGGTGTGTGTGTGTGGGACAAGTGTGAGTTTGATAAACTGGAAACCTTTTCTTCCTTTCAGAAAAGTTCTAGCCCGCGCTAGCCCGTCGTTAGAGAGCCTGTGCGGGCCGACGACCGACGGCGGGGACCGATTTGTTAACCAGCTAAAAGCGATGGATTCTTTTCCAACCGTGCAGCCGTTCCTTGCGCATGGGGCTGCTGCTGCATCGTTAAAGGCGTGTGGGGCTGGCCTTTGCTTACACGGTTCCCCTTTTTGTTTGGTAGTAGTAGGTAGTCCGTTTGCCAGTACTCTCTACATACTAGCGTTACTCTTTCGTTCTGATTTTATCGCGTAAAGGTTGGCAAAAGGCGAAAATGCAAGTGAGCGCGCAGAAGGATGTGATGTTGGGAGTATTGTTTTGCTGCCATCAGTAATACACGGTGTTTGCAAATCACTTTCATCGTGAGCAAAAACAATGTTGTTGAAGGTTAAAGACTGGATGACAAAAAAGAATTTGAGCGAGTGAAATACACTTCAAACTGATGTTTCATTCTAGTTGTTTTGGATGCAATAAAGTTGGTTGCAAAAGCTTTAAGACAATGGGGTTAGAAACACAATATAAAGGACAGGCAGCAATCTTGATGAGCTTCTGATGCAGTTGTTATGCAGCAACAGTCTAGACGAAACCTTATAATGGCGCCAACTTCAACGAACGCCTCAGGCAAAGTGCCTTATTGATCGATGAATGACCTTGTCCGTCCTGCCGAGCGGTTGGATACGTTACATTCGATGGACATCGATGTTTTCGTTTAATCATGATTGTTTTTCTTGGAATAACTCAGTGTCAATGTCCGCCGGAAGCAATAAAAAAAAACTAAACCACCAATAAATGGTAAACATATCGGATACTAGGAATCGTTCAGTAGAACAACAGCTCAACCAATCGATGTAAGTGTTGTAATCATAATGCTACTTTGTTTGTCCTTTTTTGATAGGTGAGTTGTTTTGTGTGAATTACTACCATTTGAATTCGGATGAAGTTTATTTGTCAAAGCTTCAGATAATCAAGTGGAAGCAAAAAACAAACCCGGATTACTTAATGCCCATATCAAACGCTTACCGGTATGGATTGCCTCAAATCGGCTCATGTAGATAGTAATCGGATAAATTGCGCAAAATCCTAACACATTATGGTCGCGCGGGCACCACCACCTCCGCTCCCAACCGTACCACCAGCTGAAAAAGGGAGAATCAGTATGGGCCAGCAGACAGACTCCAATGTCTATCTGCTCCGGGACTTTCTGATGCAATCAGACTCGCTTTTAATCGCCTGATTTATGCACATCGGCACAGAGGCTCGGTTTGCGAAGATATTACGGCTTGTAGCGAACGGAGCAGCGTGTGTTCGCTTATCGATGGGATTAGCCTAAGGGTTAAGCGGACCGTACCGTGCCGTGGGTTGGTGAAACTGGGGGAGGCTTTGGTTGTGCATTCCAGCGTCCGGGTACTTTGTCGGCCGACAAATACTGACCGAATGTGTTGTGGTTGGGTTGGAGGGGGGGGGGGGGATGTAAGGGCGCGGCACTTGGGCAGGGATCTAAATCAGCTTGCGAACAGCACATTTGACAGGTATTATGGCGTTGTGCAGTTCCATCGTGAGCGACTATCCCTTTTGCGGAATGGCAACTCGTCGTGGAATCGGGTTCGTCCCTTGGAGGCAGAAACTAATCACTCTCAATCAAAACACATAAGCATATATTCCGAAGCCTCCGGGCAGAGAACCGACCGAGTGTACCTGATTTTGTGCAATGGTTGGCCGTGGCATGGTTGAGTGGGGAAGGGTTGGGTAGAGCCGGATTTCCCAAGCGCCGTTCACTGCTTGAATGAATGAGTTTGCTTAAAGGCCTTCCGGCAGATGTGGGGGACCACCCCATTGCCAGTGCGAGCACGGCGGGATGGCACAGGTTTATCGATACTTGCAAATCTATTAGAATCGGAAACAATCTCTGTGAGATTCCGTTCTCTTTAAATTGGTGCCGGTACACAGAGAGGCACAGGAGAGATACAACACTCGAGCGATGGCGCTTCTACAGCTATCGTGTTGCAGTGTGGCAGGTGGAACCCTCGTAACCCGGCATTCCGAGGGAAGCCGACAAGTTCGATGGAATGCTCTTGCCATTCGATTCGGTTTGCTCGGTGGAAAATGCAATGCTTTTATGTTGCGAGCAAAGCTGATGATAATATTTTCGCATCGCTGGAGAAACCAAATGCCAAATGGATTGAGCAGCTGGTAACACATTTCACACGGCGGAAAAGGTTGGTACGCCTAGCGAGGTGAATGCGCATCAGACTGACAGTGCGTTAAGCGTAAGGGCAACTTCATCCCCTTTTTGTCTCCAGCGCTGGGGCGAGGAAGTGTTTAGAGCCCCATTCAATTAAGCTGGCAAGTGAGCAAAGGGACGGTCTGGGCATAGAAACTTGCAAACAACAAGACCAGGTACGGTTCAAAGTCTGCAGGGAAGTTACGAGGTATTCTGGAGAATGGACAACTAGTCTTTTGTCAGTTCCGGTAGCTTTGGTTGGCTATGCGGAAAGGTCCAATTTATGTTTGCTATGTCTCAATGACACTGTTTTAATGCCTCAAACACATCATGCAGGATGTAACGAGCTTTAAACACGTTGTTTACTACATCTTTAAAGCGTGTGCTGTAAACCCTTCTGGGAAGAGCTCCTCTCTAGCACGAGTGCTCCAGCTAAGATAGGCGTAACAAAATTACACTCCACAGCTTCCTCAAAAAACCAAATTAATTCATCAAGCCTTTGTGGGTCGTTTTTGGGGATCGCCACCCCCCCCTCGAAGACCAAAGATTTTCGGTCCCAGAACGTGCTGACTCCCGATTTTGGGCCGTGCGGCTCGTGCGCCGTCAATCAAAAAACCCCCCCCATCCAAACGTTGACGGTAGACGAAAGAGAGAGAGAGAGAACCCCCGAAAACCATCGACCAAAATCAATCAATTTTAATTAAAACATTGTTTCCTTACTGTCGTCGTCGATGTTTACCGTGTCTATCAAGTTACAGTGCTGCTCGGGTCCGAAGGGGACAGCCACGACACGTGCGCGGGTGAAGGCTCCGGCCCGAGATCAGGCACCAAAACCCCTTTGCTAGCGCTGGAGAGTCGGGTTAAGAGGTGCGGAAGTTTTCCATTACGCTTGCCCCGCGCACGCTCCGCAGCGCTTTGGCCGCAAAGCTAACCGCAAACACAATTTGCGCCCTGTGCCCGTGTCCCGCACTTGCCCAGCAAAACCTCTCCGTTTGATGGCCCTTGAAGATGCCATAATCCTTCGACACTAACATGCTTTTATTAATTTCTGGAAGACGTTCGAAAAAGGGGTTAAAATTAGGAGCCGAGCGCACGGCCAAAGCAAGCACCCATTTCTTTCCAATTTGTTTTGACGGGGGGCGGTGGAGTTGGGCGGGGATGACCCTGTTGGGCTGGCAGCATTGTTTGCTGTCACATTTTCGTGGCGGCGTGCTGGGCTTTTGACAAGCCAACCGCGAATGCCTAATCAGGTACGAGGCACCGGTTTTTTTGGTGATTGATTTTCTGTTGGGGATTCAGTTTCTCAATGGGAAATTGGTGAAGAGGAGAATGCTGCTGAATGCGTAGGTTGTCGATGGCTTTAATTTTGTATCCGGCTTTTGGTCCACACATTGGGTTGGAATTTTGGTAATTGTTTCTTGTCAGCTCTCTCCCAACTTCTCGGGGCTTGGTTACTGGGTGCGGAGCATTGGAAAGGATTTATTGCAGGATGAAAGCTTGAAGTAGACGTTGCACGACTAGAGAAAGAGGAAGCCAAAAGAAGCGGGGGTTTCTATTGGATTCTTGCAAGGAATGCAGGCCCTAACACACTTCAACTTACGGGCCCGAAATCCCCTTTCTCTAATGATGTCATAAATCAAGGTGGTTAGTGTGAGTATCTGTGTGGGCTTTTTTTGCCTTCAAATGTAGATAACTTCAATCTACGGGGTATCTTTCTACGTTTCCTCCATCGCTGACTTTCCACTAAACTCTTAGGTTGCCGTTGCCGCATCCCATCAATGCTCAATGTGCGGGCAAAGTTGTGAGCAAACGTATCAGTAAAACGACCACCACCACAACTGCCATCCGCCGTCTGGAGAAGTTTGTGAGGATTTTCTTCAGCTTTTGTTTTTGGCGTGTGGCTCCTTCTCCTTTTCCCAATCTTTCTTCCCACAGCCCAAAGTGTCAAAAACGGTTTAACTAAAGCAGCTTAGCGTGAGATCAGTAAGCGATATTGAGGACTTTTCCATCCGGCTCCCCTCCCGGCCGCTTTGGTTAAGAGCAGCATTCAGGAGGTCAAAAGCCGGGGGAGGGTAATTTGTTGGATTTATTTTCTCGGTCAGATTACCACACACACACACACATACATCGGAGGGATGAGACAAAGCGATTTGAGGGTAGAAAGTGTTCGGAAGGTTGAAATAAAAAGTGCTGTAAATTGTAAAGAAAATGCAGCATCTCTGGAGGTGCTCGCAGTTCAACCTTTAACAAGGACATTCAATGCGTAAAACGCGACTCCGTTTGTATCATTTCAATGCCACATTGTAGGAGTGCATTATCGCAACAGTGAGATGCAACTTAAACACTGACGCTCTTGCTCGAAACAATAATGCGTTATGCGTGGGCTGATTTATCGTTTGGTCGCGTTTGGTTCAGCTCAAATTCGCCCAGCTGCGAGATGCAATTCCTGCGGAGATAATGGCGTACTCCCAGGCCACACTCGCACCCTCTGGCGTTGTTTCACTTTTCCCCGCGATGATGAAACATGAACCAGTGGCAAACTGTGACGTGCCATTGTAACACATTACGGCACGGGGAACCATTGTCATCCATTGTGCGGTATCGTTTCATTTTCCACTGCGGCCCTGTGAAGGACAGCTTGTTGTGACAACAATGAGTAAAATATGTGTCACTAAATTGAACCGACACACACACACACACAGGCACACACTCAAACTCAATAGCACACACATACATGTTTGTCCTTCAGTGAAGGTCCTTCAGCGTTGTGTTGATGAAGTGCAGAAGAAGCGACCGGGTGTAATGGTAGAAAAGAGGAGATTGATTCCGAGCGAATTGTGGTTCCGAACGTCCCGGAAACGTCCCGTTACAGTGGGCGCGGGCGCGGGCAACAAAACAATTATTGTGTGCGTGTCGGTAAGAGGGAACCATCTTTTCATTCGTGTGTACCAGTTGTTGCTGTAGATCAGCCTCCCTGTAGTTCTCTTTCCTGTTAGCAAACGGTGGAATTTGATTTCTACAGAACAAACACAGACACACACAAACACGCACACACACTCCCAAACCACCGCGAATGAATTCCAATTTCATGCCGTCGTTCAGTCGCGTGCCCGGCGCCGTTGTTGTTTGGGCGTCAGAGGATCAGCATAAATCAGTGCATCATTACAGGAGAGTGATTCTTCGTCTTGCCCGTTCGCTTCCAGCAAGGGGAGGATTAAGATTGAATTATTTTCCCCGAGGCAGAAGGCAAAAACACACACACAAACAAACACGCAGAGACTGATCGAAAGTGGCACTCACCCTTTAAGCGCGGGAGTGTGTAATGTAGTGGAAATAAAAGCCGTGTTTGTCAGCGGCGATAAATAAAGGAAAAACCCCTTCTTTTTGGTCGCTGTCGAAGACGACGGAAAGGTCCTTTTTTCAGTAGGATTTTGGGAAGCACTGATGAGCAAAACGCATTTTCCGCACTAAGTACGCACACGTGTCCCGTGGTGTTTGCTTGCGATGAAGATGAAGGGGAAATTAATCGTATCACTCGCTGTTTATCGCCGTTTTTTTCTCTTACTCTTTCTCTTTGGAATGTTAAAGGTACAAACTGTTATACTGCTGCTTAAAGGCCCGCAGTCGGTAGTTACGGCATGAAGATTAATCGTCCACACTCGCTCAGCACGTACAAATTTCCATTAAGAAACATGGACACCCCGTTGGTGTGGGTCCCCGTTTTTTTCCCCCGACGACGTAAAGCGACGAGCTTCCGTAGTTCCGGGGCCAGAAATGATGAATGGAGCGCAATGGTTGGCTGGTTACGGTGTGTATGTAGTTCACGCGGGACGCGAGTGTGTCAACAGCAGCGCTACATAGTAGCAGCGCTCTATGCAGATCAGCTTGCACAACAACACCTCGCACAGTGGGGATGTTTAAGGGTTCAGGTGAGCAAGCAAAGCAAAAAAAAGGGGTAGAAAACTGCAGCAAGCACTCTTTCACTCTTCACAGCATTTTCAAGACAGGTCCATAGAGCGCTCGGCGCAAAGATAAGGTTCGAGAAGTGGCTCTGAATAGTAAAAGAAAACACGCAAGAGCAGCAGATGCACTTGGATGGTTATCGGTTGCGATCGTCGCGTTTGGCTAGCAGTGTACGGTGCGCTTACTATTTGCACTAGATTTGATTTATGGAAATTGGATTACACTCATATTTCAGTGGCAACACATCCACCGTGGTGTGGTGCAGAAACGTTGCAGATAATTTTGCCGCCACTAGCTCCTTCCTTTCGGAGGAAAATTTATCTATAATGAAATAAATACTTTCAACACAAATGTTGTATCGTGGTGGTGGTGGTCGTCGTTCTTTTTCCCCCCACTCTGTGGAGTAGTTTTTGTCGCCATTCGTTCTGGCTGGGGAGCATTATATCTTGATCGGAGTGGAGAGCCTGGGTTTAAACCTGCCACGGCTAAGCCGCTTGCAGTACGCGTGTAATCGTCTTGCTGAATTTCGGTTGAAATGCGTTTCATGGTGGTTTTTAGTTCCGGTTCCACTTCGTTCCCCTGCACTGCACTGGCGCATGAGGTAGAATGAGCACACAGTGCACAAAGTTCTCGCCTCGCTCCAGCCGGTGGGGGATGAGATTCCAAATCCGCGGACGTCCTGTTGCACGCTCCTTCCGTTTCTCCAAAACAGCGAGCGCGAGAGCGTAATGAAAATGAGACCCAGAGTCAGTACATGGAGCCGGGAGCCGCCTCTAATCCAGATTATCATCATTATCAACATGGGTGGCGAGGAGGAGGTAGGGTAGGTGTAATGCTAACGTGCGCTGGTGCTATCCAAAGTTGCACCGAGGCTGCATCACCATCACCACCGATGGGGGTCCGTTGTGCACTCACGGTGTCTGCCGGCACGGTTGCCCGCGTGCCGGATGGGAGGGTGAAATACCCGGGAAATAGAGCTGGTGCCCCCGGTGGGGTTTGCCAGATAAGATTTGTTGGAATTTATCGCAGAAGGTGTTCGGTTGGAATTAAAATGAAGGTAATGAAGAGCATTAATAGTGAAGTGGTGGTTGCAGTGCTAGCTGTAGCAGCAGCAGCAGCAGCAGCAGCAGTACCGGAAGTCAGGCTGTCAAGGTTTTGCGTTCATTTTCGCATGATTGCACGTGGTTTGGCGCGCCGCCTGGCTTGGTGTGCCGCCAGCGCTGGAGCAGCGATGGAGAATCATTTTCATCTGCGCACAGGAATGGTGTGGTGCCACTGGTCGTGGGGTGGGATGGGTGGTACGGTTCGGGCGAATGCATCGCAAAGCTCGCACATTTCGAGACACATCGAACGCTAAGCGGGAAGTAGATGTTGGAAATTTAGGAAAGCTGAGGCACACTGAACCTTGGTTAGCCGGGTTGCGTGATGTATGTAGTTGCTCGAGTATCAAACTGGCTTTTGGGATGTAACGTGCCGTTTTAATATGAGAAGACATGTTCCGCTTCGTTGGAATGATTAGACGTTGCCGTGGAGATGTTTTTCGCTTTGTTTTAGAAAGAGCTCAATTTCTTGGAAAGGTTCATGATGATGAAATTTTAGAAAGTAACTCACAGCATTGCTGATGACATTGTGCATCGTTTGGAGAAGTTCTTTGTTGAATTCTTCGGTGAGATATTGCTGATGATGTTTCACAATTTGCGGTGATCAAACGGACTGACAAACAGTGAGAATACAGCATTGCCCACACTTAAGCTCAAGTTCAGGATCGATTTTGATAGCAATTTTATTGCCCAGGATGGCCTGGCCTTGTTGACTTTCCAGCAACCCATGTGGAAAGTTACTGGGCGAAAGTTTATTGCAGCTCATCTTCCGCCGAACGTCCGTTACCAGCACACATGCCCCTCTGTGGCTGTTTCCTTGGAAAACTCTTGCCAGTCTCGTAAAGGCAAGCAAATCTTTCTCTCCCGCCTGTAAGCTATCGATCCCAAGGATTAGCTCTTATGCGTGTCGTCCCATATCCGGAGCCCGGACGCTATTTATATAACATCGTTACAAGTTTACAAACTGACCAGTGGCCGAAGAAGAAAAATAAAACTTTCCAACGAGACAATGAACCCAGCACCGTAACCGACCGTCGAAGCTTTCCCCGCTTTGTTGACTTTGTGTCGCTTTGCTTGTGTGCCGAAGACGGGCATGCAAAACACACCCACGAGGGTTGGGGGCTTTGGGATAAAAGGTCTTCGGGAAAAGCGATCTCCAGCGAAAATTGAATGAAGTGACCCTATTCGTTTCTGTTTATGTTGTTTTTTTTTTGTTCAAAGGAAGGCAGAAGAAAGTGGAGTTTGTGATGGCCAATAGCCAGGGGTTAAGATATATTATATTTGACGGTAATATATTTATTTTTCGCATTATCGGGTGTCAATCCCTGTAATCCGTCGGGGTTTAGTGTTTAGTGTCCGTTGCGGCCCGTCTCGTTGGGCAAAATCGGTTTCGCCCCAGGGCTCCAGGCGGACGATTGCCTTTGGAGGATGACAATTGGGTACGATTGGGTCGGATTTGCCAGGTTTAGTTTGCCAGCGTGAGATAAGCATCCGGAGGGGTTAGGTTGGGCCTATTATGGGAATATATTAGCCTGGCCGTTGCAAGTCGTTGGAAAGCTTGAGTAATATGGAGTCATTCGGTTGTTTCGGAGCCTTTAGTAAGCAAGGCTGTGCAAGGCTTTAACTCGTCTGCAAGTATATCACACTGAAACACAGGTAGCATTGCTTCCCGAAGCCAAAGGCTTCTCGTTGTAAGGATTCATCACCTGTTTGCCCTACAACATCCAAAACAATAGCGCTGAAAAGGTGTAATTTACTCAACCTTTCGTAGACTGCAAGTCAACGCGCGCTGCAAAACGACGGAAGCTCAACAAAAGCATTCACCCGGAAAGTTTTGTATCGCAGGTAGCAAGTGAGCATCAACAGACACTTAAGGGCGAGTAAAATGGATTCTCTTTAAGAGACCCATGTTTTGAAGCAATGGTTGTGGATTTATAACTGAAATTTAAATCAAAAGTATGCAAATTACTGAAGTGTTACGCTCCAGAAAGTAAAGCCTTACAATACTGTTTCACGGAATGCTCCAGCAACATGCCAAATTCTATTTTTAATACGCTATCAAAAGTTTTTGAACCTTGAAACTTTGAAGCAAATACGTGACAAAACGTAATGCTTAATGTGCAATTCCGTATGAATGAAAAACGAATGCGTCATCAAGTGTTTCAGGTTGAGTTGATTCTTTTCATCGTTACTAGCACAGTTAAGTACCTTCGTTCCCTCACACACGTGCCGACGTGGAAGGAAGTGGTATATCTCACCAATGACTTACTTCCATCCCTGTCCCAAATCCTTTCTGCGCGCAATCCACCAGCGAATGGTGTCAGCATGATCAAAGAATGCTATAATAATATTGCATTTAATTAAAAATTTGATGATGGGAAAAGTTTACGATTGGAATTAATTCTATCGCCGGGTGGAAAAGGGAAGCAGTTCCGGTGGAACTAGAGTGGCTGTGGCTACGAGCGTCAACCAAGCGTCTAGACTGGGAGAACGAACGGGGAGCCGACCACAGCTTCGAGAAGAAAACACACACTTTTCCCTCCCATCATGCAACGGTCTAATGCGCGCACAAGTTTCCTTCCCCGGTAGCCTGATTAATTGTTTTTAAATAAATATATTTTTACAGTTTCGTTCCCGGACGGAAGCGGCAGCGTCACGGCAGTGAAAGCGTGGATGGAGAAATTAAAAACTTTTGCCTTTACTTACATTTTAACAGAAGGTAGCACGAAACGATAATCCAGATGCGGTGACTAACTCGCGGTATCATGACTTCATTCCTTTTCACTTCGTGCGTGTGTGTGCCGCTCGGAAGCTAGATCTGTAGCTGCTTTCTGTAGTTGTTTCTATCTTAATGATGCTGATACCACACACACACACCATTCACAACGCGCGTAAATCACACATTGCTACATACATCCAGACAGGATCACGTTACACTACTCCCTCATTGCTGCCAGGGGAAAAATGTTGACCTGTAAAATCACGGCACAGATGAGAGGCTTTTTTTTGAACATCACTTCTTTCCTTCTTTTAACGAGGCTCCAGCTGCTATATGCCTCACCGCAATTGACCTGAATGTTTATTGATGCAAATTGCGCAACCGGCTCGCAAGTTCAGCAAAGCAGTAATGAAGCGTCTCCCTTCAGAAGCGAACAGTTTTCATCTCACTTTTTTCCAGTTTTGCCTTATTTGTAGCACAGCCGGCAGTTTGTTGGCCTAGTGAAAAGTGAACAGCTCTATCGCGCGGGCAGCAGGATAGGGTCACAAACAAACAAGCAGCACCAGCAGTCGTAGGTGTGTGGCTGCTGTGATCCTAGTTTGAAGGCGGGGAGCAGTACCTACCCATGAAGGTACGTGGAACGTATTGATATCTTAACACTTCGTTTGGCCGTGCCCAAGGTAGTGGCGTAGAGCGCGTGTTTGTTGCGGCTGTTGGGAACCCACAACTGAGCAAGAAGGCAAACCGAACCAACCGGGCGCACTAGCCGGCAAAAAAGCTAGCAAATAATTGTTTGCATAGGACTTTTACGACTCTGCCCGAGCATAATTAGCGACGTGTGAGTGTGTCGGTGTGTGTCGGTGTGTGTGCACGGAAAAACGGAATAACCAGCTCCGAGTCCGTGTGGGTTCATACGACAGCAGACCGTTATGCAAAGCAGGCATCAAAGGATGGTTCTGATTTGAAGCAGAGTGGGTTTCATGGCTTGTTTTTTTATGCTTTTACTCGTTGTGTGTTGGTTGTAAAAACGGGGGGAGGGGGGGGGGGCAAGAACAAAAGAGAGACTATATAGATAGTGATCCGATGGGGACGGGACGATGAGTTTGATCAACAACGGAACGACTTACTGACGTGCTGGAATCATAAGCAAACCAGGCAAGCGCCATCGAACCATCATCGTGTAGAGGGTTGATGGTTGGAAAATGGGGCAAGCAAATTTGTCCTAACTAACCGTTCAGGGCTAACGGGGAGTGGGGAGTGTATGAAAAAAGCCTGATTCCAATTAGGCTATGGACGGCACAATGAGCTGAGATGTTAATTAGGCGTGCTCTTTTTTGCGAGATGCTGCCAGCCCGATACCCCGATGCCCGATAAAGCAATTGTTTCACTACACCACAAGTGAGCTCTGTCTCTTTCTGTCGATCGATCACTATCTAAACCGTTGCGGGGTTTGATTACAATCGCTTTTTTTGAGTGTGCTGGGGCTTTTATGAGCCAGGAGCGTGCCGATGGCTTAATAATCTTCTGTTTAGTGAGGTTCAATCGTTGCTGTAGCAGTGAAACCTGGAATGAAACAGAACGCAAACAGTTTTTGTTAATTTATTGTGTAATCGGTAATCACACATCAAATCACTGTATTATATTTAATTTTTTTATGAACTATTATAAAGCGTTAAATCTGATAATGAGGCCCTTTCCGTTTGAAGTTCATAGGCTGAAATTTCAGCCTGTCTGCTGTTCGCATTGTACAGCAGTTTTCGAGCAGCTATCTAAGTGGATATAATATACTGGTGGGCTTATCGCAAGGTGTATGAATTTAGAAGGCTGATTTTTATAGCTTCTGTTTCTGAGTGAAGATTTTAAGAGTGTTTTGTGTATTCGTCTAGTCTTCAGAAAGCTTGTTTGAACAAAAAATTTCACCCATCCTGTCAAAAAGTGATATTCAAATTTGGTTACAAAAAACATGCTATGAGACCACCTGGACTATATACACATTGATTCTGGATTCCATCACCAGACCTCTTTAATGCACCTTGGGATAAATGTAAACACCATAAATGTGCCCTTTTTCGAGCAGGTACTCGAATCTAATTCTAACTCTGAGGCTAGAATAATCTAGACTGAAAATTGCAGGCTAGTTTTATGTGTGGTTTTGTATGGAGTGTTTACATGATTTCAGCCTCCAACTGTCAAACTCCATACAAAAAACTGACTAGAATCGTGAAGGACCCCAATATTAAAAAAAAACCTTTTCTTCCATTAGTTTGTTATCAACATGGCTATAAAAATTAGTTTAGGTTATCAAAATCAAAGAAACACTAACACTGGTATGCAAATTTACTGCGGTGTGTCTGTGTGGCAGCAGCCTGCCGAGAAGACGAACAGAGATTAAACCTATCCCGGGGCTTAATTTGACCCTCGTCTAGCGTAAAAACCAATTAGCTAGCTTGTGGCTTTCGGATCGAAAAGCAGTCCCCCGAGGGACGAAAGCGATATCCGTTATTAAGGGCCACAGCCAGAGCAGTAGCAAAACAAAGCCCACGCAACACTTTAGGGCAGTTTCGGAAATCTCCCCAGAGAGTAAATCGGCTCGTTGTCAGTGTGTTAGGGTTTATTTTTTGCCTTAATCGATGCAGGAGATGTGAGAATAACTTTATTATTCTAGTTAAAAAATTTAGTTTTCCAGATTTAATTTGTATTTTTTACCATATTAGGTGCTTGAAAGCATCATACAGAGTTATCTAAAAACATGTCATTTATAATTTGTTTTTAACTGGCTCATTGTTCACTCAAACAATCGTATTGTGCGTCAAATATTCTGTGAACTCAAATCATCAGCATACACAAATTAACCTTCATTCGCTGCCTAAACAAAACTGGTCATAAAGATTTATTTCGTCGGAATCGCTATCGCTCGCACCCGGAGGCACCGGCTACTCCCGCCCAACCGCATTAGGGCAGCAGCACGTTTAAAGCAAATTGGGCACAGGCGTCGAAGGTGGAAAACGCTTTCCTTTCTTCCTCTCCCAAAAACAGCCGCACCTTTGCAAGTCATCGGCGAGGTAAGGCAATTAATGTGCCACAAAAGAAAAGAAGAGCGCACATAACAAAATGCTTAAAGATGGAAAAAGGTATTTGTGGCACAAAGCAGGCAAACTGGTAGTCAGTCCCAGCGGGAGTTGATGCAGGAGCCGCCGGGTCTATTGGCAAGGCGATAGACACTGGTTTGCTTCCTTCCGCTGGGGAGGAGACTTCTCCCCGTAGCTCTCTGCCCGAGGGGTAGTAATTATTCACGCGAAGTAATTTATGTGTGATTAATTATATTTTGTGATAAACGGTCGCCACGGTGGCCTCTGGCGCCACCGCACACCGAAGTGGACTAGGGGGGAGGGAAAAAATCCAGTTGCTTCGTGTTTGTGTCATTTTTTCCCCCGGCCCCGGGAAGGCGTGCGGTCACGCCACCATTTTTTGTTGCTGATTGTTAATTTCACCCACAGTCCAATGGATGGTCGGTCGGACGTGTCTGGCGGGCAATTGACGCGAAGGCGAAGGAAAGTTTATTTCGCCTTTTTTATCTGTTCGAGAAGATGAATGTAGGAGAAGAAAAGTTTTAATACGAGGTCCAAAGAATATTGGACACGGTTGAGAAAGTTCAATGATTGTGAGTAACGATCACGAGAAGTTCGTGCTGATGTTGAATTGAAAATCATGCTTTTGGAACTGGATTTAGTATTTGATTTTAATACAAACCGCAAATAGACACGTTCCCGCTTCCCAGCACATGCTACTCGTCGCTCCAAAACTGGCCAAGTGACCACCAAAACTGGACTTATTCATCTTAATTGTCAGCTCTTCTCATCCGGCAGCCTCTTCTCCCTCTTTTGGTCAAAAATTGATGACAATGGGCAGCATAGTTTTGGTCTATTCGATTAACCTCAAAAACACTCCCACCGCTCCCAATGCCATGTGAAGGTGCTATCTCAGCTGAAGTGGTCGGATCCGAATGGTGCGGAGGTTCGGCTTCTTGCTGCCCGACTGTCAGTCAGCATAACAATCAGCGTTAGCTGGCAAATCGAATTACTGGCTTTCATATTTTATTACAATCGGACACAAACATACACACCAGGCCGGTACGAACAAGCGGTACGGCTTAGTACTTCGTGTGTGTGTGTGTGTGTGTGTGTGTGTGTGTGTCGGTGTTTGGTGTGCTATCTTTACGAGCTTAGTCTTCCTTTCGCTCTCATCCACTTCCCACCAGCTAGAGCTTCTGCAGGCGGTTTAACAATTCCCGTTACAAGCATTCCCTAGCCGAACATGAACATTGCCTATTGAGGGTGGGTAAAGAAAGGGGACGAAGTTTTGGGTGTAACGCTTTCGACATGACATTTAGACAAGCGAGGGCTGAATATTGTATAACCCCTGGTCCTGTTTTTCGTGTCCTACCAGCGTGGCTGCCAGGTTAAGAAGCTGGGTCGAGCCTTCGTCGTGTTTGTGTTAGGATGGAGGTGATGCGCGTTACAATTCTTTCTCGCCAACCTTCACCAGAGGCGTTTGGTCAGCATTGCAAGTTTTGGGGCGATTAGGAGAGGGTTTTTGGTGGGCAGAAAGCTGAATTTGAGAATGTTGATGGCTACAAGCTTTATCTGTAATGGACGTTATTTGTTGAGTTTGATGGATGTTACAATGATGAATTTAAAGACTAAGGTGAAGGTGAAATGACTTTGCAGACATTTAATTATTGTTAATGCTTGTTAAACGATGAGCATAGTGATGTAATTTAAAGAATTGTATTCCTCTATTATACCCTAAAAAGAGCGTCGCTAAGCAACATGTCAACAACGAACTGTGGAGAGTGCGTCGTTGCAAATAGGCAGGGCTGAAGAGCAATACCTCCAGGTCAAGATGTGCTTGAGATTTTATCATCAACTTGAAGATTTCTTTGGAAGTGGTCCACATACATCCAGGGACATGTCTTGAAAGTTGTTCCATATAACGCTCTTCTTATGTACTCTCGTAGTTATTCGAAGAAAAGGAACAAGCAGAAGGACAGATGTTGAAGTGATTGTGAGCTTTGTATTTGAGCAAACCGGGAACACGATAGTTCAACGGGAGAAACGGTGAATTGATTTTGTTGAAGCAAATGTGGGAGACTTTCTGCGTATTTTGAGGTTAAAAAGTAGGTCTTTTACTTGTCGACGAGAAAGAGGTAATTTCAACTGAATTTGTTTACGTAAATGCTGCAATTCATGTAAACTCTATTTATTAATTCTGCAATCAGCATAACGAAGAGAGATGCTTTGATATTTCAAAGAACAATTAATCTCCCATTGCCGCAATGTACTTTATGTACAGTTGTGGATAATTGAGTGGGGAGTTTTTTTTACATAAACTCTCTTTCATAAAGATTGAAATCACCCGGAAATCCTTTAGCTTCATCCGTATTGTGATTGATACCGCAAAAGAATTGATTTTCATCGCACCGAATACTGGATTAATTCCATTAACCTACTGAACTCTCCGAATGCCAATTCTTCCCAATTTCTGCTCCCATCCCGCTTGGAAGGGTTGCGGTTGTGGTCGCCACCAAACCATCGAGCCGATTTCCCGTACACCTCGTAGCTTAATTCTGTTTGCCCCCCTTGGCAAGCGGAATGTCAATCCGGAAACATTCATAAATTGCTCGCACACTCACACAGACACGCTGACACACAAATAACGACCGAGTGTCCCCGAAAGCGATGCAAATGAAACCCATTACGCTTAAAGTGCATCAGCATGCTGTTACCGTGTTCGCTGGTTTCGGCATGATCGTCACCATCATCATCATCATCATCATCATCATCAAGGTGGAACGATGCATCCCGGGGAGTAAAACAAGTTCGCAAAAGGCACGTAAAACAACGTCGAGATGGGAAGAGAGATGGAAAACACACAAACACACAAACAACTGAACTGAACGGCTCAAACGACACAGCGGCTACGAGACTCACACACATTTAACAATTAGGCTAATTGAAATTTAAATGTTATAAAATGTCGATCGCGCCATTCCGCGCTAACGTGCTCGGTAGGACCTCTTGCAGCAGACGCAGGGATACAAAAACACACACAGCGCGACTCACGGTTTGCGTTGTCGTCATCGTCGTCGTCGTCTCGTGCGAGTGAACACAACTTGCCGGTTTCGCATGTTAGCTTTAAGCGTAGAAAGGGAACAGCCAAAGGAGGCCGCCGTGTGGGTGCAGCAGTTTTTTTTTTTTGCGTTTTTACGTTGGGATGGTTATGGTTAGGTTCATTAGATAGAAAATGTTTTCATTCCATGCTCCATGAACCCGGACAGCGCTGGAGATTGCCCCGGTTCCCTTGACAATCGTACATGCTGGGAATATTGGTTGGCTCTATTCGTGTTTTTTTGTTTGTTCTCGTATCTCCTCGGAAGTTGTGTCATATCTCGTACTCGTACCTTTTTTTGCTGCATTTTATATCTAAACTCATGCCAGGGATTCGGGGCTTTTTTTTAGTTGTTGTTGTTCGCTTCTCCGTTACCTTGACTGCAACGAAACGCGAGGAGATTCGACCAGCCCTCATGCATGCCGGACTTTGGATGGTTGGACTCCCAAACACACACACACACAGAGCGACAGTGGAAAAATATTGAGCAATTTGCTAAACGGTGTTCTGGTTTTGCTGGCACTGGCGCTGTGTGCGAGTATAAATGCGCCAAAAATTAAATTATTAAATTACAGCCCGCTACAGCACACTGCCGGTGGTATTGTATGGCGCAAAGAGAGAAGGTGGGAGAGAAAGAGGGAGTGTAATGCTGGTGGGTTCTGGTTTGTTAACGGTTTGCCTATTTGCAAATATTGGCTTCTGTTTGATGATTGGCTCTCTGTTTTTATAAGCTTAATAGGTCAGAATAGAACCATTAAATTATGGGGGTTTTGCAGAAAGTTGCATCAAATGATGATATTGAAATAGAATTGTAATTGAATTTGTATGAAGCAGAGTTTTCTGAGTCAATTCAACGTCGTAAAACCTTAATTTAGGGTTGTTTTGCAATTCAACGGCTACTCTTTCTGAAAAAGTTTAGTTTATCTAATATTTTAAAAATCAAACTAAAACTTATAAATATATTCGTGCTACAGTAGAGCTTTTATTGATGATATCTTAATTTCTATCAATTAATTCCCCTCAAACTTTGAACTGTGCATTACAGCATTAGTGACGGATCATTGGGTAGACAGTTGTCAAAATTGCGTTATGACTGCACGGGCACGGGATGGTTGCTTAGCACTTTGACCCGGCACATCGAAACCCGAGTAAAGGTTGCCCTAATCTTAAAAATATTCTATGAAATGGTATGTTAATTTTCTGCGAAAAACTGCATAACCCATAAGAAATTCCAAACCCTCCTCTGGTAAAAAAAATCTCCTCTTTGCACCAGCGGCGATAAGCACCGATTGTGCTCTGAAAGGTTTTTTTCAGAAAATTCAGTTCGATTTTTCTTGGAAGTAGCATTTAGAAATCGATACCATACTGCTTATCATACGGAATAGTCATGTTTATTTTTGCATGCAAAGAGAAATGGCTGGATGTTTTCCCCGGGAGGCTTTCTTTAAAGCCTCGTGCCAGGTGCACCCTTCCACCCTAACCCGATTGCCCGGATTCGGTGAGTGCGTCCATGTGGCTTGAAACTTTCCGCCCAAAAACGCTGCAAACAGTTCGGTCCCTTTCGGCCGAGAGGCGGTGCTGGGTTTAGCCTACATTTCTTAAAGGATGTGCAAACATTTGAACATCCTTGAACTCGGGCGGGCGCGTATGTGTGTGTTTGTTTCTTTTTCTTTCATCCGCTTCATAAATCCCCATCGGCCTGAGGTGAAGGTTACGCGGTTACGCAGCGCTCTTCGACGTGTCATCAGCAAGCCCGTGCGCCCGTGACGGCGGGCTGTGTTTGCTGTGAGGTTTTGCCAGCCTTGAGCACGGTAATGGCACATTATTTATAACTTGTAAAGCTGGGTGGCAATGTCACCCGGTCCTCAAAGAAAGCCTCAAGGTTCCGTTTACACTTCTCTTCCTCTTCACACACACATACACACACAAAGGATGCGCGAAAATCCATTAGCAGCGTGTGGGTGTCACTCATTCACGAAGGTGGATTGTGAGCTAGCTTTTCCGCTCCACACAAACCGCAGCCCGTATGACAGTGACAAGTGTGAAGAAAAAGAAAGCCCTCGCGCGCGGCAAGCATCCGGTGGCCAACAGCTTGCTGGTGTGTGAAGTGCCGCTGTTAATGAACAGCTTACCGGTTTTGTTGTTTTTTTCGAAACAGGAGAACTAATTTTAATCCCACACATCGCCGTTGACTGGAAGTTGAAACTATTGTCTGTCGAAGGCACGATGATGGGAAAGGCTTTTACCAACATGATACGGCAGATATTCGTCACACTGCACGATTGCTTGACGTCATACCTCAGACCTTTCAGCTAACGATATTCGATCGTGTCTAGGGCAAAGCAACAAACAACCAGGAACTTTATGAACGTGTATCCGTGAAGAAAATGTCAATCCATAACTGATAACCTGCTGGCACGCGTACTAGCAGCGGTTAGCAAAATTTATGGAAAACCATTTCAAACAAACATTAGCGCCACATGGTGACATTAATTTGCTTCTCTCCACTGCCTTTGGGGTCGTAAAATTTCTTTACCGAAAAGTTTGCCCTCCCGAAAACATCAAAAGGTGGAGCTGAGAAAACAAGGGGGTGAGAAAGAGGCCAACGCTTCCTTTCTGCACCACACGAGTGCATGTGCATTTGGTGGTGGGTTGTTTGTTATTGATTATTTGCTTTGGGTGTTGGGCCCGCTGCACCGGAAATGTACGTGTCTGTGTGTGTGTGTCCACCGGTACACCAAACGGTGCAGCATCGTATGCATGGAAACCGGCAATCAAGGCCAGCCGGTGCCAATGTCTGGTGGTTTTCGGACACTTTGCGGGCTGGCTGGGATGCGAAACCGTTAGTTAGCTGGAAAACCCCAAAAGATGCAACCTTGCATCGAGGCACACACGGACCCCTAAAGCGTTTCTTTGCGTTGTTTGCTTGCAAGGGCGAAGGGTAAGGTACGGTTGAGTCCGGGTTTTCCGCTGGTGCATCGGAAGTTAGTGGCATCTGGTCTCTGTGTGAGTATTTTCCAACAGTAAGGGTGCTCACAATAAGCTGGTAGAGTTGTTTTAATTAAAGAGTTTGAATGGGGAAAGGAAGCTGCAGCTGTAAGCAAACATTTTTGAGAGGAGTTTGAAGCAAGTGGCTATTTTATGCCACGGTTAGTGGAGAACATAGATAGCTGTATGAGTAAAAATAAGTTCACATTATTGCATTTAAAATGATTTCTTATAGTTTTAGTTAGTTTCCAAAAATTGCGCTAAACTCGGACATTTCTTTAGGATGAATGTTTTCGATTTTGTTCTAAATCTTCGAGTTCCGACTGATTCTAGCTAAGAGGCGAATGAGGCCAATTGGCTCAAAGTATCTATAAAAATTGACAGAACAGACAACTCAAGCTGACGTTTAAAAAGAGGTATTTGTGCAAAAAATTGCATAATTTCAGGCGTATTACAATAGATGGGATGGTATTTGATGTTTATGCTAAACTTAATTCAAATGGTAATGAATTTAATGTATCAGAATGACTTGTTAAAACACATTCCTACATCACTTATTATGCTGTGAGTGAGCTATTTACAAGTTCTATCCAAAGAACAGTTAACATTTTCAATATAAATTGTCTTCTCTACCAAAAACAAAACTCCTAATCGATTGCTCAAATTTGTTCAACATCAGCCACCCAACTACTTAAAGCCATCGTTTTCCGACAACCGACATTGACCATTTGCTGTGCAATGTTTCATAGCCCCTCATCTTCCTCACCTCCATCCACCGGGAAAAACTTGAACCCCTTTTTGATTGCACAAAGCTCATCGGTATGCACTGTGGCGGTAAAACTTTCACCCAAATTTGGACCTGCCACTGGCGATGCCGGCTGAGCAAATCCTCAACAATGGCGCCATTCGCTTTTCATCTATGCAACACGCACTGACACACACACACACACGCTCATTCACATTTTGCAGAGACAGACCGGAGACTGCCGGATCTGCACTGTTCCCTGTTGGTTTTTTTTTGTGCTTTGTGCTACGCTTTATCCACGTACACTCGAATGCCGGCACACAGAAACCGAATACGCTCCGGGGCAATTCTTCATCGAAACGAAGAATAATGTCTAGCGAGACAGCCAGACACGGCGGCTCACGGGCTGGTTCGTTGATCGTGGCCGGGTACAGCTACCCACCCACCCACCCACCCCATCCACCTACAACACCCCCGAACACTTACTACTGTTTCTGCGAGCGATGAAATTACACATGGCATTAGAGTGGGGACAGAAAAAAAAATTAGAAGAAACAGAAAAAAAGTTCAACCCACCATTCGGTGCAAAACATCACACAATAGCAGCCGACGATCGTCTTTTCACCACATTGCACCACTCGCCTACTTCGCGTGAAATATGCAAAGGGGGGTGGGCAAGTGCTCCACGATGCCCAATAATTCACCCGCGCACAGTGTCACGGCTACACAGGATTAGAGATCTTCTCTGTGTGTGTGTTGTGTTTTTGTAAGCGGCAGAATCCGACCCCTCAGCTGCTCCTCACAACAGGATCAAGTGCGCTAATCCTTGAACTCATTTTCTTTTTTCTTTCTTTTGGGAGGGTTGCGTACTACCAGAGGGACACTTTGAAGCACATGGTATACGGAAGCACACACACACAAACACACACACACGTGTTGGTTGAAACGGGCACAAAATTCGTTTGCCTTGGAGAAGGAAACTTATCGGTGGAAAAGTTTCCCATCAGCGGTGTGTGCCGCTCGTGGAAATGTACAGAAAACAGACAGCGCGCTATTTCCTTTTGCACGTGCTATTTATCTTCTGCCAGGCATGGCGAACGTTTTTTCCACATTTATTTTTCTCCCACAAAAGAAGAACAGATATCTTAACGGATTTACAGACAGGAGTAATGATGTTGAAAAATGCTGGATAGGTCTTTACAGTTGGTGCACTATTACAGAGAACAACATGATTGGGGCTTCCAACGGAAAACACAACACTTTTAAATAAAGGACACAAATATTACCTCAAAATCTGTTCACGATATTCGTTTCCAAATGTATTTCACAACAATAATTACACAATTACTCGAGGAAAATGATTCTTTTCCGTCTGTTATTTTCCTGCCTCGAAAAAACAAACCCGGCGTTTCCCGGCGTGCTTTCCGGTAATTACCGACGTAAGACGCGTTCGAGTGTAGTTCGGTTTGCGGGGTTCAGCGGATCTCTCGCGACCGGACTTTCCTCGCGGCAAGATATTGCGAAACTGATTCGTGCGTGCGCTGCACTGCCAATGTTTTCCCTCTCTCGGAATGCGTTCTGCCGATTTTTTTTTCCAGTAGCGCAGTGAATGGCTCTCCTTAGAGAACGCGCTCACTCTTTATCTCGTTCTCGTTGAGGTGATTTTTGAGCAAGAGTATGTTTTGTATGTTTTCAAACAAACCACACCGGGATGCTCGCTGTGTCCTCTGGAAACCATCACACACACACACACACGCATACACCTTCCCATAGGCCGCTGGGAAAACACGAGCGTCCCCGCAACCGAGCAGCGGGAGCTCTCTGCAAGGGAAAAGCACGCGAAAACTCGCTCTCTTGCTCAAACTGCGTGTCGCAGCGACCGGGTGGCGTGTGCGTGAGTGTTGTGTGAGTGACCGTTCAGCGCTCTCCCGGTGCCAATCCATGGTTGGCAAATGAACGGTTTTATTTCGCTAGCCAGAAGATAATTTGATTCATTCTTTCGCTTTCGCTTGACGAGCTTTTGTTTTCATCTCATTAGATTATCCCATTATCGGTGCTGTTGGGCGCGGAGAATGCAGCAAAATGGCAAAGCAAATAGCGAGCGATGAATCGATGGATCAAGCAGCAGGAGCTCTTGCATTTTTGCTGAAGTTGGACGCTATTTTTTGCTTCCATTTTAATGGCATTAATAGCTTTCTTCGAGCGGAATGTAAATAGAATGCATCAAAGAGCTAGAATTGAATTCAATTGAAACCACGAATAAAGGAATCACTTTTCTACGGTGCTGTTCACTGCTCGCGGTAATCTACTCTTTACTGCCAGAAGAACATTGACACTGATTTATGCATTGCTGGACAGCGAAAATCAAATTGAAACAAAGCTATCGAAACTCCCATCGCTGTTCTCGGAAGAAAATGCGCTGAAATGAGACTGTTCTCGTGGGAGAAAAAGCAAGGGAAGGCTGTCGCTTTCGCTTATCAACCCACTTCCCCAACTGTCCCGCTGCTGTTGTAGTGGAAATATTGTGTTCCATCGCATCATTGGCGCTGCTTATCGGAGGCTTGGGATCAGTGAAACGATTCTTTGTGCCAGACGGGAACGCAGCTGAAAAGGTGGAGCAAGAGCGGGAGGTGGGGGAGTTCGGTAGGGCGCAAGCGCCAGTTTATCCGAGAATGAAAAATGCACATCACCGGTTGTGCTTGTCAAAACAAAAATCGCGACCATCAGCCCCGCGGTGAGGCGCACAGGACAATGCTGTGCCCACCGGTTGGAGCTTGCGGGACAGTAAGTCAAGCGAAGGATGGGATGGTTTTTTTTTCCTGGAAATGATAATGGACGCTTGACTGGATGTCCCCTCGTTGCCAAGGGTCACGCGGGAGATGGATTGAAAGAATGTTCGCCGTGGCGTGGCGAGTTGTCAATTGTTTTTATTCACCCGGTGAGCGAAAACGAGATGAATGGGCGAGTGACACATTCACTCGCGGAGTTGCAGGTTCTTGTTTGGTTGGGTTTCGAGAAATGAACCACAGGACTTCCAGAAATGAACGTTGACGAAGATGAAATGAACATTCGTTGTTTAGTAAATATAGTGTGCATGATTGAACCTCAAAATGCTTATCATAGTATAAAACTACTTTAGGGGTGTTTTTTTCGTGGCTTTGCCAAAGTTTTATGCACGAGCTGACCAGATGTGGGTCAACGAGAACAATAAACTGCCCAACAACTATTCGTATCATGATCCCGTTCAAGGTTTTCACCTGGAAGTGGTGCTTTGAAACTTGAGATGACATCATGTACGCAAGAGTCTTGCTTGAAAGTTTGCTCTCCAACAGCTTTTTATTGCTTTTTTTTTACGCGACATTACGTTCGTACGCGACGATAGAACAAACAAAAGAGTAAAACTTCACCCTTCGAAAAATATGAACTCGATGTAGTCCGTTACCATTTGTTTATTCTTAAGGAATAGAAATGTACATCAAAATGTGTTTAGAGCAAGTTTTGCCTCATTTCCATGGGGTATGCAAAGGAAACAGTGTTTAAAGTAGTTCTTTTGATAGCAAGACTTCTGTTTAAGTTCAAATTTACTTAAAAAAAAAAACTCTCCTCCAAATGCCTGCTCCATGCGTTCAAGCAACCTAGCCGTACCGTTTGTGAATAGAATCCATCCCCCCCCCGATTGGCGCAAAAGTATGCAAAGAGGTGTGAAATTTGCCTCAAGCCAAAAGGAAATGAATGAAGGAAATGAATTCATCAGCTGTGAAATTTGTTTTATTTCACCTGAATGATGATAGCGCAGTAGCGGCGGCGGCAGCGGCCGCGGCACGTCTGTACACGTTCCCGGGCGGAACAAACGAACGAACAAATGAAAGGAGCCTCCTTCCCAGTGGTGCCTTAACCCGTTCGCCTATTTCGTGCTGTGAAGTGAAGGAGGAGATTCGTTTGCAGTTCAGGGGAGGCGGTGTTGATGCTGGTGCTATGCACCAACAATGCACGGTTGCGTTTTATTAGATGCAAAACTATTTGTGCAATATAAAAAGTTTTAAAAGAACCGGCAACCGAAGCATAGTTATGTGAAGAAAAGCGTTTGCCAAAGTGATTGGATGCAGTATTATCTGTACGATTTTCTTCATATTTAGTATGTATGACATGCTCCCAATTGACTGTGACAAAACACGGAGCCAAACTTAACTTATGCAGTGTGCAAAACATGCAACGACTACACAAGATTGTTTTTATTCCCCTCCGCCGACAAAACCGTCGAGCAACTCTCTTAGCCATGTAGTAAATCCAAGCCATGTTTTGTGTTCCAAGAAATCAGAACTATCCTACAATTGGGGCTTTTTCTGGTACCAAACGAGTCCGCCGAAGCACACGGTCTATATCGAACAAGCAGCGACATGCAAGAAGCTTGTTCCGGTTCGCTGAATAGCACACGACAGTGGAAAGCGTCGTTCCGATTGTTTCTTGTAGCATTCCGACACTCCGGTTCATCAAGCTGTAGCTTCCCGACAGAAGATGAGTCGCTTCCCATTACATCGATTGTTAACAAGTAGCGTGTGCTTCTAGCGCTTGCTTTGCAACGATTATTCCAATGCTGTAAGAAATGGATTCGGCCCAATATTCATGCCAGCCAACTCACATTCAATCAGTGCACGGCTTTATACGGCGGCAACGGCCGTAACACATAATGTGAGCTGAAATTGAATGGTTCTTCATCGTGTTTCATGAAAAAAAAGCCAAAGGAAGGGATGAAAGCCCCACTAAGCGAATTAGACAACGGGGAAGAGGGGCTAGGCAAAAAAGGCGGAAGCTGAACCGTACATTAAATGCATTAACAATGGAGCGGGCCTGGAGTGTGGAACGCTTTCAATCTGCAGCGAAGAAAAAGTGAGGACACAATTTATAGGCTATACTACACCTTCGGTGAGGTTTGTCCCTTTTTTGTTGGTTTCACTTTTCTTGCTTTTTTATTGCTTTCATTGACCACCATTGCTTCGTTAGGAGTCTTTTTTTGCCGTTGTCTTGGTTGGTGTGTGTGTGTGTGTTTTTTTTTTTTGCTGGCTAGTCTCGTCCCTGTCCCAAAGCAAAGTAATAAAATGAACCTCATTTCTCACTTGGGTTACTTTGTCAAATTACCTACTGTGTGTGTGCGTGTTTGTGTGCTGTGCAGTAGCATGATGGGCCAAGATTGTCCCGAAGCGTTGCGAGGGATCCTTGTTACCAATTACGAGGAAGAGCTGCCGCACTGGTTAAAAGATAAAGCGAAAGTGGGCGAACAGGCGTTCGTCGGGTGGCCGTTCGTCGGGACCGGGACAATTACTTATCAAATTGATTTGGGTCTAAAAATTAGACGAACCGAGTAAAATGAACGACACTCTTCAAGGAGCCGGCCTTGTGGATTGCTTTTGATGGACAACTGGAGTGGTTTGAATGGCTGAAAAGGCTTTTAAGCAGACATTGGAAAAGGAAATTGTGGCAAACAATATGAAATAATTGTTAATAAGCAAACTCTTGTTAGTATAACTCGAGCGCTAATTGTGCAAAACTTATGTCACACTGCTTGAAACAAATCACAAAAGAAAGTGCTGCTTGCAACCGCAAATACAAAACAAGAATTTGTGCTATGCATCTGCTTATCAAATACAGCTAACACAGCACTGGCACAGTGAGCACCAAAGGCTAGCGCGCACTATCGGGTGACGATGATGCCATCATCAGACGCTTTTCTGGCGTGTTCCAATGCTCGCCTTCCCGTTTTAACAAACTCTCAAACCCCCTCGCCCGATAGTGCGCTCGCCTCGTCAATATTATGCACTTTGCGCACAAGAATTCCTTTCATCATGGCTGAATTTTCTTAGCATCGCGCGCCCGAACAGCACTCCGCTCCCTCTCTCGGTGGAGCGATTTATTATGCATTCCATTCACGGTGGATGCGAAGCGACAGCGATGGTGATGATGATGATGACGACAACCGAACCGGTGTATTGCGAAGCAAGGCGGGTGTGCTAGGGTGTAAAAGGACCTCTGATAATCTGCGGACGATCGGGTGGAACGGTGGCGCACGCGGTGTGCAATGCAATCGAGCTGGATGGAGGATTTGGAAAGCTAAACAAATTCATAATAATAAGGGAGCGAGCGGTATGGTAACGATTTTTATGCACCGCGTGTGGCGTCGTTAGGTTATCGAGTGTTGTTAGGGACGAGTGACGAGTCGCTGTCTGGGGGGCATTGTTGAAAATGTATTTTCAGTATTATACAACTCTCTTCTCGAGAAGGTTTGGACAAACTTTTTCTTGTAAGAAAAACTCTAAAAGATAGATGTTAAATTTACGAACAATTCCAGCAAAATGCGCTTTGAATTTCCCAATGTTAATCGCATTGGAAAATTGTCAATCTTAGGTGAGTAAGACATCGCTTACCTTGTCCGTCTTTAGCGCTGATTAAACCACACAGACACACATTCCCCTCAAACGGTTGTGCAAATTCCACCATCTTCGTGGTGGATCCTGGCTGGTTAATTGATTCGGAGGCCAATGCCTCGCAACCGTCTAATCGGATCGGCTATTGGAGCGAAAGTGTGGACGCGTCCCTGTCAAGAAGACGACTAATAATTAGTGCGCTCTGCTGGAACTAATAGCATAATTCAATTTCGAGACCAGCACCAGAAGCTTGGCGGTTGAACCAGGTCGGGCTTAGCAGCAGCAGCAGCAGCCGGAGAGTGAAGATTTCGTTCGGTGACAAAAGCGTCACGAGCGGTTTGCGAAGGGGATCCGATAAAGCGACTATTGAGGCTTATTAACGTCGCAGACAATTATTCGAATTCGTCAGAAAGCGCTCTGCCTTCTTCCCTCGTTCCCAGCGCTCATGACGAACGAGCATGATTGTACAAATTATATGCTTCAAAAAATCAGGTCCCATTGATTGACGGTAGCTTTGCGTACGGTTTTCCGGGTGATGGGACGTTGTAGTTGAACCGGCTCGCTGCTTAAAGTGGATTAAGCGCGGTGGAGCAATCTAGCAAACGGGCTGGAAAATCATTCAACACTTAATAGTGTACTGTTGTTAGGAGCGTGGCAGGGACACAAGGAATGTAGCTTTTCCAAGATCTAGCAACATTTTCCCTTCTACACTAAACAAACAAAGATCATTACTAGCCTAGGCGAGATCTGTCTGTCACAACACTCTTAATGTGGCTATTTGCATTCAAAGTTGTACCCCTTGCAGTTGTACAAGAGCTCCAGGCAGAGGAGCCTTTTGGGTAATTATTAAACTCGTTATATTTTGAACGATCGCACCCGAGACAGCGCATACCGGGCAGCACATGCGAGCACAAGAAGTATAAAGTTTAATTACTTTAATTGACTCCCATCCCCACGGCCACTGGTGGGCTGCGCCAAAAGGAACTGATTGGACATTTGCACGAGGGAGACAGTGGCGCAATCCCGAGCTGGTCCGCTGGAAGTATGTACACTAATGATGTCATTCGAATGCAGATCAACCGTACACTGGCGCGGTGTCGATAAGTGCGATGTCTCTCGTTAATACCGCATTTTCCGAAGCTACTCATTCGACTTAATGTCATCAACCGGTCGATTGCTTTAAAGTTTATTTCGTTAGTGGCTTAGATGGCATGGGAGGGAAAGTGTGCGCTTTATGGCGCTCTGTGTGTGTGTGTGTGTTCCTGTGCCATGTGCGACTGGGTGCGACTAATTTATTCCATTGCATTTGCCACCCGTGGACGAAGTGTAGTAATTGGGAAACCGTTTAGCCGTAAAATGGTCCATTGACTTTAGAATTTGAATTCGGGTTGTGATGCAGCAAGAGCTGTTGATTTAGTTTCGTTTATTGAGCGAATGGGATTACAACTACTGGCAAGTTTCGTTCTACTGATGCAGCTTTTGCGTAGGTTTTTGGAAAGGGAAAATCGTTCCAAACAGTTGACAAACAACTACAAAATTTCCCAATGTTCCGTAGCTCTCTCCAAAATTGCCCGGGAAACTATCAGGATACCGCCCAAACTATCCTGTGCCCGCCCGGTTTTAGCGCATCATTCTGGCATTGATCCTGATGACAGCTGTCAAACCTGTCATTTCCGGAGCGCTCAATACTGAAGGCTTGGAGCTCGCCGCGTGGATGTACAAAAATTGATCCGGATATCCGCTCGATCGAATCTCGTTTTTCCCCCGAACCACGTGATAATACACCGGGAGTTCTCCTTCCATTGGAGATTGTGAAGCTAGGTCTGGAATTGCAGAATTGCTTGGATTGGAACGATTCTAACGACCAGCCGTTGTGTTGTTGTTGTTGTTGTTAACCGGCGAAGGGGCCAACCGGAAACTATAATCCAGTTCCGGTGGCTGAACGCAAATCAGAATTCGATTCCAACTGCGCCTGTGTGTTTGTGTGTAGGAAGCTGCTGCTGAGTCCGTGGGTTAAGCTTTTTCCTGCCATTTGCAGGCAGAAGCTGTTCATTTGTTGGTGTGCTGTGTGTTCAGAATATTTGTGAGGTATCATCTTTACCACGGAACAATGCGCCTTTTGCTGGAATAGATGAAGCGTGTGTATGTTTTTGTGTGTCGCCCAGACTATCGTCCGCACCATTGTTGATGTTGTGATGACTTTTCCGGCAGATGAACTATCTCTAAACCGCTGAACTGTGGCGTAATGGACACTACAATGCAATGGCGGGGGTTTGCATGGGAAGAACAAAACGCTGCATCGAGTCACCGGCTGCTGCTGCTGCTGCTGCTGCTGCCGTTGACCGGGTAAAATCGGCAATCGGATTATTATGAAACTTGTGAACAGGGTGGACACCCGGTTTTGCATTGCAATATTGTCGGTTTGTGTTTCCTTGTTGGTCCGCTTCACTGGACAACAGTGACATAATCTCGATTTGGACAGGCGGAAACGATTTTATAATACAATAATACGACCGCATACAATATACTCCGGCACGATAATAAACCGCAGCAAACGGGTTGGCTGCATCCTGGCTGCCCGGAGCGTTCGACAATCAAATATCGGAAATGGACAGCTGGTGTTTCGTCGTACAAAAGCAACTGCTTAAAAATAAAGCTCACCCCCAAGAAGGATGGCGGCAATGAAACGGGGCATGGAAAAGAAAGCATAAATATTCCTTTTGCCGAAAACGGTGCGCCTGACACCTATTATGTCCAGGATAGTTTATCAGATTTATGATTTACTTATACTGGCCAGGCAGGCCCGGGTGCCCGAGCTTTTTATTCCCCATTTCTTCGGGGAGGAGAGCCAACCCCCAACACGCTATTAACAGCGTCATGTCTTGTATCAGTCAGCCTGCTGGACTGTATCCTGCTGCTGCTGCTGCTGCTTCTTGGCGGGGAGGCTGACCACATTCCAGCCCTTGCCGGCATGGGTGGCAGGTGATTTATATGCACGTTTCGGACAGCGAACAAAGATAAGTTCTTAGTCCTTTTGGGGGGTCTTTCTGCAGGTCGGCGCGTCAAGGCGCTTCTGTTGTGAGTTGCGAATGGTTTAAAGTGCAAATTTAATTCAGCTGGCGCTTTAATAAAATTTACATAAAAGTTGTTTTATACAGTGAGTTTTCACCAGCAGAAACATCAAATTTGGTATGAAAAGAAACCAGAAAAAAACCCCGCTGTTTCGTGCTTCAATGTTGGGCGGAGAAGCATTTGTGCTGACAGCGATAATATTTCCCAGCACGCTGCATCGCATCCATGGGTTTGCAGTGTGGATCCAATTTTTTGACATCGTTATTCTTGGTGCGATTAATTACTGAAATTAATTGTCATTCGTGTGGCCCCTTCCGCGACGGGGAAACTGAAAACAAAAGGCCATTTTTTTATTTCACATTATTTTTAACGTTTTATATCATGTCATTTTTTTCAGTTTCATATTGAGCTTTCACATCATGTCGCAGAGTTACATTCTCTTTTGGGTGCCTTTTATATTTTTATAAAAAAAAGTATTTATCTACTCTTCTTTTCCTTTTACAGCCTTCCGCAAAAGTGTTTAACCATTTTTATCCCACCTCTACCCAATAAAAAAAAAAAACGTACGCCGCCCAGTCGAATGCAAATGAAGCATGTCCTTCTACCACCGAAGCCCCTAAAAACGGTGAAGCACTCATTACGCAGGCAGAGCACATCGGGGCTCCCGGAAAGGATAATAAAATTATTTTTCAAAACTTCGAACCCCGAACCGGCTGGTGGTCCCGCTATATATCCCACACCGTATCGCATTCGCTTCTGTCGCTTTGAAGATGTCTTTGTTTTCCGATTAGGGGGGGGTTTGCAAAGTTCGGACAACATTCGGCCGCCGGAAAATCTTTACCCCCACGAACGGGGACGCTGTTTCGGTATACAAATATTTCCAAATCCACCCATGCCGCGGGCACAGAAACGGTCAGTTTTGTGGCCAACCTGCAGTCGACGGAAAGGTGAGCGAAAGAAATTCAGGTTCCGTCGGCTTTTTCGTTGCCGCGGAGGTTGTTGCGAGCGGGCGATGGGAGGGGCGTGATTCCGTGTCCGGAATGCTGGACGGTACGCGACCGCTTGCTGGTCAACATATGCTGCTGCCGCTTTTGTGTATGCTGGTAGCGTACAGACCATCTCAACAGACCCACACACACAAACAACAAGGTGGCAGACATTTCTTCGTTTGCTCGCAGCGAATGTTTGGGGCAAAATGGTGATCGTGACCCTGTGCCAAAAGACAAGACGGACAAGTAATGTATTTAGTTGTGCAGGCAAATGGACAAACAAAACAGAGGAATAAAGTGTGTTTTCGTTTGTGAGAATTTGAAATAGTAAGCAAACAAAAATTGGTATTCCGCAGCGTAATGCTTGTTTTGCGAGGGAAAGTTTGCGATTCCTCGATGGTGGAAAGCATATATGAATCTTTTATTGGAAATTATTAAAACACAAAAATGAAAGAAATATATTTTTGCCTAATAATACACTGAAATACATAACCAACACATACCATTCGCTTTGAAAGTACACTGCTGAAGTGCCAAGCTGTCAAGCAATCGTGTGGTAATTGATTTGAAATTCGAGCAATCGTGTTGATTGTATTAATCGACACCCCACCAGCGTATAGCAACTCTCCTCGCTTAGGTTTACTTACTCTCGATTGTCCGCACCTCGAGGGCTATGCTGAGGATTGAGCACAAAATAGAAATTGTTATTTCTTCCACCACTGCTGGGCACCGCATCCCGGCTGTGGATTATGCGGCCGGGTGCCCGGGCAAGGTCCCGGCGGATCGATTCGGTGTGTAGAGCAAGCGCTCTCAGCTGTCTCGGAACCCTCCGAGGGGGTGTAAAACATTCAAATTTATAGTTTTACGACACTCCGGCAGCAGAAGAAACCCGTTCCGCTAGTTTTCGTATCGTTTTACAATCGGGTTGGTGTTTTCCCGTCAGAAAGGCTACATTTGGAGAGAGAAAGAAAGTTGAGAGGAAACGTTTAATTTTCCTCTGTGTGACAGAACAGATGCCAGAGCCTTGGAGGAGGGGTTGTAAGGGAAGAATTACGTTGTTTTTTCTTGTTTTTTATGTACATTATGTTGGCCATGTACTTTCACCGAAATGGTATCGAAAAGAGGGGGCAAAGCTCGGAGAAACATGATTGACATTTTCAACAAACAAGTCGAGTATATTGTTTGCGAGACGTGTGTGAGGACCAGGACCGAACTGCATCAAATACGAATTAGTCGCCCCGGATTATACGTTCCTCCCCATCGTCGCACTCGTCGCCTCGGAACGAAGCAGGTCGTTAACACCCCTTTTGGTTCACTTTTATGTTCTACCAGGCTTTTTAGAAATACCATTTGTTTTTGTGGTGCTGGAAACAAATCACGGCTTGGCTCACCCATGGGCCTGTAATGGGGTTTGGTCGGTTTCATGCATCGGCAACCTTCCACTTTTTCCACAAGTTGGGATTTTTTTTTTACTCGAAACCTCAGCCCAGTAACAGATCCTTCTATTCCATCAAAATGCCACCGTTTTAACAGGGGGTTGGAAATCGGAGAGGGTTTGGAATCCGATATGGAGTGTTACGCGCCCGGGCAACTGTTATTAGTTGAGCGAGCAAAAAGGGAAAAACGGTTGTGTCGAATGTCCCAACAGGCAGCCAGGGAGGGAACAACGGGGCGTCTCATTTGACTGCTTCTACCGGAGCGAGAGCCATTGACGATTGTACAATTCTTTGCACCATCAACACTCTTGCCAGTGAGGGGTTGCAGCGGCAGAAGCGGTGTAGAAATCATTAAATATGTCAATTTAAATTTCCTCCGCTTTTTTTCCCACTCACCCCTCAATGTTGCCACTTTTATACGGGTTCGTCCACTAGACGGGGGATAGGGGTGGGGTGATAGAGAAAGACTCCTGACAGCATCTAGCTCGTGGCGAAGATTTAATTGCATTTCTGATTGGCGAATGTGACAGTTGATTAATGAAAAATGAACAGCTCGATGTCAGTGGTCGAGGCGAGCCGGGTGGTGCCGCCCCTGCCCGGCACAGTGTGTGGCTGAAGAATGAAGGGAAGTTAGTTCTAAAAGTGAAGGTTTTTTTGGTTGTTGTTGGTACCATTGTTTTTGAGAGGGAAGCAATGCCCGGCAGAGTGTCAGTTGTTCGGGACGATATTTTCAATTTGTAATTCTTTTAAATTTCATTTGAATGCTAGCAGTCAGCAAATCAGTGTCAGCTTTATTTGATGGATGTCATTTGTTTCTTTATTTGTTTCTGAATTTAAAAAACAAAAAGGGAATGTTAAGGCTTGTTGTTTTATAAAGTTGTAAATGCACTGCCAAACTGTGCTATAAAACTTATTCTTATACCTTTAAATTGATAAAAATTCCAAAAACAAGGCTACTTTTTAAGCAGCTATAACAACTGCACAGCGTGATATTAGAATCTCATTGCGTGAAAATAGCAATAAATGAGTAAGCCATATAAATATGAACAATTAAGCAGTTAAATTGCATTTTTAGATGAATATCAACTTGAACCAAGGCTGGTATGTGCAATCATGAGGAAAATTATGAAGAATCAAGCATATCAAAGCCCTCCAGACTTGTGAATTAAGCGCTTTAAGCCAGTTAAATCGGCTGAAGGATGAGAGTGGTCGTTCACAGATCGCCTCAGGGTTCATTGAAGCACTGTCGAGTGGTTTAATTTCCGAATCAATTTCGAGTGTGCTGATCAACTTTTGCGACGGTACAAAAACAGCAACTCAGTAAGGTTATTTTGGGAAGTTTGTTTAAGGGAAGTGGAATGAATAATACTACATTATTTTACACTCAAGTTAAATTTTCCTTTTTACGTATAAAATCGTATCATATTTTAAGATAAAACGATACCTGCCATTCGAGTAACTAGTTTTGCTCAACTCGCTTCACCTTCTTTATCCTTTTATTTTCGGAATTGGAAGTTGCACCAAATCAAGCTGGATAAACCTTCGTGGAAAAAAGCCCCGCTTTGTAGAACTGTATCCTTACCGGCTAGCAGCGTCGCCGTCGTCTTCTTATAACGCCTCGTCTCCCATGGCGGGCCGGCCACAACCTCGGTGACTCGGTGTGCGAAGTAGAGCGAGGAACACAACGAAAAATAATAAAAAAAAAAACCACAGCGAACCATCCGAGTGCACAAAACCCCTTTTGAATTCATGGCGCGTGTTTCCGCGGATGCCGGTGCGCCCGGAACGTGAACAAACAATCCCCGACCGTTAATAGGAAGGAAGCTGGCGTATGCTCACCGTGGCCACCGTGGCGTCTGGGCGCGGTTGCAATTCCTTGCAGGGTTGTTAGTTTACTCTCCGTTCCGTTTGTTTCTGTGCGCGGTTTGCGGTGGATGTTGTGTTCCTTTCTTTCTTTTTACTGTGTGCTCCTTTTCGTTAGCTTTTTCCATTCCATTCTGCTCATCTCTATTTATGTCGATTGGCGTCGTTCTGTGGTTTGGTGCGCCTGATAACGACCCGCGAAGGTGGCACGGTAGTAAGGTGGTCCTACCGACGGGGGCACATATTGAGATGCAAACGGTTTAACGAGCGGAAGAGAGTTTGTCGAAAGGTAAGCAATAGCAGCTGTTAGTTTCGGTTGGTGAATGTTTTTGTGTGTAATTTTCGTTTGAAGGTGGTTATTTTAAGCCTGCAGTATGTGGATGGAGGTGTGTGTGTGCGATAAGAGAGAAGCGAAGGGAAATAAATGTCCGCTTTGGGAACGTTTTGTGCGATATTTCAGTGAACGGTATTGAGCGTTTACTTCAATTTACTTTGATTGCGAGGGAAATAGTTTCGACTAGCTATCGCGTAAAGAATCCAGCAGCATGGAAGCATTACAAACATTCCATCCAGCAATCGTACATTTGCTGTAACATTCCTTTTCCACGTCAATTAAAAATCCAATAATTGTCAGAAAATAGCCCCCAACAGTGAAGGAGTTTGGAGGAGATTCGAGCAACAGATTGTTGAGCTTTTTGTTTAATTTTTAATGACTGAAAACGTGAAAACGATCCTCTAAAGGTGACACCCACCCTGAAGACGGCGCTAGTCACTAGCACTATCATGTTTCAACCATACCGTGGCCCACTGTTGGAATGCAGCAGCACAGTCGGTAGAAAAATGTGAAATAATGGAAATTTAAAGTATTTTTAATAAAACTTGTCACCAGCATCCAACCTTCATGCGCGAGATGGCACAACCGGAGAGGCGGTAAAGAATCTGGGAACTTACTCTCGGCACACAGTGCCGCGTCCTGGCGCTGCCTTCTTCGCGTCCGCGACGTGAAACTGTGCAAGCGGTGGGTGAAGCCCGAGCCCGTGACACTCGGGAGGTGTTAATCTTTCATTAAAATGTCATAAGTTGTGCCACGAGCGCTCGGAAGTCGGTGGTGGCGAATTTGTCGTAAAAAGAGAAGCTTATTGGATTCTCGTTTTTACCAAGCTGTGATACGAGTGGAGTGGAGCCTTCCTTCTTTTTTTTTTTTGCTAAAATGAGAATGGAATTTGATGGGAAATATTTTATTCAAGGATGTTGGCTGAATTGTGGCATTTCTCGTTCGATGTTTTTCCCTTTTTTTGCAAGAAGTAATCTGCTTAAGAAATCTTTCAAAGTGTATGAAAGAAAATGTGTAGAAATTTGTTAACAAAATGTCCCTCATAAAAGTATTTGTACACTAAAGTACATTCGTCCCAGTATTACGCGTATTTTTAGCGAATTTTCGTCATTTGCATTGAAAGTGATATCTTTTTTTTCCCCGGGAAGTAAAATATTCATGACGGTAGAGTGTAAACGGCAAAGTCGTAAAGCCATTCCGAATGGGACAAGAATGCCCATAAACGTGGCCATCGTGACGATAACTCCCAAAATGACGATTAGAGTTAATCAGAGCGCCGCTGTCCTAGTGACGTTGGACCAACAGGAAAAGACGAGTCGCTTAGTTTCGCTGGCTGTGCATCCCATCACAAGGGCACCCATCACGGAGGCGCGTTTTGGCCCGTGTACCAAAGACGATGATCGTTTCAGTGGCACAATAAAACCAGAAATTAACCTGCGATACGGGGCAAGTAGATCGAGGCGGGGTGGGGGGGGGCTCGTAAGAATACGGCATCGTTTCGGGATTCGTAAATGCTTAATGGAAATGGAGCGATGCGTTGAATGGATACATTTAAGCGGAGATTAGGTAAATAAGTATCTTTTCTTCTTGTGTTCGTGTATGAAAGTAATAAAGTATTAGAAGAAGTAGCCAATATTATCATATAGAAATGAAGCTAAGAAGAAAAATGGTTCATCACACTTCACTCCACAAAAGCTTAACATAATTCTGAAGAAGTCGATTCGAGGAAAAATCGACGAACGAATCATCTCAGAGGACACATTCCATACAAAAATCACATTACCCGCACTCCACCCGGTCGATCGGGATATTGAAACCATTCTTATTCAAGAAATACTAGCAGCAGAAATCCGGTAATCGTATAGTAAACAACAATACGGAAAAGCCAACTGTGACAGCCTGGGCGGAAACTCGCGGAAAGCCCTGTGCAAGAGGAACGATGGGGGAGGGGAGAACACATGAAAGATGAATCCACTGCCAATCAGATTGGGCTCCGAAGCGGATGGGTGTATTCTTACGGTAGGAAACCCTGAACATACACTTTGTGTCACTCCCCGGACTGCGGGTGAGCAGGATATCCGATAAAGACGACCGCTCCGGAGTAACAGCCCAACAAGACAATTTCATTTTGTACAATTTTCGCAATCATCTCGTGGACTCGATGGTTTGCCCTCGGTGAGATAGAGTGAAAGAGGAAACCACCGGTCCCAAAAGCCGTTGGCGAGTGACAAAGCGACGGGGTTAGGGGGAGATCGAGCAAACCAGCCGAATTCGTTTACGGCAGCCGAGATTCCGAAAAATGGGATCGGATGTCCTGTCCCGCACTGCTCGAACGTGCTCGGAATTCGGTTATGCTCTGTGCCCAGTGATCAATGTACTCTGTGTGTGTGTGTATGTGTGTGGTGTCTTTTGCCCACCTGGATCCCACCCCGTCGCTAGGCGGGTGGCTAGGTGGGAGGAAGAATATTTCGATAACAAATTTGTACCATGATGGATGATGGCGCCACGGTCAAAGGATAATTCGTGCCACGGACCTGAACGGTCCCGTACAGAGCCCTTTTGACCATCGAAACAAAACGGGGCAAGTTGCACCTTGGGTTGGTGTGTGGGGAAAGACCGGAAAGATGACTGGAGGGTAAATATTTCAACCACGAACGGTGTTTTCCTGTGGTTTTTGTATGGGAAAGCGGAAATACATACGGTTAGCTCTAGATGCTATTAACAACCGAGCGAGGCAGAGCTTCACATCTCGGGATGGTATGCCGAAAAAGCTGAAATGAATACTAAGTTCAGCATGCGTAGGAAGTGTGTGCGTGGTTGTCTTTTTTGTGGTAAGATGTCTGATCAAAAATGGAAATGTAAAATGACTTTCTATCGGGGATATAATTCTACTCTTACGAGGTATGTTATTAAATACGTCAAGCAATAAATGACTGCTTCTGATATCTTTGCAATATGAAAGAATGCTGCTTGATCTTGAACTGCCAATATCTGGTTCCTCATTTTGTAAGATAACACTGAAGAACGATACTGGAAACGTCACTGCGTACTTGGAACAGCTTGAGATCGTGCAACATTTGCTCCATTAACCATACCCCGCGCTTACTTCGCAGCGCGAAGGCGAGAACTTTCCACGAAGTGACACCAGTAGTGACACAACTTGTGTTCGACTTCACCCCACCCAGTGCCACGAGTCGGAAGTGTCGTTGCTGCGTAATTTGTAAAAAAAAAAGAAGAAAAGGATAAACCCACCATCGACCAAGTAGTGCCTGTGTGTGTGTGTGTGTTGTAAGCGTCAAGGGAAGGCAATTGATTGAAAATTGCGGTGCAAGTTATGCTGGGACGCTCACTCGCATACCGCTTCTCCTCCTACTGCTGGGGAGTTGGGAGTGCGAAAAAGTTAGCCCCGGGGATGAAGGCAAGATTAATAAAGATGCAAATTCACGGCATCACCTCATCGTGGTCGTGCTGGGAGTGAAAATTACGATAGTGATTGTGTTGAGATTGGAGAAAAAGTTGTGTCGGCGGGTGGGATTGTATGATGGGCGGAGGAAAAATGGCGAGATTTTGAGCTCGCCAAAGACATCGATCGGCTTTCGTATGGAAAGAAAGGCTATTTAATTTTTGTACAAAATATCAAAAATATTGATGAAGTACATTTTATTGAAGCAAAAGTAAAGCTGTTTTAATTTTATTTGCATCTAACGACGAAAAAACGGTTCTTCTTCTTGAAATAAAGCTCATCAAACCACAAAGCCTGCTTATCTTTTAATGAGATTGGTGATTAAACACGCACACTCAAACGCACACTCTCACTCGTTCCCAAGAACAGTGCGTGGGACGGCCCCAAAATCACTTAAAACACGAAATAGCCAAAGCCAAAGAGCACTGCCAAGAATAAATCACGCCCAGCTCTTGATTATGTCAGATCAAGCTCGCCGAAACTGTGTCCAGCCATGGTGGCCATGGTTCTAAGATTCGATGGGGCGTGTGTGTGTGTGTGTGTGTGGGATGTAAAAACGCGTTACAGAACCCCTCATCCTTCCCTTCTCCGCACTCGCTCGCAAGCAATCGATCTCCATCTGCAGCGAACGATGGCCATAAATAACTCACTCAAGACAGGGCTCGCGATAATTTCGGGGCCATTGTCGTTAATTTGTGGTGCGATTGGGGAAGGCATCGAACGCGTAAAAGCTGTGTAACCGGGGATAAGAACAGTTGGACGGAGGATGGACGTCCGGTGTCTTATACCGGTGGCAGCTCGTAGGCATTTGATCGTTGAACATTAATTAGGGGGTGTCCGTTGTAGTGTCCGCTATCAGCAGGGTGGATGGTCGCTATCGCTAACCCAATCTTTACGGTGCTAAAAATTAATAACCACAAATTTGGCGGGCCCGGGCTGTTCCATTGGATGCTAATCGGACCCAATTTGGGTTGGCGAATTCTTTGTTGGCGAATGGTTGTGGAGTGGAATTTGGTTCGTTTTTCTTTCTGCAAAATATTAAGATTTTGGTTAAGTATCCTTTGAAAATCGTTTTCGGTTTATAAAAACAAAATTAAAAATGTTTAATATGATATTTTACTCTTGTTGGAATTCGAACAGACTTTCAAGGTTATCATCTTCAATTCAATAGTTGTCTAGTCCTGGGATCGGCAGACTTTGAGTCAAATTCTACAAAAATGTTCGTTGAGTTTCACGTGAAGAGCCAAATTATTAAACCAAAAGCAAAAATGAGTGAAAGTTCTATGAAATATATGAACTGTTTAGAGCCGTGTTATGCTCGTGAGTCGTACTTTGCCGATCGCTGATCTAGTCGCATCTACATTACATGACCTAAAAGATTGTTGGATTCAAATAAGAGACGAAATGGAGTTTGACTCTTACTTTAAATTCACATCTCTTTGTGTGATTTTACAACTGAAAATGCTTTTAATTTAAAGAGTTTACTGCGTTCAATCCGCTTAAACAAGATTAAAAAAGAAAACCCGTAGATTTCGTTTCTTATTTGTTTCAACCAAGCAAACACCAACCAACCATACATTTATTTATTTATTTATTTCATATATATAAACCGACGGATCATCATGTCTAATCGGCAACCTTATAATTAAATTAAGGAGCATATAAATAAACATCTAGTTATAAGCAAACATTACATGTGACGTAGACGCAATTTCTCCTTGAACGTGGAAGTAGACATACTAAAATCGAACAAATCTAACACTTCATTGAACTCGAGGGACATACGTATAATAGGGTGTCCCTGGCTATGGTTGTTGCGGGTACGCGGAACACGGAGATGGAAATTGGACCTAAGAATCCGACAGGGAGCGAACAAATTGATGCTGGCTAGTAATGCCGGGGAATCGATCTCTCCGTTAAGGAGCCGAAATATGAAAAGGCATTGGGCGTTTTTACGTCGAGAGCAGAGTGGTTCAAGTCCGAGAAGCAGACACCGCTGATGGTAGGTGGGCCGAGCGTGGTGGGATTGCCATGGAAGGAGTCGAACCGCGTACCTGGTGAGTCTCCGTTGAATGGCTTCGAGGCGATTGATGTCACCAACGCCAAGCGGGCACCAGATCGGACAGCAGTACTCCAGGCACGACCTTACGATGGCACAGAAGATCGACTTGACGCACATGGGATCGGTAAACTCGCTACAGGTCCGCGTAATTAAACCAAGTAGCTGATTTCCCTTCGCAACAACGCTATCAATGTGAGGGCGAAATGATACGCGAAATACATACGCGACATCCTCTGTCCTCTTTCCAAATGACACCGAAGAACACAGCCCGACCGCTTAACGTGAGCACGATTCATCGCACAGATAAACCGTGAAGCCCGGGAAAACAAATAAAAGCGGTTCGAAATCAATTGGGGTAGTTGTATGTGTGGCTGGGTTGCGTCTTGGGAATGCTCTTGCAGTAGAGAGCTTGCGCCACCCAAATGAAAACTAGGCGACGAAGGCTCGCGCAACCATTCCCTTATCGCATACTATAAATTTAACGACTTGATTAGCCCGTAACCGATTCCGGCATGCAAGTACGTAGCAGGCTCGCCCCGGATTCACTAACATGCTTTGGTTCATTAATTTTGTCCGCATACAGAAGGAGCGCGGGGTTTGGAAATTAAATTTCTTTCACTACGCCATATTAATGCATTCCCTTTTATGGCACGCTCGCCCAAGTGCGCGCGCTGCGACCCTCACATACGAGCGCAGAGCCTAGGAGCTTTTGTTTCATTAATCTGCGACGTATCGATTTAAAAGCGACACGGAAACTCGCGGCGACCGGTTTGTGGTTTTGTCACCAGGCCCGGGCCACACACACGCACGCACACACACATAAGATGCCGAGATTTATCGGCCACCTTTCCCGTTTCCCGCTCCGGGCCGAGTCTCAATCTAAATTTAATTACTAGTTTTAATTAATACCCAAGCAGCATTGATTGTGCTGTGCGCCAGGGTCGAAATTCCGGCCCGAGCTTGCGACATGTTTAGAAGGCGAAGGCGAAGAGGGATGAAATGAAACAATATTTTAAGCAAATTGCTGTTTGTTTTAATTTGCAGGCAGCTGTTCTCGGACTTGCAATTGCATTTTATGCATTCGAATGTAAATGATTCGTCTCGGAATAGAAGTTTGCTCGAAGCTGTTACTAATGAATAAGTTGCTAGGAATTGTCGTTGCTGTGTTGTGTGATTTTGTGGAATAAGGGCAAAATTTCCAAAACTCAAACACAAAAAAATGAACCGTAAAAATGGCAACCAATCAATTCAAAACTGAGCGAAATGTCGAGATTGAAAAGCCTATCAATGGAACCCAATCTTCCGTCTGTACCGTCGAAAAACAAAAACGCGATAAAAGAAGCATCCACGCGTTTGTGTGTTCGTATTTTGAATTTTGCACGAAATTCGAACGCAATCCCAGGAGAAACATCTTTCGGGAAAACTGATGACAGGCAAGAGAAAAAATAAAACCTCACACATAGAACGTTTGGTTGGCAAGACAGTTGACACCACACTCGGGAAGGGAGAGCGCAATCCGACCCTTGAAAGAACGCACCAACCACATGTGGAATCACATCTTCCCCGTGCGTATTTTCCCTTCTTTTTTCGACTGTCTTTTGACTGCGTGCGTTTCGCGTTGAAGTAATCCTTTGGGAGATGTCGTCAAGCGAATCGTTTCGAAGTGAGGTTTGGAGAAAAAGATTTAATTACTCCGGTGTGATTGGTTGAGTATGACAGATGAGGCATGGCAAATTAACAAACTCAAGCTGAAGCAACTTTTGGGGTTTCATTATCCCTGGACGTGGCTGCTGAGCTAGAGCTAGGAATAGGCACTTGCTGGCCTCATATATTTACCCGAGAAAAACAGGACACCCCGGAGGTAGCCTGAATGTGTGTTCAATCAACTCTTCAATCAAGATCACATTCAACTGTTTTCGCAGCACAGCCAGCTGCTGGTTGGCAGCGAAACTGGCAGGCTTAAATTTTGCAAGAGAAACTCACGTCCCGGTACGCGCGGTGCGATGTTAAACATCATCCATCAAAAAGTTTTTCGGTAAAAGGCCTTGCCTTTCCCCTCGTCACTCTTGCTACTGCCGCTAACACACATACACGCGTACAAGTACAAGTACAAGTACAATTCAAATGAAACGTATGTCCTATTGTTAAACGACAGCCTCAAAAGTCGTGTCCTGACGTTCGGAGGCTTCCGACGTAGGGGTTGGATGGCGGCGGTCGTTGTCCTGCTGCACTCGATGCACAAAATTAAATCAACGTGTTCTTGGCCCCGATTGTGATGTGTGGGCTATGTAGACTCGGAACACACACACACACACGCACGAACACAATGTGCATTATTGATAGCTTTTATATGAAAATTAAATTTATCATTCGACGAGGAAAAACACAGTCCCACATTTAGCTCTCTATTTTCCCAGCGCTGCTTTCTCTCTCTCTCACATACACACACACACATACACTGCCTGGACGTTGTCCTTTTTTGATGGACTATTTCTCTCTCCTTTTTCCATCCTCGCTCTCTCTCTCTCTCTCGCTCTTGCTTCGTTTCACACGCTACATGGGATCATTTGGAATGAAAACTTTTCCCCCGATCGGTCACTGGCAAAAGGTGGCAAAAAGGTTGATGGGCGGGTGGACACACACACACACACACACACACACACACACACACACACACACACACACACACAGCGCACCGACCACAGACTTTCGGTCAGCCAAAGTGGCGTCACTAAATTCTTTGCATGGTTTGCGCAGTGTGATAGCTTTGGCGTTTGCGTGGAGCAGATAGAGAGAGAGAGAGAAAAGAGATAGTGAGCAAGAGAGCGGTGGCATGAAGAAGGAAAACACTGCTGAAGCTGACAGTGTGTCCTTTGACCCATAAATCAAATACTCGTGTCATCTTTATTCATCAGTGTCTATTCCACCAGAGCTTTCCGGGGCTGACATGCGACATGCGTGACGCATAAAAACATCGTTCTGTTAGATTATTTCTACAGCGTGTGCCTTTTTCTCTGCTTTTCCTTCCTCTCTGTTCGTTCGTTTGTTGCTTCTTTCTTTCTGGGGGTTTACCCGCTCGCTCATCACTCCACTTTAATGCTTTTGTGGCTCGATTCTGTATTTAGTTTTAGCAACCAGCAACCAGCGCACAAAAAGGTGTGATGTGTTGAGCGCGCGTGCGGTACCAAAGTGGTGCGCAATTGGGCGGGTTTGCAACAGGGCAAGGAGGGGGTTGTGGTTTTTGTACGTGTTTGAAAACTTGTTTCCAGGTCGTGAGAAAAGTTCACTCCCGTCACTCACGCTACTGCACGCAAAACTAACGATAGAGCGGTGTTTTTGCTTGTCGTGGTCGTTTCTGGGCTCCTTCATCACCCAACCCACCGGCATTGATTGCGTCAGCTTAGCTCGGGTGGCGGGGTGTTTGGAGAGATTATGATGTACAGCTCATCTGCTTGATGAATAGAAGCGATTTGATTCGCTTGGAGGTGCAAATTCGCTTAGAATGTGTGCTATAATACAACACATTTTTGCCATGGAAAATTTAATGGTATAGCGAAAATGTGATAATTTTATGACAAAAGTCTGATATCCCTCATCAATGTGCTGTCAAGAGCATTCTCGATTCCCAAAAAACGAAGCACACAAATCACAGAAAGGGTGTCGACGTACCATCTCTCTCTCTCTCTCTCTCTCTCTCTCTCTCTCTCTCTCTCTCACACACACACATACACACATACACTCTATTTCTCTCTCCTGGTCGATGTAAGATGTGCCAACAACTGGCACTTTTCCCCGATATAGTGTGTGTTCTGATAATTGATGATACTTGGAAGGCATCATTGTGGCTCTTTCCGCCGGTTAAATATAACAAACGCATCACCAGACGAATGCCCGATGAGAGTTGCGGTTGATAGTGGCACCAGAAATTGGTACGATATCATCCTGGGGACCTGGGTCGTGTTTTGAGGGGGATGGATTCCGCCTGCTTCTGCAATCCATCATCGTAGCAATGAAATCAGAGGGGTAAAGTATCGTCCTACGGTAGACTCGAACTGTCAAGCCCGATTTGATGGCGAAGGTTTTACAACGATTTTGTTCTGGTCAGCAAAACAGTGGTGGTTATAATGCACGACAAAGAAATATGATTATCTCCCTGCAGAACGGAGCATGCAGAAACATAATCCCATTTGTTTTGCTAAAAATCTCCATTCGATTGTGATTTATTTGGATTTATGATAGCGTTTTTGGAATTGATTGAACCTATCAGCCGGTCAGTGTCCTGGCTTTAAGCTATATTTTTGATATTGTATACTCTGTTTCCTTCGATAGCTGTACAATAAGCAATGTTGTATCCTCTTAACTCTGATCTAACTATAGTTTAAATATTGTTTCAAACACTACACATCAACGAGGCCCTGGAAGTCGACGAGGTCCCTGACGACCGCCCTGTTTGCCCTCCGTTAATCTTACCAATGATGATCGCCTCGATCATGTTCTAGACTGTGTTTTGTAATTAAAGTTACTATTCCTGGTTCCCAGAATGGCTCTATTAGTACTTATTTTTATGTTCAGGTTTGTGTTCATTCTTATTTATAAGATCTTAATGCCTCACTCAACCCATTCTAACAAATAAAAATCTATCCTTGTATTTGAGCTTTAAAGTGGAAAATGATCATTTAAGTTATCATATTTCCATTGAACGAAGGGAAAGTAAACCATCGAAAGCGATTAAAACATTCCTAGAATGAATAAAACTGTTGATGTAAATCACCTTAAAACCACTTTACCTGTAGTATGCATCTACGTTATTCCTTTGTGTAAAACACACCGCTCAACGTGCTGTGTGAAAACATAAAATCAATTAACTGCCTGTTCTTTATCGCACCGATATGCGGGTTGAAGCTGTCTCTTCATGTGGTAAGATGACGCAATTTTTTACACCTATTTAAATAAACTCATCCACTTACCCGGGTGTATGGAGTTTCGTGCATGATTGAGTGAGCTAGTCAATTAATTTTATGAAAGAAAATCAATACACGGAAAGAGTTGCAACAGGAAGCAGTGGCTGCCGGTGGCTTGCCAGGAGATCGCAGCAAGCACCAATTGGCTGGCATGTGCATTATCACCTGCTTTGTTGTTGCTGGTGGTGAAGCGTAATGAAATCCAAGCAACGTGCTATAGAATTTACCCACCCAGACCAGACCGGGTCTGTTGTTTTCGCTTCAACCAAGGAGGAGGACTTGGTAGGGATTTGGCCAAGAAGGACGCGGGAGATTCTGTTACACTAAGGATGGGATGTGGATGGGGTTTTTATTGTTCTTACCAAGTGAAGTACACGTCGAACGGTGGTACCACGCTTCGATGATTGATTAATGAAAGGATGTCTCTATGATCAAAGTGATACGTTCAACAGTCTAAGATAATGGAAATATGTGATGCAGTCGAGTGATCTTTTATGTCGAACCGATGTAAATAATTAATTTTATTGAGGCTGAAAACATACCGCAAGCCTTTGTTTCTTTGTGCTTTTAGATATTTCACCGTCTACTTAAAAATAAAGCCAATTCACGTTATGTGAAGGTGTTGAAGTTTATGTTTTTTATCCGCAAAAATCAAGCAAAGCCTCAATTTATCTGTTTTTATGAAAAGGGTTGAAAAAAAAACAAGGGAAATAAATAAAGCCTCATCACTGTTATCAGCAGGCAAGCGTTTCCCGCATTCAATTTTTCATTCTCAATTGGGTGAAGGTGTCGGTTGGTGAGTTAACGTCTCATAAATCATCGTCTGGCACGGTAAATTGATTGCCCGCTTCCCGATAGATCATCGGATAAGTCGATCGGGTTGCAGATTTCAGGGAAGGGGTTTTTTCAGAACAGTTCAATAGCAACTGCAAGCTGTAATGAGGTGATGAGTAGTGATGATTGTTACTTGGGCACTTTATTTTGCGATTTGCAGTTGATGAGTTATATTTTCCATTAATCGTTAAACTGTTTTAACGAAATAACTCTTATCGAAACCCTTAAATCACAAATCAAAGCCATCCAACAACACCTACTACAATACTGCGTTTATTTTCACCAAGCAGCTATTATGAAATCCCTTTCAACCTCTCTTATAATGGGTGATTTGACTTCGTGCGTGAAGCACCACCTGTAAAATCTTGTATCGTAAATACACATAAACGCACCCTTGGTGCGCGTATGATTATGGTCACGTGCCTGGCAAAGACGATCAGGATTTTGAAACCCCCGTCGCATTGATGCGAATGGTGGCAAAATGTAAATAAAAGGATACGCAGCCCGAGAAGCATGTAAAAGAGCGTACCAGCCGCCCCAGAGCAAGGGGTGAAGCAAGCGAAATAAATCGAAATGGTGTTACAATTCGAAATCAATGTAAGATTTTGCGGGCGTCGACGTTGAAGAAGTAAAAAAAAAAGGTAGGTCGTATCTATTTTAATATTTATTCTACGGATTATCGGCTATCGCATCGAATCGTCGTAAACTGGGGCTTTCTTGGAGTGGGAGTTTTGATTTTGGCTGTACGGTTGGGCCATGGCCTTCGTCCCTAGCCGATCCTTTTTGTTAGCCAACGCAAAGCCCCTGATATGCTGACCCAATCAATTCGGTGGGGTTTCGGTAGCATTTCGGTGGCTGGTTAAAATATTAGGGTGGCTGTGTCGAGTTCGGGCCGTTGATGCAAATGTGGTTTTGTGTTGATGCCGATGAAACAGGGAAATAAACGTGCCATTCCGACCCGTAAAAAAGCTGCGTGTGATTGGGAATGAGTCGCGCTGTGATTGAGTTGGAAGATAAAGAGTGGCGATAACATTTCAATCGCTCTTTAGTTGGAAGCAAACTTATGGCAAAATAGATTGAAGTTTGCATTAAAGAGGAGATGAAAATAACCCTTCAACATTCTGACAGAATGGATCTTGGAAAATAGGCATAGTAACGTTCTCAGATATCAGGTCTTCTCAACAATGTGAGCTTGAATCAGAGTTTTGTTTTGTAGAATATAGTCACGAAAGCCATTGAGAAAGTAAGTAATTTAATCTTACCTTAATTGTAAAAAAATCAAAGATATATGCGTTGTACACGATATTCTTCCTTAATAGAAGGGAATTTTAAATACTTCAAGGCTCCACTAAAAAAAAAAAACAATTAAACGCCTCCTCTTACTTACTTACTTATATTCTTATTTGAACACTTACTTTCTTAATCTTGGCCTGCGGTAGCGGTGCTCTGTCCAAGTTTAAAGATAGCACTTGCTATCTATTAAAGAGACAGGACCTAAAACGTTATGTTGAATTTAAACAATTAGCATAGCTAATTTTAAACTAATCAGGGGAGTTAGCTTACCATCTGCCATTTAAAGATGGCTGCGTAGCAAGTAAAAATTTATTAAAATTATACCTATAACATCCAGTACATTTCAATTCCACATCAATTAAATGGTATTAAATTTAGACTTGTTGGTGGATTGATCTTCATCTTTTTGTTAGTTTTTTATGTTATCCGGAATCCTTCAAAGGTAGGTTTAAAGATTTTTGCCATGAAATTATTGCAAAACACTTAGCCTGTGTAGTCGCTATGAAATTGTCTTCCGCATCCACGGCACATCCTAACAACCGAGCTCACAAAATGTAATCCACCCCAAACCCCATCGGTCTGGATGGTGCGTCGCTTCCGTAGAGAGCGCGGTCGTGAAAAGTGACATCCAATTTACTAGTAAATATACTCCAAGGCAACAACAGCAAAGCCCGCCCGAGCGCCCACACGCCCAGCTTGCCTTCGAGGAAGTTCACCGTTTAAGCTCTTGTCATCAGTTAGAATATTTAAGGTGCTAAATGAGCGTGATACCGAAACAATGAAAAATGAAGCACGTACACCGCTCGGGCCCCCCATCGTCCGGAACTGCTTTCTCTGCCTGTGTGTGTGTGTGTGTGTGTGTGTGTGTCTCTCTCTCTGGGTGTTTCCATAGTGTTCGGAAAATTCGTTGAACTGCACCGAGACCTCGCAATTAATCATGCCGAGATTGTAGTGACTTTACGCCGCGCGTTCCACTCTGAGCGCGAACCTGGAAGGATGCCGCGCGGCTTTTGTACTTGTGCCGGTGGAGCAGGAGCGGATGCTCTGTCGGCGCCTTGCCCCGGAGAAAAGCGGATGTACCACCGAGAGCAATAATTTTCCCCCGGAACATGGGCCGGGCGCCGGAACAACGTTAACGAACGTGCGCACACGGTACAGCACACCTTAATCAACGGTAAGTCGACGGATCGCCTCGCGTCTGATGGAAAGCCCAAAGACAAGTGCTCTGATTACTCTCCTTTTTCTCGAGCGAAATCGTACCGTGTATTTGTAAGAAAATGGGCGCACTGCACACAGAAAACCCGTGGCACAGGGTGACTCCTGAGGCGGTGTGATTATTTGTTTTATAATCTTACATTTACATACAGTCGTTGCATTTTTATTGCATCGAGCACTTTCAGTATGATTCGCTTCAATTAGAGTTTTCAAAGAACATTCCGAAAAGGCAGGGCAGTTCCAGTGACACCCTGTGAAGTTCACTCTTCAATAAATAATCTCAGAAAATAAGACCCTTTTCTTTGGCATGCCCAGACCCGGTGTGTATTTGCTGCACCTCGTTTGCCTGAGTGGGCGGATTGTGCTTCGTAGACGCTGAACGTGTATCGTTAGTTTGAAGATTTAGCGCAGCAACTAACTCGTCGCAAAGAGTACGCGAAGGCGTCTAAGCCAATGTCTAATGCTTCAGCTCAGCGCGACTCATTGACGCAATAAATTAATGCTTTTGTGAGCGCAGGCAGGCGGTGTGCGTGTTTGTAAACAGCGGGGCAGTGTGCGGGGGCTTCAATCAACTGTGCCTTCTATGTGCTGTGGAAATATCAAAATATTATGAAAGCAAGTATTTTGTGCAATGATTGCACACTGCTTTAGCCGGATAGATGTGCAATGTTGTAGGAATCCTTGTAAAAAAAAAACGAATCATCCACATTGCTGTGTACGATAATGTGGTACCGCAACTCATTTGCACCTGTTCGACATGAAAGACAACAGCTTCTCGGAAAAAATGCACTGCCAGCCTGCAGTGCCTGCATACCCACGAGTGCCGTTGCGTTGTTGCTTCCAGCTGCCGGTGCGTATGCAAAGAGTGTGTTTGCGCGCGGGTATCTCTTGTCGCCCAGCGCAAACATCACATCGCATCGGGATTTCCGCTTGTGGTAACTGATCCGTAAAACTATGCAACCTCCCACTTCGCTCGGTAAAGCGGTCGTGGAAGCATAGCAGGTGCATTGCGCACGATACACCCGTTTGGTACGGTATGGTACAGCGTACAGCTGTACACGTAAGCTTCATTACATCGAAAGGGGTTTGGGTGGTACGGGTTCGATGAACTGGAATTGTTGCTATCAGACTATCGCACGGTGGTGTACGATCGGCATGAGCAAGTAACGGCCGCGTGGAATGCATATCACGCACACGCGTCAAGGATAATTGAACCTTGGAACCGGTGGAAGAGATAAAAAAAATGGCAATGCGGTACATGGTACACGTTCCGGTAGACTCAAGCCCTACCGGGAAGGATGCAAAAAATCAGTGTTTTGATGTGGAAAGACATGAACAATTTGTCGAGGAAAAAGGTTAATACCAGTGGGATGAGTGTTGTAGCTGTGTTGGCTTCATTGGATGTCGACAGAGTTAAAATGAACATGCTTAGGACGCTTCTGGCCAAAGCATTTCCAACTTCAGCAATTACGCTTGCTCATTAATGTTATGAATTCTTGAAGTTTGTTTTAGATGAAATTTTACATTAGATATATGGGATTAGGTCGTCTGGTATCATTCTCTTGACGTATCTTATTTTTGATCTTGTTAATCATGCTTCAAATAAGAATTATTAAAATACAAAATTACGGAGCATTTCCGATAAGATTCGAAGAAAGCCATAAATCGGCCAATTCATTCGCAAATATGTGAAAAACTATCACCAGAACTTATGAAACCAAGTCTTCTAGAGAAATTCAAAACACTGTACCCTCCATTATCTTGTCTGCAACCATGCGCAGATAACACCTATGCAGAAAGTGTTAAGCTCCAGCGCCACAAAAGAAGAAATGAATCTTACCCCCTGTCGACTGGCCGGCATTAAAGATGCAGCCCAATCTTCATTGGAACTACAAACAGGCAGATTTGGCTTTCGGTTCCGGGGTCGTAAATCTTTTGCCATGGAGGGTAAAGTACCCCTCTCCCCGCTCAGTTGCCTGTAATCACAGCGTCTTGGCCAAACAGCCAGCAACATCGAAAAAGGTGGCTTCGAAGCTGTTGACAGTATTTATTCCTCCCTCGGTAAAGTATCGTTTGACCGCAATAAATCCGTGGCATATTTACAGCCACAAATTCTACCCGTACGTTCCGTACGGAGGCTCTACCCGCATCTGCACACGCAAAAGCACACGCCATTGTAGTGGCGGCATGCAAATGGCTGTGCAGTCGTTACAGTGGCCCCGAAAAAGCTTGCCGCTGAAAGCTTCGAGATGATGGAGCACACTCGGCCACCCGGTTAGCATGTAGCTTGAGTGCAGAATTAGGTAATGCATAGTCGCTTGCATGTCGTTTGGTAAGATAAATTTTGCTCTCGATAAAGGGAAAGCACATCGTGAGCAACCATTAAGAAGATGAGATTAGGTGGTTTACCGGGGTTTTCTTTTCGAGGAAGGGGAGCAGCAATATTAGATCTTCGTGGCTGTACACTTCGAGCGATGAGATGAGTGTAGAATGTTTCCAATTTATTTCCCTTGAGGGAATGAGTGTTTTTTTTTGCTCTATACATTTTCATTTGTCGGCGAACACTGGCCTTTACACAACAAGTGTTTGCTTTCGGGTTGTTTAAAGGCCTTCCTGCCAGAGCCCGAGCGCCTATCGTTATCATTCCGCACCGAAATCTGACGGGCTGTCAGAAAAGCCCTTAAGCACGGATAGAATAATTACACATCCTTTCCGGCCACGGGCTGGTGGAGTTTTTTCGGCCACGTCCTCTTCGTTTGCCGCTCAACAATCTTCGGGTAAGCTTCGCCCACCCGCCCAAAAAGCATTCCACTTCATTTTGGTTTGCTTTCATTTGCTATTTATGAAACCTTTCCACTTTGTGTGGGGCCTGTACGAATCTCCTGCGTCCAGCGACAGTCAGGAGCGACATTTTCGGATGACATACCCCGAAGCGTTCGGGCCGACGTTTCGAAGCAAATTGAGTCGCTCGTTTGAGGGGACGGGAGTTTTGCGAGGATTGCGAGGAATCGTTTCGAGAAGTAGCCATTGTGGCCTACTCGGCGTTAGATGGGGACTCGGAGAGCATCAGCCCAGGGTATGTCCGGGTATCAAAGAAAGTGAAAAGGATTAAACCAAATAGCTGGAGGATATTTAACGAAGACACTGAGATTGAACCCGGGCTCAGTCAAGTGTGCAGGCAAACGATGAGCCTGCACGGAGCCTGAACGATGATGGGTTTTTCGGGCGCTGAATCATGGCATTTTCATTTTCATTGGGTGCATGGTCTAGACTGCAGATTAGGGGAATGGCTTTTGTGGAGTGAAGTTTTGAGTGATTTGCTTGCTGGGTCACTTTTGGACAATGCAGCTCAAAGTGAAGCTTTTACAATTCGATGACATTTTCCAGAAATTCTTATCATCAGTAAGAGCAAGAAATTCAACTAGTTTAAGAAGTTGTATATATTGTTCTCAAGAAGAATCTAAATTACAACTTTTCACATAAGAAGATACACCATTCGACATAACTAACCGAAACTTTGGATGTGCTACTATTGTTGTACGGTTGTAAAACTCTCCCAACAGCAGCTTTCTCCCTCTATGGCCTGGATGCATTGGAAGAGACAAATTAAACCTTTAAACAATCGTTGCACTTCAGCTTGGATGGACTTGGGTGGCCAATCCCCGTTGTGATGTCGACTTTCCGTTGCAAGTCTCGTTAGTCTTGGTACCGTGTCGGATGCACGAATGCAACCGACCCCGTGTACGTATGGCAAGAACTTTTGGAGCTGAAAACTTTGCCTCAACACTGTGCACTGTGTATGGAGCAGCAATATGGACGGCCAGGTCAGTCAGTGTGCAGACACACAGATACACACATGCACAGTCACATACACACAAGACCTCTGTAGTGGTTTAATTTTATAGCAGCGGAAGTCAAGTGCTTTAGACGGGGGCACTATGGGGCGAAGTTTATGGATGTGAAGATACTAACAAACCTTTTTCGGTTGAGTTATTTCTGGCAAGCACAAAACATCAGTGCGCTCTAGTTGAAGAGCGAAAAAAGAGAGAGAGGGGGTAGAGAAAGAAGGAGAGAAAAGTAATCGTTCATGTTTTTTCCCCCAAAAGTTCTATTATTTATGTACTTAAAAATGGGAAGGAATCACAGCTTTTTTCTTTCCTCTGTAGGACGCAGCATACGTACAGTACTACTCACGTTTCTATTCGTTGATTACAATCGTGACCACAGAGACGAATCGAAAGGTGTGTGTGTGTGTGTGTTCTCCCCCCTCCACTTACTGGAAAGGTAAACTAGTTTCCTGCCCGCACTTAAAACCCCGTTGCATGATCCTTCAAAGCAGCATTTGGAATTTGGGTTGAAATCGTGGTGCAGAAGAACACTCGACTCGTTTCCGGTTTTTTTTTCTGCTTTTCGCCATCACTCCCATCACCTACATCGCTCATCTTGATTCTTCAATATTTACTCTACCATGCTGCACATCACAATCTACTGTACTTATTGACATTACTAGTTGGCAAATGTGCTGCTTGCACTCTTTGCTGATGCTGCCGCTTTGCGTTTGGAGTGATCGAGTAGCACGTTTTAAATACGTGACACGATGCGCAATCAACTGCGGCGGGGACATTTGCACAGTAACTAACATTCGCGTGGCAGTGCTCTTATGGGAAAATTGTGTGGTACGGTGGTATGGTATGATGAGTTTGAAATGGTTTTGGAAACATTATGCAGAGCTAACAAATAATGTAGTTTAAAAAAATCCGATTGCAAGCAAAATGTACTCCAATGTGATTTACGTCCCACTGGAAGGACTTGAGTGCTCATTTGTGTTTTGCAGGTTTCATTTTCAAAACATTTAAGTGAACTTTTGTTTTTACCCGTACCCTAGGGACGTATGTTCAATCATGTAATAGCGTGTAATCTGACCACATGTCGGATTGGTACACTTTCCCGCTGGTGAAAATTCATTTGCTATTAATACACCCACCCGCACCCTAGTTACTGTCGATAATCCTTTATTTTATCATTTACGGTAACATGCGCATTTGTGCGTTTATTTTTAAATGGTTTTTAATTTCAATCCAATCATCAAACGTGTATGGGTTTTCGCCACAATCTGATTCACTGAGAATTGTGGTTCGTTTCTTCTCTGAAAGTCGCAATGGGAACAATAACAATAAAGTTAACGAAGCCTTCATCAACCTGAACGGCGAGCATGATATTAAATTTCCATCCGTTCGATTCCTGATACTGATATGTTTGATCAGAAATGAGCTATGTTGGAATTGTTTTCAAAACACAAAAACCAACCCATTAAGTACTGACGCATCGATTTTTCCAGTTACATTCACTCTGGTACATTCCTGTGCGTCCTTCTCATTGCAACTTCACGCACTCACGCATGTAACGTCAATACAATTAGGCTGAAAAATGCATTTTAATTAAAGCAAGACATGGGCTCTGCTGGGATACGTAGTGGTCGTTCTAGGCACAAAACCAATACCAATTTCCAATTCCAAACTGTCAGGAAACATCCACTTTGAAGAATGTGCTTTCACGCAATGTATCATTCGTGGCAAAAATTCGTTGAATGAAGCATCGATTTTAATGAAAGGATCCGATACTCATATCGTTGGTTTGAGGATATAAGTTGTTAAAAATGGAGACATTGTTTTTGTGTGATAATTATTCATAATTGTACAGCGAGTTCTATGAATTTCACTGTTTTCACAGTTTTGAGTCCTCGTTTCTCAGATATTGACTAATTTTGCGTCATGTTTCGGTATCGCATCGGTATAAACTTCAACCTAAGCTCCTTTCAATCTCATACGATTCAATGCAATGTCCCAATCGATATCTTAAATCAAGATCAAATTTAACCGGGAGACACTGCCATTCGCAAAATTTCCAATCTCATTAGACTCATCTGGCGCACCATGGCTGTGAAGGAAAGGGAAGCCTTCAAGTGGACCTACCTGGAAGTGTCCTTGCCGTGGTTGAACAGCTGAAGTAGCACCCGGCACCGGGGCTGTCGGCACTAATCGATTCGGAAATCGGAAACAATCGCCCGGAAGTTGTGTGTTTGTGTGCTGCACAGGTGAAATTAGTTCAGGTGGCACAATGAAGAGCAGAGCCGGCACAGGAACAGCAAACGCAACACAGCCCGAAGGGACGGAAATTTCGGACGGAAGGTCATTGAGATTGTGTAGGATTTCCTGTGCAGTAGCAGGGCTAGCGGGCCGGGCAGTTCAGCCCAAAAGCAGCGCAAAAGCTGTAGCGCAAAACGAAATATCGGTCCTTAAAGACCTCCGGGGAACACCGGGGAACCGAAATCGAACGTGCGTGGCACGGGGTTTTCAGATTATAATCCAATTATAACCTAGCCGCTAACAACAATCCCGGAACGGGAACGGTGAAAACGACAAACCGGGGTGTGGTTTGGAGAGAAAGAGAGGGCGCCCCAGGGCACGCAGACACGGCCGTGCAGACGGGTCTCGTCTGGTTGCAGCCAGTTTTCCCCAGTAGCCAGAAAATTGTGAAGAGTCTGCCCGTACCGTTTCTGTTTGCTTCGTCTCCTGCTCCGAGTCCGAGAGCCACTGATTCCACTCAACCGATAGCGGCAGATGGAATGACGGGCCGGACAGTTTCATTGGACCTTACTTTGACATTGATTATTATTATCTGATTTATCTGCTTCATCCCGAACACACACACACCGAGAGCGGACGGCATGGCATGCAGCCCAAACCCCTTGGAGGTCATCAAGGATCCACTCTGATTTGTGTCTGCGCTTCCACCACTTGGCAGAGAACTCCAAAACCCCCCGAGGACGCCCGATGTCTCGTGGTGTTTGTATCTGTCGCAGCCCTTCTTTTTCGTGCTGCTCTTCCTCCATTTCCAGTGTTCATGGTTGAGGTTGACTCAAATCGAACGCGATGGCAATGTGATCCAGTAGTCAAGGAGCGTTTGAAAGGACTCCCAGCTCCCAAAGAGCCAAAGCGGTTTCGAAGGTGCGGTAAGCGTTTAATCGCTTTTTCTTTCAGTCCATCATCGCTCGCGCAGGCAACAGTCGCGCTCGTGGCGCGTCATTCTCGGTGGTCAAAGCCGACGCCGAACAAGGGTGAGTGGGTGGATGAGTGTTTTCGATTGTCAAGCAGCACAAGCCTGCACTTGAGCCTTGCGCCGGGCTGTGTCTGCCTGCCACTAGAAAGGCCTGTTGAAAGCGCTGCTGTTGAATGGTTTCATCGGCAAGGTACCACCCCAGGGGCTTAAAGGAGGGCGTGGGATGGATCGTTGAAATGGGGAAATGTGGGACATTTTGTCCCGTGGCCCGAGGGGTTTTTCTGTTGAATGCGTTGACAAATTGCAGGAAAGAAGGGGCTGGTGAGGTTATGGTCGAGGCTGCTACGGTCAATCTGGGACGGAAATCAAACTCTTTTCAATCATATCTGGGAATTGTATTCGAGCGCATCTTAAAACCCCCCCCCTCCGTGGGGACAGGGGTTGTAATGAATATTTTATCGTGCGCATTGATAGTGGTGTAGATAGGTAGGAGGTGTAGGAGGTAGAAGGCTTTTTCTCCATCTTGTACGTCGATGAATCTAAGCCTCTAGATGTTTGCTTCAAGGCTAAAGAAAGATCAACCTTGAAATAATATTTTTCCAACCGGACGCCTTAGTGGTTAAGAAAAAAGACGAGTACACTTACCCTTTACTGCAGGAAGCTTTTCTTTTCTGGGTGAGGTGTCAAGCTAGTGAGCAGTTTGAAGTGTCATGACATGCTGCTGCTTTGATGACACATTAATGAGATGGGCAAGATAAAAGAAAGCGCTCGTGTGTGTACGAGCGTTGTTATCGTTACATCAAATAGACTAACGTTACTATTTTTGTTACCTACCGTAACAACCGCACGAAATAGGTCAAAAGCTTATGATAAAGCAACAAAAACCAGCGTATTTAAAACCTTTTACTATACCATCGCAAATTAAATGCTTTTGTACGTGTTTACACAGTGTTTCGTGCGCTCTTTCTCTCTCTCCCTTTCTCTTATTCCAAGCAGAAGCCACTGCGAAACGCTGCGAAACCCTCGTGCTTAAAACAGACTCCCAAAACGTATTCTTTCCACCAATCTTTGCCCCCCCCCTCCTTCCGTCCCCCCATACCATTAGCTTACGCATTTTAATTGCGTTATTTGAATAATTTCCCCATATATTTTCATACTCCCGCACAATTATGTCAGCATGAGTAACGGCTAATGGGTCATATACTTTTAATGTAATTATTTTCCGAACAGTCCGATCAATTTCCGTTTTTCGTGGGGTGGGCAGCGGTGAAACCTAGCGCCAGCCGTAGTGGTCGGTTGGCCGGAAGAAACCATCCAGCCACCAGGAGCAATTTGTTTCCATTTGCTTTTCGCTGCACTGGAAGAGAAAAATGGTACCCAAAAAAAGGAGACAAAAAATAAAAACAATCTTTGCCAGCCCTGTTTTGCATTCGGGAGTCAGTATTCTTGTGGGAAGGTTTTAATGAAAATTGGAATAATTTCTCGCTTTTTTGTGTGTCTGCCTACGTTCCCAGCATTACGGTGCTATGCATATCCATTAATTGAAGGTAGTTTGTATGAGAGCTGGACAAAACTTTCATTTGAAACGTGTGAAAACGAATTGAAGAAGCTATGAAGGATGTGCCTTTTTGAAAGCATTGTCTAAAATAACCCCCCGCTTAGCTCTGCTAGAAAATGCACGCAGGAGAAATTATTGCAGATTGCCTCAAAAATCGCCAAGATTCAGCAGACAGTGTTGCAAGGGCTGCAAGGGCAATTATTTAGCCCTAGCCAGCAGCACAGCATGTTCGATAAATTATCCCGAATGGCACCGCTCGCACCGGGAAATGCACGGGCTCAATGTGCAGGAGGTAATTTAAATTGCATGTTTTATTGTTTGTTCCTGGTACGGGGGACAGCTTGCTTCATTAAACCGGACGCTTCGACGAAAGCATCGGTGGGATTAATGGGAGAAAAATCTCCGCCACCCTCCGGCGGGAAGATAGTTTTGTTGCCGGTGCGTTATCTGTGCCATTTTAAGGGACGGAGATGGAGGTGCATCAACCATTAGCAGCACATGGCGACAATAGTTTTGAGTGTGGAAAGAACTCCGGGCGAAGGAAAACGTTTTGCAGCGGCATTGGCCATTAGAAAGCATTCCCTTTTCGTTGAATGATGTTTTGGGATGAGAAGGGTGGAAAACCAAAACAAAAAGCGGATGCGTTTCTGGAGGAAACCAGATAGTGAAGGGTGCCACAAATGGCTTCAGGATGAGATATGGCTGTGCCCGCTTTGCTGTACCATTTAAAGTAGACAAGATGGGTTTTGGTTTTAATGTTGCACTAAATTTGTTATTAAAAAATGTTAGCCTGCTCTTAGCTTTAAACATCAAATGTTATTTTAAAGAGATTGGAGTGTGTTTGTTTTTTTTACAAGCTCAGTCTCTCTCTCTCCCTCTCGGTACTGTGTTTTATGCGTTTCAGCATCATGAATGTCTGGTTTGTTTGTGTTTTCTTTTTATGACAAAATTTGCTGCCCCGTTTCAGCACGACTGTTTCCAAGCACCGTGTCTGAACTTTGCCAGTTTAGCCCCCCGCAAACGATTGAGCAATGCAATAAAATCTTGCGCAAATCTTAGTGACGCTCATAAATCAAACGCGTCGCTTTTACAGGGCCTGCCCTCACGCGTTGACCAACCAACGAACCAACCAATCCAACTAAAAAGGACAGAAAAGAAATAAAGACACTCGACGCTTGCCCTTACCTTGCCTTCCCCGCTCCAGCGCAAAACCATCAGCGATGGATAAGACTTTGCGCGTAAAAATCAAGATTGGTAAGCGTAGCTGGAAGTGATTGGCGCTACGCTTCTTTTTTTTTGTTGGTTAGGTGTGTGCGTCTCCATTCTTCGCACCAAAAATCGCGGTGATAAATGGTGGAACGCGTCATCATACCGCGGATGCGCTCTGCCTGTCCAGTCCCAGTGCCGTTCCGACGCACAGTTGCGCGGGAAAAAGTTCGAAAAGTCGTTTAATTTTATCATCATCATATCCTATTAAAAAGTTTCGGCCCAGGCATGCAAAGCGCGCTTCTCGGGGCGGGCAATTAACGTAGCGGCTCTGCTGTAGCGGCGAGATCTGGCGGTTTTCCAATTCCGTTAAGGATGGCGTGAGCGCGTCAAGAGCGTGGCCAGCGTGTGAAGAGCACTGTGTCGTGGCCGGCGAAGGAAGGTGTCGTAAAATTTCATTACTTCTCTAGAGTGGCGGAAAGATGTTTCGTGCACGCGTGTGTATGTGTGTGTGTGTGTAGGCGCACTTTTGATGCAGTTTGGAGCGCTTTGCAGCGATGCACATAAAAGTAGATCTAGGATCTGGTGTTTTTAATTGATTTTTGTACACCATAAGAGAGCGTTTAAGTGGGCTTGAGATGCACCGAAAACAAAACCCGGAGAAAAGTCTTGAAAATTAACGCATAAAGTGCAGAGTTTTTTGTTTGACGACCTATTGGAATGATTTTACAATTACTTTAAGTGAAAAGCAACCCAACGGTGCATTATTCTTGATTTCATTAAAGACATTAATCAATACTTGATTCTTGATCGTCAATTTTCAATGAGTCCCTACCGATTTCGATGTAATTCATGTTGTTTAATGTATCGTTCAGTTTACCATGAACTGAAAAAGGTCAGTTCAATGAAAAAGGAACTGTTTTTGATATCATTTAGAATTTCATTTGATTCCACTGTCAAAAACTGTTACGGTCTCCCTTAGAGCAACATTAACAGCGTAGTTTTCCCTTCTAACGTTGCAGTGTACTGGTGCACCGAAAACGCGCTCATTTCTCACAGTCCAACAGTTCAACTGTGCAGAGGGAAAAAGCCATTTATCTGGAGTGAAATGTACACCATCAACACTTTACTTGCTTCCTCTCTTGGTAGTAGCCCGCACTAGTACCAGCAGCTTGTCCTCGCTCCTGTTGCTCATTTGTATATCTTCATGGCTGCTTCACAGTGGGCACATGGAGTGCACAGCTCGAGTCAAACGCCACCACCACCACCACCGATGAATAAGAACACCCGGGCAGCTCGGGGGTCAGGTGTAGTTCCATTAACAATTTCCGTTCCTGTTCCACACTGGCACCGCCAGCTTGCCTGACGATGTAAAAGCCCTTGACCTCACGCGGGTGAAGAATTCTCGTCCGCGGGTGCACCGGCATTGTGCGGTGGCGTATAAGGGCCCACCAGCAAGCCTTAACCTTTCCCACCCCCCGTTAGGGTGCTCCATCAACGGAAGCCATCATCGCTATCAGCATCGTCATCAACAACATGGAGCTCATGGGGGTGTAATCGCGGTTCGGAAGAGGTCAGAGGCCCACATTGCTCCGACTGTGCACTGTGTGCACGGCCACAAACACACACTCACAAACACACTCAAACGAATGCAATGGGAAAATGCACCGCAGGTGGAGGAGGGATAGAATGTTGTGAGCGACCGGCTGCACTTCTCCGAAGCAATCGTAGGGTAATGAGATGATGATGGTAGATTTGTACTTGTGCAGTGGGAGTGCAAGAATGCCTAAAGGAAGCGAAATTTAAAAGCCGTGTTGGGCAGGAATTTCAAACATGTCGGTATGGTTTTAAAGGTACAAGTGCGGGGCAATTACGTTTACCTTATTCTTGAGGTAAATAAACTCTGATACAGAGACTAATACAAGGCAGCTTTACCACTGTGCCCTGTCAAAAGTACTTTGCACTAGCTTTTCTTTATTATTCGTTTCTTCGATTGAACGCAAAGTTACATCATTTTGTCACTCTCAAATTGGCATAAAAGACACCGTTTATTTTGTCAAATAGGTCAAAAAAGAAAAGATAAGGGGTCTTTTTTTAAGATTCCTAAAACCGACAATTTACCTCTTGGTAACCGTCTAATGGTGAACGTGCAATTTATCTAATTGCAATAAATGAATGCATGACTACAAATTGACTACTTGTCTCGCCTCTTTCCCTTAAACCTGCACCTTTTTAAAGGGTACACGCTCGTGTGTCGATGGGAAAATTAATCATCCCAAAATGCTTTTACTGCTGAAACGCGTTTGCCTTTAAATCGGCACACGACCATATCGCTCCGTGCCTTTAACAGCGATCTGACTAATTAGGCGGCCTATCCCCCTGTTGCGGCGAAAACAAAAGCAACCCCAAAGTAAGTGGCAGTGCCGTGCGCCTGTGTTGATTTTATGTGAGGTTTGGTTTGGCTTGGGTTTGGGCCAGCGCTACGTTTGATTTGAATTCTGCTCAGCCTTTCCCCTGTCTTGGGCGAAAACAGGCCGGTTAGTGAGGGATTCTCCGGCCCGGCAGTGTCTTTTTGATGTTGTACTTTTAAGAAATTCATTTTTCAGCTCCCTTCCCGCCCTCCCGCGCCTTGCAGGGTGTGAGTTTCACGTTACCCGAATGTTCCCCGGAACTCGGAACCAATTTATGCTCGGTTGTTTCGTTTGCAGAGCAGGAAGGACATTCGACCACCGTTCAAAAAAGGGAAGGCGAGCTGCAGCCGGCAGAATCCAATGACGATGAGGATGGTGATGACGATGACGAACGCGCAACTGAAACCGGAACTGGGCCAATCGGGCCAGTGGCAGCCGTGGCGGCTTGATTTGTTGAGCAAACAAGGCGTAGCATTTGCTGTTGGTAAGTGGAGCATTATAGTACCCGAAATTGATATCTTTGATCTCGTTACTTATTATCTCTTATTCATGATGCTCTTCTGTGTCGTTTGAGTGTCTGTGTGCGTCCGTTCCCTGTGTTTTATCCCGGGTTTTTTGTTGCTAGAACGATCCCCCAGGGGAAGAATTGGTCCTTGTTAGCTGAAAAGGGGAATAGCTTAAACAAGGGGAACAGGGGTTGAAAAACACAATTGCCATAATCAGATGACGTGTGCTTGAAGAAGGGTTAAGCATCACATCACATTACACATTCATGTAATGACTTTATTTAAATTGAACCGAATACACTTAATCAAGTACGGCAAAAAGGACAGTATTTGTTAAATATTTGCAGGCAGAATCTGTAATGATCGTTCTACTTTCTTATGCCGAGGTGCTTGAACTGCTTTAATAAATTATCCACTTGTACTTGTACTTGTACGGTCAACTCCTGCTTGATTCGGGGCTTGAGAAGACGAAAGCGTCCCATATTGTGCAACCAAACCACGGCATCTCCACCGCTTGATGGAGCCTGAACGAGCTGGGGCCCGCAGACGGCAACCAAACCAGGCAGGTGCTCGTGTTGGCTACTTTAAAATCCTCTCGACAGTACATTAAAACTCTCGTTACATCGCATTACCCTCCACAATGCTGGCACACGGGATGGCGAACAGGCTTCTGCGAACACGGCCAACATCAGGTAGCGTTCTTGTTTGTGGTGGGCGGGGACGGTGGGTGATTGTGGTTAAATTTACGTCACCTTGTTCCCGGCGGTTGATGAGGCTTACCATTCGTCATGGCGGTGACGAATGGTTTTTCCTTTCTCTCTCTCCCTCTCCTTCTCTGTCTTTCTCTCTCTTTTTTGCTTTAGCGCTGCTATCGTTATCGTGGTCCGGGATGTCCGGAAAAGCCTCGCACCCATCCACCGCGTTTCTCGGAAGCCTCCCCTTACGCCAACTTGCCAGCTTTTCCGGACGCTTCCCGGTAGCATACTTTTGGAGTGGGCTCGTTGGTGGGGAGCTTGTGATAAGATTTTTGACAAACAACAGTGTCCCCCAGCCAGCACGGCCTGTAACCTTCTGCGTGTGTGTGTTTGTGTGTCACAGCCACGGCGCAAAACGCAATTATCCTCGCGCAAAAGATGACTGTAAATTGACTCAAAGTCGTCACGCACCGGGGCGAGTGATGAGTGGGGAAGAAATCCGTAATATTCTTACTGCCAGAACACTCACAGGCAGTGGTATATTATTTAACTTTTTTTTTTGGTTCCTTCGGTTCGCCACACGGCAGTGTAAGTGGTTTCAATCAAGATCATAAATACGCTATCAGCGCTATTAAGCGCCATCGGTTGATTATGACACTCCGGGAGTGTTTGATGAGGATTTATATCGTTTAAAGGTGTCCGCAGCGTAAGTGATGGTGGAGAGAAAGAGAGGGTTTTTTTTCATTTTTGTTAATCCGAGGACCATTTCTGTGAAGAAGCGCAGTGTTTCGGTAGTGTAATGAGATTAAAAAGTAAGTTAGAAGTTTGACTGAGAAATCTATGAAAGTACCTTGATTGGGAAAACAAACGTAGTATTACCCGACAAGAGAAGGCTATAAAGTACAATCAAAGACAGTTATTGATACTAACATCGAGGATATTAATCCAGCAAAAGGTCAGAATTTAGGAAACTGAACAAAAATCAAAAATATCTAGCATAGATTCAAAGTTCATTGAGTATTACAGGCCAGTTCTCTGAGTGTATATTGAAACATCGTCGTAAGATAGTGTGGTAGTCCATAAGGATTTAGGGCCACGATGGTAGAGGAGGATGTCATCAGTTTTGAACTTTTCACACGTGTTTAAACTCTTTACACTTTGGAAACATTTACATAAACTTGCACCTTTATTTCTTTTTTACTTTAAACTTTTACGCGTTATTTTTTGTTTTTGGAGCTTTGTAGTGGCGAGTAGAAGTGGAACTCTTATTCCCATGTTTCGCAGATCCCTATGTATATTAAATTCGTTGTTCGTTTAATCCTTATCCTAATTGCGATCCCTGTTCATCTGAATATTTTTGATTTTCTATGCGTGTATAATCCTACTGCGCAATTGAATGAATCTTTTCGCTTAGCTAAATATGCATGCTTAAATGTATTTGTTAACAATATTGTATTTTTATGTATGCTTATGTTTTCTGTAAAACTATTGTATATATATTAGTTAATAAATTTTAATGTAAAATGTATTTCATAAGAACTTATTCGGATGGATGGAAATTTCCTATGTCACTCATGATTTCTCCAATTCCGAAAGATAGTTCAGTGTCTTTATCCTTATGCTCCTGATTCACGGTTTTACATGTTTAATGCCGTGTGTTCATTATTCATTTGACTTAGGTGTTCATTAGGGCGGTCCCGTGGTTCAGCCATCAATTCGAACGACTTCCGTAATGCCTGTAATGGGTTCAAGCCCGGAATGGACCGTCCCCCGTAGTAAGGATTGACTATTCGACTACGTGGTATTGAATAAAGTATTGAATACCTGTACATGCCGGGCATGTCCGCGTAGGATGTTTACGCTAAATAGAAGAAGAAGTTGTTCTTTATACGTAATTCGCTCTGCAGAGAATCTATTACAAGTATTCTCTAATGCTATGTCCTTATACAGGGTTTCCCACGATTGATTGGTTGGTTCCCATCAATTGTTGGTGGGTTCCCATATTTTTTTTTAATGCATTCCCACGATTTTTTGGTCGTTTCCCAGAAGTTTTTGGTCCAATTGTACTTATATCCAATCAGAAAATACCAATAAAAAATCGTGGAAACGCACCAAAAAATCATGGGAACTGACCAATAAATCGTGGAAACCCTGTAAATGTCACGCTATCTCCTTTACCCCCTCTCTATTAACTTTCCTTCATTGTTACTTATTGTGCGACAATCCACTGAATCCAACTACCTGTAATAAGGATCTCGGAGTAACACTTATCTCAAAATTAACGTTTCACGATCATATCGACAAGATAGTTCCAGCGGCTAACAGGTTCCTTGGTTTACTGCGTCGTGTAGCTTCTGAGTTTCATGATCCACGTTATCTGGTGGTCCTTTATTGCACGCTTATTCGTCCCATTCTCGAGTATGCCTCGCCAGTCTAGTCTCCTACTCGCAGGGTCCTAATTTCCCGCATCGAACGAGTCCAGCGGGTTTTCACACGCTTTTCCATGAGAAGGGTGTTCGGTACCATTATAACCGAAGCGGTGTCAGATGTTAGGCCTCAAAACACTGGAAACACGCCGCACGTAAGCTCAGGTGTCTTTCATTGCATCCCTTCATTAAAACCCCTTAGACTCTCCTTTCCTTCTTTCGTCTATCTATATTTATGCTCCCTCCCATAACTTACGTCCTCGCGCTCTCCTGCCAATTTCCCGCCGTAGATCAGCTCTGGGTGTAGATGACCCTCTCATTCGTGCCCTGCGGTGCATTAATGCCTCTTCTGGTCTGTTTGATTTCTCTTCTTAAATGCATTCCGTTCTCGACTGCGCTTCTCTCTCTCTTCCCTTGCTGCCTCCCACCCACTATCCTCTCACTGTATGCAGCCTAGCAACTAATCTACTTATGTCATAATATGTTGTGTAGCGCTATAGCAGACAATATTAGGTAAATAAAACAATATAATAAAAGCCCAAACCCGATCACGGTCTTAGCTTTGGTGTGCTAATCAGATATCCCTTCCTTAATGGTGGCCAACTTTTGGACGCTATTGTCCTTCGACTAAAGCGCGATGAAAAATCCTTCTGAACAGTTTCCTATCAAACGAAGCTATGCGAGTTTCGTCAGTTTTGGGCATTGTTGGAATTGAAAAGATGTGATGTAATCACTGTTTCGTCCGTCTCGACAGACGGACCTTCGAGATGAACTGTTTACTCACGCCTTGCGTGGAACTTAGCTTCCATGCTGTTGTCTGTGCTGACCTTTGACTCGAGTTAGGTGAAATCCTGAACTACTGTAACAGTGTGTTCACCTATTCGTACGTCATCCCTGCGTGGATCTGGATTTGTTAGCCGAACCATTTTATTGTTTGAAACATCGAAATAGGAAATACGAATAAAGGCAGCAACTACAATCAATCAAACAGAAGCGATGTCTATGTTGCTCGTAAGTGTGTAGTCTTCCCTCCTGCTAGATCTCAGATATTGCAGGACCAGTTGAAGAAGTGCTCTGTCTCTGTGCGGTTAATCTTTATTAATGAAATCAACGTCCTGTAAGCTGACAGCTTAATCTTTTCACTAGATCGCCCTTTCTAGTAATTGTATTTGATGCAATTTTTGATGACTGTACGTGTATAAAAGGTGCTAGAAAAAAAGCATGTGAAGAGTGTCATTACTGGATGTATTTAAGGGGCTTAAAGATTGATTTAGAAGAGTTCAAAAGAGATTTTGTAAAATTTTGGAATGATGTTAGGAAATATTTCAAATAAATAACTCAAAAGAGTATCGTATTCAATGCAACATTTTGAACCAGCTAGCTGCTAGCCATCACCACCATGCGAACGCTTGTGTGCAGCCAAATGGCAAATAAATTACACACTTTTGCAGCCTTACCCTTCTTTATCAGTACGCCTGTCAGCAGCGTTTCGCACTTTACTCATTTTAAGCCGTTCGCTTCACCTTTCAAATCGGTCCAGTTATGTGCTGTAAAAACTCATTCTACCTAACCTTCCCAGGGATATTGATTGGGTAGGGAGAAAACGGGAGCCCTTCGGGAACAGTAAAAACTAAAAGATCACTTCCGGATGGTCGGAGAGAGAGAGAGAGAGGGAGCGCAAGTATAAAACGAAGGGAAGTTGAAAAGAAAGCTGAACACTGTCACAGTCTACCGAATCGTAATATTTATCGCTATTCGCCCGAAAAAAAAACGCCTCCCAACCAACGCACTAGTGTGAGGGGTGCACGTAAATTCGCATTAAAGCGTAAAATATGAGTCTCCACCGACCGGGTGGTGGAACTGGAACTGGTCGTTCCTGTACGCTGCAAAACCCGGGGAAACGTTTTCTTTGTTTTGTTTCCCTCCCATCTGTTTCGGGTTCGACGGGAACATTTGCGCCCGTTCTCATCCACCTCCGCGTGTGCATGCAAAACCCCGCAAAAGGAAGGAAATGGTTGGTGGAGCGAGTGCCGACCACCGAACAGACATTGGCAGGAAGTGAAGTCGTTTTTCGGCGTCGACTGGTGGTGCTGGCCGGCGATGCCGACTACTACCCCGCATGGGTTTTGGAAGAACAGGCACACTGTCGTTCGGTTTTTCGGTGTAAAGGGTATCTATGGGTGGGTGGATGGGACAATGTGCTTTAATAGCGCATACCGGCCAGTCAATTGACAATGGGAAGCATGATTCGCTCATCTTGTGCTCTGCTGGAAACGGTGGTGGAAACGCATCATATGTAAATCACACCGGCTCACTTTAGGTGCCGAGCTGATAAGACCACACACTTTTTTTCCTATGGAGTGGAGGTGGGAAAGGAGGGGCTAGAAAGCGCACAAACGTGTTCACAACGCTGGAGTGCTTTTTGGTGGGAATCCGAAAAAAGGTGATGCAAATGGTTACGGGAAAAGAATTTTCATGTAATATTCCAACAGAGGATTTAGTGCATTGAACAAGAACAAATGTGAAGAGAAATAGTTTGCGCAATTTCGAAACCGATCCTAGCGTTCAAGCGGCAAACGTTACTTAGCTGTAATCGGGGAAAAGATGGTTCTTGTGAGTGTTATTAAAACTGCGACATTAATTACACAAACTACAAGCAACTTGTTTTTTTCGTTCCCCTTTTCCATAATCCACTGGAGTGCACTTCAGTGTGGAATAAAATTATTTATAAATATGCAACCATATTATCGCATCAACCACTTTAAAAAGCAACAGGCAACAACGTATAACAAAGTGCCGTGGAAATAGTTCCAATTTCCGGCATGTTTGTCGAATGGTTACAATGTTTCGGTTGTAGCGTTAGATTTATGTCAGCCGCTTGATGCTTGATTGCCTTTGGCCATCTTCGCTAACAATGTTCGCTTAAGCGCTGTAACACAACATTGTAGCAATCAAAGCGCACGAGAGTTTTGCACACGTATGTTAGTGTGAAAACAGTGGTAGGCAAACACAAAAAAGACAAGGTCCCATTTGCGCCTGCATTTTTCACACACAAAAACACAAAGAGCACAATCGAGCTGCGGCTGCGGAAGTGGTGCAAACCGCATCGTAGTAGCATCGGGAAACAATCGTGGTGGCGGTGACGGGCCCAACATAAATTAACTGTCCCATCAAACGCACGCAACGCGTACATCCGCAGTGCCCGGGCAGTGTCTTTGATTTACGAGTGCATTCCCATGGAACATGGAGGCTGCGTTTTTTTTTCAATGTGTGTTAAAAAGACTCATCCTCACGATTCATTTTCGACTGGAACTGGAGAGAGAAAGAGAGAAGGCCGGAAAAATATAAAAATCGAATATTGATTAAAAGTCACATTCGTCATGCATCTACACGGGTGGAACAGGGCCGGCCGGAAAGGGGGACAATAATTTTTCGCCAGCACAATTATTGTGTGCAGCCCCAATTTCCGGAACCTTCCTCCCTTTAAAAACCTGTCAAACCAGTGGTTCGAAAAAGGCCTGCAAATTAACGAACAGTCAGCATTGGGTAAACGTTCAACCGGAATGGGAAGCCAATTTGCATGACTTTCTTTCCTGTAGGCAGAAACACATGCAAAGAGACACTTTTTTTTTTAAATTTTATTCCGCCGGATATTTCATTTGTTTCATTTGCTGTCGGTCTCACGGTAAGTAATATGATTTATTCGGTTTCGGACTGTAGGATATGGGATTGGAACATCCTGCCTATGCCATTCGCGGGTGCGAGTCTCGCTTTGTTGGTATAATTTATTCCGAAGGCATATTTAATAATCTTATCTTCTTTTTTCCTGTTCTGCTTTATCTAGTTGCTTCTACCGTACAAATTACAACAACGGGAAGGTGATTCGAGAAGGAACGTTAAAACGGAACGGCAGATGGCATTCCATCATCAAGAATGATGACAGTTTATGCATGAAAATTCAAAAGACACAACACCATTCTTTTCTGCGAGCGGGTCCTTTTTTTTGAGTCCTAGCCACCTCGTATCCACCTTCTATTGGACCTCAGGAGGGTTAAAAAAATGGTAATTTCATGGACTGCATACCACACTACCACCACAACCCATCACGATCGGGAGAGGAGAACGGCAGCGTCTGCGTGTGTGGGTATGTGTGTGTGTCTGCTCGTTGATAATATTTAACATTTACTGCAAAAATTTAGCTCCCGGGTTCGCGTCTTTCTCAAACGAACACGAGCATGGCAAGGCAAAGGTTGTAATTTTGCAATATCTCAAGGTCCTGGTGCGCACTGGTTACAGATTTTCGGTCCGTGTTGTAACATAGGGGTGTGCGTTGTAGTAACGTTGCGCGGTTTCAGTTTAAGCAGGGGAGGCCCAGGCCAAAGCTACTTGGTATGCGATGCATTGGCGCGACAAAATTAGGAAACATAGAATACAAAATTATGATATCCAGCATGTACCAGGGAATAGTAGTAGCAGCAGCAGCACGGCCAGCCCCCAAAACATCACGCGATGTGGTGTGTCGCTCTTTCCTGGGCAACATTGCTCTTTTCCTCCGCTCCTTCTTATAGTGAGGCGCAATCTATGGGGTATGGCGGGATGGCTGGTGAAAATTGCGATACATTGCATGGCCTGAGGGCAAGAAAAACAAATTGAGCTTGTTTTTGTAGGGAGTGGAGGGATGGTGGGGGGTTGATTTTTCCTGCTGACAAGGTTTTTAAAATACTGCCCTTTTCTTCTCTGCTGCTGCTGCTGCTGCTGCTGTGTGCGATGTAAGGTTTGGTTTATCTTCTGTGTTACAAAGGATGTTGGTGAAAAAGCGTAACGAGGGATTAACTGAAAATCTGAACATTGTATTCGAGAATGGAGAAGCTATTTTTTGTGTAAATTTAGATTGGATGATTTTGGGTAAGATCTTTGTTATAGGTTAACAATTGAAGAGGGTTTTTTGTGCTTATCTCAAGAAGTTTAGCTTCAAGAAATGAGTAATCGTGACTTATTGGCAGCGGCAAATCTAACGGTAGGCAAACTAGGCGGTCGCCTGGGGCTCCGTAGATCGAAAGTGTATAGTATGCAGTATGTATCAAACTTTAGAGCGGACTAGTTCCTTGGACCTCCGTGATTATGAACGTTGCTGAGACTGGCGAATCAAATGCATCATGATTGTCGCAAAATCCTCTACGATTTTCGCAAAAAGTTTTGCAATTTTCGCAAACACTTCTGCGATTTTCGCAAAAACTTTTGCGATTTTCGCAAAAATTTCTGCGATTTTCGCAAAACCTTCTGCGATTTTCGCAAACAATTCTGCGATTTTTTCAAAAACTTCTGCGATTTTCGCAAAAACTTCTGCGATTTTCGCAAACACTTCTGCGATTTTCGCAAAAACTTCTGCGATTTTCGCAATAGCTTTTGCGATTTTCGCAAAACTTCTGCGATTT